>NC_138342.1:173443338-174680481 GCF_046562875.1 Panthera onca
TAGCGTCTTTTCTGCTCTCTTTCCCTCTCTGTCTCTCTCTCGTGCTCCCCCTCTGTAGCTTTTTTGCTCATGACTATTTTTACATCTCTTTCTTTGTGTTTCCTCCAGCCCTTGTCTCTGAGACCATGTTTTTCTCTCCATCCCCCGTCGTCTTTTCAAATGACCAGATCTACTGTTTTGCGGTGGTCATCAGAACCTGCCTAGAAGGGTTTTGTCATTGCAACCATAGTAATGTGCTGTCCTAGTCCATAAACGACTGGTGCTACCCACCCGCCACCACCAGGATATGTGTTTGAGTTCCGGATGCTTCTAGGTGCAGCAAAGGGCTGAGCTACCCCACATTCTCCCCTGGGGGCTCAGAATAGAACCTCAAACAGTAATGAGAGGTTGAAGAAACCTGAGGCTTTAGGACGTAAGTTTTTCCTCCATGCGATGCTAACTAGCTAAAGAAAGAAAGACACGGCCAAATCTGTAAATCAAGCCCCATGACCCAAGTGAGCAGATCACCCCCAGGCCAGCCACCGGCTCAGACGTGTTGAGCTGCTGGGGGTCTGACCCTGGGACCTGCTGGTTCCCAGCGAAGTATCTTTTGGGATTCCAGAGAACACTGGGGCTTCTCGCTCTGGGGCAAAAAATATTATTTTTTCCTGTTCAGTTCTTCTGGAAGATACCATGCAATACAGTAGTCCCCCCGCTTCTACACAGGGGGGACATTCCCCTGTGTAGACATTCTACACATTCCAAGACCCCCAGTGGATACCTGAAATCGCGAATAGTACTGAGCTTTATATATATATTATGTTTTTCCCCCCCATACATGCTTGTGAGAAAGTTTAATTTATAAATTAGGCACAGTAAGAGGTTAACAACAATAACTAATAATAAGATCATTGTAACACTATACTCTAATAAAAGTTATGTGACTGTGGTCTCTGTTTCGGAAAATACCTTATTACACTGTACTCACCCTTCTTGTGATGATGTGAGGAGATGAAGGGACGTGAAGGACGTAGGCCGTGTGACGGAGCGTCAGGCTGCTACTGACCTTTGGACGGGACATCAGAGGATCACCTGCTTCTGGCCTTCTGTTGAGCCCGAATTCCTGACACCTTGAAAAGCAAGCCCACAGATAAGGGGGAGCTACTGTACAGGGAAGCCTACTAAACTCCGATAATCCTGGGGAGATTTGACTTCAAGTGCACCTTCCTTTGCAAGGGGAAGAATCTGTTGAATGAAAGGCTAGCATCCCCGTCAGAGCCCTTGTGGGGAGAAAACCTTACAAGTCAAACGTGCCCCGCCCCCCCCCCCAGAGTGCGCAGGTGACCTCGTGTCCGCGTCCCTGCCTTTTCTCAGCGACCCTTCCTTCAAGCTGCCTTCGTGCCCATCCCTGTCTTTGCTGTTTTGTGTTGCGTTTCCTTCCCCGGTCGCGTTTACAGGTTCTGTTAAGCGACACTCACGTTTGCAGGCTTTGATCAAACCAAATCTGCTTTTGTAAAGCATAACACAAAAAAGGTCGGTCGTTCCCTCATTACGCTGGTGTCCCCACACGTTTTGCCTTTGGGGGTTCTGCTGGGGGGGTATAGTTTCTCGTCGTTGTTGTTTATTTGTTATTTTAAAAGGAAACTGCACTTTGAAAGAATAATTGGTTAACTTAATATATTTGCTTTTTTTTTTTTTTTTAATCTCACCTGCACTTAGAGGAAATTTGAACAAGTCGGATTTTTTTTTTTTTTTTTTTTTTTTTGTTTCCATTCTAAGAAACACTTGCAGCTCTTATAGTATTCGCTTGGGTCTTCCTGTTTTTCCTGTACCAGGTCATGGCGATTTTGGTTATTTTGGTTGTTTTCTTGAAGCCGCTTAAAACCTGAAGATGTCTGCAGGCTGTGGAAGCATGTTTATCTGTTGGCTTGCTTTGTGTGTCTGTTAAATGAATGTCATATGTAAATGCGAAAATAAATGGACAGTGTCTCCGAACTGAAGAACTGCAGTGACTTGATGCTCTAAAACAGTGTAGGACTTAATACATAGATGGTTTTTAATCCTTGAAATTGTGATTGTGACCCATGAGTGGAGGAACTTTCAGTGCTGAAGCCGATAATGTGTGTAGCCAGGAGAGTACTTTTTTTTTTTTTTTTTTTTGTAACCACTGTCTTAATGGCAAAATAATTATGGTTAAAAAAAAAAAAGTCTCGTGTTTATTATTCCTTAAGAACTCTGTGTTATATTACCATGGAACGCCTAATAAAGCAAAATGTGGTTGTTTCAGGGGTGTGTCTGTGTCGAGATGTTCAAGGAGGCAGCTGCTTGGCCCCGTCCTCCAGCAGCCTTCCCTTTCGGAGGCCTTCAGGGGCGTCTTTGGCCTTACTTCGGTGACACTACCAGTTTAGTTGGCTAGACTCCGCCCTAGAGAGGGCACGAGATCCTCCGGAATGAAGTGGCAAACGCAAGTTGGGAAGTCGGAATCTGGGGAGGACCCTAGAGGTGGGTGTGGTGCCCCATGGGCTCTCTCACCCATGTAGTTGGTTCACCCTGGAAAACCCTCAAGCTGCAAGGAGGCGTGGAAGAGACTAGGGTGCGTTGCCTTTGCATCCAAAGCTCAGTCGAAGAGCTTGCGGGAAAGCGGGATGCAAAGTACACGTTCGTCCACTGCAAAGCAGGTGCCAAGAATTGAGCGGGAGGGGGTGGTGGGGAGGGGAGAGTGGGCGGCCTGGCTACTTTCTTCCTACAGTTATCTTGTAGCTGGCACTGGTATATTGGTTCTGAAGACACTGAATGAAGAGGGTGTGTGCTCGGGGCTCCTCAGGCCCATCCTGCGAGGACAGGTCTCTTCCTTTCTCTGTTTTCTATCCAGCCCTGTCCAAAGAGGATGCGAGGCGGTTCACAAAAGTATATGCACTATACCAAAGCTTGATTAGCCAGAGTGTTTGAAGGAAGGGAAAGTAAGAGGAGGAAAACAGCAGATAAGACCTGAGTGGGGTTACTACCACCCACCCGTCATGAGGTTGTCACCTTGGAAGGGGGAGCTCTGAGTGTTCCGGCAACAAAATGCGAAAAAGAAATATGGCCAGAGGATCCTTTAGTCCTTAGAAGAACAACAGAGATTCCCCATCCTCCGCGCTGCTGGCAATCACGGGGATCCCTCTGCCCAGTGTCGCGTGTCCAGGGTTGACCCTTCTAGTGTGTTCACTGTATGTAGTGCCAGAGCATCGAGTCTGCCCAGGATGGGGGGGATGAGAAGGCTCACCCAAATGTTTCTAGGACCTTTGATAAGAACAGACGTCCCAGGCCCATAGTCCATGCTCATGCCTGTGGACACCCCGGTTCCTGTGGACACCCAGTGCCTCCCAACCCCTAGCAAACAACCAGCCTAAGGCTGTCCGCACTGGCTGGAGAGGCCCAAGTAGGTTCGGGGAGGAGGCTTGGATCCATATGAGCAGGGAATTGCAGGACAGCTGGAGAGCGGGTGCTCTACGGAGAGCAGGAAAGGAAAGGAAAAATAAAAATATTTTTAAAATTTTTTCGGGGTGCCTGGGTGGCTTGGTCTGTTAAGCGTCCGACTTCGGCTCAGGTCATGATCTCACGGTCTGTGAGTTCGAGCCCCGCGTCGGGCTCTGTGCTGACAGCTCAGAGCCTGGAGCCTGTTTCAGATTCTGTGTCTCCCTCTCTCTCTGCCCCTCCCCTGTTCATGCTCTGTCTCTCTCTGTCTCAAAAATAAATAAACATTAAAAAAAAATTTTTTTTTCAAAGTTTATTTATTTTGAGAGGGAGACAGAGCAGGGGAGTAGCAGAGAGAGAGAATCCCAAGCAGGCTCTGCCCCAGGGGCACAGAGCCGGACGTGGGGCTTGAAACCCACAAACCGTGGGATCATGACCCGAGCCGAAACCAAGAAGCAGATGCTTAGCTGGCTGAGCCACCCAGGTGCCCCACCAAAGACAGATTTTAAAGCATCTAGAAAAAGCAAGTGGAATGCATATCCTTCAGGAAGTGTTTCTGTCCTGTGTTGCCATGAAGTGAAAGTTCTATTTTCTGGCAAGTTTCTATTGCACACGTATTCTGGAAGAAAAAGCAGATCTATTCCTTTCTCCTCAACTGAGACGGGGATAAGTTTTGATGATGCTACTGGTGAGGTGTGCATCTTCTGGAAAGCTTCTGTGGGCCTTACCCTTTCCTCAAGACAGAGATGATGTCATCTGCTCCACGTAACTCCCGGCTTAGGAACAACTCAGAAAGGACAAGCCATAAATCAGATACGGTGCAGAGCAGAGGATTGCGAAAAAGCAATAGGAAGCTGTTGGAAACGGTGTTGTAAGTGTCTTTCCTGAAATAGAAACAGATTCGCTGATGAGTAATGGCGACAAAGGTCTGCAGTTGAGTGCAGAGATTGTAGATCTAGGACGCATCAGAGATGGTGTCGATTGTTAAACAAAACAATCTGTTAGCTAAGGTCACACTGATAGTAAGCTAACATTGACTATCACGGGCCAGGCACTGCTCTAACGACATTTCACGTGTTAGCACAGTTAGCCTTTGCAGCAGCCCAGAAGAAGGCACCATTATTTTGCTGTCATACAGACGATGAGACAGAAGCATAGAGAGTTATAAACAACTTGCTCAGAACTGGGTTTTGGACCCATTCGGTCTGGGGCCAGTGCCCGTGTTCTTCATCACTATTATTTTGCTATTTCATTGACAAAGTTCCTGCGTAGAAGCGCGTGGGAAAAAGAGAAGGGGGAAGGTCGCGGAGAATCAGACTGCAGGCACTTAGGCAGACTCATGGAGGGAAATCGTGGACAAGCGAGAGATTGGCAAAGAAAGAGCACGATGATCTCACACAGCCAACCCAGATTTGGAGACATATGGGTCCTATACAGAGCTAGGAGAAAAATGGTTTAGGGAAGGGCACCAAGTGTAAAAGAAAACAATAATAATTTGAGTGCACGGAGTTTTATACAGAAGTGATTTGGTGAAAAATTACAAATCGTGTACACACACAAATGTATCTATGTAATTAATTTTTATACGGATCTCGAAAGGAAAAATAATGCCTTGAAAATACCTTGAGAAGGAGCAAAGGGACCTAGACGCATAAGTGCATTGTTGTTACTTGAAGATGTGATGTCAGGAGAGGGCTGGTACAGTGAGGCTGGGGGTGGGCAGGGGCAGTGAGGAGTGTGGCCTCTACTCAGGGCTTGGGGCCTCGAAGGACTGGACATAACGTGAGGGGCTCATGGAAGGAACTCCGGGAGGGTGGAAGACCAAACGCTATAGCACATAAAGCCTTATGGTTCAAATAATGTATTACATCGAGATTATATGATTAATTTTGGCAGCTAAGCTTTGTGCCATCGTTACAAAGTCCTCATCCTGATAAACTTCATCCCACAACACAGAACCATCCGGAAACCTGCTGTGTGGATGGGCACGGGGTGGAGGTCAGAGAGATGTGGCCTGTACACTTCCAGCGATGACCTTGCTGGGGACCGGCAGTTTTCAGCCTTATCTCACAACTGTGGGGACACCAGGGACCCTCCATGGGACCCAAGTGTAGATGCCTCAGGGAAGAAGCAGGCAGGAGGGGAGAATGTATTGCACGCTGTTCACAGCTCTTAAAAGTTAACCCCTCTTCAGAGAAGGCTAGATGAACAGTGGGCTTTACACTGAGGCTTTCCACTTCTGGCGGAATGGACCATTCTTGATTTTTCCTATCACTCCAAACGGGCGCCATTTTTATCCCTCCGCAGTTGAAAAGGCCTCTTGAGTACACAGTAAGCCTATTACAAGCCTGCTTATCTGTGGTGTTGCACTCCCTCTGCTGGAGACAAACATCTTTGATCTTTCTTACCTACTTCAGCATTAGGTGGAAAGCACAGAAGGTAGCCAAAGACAGCCTTGTTTCTCAAGAGAACAAAGAGGAGTGCTAGCTGTCTGCTGGGATGGACTCTGGGTGTCCTGCCTAGATATAGGCAGATAGGCTTCCAGCTGTATCTCCCACTCTCTGACCAGCGTCCCTACCCAACTACACCCATGTTTTGCCATCATAAACCTTCAGCCTCGTGACTTGGTTGTCCTCTGGCTATTAGCCTGCCCCCTAGCAACCCACCAGGACCCCATGGCAGGCATCTGAACTCTCTGATTAGTTCCCTCAATTTCCTTGGACCCGTGTCCTCAAATCGTACCTATTGAACAAACCCAGCTCTGGGTTCCCAACCACAGCAGCCCTGACCGCCAGCAGCCCCTGCACCACTCTGTCCTGAGCCAGAGCCCCAGCTCCAAAGGACGAGGACAACTGCCTCCAGGTGAAGAATCTCCTGAATGCTGTTTAGTTGCTCCTAGGAGTCCATGCCTCGCGCCAGAGCATGAGGAATGGGAATTCGTGGCCCACCCCCAGCTGCCGGCCCCCAACTCCCGGCCGTGGCTGGATTCTAGGAAGCCCGGGGACCAGTGCGCAACAGGGGACCATCCAGCCTTCCATTCTTTTCTCAGTTGCCACCCAAAAGCGGTCCTGGGCATCTGCCTTCTTCTGTGCTTCTTCCCCTTGACCAAACCTCCACTCCCACTCTACCTATGTGTTTCCTGACCAACAAACTCACTCATATAATTCCATACACTGCCATCTTCACTTAACAGTCTCCCCTACATGTTTGCTTTAAAAGAAAACCTGGTTCCCTCTTCTAAGGACGAAATTTCATCCTTCGTCTTCTCAAGTGGAAGTTTCTCTGTATCTCACTCCCCACAGCGTCCAGCACGGCAGGGGGTTGACGTGTTGCTCAAGCCTCTATACTTCATCCTCTGCCGTTCGGCTCTGCTGCTCTCACACCCCTCTTGCGCCTGTAATCTGCTGCCTCAGAGACACTTCTGATTTATTGAAGACTTTGGCGTCAAACCACGGTGCAGCTTTGCTTCCGGCACAGCTCCTGTTGTCACTAGGAGTCACTTCAACATCCATGGAGATGGCCTGCCCAGAATGGTAGACCTCCAGTCGTGTGGTCCCTTCTCTACCTTAGCTTCCCATTTGCTGGGCCCTTTCGTTTCCCCAAACACTCTATTTGCTGAAATCGCTAGTGTAGACATTTCCTCTCCAACAAATCCTCTGGCCCTTTTGGCTTGCTGTTCAAATACATCCAATGCTCCTGTGCTTTGCCAGCACTAAGTCTCCCTGTCCATCACTGCATCTGTCTTGTCCATCCACCAGCTTCCTCCTGTCTTCCTTCCCTATCCTACTTAGGTTCCATGGTGTATCATTTCATTCTTCCCTGGCCAACATCTTAATTCCTTGACCCTTCCTCCTTTCATGGTGTCCTCTTTGTCAAACCACAACCCTAGATGAACCCAACCATCCTTCTCTATAATTGGGGCACGGACCACAGAATTCTGCTAGAGAAGATTGCACAACTAGGCAGGTTGCTCTTCTGAGAAAAGCCTGGTCACTGTCTCCAACTGCACACTGACCTGGGAACAATTTCCAGGAGTGTGTGTGTGTGTGTGTGGGGGGGGGGACTCGAACTCACAAGCTGTGAGATCAGAACCTAAGCTGAAGTCAGACGCTTAACTGAGCTACCCAGGCGCCCCCCTCTCTCTCTTTTGTAATGTTTATTTATTTATTTTGAGAGAGAGAGCATGCGTGAGTGGGGGAGGGACAGAGAGAGAGGGAGAGAGAATCCCCGGCAGGCTCTGAGCTGTCAGTGCAGAGCCCGACACAGGGCTTGAACCCACAAACCATGAGATCATGACCAGAGCTGAAATGAAGAGCCAAACGGTTAACCTACTGAGCCACCTGGGTGTCCCCCTTAAAAAAATGTTTATTTGTCTTTGACATCTCTTTACTAGATGACTAAAACTTTCTGTAGCTACACCCACTCACCCTGTCTTCCTCTCTAATCCCACATTTTATCTAAGTCAAGCCCCTCTACCTGTGCCAGCTGCCTCCACCTTCTCAGAAAATGGTATCTATATATTTTTGATCTCTCTCTCTCTCTCTACTGGCTAATTTTATCAACATCAAAACATGTTCAAATATCTTTTTTTTGTAAAGCCCTCCCCTAACTCTCTACATGTGCCTTCTGATGTCACTCTCTTCTTCCCCCCACCCCCCCTCTTCAGAGCCAATTGTCTTGGCTGTGGTACCTAGATTCACTGGGTCCACTTTTCCACCTCCCATTTACTGCTTAACCTGTTCAGATCCTGAATGGACCACAAAATGACCTCCCTGTTACTAAATTTAAGGGAGATTTTCCATCTTTATCTTAACCTGACCTCTTGGGAGAGCGTGGTGCGACTGACTTCTCCTTTCTTTCTTTAATGCTGGTGTCATTTGCCTTGTTTTCTTTCTCTCTTTTTTTTTTTTTTTTTAATTTTTTTTTCAACGTTTTTTATTTATTTTTGGGACAGAGAGAGACAGAGCATGAACGGGGGAGGGGCAGAGAGAGAGGGAGACACAGAATCGGAAACAGGCTCCAGGCTCCGAGCCATCAGCCCAGAGCCTGACGCGGGGCTCGAACTCACGGACCGCGAGATCGTGACCTGGCTGAAGTCGGACGCTTAACCGACTGCGCCACCCAGGCGCTCCGCCTTGTTTTCTTTCTATCTCTGCCAGCCATTTCTTCACCACTTGACTCAGCATTTGGAATCCTTCAGGGCTCCATCACATAAAGTCCTTTTATATCACTTTACTCCTCATTCTCTCCCTAGGCAATCTCTTCTTCAACAGCTCACTTTCCATCTATGCGATAACGGCTCTCAAGAGGTTGTGTGATAACTTTTCTTCCCAGTCAAATCCGTGTGTCCCACTATTACTCAAACCTTCTTTGTGTAGTTTTGTGGTCACCTCAAGCACGTGTAAAAGAATATGGACCTTTTCGTCTTCTTTCCTTCTCAAATCTGCTTTAGCTTCTGTGCCTCATGAAACTGAAAGACACGTTTCAAACCAAAAATCTAGTGGCAATCTTCAATTCCTACTTATCCTTCACCCATCTTACATAAAGTATTTCCAAGGCCTGTTAATTCTACCTCTTCAGTGTCTCTCAAATCTGCAGAACTCTTTTGTCCTTACTTTCAACCACCACCATTATTTATTATTATTATTATCATCATTATTATTATTCTAGATAACTAAAGAATCTCTTCAGTGGTTCTATTGCATTCATTTGTGTTTGTTTTAACTTTTCTTGACTGAGGTATAGAGACAAAAAATGGTGCAGGTTTTAGGTGTACAGTTCCTTGATTTTTCTGGATGTATACCCCGATGCAGCCAAAGCTCCATTGAAGAACATTTCCATCACCCAGAAAGCTTCCTTAAATGCTTTTCTAGTTAGCCTCCGCCACAATACCCCAGCCCCAGCCTGGGGCAACCAGTCTCCTACTTTCTAGCACCATAGTTTAGTTTTGCCTGTTCTAGAATTTCATAGACATCAAATCATAAAGTATGTACTCTTTTGTGTCCGGCTTTTTCCCCCCTCAATAGGAGAAAGCATTCCATCGTATAGAAATATCACAATGTGTCCATTAACCAGTGGGTGGATGTTCGAGTTGTTTCTGGTCTCTGGCTCTTGTGAATAAAGCCGCTGTGCATTTCACACTGACTTTTGTGGACACATGTTTTCATATGTTTAGTAGAGATACTTAGGAGTGGAGTTTGGGGTCATGATGTAGGTGCATGGTTAATTTCCCAAGAAATTGCCCAACTATTTTCCAGAGTGGTTGTACCATCACACTCATATTGTTGGCTCTCTATGAGAATTCCGGTGGTTCTAGATCCTCATCAACACTTGAAAAAATCAGACTTTTACATTTAACCATTCTAGAGGTGATATTGAATACTTTTTTCTTGTATTTGTTATTCCTGTATTTGTATCTTTTTAAAATTCATGTATTTATATGTGTGTGTGTGTGTGTGTGTGTGTGTGTGTGCGTGTGTGTGTGCATGTGTAAAATGGCTGTTCACATCGTTTACCCATTTTTTATTAAGCTCCTTGGGACTATGTCTTCTTTATATTACTATTCTTCATTTTATCACAGCATCTGTCTCATGAATGTAATCAAAATCGCTCTGAACTTAACTGAGCCTGCTGCCATCGCATTCAAGGGCCAGATGTACATGTTCCTTTGGTTACATTTTAAAGGAGTTGGCAAGACCCAGGCTTAGCTGCTGGAGAAGAGAAAAGGAGAAAGAAGGCTGAGGGGAGTCTACCCAATGTCCTCGGTGTCTTTTCTCATAGTCCTTTTCCCTGATTTCAATTACGTTTTTGACTGGTTCTCCCCAGCCAGGAGCAGCGGCTCACTGCGGAAAGCAGAATGTCTGGGAAAAGGTTGGGATGAGGCTGTAAAATCAATTGTACAATAAATCCCATCAGGTACAGACCCCGTACTGAGGCTGGCTGGCACATGAGTAGACGTTAACAGGAGCTGCTTGGGTTGCAAAAACTAGTGTCTCCTCCAAGGTCTATGCCGGTTTGAACCTTGTGTTTCTTAGGTTTTCTTTCACTAAATTCTTCACATTACCTAAATGAAATCTCTGCTTCAGCCAGACTACTCTCCTTCTGATTTCCCAGACATGCCTGCCCCCTTCACTTCCTTTGGTCCGTCCCACCCCCATGCCTCGTGTGAACGGGACCTTTTGCAAAATAATGCTTTGGAATGATGCTTGTGGGAGATGGCCCATGGCAGCAAGAACAGCAAGGACTTTTCCCCCTTGTTCTTATACAGGCGCTCCTCTCCGAAGCATGTAAAGATCCGGAGCAAATGATACAGCAAACAATGTTCAGTGAGCCTTGCTGGCGCAAACACAGGAGGTAGAACAGGATGGAGCTAATGACCCAACGTTAGAAGGTTCTACAACAGTAGAACTGCGGGGGAGAGGTTCCTGGGAGCAAGCCGGGAAAACTGGCACTGATGGAAAGCCTCCCGACAAAACAATAAAGAAACATTGCCACCGGGCTTATGAACCTTTAGCTGACTCAGTCAAGACCGAGTTGTTGCTTGTAACTGACAGACCCTCTAAGACATTGGGTGGCACGGTTGCACACCCTTGCGTATTTCGTGCTTCTCTATTTTTTTGTTTGCCTCAGTAGCTAATGACAATACTAGCAATGATCATAACATCCATCATACCAATCGGAAGTATAATTTGGTGAGCAAAGGAGAAATCGTTAGCTTCGTTTTATGGATGAGGAAACCAATACTAAGGGAGGGTAGGAAAGGAGCCCAGCCTCCTATTTCCGGAAAGGGCAAAATCTGAAATCTGGGAGCCTCAGCCTGGGCTCTTTTTGCAGAGTCACGAGAGGCGACAGACTAGTGGGTGAACACGTGGGCTCTGCCGCCGGGCTGTGTGGGGGTGCATCCTAATGTAGCCATCTCCCAGCTGAGTGAGTGGGCAAGGCATTGAAATTCTGTGTCCGTTTCCTCCTTTGTGGGAGGGGGGATGAAAACAGTGCGTACTTCATACGGTTGTGGTAAGGCGTGAATGTGTTCGTGCCTGTGAAAACTCACTGGTGCCCACTGAGTGCTCAACAGGGGTTAGCTCTTGCTACCCTCACCGCACTGTCAGCTGTCCCGTCTTTGGCCTCTTACGTACTCGGTACTCGGTACTCAGTACTCAATACTCAGTATTACTTAGTAGATCCTTCTCAATTTTAACTTGTGTGTAACTATCAGCCCCTGAAGGAGAGAGACGTGTTTTATTCAACCCCCACGGCATTTAGCATGGTTTCTTGCACAAATAGATGCTGAATAAATGTCACTTGAATTATATTGCGAAGCAGACAGCATAGTATTCAAGAACATAGACTCTGGCTATGTTCAGCCAGGATGATCAGCCTGGCTGATCCGGGTTCAGATCCCAGATGTGCCACTTACTAGCTGTGTGCTCTTGAGCAAGTGACTTGAGCACCCTGTGCCCCAGCTGCCTCAACCGAAGATTAAGGATAATCAGTATTTCCCACCATGGACGTTCACAGTGAGGTTCGAAGAGGTTATTATATGTGAAGTGCTGAGGACAACCCAAGGCTCATCATAAGCATTTTTTAAGTGCTGGCTATATCTGCCATTTTCCTGGTGTGCTGGTCTTATCTCTCAAACTACATTGTAGGCTTTTTGGAACAAACGACCTTCAAATCTTAGTGGCTAACGCAGCCACTGTTCGTTTTCATCCAAATGTATGCAAATTCCAGCATGGCTGTTCCTGGTCAGAAACATTGGCTCTCCTGTGTGTCTTTCTTCTTCTTCTTTTTTTTAAATTAAAAAAAAATTTTTTTTCAAACATTTATTCATTGTTGAGAGACAGAGAGACAAAGCACGAGTGGGGGAGGGGCAGAGAGAGAAGGAGACAGGAGACGCAGAATAGAAGCAGGCTCCAGGCTGTCCGCACAGCGCCCGACGCGGGGCTCAAACTCACAAACCATGAGATCGTGACCTGAGCCGAAGTCTGACGCTTAACCAACTGAGCCACCCAGGCGCGTCGTGTATGTCTTTCTTCTAAGTGGTGACAGGGTGACCCTGGCTCTTTCAGTTCTCTGAAATCACCATCCTTAGCACATGGCCTTCAGCTTGGGCAGAAGAAGAGAGAGAGGA
Organism: Panthera onca; assembly: GCF_046562875.1. Taxonomy (NCBI): domain Eukaryota; kingdom Metazoa; phylum Chordata; class Mammalia; order Carnivora; family Felidae; genus Panthera; species Panthera onca. The sequence continues at coordinate 173,455,904 of NC_138342.1, forward strand.
GGTTTGTAGGTCAGTCCTGGAAAAATGCACATCATTTTTGCTTGCATTCCATTGGCCAGAACTCATCTGATGACTCGCCTACCTGCAAGCAGCTTGGGAAATACAGGCTTTCCGTGTGCCAAGGAGGACAGTGCAATAGTTTGCTTAACACAGAGTATCATCTCTGCCACACCAGGGGCGAGATGGCTCCCCAAAGGAAAAGCAGGGTGCCAGAAACAGAAGGGGGGGGTGGAAAACGCTGTTGATGTCACTACCCTCAGATTAATTACAGATTATTTGCAAGGCCCAGGTATCCATCTACAATGTGAGGCTCTCGTCACTTGCATTTGAAGAAAAGCAGGAAATGGATTCCAAACCATTGCAGCCATTCGTGCCAGACTGCATGGGTCCTAGCTGCCTCTCAGAGCTCTCTTGGCTGTGGCCTCGGCGCTTGCCACAATGGTCCTCAGCGCTGCAGCTGGAAGTTCCCCTGCCTCGCTGGGCCTCACTCGGCAGAGAGGATAGGGTAGTGTGGTGTGTGTTATACTCAGTCCCCGCGGTGGACAGTTTGAGGAGAGGCAGACCTCCACCAGACCCAGGTGCCCGGGGGCATGCCCAGTACAACAGCAAATGGGCCGAACGAGGTCCCGTTCTAGAAAAGAAGGCAGACTTGCAAAGCAAACAATTCCGATTAGTGTTGTCACAGCACTATAAGCCACAAGACACACAAGCAGGAGGATGTAGCTAATTAGGGAATGGGAAAGGTTTCATAAAGAACTAATGAGTCTTAAACAATGAAGCTGGAACAAAGACAAAAATGGAGACGTCTGCTACTGTAGAGCAGTGACTCCTGGGCCCGTTTTGTCGTTTTATCTATGCCTCAGGTCCAGTTCATCGCCAAGGTTACTAATCTGATGCTTGAACTTGAGCTTTTTTTTTTTTTTTAACTTTATTTATTTATTTCGAGGGAGGCAGAGACAGCGCAAGTGGGGGAGGGGCAGAGGGAGCCCAGGAGAGAGAATCCCAAGCAGGCTCCACGCTGTCAGGGCAGAGCCCAACAAGGGCAAACGCACCAAGCTTCGAGATCATGACCTGAGCCGAAACCAAGAGTCGGACACTTAACTGACTGAGCCACCCAGGTGCCCCTGAACTTGAGCTTCTTATGTAAACTGTTTTAGGACCAAGGTGACCAGATGTCCTGTTTCTCTGGTCCTTCTGTTATTCTACAAGAAGTTTCTGTCAGGTCTTAGTAACTCGTTTAAAAACCTGACATGGGGCCTCTTATTGAAATGCTATAATTTCCACAAAGGATTACTCCACTGGAATTATTACTGCCCTTCCTCTTCCTCATTGCCACCTGTCCATCTTTTTTTTTTTTTTTAACGTTTATTTATTTTTTTGAGACAGAGAGAGACAGAGCATGAACGGGGGAGGGTCAGAGAGAGGGAGACACAGAATCTGAAACAGGCTCCAGGCTCTGAGCTGTCAGCACAGAGCCAGATGCGGGGCTCGAACTCACGGACCGTGAGATCATGACCTGAGCCGAAGTCGTCCGCTTAACCGACTGAGCCACCCAGGTGCCCCGCCACCTGTCCATCTTTTCCACACCCCACCCTGCCACTCACCTTCCACTCATTCCAGAATAGCATCCTGTCCTTCCAGTCCTTACTCAGAAGAACGCTTCTTCCCCTGATTGCTTTTAAATGCTTAATTCCAGTGGAGTAATCCTTTGTGGATTACTGGTTTAGCATCCAACTCTTAATCTGAGCTCTGGTCTTGACCTCAGCGTCGTTGAGTTCAAGCCCCGTGTTGGGCTCTGTGCTGGGTGTGAATCCTATTTAAAAAACTGCTTAATTCCACTTTCACATGGGGTCCTGTCTGCTCTTGCCACACCCTTTCCTCCTGGATGACAGGCCTGAGACATGACGGCCTCAGTTGACAAAATATCTGTTGAGGACTTCGGAATGAAGCCTGTGAAGAACCCAGCTCTGGCCGATTGCACAATTTCTCCACTAGGTGGCGGCAGCGCACAAGCTGTGCAAGGGCAAGCCTCTGACCCCTGGAAACCAGAGCCTGGAAAGTGAAGAGAACTCAACCCGGAAGTGAGGGCACAACCGATTCCTAAACAGGCAGCCAGCCCACGATAGCTGGAGGCGTGTTGGGTCTCTGAGGAGAGCGCTGGATGACTCCGAGAGTTTGGAGCGTTATGTGTTAATACAAAGTGACGTGGAGAATTAACAAGAGCCGCTAAAAAAGTTGACTACTAGGGACCAAAGCCTCAAGTCCCCCCGTTAAGTAGGATGGGCTTTCTGTTAGGGGTGGCTTGGTTTTAGCAGTGCTGTCTAGCCAACCAGACGCAACAGGAGTTGGGCTCTTCATTTCCTCTTGTAGCCTGTTTTGTTTTTTTAATATTTTTTAATGTGTATTTATTTCTGAGAGAGGGAGAGAGACAGAGCGTGAGTGGGGGAGGGGCAGAGAGCGAGAGGGAGACACAGAATCCGAAGCAGGCTCCAGGCTCCCAGCCGTCCGCACAGAGCCTGACGTGGGGCTCGGACCCACCAACCGTGGGATCATGACCTGTTGGATGATCAACCGCCTGAGCCACCCAGGTGCCCCGTTTTGTAGCCTGTTTTGATTGTTTCATGTTGATGTCCTGTGATGTCTCTCTCTCTCTCTCTCTCTCTCTCCCTTTCTCTCTTCTCTCTATCAGTACAGGTAAAGTTCCAGTGACTGGTCAAAGTGGTTACCATACTTCATTTTGTTCCTTCCTGTTCCAAGTTCCTGGTCCCATGCCCAGATTTGGCTTTCTTCTTATGCCTGACATACAGGGATATGGATCCACACCTTGTTATTTAGGATAGTCCAGAAAGCATGGTCTTTCCACTCTATAGCCAAGTGTTGGAGAAATGTTCTCTTCACAGTTGTATTTTAAGTGACTCAAGGTGTTATAACAGGGATAGCTGTTATATGATAACATGATTTCATATGGAATACATATATATAAAAATGGGATACATATATAAGGATACATATATATATGGGATACATACATATATATGGGATACATACATATATATGGGATACATATATATATATGGGATATATATATATATATGGGATACATACATATATATGGGATACATATATATATATATGGGATACATATACATATATGGGATACATATATATATATATGGGATACATATATATATGGGATACATACATATATATGGGATACATATATATAGGATACATATATATATGGGATACATACATATATGGGATACATATAAATATATAGGATACATATATATATGGGATACATACATATATATGGGATACATACATATATATGGATACATATATATATAGGATACATATATATATATATGGGATACATACATATATATGGGATACATATATATATATGGGACACATACATATATGGGATACATATATATATGGGATTCATATATATATATATATATGGGATACATACATATAGGATACATATATATATGGGATACATATATATAGGATACATATATATATATATATATATGGGATACATACATATAGGATACATATATATGGGATACATATATATAGGATACATATATATATATGGGATACATACATATATATGGGATACATATATATATAGGATACATATATATATATATGGGATACATATATATATATGGGATACATATATATATATGGGATACATATACATATATGGGATACATATATATATATGGGATACATATACATATATGGGATACATATATATATGGGATACATATATATGGTATACATATATATATGGTATACATATATATATGGGATACATATATATATGGGATACATACATATATATGGGATACATATATATATATATATAGGATACATGTATATATATGGGATACATACATATATATGGGATACATATATATATATGGGATACATATATATATCGGATACATATATATATACGGGATACATATATATATGGGATACATATATATATATGGGATACATATATATGTGTGTGTGTTTATATATATATATATATATATATATATATATATATATATGGGATATACAGGGATAGATAATGATAACATTAGCTGCTTATACAAAGGCTTAACTCTCTAAATCAATGGAACATGAACAAGTCAGCATTTTAAAATGAGGATTTAAAACCAATAGTAATGCATGTTAAATGTAAAAAGATATCTAAAAAACATAAAGCACAAAGAAGGCAATACATTTTGGTATGTATATTCTTATATTCCCCCTCCCTCAAATTGCACAGAAATATTTTTTAGTAATGTCGTTTTTATTTTATTTATTTATTTATTTATTTATTTATTTAATGTTTCTTTATTTTTGAGAGATAAAGGGAGAGATCATGAGTGGGGGAGAGGTGGGGGGGGGAGGGGACAGAGGATCTGAAATGGACTCTGTGCTAAGATCAGAGAGCCCAATGAGGGGCTCGAATTCGTGAACTGTGAGATCGTGACCTGAGTCAAAGTAGGATGCTTAAGTGACTGAGCCACCCGGGTGCCCCAGTAATGTCATTTTTAATGGTCAGTTAGTACTTCATTCTAAAAAAGTGTAATGTATTTGGGGGTGGTATACATTGTCAAATAACCTTCAGAGAGTGTTTATCTGAGTGCCCTCACATCCTCATTAACACTGAATATAATAACTTTAAAAATCGTATTTGCCAGTCCGGTAGGCAAGAGAATTCTGTTTTTGTGCTATTTATATTTCTTTGGTAAATGTTTCTTATATTTTTATTAACCATTTGTGCTTATCCTTTGTGAATTGCATATTCATGTCATTTGCCCATTTAAAATTTATAGTGCTTATTTTTTCCCATTGATTTTATGAAGCCTTTTTGTGCAGATAATTACCCCTTTTCTGTAATGTATTGGCAAATGTTTCCCTAAGTCATCATTTGCTTTAAAAAATATTTAAAAAATTCTGTTAGTATTTGAACAGCTTCATTGAGGTATAATCGACATATACTAAGTTACACGTATTTATAGTGTCCAATTTGATGTTTAAACACATGTATGCTTTTATGAAACCATCACCATAATAAAGATAAGGAGCATATGCCCCCATGTTTCATTGTGCCTGTGTAATTCCTCTCCCCCTTCCTTCTCTGCCTTCAATCCCTATTCCCAGGCAACCATTGATCTGCTTTCTGTTGACATCAGCTAATTTGCAAGATCTAGAATTTCATACAAACGGAATCCTATAGGATGTATGATTCATTTTCCCTGGATTCTTTCTTCTCATCTGGCTTCTTTCTCTTAGTATAGTTACTTTTATATTCATCTATGTTGTTGTGTATATCAATAGTTCATTCCCTTTCATTGCTGGATGGTGTTATCTTGCATAGATAAGTTGTTTATCCTCACTTGTTGACAACCATTTGGACTATTTCCTCTCTTTTGTTACTACAATAAAAACTGCGGTAACGGGGACGCCACGGTGGCTCGGGTCGGTTAAGTGTCCGGCTTCGGCTCAGGTCATGATCTCGCGGTTTGTGGGTTCGAGCCCCTGCATTGGGCCCTGTGCTGACAGCTCAGAACCTGGAGCCTGCTTCGGATTCTATGTCTCCCTCACTCTCTGCCCCTCCCCCGCTCGCACTCTGTCTCTGTCTCTCTCAAAAATAAATAAACGTTAAAACAAAATTTATTAAAAAAAAACAAAACAAAACTGCTGTGACCTTCCGGGTACAGACTTTGTAGGGACATAGGCTTCTGTATGTAAATACCTAGGAACGGAATGGCTAGATCACATGGCATGTTTCACTTAAAAAACAAAAAAATCGCTAAACTCTTCTGCAATTTCCACCGGTAGTGTATGAGAGTTCTAGATGCTTCTTCCCCTAACCGACATGTGGTAGGATCAGTCTTTTTAATATTTAAAGTGTATTTCCTCAGTGATGCATAATGTCAAAACATCTTTCCATATGCTTGTTTTCAGTCTGTATACCTTCTTTGGCACTTCATCGTATCAATTTTTGAGAGTTTAAAAATAAAATAAAATTAAGAAAAATTATTCTACATTCAAGTTTTTATCAAAAATGTATCTTGCAACGATTTTCTCCCCGTACTGTGGGATTGTCTTTCCATTCTCCACAGAAATGCTTTTGTACTTCCATTAAAAAGCAGATGTCCATATGCGCGTGGACCTATTTCTGGACTTCATACTCTGTGGCATTGTCTTATTTGTGTATCTTGACCCCAGTAATTCACTATCTTAAGAAGTCTCAAAATCAGTGTTTGTCCTCAGAATCTGTTCTCCTTTCTCAAATTTGTTGTGTTTTCATAGGAACTTTAGAATGAGTTTGCCAGTTTTTACAGAAAAAGCCTGATTAGGATTCTGTAGTGGGTCAATATGGGAGAGGATTGACATTTTAACAACCTTGAGCTTTCTAATCCATAAAATGGTATATCTCTCCATTTTTTAAGGCTTTTATAAAATTACTTGCAGCATGTGGGCTTTTATTTTAAATCTATTTTGCCTTTGTAATAGTTTTAGAGATACAGAAAAACTGTGAAGACAGTGCAGAGATTTGCCATGCCCCATGGCAGGTTCTCCTAACATTAATATCTTCAGTAAATATGAAACATTTTGTCACACTTAATAAACCAATATTGATACATTATTAGTAACTAAAGCCCATATTTTACTCATCTTTCCTTAGTTTTTAACCTGATGTGCCTTTTTATAATATGAGATCTCTTCTAGAGAGACAAGTTGTCTTGTCTCTTGAGGAATCTCTTAGCCGTGACAGTTTCGCGGACTTTCCTTGTTTTTGATGATCTTGATAGTTTTGAAGCGTGCTGGTCGGGTACTTTGAAGCAAGTCCCTCAGGAGGGATTTGTCTGATGCTTTTCTCATGATGAGACTGGGCTTACTGGTTTTGGGGGGATGGCCACAGAGGTAAAGTGTCATTTTCATCACATTTATCACATTTCATCACATTTCTTCACGTTTATCTCATCACATCACACGAAGGGTATACTCTGTCAGCCTGACTTATCACTGTTGATGTGAATCTCGATCACCTGGTTGAGGCTGTGTTTTTCAGGTTTTTCTACTGTGAAGTTATTTTTTCCTTCTTTACGTACTTTTTGTACTTTACGTACTTTACGTACTTCTTACGTACTTTTTCCTTCTTTACGTACTCTTTGTAAAAAAGTCGTCACGCGTGTCTCATACTCCTTAAGGAGTGAAGAGTTATATTCCACTTGAGGGCAGAGCATGTACATTTTTAATGTACAGATCTTTCATTTTTGTCCTATTTTCCTCTCTTTTGTATTTTTGATGCTATTTTAAGTGGGATTGTTTAAAAAGTTTTACTTTGTTGTTAGGGTTTAGATACACAGTTGATCTTTGCATGTGGATCTTGCAATGATGCTAATCTTGCTTGTTTCAGTAGCTTTTTGTAGATCCCACTGAATTTTTTTAAAAAAGAATATTTATTTATTTAGAGAGGGGTGGCAGGGAGAGAGCGAGAGAGAGAATCCCAAGCAGGCTCCACACTCAGTGTGGAACCTGAGATGGGGCTCAATCTCACAACCAGGAGATCATGACCGGAGCAGAAATCAAGAGTCAGATGCTTAACTGACAGACACACCCAAGCACCTCAGATCCCATTAAGTTTTCTTTCTAGACAATTAGTTTGTCTGCAAATAAAAATAATTTAATTTCTTTCTTTTCAACCTTCGTGCCTTTATTTCTTTTTCATGCCTTATTACATTGGCTAGAATCTGTAGTTCACTGTTGAATAGAAGCAGAGAGAACAGAAACCTTGATCATGTTCCTGATATTATGAGGAAGACATTTAGTTTTTATGTTAAATATGTCATCTGCAAGATTTTTATAAATATTCTTTTTTTTTTTTTTTTTTTTCTTTTTTCTTTTTTTTTTTTTTTTAAATTTTTTTTTCAACGTTTATTTTTTTATTTTTGGGACAGAGAGAGACAGAGCATGAACGGGGGAGGGACAGAGAGAGAGGGAGACACAGAATCGGAAACAGGCTCCAGGCTCCGAGCCATCAGCTCAGAGCCCGACGCGGGGCTCGAACTCACGGACCGTGAGATCGTGACCTGGCTGAAGTCGGACGCTTAACCGACTGCGCCACCCAGGCGCCCCTAAATATTCTTTATAAGGTTAAGGAAATTCCTTTCTATTCTTTGTTTCCTGAGTTTTTTTTTAAATCAGGAATATATGTTGGATCTTTTTTCAAATTTTTTTTCTTTATTGAGATGACTTTATGCTTTTTAGTTGAAAATTTGTTAATATGATGGATTACATAGATTACATAGATTGATTTTCAAATGTTGAACCAACTTTGCTTTCCTGGGATACACTGCCCCAATGTATTATCTATCCTTCCATTACATTGTTTGATTCAATTTGCTAAACTTTTATTTAGAATTTTTATATCTGTGTTCATGAGAAATACTGACCTGAGTTTTCTTTACTGCAGTGTCTTTGGATTAATAGCCACATGACGTTGGTTTTATCTAATACATTTTGAAGTATTTTCTCCTCAGTCTCTGAAAGAACTTGTGTAGAATTGATATTATTTCTTTCTAAAATGTTTGGTAGGATTTACTATCTGATCCTGACGATGAGCACCCAGTTATCGATGTCGGGGTGTGCATCCAGTCATCACCCAACATCAATTCTCTTCCTGGGCGAATCAACCCCTGTTGCCTATTTCTTAGGGTCTGCTCTGTCTGTTTGATAATGGAGTCACGAGCCTGTCGTCTCTGGAGTGGGATTAGCTCCTGGCATCAGAATCAGAGTTGTGATTTGGTCTCTTGGTAACCATTTCTCTTTCTTGTCTCTTTTTCTTTCTCTTCTTTCTTCTTTTCCTTTCTTTTTGCTTTTTAAATATTTTTTACCATATGTCAGTGTATACTCCAGCAACATGAAGCACATTCACATTCTTGCACAACCACCACCCCGATCTGCCTCCGGAACTCCCATCTTCCCAAACTGAACATCCGGACCCATGCAACAACTCCTCACTCTCCCCCGACCCCTGCCGCCTCCCTGTCCCGCCCCGGCCCATTCTATTTTATGTCTCTACTAATCTTACTACTGTGGGGTACCTCATATAAGTGGAATCCTAGAGTATTTGTCCTATTTTGACTGGCTGATTTCACTGAGCATAATGTCTTCAAGGTTTAGCCACATCGTTTAGCACGTGCACAATTTCCTTTCTTTTTTTATGGTTCAGTGATAGTCCGTTGTGTGTATTTGAGCAAAGAAGCGGAGTCTGAAAGTCAGAAGAGCTGAGTCACAAGAATGTAACCCACAAGGAAAGGTTCAGTGCATTCCTGCTCCCTGTGCTCCTGGAGGGAGCCTAAGTCTTGGCTCCTTAATTCTTACGAATGATTACAAATTCAGTGTTTCCCAGTACAATTCTTCCCCACTCCCTTTAAGGAGCTAACCCAAATCGGTTGTTCATAATAGAAGAGTCTTAACTGCTGTGGCCCAGGATGTGTTTCATCCAGGAAATACTCAGAGTGATCATCGTTGAGCTAGTCCCATTGTTTCTTCATGGCGGAGAGTGGCCAGATTCATATAGATGATTCATACCTGAAGTGGCTCTGTAAATTGAATTCATGGTTCGATACACAAGGGTTTTAAATAAGCCTGAGAGACCACACTGCCATAGGACATTATTCATGAAAAAATATCTTGAGATGCAAAGTCCTATTCATCCTATGATGGCTGGACACTAAACATTTAGAAGTGGTATAAAAACAGATCCTAACATTGAAGATCTTCAAAAGAATTTTTTTTCTTTAAAAGAATTCCGAGAATCCGAAAAACATTGAGCAAAAGGATTTCAAAAAGATATTTTTGAGAGAAGAAAGACTCCGAAGAGAAAAGAGGCCAACAGAGGACACGAAACTATGCTGAGTATATTGGGTTTATTGAACAGGCTGAACTCTGTGGGGTCCAAACGGGAAACGACTTGTATCTCCTCCAGCACTGCCATCAGACCAGCTCTGCGCTGTGCTTCCTGCCCCTTGACAGTGTCTCCTGCGGGGCCTGCAGCATTTAGATTGCTTTCAGTAATAAAAACAAGTCTCATTTGACAGTTGCAAACTAGTTTCACAACGAAAAAGACCAGCCCCAAACTCCACATCCTGCTGTTTTACCATTTGTCCCAATCCCAGGCTGATCTGTGGTTGGGGAGTAGATTAGTTTGCTCGGGCTTCCGTAGCAAAGTGCCGCAGGCTGGGTGGTTTCAACAACAGAAATTCGTTTTCTCAAAATTCTGGAGGCTAAGAGGCTTGAGATCAAGATGTCAAGTTTCCTCTGAGCCCTCTCTCCTCGGCTTACAAGCGGCCGTCCTTTCCCTGGGTCCTCACATGGTCCTCTGTACGTGTCTGTCTTAATCTCCATAGAAGGACACAAATCATTGGATTATGGCCCACTGATCATTTTATGTTTTAACTTAATGAGCCCTTTAAAGACCCTATCTCCAAATACAGTCATGTTCTGGGATGCTGGGGGTTGAACTTCAACTTATGAGTTTTGGGGGGGGACACAATTCATAACAGGACAAACCTCAAACAGGACCTATGGAAGGAGCATAGTCATTTTTTTCTTCTTTCCCCCATTTCCTTTTGTCTCTCTTGTTTTTAGGATCACAGGGGTAAAAATGGGGTGGGGCAGGAAGGTTTGAGGAAAGGATCAAAAGGCATTTTATTTATTTATTTATTTATGTAAAAAAATTTTTTTTTAACGTTTATTTATTTTTCAGACAGAGAGAGACAGAGCATGAACAGGGGAGGGTCAGAGAGAGAGGGAGACACAGAATCTGAAACAGGCTCCAGGCTCTGAGCTGTCAGCACAGAGCCTGATGTGGGGCTCGAACTCACGGACCACAAGATCACGACCTGAGCCGAAGTCACATGCTGAACCGATTGAGCCACCCAGGTGCCCCTCAAAAGGCATTTTAAAATGTAATTGCTATAACTTGCTCTTGGCTAACCCTGGCTTACAATAGTGTCAGGCTTTTTCCAAATTCTGGCTCTTCAGGGGGCTCAGGTGTGGCTTCTTCAGAGACCGGGAGCTGAGGCAGGAGACTGAGATGGGGAGGAAACCCGGCTTCCTGTTAAAGTCTGTACACTTAGTATTTGATCTTTCTTTTTCTTTAGAGAGAGAAAGCGTGAGCGAAAAAGCAGGGCAGGGGCAGAGGGAGAGAGAGCGCTGGGCCCAAGGTGGAGCCCAATGCAGAGCTCAGCTCAGAGCTTGATTCCATGACCATGAGATCATGACCTGAGCCGAAATCAAGAGGCAGTTGCTTAACCGACTGAGCCACCCAGATGCCCCTGGTATATGATTTTGTATTTGCCATAAGTTAAATCTCGTTCTTTATTCTGAAGGTTCATGTACAGGGGGCATGTTAGGATGTCCAATAACCTTTGCCTAAATGTACTAAGAAAGAAAACTGCTAATGGAATTAGCCTTTCCCAGACATACAACCCTCAGTCCAGTGTCCCTATGAGTCCAGACCGGCCCTCCTTCTTTGGACCTTTTACTCACAAGAACACTTAGCACAATAGCACTCAGGCCTGTGACTGGTGACCCCTTCCCAATCTCCCAAATGCCACACAGTTTCTCAGACAACATACGGTTTTCTGCCTGCCACCGTATGTCCCTGTGCCTTGCCTACTGCCCCGGCCTTTGAACCTGCGTTACCTGAATGTCCCGCATCTCACCAGACTGCAGATGTGAAAGAAGTCACTTGAAAACTGACACCTGGGGGCACCTGGGTGACTCAGTTGGTTAAGCATCTGATTTTGGCTCAGGGCATGATCTTGCAGTCCATGAGTTTGAGCCCCAAGTTGGGCTCTGGGCTGGCAGCTCAGAGCCCGAAGCCTGCTTTGGATTCTGTATCTCCTTCTCTCTCTCTCTCTCTGCCCTTCCCCTGCTCGTGCTCTGTCTCTCAATAATAAATAAAATGTTAAAAAAATAAATAAAAATGAAACCGACACCCAGATCTTGCTAACTCCCTATCTCTGACACGCTGACGCGACACTTCAGCTTCCTCAGATTCTCCCCTAGTTATTTCGGGAGTCCCCAGCGTTCCCCCCCGTCCTTAAGAACTGGTCTGCCTCTCTGTCTCTGGTGGCGACCCAGGGCCACGCTTGAAACCTGCCCCTGTTTCTGGCACTGCCAGAACAATGCAGGGTCACTGGCTGTCATTTGCATGCCACCTGGTGTCAAAACCGCCCGGTGGAGGGGGGCACGGTGAAGATACAGCTGGACGAATTGTCTTTTTTCCCCACTTTGGGTAGTGGGAATTCATCAATAGACATGATCTGCCATCTCGGCTGTACGTTGGAATTGCCTGGGAAGCTTTGCGAACACTGATGCCCGGGCCCCGAGATCGGCATTCTGATTGCATCGGTGGAAGGTATAGCCCAGATCTGGGGGGTTTTAGGGACGCCCCAGATTCTCACATGGTTAGGATTGAGACCCACTGTCTTGCTACCATGGTTATGGTTTGCAGACCCGCAGCACGGGTGGTCCCTAGGAGTATGTAGAAATGCAGAATCTCGAGTCTCACCCCCACCCACTGAATCAGAATCTGTGTGCTCCCACGCTCCCAGGATTTGTACACACAAGAATGTTTGAGAAGCATTGGCCTCAGCTACCTCCAAAATTATAAATTAGCTGACAGTGGTCAGATGAGTTCTGCTGAAGTAGCGTATGCGTCCTCTTAATTTTCTTTAATTTGAGAGAGAGAGAGAGAGTGCTTGTGCATGTGGGGGAGGGGCAGAGGGAGAGACAGAGGGAGAATCTCAAGCAGACTCCACGCTCAGGACGGAGCCCAGCTCAGGGCTCAATCCCACGACCCTGGGATCATAACCTGAGCCAAAGTCAAGAGTTAGACGCTCAACCCACTGAGCCACCCAGGTGCTGGTGCATTCTCTTAATCTTAATGTGCTTAATGTGCTTCTAATGTGCTTCTAATGTGCTTCTTAAGTTGAAGGCATCACCTGGGTTGCTCCCATCAGGAAGCGTGGCATTCCTGAGGATTCTCTGGGTCCCCTGACTCTGCAAACTTCCAGACTTGCAGTCTGAAATGTTTCCCCTTCCCGCCCCGCCCCCACCCCCCATTCATATATCGATGTCCTAACCCCCAGAGCCTCAGAATGTGACTGGGGAGATAGGGTCTGTAAAGAGGTGATTAAGTTAAGATGAGGTCATTAGTCATTAATCTAATATGCTTGTGTCCTTGTGAAATGAGAAAGAGAGAGACACACAGGGATGCACACACAGAGGAAGGACCGTGAGGACACAGAAGGCTGCCACCTACAAGCCAAGGAGGGACGCCTCGGCAGAAGGCCAGGCATGCCGGCACCTTGATCTCGGACGTCCAGCCTCCAGAGCTGTGGGAAAAGAAATGTCTCTTGTTTAATCCACACGGTCTGTGGTGCTTTGTGAAGGCAGCCCGAGCAATGTAACACAGGGCTCCTCAGGGCTTTACAAACTCCGTCCGGCTGCAGAGCTCACTTGCATGCCATCCAACACACTTGATCCCTACAGATCCCTGACAGTCTGTGCCTTGGGCCCGACTGCTCTCTGCTCACAAAGACTTTCAAGAAAACAGCTGCTGGCTTTTCTGATTTTGCTCCGGGATGGATCCGAATCAGCCCCGTGGGACCAGGCGGGAGCAGATTTAATGCTGCCTCCTCTCTCGTCCACGTCTCTCCCCAGGATAGACCCACTCGCAAAGACATCTTCCCTCTTCCTCTAGCCAGTCTGGGAAAACAAGAGCACTGTGTGTGTGTGTGTGTGTGTGTGTGTGTGTGTGAGGTGCTGGCTGCTGTCACTCGGCTCCATTGCTGCCCTTCTGTGTTCTTTTCTATTTTGCAGGGGGCCAGGAGTCCAACAACTGCATTTCTCAGACTCGCCTGCGAGCTGTTTACCGGGGAAGTCCTGTCAGCAGGAGGCACCAGTGGGAGACCAGAAGAGGAGCCTCTCCCTGTGTGTGGCGCTGGAAGCAGCAGCCGCAGCTGGTGATAACGGGTTCCAACAACGTCACTGTGGTCAAAGCAGAGACAGAGTTCCAGAAACCACAGCAGCAGCTCCAGTCCAGGTAGCAGATTCCTGATCTCTGGACGATCCCCATCCTCATCCCATTTTTACCTTCTCCAGTTTGGCCAACACGTTTGTAACCGATTCGCCGCATCGCATCCTATTTTACTCCGTCCAGAGTGGCTTCTGTTTTCCTGTCTTGATATTGACTGATACAATACGCAAATTGTCCGACGCAAACAGACCCTGATCAGGGTGCATGGGGTGGGGGGTGTAGTGAGGAGGGGTCGCTGGCTTCTAAAGCTAATCTCTGTTCTACTCAACCCTGACCACTTTGACCACTTTTATGGCACAAGTGTGACCCTTGTCACCACCAGCCACTCAAGCTGGTTCTTTTTTGTTTTATTAAGAGTTTAAGTAGTCTCCACATCAGGTTGGCCCTTCATGTTTTGAATTTGACCCCCTAGTAACTGTCCCTTGGCTCCACCCCTCAGCCCCACTCTTTGCCCTTTGAAAGCTTGGCTGCCCCCTCTTTGGTGGTGGCCCTTGGCTGCCTCTTGATGCAGGCTTCTTGTGCATATGACGTTCCTGCTCTGACTCCCCCAAGCCAGGCTCCACACACAATCTGCCCTATTCCCATCCCAGGAAGCAGGCAAAGCTTGTTTAAAAATTCCAAGAGTGTTAGCCTGTGTTCAACCAGAGAAGTAGAACCCATAGTAAAAAGGGTAAAAATACACAGAAGAACAGGGGATCAAGGGATTGTTAGAGGAAGGAGCCCCACGCAATTGAGGGAGCTGGTTAAGTAGTCTCTGTGAGTATGTGGTCTCCATGTCTGATGCTGGAACTTCAAGTCCATAGGACAGGGAATCAGGAAGAGAAGATGGATGTCAAGGATGGGGTAGAAGCCACAGAGGGGACTGGTGCCCCAGAGGATGGTCTGAAACCATGTCAGTTCTTGTTGCCTCTGACCCTGTGGTATGTCTGCAGAAGCTGAGTTGAAGATATGGAGCTGGGAGTACAATGAGCAAATACTCTTAAAGCTCAGAGGGCAGAGAATCAGAAGAGAACTGCATAGAAAGTGCTCTGATGATCGGCAGAAGGTCCGCCTTGAGTTTTTCAGTGGGAAACTGATCAGTGCCAGCATGTGAGGAAATCACCCAAGCCTAGTAAAACTGCCCAAAAGGATTAGAAGGAGCAATCACTCAGCTCACATAGGATCAGGAATGGTTCCTATTCTCACAAAACAAATTAAAAAAAAAAAAACCCTCATAATTCACAGGGCATCCAACAGAATACCCAAAAAAGGTTAGCTTTGCCTCAGTACTGGGGCAAAATCAGCCCCGAACTAATACTGCCTTGTCCTACTTAACCAAACATAAATCTAAGACATGAAAGGGTCAAACTATTCCCAAGTAGTTTAACTGCATTCCAGAACAACGCTCAAGCATATTTTCAGACATTACAAAATGTCTAGTACCAAACAAAGTAATACTCACAATCTCTGACATCCAGTAAAAAATGATCAGGCATGCAAAGAAGCAGGAAAATATAACCTATTATGAGGAGAAAAATAGACACCGTGTCAATAGAAAGACATAGAAATGAAACGGATGATAGAATTAGTAGACAAAGGCATTAAAACAAGTATTAGAACCAATTTCTATATGTTCAAGGAGATAAGGGAAAGATGGACTGTGTTAATCAGACATATGGGAGATTATAAAAATTCAAATCAAGGATCTAGAGATGAAAGTTACAGTTTCAGATGAGAAATATACTGGATGGGATTAATAGAAGATTAGACATTTCAGAAGAAAGCATTAGTAAACTTGAAGACATAGCCTTAGAAACTGTCCAGAATGCAACTCAAAGCAGAAGAAAGCTAAAAATAAACAGAGCATCAATGAACTGCGAAGCAATTTCAAACAGCCTAATATATATGTAATCGAAGTTTTCAAAGAAGAAGGGAAGAGGGGGCAGAAAAAAGAAATAATGGCTGAAATGTTTTCGAGTTTGAGGAAAAGGATAATTCCACAGATCCAGGAAACTTCACAAATTCCAAGCAGCAGCTGCTCCATCACCACAACAAAAAACCGATATGAAGGTACATTATAATTAAATTGCTTAAAACCAAGGATAAAGAGAAAAATCTTAAAAGCAACCAGAGAAATTTCACTTATAGTCGTAGGACTCAAAGAATTGAAAGTAGAAATTCAAACAGTACTCACACACCTTTGTTTATAGCAGCGTTATTCACAAAAGCTAACAGATGAAAACAACTTAGTTGTTTGACAGATGAATGGATGAGAAATGTGATATGTGCATCCAGGGGAATGTTACTCAATCACAAAAAGAAATGAAATTCTGAGATGTGCTCCAGCATGGGTGAATTTTGAGGACATTAGTGAATAACAATGAGTGAAATCTACCGGACACAAAAGCACAAATATTATATGATTCCACTTATATGAAGTATCGAGAATAAGCAAATACACAGAGACAGAAAGCACAATAGAGGTTATTGGAGGTGTGGGAAAGGGCGGGGATGAAGAGTTACTGTTTAATGGGTACAGAGTTTCTATTTGGAATGATGAAGAAGTTCTGGGGCATGGATAGTGGAGATGATTGCACAAGACCGTGAATATATTTAATGCCACTGAATTTATACTTAAAAATGGTTAAAATGGTAAATTTTATCTTCTGTAAATTTTATCACAATAAAGACAGAGCACTCAGAGAAGGCAAAACTGCAGAAACATTAAAAAGGTTGGTCATTGCCCGAGGCTCGGAGGCAGGCAGGGAGGGAGGAATGAGTAGATGAACTACAGGAAATTTTTAGGGTGGTAAAACCATTCTTTACGGTACGGTAATGGATATTATGCATCTGTGAAAACCCACAGAACTATACAACGCAAAAAAATAAACCCTTATATAAACTAAGGACTTTAGTTAATGATGTGTCAATATTGGTTTATTAATGGTAACAAATGTACCATACTAAGGCAAGATGTTAAAAATAGAGAAAACTGTATGGGAAGAGGGAAGGTATATGGGAACACTCTATGTTTTCCTCTCAACTTTTATCTAAATTAAACTGTTGTAAAAAGTAAAGTCTACTCATAAAAATAAAAAATAAACAATGAGCAGGCAGAGAAAGAAACGTATACGAAGAAACAATTTAAGAAGGACAGCAGACCTCTCCTAGGAAGCAATGCAACCCAGGGGATAGTAGAGGAAGGCACCACCAGAAAAAACTATCAGCTTGGAATTCTTTACCAAGCTCAATACTGTTCAAAACTGAAGATGAAATAACGGCTTTTTATTTATAAAGAAAATGCTCTCAGAATTTATCACCAGCAGACACACACTGCAAGAAATGTTAAAGGAAATCTTTCAGGCAGAATGAAAATGATGCCAGATGGAAGTGTCGATCACACAAAGTGAATGAAGAAGAAAGGAAACGGGAACTACGTGGATAAATGTGAAGGTATCTGGGTGCTGCCGATTCCTGAGTTTTTGGGGGGGGCCCTCTACAATGTTAAACAGGTTGATGCTAATGTTAAACAGCCTTCTTGATGGGTCAGTCCTTTTGAGCTTGCTACGTCATTTATGTCTTTAGGCCATTATGACAGACCATTTGCTTTCCTGATTCCAAAATTTTCAATGTTTGTCACCTCTCCCATTGTTTCGGCCATTTCCCCCAGGACTGGTGTGCATATCCCATCTGTTGTTGTGTATCAGAAACAGATGAAATATACATATAACGTTCAAATATTAAAAACAAATAAACAGAGCATTGGTGAGCTATGGGGCAATTCTTCCTTCAAGTTCCATGTCCCTTGGTTAAAGTATATTACCAGTGTGACTTCCCTTCAAATTCATTCTTGTCACTGCTATAAATTTCCCATCAGGTCTGGAAGGGGTTGATGAACCCGTTTTCCATCATAATTCAACTTTGAATCTTATTTAATAAGAATACTCACATTTGTGAGACACACAGGTGTTTTAGACTGAAAATGTGATATCATGAAGTTATTAGAAGCAGTAGGAAGTTGTGTGGGGCACCAGGAAGAAGCCTTTCTGGTTCCGGGACGGTCGGTGCTCAGGAGTTCTGGGTTCTAATTCCAGTTTTCTCAATACTAGCCGTCTGTCTTTGGTTAACTGACATGGCTTATCTGGATCTCACGGTCTTCATCTGTATTTTATTTATTTTTTTTTTTTTTTAAATTTTTTTTTTCAACTTTTTTTATTTATTTTTGGGACAGAGAGAGACAGAGCATGAACGGGGGAGGGGCAGAGAGAGAGGGAGACACAGAATCGGAATCAGGCTCCAGGCTCTGAGCCATCAGCCCAGAGCCTGATGCGGGGCTCGAACTCACGGACCGCGAGATCGTGACCTGGCTGAAGTCGGACGCTTAACCGACTGCGCCACCCAGGCGCCCCTCTTCATCTGTATTTTAATGATGGGGTTGGGTTTGGGGGGATTTAAGCATTTTATTTTTCTCTAAAAACATTTTCTGTGTATTCTGGCACAGTGGAGACAAATCTCATTTTTCTCATTCAGTTATAGAATAAAAACAAACTCTGAGCACTTTGTGGCGTTTCATGGAGTTGCTTATCATTACCATGTCCAAGGAATCTGTTGCCTTCCACCCCAGCATTTTGTGATACTCCACCTGTGACCTGAGATCAGAGAGTAGATATTGGGTATAGTGGTCCAGGCATAAGATTTAGGCATCTTTGAAGAATGGGATCAGCAAAGAGGGCCCTGGATCAGAGCTGCCCAGAAAACAAAAGTTAGGTTAGGCATGGGGGGACACAACAGGGATCCGCTGACTGGTACCAGACCAGAAGGAACAGGATAAGGCCCTGGTTTATAAGGAGCAGGGGAGTCACACATCCCTATCATGGGATAGTAGTGTGGCCTGATCAGACTAGTTCTGATACAGGGGCATGCTGGCTTACAGTGTGGGGGGGAGGGGAGCAGGAGATACCCTCTAAAGTGTTGACACAAAGATTGTGTCAGTTTCAGAGATAGGACTCTTAGCCATTATGGGACTGATCAAAGTAGGGCTAATAAGAAAGGATTTCTGGAGAAGCTAATTTTGAATCAGGCACCTGACTTCTCAGCATCTTTTAAGATTAAGAAGTTGCATTTATTTAGTGCTGGCCCTGTTCTAAGCACTTTGCATATATTTACCTATTCAGTTACGATGGCGTGATGGTATTTCACACAGTAGGGAACTGAAACATAAAGAGTTAATGTAATTCACCAAAGTTTAGACAGTGGCTTTGCTGCGAGTCAAAGCCAGGCTGTCTTGTTTTTAAATCCCAAGCTTCTAGCCACTATGCTACTTCAATAAAATTAAACAAACTTACTAATCAGTTTTGGAAGACAATATGCTTGACTTTACTAAAGCTACCAAATAGATTCAGTAGAGTTTTATATAATTTTTCAGTAGTTTTCCAGAGACCAAGGCAATATTGTCTTTGTCCACGAGAGGGCGCGTCCAGCATAATCCCCGCGCTCCTGGTTCCAACAGATTGAGTCCCAGCTATTATCTGCTGATGTCAGTGGCCAGCCTCACACAGCTGTCCATCTTTGACAAAATTCAACGGTGTTCAAAGCACACACAAAGGAATTGTTACTTCCAAATGGTGTGCAGATACGAGGGGCACTAAAACCGAAGGAGTTCCGTTTGTGGCTTTCCTCAAGGAGAGGAAACTGGGCAGAGAAGGACATGTAAGTCTAACTCATGGTGGTCCTATGAGAGTGGGTTCCAAAATGATAGCCTAAGTCAGCTCTCCTGCAGGCACAAACCAGGCCAGGATGATGGAGCACGCGGGGCAGGCCAGGCAGGGGTTTCCCTGAAGGAGAAAAATGCCAGGACATGTTTGGGTCTAAGGGCACACTGACCAAGACCTCTCAGTTGCTAATTAATAATATCAACCCTTAAAGCCCATGCAGGGTCTTGGGTAAGGAAGAAGTTTCCTGTGATAAGCCAAAAAGGGAGAGATCTGTTAGGGTTGCTCTGTTCTGTTGGAGATAGTTGAGGAAGCCACAGATGGACTATTCTGTTGGAGTTTTCTTTTCTTTTCTTTTTTTAAAGTTTTTATTTATGTATTTATTTAGAGAGATAGAGAGCAAGCGGGGAGGAGCAGAGAGAAAGGGAGAGAGAGAATCCCAAGCAGGCTCTGCACTGTCATCGCAGGGCCCGATGTGGGACTTGAACTCACAAACTGTGAGATCATGACCTGAGTGGAAACCAAGAGTCGGACACTTAGCCAACTGAGCCACCCAGTCGCCCCTGTTGGCTTTTTCTTCATGTATGTGCATGTATGTGACTTTATCATCACTGGGCAAGTGGTCTGTGAGAAATGTGCTACACTGATATTAGGGAAACACAAAAGTGGGAATTTTCAATACGATAAGCATCACACACACACACACACACACACACACGAGGGTAGCTCAACAAGGACACCTTTTCTGATAATTTTTTATGGCATTGACTAACACTTTATAGGACTGAGTGTATTTTAACTAGAGAAAATGGATAGTAAGGCATCTTAGAAAAACTTGAGGGGCGCCTGGGTGGCTCGGTTGGTTGTGCATCCGACTTCGGCTCAGGTCATGATCTCGCAGTTTGTGAGTTCGAGCCCCGCATCGGGCGCTGTGCTGATGCCTGGGAGCCTGGAGCCTGCTTCAGATTCTGTGTCTCCCTCTCTCTCTGCCCCTCCCCCACTTGTGCTCTGTCTCTCTCTGTCTCTCAAAAATGGATAAATGTAAAAAAAATTTTTTTAAATTAAAAAAAAAAAAAAGAAAAACTTGAAAATCCCAGTGCATACTTTCAAAAACTCTTGGGATTCCAAGGGAGCTGAAAAGACATGTTCTCCCACCATTTAAAAATAATTTTTTTAATTTTTATTTATTTTTGAGAGAGAGAGAGAGAGAGAGAGAGACAGAGTGCAAAGGGGGGAGGAACAGAGAGAGAGAGAGGGAGACACAGAATCCGAAGCAGGCTCCAGGCTCTAAGATGTCAGCACAGAGCCCGACGTGGGGCTCAAACTCACAAACTGCAAGTTCATGACCTGAGCCGAAGTCAGACGCTCAACCGACTGAGCCACCCAGGCACCTCATCGCCTCTTTTTGATGCTTGAATCTTCTCTGTAGCAACAGCCTCCAAGAGTATTCTGGCTTATGTTTGAACGTCATAGTGGCGGACATACCTTCGAAAGGATCCGCTTCCATTTTGGGTAACTCTGGCCATTAAAAAGTAAAGTCACCTTTCCTCTCTACTCACTGACCTCAGATTTTTAATAATTGCTGCTAGTATTTATTGAATTTGGAGCTGGTTATGCTCTTGTTTACCCCCTTAATGTATCTCTATGGGCGTATCCGTTTACTAAGGCTGCCATAATAAAATAGCACAGACTGGGTGGCTTAAAAACTTATTTTCTCACAGTTCTGGAGGCTGGAAGTCCAAATGAAGGCCTGGCTGGTTCAGTTTTGGTTTCTGGTTGACAGTTCTCTTCTTAGATTTTAGATGGCTGCCGTCTTGCTTTGTCCTCACATGGCCTTTCCTTAGTGTGTGTGCCGGTGGAGGGGTGGGGGGGGAGAGTGCTGTCTGGCGTCTCTTCTCGGAAGGACACTGATCCTCTGGGATCAGGACCCCACCTTTATGACCTCATTTAACTTTAATGCCTTTTTCAGTGGCCCCATCTCTAAATACCGCCATCTTGGAGGTGGCGGCTTCAACGACTAACTTTGGGTGGTGGGACAAACATTCCAAAACAGTAGAGTCTGTAGCAATGGGGTAAACATTGGTATCCTCACTTCACCGAGAAAGGGTATCTGAGGAACAGCCCTGTCTAGTAACGAAACGTGCATTTTTCTGGCGTAAGGTCAAAGGAGGAGGGGCCGTGGTCATGGTAATCGAAGACTCAGTGTATGAGTTTGCTACGGCTGCCCTAACGAACGCGATAGATGGGGTGGCTTAAGGAAGACGTTTATTTTCTCATAGTTCTGGAGAAGAGATAGCCAATACTGAAGGGTCAAGGTTTCTTCTGAGGTTTCCCTCCTTGGCTTACAGATGGCTGTGTTCTCCCTGTGTCATCACATGGTCTTCCGCCTGTGTGTGCACTCTTTTTATTAGGACACCAGTCACACCGCGTGAGGGCCCCCACCCTCATGGTCTTCATTTAACCTTAATCACCTCTTTAAAGACCTGATCTACAAGTAGATCACATCCTGAGGGGCTGGAGGTTAGGGATTCAACAGCTGCATTTTGGAGGGGACACGATTCAGCCAGGAACACCCAGGGTGCCGTCCATTCGTCCCAACAGAGGGCGCTAACGCCTGCAATGCCGCTTCCAGGATGCTTCAGGCCAGGACATCAGTCTCCCTTGCAGAATGCTTCCGGAAGCACAGCTCCTTCCTCCTGGGTGTACCGCGGTTTACTGTGTACCCCATCCCTTTCCAAATGTCAGGGCAAGTAAAAGAGAGTGGCACTTTTTTTTTTTTTTTTTTAATTTTTTTTTTTTTCAACGTTTTTTATTTATTTTTGGGACAGAGAGAGACAGAGCATGAACGGGGGAGGGGCAGAGAGAGAGGGAGACACAGAATCGGAAACAGGCTCCAGGCTCCGAGCCATCAGCCCAGAGCCTGACGCGGGGCTCGAACTCACGGACCGCGAGATCGTGACCTGGCTGAAGTCGGACGCTTAACCGACTGCGCCATCCAGGCGCCCCAAGAGAGTGGCACTTTTAATGTAATAAAATGTTGTGCTCTTTTTGAACCCTGGGATTGTTTTCTGTGACCAGGAAACCTTTTTTTTTTTTCTCTATTAGATAGCATCTCTATGAGTAGTCTATTTGCTTTTTCTCCTAGCACTTGGTTTCTATCCCCTCCCATCTGGAAATTACCAGTGAGTTACATAAATTGGTCTCCCTACCTATCATTACACATAGGAGGAGCTTGTCCTGGTGCACAGGGTACACACTGTCCCCTGAAAGTGTGAAAGGGCACAGAGTTACGAAACCAAATTATACCAGGACTTTAGAAATATTTGGAGGAAGATACAGAAGCACCCATGGGCTCGCCACACCGGAACAGCCATTTTCATCTTGCCTATTGCTTGTGGTTTCTTAGTTGCATGCTTATATACCTTGGTCAATATCTGCAAGGATCCAGGTGGGAACACAGAAACTAAACTGGCTGTTTTAACTGAGAAAATTTAACATAGAGAACTGGCTACACTGGAGTTGGAGAACTGACTAAGCACACAGGGGAAACTGAGGTAACACACAAACAAGGTGTTGCAGGTAGCATCTCCCACACCTAGGACAGGAGCAAGGGAGGGAAGAGGGTGAGGTCATCAGCAAACAGGAGCTTGGAGGGGGGTCTATGTGGGGCTGGGGCCGTCTTTCAGATAAGCAAATATGCCAGGACTCCCACCCTCCGCCTCCAATTGGAGACATGAAGCGTCAAGAGGAGTCAGTCATGGCATCGATCTCTGTGTGATATAATTACCTCCCCAATTCAGTTAGACTTCCCCCTGGAATATTCCAAAACTATTGGAAACTCAATAAATTTTGACATGAAATAAAAAAGACGAAAGTGAGAGAGAGGGAAACATTAGTCGAGATGCACTACACACGGCCCAAGAAAGTGAAAATATGCATAAGCCACTGGAGTACTTATTTTCTTTTATTTGTTTATAAGGCTACAGTTAATGTTTAAGACTTCCTTTTCTCAAAGTTACAGGAAAGGCTAGAATGAACTTTGTAGTACTGGGCTTGAGTTGGAGACATCAGTAGGAACTCAGGTTCACCTAACTTCTGTATACAGGTGGGTGGATCCACAAACAATTACAGATGTGTCTATACATGCGGGGTAGTATGTACGTACATATCACCTAGCTTTGTCCAATGAGAAGGCCTAGAAGCAATGACACCCCCGTAGCAATGAGGACACCCAGTGCCCAGATCTTGATTTCTAAATACTATTCTTTAAAAAAAGGAATCAGAGTTCTATCTAGGGCAGGGAAAACACAAGATGAGCCTGGGGCATCTTGTAGTGCCAGAAAGTAAGGAGACGCTCAAAAAAACAAAAAGATGGGGAGTATGTCAAAGGGATATAGGCATCAACTTGAGTGGCTTTCCTATGGCTACAATGGACCAATCTGAGCTATAGAATATAAAGTAGCATTAGATTCTAACCCAAAGTGTAAATGAGTCCATACTACGATAAATAAATGATTTAATTAACAAACAAACAAACAAGAGAGCAAGCAAACAGACACAACTGTTCCTTATAGAAGAGTTCCATATAACGTCTGTAGATGGTGTCCTCCTTCCAAGAGGGGAAGATCAATTCTGCCCCACCCTGCTCCTTGAGGTTGGACGGGACTTGGTGACTCACTGTTAACACATACGGTATGGAGAGGGGTAAATGGTGACCTGTGCGGAACCTGGCAAGCACAACCTTAACGAAGGGATGAGGGCTGAGAGACCCCTGATGCCATGTGAATGTCATATACCCCCTGATAGGATGTGACAACAAGAGTGCTTCATCTCCGTGGTATTCTTTCCCAAATCCTGTAACCCCCCTCTAATCATGAGAGAAATGTCAGACCAACTTAACTTGAGGGACATTCTTCAAGATGCCTGACCCATCCATACTCCTCAAAACTGTCGAGGCCATGGAAAACAAGGAAAGGCTAAGAAGCTGTCACAGGCCAGAGGACACTAAGGAGATGTAACAAGTGAATCTAGGAATCATATTATGGACTGGACCCTGGAATAGAAGAAAAAAACATCGATGGAAAGCCAAATTTGGGTTTAGTGACTCGTAATGTACCAATGTTGGTTTCTTGGTTTTGCAAATGTAGCACCATAACGGACGATGATGACATTAGGAGGAACTGGGTGAAAAGCATAGATATTCAGGCACTCTCTGCACTATCTTTCTTATATTCTAATATAAAAATGGATTTTTATACATGAGCTTTCATTGGGTATTCCATGTTCCCCTTTTCCTCAGCTGATTGGGGTTCTTTGCCTGTTAGGGTGGCCCAAATCTTTATTCCTAAAGGGTCTGAATCCTCGGTGGTCTTGTCTTTTTTTAGTCATCATAGTTTTTCATTAGCTATCATTGCTGAGCAGGGTAGTACTAAGGAAATTTTGGAGCATCCACTGGAACCACTGGGTCCCAGAAATATCCCCTTCCCTCCAGTATATAGAAGTAACCCAGTCACTTGGAATCAGCACCAATCACTCAAGCTACTTCAGGAGTCTCCTTTTTTGCCATTGGTTCCAAGGTATGAGGACTCCAGTATGGCCCGGTGGCAGTCATAGTGGAACGCTGTGTCTATGTCCAGTGGATGCGCTTCTCACAGGAATGGATGCCTGACGGGTTAGGCATTGGCAGTAGCTAGATTAGCCTTGGTGGAGAGAGACCCAAGTTAACCGGTTTATGCAAAGCCCCCATTATGGGCTAAATGTTTGTCTCCCTCTTCCCCTGCAATTCATATGTTAAAATCTAATCCCCAGTGCGATGTCATTTGGAGTCGGGCCTTTGGAAGAATATGATTAAGTCATGAGGGTGGATCCCTTATCAGTGGGACAAGTCCTCTTATAAAAAGAAGCCAGAGAGGTATCTCTCTCTGTACCTTGTGAGGTTACAGCAAGAAGGTCACCATCTGCAACTTGGAAAAGGACCGTCACCACCTGTCAACTGTGCCAGCCCTTTGGTCTTGGACTTCCAGCCTCCAGAACCATAAGGAAGAAATGTCTGTTGTTTAAGACACTCAATCTATGGTATTTTGTTATGGCAGCCGGATCTGACTAAGACCGCCCCTTCCCCAACGCCAGAGACTTGCACACGCACAGAGAGAGAAAGAACTGGGTTTCTGGGAAACAGGCTGGCTCGCTCTTGCCTAATTAGGAAGAGCCTCCACTGTAGTGAGGCCCTGTATTTAGACATGGGACACCTATGTTGTCACATCCCATGCTTATTCCCAGAGATCCACCCACATACCTCTTTGTCACCAAACAGCCTAGTTACCACCCATCTTCCAGTCCTGTTCCAAGTCCTCGATACCTGCCCAACCATTAGCCACTCCCCATGAGTCAGTATAGATGGTGGCTCTGGCCACTTCTTCATGTATTGTGCAAAACCATCCCAAACAAGGGCAGAACCTTCCCCCCCCTGCCTCCATCAGTGAGTATGAGCAACTCCTCCTCCTGAGCTTGTTCGAGGGGACTGAACAGGAGCAGACGTCCAGGAAGCCTGCGACAGATGTTCAATGCCAGGTACTCATGCATTGCACCATTTCTGCTTGGAAACGTGCATCTCTGATCTTGTGCATCCCCAAGTTGTGATTAAGCGTATCCGATGATACCAGTTCACGATGGGACGCTCGGGTCCCATTACCACGTGCTATCCCATGGTGAGGTATTCAATCCCTATCAAGTCCAACAGAAAGCCAGGAGCCATTTCCCAAAAGGAAAATAATGATCGGTGGAACAGGACAAGGCTTTGCTCCCAAACCTTAAGGTTCTGCACTTCTGAAGCTTGTCAGAAACTTCACACCACATTGTTAGTTTCCACAGAAACCTCATGCGTCATGGATATGCCGTGTCACAAGGTGCAAATGACAGAACACTCTGTCCTGAGTCTGGGCCTGTTGCAGACTCCCTCTTGGCCTCTGGTCTCCACTTAAAACCGGAACTGTGATGGGTCAGAATAACACATTCAATGTGACATGTTCCCTTTAAAATAAGAAAGGACATGGGGCAGCTGCTTGGCTCCACTGGTAGAGCATCTACCTTTCGATCCCAGGATGGTGAATTTGAGCCTCACATTGGGCATGGAGCCTACTTTAAAAAAGTAAAAAACAGGGACATCTGTTCAGCTCAGTCAGTTAAACAGTTAAACTGAAATCTGGTTCTTGATTTCAGCTCAGGTCACTGACTCTGCAGAGCCTGCTTGGGATTCTCTCTCTCTCTCTCTCTCTCTCTCTCTCTCTGCCCTTCCCCAGCTCTAACTCTCTTTGTCTCTTTCAGAATAAATAAGCTTAGAAAATATTAAAAAAGAATATAAAAATAAAAAGGGACCTGGTAAGTATTACGCCTTTTTCAGAGGCAACAGGGGGAAGGCACAACCTGTTTTCACTTTGGAGAAGATATCCCGACATGCTGCGCTTACCACAGAGCTCATCTCTCTCTCCACCCCTACACCCAACTTGCATGTATCTTCTTACGGAGGCATCGAAGGTACCTGTTACTTCTTAGGCATCTCATCTATTATGCATGATGTCATTGATATAGCAGACTGGTGTGGTATTTGTGGATGTCAAGGCCATTAATATTTCTACCCTCCGGCAAAATTTGAAGGTGCACTGTTGGCTCTGCCAGTGAAAGCAGATTGTTTCTAGGGGTCCTTGGAAGCCGAGGTAGAGACAACCAAGAACCTGCCACCTCAAGTACTGCATGCAAGATGCAATGAGTTGTCCCAATTTGCTCCAGGAAGGTTTTCACATAGGGAGCAGCATCTGTAATAGAAGCCAGCACCTGTTTACATTGATAATAATTGACCCCTCTGAGATCTATCCACCTCCCAAAGGGCCAAACAGATCTATAGAGTGAGGGGAGTGGTACGTGTCACCCCTCCTTCCTTCAAGTTCAGTGGTGCTCCGATGTCTGCAAACTCTTCTCAGGATGTTGTATAGCTCTGGGTTTACTGTCCTAGCAGAGAAGGGATGTTTGGAGAACTCCGAGAGCCAATGTGGGGATTCTTCCAGTTGTTGAATGTGTCCGTTTTAATTATGCATTAGGAAATGGAGAAATAATGAGAAGGATGATCCTTGGACCTCCTGGGCCCACCGTGGTCACTTGTCAGCTCATGATTATAACCTCCCACTTTGATTAGTGGATCATAGAGATGTTTTAGGTTCTTAGGATAAGCATCCACTCTGAGCTAGCATCTTCTTCTTCTTCTTCTTCTTTTTTTTTTTTTACATTTTATTTATTTTTGATAGACAGAGAGAGACAGAGCACAACTGGGGGAGGGGCAGAGAGAGAAGGAGACACAGAACCCGAAGCAGGCTCCAGGCTCCCAGCTGTCAGCACAGAGCCCGACGCGGGGCTCGAACTCACAAACCGCAAGATCATGACCTGAGCCGAAGTCGGACGCTTAACCGACTGAGCCACCCAGGTGCCCCTTGAGCTAGCATCTTCTAATCCCGACAAAGCCTGGACATTCTCCTTCCCCACAGGGCACACTCACCATTTACTAGGCTCTCACGTCCTTTGGGAGAGAGCTTGGAGGAGTACGTACTTGTGACCTTGTTGCAGGGTCTTTCCTTAAGATGACCCAGTCCCTCTTTCAATCAAGGGTCTGTGAATTAGGCTGAGGGGAGGAGTAGTTTTTCCATTGTTGTGACTCCAGTTAGATTTCTGACCACCAAATGTGGAGTTTTCCTTTAATGTAGAACAAGAGGGACGTTAGTAGGCTGTCTGTCCCATTCTCTTCCTAGAAATACTGTGATCAGTGAGCCACATTAGATGAGAGACCATGCAGATCAAAAGTTCTGATTTACCATGTCAGACTTGCTGTCCTCACTAATTGTGCCGCCTTGTCTCTGACAGCTAGGTGCTGCCATCAGGCTCTGCTGCTCCGGGATCCCGTCATTCCCCTGAAGCCAAAGAGCCCGTCTCAGGAGACGTCACTCTGGCATCCAGGAGACAGCTACCAGTGAGGTTTGCGGGGGTGTGGGTGGTTTGCTCGCCACTGCGGTTCTTGATACCTTAGAGGGGAGGTGTTCCCTGAGTCCTCGTGGGGAACATCGAAGGGGTGCGAATAGATGTGCAGGTTGTGTATGACAAATCTACTCGAAGGTTCCTATCTCCATAACCCCTTGGATTCCTTCCTCTCTGTTATGCCAGGAAAGTTCTGGAATCCCAACCGCAGCGCATGTAGGCTACTGCTGAGTCCAAGCTTCAGTTGCCCAGCCAAGCAGAGCGTGAGACCCACTTCCAGTAGTAGTAGCCGGCACATGGAACCCTGCATCTTGGGTCGTCTCGCCCATGTCAATACCGTTGGCCCAGTCCTATGCTATGCTCTGTCCCCTTGGTTTAGCATCATTACAATCTGCTTCTACATGAATTACCAGTTTCCTACTGGAATCGACGAGCACGGTCTTGAACTTCGTTTGGAGCCTAAGCTATTTCTTCCAACGTCAGCTTTTGTGTGTTTGATCCTCTGGAGTGTCCAGAGGAGAGTTTAGATTTTTACTTTTCTTCGCTTAACAGTTGGTCATCAGCTTTCCCCTTGAGTGTCTGCTAATGATTGCTTTTAATGATTGTGTGCTATTCCTTTATATTGAAATATACCTTTCCAACCTATTCGTCTAATTTTGAGAGTTTAGGTTGTTTGCAAAAAATTACTTTTCAAAATATTCTGAAATTGAATATATAATTATTTCATTATATATCCTGAGTCTTGTTTTGCGAAGAAACAATAAAATTACGAGGAAATGATGAAGAAGAAATATTTTATTAAAAAAATTAAGCAAATATCTGGAGAGTTTAGTTCATGCTTAGCTGCCTGACAGGAGAAATGGGTCGATTCAGAACATAATAGAACATCGTAGACCAAAGACATTGAAAGTTGAGGTAGGAAAAAAAAATCCAAGAAATTGTTTTATTATTTTGTATTATTTTTATAATTCATGGATCCATGATTGAAGTGATTCTCAGAATAGTCACTCAGAATGAAAAGCTTGGGGAGTGTCTGTTTTCCAGAACAATGTAAATGATAACTTTTTAACTTCATGGCTTATACTGAGTTACTGAGGGTCGGCATCAAACTGCAGTGCCTGGCCCCAGGCCATACAGCTCAGCAGTCCCCATCCTTTGTCCTTCTTAATGGCCAGGTCTTCCCAGGTAGAGTTATATTGATGTTTTCCAACTTGATTTAGAACTGCCCACTTTTGAGTAGAAGCCGGAAGCCTCTCAGAAATGAGAGTTTGACTCCTGGATATCTATATTACCTTTCAGTCACACCATTTCCTATTTCTCCAATCCTTAAAAAAAAAATTAATGTTTATTTATTTATTCATTTATTTATTATTTATTTTTAAAATGTTTATTTATTTTTGAGAGAGGTAGAATGCGAGCAGGGGAGGGGCAGAGAGAGAGGGAGACACAGAATCCGAAGCAGGCTCCAGGCTCCGAGCTGTCAGCACAGAGCCCGACATGGGGCTCGAACTCACGAATTGTGAGATCATGACCTGAGCTGAAGTCAGACGCTTAACCGACTGAGCCCCCAGGTGCCCCTTAATGTTTATTTATTTTTGAGAGAGAGAGAGAGAGAGAGAGAGAGAGAGAGCGCGCACAAGTGGGGGCAGGCGCAGAGAGAGAGGGAGACACAGAACCTGAAACAGGCTCCAGGCTCTGAGCTGTCAGCACAGAGCCCTATGTGGGGCTTGAACCCACGAACCACGAGATCGTGACCTGAGCTGAAGATGGATGCTTAACCAACTGAGCAGCCCAGGTTGGACTGGGCTTTATGATTGGACTTCTGCCTTTATTTCCCTTCTGAAACTGGAGATTTGCTCCAAATTCCTTTCAGCTTAGGCCTTGACTCCCTGCTGATATCTAGGAGCTCCTTTCCTCAGGCCCTTGGTCCAGCTCCTTGGGTGCCCACAATTGCTGACTGGGGCTTTATTGTTCATGGAATCAATGTGTTGCAGCTGACTGTAATCACAATTCTGACTCTTCAGATTGGATTCTCTCTTGTTGGTGCTTGTACAACCATGCCTAATTTCCCTCTACTTTTGATTATTACTTGGTTGCCTTTATTAGTGTAATTAGACAGTTTCATTCACCATGATCCCTGTTTGTAGGAGTACTTAATCTGTTTAGAAAAGTAAACAACCAGAGGTGAGGATTTTAAATGGGATCCCCTAGATTATGTGACAAAATAAAAGATGGTGTTTAGCTACCTCTGTACGAGGGTAGATACAATAAACTAAAGGACCCCAGTGATGGTTTTGGGAGTGCATACTGGGTGCAGAGGTTGGGGTACCAACAGTTTTTAATGAAGATTTTTAAAGGGGGTGCTATGGGCTGTGTGACATCACACGTCTCTCTATTGTCTCCTTTGTGAGATCTTTAGTAAAGTTCATATTAATTCCAAATGCTTTGTGTGAGTGGATTCCTGGGGTGGGGGTGGGGGTGCAGATCTAGCATACAGTCAAATCCTAGGCATCCAAAACATGTGGAAGCTTCTGTCTGAACCACAGGGGGCCAGGACCAAGGCTAAGAGTCTGTTACAGCCTCGTGTTCACTGTCTACAAAGTTAGTCCTTGGGAAATAATCCAGGAAGCAGAACACCTTGACTTGAACCCTTGAAATTGCAAGAAGGGAGTGACCCAAGCTCTAGCCCTTGAGTCTCATCTTAGGCAATGACAGAGGTTCAGAAACCCTACCAATATCCCTTCTTGCCAAGGCAGAAGTGCTGTTCAATATCCCAGTGGAGAATACCTTCACTTCTGCCATTGGGAAGCTCACCCTAGCTTGCCCTCACTTGCTCCCTGGAAATGGACTTGGAAGGAGCAAGTGATGCCTTTGTAGTTGATAGAAAGACATACATTTCCGGTTCTTGCATTGTCTTTCCCCAACCGCTCACTGTTCCCCATAATGTTTCTTTCTCACACCATCCTGTCCATTCCCTTTATGGAACATATCACAATTTATAAAAATACATTTGTTCTGAATACCAGTAATCCTGTTTATCCATGGCGGGACCTAGTAGGGACTCATGGAAATTTTGAGGCTACTGGTTAAGAGAAATATCTGAGCTTAAATCTATTCCTTGGCTGAGGTGACAATCTGGGGTATCTTAGTTAATGTTTGTTAGGCTGATGACTAACCAGGTAGCTTTACAGTACTTTCATTTTATTGCCCCAAACATGTTTGCCTTTACTAATTCAATTTCCAGAAGTAGTCTTCCAGGAATCAACTAGAATTAATTCCCTGGTGTTGCCCTGAGAACTGAGTGAACAACCTCTCGCTCCTGTGTGCCCTACCTGGAGGGCGACAGCAAGGTCTGGAGGCTTCTTCGAAGGGTCACCATATTCAAGACTGTTGCGCAAAGAAAACATGCCAATGTTCATTTGAGAAGCAATAAAACTTTAAAAACGATTTTTTTTTTTGAAGGAGACGTGAATGAAACAGCTGGTATGACTTTCTAAAACTTGGAAGAAACTGCAGAGCCTTGAAGCTAGGTCCAAATATTACAGGCCCACACGTGGAAGGTGTTTTGAATGCTGGCCATCCAGGGCTGTTAATGTCTTCCTTGCACCTGCTGTGAGGCTAAAAATCAAAACAAAAAATACCCGTTTGCTCATGGGAAGCAAAATGGCACAGTTCAACTGGAGTAGATCCCTTGAAGTTTAAGAGGAAATAGAAGGCCACAAGTGCCAACGCTTTGACTTCAGTTCTTAGACAATGACAGTAATATTTGCAGTAATATTTCTGCCCAGATTTGTTACTGCTCTAATGAAGTTCTTTTTTCCCGCTGAAAGCTCACAGCACATGGCATTGCTACCAGTTTGTTACTAGCAATGGATTCTCTGTGGGTAAAGGCAAGAATTCTTTGCAATGTCAAAGAGAACTAAGGCACGGTGCTCTTTTTTAAAAAATGTTTTATTTAATTTATTTTTTAACTTATATCCAAGTTAGCATAGAGTGCAGCCATGATTTCAGGAGTCGATTCCTTAATGCCCCTTACTCATTTAGCCCCCTCCCCAACCCCTCCAGTAACCCTCTGTTTGTTCTCCATACTTAAGAGTCTCTTCTGTTTTGTCCCCCTCCCTGTTTTTATATTCTTTTTGTTTCCCTTCCCTTATGTTCATCTGTTTTGTCTCTTAAAGTCCTCATATGAGTGAAGTCATACGATATTTGTCTTTCTCTGACTAATTTCACTTAGCATAATACCTTCTAGTTCTCTTCATGTAGTTGCAAATGGCAAGATTTCATTCTTTTTGATTGCCGAGTAATACTCCATCGTGTGTGTGTGTGTGTGTGTGTATATATATATATATATATATATATATATATATATATACCACATCTTCTTTATCCATTCATCCATCGATGGACATTTGGGCTCTTTCCATACTTTGGCTATTGTTGATAGTGTTGTTATAAACATGGGGGTGCATGTGTCCCTTCGAAACAGCACACCCGTAATCCCTTGGATAAATACCTAGTAGTACAATTGCTGGGTCGTAGGGTAGTTCTATTTTTAATTGTTTGAGGAACCTCCATACTGTTTTCCAGAGTGATTGCACCAGTTTGCATTCCCACCAGCAGTGAAAAGATACCCTCTTTCTCTGCATCCTCGCCAACATCTGTCCTTGCCTGAGTTGTTAATTTTAGCCATTCTGACAGGTGTGAGGTGGTATCTCATTATGGTTTTGATTTGTATTTCCCCGATGATGAGTGATGTTGAGCATTTTTTCATGTGTCTGTTTGCCATCTGGATGTCTTCTTTGGAGAAGTGTCTATTCATGTCTTTTGCCCATTTCTTCACTGGATTATTTGTTTTTTGGGTGTTGAGTTTGATAAGTTCTCTATAGATTTTGGAAACTAACTCCTTATCTGATATGTCATTTGCAAATATCTTCTCCCATTCTTTTGGTTGCCTTTTAGTCTTGCTGGTTGTTTCCTTCGCTGTAAGGCACTGTGCTCTTACATTAATGCTCGTATTTTGGAAATCTTAGAGCTCCTATTGCAAACCCTGCTTTGTTTATAAGAATCAGAACTTGGTGAGAATCTCATCTCCATTCCTTGGAGATTCAGGGAGAACCAAGTCATACAAGCTCAAGAGCTTAATTTACATCCTGGACAATGAAAACAAAGATTCTAAGCATCTGTTGGAAAGTGATACAGTTAGGAAAATTTAGCTAACTCCATCTCAGCCAATAAGTCATATTATTAGTACAGGTGCACCTACTAGAAACTTGGGCAGTGTTAGTCTGGATTTATGGCAGTTTCAAGAGACATTTTCAATACTGCAGTAAGATTATTTTTAATTTTCTCTCCAGAAAATTCATATAGTCTTGTGACTTATTTTTGGCAAAATATAAAAATGCAAGAAATTATTGGTGTGGATTCCTTGACATTTCAGGGAGGACTAAGGTTCAGAACTTTGGTTCTAGTCCTCAATAACAATGAGATATTGTTTAGAAGCTTCTTTGAATGCTCACTTTTAGGTGAGATGAATTAGTTTGCTAACTACTATTGTTTTGGTATTAAAAAGGTCAAATACTTAATACTGTGTTGGTTGCTCCCAGACATACTTAGAACTTACAAGTAGAATTTAAATTTCAGTTCTAGCAATGTAGACCAATGTTAGGGAACTTCGGTGAATGCTTACACAAGATAGGAGTGAGTTCGAATTCAAGTTCAAGTTCCAGTGTGTGAATGAACTTCCTTTCATCCGCCAGGAGACTTTGCGTTCCTTTTAGGAAGTATGTTCACCCGGGATACCTGGAATGATTCCTTACAACTGAGGGAAGATCTGAGAAATTCATATTTTGTAAGAAGTGGACCTGGTGGGATCATTTATAAGTGGTAACTGTTGGAGAAGGAAGGTTTGTCTTTGTGCCCTCTCCAACTTGATAAGTCTTGATCAGAACTGAGAGCATAGACTGGGACACATTTGCTCCTAGAGAAATTCCCTGGGTATTGAAAGAGTGTCTGGTGTGAATCTCATCACTTTTCCACGAGAACTGGTTAAAGAGATTCTGGTTCGAGACATTGGTAGCGGTATCAGCAATGTCCTGTGCCAATGCTATATGGCCAGGGTGGACATACAGCCAAGTTTTATGCTCGCCTGTTCGTGTCTCTCACTACTCGCTGCATTTTCATTTCCTAAAAACAGGACAATACCACTATATTCTTCCTAGCAGATGCAAGGAAGGACTTATCCATGAATTGTGTTTTTCTGGCCTTGGGTAGCATGCACAAAACATCCAAACGCTGCTTTTCCCTTTCTAAGATCAGAATTGAGACACCAGAGAGTGTCTCTCAGGTCTTATTTCTGAGAACTCAATCTAATTGCTATAAGTTCTCTTCCTGTAAACAAATTAGTATCTGGATTGTGAGGTTGACACCAGCTTTAATGAAGCACTCATCATTTCATTGAAAGCAATTTAACAACAGCTTATACTGAGCACTGACAGAAACCTCCAAAACATCCAGTACTCAACTACAAATACGAGAGTTTGTGACAGTTCTCTAGAAATGTCAAGGAAGCACACCAGCTACTTGCTTCAAGTTCTAGATTTGAAAGCAAAATAGAGCAGTACCAGAAATCCCTGAACTAAAGAAGGAAAAAGAAATTGAAAGAGTCAATAGAAAGACATTCCTGGCTTTGATAAAAAATAATGGACTTTGATAGACATGTCCAACCATCATTTTCCATGCCTAGGACAAGACATTTAATCACAGGAATGTGGTGGCATAGTGGTCCTGGAAGCTTGAAGGTATCCTTCCCAGTGTCTCCCTCCATGTCAATTTCTCATGATTAATGTTTATTTGTTTTTGAGAGAGACAGGGACAGAATGCGAGTGGGCTGGGGGCAGAGAGAGGGAGACACCGTATCCGAAGCAGGCTTCAGGCTCCGAGCTGTCAGCACCGAGCCTGACGCGGGGCTCGAACTCACG
Organism: Panthera onca; assembly: GCF_046562875.1. NCBI lineage: Eukaryota > Metazoa > Chordata > Mammalia > Carnivora > Felidae > Panthera > Panthera onca. The sequence continues at coordinate 173,491,729 of NC_138342.1, forward strand.
AGCTGCGAGATCATGACCTGAGCAGAAGTCGGACGCTCAACCGACGGCGCCACCCAGGCGCCCCTCTCATGATTAAAATGGTGGCGACACATGAGCCTCCAGGCAAGGGAAATGAAGGTTGTCCAGACACCAGCTCCCAAGTGAGAGCAAGCCATCAATATGGGTGCAGTCAAACCGCTCTTGTTTTCTACCGACTTCTGAATTTAGTTTTCCCCCAAACTTCAAAGCGTGAACAGCAGCAACTCAGTGTGAGTCCAGTTCTTGCAAACATTTTGCGAGCGCTACCCTGACTCTATCGTGCACGAAGGGAATACCCTGAGGCGTGCAGGAAACTACACGGCCCTCCATTGTCGCCCCCACGATGAGTAGAATCCTCTAATTGGCCGACTGCTTATGATCAGGCCCCGCCACATGGTGAATTGACATCTTGGGTCTCTGCATATTCTCAGGGAAGCAACAGCAGCTGCCCATTGGGAATTTGCAAACAAGTTTGCGGTTGTGCTCATAGGTCATATCAGATGAAATAAAAAAGAGGAATCCGGCCGCATGAAATCGTCACCAACACGTTTACCTTCGTCTGTCTCTCTTTTTCCTGTTGTGGGTTTTCCTCATTTGAGGAAGGTCTGGTAAACTTTGCTTGTTCATATCTAAGTAGGAGGCAATAATAAGGCTGATTTGCAGGTGACATGCTAACTAGGTAAGAGGGCAGAGTGAGTCATTATGTAAGTGCCTTTCACATTGTGTCTTTGTTCTTACTTGGCTGATAACAGGGCAGCTCATTCATTTCTTCTTTCTTCTCTTTTCTTTTTAATTTAAATCCAAGCTAGTTAACATACAGTGTAACAATGGCTTCAGGAGTAGCATCTAGTGATTCATCACTTTCATATAACCCCCACTGCTCATCCCAACAAGTGGCCTCCTTAGTACCCCTCACCCATTTAGCCCATCCCCCCACCCAACTCCCCTCCAGCAACCCTCAGTTTGTTCTCTGTACCTAAGAGTCTCTTAAGGTTTGCCTCCCTCTTTCTTTTTATCTTTTTATCTTACTTTTCCTTCCCTTTCCCCACGTTCATCTGTTTTATTTCTTAAATTCCATGTATGAGTGAAATCATGATGCTTATCTTTCTCTGACTTGTTTCGCTTAGCATAATACATTCTAGCTCCATCCACATTGTTGCAAATGGCAAGATTTCATTCTTTGTGACAGCTGAGTAATATTCCTGTGTGTGTGTGTGTGTGTGTGTGTGTATACATATATATCTATATCTATATCTATCTATCTATATACACACACATACTACATCTTCTTTACTCGTTTGTCAGTAGATGGAGATTTGGCCTCCTTCCATAATTTGGTTATTGCTGATAGCGTTGCTATAAACGTTGGGGTGCATGTGCCCCTTTGAATCAGCATTTTGTATCCTTTGCATGCTTATCCTAGTAGTGCAATTGTTGGGTTGTAGGGAAGCTCCATTTTTAATTTTTGGAGGAACCTCCAGAGATACTGTTATCCAGAGGGGCTGCACCAATTTGCATTCCCATATTTCACTTTCTTTCTTTCTTTCTTTCTTTCTTTCTTTCTTTCTTTCTTTCTTTCTTCTGTCTTCCCTTCCTCCCTTCCTCCCTCCCTCTCTTCTTTCTTTCTCTTTCCTTCCTTCTCTCTCTCTCTCTTTCTTTCCCTCATCCCCTAGCTTATGTCTTGCTTTTCCTTTGGTCTTTGCTGGTACTGTGTTGGGGAGGAGTATCTAGTTTTTCTGCTTGCTTGGTGATGGCTGTAGGGTTGGGTGGATGGTGAACTTTGACACACCTAGACCTTCCATTAAGACCTCCCAGCCCTGTCTTCAAGGCAGGCCCGAGGCCTTCCATAGCTGAGTTCAAACGGTGGACGCTCAACTCTGCTTCACGGGCTACTTCCATTTCAGAGATGTATTGAGATCTCCTAGGTGTGGTTCAACTTCCTGAAATTCTCTTCATAAAACTTTAAGGGTTCGGCTGAAAGCTTATGAGGAGCTGGATGTTGCGTTTCAAAAGTCAGGGAAATGGAAAAAAAAAAAAAAAAAAAAAAAAAAAAAAAAAAAAAAAAGGGGCGCCTGGGTGGCGCAGTCGGTTAAGCGTCCGACTTCAGCCAGGTCACGATCTCGCGGTCCGTGAGTTCAAGCCCCGCGTCAGGCTCTGGGCTGATGGCTCGGAGCCTGGAGCCTGTTTCCGATTCTGTGTCTCCCTCTCTCTCTGCCCCTCCCCCGTTCATGCTCTGTCTCTCTCTGTCCCAAAAATAAATACAAAACGTTGAAAAAAAAAAAAAATTTAAAAAAAAAAAAAAAGTCAGGGAAATGGAAGTTTATCATTCTAATGCCTCCGAGTAATCGACCTAAGACTTCAAGGAGTCCAGGCCAGTTCTTCACAGCAAACCTAGTTCTTTCAAATCAATTAGCACCGCTCAGCATCATACAGGTGAATGAAAAGGTTGGTGGGTAGAGGCCGCCTTCCTATTTTCAGGCATTTGCTTTGTGTCTATTGTTTTCTTGTAGATTGATTCTTTTCTCCTAGACGTGCTGTATCACAAAATTTTATTAAAACAATTTCCAACTAGTACTGAGATGCTTAATAGACGATGAACTTCTTTACCAGTAGGCAGTCACTAACAGGATTGGAAATTCTAAATCTGAAGTTCTTCGAAGAAAATTAATCGCTGTCATCTGTTTCTTACACTTAAAGGCATTCTTTGAATTAATTGCCATTATTAAGCATTTGGGCCTATAGATTTAGAGATTTAGTGCTTTCTTTTTCTTTTTTGAAAATAAAACTGGGTCTCTTCCAGGATTCCTTTGAATATGCTAATTAAATATGTGTTGGTCCATGTTGATATGTAAATAAAAATACTTTTCAGTCAAATCATAAGGAATTCTAGATGGCCAAAAACATGTTAAGAAATATCTAAGCTCATTCGTAGTAAAATGCAAATTAACACTAATAATAATGAATCAGTAGAGATTTTATGTAATGGTAATATTTGATGTTGGCAAGGGAACAGACTGCTTGGAGCAAAAACTGGGATGTTTTTGGAGAGAAATTTTGCAATAAATATGAAAAGTCTTAACTATGCATGTGACTTAAACAACTTTGAGTTTAGGAGCTTATCCAAATCAAAGAATAACTTACATTTGAAAGATATAATTGAAAGAATGTTACCATTCTATTTATTTACCTACTTATCTATTTACCATGCTATTTACTTACCGGCTGCTGGGACTAACCTAAACATCTAAAATAGGAAATTGGTATAATCACTTATCGTATTACATAAATGAAAATCAATATAGGCAAAATCATGTTTTAGATTTAGTTCATTTAGTACTTTAGAAGAATCCTTAGAATATACAGTTAGAAGAAAAGATAAATTCCATGAAAGAATATTGATAACTATGGTCCTATTGTTGTTCATTTAATTTTTCAGTTATGTATGCAAAAAAAATCTGAAAGGGTGTGCAAGGCAGGCACAGTCCATTGTCAAAGAGAAAACAAAGTTTTTTTTCTAAAAATTATTAATAGACTTCATTTTTTAGAGTAGTTTAGTTTATTATTTATTTTTATTTATTTTTAATGTTTATTTATTTTTGAGAGACAGAGAAGTGCCAAGTGCGAGCAAGGGTGGAGCAGAGAAACAGGGAGACACAGAATCTGAAGCAGACTCCATGCTCAAAGCTGTCAGCACAGAGCCCGATGCGGGACTTGAACTCACGTACCATGAGATCATGACCTGAGCTGAAGTCGGACGCTTAGCTGACTGAGCCACCCAGGCACCCCTGGGTAGTTTTAGTTTATAGAAAATGAGCAGAAAACACAAAGAGTTCTTATTTGCCCATTCGCCCCATTCCCCAGTTTCCTTTATTATTAACATTTTGCATTAGTGTGGTATATTTGATGCAGTTAATGAGCCAATTTTGACACATTATCATTAACTAAGTCCTTCAGTGATATCAGGGTTCACTCTTTGCATTTACATTCTGTGAGTTTGGATAAACGTATAATGACATGTATCCACTATTACAGTATCATACAGAACAGTTTTACTGCCCCCTAAATGCTCTGTGCTCCACCCCTCCCTCCCTCCCTCCCTCCCTCCCTCCCTCCCTCCCTCCCTCTCTCCAAGCTCCTGGCAATCACTGATCTCTTTGCCATCTCCACAGATTTGGCTTTTCTAGAATGTCATATAGTTGGGATCATACAGTGTGTCTTTTAAAATTCGCTTCTTTCACCTGGTAATATGAATTTAACATATTTTAACATGTTTTTTCATGGCTTGATTAATCATTTCTCTTTAGTGCTGAATAATGTTCCATTGTCTGGATGTATCACACATGAATGTATCCATTTATCTACTGAAGGCTGACGTACATCTTGGTTGATTCCAAGTTTTGTCAATTGTGAATAAAGCTACCATAAACATCCATGTGCAGATTGTTGTGTGGACATGTTTTCAGCTCATTTGCGTAAATACTAAGGAGTATGTTTACTGAATTGTATGGTAAGAGTTTAAGTTTTATAAGAGTTTAGTTTTTTAAGAAATTGCAATTGCCACTATTTTCCAAAGTGGCTGTACTATTTTGATTCCCACCAGCAATGAGTAAAAGTTCCTGGTGCTTTACATCTTTGCCACCTTTGGTGTTTTAGTATTTTGGATTTTGGCCATTCTAACAGTGCTGGTGGTACCTCATTGTTTTAATTTGCAATTCCCTAATGGCTTATGATGTGGAGCAAACACCTCTTCATATGCTTACTTGCCATCTACATATTTTCTTTGGTGAGATGTCTGTTCCGATCTATTGCCCATTTCTTAATCAGAAGCCTGTTTTCTTATCATGAAGTCTTTTATTTAATTTTTAAAAATTTTTAGAGAGAATGAGACAGAGAATAAGCAGGGGAGAGGGGCAGAGGAAGAGAGAATTTTAAGTAGGCTCCACACTCAGCACAGAGCCCAATGTGGGGTTCAACCTGGGATCATGAGCTGAGCCAAAATCAACAGTTGGATGCTCAACTAACTGAGCTACCTAGGTGCCCCTCATCATAGAGTTTTAAGATTTCTTTGTATATTTTGGATACAAAATGTTTATCAGATATGTGTTTTACAGACATTTTCTCCCAGTCAGTGGCTTGTCATTTCATCCTCTGAACAATGTCTTTTGCAAAGTAAAAGTTTTAAATTTTAATGAAGTCCAATTTATTTTTCTTTCATGAGTTGTGCTCTTGATATACTTAAAAAGTCATCACCATTATATATGATGGCATATTATTTAGCCATAAAAAATAATGAAATCTTGCTATTAGCCACAACATGGATGGATGTAGAGGATATAATGCTAAGCGAAATCAGTCAGTCAGAGAAAGACAAATACCATATGATATCACTCATATGTGGAATTTAAAAAACAAAACAAATGAACAACAACAACAAAAAGCGACAAACCGAGAAATAGACTCTTACCTATAGAGGACAAAATGATGGTTGCCAAATGGGAGATGGAGGGGGGAATGGGTGAAACAGGTGAAGGGAGTTAAGGGTACACTTAACATGATGAGCATTGAGTAATGTATAGAATTGTTGAATCACTACATATTGTACACCTGAAACTAATATAACACTGCATGTTAATTGTTACTTTAATTAAAAAAATCAATGACATAAATAAATAAATAAATAAATAAATAAATAAAATCAGTCATCGCCAATTCAAGGTCACTTAGGATTTCTGTGTTATCATCTAGGAGTTTGATAATTTTCAATTTTACGTTTACTTCTATAGTTCATTTTGAATTAATTTTGTGAAAAGTTTAAGGACTGTTGAGATTTTTTGTTTTGCATGTGGATGTATAGTTGTTTCAGCACCATTTATTGAAAAGGCTATTTTATTTCCCACTGAATTACTTTTACTCTTTTGTCGAAGGTCAGTTGACTATAATTTGTGTGGAACTATTTCTGGGCTCTCTATTCTGTTCCACTGATCAATTTGTCTATTCCTTCACCAATACTACATAGTCTCGGTTACTGCAGCTTTTTAGTAAATCTTAAAATTGGGTAGCGTTAGTCCTATGACTTTGTTCTTCTTCAATATTGTGTTGATTGTTTTGTGTCTTTCTCCTTTTCCTACAAACTTAAAGAATTAGCTCATCAATATTCACAAAATAACTTGCTGAATTTTGATTGAGACTGCATTGAATATATAGATCAAGCTGGGAAGAACTGACCTCTTGACCATCTTGAGTCTTCCTATCCATGAACATAGGATATTCCTTCATTTATTTACTTTTTCTTTAGTTCTTCTGTGATTTCTTTCATCAGAGTTTTGTAGTTTCTTCATATAGATCTTATACTTTTTTTTTAGATTTATATTTAGTATTTCACTTTTTCAGTGCTAGTGAAAATGCTGTTGTGTTTTTATTTTTAAATTCCAATTATTTGTTGCTGGTCATGAATTATTTCTAACATCACAGCCATACAGGAGGATGGTACAGGGCACCTTTTCTCTTATCTATTGTGTTGTGGCCAAGTAGAAGTATTTCCTGGCAGGTAAGTTAAAAACATGTGCCGAAGTTTTATTTTAGTCTTGCTACATAGGAAAAGACTTTAATATATTCTAGAGATTCACTTTTGGAAGACACATTTAAAGGCAAATAGAATGATTAATCATTGTTAAACTATATATAAAAAGTTGAACTATATAAATAAAAAAAAGAGTACTTGTCCAAAGAATTAATTGTCCCAACTGGCACAAATTTGAGAGAACAAGGGCACTCTATTAATGATTATACTGAGATGAACCTGGGACTTTACCCTGTACCCAGAGATGTGTGACTGTTAGGGTCTTGACTGACGGCACAGAGCATGGTTTCCAAGAACAAGTCTTTTTTTTTTTTTTTTTTTTTTTCCCAGAACAAGTCTTAATCCCATTAAAGTTTATCAGAAAATTGCTCAAGCATTTGATCAGAAATACTAATTTCTTTTCAGAATGAGTTTTGAATTTCATCATACACAAAGGTTCTATCACAGGCTGGGCTTAGGACAATTTTTCTTTTACATTGCTTTCGGTCCTTGTGGAGTTGGGTGAGTTGGAATACCTTCTTCCCTCCGGCTTATCTTCCTCTTCTCTCTTCCTCCCATGTTGCCTCTGTCTCTCTGACCTATTCTTCAAGTTTCAGCTCTGTGCTTGTGGTATTCCACCCGAGAAGTCCGCAGTAGTAACAGATACGGTAGAAGTGAATTCTTGTAGAGCGATTACCGTATAACAGATGCAGTCCTAGATAGTATAAATATATTTACTAATTTAATCCCCCCCAAGAGCCCTTTGAAAGTGGTACTGTACATATCCTATGTTAGGTAAGCAAACTGAGGCACAGAGCGATTAAATAGCTTGCCCAGGGTCACACAGCTATTAACTGTGTATTATAGATTTGAACAAACAGACTGGAGCCCCTGCTTTCAGCCAATCTGCTACAGGGAGGAACATCTACCAGACAAACCCCTCTCTCTTTATAGAGCACAACTCACCTGTGCCAAGTAAAAAAGGAAACTGGGAGTGAGAGGGATGGAAAACCATTGGTTCACTTGAAACAAATGAACAAACAAACAAACAAATAAACACCTGTACTAGTCAGCTCTGGCTACTATGAGAAAATACCGCAGACTGGGTGGCTTAAATAAGGTGAATTTATTTCTCACGGTTCTGGAGGTTGGAAGTCTAAGATCAAGGTGCTCGCCGATTTGGTTCCTGGTGAGAACTGCTTCCTGGCCTTTGGACAGCCGCCTTCTTGCTGTGTTCTCACATGGCCTCTTCTTTGTGTGCGTAGGGAAAAAAGAGAGCTCCAGTGTCTTCCTCTTTGCATAAGGACACTAATCCCATTATGAAGGCCCATCCTCATGACCTCATCTAACTTTAATTACCTTCCAAGATGCCACCCCTGAATACTGTCACGCTGGCAATTAGGGCTTCAGTGGATGAATTCTAGGGATACACGTTCAGTCCATAACGACACTCACCCCTATAATACATATGGACGAGTTAATAGTGGTTACCTCTGCCTAGCAGGACATGAGCTGATGAATTTTTGCCTGTCATTTTCTTTCAAAAGAAATTTTACTTTTATGTAAGAGAACACATGCTATTATAATACCTTACAATTGAATAATGACCTCCAAATGTGCTTCTCCTTCAGTTTTGCATTGAGGTGTGAAACATTCTGCCTGAATTCCAGGACAAAGAATTTGCAACAAACACCACCCTTTAAAATAGGTGAAACGACACGGTGGCATTCTGTGCACATGGTGTGGGCTCTGGCCTTTATGGGAACTACAAACCAAGTGAGCTAAGCTTTCATCTCAGGCAGGGGGAGTCTTCTACACACGAGAAGAGTATAATTGTTGAATGCACATGCCATCCATCACTTCAGGTTCACTCCGGGTCGAAGCATAGATCATTCCCTCTCCTATTAAAGAACAAGCAGAAGAGGCTCCTGGGACTTGGCAATTAAGAGCAGCATAAATCAAGCTGGAAAGTTGCCCACAATTTCAGCCATTTGTTCAGACACTTTCCCCATCTCCTATTTTCTCTGCTTTTCCTTAATTTCATTTTTTTTTTGTGGTTCACATAGGATTCAATTATGGAGGGCTGCTTTATCTTTCTGTTATGAATGTAATACCTTAAAAGAAAAAAAGCTATAGAGGTAAGAAAGCTGCATTAAGAGTCTATGTGTATCTAAGGACAAAGCAAAGCAGTGAAGAAGTTTTCAGAGAGAACAATGGTACAGAGTTGACTGGAACTAGGGACCAACATAGTCCCCAAATGTTGACAACCCTCTGTGGTGCTATTGTCATGTTCATAAAAGTTACGATTTTTTCTGGGTGCTAAATGCATGAACTCAAGAGCACAAAAAGTGAAAGTCTAACTTGGTGGTGGTGAAGTCTCCTTGATGTCAAAATGACCATATAAGTAATTGAAAAATATTACTCGGCTCTGTGGGCAAAATTCAATCTAACCAGTTGTTAGGTTTTAACCTTTTGTATCTTGGGTCCAATAATTCAGTGTAAGAAGTTGGATCCTGTGCTTACATGAGGGAAACCAAAGGCCATTAATCTAAGATGATCATTGCTATGTTTAAATTTTTTTTTTATTAACGATTATTTATTTTTGAGACAGAGAGAGACAGAGCATGAACGGGGGAGGGGCAGAGAGAGAGGGAGACACAGAATCGGAAGCAGGCTCCAGGCTCTGAGCCATCGGCCCAGAGCCCGACGCGGGGCTCGAACTCACGGAGTGTGAGATCGTGACCTGAGCTGAAGTCAGACGCTTAACCGACTGAGCCACCCAGGCGCCCCCATTGCTATGTTTTAAAGTACGCTGTTCATGCCTTAGAACAGCTGTATTTCTCCCTATCTGAAAGCCAAAGGAAAAGAGGAAATCTAAGTGTTTCAGTAGCATTGGAACTACAATAGCATAGAATTTAGATCTTTTCGTAATGAAGAGCCCTGCCACATGGAGAACTGGAGCATTGAGGTTCTTTTTCCTGAAAGTGAGGTCTTTATGTAAAGTAAAAAGGATAAGAGAATAATAATGGCTCCTGTTTTCTTGCATCAGACACCGAATTCCCTCCTTTATATTCCCTGCCTGGTTTTATTTCTTCAATCGGCTTTGTTCCACTGCTCAGATCATATGTTCTGCCCCAGCCCTGCAGACACCCCCACTGTCCTGCAGGTACGCCGTGCTCGAAGGTGGATGCAGAAATGAGAGATATGAATCTTTCTCTTAAAGAGCTTTCTGTCTAATCGAGGAGATACGAAAAGGTAGAAAGAGGTATAAAATACCATGCGGGCTTCATAAGAAAGAGACTCAAGTTGTTAGAGAATGGGGGAGGCGAAGATGGGGCACTGCCAGAGAATATGATATAATGATGTTTGGATATTTTATCATGACTCCCCAGCTGTCCATGTGATGCTACATACACTATCCGGTGAACTTCTCAATGTTAGCTGGAAAGTAATACTTTTATAAATCCTTTTTCGTCTTAAAATGTAAGCATCTACGGAAGAGTACCTCAAACAGAAATACACAGCTCAGTTTATTACTGAGGAATGAACATCTCTGTAACTACCACCTAGGATAAGAAATAGAATATTCCTAGCAACCCAGAGGCTCATTCTAGATGATTGTATTAGAGTTCTCTAGGGAAACAAAATCAATAGGACACATGTACATGCATATATGGAGAATGAGAGAGTGAGACAGGGAGAGAGGCAGGGAGGGATATATATATATATATATATATATATATATATATATATATATTTAAGGAATTTGCTCATGCAACTGTGAAGACTGGCAAATCTGAAACTTGACAGGGCAGGACTGTGTCTGGGGACCTTGGGAAGAGCTGACATCGCTTGGAAGGGTCTGAAGGCAATCAGGAAGCAGAATCCCTTCTCCTGGGGACCTCATCCTTTTTTCCTTGAGGACTTTGACTGGGTGAGGCCCACCCAAGTTACGAAGGCAATCTCCAGTTCTCAAAGTCTACGGATTTCAATGTTAATCTCATCTCAGGCATGCCTTTACGGCCACCTCTAGACTGGTGTTTTACTGAGTATCTGGGTCCCCTGGCCTAATCAGGTTGACATGTAAGATTAACCATCGCGTAGATCACAATGTCCATTATTTGTTTTACTTTATGATTTACCACCTATGTATGCACTCCTAAAATTATTTTTTCCAGATTTTGAACTTTATGAGTGGGATTGTGCCAAATGGGTATTTTTTGCGCCTGGCTTGTTTTGTTCAGCATTACATTTTTAAGATTCATCTGCGTGTAGCTATTCATTGCTGCGTGTAGCTATAGTTAAAAAATTTTTCATTGCTGTATAGTATTCCATTGGACGAACAGACGACAATTGAACTATGCTTCTTTTGTGGGCATTTTGTTTCCAGTTTGGGGCAATTACCAACTCTCATGCTACTATGACCACATTTCAGGAGCACATAAGCATATTTGTACAGTATTTCCTTAGGAGTGGGATTTGGGGGTTGGAGGGTGTGTACATCTTAAATGTTATCAGATCATGACAAGCTATTTTCTGAAAGGATTAAATCAATTTCCTGCCTCAGCAGCAGCAGTATGAGGGAAATTCTTCCCCTCCCCTTCTCTCTCCCTTCCTCTTCTTCCTCCTCCCTTCTTTCTTTTCGCGGTCATGTCTACCTTGAGTCAGACTCTGAATTTCCTTCCTTATATGCCTTACTTCATCTAGTTGACTAGCTATATTTTTATAGTCAATATCCAGTAAATATGTCCCGGAACTGATTAAGAGACTGGATTAGTGACTGACTGCAATATTTCTCATATTCACTAGGATGCTATCTGGAGGAAATAAAATATCATCATGCATTTACCCATTTGGAGCGGGGGGAACATGAACTTCAGATTTTATTCTGCTTGAGTTTTATTTAGTAGAGTTGTGTATGTGTGAGACCGTGTGTGTGTGTGTGTGTGTGTGTGTGTGTGTGGGAGAGAGAGAGAGTGGCAGGGGTTCCCATGCTGTACACAGGCCACCCGTATCCCCAGCTGATGGAATGATAACTGACCATCTTTGGTCTGCAGTGCCCCCTTAAAAAAAAAGGTTTATTTATTTAAGTAATCTCTACAACCCAACGTGGGGCTCAAACCCATGATCCTGAGATCAAGAGTCACATGCTCCTCTGACTGAGCCAGCCAGGTCCCCCTGCAGTGCCCTTTGATTCACGTCCTTCCCTGTGCTCCTTCCTTCCTTATTTCACAGCCTCATTTGCAAGGAAACCAGGCCTCTCACTCTCCCCAGAAAACGCTGCCAATTTTCCATTTTCTCCATCTCCTTTGGTTCTGCCTTTAATCCACTTACTCCTCTTATAGTTCATCTTGTATCTTATTCTTTCTGGGCCTTGACCTGCACTAAAGTCTGAGAAACCATTTGGGTTCCAGTAGTTTCATATACTTTGTTTAAGGCCGAAAACTTTTTAAAACTCTTCAGCTACAGTGACTTAAATGAAAGGTGGTCACAGATGGGAATTTCTGTGTAACAAGGATTTTCAGTTTCTTATTTCTTTACCATTTATACATTATTTACTATTGATTAAGTCATTCTAACTTTTGTACAGTGAATGCTAGAAAGCAGACTGGCTAATAATCCCATTCTGTATGTTGGGTATTCTTGGGAATGATAGAGGAAAATATGTAAAGAAACATGATGTTTCATGAAATGAGAAAAATCACAGGACATGATTTTCCTGTGACATGAGTCACACATGTGACATGAGTACCACATTCAGGGGTCCGAAGCGTCTTATTTCACTGTTTTTGTTTTTGGTTTTTTTTTTTTCAAGCGAGTAAACTATGTTCATGGAGTCCAAATGGCTTGTCCTAAGTCACCAGCTAGCAGCTGGGAGAACTAGTCTTCTAAGTGGACTCTCCCTTCTTTTTACTACTCCATATCTTAGCAAGGAAATGTGAAGAAATAGCACTATATTTTTGTGACTGTTAAGTAAAGAATACGTATTAAGGGAGTTAATATTTAAGATCTATTTCTAAGTGTCAGCTGTTTTACATATGTTTTTTTCATTAACTCATGCAAAGTTTCGTGAGGTAAGTGTTATTGGCCCCATTCTATTTTCTTCTTTTCTTCTTCCTTTTTTTGGCCTCCTAAGCAAATGTAATGATAAACGACAGTACACTGCATTTTAAGGAAATTTCTAGCAAGATATATATAGATGAATGCTAGGTAAGTCTTGTTCAGCCCCATTCTATTTTATTTTGTTATTATTTTTTATTGGATCCCAGCGTTAGAGAATTGGGCTAATCATAATCTTAGGTTTATGACACATTCTTGTTATTGTACCATGCATGGTCTACTTTTATTTATATAGTTGGATATTTTGTATTAATGTAATAAACACTCCAGATCTTCTACCCAAAACAAAAGCTGGGATATATATTTTTTTCTTTTACGTTTATTTATTTATTTTGAGACAGAGCGCCAGCAGGGGAGGGGCAGAGAGAGACAGGGAGAGGGAGAATCCCAAGCAGGTTCCGTGCTGTCAGCAAAGAACCCGACGAGGGGCCCGATTCCACGAACTGTGCGATCATGACCTGAGCTGAAATTAATAGGCAGATGCTTAACTGACTGAGCCACCCAGGTGCCCCACGGCATCTTGACAATAACTACATCTACTTCCATTTCACTGATTCCTCCCAACTAAGGTAACCATCATCCTAGATCCTGTTACCTTGTGCTCGTCTCTATATCATTTTATTACATCTATACGTATTCTTATACTCATTTTAACTTTATAAAAGTTCGCAGCGTAGTTGCATTTTTCAAAACCTACCCTTTATATCCCATATTCTTTTGCTGAGATTTATCCATATTGTACGGATGGTTGTATTTCATTCATCTTACCTGATGTATTCTGTCCGATTGTGTGCCCGCACATCAGTTTGTCCACTCTCCAGTTGCTAGGCACCAGGGTGGTCTCTAGGATTTTTCTTTTGTGAATGATATTGCTGTGAACATTCTTGTGCGTGTCTTTATTTATTTACTATTATTATTTAGTTCCAGTGTAATTAACATACAGTGTAATATTTGTTTCAGGTGTACGATACTGTGATTCAGCAATTCTATACATTACTCAGTGCTCATCACGACAAGTATACTCTTAATCCCCTTTACCTATTTCCCCCATCCTCCCACCAACCTCTCCTCTGGTAACCATCAGTTTTTTCTCTGTATTTAAGAGTCAACCCAAGTGTATATTGATATAGGAATGGATAAAGAAGATGTGGTGTATATACACAATGGAATATTACTCAGCCAGAAAAAGAATGAAATCTTGCCATCGGCAACCACATGGGTGGATGCAGAGGGTATTATGCTAAGTGAAATAAATCCATCAGAGAAAGACAAATACCATATGATTGTACTCACATGTGGAAGTCAAGAAACAAAACAAAGAAACAAAGAAAAAAGAGATGAAAAACCAGACTCTTAAATATGGAGAATAGTCTCATGTGTTTTTGCTGTATGTGGGTCAATCTCTCCCATGTGTGTTTCTAACAGTGCAATTGCTGAGGCACAGCATCTATAAATATTCAACTCTAGAAGATCGTGCCAAATTGTTTTTCAGCATGGTTGCACCAGGTTTTATATCTGTGAGTAATCTGTAAGGCATTCAATGGTTCCACATGCTCTCTGACACTTGGTTCTGCCAGAGTTTTACATTGTTTCTCACCAAATCAGTGTAAATTGACATCTCATTGTGACCTTGATTTATGTTTCTCTGAATAAAACCATGTGGAACATGTCCAGATGGTTATTGGCTGTGTGTGATTCCTGTAGTGAAATGTCTCCATACTCGCATTTTACAGATGAGAACACTTCCGCTCGAAGAGGTTAAGTATCTCGCCTTACGTATCATGGGGCAGATCTGGACTTCAAAATCAGGTTCTTCTGAACACAAAACATTTGTTTTCTCCACCACCTGACACAGGTTCCTTAAGCAGTGGGACTGGTTTTTAATAAAGTTATCAGAAATCCTTCACTTGAATAACTGCTTTCTTTTAAAGGACCCATTTTAGAAGTCTGCCCCTTTAGTCCGACAATGAGGCCACTGTTGGAACAATTTGTAGATTTCTTTTCACAACGGCCACCAGTTCAAACTGTCAGTTTACAGGCATTTGTAAGAAAAACAGTCTTTTTGTTGTATTAAATTTTCTTGGCTTATTTGGAATCTGAATGATATCCTCCAGAATTTTCATTCACTTTAGGGACTAGGTTCATTCTGCATGAGTATCAGTTGTTTCAAAAACCAAACTACCATTAAAATGTTTGCAAATGTGTTTCAGGGGCTCATTTCAGTAGCTTTCTGGTTGCATCTTTTGAAGCCCTGTGGACAGAACCAAGGACCTCTGAGGGGAATTGAAGGAAGAGGAGTGCCCATCGTAACTGAAGGATTTTGTGTTTTCTATACTAGACTTCGATATAATATTTATTTGGAGGAAAGAAGCTGGTAAAAATCAATTTATGAGATGCCTTTCCTAAATCCTTAAGCCCCTCCATTACATCCCACCCCCAGTGTTCTTCATGACCCTTCCCCACCTGATCAATTCTTTGGCCAGTCATTGGTTTTGTACCCACCAGAACATAACCTCCACAAGGTGGGGGCTTTGTTTTGCTATGTGCCCTCATCATACAAGAGTGCCAAACACAGACTAGATGTTCAATCACTCTTCAATAAAAGAAGAATGAAAAATGTTACACCGAGTGGCCGCTGCTTTGAGAGGCACCCTCGTTCCTTCTTTACCTGTTGCTGTACCTCCCCACACAGATTGCATAAAGAAGAAGAAGATAGCAAGGGTGCGTTACATCATGAGAAGTTTAACGCCTCCCTCCTTACCCCCACCCCCCGCATCCCACAATTAAGCATTCTATGTGGGAGTCAGAGACTAAAAGAACTCAACAGTGGTACTTTTAGGGAATTACAGTTTTGTATGTGCTTTGTCCCTTCACAGCATCAGAGTCAGGTACTGGAAATACCTGAAAAATTTGATTTCATTTTAGCTTAACGGAATCACACCAGATAAAAGCTTCCTAGACATGAACATTGATCCAGGAGCTGAAATATCCACTCCTCTCCAGCTGCATATAAAGAGAATAAAATTCAGTCAGCACCCTCGTGGAGAGGGTTCAGGGCCAAGGACAGTCCACACACCTTGAATTTCAGTAAACATTGAATCTAGATGGATATCTTCTCTTTATTGAATAAGCCAACGGAAAACATTTCATCACAGGGCTTATGAAATCTCCCACAAAAGAAAGGAGAGGGAACCTCTTTCTGAATATTCAGATGAAGAGTAAAGTCTGAAACAACTTACTGCAGAAGGACAAGAACATTCCAGGGAACATTGGCACAACAGGATGCAGGAAGACCCGGCGTAAATAATGAAGGGTTAGGACTTTACAACAGGGGAAACTATCTCTGTGAATATATAGCAGAATGAGACAAGGAGGGAGTGGAGTAAATTAAGGAACCATTGCAAAGCAATTAAAAATGCAACAGCCGAGTGGCTATCCCCACTGATGGCAGTAAACTGAAGGGTGGGCAGAAAGTGATGGGCCCACCGAGGTAGAGCGCAAATATTATAATCACCTCTAAGAATGCAGAGGAAAAATACAAGGACTTTTAACCAAGATGATGTGGGCTGGATAATAGCTACTGAAGATAGCAAAGAGAGCCAACCTCAGAATTTCAGGTATTCCCAAGGAGGAAATGAAACAACTGGAATGGAAGCAATAACCAAAGATCTGCTTGAACCAACCTTTCTGAGTTTGTTCCAAGGAGGACATCTTCACCTATTCTAGGAAAAGGCAATGAAAGCTCTTCCTTCCTCTCCTTGCTGCTCTTCATTTTGGAGTGGTGATCGGTGAGGCAGTGGCAGGAAGTGAGGTCCACGTTCCGAGCACCTGAGGTGGGTGTCTTGGAACAGAAGTGCATGATGGATAGGGCATGTAAGAGTTCTATGGTATTTCTAGAACGGTCATGTCAGTGGCTTCTTGGTACCTTTATTTTTTATTTTATTTATTGTATTTTTTTTTAAAGTTTTTATTTATTTATTTTGAGAGAGAGAGAGAGAGAGAGAGAGCATCCCAAGCAGTCTGCACACCTTCAGCGCAGAGCCCAATGTAGGACTCAATGTCATGAACCGTGAGATCATGACCTGAGCTGAAATCAAGAGTCCGCTTAACTGACTGAGTTACCCAGCTGCCCCTACTTTATGTTACCTTTAAACTGGAGTAGTCTGGGCTTACTTGGCCAGTGGATATGAATTTTAAGAAATCTGAGTTCTCCAGAGAAGTGGAACCAATAGAATAGAATGTCTGTGTATATGTATATGTATATGTATATGTATATGTATATGTATATGTATACAAATACATATACATACATATATATGTATACAAATACATATACATATGTACGTACACACATGTACGTATACACATATTAATATACATTTATTTCTCTATTTATTTATTTAATTATAAGGAATTGGCTCCCACAATTCCAGAGGCTGACACGTCCCAGCATCTGCAGAGTGAGTCAGCAGGATGGAGACACAGGAGAGCGGATGTGTAATTCTAGTCCAAGTCTGAAGACCTGAGAACCAAGGGAGCTAGCTGAGGGTGTAGTTCTAGTTCAACAGGTCAACAGACTGACAAGCTGATAGTTGAGTTCCAGCCTGAGGGCAGGAAACAGCCATTGTCCCAGTTTGAAGACAGGCTGGCGGGAAGAATTCTTTCTTACTCATGAAAGAGTTGGCCTTTGTGTTCCATTCCATTCAAGCCTTCAAGTGATTGGATGAGGCCCACCCACATCACAGAAACAATAGGCTTTACACAGTCT
Source organism: Panthera onca (assembly GCF_046562875.1). NCBI lineage: Eukaryota > Metazoa > Chordata > Mammalia > Carnivora > Felidae > Panthera > Panthera onca. The sequence goes on from NC_138342.1 coordinate 173,509,194, forward strand.
ACTGATTTAAATGTTAATCTCATCCAAAACCCCCTTCAGAGAAACAGCTAGAATAACGTTTGGGCAGCCCATGGTCCAGTCAAGTTGTTGTATAAAATTCACTATCATAAAACTCTTGCCTGTCTGTGATCACATGTGCCAATTTTTAACATATTTTACCTTCTGTGTCTGGGGGAGGAGAGGGGACCAGAGTGATGGTGAAATAGCCCTCAAACACAACATCTCAGTCTCTTCTATGTCTAGTGGGACTATTTGGGGGCAGTGAGCAGGAGTCCTAGAGACAGAAATCCATGCTAATCATAAGGAAAAGTGTCTCTGTGAGAATTGAAGTGCAAAAACCTACTTTACCCCCCAGAGTGTGACAAGTGGGTCCCAAGTGACAGAATTCCCCTGGGAAGTGGGGAATTTGCTGCTAGCAAAACAGCAGCTTTCCATGTCAAAGACACATTACTCCCATAGACCAGTGTTTCTTAACCTTGACTGCACACTGGAAACCCCTGGGAGCTTTAAAAAATATGGATGCTTGGATCCCACCCAGAAGTTCAGATTTAATTAGTCTGGATATGGCCTGGACATTGAGATCTAAAATAAAAAATATATATAGTAGTATTCACTTTTTTCTTTTTCTGATGTACATGTCTATGAGTTTAACACATGTAAAATGGAGTCGCGTAACACCCATCACAATCAGGGTACAGACTAATTCTAACACCTCCCAAATTGTCCTTGTACATACTTTGAGGCCAGACTCCCCTCCTCTCCCCCCAGGCTCAGACCCTGGCAACCATGGATGTGTTCTTTGTCCCTAAAGCCCCTCCCACGCACCTCTCTTCAAGAACATCATGTAAATGGAATCAAATGTATGTCATTTTTGGAGCCCTGGGGTTTTAAAAAGCTTTGCATGTGATTCTAATGTACTGCCAAGGTTGAAATCACTGACAAAGTCTCTGTAGCTGGTTCCTTCAATAAGCACGAAGCCTGCTTCCTTCTTAACTAAATGAACAGAGACTCAAGAATATTCCAACATGGAATCCAGAAGGGCCTCCCAGTGTGGGAAAACGAGAAATCGTGTTTGTTTTTTATTTTATTAAAAAATTTTTTTTTAATGTTTATTTATTTTTGAGACAGAGAGAGAGAGAGCATGAACGGGGGAGGGTCAGTGAGAGGGAGACACAGAATCTGAAGCAGGCTCCGGGCTCTGAGTTGTCAGCACAGAGCCCGACACGGGGCTCGAACTCACAAACTGCCCGATCATGACCTGAGCCGAAGTCGGAGGCTCAACCGACTGAGCCAACCCAGGCGCCCCGAGAAATCATTTTTAAAGGAAAACAGGTGATGCAAATTATCCCAAACCTCGTCCAGATTAAAAAAAAAATGCCCTAAAATGGGATTGTTCTAGGAGCTTAAAAATAGGGAGCAAGACTTTCTTGGCAAAGAGCAGCATCGGATGACATTCAAGAACTCTGCCTCCTCTAATGTCCATACTTGAGGGTTTGCACAGAGGGGAGGAAATAAGACACCATTCATTCGGTCCAAATGAGTAAATTACGATTGCCGCCAGCTGTCCCTAGGCAAAAACAGACTTTCCAGCCAACGATGAAGCCTGCGTCGTTGTTTTGGTGGCACTTCTTTGTGAGATTGTCACTGAACTAGGACTATTGCAACAGCGAGGCTCTCATTAAGGCATTGTGTGCCACTTCGCCCCAGGGCGTGGGGGCGATAATCTCAGACACCTTTGGGGATAAAGCTTATGGGGTGTTTTACCCATTCTTCTGTGTCAGGGGTTCAAGAAAGAGGTCCCCTGGAGGAGTGATAGCCTCCACCTCCCTCCTTTAGGAGCTAGTTGTGAAGGAAGGATTGCCTGCCTCCTTTGGGCCATGTCCCCCCGTTCTGTCTCTTCAGTGCACGTTCCCCTGTTGCTATCTAACCCTGTCCTCGGGCAGCACCTGGGAGAGCGTTGACATTCAGACCCGAGGGGCAGGTCATTTTGAGGAAGCCCCTGGAGCTCATCAGCGTCCACCAGGCCATATGCAAATGTATTTTTGAGTTGAATTTATAATTGAGTATTCCCTAATGGAAGTAGAAGCGTCTCGGGGTAATGCCAGGAGGCCAGGAATGAGAAAATTAAGCTTTGTAATTTAATGCGACTGCCTCTTTTGGTTTTGTGAAATGCATCAAGGGAGACAGTGATGTTATGGTGTTGGGTTCACCTAAAAATAGCCAGACTGCAGACCTGAGACTGCAGGAGCTTTTTGGCAACAGGGATACTAGTCGATTGATAACAGAGTATGTTATGGGCACTGTTTTCTTGAAAACAAATTGTGGTTTTCAACAAGAGGTTATGAGGGCTGGGAGCTGATTGGCTTAAAAGTCCTGATTTCCTGTCCTGAGATTCTATATTTGAGGTCAAAGGGCTCTTAGTGTATTATTGCTGGTCCATTAAAAAATACATTTTCTTCTTTTCTGTGTGTGAGTTTCCCATTGGACGGAAGTTCAGGCCGGATGATTGTTTTTAACGTTTATTTATTTATTTCAGAGGTGGGGGAGGGACAGAGTGAGAATCCCAAGCAGGCTCCATGCTTAGCGTGGGGCCCAACGCGGGGCTTCATCTCAAGATCTCGAGATCACGACCTGAGCTGATATCAAGAGTCAGTTGCTTAACCAACTGAGCCACCCAGGTGATTTTTAATACATTTACTTCTCAGTCATCATAATGGGCAAGTGCTGGGTGATGCAACAATCGAAATGGTTGCCATCATCTGGATTGCTTTAGTGACAGCCGATCACATGCTGTAGGGATGCCAGGGATCTGCTGGGCAGCTTAGCCACTGCCCCACTGACAACGGTAGGTCTGGGCAGATACAGGGTTAGTTCAGCAGCCCGGGTCTTTAGTGTTTTTCCTCCTCTCCAAGATCTGTGCTCCTGTACATCAAGAAGCAGCTCTGCATGTCCATGGCTGATAGTGGTAAAGGACTCAGACCAAAGGCCAGAGTAGGAAGAAATGGGTCTGATGTTCTAAAGCAGGATTTGGAGTTTGTCAGCACAGGCACTTTTGACGTTTGGTGCAGAAATCTCTCATGGATTGCAAGATATTGGCAATCCTTGGCTCCTACCCAGGAAATGCCACTCCCAGTGATCGTGAGAGCTCAAGCCTAATAGATCAATTATTCAACCAACTAACCGACCAACCAATCAACCTTACATTTCCGAAATGCCTCAAGTGGGGAGTACTGAATAGTAGACAGAATTTCTGGCGAAGAAGACTGTAGGGAATGACCCAAAGTGATCAAAGTCTTTGTTTTGTTTTGTTTTTTCTTTTAAAGAGGTTAAATATTTTAATTTATTATAAAAGTTATGTGCTCATTTCAAAAATTTAAGCAATATAGGAGTGCATAAATAAAAATATCCATAACACCCTTGATAACATGTTTAAAAAATTTTTTTTAATGTTTATTTCTGAGACAGAGAGAGACAGAGCATGAGTGGGGGAGGGGCAGAGAGAGAGGGAGACACAGAATCAGAAGCAGGCTCCAGGCTCTGAGCTGTCAGCACAGAGCCCGATGCGGGGCTTGAACCCGCAAACTGCGGGATCATGAACTGAGCCGAAGTTAGACAGTCAGACGCTTAACTGACTGAGCCACCCAGGTGTCCCCGGGCTAAAATAGTTACATATCATGTACAGGATAGATGTAGCATAATTATTTAACTAGTCTCTTATTTTTTTTAAAGTTTTTTGATGTTTATTTATTTTTGAGATACAGAGAGACAGAGCATGAGTGGGGGAGGGGCAGAGAGAGAGGGACACACAGAATCGGAAGCAGGCTCCAGGCTCCGAGCTGTCAGCACAGAGCCAGATGTGGGGCTGGAACCCATGAACCGTGAGATCATGACCTGAGCTGAAGTCAGGTTCCTAACCGACTGAGCCACCCAGGCACCTCTTAACTAGTCTCTTGTTAATAAATTAGAAGGTCCTTCCTTATTGCAAATAGTAATGCACATTTTAACAGTAAACAGTTAAATAAAAATGTGCTGCCATAAGCATCTCTGTAAATAGAGCTTTGTTCACTAGTATGACTTTGTAGAATAAATGTGTAGAAGTGGAATTGTTTGGTCTCAAGCAATCATGTTTTCAATTTTCATATAGATTTGCCAAATCATTCTTTAGCGTGTATGAATTGACACTCCCAGGTCTATTTGCCCATACTTACATATGAATTTCAAAAGGATAAAGGCTTGTTTGTCTACAGAAATAGCAAAATCTGTTTAGAAATAGAAGCGTGATGGGGCGCCTGGGTGGCTCAGTTGGTTAAGCTTCCGACTTTGGCTCAGGTCATGATCTCATGGTCCATGAGTTCGAGCCCCGCATCGAGCTCTGTGCTGACAGCTCAGAGCCTGGAGCCTGCTTCAGATTCTGTGTCTCCCTCTCTCTCTGACCCTCCCCCATTCATGCTCCATCTCTCTCTGTCTCAAAAATAAATAAAAACATTAAAAAAGAAAAGAAAAGAAATAGAAGCGTGAAGAGGGTCAAGTTCTGTTATAGCCAGGTCCATTGAGTCAATAGGATACCTGCCCAGCTTCAAGATCAAGGCCCATGGAAGCCTACATCCACATTCAAGAATGACCCAAATCACCTGTAGGCCTGTATTTGGGTTCTCCGAAAATACAGAACCAAGAGGATGAAGATACACACACACACACACACACACACACACAGAGTGAGAGAGAGAGAAACAAAGAGATTTATTGTGAAGAATCGGCTCATGTTATTGTGGAGACTGAGAAGTCCCATGCTCTGCTGTCTTCAAACCTTGGACCCAGGAAAGCAGGTGGTATATTTGCGTCTGACTCTGAGAACCAGGGAAGCCATTGGTGAAAGCCCCAGTCAGATCACAAGAGGAGATCAATGTCCAGCTCATGCAGTCAGACAGAGGGAGTAAATTCTCCCTTCCTCTGCTTTTTTGTTCTATTTGGGCCCTCGATGGATTGGATGAATCCTATCCACACTGGGGAGGGCAATCTTCTCTAACCAGTTTCTTTTCTGGAGACCCCCTCATAGACATAACTCAGAATAACGTTTAACCAGATATCTGAACGTCCCCTAGTTCAGTCAAATTGACACATAAAATGAATCATCACAAGGGCTATCCTTGCCAAGCCAGGAAAGTCTCTGTCCCATCCCGACAGGAAGAGGGCCGCACATAGAATGGCTCAGGACAATGGCTGGTCTAGGTAATTTCCCAGAACAACACCCTGTTTGCTCGTGTCTCCTGCAGCGTGTTCAACCCCCAGCTCTCTGAGCCCCGACTCCATGGATCTCAGTGCCCGAGGTTTTTCCCTTCAGTTGTGACAGACTGTCACAATTTCCCTCTTTGACTTACTTGACCAGTCTTTGGCCAAGTCTCTGTGGTATCCCGGGAGCCTTCGAAGAGTGGCTCACTCCAGCATGCAGTTGAGCACAGTGGTTAGGGGCACAGACTTCGGTGTTAAGCGTGTCCAAGTTCGAGTCCCAGCTGTTCCCGTTAGCAGGCATGTGACGGTGTGCAAATAATTTCACATCATCAAACTTCAGTTTCTTCAGCTGTGAAATGAGACTAGCAGTACTATGTCATAGGGTCGTGTCAGATTCAAATGTGAGGAAGACTATTAAACGCTCAGTGCCAGCCCTCGTGTTCACACCTCTGTAGTCTCATCATCCTGAGTCTATCAAATGGGATTATATAAACGTTTCACACACTGACGTACTTTCTGGAAACGTTATCCTCTGAAAATGTGGATCCCCGCCTCCCTGACTATGTCTGAGGGTTTCCCAGGGCGCTGACGGCAAGTGTCTAGAATCAGTGTCTCGTTGCCCCGGCTCCTCATGGGGCCTCCACGCTGCTGCCTCACTTCTTCCCCCGGGAAACCCTGTCTCTGGGACCACCATGGACACCCACGCTCTGGCCTCTGGAAGGAGGGATGCTCTCCCTGTTTCCCCCCAGCACAACCGCGCCCAAGCTGTGCCTTCGTGCACCACTTGACGGCGGGGTCAGGGCTGATGAAAGTGCTGACAAGAACCTGCTCCTTGGCAGGCCTGGCTTAGGGGGCCCACATCTGCAGCATCTCCACAGCTCAGAGTTCAGGCCCAGGGCGTCCCTAACTGCCCCAGGCTAACTGCTCTGCAGGTTTACGGACTACTGGAGACATAGACCCTCAGGGAACACCTGGACCCTCATCCCACTCCCACCGCCCAGGTAAGGCAACCACAGCAAAGATTTCTCGAAGCGTGGATTACTTTCTTCTAAACAATTACTTGCGCGTAAAACCAACAGCATGCTTCAGGGCGCCTGGCACCAGTTTCCATGCAGGCCCTTCTACAGTCTTTCCTCCCGAGGAGACCGAGTTTATATTTTGCATTCCGGGCACAGGGCCTCATTGTTGGTAAGCAAATGCCTGGAAGAAAAATAACACCCACATTTCCTCAAGAGCAAAGAATAATTTTTTTTTTTTAAGGATTAGAGAGTCAAAATAAACATTTAAGGAACATCTTTTTATATGTAACAGATGTAAGCATGGTTATGCGCCCAAAGAACCCGAGTGAGGGGCTCCTGGGTGGCTCAGTCGCTTAAGCGTCCGACTCTTGGTTTTGGCTCAGGTCGTGATCTCAGCTGTAAGGTTGAGCACTGGTCGGGCTCTGTGCTGACAGCGTGGAACCTGCTTGGGATTCTCTCTCTGCCCCTCCCCCGTCCGTATGTGCGCGCGTTCTCTCTCTCTCAAAATAAATAAATAAAAACATAAAAAAAGAACCCAGGTGAACTTACTGAATAGAACACTTAACCCAAGGAGCCTGGATCACCTCCACATGAGTGATTTCTCGCATCTATAGACAGACACATCTGCATAACTACGCAGCTCTCACAAAGTGGTCTCTTCCAGAACAAAGAGAAGCTCTGTTTTCAAGACAATGTTGTTTTTCACCACAAAATGCAAAAACTACTGGCAACATCGCAAATGCCAGCTTTGGGGCTTTGATCATTCAGAGTTGCCATTGTAGGGACCCTGTGTTGACCAGATCTTTGGCCCCCTTGGAGGAGGGAGACTCGGGCACTGAGGGATGTAAACTATCTCCTTCGGCCGGAGACCCTCCTCACAATCCTGAGAGATCAGGAGACCAGGAGTCAGTCACATTTTAAAGATGAACAACTTGAGTCTCAGAGAAGTTAAATGAAGACCGCACAGCCGTATGTAGTTGAACTATGACGAGACTCCAGACTTTGGAGTCCCAATCTCAAAATCCACATCGTAAATAGAGGTGATACCTACTGGACTCCCAAAAGATCATCTTGGAGGTCAATCCTCTGAGCCTGCTGATAGTCTCTCAATAAATCTCAAGTTTGGGAGAGTTGATTTCTGTGGCTTGCAGTCAAGAATTCTGTTACGTTTAATATTTTCTGGCACACGCTGAAATCGGTTAAGATGTACTGACTGTACTTGGGTCTGAGTCAGATGATCTAGCCCTCTGTCGGAAACTTGAAGTCAAATGGAGGAGGTCGCTGAAAACTCGGCTAAAGAACCTGCAAAGAAGGTCACCTGGGTGGCCCAGTTGGTTGAACATCTGACTTCGGCTCGGGTCATGGTCACATGGTTTGTGAGGCCAAGCCCCATGTCGGGCTCTGTGCCGAGAGCTCAGAGCCTGGAGCCTGCTTCGGATTCTGTGTCCCCCTCTCTCTCTGCCCCTCCCACTCACACTCTGTCTCTCAAAAATAAATAAACATTAAAAAACAAAAGAGCCTGCAAATTAAGAATGTTTGAGCCATGGAATCATAGTCATTTGAAAAGTGACTCAACCAATTAATTCATTCGAGTTTTCAATTTATTTGAAGTAGATTTTTTCTAGAGTTGATGGCATGCCGGGGTATGTGTTAACATAGGCTGTGTGTATGAGCCTTTGTACCAGATTCCCCCCTGCAAGACATTTGGGTAGCTAGAGGTGGGAGGATGCTGATAATTTAGCCTCAGAAATTTAGGGGCACCTGGGTGGCTCAGTCAGTTCCACATCTGGCTTTGGCTCATGTCGTGATCTTGTGGTTTATGAGTTCGAGCCTGCTTTGGATTCTGTGTCTCCCTCTCTCTCTCTGCCCCTCCCCCGCTCACACTCCGTCTCTCTCTTTCTCTCAAAAATAAACAAAACATTAAAAAAACAGCTTCAAACACTTATATTGCATACTTGACTACGGAGATCGGATTTGGAGACCAGGAGGGTCCTAGAGCTGAGCGCGCCTCAAGGTTGGGTCTGGGATTTGACTTTTACCCTCCTTTGAAGCGGAGAAGTTAGCCTGGTAGTAACTGTCTTACGGAATCTGGCGGAAGAATCAAGTCTCCCGAGTGAGAGGTAAAGGGCTTTATGACTCCCGACACATACTGATACTGAAAGATTGCTTGTCGTTCACCTGAAATTCAAACGCCAATGGCATCCTGTGCTGTTATTTGCGAAATCCGGCAAGTCCAAGCACAGCACGCGGCAGCAGCACGTTTGCGTTTCCTGGCGGTCAAAGCTCTGCACCCCGCGGCAGAGCCAGCAGGGTGCGCGGAACACGAGAGACCCATGGGGACAGTGGCAGCTGTATTGGCAGGTGGCGGAGGCTCTGCAGGCACCTGTGGGCTCGGCAGCAGAGGCGCTCTTCAGTAGTGTTGGGGGGGGGGGGTGTGGCGGGGGCGGGTGTGGGGTGCCGGTGACCTCAGCCAGCGTCGTGCTTCCTCTGGTAGCTGTGGCCATGTCTCAAGTAGCTGAGCACCAAGCGTGGACATGAGGTTTCCGGGCCAACGCTCTGATATTTAGGTAATAATTCTCTTTTTTTCTTTTGCTCTTGCAGCCTTTCCCTATGCCCTTATTTCTTTTGCCCTGCCTGCCACTACAATACGTTTAAAACGAATTCCCTGCATGATATTTATCTTTGGGGTGTTTAGAGGGATGCTTGTTTTCCTGGCTGGACATTGACAGATAAAGCTACGCCGGCATATTCTTACTTAAGAAGCCTGTGCGTGTAGCCCAGTGCTCAGCATGCCGTGGATGAATCAGAAATGCTAACACTGAAAATGAATTAGGTTATTGCTGGAGATTCATAGGTACAGATACAGGATAACAGTATCCTAAAATAAATGGGAATCAAAGGCACTAGGGAATGTCACAGGAAAAGCTTTGCAAGCCAGGTATAAAAAAATGGTGGTGTTCGATAAGACATTATGTATAGCTTAGAAGTGCAGGCAGTGGAAAATAGATTATTGGACTGAGTTTATTTTATTTTTGGTGCGCTTTTATTCATAGTATTAATCACAGCATCATTCTCTTTTATAAACCTCCCCAAGTGATGAAGTGAAATACAATGTCACATTCATAGGAGAAAAGTATTTTAGCAGTGTGAGCATAAAAGTAAAATTGGATATTCTGCAGTCATTGACCCAACAGTATTTATTACATGCTACGTGCAGAGTACAGGGTTTTAGGCATGTATTGCCGGAGTGAAGTGACCTTTCAGATATAGTGTATCGGTATAAATGTAATGATTCTCAAGGGAATCTTAAAACATTCCTCTTGGAACCTGTGAGCTTGATTTTTCAGTTCCTCTCAAGCATAAATTGTCAAAACCGATTCCATGTGGCATATGGGATAGGAAGATAAGAGGCGAGCGGGTATTTACATTGTTATTTGGCTTACTAATAAATATTTCTTTATTTCATTGCTCCTGTGTCAGGAGCCACGAGGGGAAGAACGTTGCTTCCCATTACAAAGAGAAGAGTCTGGAAAAACGGCTCATTCAAACTCTAGCTGGAGAAAACCTGCAGGAAGATTGAGTGGTTCCAAGTTGCTGAGACTCTGATTTGGGGGATCAGCGGTGCATTGCTCAGTAGCGGAGTTGGGGCTAATTTCTACCCCTGTGTATCTCTCCATGATGGTTAATTTTATCTGACAACTTGACTGAGCCATGGGGTGCCCAGATATTTGGTCGAACATTATTCTGGGTGTGTCTGTGAGGGTGTTTTTGGATGAGATTAACATTTGAATTGATAGACTGAGTAAAGCAGATTGCTCTCCCCAGTGTGGGTGGGCCTTATGCAATTAGTCGAAGACCTGAACAGAACAAAATGGCAGAATAGGAGGGAACTTCTGCCCAGTGCTTGAGCTGGCTTTTTGGCCTTTTCCAGTCTTTAGACTCAGACTGAAATGTCATCTCTCCCGGGTCTCCATTTTGCCTGCTGTAGATCTCATGACTTCTCCGCACCAGTAAATTCTCTCTCTCTCTCTGTATACACACACACACATACATTCAATTGGTTCTGTGTCTTTGGAGAACTCTGACTAACACATTCTCTAAATCAAAGTGACAAAGATTCTTGTGGGGGAGGGATGTAAGGAATTTAAGAAAAAGTTGTTTTACCTCAAAGAACTTAAAATATGGGAGACATAGAATAAATGTATAAAGTTAAAAAATAATATAATTCACGGGTGCCTGGGTGGCTCAGTCAGTTGGGCGTCCAACTTCAGCTTAGGTCATGATCTCGCAGTTCACGAGTTCGAGCCCCATGTCGGGCTCTGTGCTGACAGCTAGGAGCCTGGAGCCTGCTTCAGATTCTGTCTCTCTCTCTCTCTCTCTCTCTCTGCCCGCACCCCCACTCACGCTGTCTCTGTCTCAAAATTAAATAAAATGTTTAAAAAAATTTAAAAAAATTATATAGTTTGAGTAATTGCTGAAATACTAGCATAAAAGATGTCAAAATGCAGTACAAGAGTCCCTCAGATGGAAGATACAAACAATAAATACCTATCCTTCAGGCCGATATCATCAGAGAAGCTGATGGGGTTGGAGACTTGTCACAAAGGATGAGAAAAACAAGAGAAGGCTTTCTAAGAGTGGACACGGGAGAGAAAATTGTAGCTTGTTACTGAATAGAAAATCCTGGTAGAAATGTCGCCTTAATGTTGGAAAAAAAAGAAATATAAGACTGAAATGCAGGCTAAGGTAAGATTGTGGAAGGCACTGAAAACCAGGCTAAAGAGTCTACAATTAATTTTATAGGCTATATATTGCTAATTAATATTTGCCAAATGATACTTGAGAAAAATTAGTCTGGTGGGTATAGTAGGTTGAAGGGTAAGCCCCCAAAGGATATGTCCATCCACAACTTCAGAGTGTGACCATCTTATTTGGAATAAAGGACTTTGTAGATGTTATTAAGTTAAAGACTTTGAGGTGAGATCATCCTGGATTAGTTTGAAACCTAAATCCAATGACAAGAGACCTTATAAAACCCAGGAAAGGAGACACACAGAGATACAGAGGGGAAGGCCATGTGAAGATTGAGGAAGAGATTGGACTGATGCAGTTATAAGCCAAAGAATACCAAGAATTTCCAGCAACCACTAGAATCTAGTAAAGAGGCATGAAACAGATTCTCCCCCAGAGGCTCCAGAAGGAACCAACCTTGCCCACACCTTAATTTTGGACTCCTGACCTCCAGAGCTGTGACAGAATAAATTCGAAGTCTCCAAGTTTGTGATAACTTGTTACCGCAGCCCTAGCACACTAATGCAATGAGGATGTGTAGGGAGATTATAAAGGGCAATGAGCCTAGAGATGGAATAGCTTGTCAGTGGTAGTATATTTTCACAACACAAGTTATTTCTATGAGCTCTACTGAATGAACATAGTATTCTGTACTGAGGTCGCATAAACTGTCTACATGACATGAACACTAACAGGTTGGAAAAAAATTCGTCCAAATTTTAGGTATCATACAATCCAAATCCCAACAAGAAATTTAAAAACATAACACGATGTTTGTAATCACTGTGGCTATGGCTAATTTTATGTGTCCCCCTGAATGGGTTGCCCAGAGAGCTGGTTAAATATTATGTCAGGGCATGTCTGTGAGGGTGCTTCTGGAAGAGATTAGCATTTGATGAGTTGAGTAAAGCAGATGGTCCTTACCAATGCAGGTGGGCATCACCCAACCTGTTGAGGGTCTGAAGAGGACAAAAAGGTAGAGGGGGGTTGAATTCACTCTCTGCCCGATTTCTTGGGCTGGGACATTGATCTTCTGTCTCTTCTCTCCCCTGGTTCTCAGGCCTTCAGATCCAGGCTGGAATACACAACCTTGGCAATCTAGTTCATAGGCCTTTGTATGACACCTCCAACCTTCCTGAGTCTTGGCAGGAAGATTGTGGGGCTTCTCAGACTCCATAACTGTGTGAGTCAATACCTTATAATAAATCTCTTTATAATAAATCTTTATGTATGTAGGTCCTATTAGCCTGTGTCTCTAGGGGAACAATGACTAATACAGTTGTGTTTAACTAAATTTGGTGAGACAATTTCTATAAATGGATGAATCCTTAAGTATACTCTCTTACCAATTGACCTGTTTGTCTCCTTCCTCCTTTTTAGTACAGCCCATCCCCATGGCCATTCTGGAGGCATCTGCTGAATTAGGATGGGTTAGGCTGGGGCCTCCGTGGGCTGGGATGAAGGGATTTAATTCTATAAATGCAGATGACTCAGTAAAATGATGATATTGATGACACCCACAACAACTATGGTTTTGAGGATTAGGAAATGTTCTAAACATTCATCAGCATCATTGCGTTTCATTCCCCCAGTGACTTCCCTCCTATCACATAAAAAGGCACCCAGACTCTGAGAGATTAAGGAACTGGCCAACGTCACACAGCTGGTAGATGACTGCCAGAACAAGGACATAAGTTTGTCCAACTCTAAAGGCTTATTTAACTCTTAGCCAATCCCCTTATGAGTAATCATATAATCATGGAATTGCAGAGAATTAATGCTGGAAGCACTGTTAGAGATCATCTAATTTAGGGGTGAGGTTTGCTTACATACCAAGGCCTTAGAGTGTGGTTTTGTGTGATCTGAGACAAGGGTCAGGGCTTACCAATAAAGACGTGTTGTGTAGTACTTTAGTTGTGCAAAGGCCGAGATGGCATGGCATGGAGAGGATTTGACGCCATTCGGTTTTCTTTTAAGAGCAAAGAGCTTTCTAGGAAAAAAAGCAGTAATGCAAAGGTCAAGGCTAATGCCTTGTGGGAAGAGCAAGACAGATTGATTTATAGGGATTGGAGTGGAAAACGTGGTTTAGGAATGACAAAGAGGAAAAAAATAACGTGGCTTGACTGCCTGTATTTCAGGGCTTGTTTATGTGATCTTGGTTAGGGGGGGCTTAGGACAATGTCATTTAGAGGAACAGAGATTGTCATTTGCAAGAAGGATAGAAAGATTTACAGCCAGAATGCATAATGAATTAGAAATTGTTTGCTTAGTATTAAAACTGGAACCCTCCTTGGTTTATTTACTTGGTCAACAGGTATTTTTGAGTTATTGCTGTGTGCCAGCCACTGGACTAGACACACAGATGCCACAGGGGTTCTGACAGACAAGGTCCCCACCCATGTGGAGCTCACAGTCTAGCCAAGGAGACAGATATTGACCAAATAGTGGTACATTAGTTATGTAACTACAATTTAACAAGAGCTACCAAGAAGTATGGTGTGTTATAAGACTATACAAAGAGGATCTCTCTCTCTGTCTCTCTCTCTCTTCTCTCTCTCTCTCTCTTTTTAAAGAGGATCTGACTTAGTCTTGGATATAGTGGTGTTTAAGCTGAGATCCAAAGGATGAGAAGAAAGAGGCTGAATGGAGAGGGAGGAACTTTCCAGACCAAGGCTGGGGGAACAGGTAATTGCAGAGAGGAAGTGAAAGAGAAGCCTGTTCAGCCAGGGACTTGTTAATGATTCTGGATTTTATCCTGAGAGCCATGAGAAGTCATTGGAGGTTTTCAAGCAGGGAGTGACATGATTGATTTGGCAGGAGGCCAGAGAGGGATTCGGGCCAAATCCTTGTTATTAATGATCAGGTGTCACTTGTCTGGCCTTGCCAACAGGAATAACTGTGGATAAAAATAGGATGATGCCAGGTTTCTGGATCCTGACTCCATTCCTCAGGATCATAGCCTTCCACTGCTGGGTGGCCAGGGCATCTGCCTCGGGCCTTGCGTTGTTCTTCCAGATCCTGCCAGTGTGGGGCCAGATGATCTTGTCTGTGTTGAATTCCCATTGGAAGAGAGCAGGCCCTTGTGGTGGGGGAAGTTCTCAAAGGAACAAGTGGTGATGAGCAATCAATTCTGGAGCCAGAGTGGAGTCAGCCTGGCCAGTCACCTCCTGCAGGCCATTTCTACCCTGCAGCAGGTGAGCTTGGGGCCCACAAAAAACAGAGATTCAATTCAAAGACCACAGTACACTCAGCTCACATAGACCTCCAGGGTGCAGGCTTTTTTTTTTTTTTTTAAATCTATAGCAAATTTATTCATAATTATATCAAACCTCAAAAACAACTAAGTTGTCCTTCAGGAGGTGAATGGTACAACAGTAGTAAATCCAGATGTCGGAATACTGTTCAGTGATAAAAAGAAGCTATGAAGTTACAAAAAGACATAGAGGAATCTTAAAAGCATAAGTGAAAGAAGTGAGCCTGAAAAGGCCATATGCATGTATTTTCAGGGTTCTCTAGAGAAACAGAATTAATAGGAGACAGAGATAGATGGTAGATAGATGATAGATAGATAGACGTTTAGATAGATAAAGAGATTTATTGAAAGGAATTATGGCTCACACAATTATGGAGGCTAACAAGTTCAAGAATTATAGTCAGCAAGCTGGAGACCCAGGAGAGTGAAAATGTAAGTTTCAGTAAGACCCCAAGTCCAAAGATGGGAGATCAATGTCCCAGCTTGAAGACAGTGAGACCCACAGAGCAAATTCTCCCTCCCTCACTTGTTCCATTCAGACCCTCATCAGACTGGATGAGGCTCACCCACATCAGGGAGGGGAGGGCGGTCTGCTTTACTCAGTCTACCACGTAAATGATAACCTCGTCCAGAAACACCCTCACACACATACTTGGAATAACAGGTGTAGGCTGTTATAGGGTGTAGGCTTTTAAGGCTGGAGATGGCTTGGCATTTATCACCCTGGTGTCTTTATTCTTTTTTATCCTGCCTCTTAACCTAGCTGACAGTTCCTTAACCTGGCACTCCAAAAAGAAGGATTTAGGTGGGTACTACTGTAGTACACAAATGTTAAAAAAAAACCAGAGGCTTAGGGGCGCCTGGGTGGCTCAGTCGGTTGAGCGTCCGATCTCTTCTCAGGTCATGATCTCTCGGTCTGTGAGTTCGAGCCCCGCGTCGGGCTCTGTGCTGACAGCTCAGAGCCTGGAGACTGCTTCGGATTCTGTGTCTCCCTCTCTTTCTGCCCTCCACCGCTCATGCTCTCTCTCTCTGTCAAAAATAAACATTAAAAAAATTTAAAAAAAATAAAGGCTTATATTTTCTGACGTGCTAGCAATATCTATCCTAGGACTCAAACTCAAGAGAGTGGCATGGATTCCTAGAGGGGCATGGTATTGGTGACAGATCCTCAGGCACAGCCACTTTGGACAGAAGCAGCATGTGGCTTCGACAGCCTTGGGATTTGTTGACTACTTACAGACATAACTGGAATGAGAGCGAACACTCATAGTGCTTGTTATATGTCAGTCCACCTATGTGTCTAAGCTGTAAACGTGTGTCCAATCACGTAACCCCTGCAATAACCCTGCTAAGTGGATGCTATTATTATCACCCTCATTTTACAAATGAGGAAACAAAGGCACAGAGGAGATTCTTCACGGCTAGTAAAAGGCAGAGCTAGGATTAGAATCTAGGCAGCCTGGTACTAAAAGCCATGAGGTCAAGCACTCTACTATATGCCTCTCTGGAACGAAGAACAGGAGACTGACTAGACTTCTGGCTATGCATTTGTAGATGGGTTCTTATAAATGGCAAGTGCCTTATGTCTTAGTCTGTCCAGCGAGCTGTAACAAAATACTGCAGACTAGATGGCTTATAAACAGCAGAAATTTATTTCTCATAGTCGAGGAGGCTAGAAGTCCAAGTTCAGGGTGCCAGCATGGTTGGGTTCTGAGGAGGGCCACCTTCTAGAAGATGCTGACTTCTCAATGTGTCCTCACATGGTGGGAGAGGAAAGGGATCCCTCTGGGGTCTCTTTTATAAGGTCACTGATGTCTTTTATGAGGGCTCCACCCTCATGATGTAAGGTCTCCCAAGGGCCCCACCCACTAATACCATCACCTTGGGCGTTAGGTTCTCAACATATGAATTTGGGAGGAACACAAACATTCAGATCATAGCACCCTGTTTATAAGCCAGAGTGGAGACTGTGTCATTGGACAGACATTACACTGAATTTGGCTTTGAGGTACCAGGGACCCATGGATCAAGAAGAAGATAAAGAGAATCTCTGACATCTTGAAAATGGAATTTAATTGGAAGAGACCCTGAAAGGAAGAAGGGGTCTTAGAAATTACTTGGGCACCAGAAGGGTCACAATTCACATAACTAAAAATACCAAGTATTCACAGCTATTTCATATACCACTTTATAAGAGAGAAGTTAGTTTCTCTGGTTGATGGATGCCCTCCCCAACCACCCCCACCCCAGAAAACTGTACAAATTAACCCTTTATTGGGCAAAATCTCCCAAATGAATTTTAGCTGACAGAAATACTCTTTTAGACTAGCTGCTAGCCTGGAAAAAGAGAAGCTATGAATTATTTTCTTCTTCCTTATCTCCATTTCTGTCTACTTACTCCTTTGAGAAACGTTAAGTGCCAACTATGCTTCATGGCCCGTCTTGAACCCCACTAACGTGTGGGATATCCAACTAAATAAAGGAATGCGTGCTTGTTTTGGAAGCTGCTGCAAGGAGACGTATCTGGTTCTGCCTGTTTTCCAAATCTGACACTGGGGGGAAATACAGAGGTTTGGAAAGGTGCGACTGACGGTTGTCTAGGATTGGTCTGCTCCAGTTTTGGGGGTGCTGACAGGCATGATGACCTGACTCTGGCTGACGAGGAGCAGAATCAATACCCAGGCACCTGATGACACAGTCTGTTGGGGCCAAGACAGAAGATGAGCTTGGGGGTTGCTCCAAATCATTTTATAACTTGCATTAGAGGCATATAGGAAGATTCATTGGGTAGGGCCATGGTTTCTCTATGGGCGTAGGGCATTGAATTGATAGAAAAGTAAATTTAAAATGTAAAACTTTAATATGGTGTTGAAATTGATGAGGTATTTTAAATCTCTGGGGCACATTGAATTGGCCTATCTGTTGAGTTTGGGTGGATGAAATGACTGCATATAACTGGAAATGGAAAACAAATGACGTGACTTCTTGATTCAGTGTTTATTGTGATACCTGAATGAGTTAAATTCAAAGATTTCTGGGCATAAGAGGAAAGATACATCCACCAAAGTTCTGAGGGACTAAATGCCGACCCCCTTTATTCCTGGTGGGTTTATAGAAGCAGTGACGAGAACTGGAAGTCAAGCCACTGGAATTTGTTGGAATCATTAGATAACTATCTACAAAACAATAAATTCAGAGCCTGACCTTATATTGTAATCCAAAATAAATTCCAAAGTGAAAAAAGACTTAAGTGTAGCTTATAAAATACTTAAAGAATGGGAGGAAAATGCAGTTGAAAAGCATGTTGTGGCAAAAGTCTCTCTAAACATAAGCAAGGTCAGAAATCATAAGAAAATATGAACAGATTTGACTGCCTAAAATTTTTTTAAAAAGTGAAGCCAAAACCACACTCAGATACCACCTCACGCCGGTCAGAGTGGCTAAAATGAACAAATCTGGAGACTATAGATGCTGGAGAGGATGTGGAGAAACGGGAACCCTCTTACACTGTTGGTGGGAATGCAAACTGGTGCAGCCGCTCTGGAAAACAGTGTGGAGGTTCCTCAAAAAATTAAAAATAGATCTACCCCATGACCCAGCAATAACACTGCTAGGAATCTACCCAAGGGATATAGGAGTGCTGGTGCATAGGGGCACTTGTACCCCAATGTTTATAGCAGCACTTTCAACAGTAGCCAAATTATGGAAAGAGCCTAAATGTCCATCAACTGATGAATGGATAAAGAAATTGTGGTTTATATACACAGTGGAATACTACTTGGCAATGAGAAAGAATGAAATCTGGCCTCTTGTAGCAACGTGGATGGAACTGGAGAGTGTTATGCTCAGTGAAATAAGTCATACAGAGAAAGACAGATACCATATGTTTTCACTCTTATATGGATCCTGAGAAACTTAACAGAAGACCATGGGAGAGGGGAAGGGGAAAAAAAAAAGTTAGAGAGGGAGGGAGGCAAACTGGAAGAGACTCTTAAAAACTGAGAACAAACTGAGGGTTGATGGGGGGTGGGAGGGAGGGGAAAGTGGGTGATGGGCACAGGGGAGGGCACCTATTGGGATGAGCACTGGCTGTTGTATGGAAACCAATTTGACAATAAATTTCACATTAAAAAAAATTAAGCTAAAACAGTAAAAAAAAAGAAACCAATTTGACAATAAATTTTGTATTAAAAAAATAAAAAAAATAAAATGAAAAAAAAAAGTGAGGCAAAATACAAGCCCACTACATAAAAACAGAACATAAGCAAAATTTAAGACAAGCAAAACACTTAAAAGCATTTGCCACGCATGTCATAAAGAGTTGAATTTCTTGGTGTGTGGAGTCCTTTCAGTTACATAAGAAAAGGCCAACACGATAGTGGAAAAGAGACACAGGAGGTACAAAGAAGTGAAGCTATACGGGTTGTCCAGACATTTATGAAGCAATGTGTCAGCTTCCCGAGAATCAAATACGCTTACATAGCGGGAGGCCATTGGGATCTCACACCTTGAAAAAGAATAAAATGGATAAAAGGATAGCGGTGGAATGAGTGGTGTAAGGGCATGGGGACATCTGTGCTTGGGAACACTGCTGGCAGAAAGGTAAATTGACACCTTCCAGATGGCAACCTGGCCATCTGTATCAAAGACTTAAAAATAGACATGTGCTTTCAAACAGAAGCTGTACTTCTATTTATTATCTCCAGGAACTAATAGTGGGTTTGTGCAAAGACTTAGCCATGAGGCTGTTTATGGAAGTGTTGTATAAGAGGCAAAAATCAGAAATCACCTCAATGTCCAACAATGGACTTTGATCAAGGAACTCATGCTGTGAATGTATAACAGAAAATTCTAGCTATGGAAGAACTAAATAGAGTTGAGCAGGCCTGAGGCCTCCCCTGTCCATGGACCCTGGGCTCAGTGGCTCCTTTCTCCCTCTGTGGGGCTGGTTCCCCTTTTGAGCTTTTGGAGCAATGTTCCCCTTACGTGTCCCCACTGAAAGAGATGTATATACTCTTACCCTGACTTCCACCCTCAGCCTGAGCTGGGCTTAGGGGTCCCTGCCCAGGTCCCTCCCTGGTCCCTGCCCAGGAGGAAAGGCCCATAATAAAGATAAGAATTCCCCTAAGTTGGGGCACCTGGGTGGCTCAGTTGGTTAAGCATCTCACTCTTTATTTCGGCTCAGGTCACGATCTCACGGTTCGTGGAATTGAGCCCCGTGTCAGGCTCTGTGCAGATAGCACGGAGCCTGCTTGGGATTCTCTCTCTCCCTCTCTCTCTACCCCTCCCCCACTCACTCATGTCCTCTCTCTCTCTTTCTCCCTCTCTCTCTCTCTCAAAATAAATAAACATTAAAAAAAAAAAAAGAGTTCCCCTAAGTTAATTTATGAATTTAACGCCATTGGAATAAAAATCTCCGTGACTTTTCTCCTTGGGACGTAACAAACGAATTCTATGGTACTGAAATTCCCTGGTAGATGACATGGTTAAGCCTGGTCGAAAGCTTTTGAAAAAGGAAAAAAAAATGATGGGGGGAACTTGTACTAGTAAGTCATAAAACATACTATGAATTCCCCAGCAGGGTCTTTTGTCAAGATAATAAAACATAACTTGTAAAGTTCCTGGGAATCGCTACATGGCAGTTGGTACTATTTTATTCCTGGTGTAGCGTCGATGAAATTTGCAGGGTTGGAGGTACAGTAAAAGCAGTGCCCGCCCTCTTATCTCTGCTGTTAAAATAGGGAGTGAGGACTTCTGTGTGGGAAACTTTGGTTTGGGACCCAAAGAACGTCCAAGGTTTGGAACAGCAGCGGAGGCAAGTGGCCCTGCTCCAGAACAAGTGTGTTGAGGGCTTAAATCAAATTGGAACTCATCGATCAATATACATTGCTCTACAGTGCCGATTCTCTAGCGGCTTCACCCTGGGCAAGTTCTTTAACCCCTTGAAGCCTCTGTTCTCTGATGTGTAAAATATGGATTAGCAATTACCATCTATAATATTGCTGTGAACAATAAATGGTAGTGCGTGTAAAGCTTTTAGCGTATTGCCTGGCACATGGAGAGCATGTCCTAAGCAGTAGCAATGATTGGTTTTGAAGCACCCAGTTAGTTTCGCTGGGCTCTGCAGGGCAAGGATGACCGAGCCAGGGGACCGAGGGCTCTGAAGTCCTGGGCTCCGGACACGGTGAGGAGTGCAATGGGAGACTGAGAACATGAGGCCATCAGGAAAGATGGGGATGATTCTCTTGATATTTCCAAGCACACTAGTAGTCATGCATGTGGTCTCTGATTCCCCGAAGTCAAGGTCAGGCTTGTCCACTTATTGGCTGCTGTTCACTGGTCAATAGCTCTGCTCTGGCCCCCGAAGTCTCCTTCTGCCCTTTCATTGATGAAAGCCTGAGACTCAAGCCATCTGTCATGTCGTTTTTCTTTGCAGACGCACCATTTTAAAGTTGCCGGAGTGGATTGCTTCAAGAATCTGTTGCTTGCCGACAGGCCCACCCTTGGCATTTCTGACCACGGCAAGAGTGTGAATGGGGGACAAATGCTAGCATCTTAAATCAAACATGGTCATCCTCACTATTCCCAGATTCCGTATTTGCAAACCCGTCTACTTGCTAGAATGTATTTTTAACCCCCAGATCAATACTTGTGCCATATTTACGACCATTGCTACATTCCCAGCTGAGGTAGAAAAAAAGCAACATTGCCTTCCCATTTCAGCTCTCGTACCAAACAAATGTCCTTTCTACAGCTTAGTTACTGTCAGTTTTTTTTTTTTTCACTTTTGTGCTTTTGTTGGTGATTTTGCTGTTTAAAACGATGCCCGACAGTAGGGCTGAAGTGCGGCCCGGTGTTCCTAAGTGGAAGAAGACTGCCATGTGGCTTACAGAGAAAATGTCTGTGTTGGAGAAGCTTCCTTCAGGCATGGGTTTTAATACCGTTGGCCATGAGTCCAATGCTGATGAGTCAACAATATATATTAAATAAGGTGTCTTCAAACAGGAACACGCATCAACAAGGTCATGTATTGATCGGTTGACAAGAAGTATCCAGAGGCTCACGGCAATATAACCCTGTATCTCCCCTAGGAGCAATGGTTCAGTAGTCTCTCATTCAGTGTTTGTGGAGACTTTATAGAACATAACCACTGTGAATTAGAGACTTGACTGTATGTTCTTCCTCCTACTAGGCCAAATATACTTTCAGAATGACCTGGAAGGCAGGTTCAAATGGCCACACCTATGCTGGAGAGCTGGCTTCTGGCTGCGACTCACTTCTCCCTTTTCACCCCCCAATTCCATTGTGTGCCTGGGTCTGAACTCTGGAGGCCACAGGTCCGGGCTCTGCACACAGCCCTGTAAACCACCCCCTTGGCCGCTCCCTGGGCTGAAGTGGGCAGATGCAGGGAGAGGGCAGGGCAGGCTTCAGAAGCAATCTCTGGGCCACCTGGGCAGGGCATGTTGGGCCTAGGGTACTGGACTGTGGCCTAGAAGGTTGAGGGCATCACCCTGGCTTCATGGATTTCTCGCCATATCCAAAGTGAGGCCTCTGAAGGTCAAGGCTGAGGGCTATAACTGCCTGCCAGGACAGCTGTTAACCCCGAGCCCGTGGGAAACCATTGCTTGCCAGTCAGTGTAATTTTTCATTTCTCTTGATTGCTTCTCAGGTGACTAGTCCAAAGCAGTGTGCAGGGACCTTGTGCCCGGCGCACAACAGTCTTACCCTTTCTGCTTTGTTCCTGCATTTTCTCCTCTGGGTTTACAGCTGCTGCCACAACTTGAAGTTATCTCTTCCAAATGTGGCTGTGAACTCTTCTCATACCGCACTATTCCTGAGTGGTTGCAGGGTAATAAGCCTGGAGAGGAGGGTCTCTTTTTTCCCCTTACTATTCATCCTAATGTGACCGGACCCCTCTTGTCCTTTGGACCCCTCTTGTCCTTTATGTGGGCGGCAAGCAGTGATTACATCAGCAACTCCGCAATTACCAGCTAGCGGTGGGGGAGGGGGGGAGCAAGGGTATTAACTCGGGCACCATTTTGCAAGTAATTAAAAAGAGCGTTCCTGGGATGAATTCCGGGAGGAATTTTTTCTGGAAGCAATATCTGGAAGTTTTCCAGATCTGAGTTCTAAAGGAGGCTCCCAGCTGCAAGGTTGGAAGTGGCTACAAAAAGAATAATAATTTCAGAGCCCTGATGCTGGTGTTCACATTTTATTGGTACTGGGTCCCTCATATGGTTTCCTCCTAGAAAGTCAGGAAAGAAGTTGTACCAGTTCACTCATGGGATTATGAAATTAGTTTGGGGGCTCCTTACTGTAGCTGAGCATAGGACAGTGTTAATTAAGCTGAAGACCTTTGCTTTGTGAACTGGGGACGAGCGTCCTTGAACAACTTTGTGTCCAGGGATGCCCCACAGCTAAAGACCCTACTTTGTCTCAAAACTCGCATGTCCTAAATTTGGGAAGAGGGAATATTGTCAACTGTAGGTATCGAATACGCGTTTGCAGAGAAGCCACGCTAAGCATTGTGTTAAAAGCTTTATTTTACGAAATGGAGAATTTTAGAAGCAATGTTGTAATTCAGAGTAGCATTTGAATATTGTTGCCTTGCAGCGAGTTTCTCTTCCTTCTTTGTCGGAAAGTGAGGTTTACTATAAGCCAGGAGGAAACGTGGCTTTGGCATTCAACAGCTGGGAAGCTGAACAAGTGCTTAAATCCCGCCATGCCTCGGTTTCCTCATCTGTGAAAGGAGCAGACTGTGTGCGTTAAAAGCTGGCTGTAAAGGGCAGGTTGGGCCGCATGCGTAAAGTGCCTGTCACATAACGATGTTCGAAGTCATGTCATGAATGACATAGGTGCTGACTCTTTGACCAGCCCTCACTTTCATTTTTGGCAGCCTCTTGAATCCGGGGATGTCTCCTGGTTTTAGACCATTTGCAGGGAGTGAGCCTGCCCACTTTGCTTTATCACTGGGCCCTCGCACTGCCCTGAATTTTTGCTTCTTCCTGGACATGCGGGGCCCAATGCTTCCCCGACTTTCCCAAGCTTCCTATGTGCTCAGGGTTAGAGGGAGGGGCTTTTCCCTCTTTCTTGTCTTCCCTTCCATCATCCCATGGAGCAACTTCATCTGATTGAAGAAGTTGGAAGAAACAAACTGCACAGGCCCAGCTCAGACTTTTTTAATCCTTTAATCTGGTGAGCTGGTCTCTGGGAGCAGCGGTGTCCTTCTGTCCTTCCAGGCTGTGCCATTCCTGGGTGGCATCCCCACCCCACGTGCCCCGAGGCCCCCATTGCCTGCGGGCAGCCCCTCACAAAGCTCATCTGCCTACGGATGTAACCTCTAACCTCCAACTTGGAGTTTCACTAACAACTGCCCCAACAGTCCAATTTCCAAAGCCATCATGGCATATTGGTTAAGAGACTGGTCTCTGTCATCTGAGAAACTGGGTTCAAATTCTATCTTTGCCATTAACTGATGTGTACGTTTTGCAAACTTCTAGGGCCTGCTGGGCCTGAGTGTCTCTTCTAGAAGAGGGGGAAAATAATAGAATCTACTTCATAGGTTAGTTGGGAGCATTTGATGAGTTAGTATATACAAAACACTCAGGACAATACCTGTCCCCTGGTAAGTAGTAAACAAGTGTTAACTAATTGCCACTCCCTGGTCAATATTTTCCCCAACTGGTTCAGAACTTGCTGGGGGAAGGTGGCTGGTGGACACTGGGACCCTCAGAGAACCAGTTCCTCCCCCTCCATGGGTCCCGACCACGCTGCCACTGCTCCTGAGCCAGGAACCTCTCCTGACTTCCCCACCTGCCTTGGTCATGATTCCAACGGACTTCTGCTCAAATGCATATCCATTACTTTTCTCCTTTGTAACTAGATTATCCTCTCTGCTGAAGAAGAAGGGAACAAAATGGAAATTGAGTATTAGCCTTGCCCTCTGTCATTAGTTGTCATTACACCATTCACCCTGACTGTGGGCCTATCCCTTCCGCATCACGTTATTAATTCAAAGAGTTAGCATGCCTCTGTTTCTTTGGGTGGTCTTCGTTAAATTCTATACTTTCTGCATTTCAACCTTCAGGAAATCATTCTTGGAGATATGAGCATCTGTTTGGTAGTTATCTTTGGTTTTTCGCCCTCCACTAATCTTTAGCAGGCTTCTTAAAAACTGAGCTCTTTCAGGAGACACCGGGCCCCCTAAACCCTTTTATATTCCCTCTTGGGAATAGCTCTGTGCTGAGTGCTATGTGCCATGGTTATGGGAAGATAAGATACCCATTGCCCCAGGAGAATATGCAGTTCAGTGGTGCTTACGTCTTATTCCAGGGGGTCCTAAGAGTGTTGCAGGGACCCCTCAGGGGTCATCAGGGGGAGGGCGTGTGTGTGTTGGGGGCTGTGTGCGGTTGGGGTTTTACCCTACCCCACCATCATTCCAGACTGTTCTGCTTTTCTTTGTCCTGCATATTGGGCTTCTGTGTAAGATTCCATCCAAAGAAAGGATTGCACTGTTTTGTTTTGTTTTTTCCAGTTTGAAAACCATTGACCTAATTTTTTCCACTGAATTTATGCAGAATGGCTTTTTATAGTGGTTTGACTCTCCCAGCTCGGGTTGGGCCAACAGGATGACAGAGGAGTCTGGCCAAGGCGTTGGCACCAGTCACACACAGAGTCAAACAGTGCCGACCTCTGAAGTTGTCTCCCAGCTGAAAGGCTCACCTTCCGTGTTGGAGAAAGACCTTTCATGGTCCAGTCTAGTACTATTTGTGGTAATACACAGGATTTTTTAGGGGAGGAACCGTACATAAATTGATCCCAAAGGCAATCTCTGAAGAGTTCCAAAAATATTTTAAGCAGTGACAACACTGTTGAAATGAGTTTATGGGCCCCTAAATATGCTAGAAGCTCTAAAATAAGCTCTCAAAATCTTTTAGGACACATGATATCACACTGTAACTTTCCAAAGGGCAAGAGACGGGATTTTGCTTAATTAACTTTGTGAGTTGTTTGCTAAGGCAAAAGCTCAGAGATCTAAGATAATCAGACATCAACCAATTGCTAAATCACCAAACTACTAAAAATGCATCTACTATAACAGATCAGACTTTGTGGCTTATTCTGCTTTTATAAACATATTTAAAAGATCCAGATGTTTGCTTGTACATAGAACATTTCTGGAAGATGCTCTAGAATGGGAGTTTCATGAGGCAAGCCTTTTTCCCCTGCTTTGTTTTATTAATGTATCCCTGGGATGATGCCTGGCATATGACACATACTCAATAGATACATGTTGAATGAATGGATTCACAAGAAAATGGTGGTGGTGGTTAGCTTGGGGGAGTAGGAAAGGAGGCGAAAATATTACTTTTCAATTTATACCCAGCTATGGTATACCTATGAGGAGGATAGTGCTTCTCTTCTTGCATTTTTACCTTTACTCATAGAAAGGAAGAGACTTCAGCTTTCCTTTTCACTGTTGTCCATTGCCCTTATGACGGCCACCTCTACCACGCTGAGGAGAAATGTATACTCTGGGACCTTGCGTTCTTAGGGAGCAGGATTTGGCCCTTCCTCTTCTGGTTTCCATCCCCATTGCCTTGTGATCCTGACCGCACTTGGAGAAGTAGTTGTGGCCATAATTATACTTTCAATTTCAGCTTTCCTACCAGTGCCTTCCTTGCTCATGGGGCTGGATGGAAGTGGACATTGGAGTTTGTTCTTCAAATCTGGACATTTTATTTATTTCTTGAAGTGTATTTATTTATTTTTGAGAGAGAGAGAGAGAGAGAGAGAGAGAGAGAGAGAGAATCCAAAGCAGTCTTCATGCTAGGTACAGAGTCCGATGTGGGGCCTGAACTTGCAAACTGTGAGATCATGACCTGAGCTGAAATCAAGAGTCAGATGCTTAATCGACTGAGCCACCCAGATGCCCCAAATCTGGACATTTTAGATGCAAGCAAGGTAGTGTAAGAAAACTTTGGAATTAATAAGTTATACTTTGTTTCCCATTTGGTTCTTGTTTTTCTGGGCTTTGTTCCCCCAGAAAAGAACTACAGAGTGGCCTGTGGTAGTTTTCAGGAGCCCCAAACTCATCCCAATCCCCTGATTCTGTAGTGCTTTTGTGTATTTAGTTTGTCATGTAGATATATTATTTTTGAAAGAGAGTATGGATGAGAACGTAATAACAGTGTGGAGAGTGGGCACGGAGAGTGGTGTTTCTGTCCACCTACAACAGAATAATTATTTTTCATAAACTCTGTTGGAGGCAATTTGCATTTATAAACAGGAGAGATAGTAATAATTGGCTGGCAGAACGGTATGGCATTAAGAGGCTCTTTGAGAAAACTGGTTCATGGGATCATTAAATGGTTGAAGTAAAAATGCAAAAGGGCAGAGTTGCGGTGAGAAACTTTGCAGTCGGAAACCGAGACTAGCGAATTCAATGGGGGATCGCAGGGGGCAGAGTCAATGCAATATAATGTCTGAAAAAGGATCACAGTACTGCCACACACACTTCAGAGGAGTTGCTGCACTAAGAATTGAGTAAGGATGAACACTTTTGCTCTTTGGAGACGGTCTCTGCTCTGTGCGCTAAGCACTACTGTATGCTAAGCACAGAAATTTTTTATGCGTATCAATCCAATGAGGAAAGTGCTCTCATTATCCCATTTTACAGATGAGGAAACGAACCCAGAGAGAGGCTTAGGCTACACACTACCAAGGGCAGAGGTGGGATCCGTGGTGTGGCTTGTACAGGCTCCAAAGAGACAACCGCGTACGTCTGTTCCCAAAACTATATTCCTTGATGTCATTTTGGCAGCTTGATATCTGTCCGCATGGGAGAATTTACACCACAGAAACTGGCAAATACTGCACATGGTGTTTTTTTCGTTTTAATTTTTTTTCTCGGAGATGTGGTTGCTAAACATTTACTGACATATCCCCCTGGCTACGATTCAAACCCAGGCGGTTTGATTCCAGAGCGTTTTGGCAAAGATGAATATTTTCATGCCAAATTATTGACGATAGTATCCATTTTCTTACTGCGTCAGCTACTTTTCTCCAGGTATTCTGTTCCAGCCAAATGCACCCTAATCGATTCCCAGCGCTTCCTTACAGGATTGTTATGAGGATTCGATGAGATGATGTACTGGAACCAGTCAGAATAGGGCTTTCCATAGTAAATGTTAGCCGTGGAACAATGCAAACAGAAACAAAGCCCTAGTGTCATCATGGCCCCTTTATTTCACATTATTCCCCCACCTTCATAGAAAGCAATCAGTGGCAAAACTGACCATGTCTCCATTTTCTCTCTCTTCCATAATCTATATCCTGGGGCAAAACCTAAATTAATTAAGAAGAGAAGTCATCAGGATAACCTGGTGATCCTGTCATGTCACTTCCAAGCTCTGTGAAAAGAAAGCCTGAGCAACGACAAACTTTCATTTACTTTATGATGCTCCCCCTCCCCCGTCCTGTGTCTGCCCTCCCCTGCCCACCCTCTGTGGGGGTCCAGGGAGTAGAGCCACCACCATGACGACGATGGGGGCCTGGAATGTGACCAGCAGCGCATCTGCAGGATAGGACACGATTTGGCAAAAACCCAGATCGGTATAGGAGACGCGACACTATTATTTGACTTAGATGCTAAGGGCTTTGGGCAAAAAATAATGAGCCCTCATCACTAGGAAGGTCACGGTCATACTCCTGAGCGGTCACAATGAAAATTGCTGGGTGCTCACCGGATGTCGGACATTCTTCCAAACATTTCACAGGAAGCATTTTATTTTATTATGCTAGCAATAATCTGAGTGATGTACAGTAATTGTCCCCATTTTTGAGAAGAGGAAACAAAGATTCAGACATATTGAATAACAGCCTTGGCAAGTGGCTAAAGGAATCTGGAGCCTGTGACAGTTTGACCCCAGCCTTCTTGTTCCCAGTGATGCCAGCGTGCTACCTTGAGGGAATGGGGCTAAAAGCGTAGCCCTGGGGCTCCCAGGCTGTGAGAGCATGGGCAGGCAAGAATTTCCACTGAAAAACTCCCCTTGAACCATTCTTGCCCATGACCTTCTCTGACCACTAGTTCCCCGTAACCTATTGCCCCGGCTTTGGGTCACTTAATACGCCTAGCCTTACAGACGTCGATTCAATATTCTGGGTCTCATTCCCACTACTACCTTCCCCTGCCTCTACATCAGATGATGTGGTTCTATTTTGGCTCTTACCTGTGTCGTGAATGCCGCCAACCAGTGTATTTTATGGACCACCTACACTCTTGAGCTGGTCAAAACCTGACTCTCCTTCTCTGAGGTATCCACTCTACTTTTCAACCAACATGTTCACAACACATTACGATCGAAGAACTAAGGCATTGTGCATCTAAAGACAGAGGTTTAAGATATTTTATTAGGGAACATACATCAATATTCAACAACACTTAAATATTATGGCATCCATATTTAGAAGGGCAATATAAATGCTTATGACTTGAACAGTCACTTTATTAAACAAATGAAATAAATTCCTTTTAAACAGTGGGCTGTGTGATTCATAAAGTATATTTTTTCAATAATTTATTCATCTGCCTAGTCATATGTACATTTGTTTTCTTCAAAAAAAAAAAGAACCAATGTGATTGTTCACCACATCGTACCATAAAACAAATGAACCTGTAAAAATGGCATGTAGAAAATTCAGAAACACCTACACAGCACATTCCAAAGATACTGAATCCATTTAAAAGGAATTAGATGCTTCAGAAGCAATCACAGTCAGCTTGGGTGTCATATATATGCATTAGTACGGAATGCAGCAGCAAGTTCAAGTATAACAATCCACACGCATGAACATATTTATCTGACTTAGGAGAGAATTCTCTCTTTTAGAGCAAAGAACACATACCAAACTCTCAGCGAGGTTCAGATGAATTTTGTTTGTTACATGGAGGGAAAGGCGGTGATATCAACTCAATCAACCAAGTACTGAAACCTGGAGAAGGTGGCATGGTCCACGAACACTGCATAGTTGGCAAATATCCCTACAGGGGCCTTATTCACCGCAACAATTGTTAAGGGTTACAGGAAAAGCGTAGCAGCGAAAATCAGCCATTCAGCCCACATTTGCTTCTCTGGCAAAGTGGAAAATGCCATGTCTGTATTTTTAACACATCTAATGAGTAGACAAGCAGAAAAGCTGCCGTAAGCCAGGAAACGTCACGGGGTTCATGTTTGAACGGCATCAGCTTTATTTACTAAAATACAGTTTTGAGTTCACAGACAAAATGAACTTCCAGAATGATTTTCTTTAGCCCCAGCAAGTCAAGTCCTTCCCAGTCGTTAATTGATTGTAGAAATGCAGTTCCAAGGTCTTCATTTTTGTTTCAGTTTCTCCCATCACCTCTGCTGCATTTGATTTGCAAAATCTCCCAGGTACCCTTAGCTACTATGGCAGCGTCCTGATACAGCATAAGATACCGACCCTTCAATGATGGATGTTGTGAAAGCCAGCCTCGTGGGTCTGTAGTGATCCATTTATTTTCTGCATTGTGTGTGTGTGTGTGTGGGGGGGGGGGGGGGTGGTGGTGGTAGGGAAAACTCTTTATTTTAATATTGTACAACATTTCCTTGTTAAAAACAATTCTTCAATTAAAAAAACACTGAATTGCATCATGTAAGACTTGTTTGCAAAGACTTCCAAAGCATTTGGTTATTCTTAATGATTAACCATTTCAAGTTCAACGAATGTTTATTTGCACAATGAGAAAGAAATAGACTTTTTTTTTTCTGTTTAGCCATCCCACTGTAATGCTGTGTTAAGTCTTGAAAACAAAGAGAATCAGACAATTGAGAAACCAAGGTTTTTCGATATTCAGCCAGGCCAAACATAGGAGCTCCAACAGGAAAGCCGCTGGTTCATTATTTACTGGCTCTTCCTTGGTTCATCCTTGGT
This sequence comes from Panthera onca, assembly GCF_046562875.1. Taxonomy (NCBI): domain Eukaryota; kingdom Metazoa; phylum Chordata; class Mammalia; order Carnivora; family Felidae; genus Panthera; species Panthera onca. The sequence continues at coordinate 173,539,440 of NC_138342.1, forward strand.
TTAAACAGAGTAAGAAGAAAACCAGGCATGGTTTTCCTGCACGGAACCTGGGGAATGGGGTTTGCAGAGCCAACTGGCCACCATGAAATGTGAGGCTGATTTCCATGTGCCCCGACAGACTGGAGGGGGAGGCAACCCCGGCACATGCCGAGGTTCACCAGCCCCTGGGCCTTTGCACGGGTCCATTCCTTACTTGCTAGGAACGACTCCCTCTGTTTCCCACTCCATTTTGTCCTCCAAGATCCAAATGAGAGGTCCACCCTTTTTGGAAAAGCCTGACTCCGAGGGTGGCTTTGGTGCCTTACACTAAACTCTCCTGGCCTTGCGTGAGTTCTTGTGTCACGGAGCTTACCACGTTCTACTACAATTGTTGACTTTCCTGTCCTCTCCGTAGACCACAGGCACCCTGAGGGGGAGGATCATGTGTCCACCCTTGTTTCCTCCACTGTCTGGAGCTGAGCCTGGAGCCCTCATGGAATATTACAGAATGGACATAAGAGTGAAAGAACTGCTCTATGCAATGACAGCGTCCCTTGGAAAAAGGTGATCTGGTTTTGCAGCATGGCCTCCTGTACTTTTACAGACATGCTAGAATTCGAGGGACACAAAGGGAGCTTAAGAATGCAACAGAGGAAGTTGTACTATGCTGACTCTCAAAACACTGCACTATTTCTCCCCCAAACCTGTTTTTCTCTCTTATTTTTATATCCACAGCCTCTCCTTCAGTCACTAGTGTCCCAGTAATGACAAGAGTAATATGTTTGACTTTTGTCTTAGTCAGGTGAATGTTCAACAAAGAAGTAAATCCATGTGGCAGGTAAGACTTACAGATTTCTGAGGTGGATTCAAAAGACAGTGGGTAGCAGGAAGCGGGAGGTGGGCTGGGACCCCCTTCATTTGACCTTGAGGACAGCACTCACGGACATGAAGCTGGCTTCATGTGATGGATGTATGCCTCCTCAAAAAAAAAAAAAAAAAAAAGGCACATTGACCTTTAATGACTTACAGTAATACTTTCAATATACTAAGCATCATGCGTAAACATGACCAAAACTGTAGAGGGTAAGAATTCTTACTACGAACCCAATGTATCCATTTTCGAAAGTCAACACGACCAAAATTCTGTAGAGTAAGAATTCTTACTACGAGCCCAACGTATCCATTTTCAAAAGTCAACACGACCAAAATTCTGTAGAGTAAGAATTCTTACTACAAACCCAATGTATCCATTTTCACAAGTTCAAACTTTGGTAGAGCTGGTTCTTTGTAAACTGAGGCCCACATTTATTTCCCTGTTGGCCAACCCAGTCCCATTCTGCTCCCTATGAGACGATGTTCTCAGTTTTCCTTCCCCTAGCACTGAAAGAATGAAAAAACTCTTCTTTGTAATTTGGGCCAGCACCAACCCGTTCACCCTTGCCATAGCCCGGCTTCTCAAAACCCAGAAGACCGAAATAGCCATAGACTGTGTTTACACAAAGCAGAGTGTGCCAAGAACTTCATCCCCGAAAGTGACTTTTCCCCCTCCGTTTAAAGCAAGTTTGAGATTCCGAGTCACAAGAGACCATTTGGCCCGGAGATGGCAGCAGGTCCCTGTCAAACACAGCTTCTCAAGATGGCTGCCTGCCCTACACAGACTGAGCCATGATGCGCGGAGCTTGCGGTATGGCTTTTCCTGTGGAACCACCTGCCCAGAAGGGTCCCAGAGATCATTTAAGGGGGTCCACAGAAGTGCCAAGGCGCTCACTGGCAACTTGAAATTAGAGCTGAGATTGACTTGGTGTTCCCGTGACGTGGGTTTCAAGTCTGGCTGAAATCAAAACTGCCTGGGGGGCATGCCTGGGAATTTGCTATTTTGTCTTGCAGAAACTTCTGATAGTCACCCAGGCCTGCTGGTGCCCTATTTCTTTAGATGGTTTTAATCCCAAACTGTGCTTCAAATGTTCTACTGTTTTCCAGGGGTCAACATTACTTCTCTTTCTTATAACATCGTTTATGTAATTACACACACACACACACACACACACACACACACACACCTTTTATATAAGGACTGCATGCTATGTAGTGTCTTTCAGACCACGGTAACACAATGCCTCCTATTGCCAAGTAAGTAGTTAATTTGAGAAAGATTGCAATCACCATCACTGGAGACTCTCGTTCTAGGCTGTCTATAATCTGAGAATTTGGTGGAAAGCTGTAAACTAGTACAGTGGGTCTGATTTTTTAAAAATTAAAACAAAATGCTCTGGTAGGGAAATTTCCAACCCCAAGGAAATAGCATAGTTGTGGTAGATGGTGGTGGTGGGGGGGGCGGGGTGTACATAACTGAAACTTGGGATTTGGTGCCCGCATTCTAAATTTAGGAATGATAGCAGCCCGGCAATGGTACAACACCTCTTGCGACTTTCGAATGAAAGCTCAATTAGTGCCTTGAACTAGTGAAGACCTGCGTCTGGACACAGATCAGTCTGAACTGAGGTAGAAAGCAAAGGAAAGCGAGAGATTTACCCCATTGTTTCTTGCACGGGCAGTTCTGGGTGCTTTAAGACACCTTAAAGGTGATGTAACTTATAATAATTGTTCTATTTACATAGTGTTTGGGAGGGGAAATGAAGACAGGGAAAGGGTGCCAGCGTTTGTTGGGTGCCCGCGATGATTTCCTACGGTTTATCAGCCCCATGAGACATTTTCACGTGCGCTAGTTCATTTGCCTGCCCCGTGTCCCAGGTGAGAAAACGCAGTCAAGAGATGTCAAATGACTTGTCCAGGATCACTTAGGTGGGTACAGAGATGGGCACCTGAAATTAAGCCCAGGCCTTGTGGCTCCCAGGCCACGGCTCTTCTCGGGTCTCTTGTGAAAACATTTCTTTTGTAAAGTGACTGAAAAATCTTACATTTCACCATATCTGAATGCGCGATGGACTTGGCACAGAGTAGATGCTCTAAGTGTAATTTCTCCTACTTACTCTCCGCATACTTTATCACAGTGCCCCGTATGGAGCACGCTCATTTCGTTGTCTGCAATATTGGGTTAAGTAGGTGCGGTATTACTGGAAAGTGGGCTGCCTGGGACTTGTTATACCCCAGAGACAAAAGGAGCTATTTTCTTCCCTCCACATCTGATGAAGAAAGCATGTGTTGTGATTCAGGCTGTAACAGCCGAGGCAAGAATTGCTGTTGCAGAACGTCAGTGACCGCGGGTTGCGGTTGAGATATTGGCATCGGACACGATGTTCACAATAGTGAAGGCCGAGGGTCGGGGGAGCTGCTGGAGGTGGGGACAAAAGCAAGCGTGGGACCCCCCTTTTTAATCCAGTTAGTCTCTAGCCAACGTTTGCCTCTCTTAAGAAAGTACGGAGACAACTAACAATGAGCTGTTATTCGAACATTTGGAATACTTGCTTGTTTTGTTCTTACAAATATTTCATCATCTTACTTGAATAGCCTTCTCGTCAGGTTGCATTTGGGCAGCCTTATTTTTGATTAAAGCTACCTATTCGTCGATGCTCCCTCTTTCTCTGCTCTTTGCAAGGACTGTCACCTCTGCTAGGGCACAGGGGCTGGGCGGGGGAGGTGCTGTGGACTGCAAAGCGTTCGTGCTCAGCTTTTGATTAATGAGCCAAGGGCCTCCCAACCACTGAGACTTCAATTAGCCAAGCTGCAAAGCTGAAACCTTTTCATTATGAAGATAAGGCTGAGTTTAGCAAAAGGAATGAGGACCAGACTGGGGAAGAAAGACAAGTTTCTTGTCGTCTTTTCTGTTGTGGTTGTGTTTTAGTAGAAAAATCAATAAGCCATTGCTACACTCAATCAATATATCCCAATGTTTTGGGATGGTTTGGCCTTAAACACACTTAATACTTTGGTAGGCCCTGGCTTTTCATGTGATTTTTTTTCCTCCTGTAATTTCTAGATTGGATTGAAGCTGTTCTGAAGCACAAACTCTTAGCCAACAAGGCTGCTCCATTGTGATAGATACTGTGGGGCCAGAAACCCTTCCAGTAAGAGATGTGCCCCAGGGAGGGGGCAGGGGGATGGGAAACCAAAGTTCCTTGCCCGGAAAGCACAACAGTAAATGCTATGCAGTTAGAGCAGTCCCAGTCCTTCCAAGTGAGGATAAATGCTCTTGGCTTCCCAGCGGGAACCAGGCAGAAGAGAAGACATCACTCCATGGCTGTCAGAGAAGCACCTTGCGGGCGAACAATTCGTCTACAATAAAAGGCTTAGGTGGTGGATAAAACAGAAATGGGACTGAATTTCCCAACAGAAGCAAGGTGACCAGGCCGAGATAGTCTGAAACCACACAGGGTGGGCAGCATTCCCCGAGAAGCAGGAGCAGAAATGACTATACTGTAGTCCCTGAGGGCTGGGGACAGGAATAGTGGGAGGTGGTCTTCAGAAGGTCAGAATTAAGATGACTTTTAGCAGGGAATGACCATCTACATCCACACATCCAGCCAAGTCAGTGTAGCTTCCTTTCCTCTGCTCTTTCTAGGCTGGGAGACAGTGGAGGAAAAGCCACCCAAAGGCTTGTTGGCGTTCATTTTTCAAGCGGCTCCTGGTGCAGAGCAGACGTTGAAACATAGCATGAACTCACCCATCGCTGGGATTGGGACCCCGTGGTGATCTTTCCCTCAGTCTGTTCCTCAGTGACCCATTTCCTGGGACTGGGTTCTGCTGTTGGTTGTTCACCCCATTTATCTCTGTCTCACTTTGCTCTCAGGGTCTAGGTTCTGTCCCCTTCCTTGGTGGTGGTCTGCTTTCCTGCATGCAGATGCCTCCCAGGGGATCCTATGCCTGCCCGACTCAAGATGGCAGCTAACCTGGGCTTCCTCACTGCTGTGGTCGGCACCCCTGATTACAATCTCACTGTAACTTTTCAGAAGCCCAGTAACTATTACCTGAGCTGTCCTGGTGCATCATCTGGCATTTCCAAGGCCCTGGACTTGATCTTCCAGCCCCTTCCTGTAACTAGCGCTTGGCTCTGGTCCCATGTTCTTCTTCATCCCCTGTCTGCTTGCTTGCTCAGGAGCGGCCCTGCTCCTTAGGTAGGATCCCCTAGGGGCTGTGCACTGCTCTGGGCATCCAAAGACACACGACAGCTCCTGCTCTCCAGGAGGTTTCATCTAAAGACAGAACCTGTAGAGGCACAGTGTAAAGTACATTTTAAAGTGAAAAAAATAGATAGATAGGTTTTTTAAAAAGCAACAGAAGGATGAAAAAATAAAGTGCACAATTGTTTGTCAGGCCCAATCGAGAGAGAATTTGGAGAGGATGGTCAGGAAGGGCTGAATTTGAGCTTTTGATTTGAAGAAAAAATTCTGGATAAGTTTTCATGGGCAGAAAGGACAGAGTGGGGAGGAAAGTGTTAGGAGCTAAATTCCCCTAATCTCCCCCCCCCCCCCCATTTCGTCTGTTGAAGCCCTAATCCCCAAGACTTCAGAATATAGCTGCGTTTGGACAAAGGATCTTTAAAGAGGCAGTTTAGGTTAAATGAGGTCATTGGGGTGGGCCCTGATCCAATCTGTGTCCTGAGAAAAAGGGGAGATTAAGACACAGACACACAGAGGGAAGGTGATGTGTAGACGCTGGGGGAAGGCGGCCATCTGCAAGCCAAGGAAGGAGGCTACAGAAGAAAGAAGCCTGCAGAACCCTGACCTCAGACATCCAGCCTCCAGAACTGCGAGAGAATCAATGTCTGGTGTTGAAGTCCCTCTGTCAGTGGTACTTTGCTATGACAACCCCAGCAGACTACTACAGGGGGATTACAAATGCACGGAGCCGCGTCAGCAGAAGTAGGAGCACACTCGGTAGGAGAGCACCCTCTGCATAAAGAAGAATGTTTCCTGGCCCAAAGTTATGATGAAAGAATAGAAGGAGTCCATGGATAAGTTCTAGGAGCAGAGGGGCTGGTGGGGATCGGGTCAGGGGTGGGAGCACCACATGAGAAGGAGCACCTTTCCCCCAGTTGAGTTTTGTTGAGTTTTGCCTAGGGTGTACCTTCTGAGGGAACAATCATTGCTTAATGCTGACATGAAACCAAGTTTACTTTGGGATTAATTATGGTCTCGAAGGCCCTAAGGGCTAAGAGGAGAAGTGAAAAGTAAAGGCACACAGAGGCAAGAGACAAACAATGCAGAAGAGAAAGAGAAGGTGACATTGTAGGGCTCGGTAAAGACTTTGGAAACGTCAGAGTGAGAGGTGGCACTGATAAAAGAGATGCTTGCCTGTGGATAGGGAGAGAAATAACCCAGAAACCACTCCTGAGCCCCAGCACTTTGTGTCTGCACCCTTCATTTGGAACTAATAGTATAAGAACAGAAAGACCGCAATGGGAGCACATGTTCAAGTCCTGGGGGAGGGGCCTGAAGTGTACCTCGCTCTGTGGACCCATCTCCTGCCTGGGGCTCCTTGGAGGCTCCGGGGATCCGAGCTTGCAGTGTCAGGCTTGACTAGGGGAGGGGACGGGAGAAGTGAGGGAAACCCCCCCTTGTCACCCAGAACTCTGCACGGAGCACTGTATCCCAGGGGAACAGGCACCTTCTGGGACAAGGGTGCCTACCCCAGCATTCATCGCTCATAAGTTTAAAAAAAAGTAGAGGGTGGAATGATGTAGAGAGAGAGGCAGGGATATGGAAGGGAGACTGGAAAGGAGAGAGGGAAAGGACCAAGATGGAAGGGGACGGAGAGGGAAGAGAAGTGGCCACGTAGTGTGGCCCAAGCCTTCTTTGCTGTGCCCAACGTAGGCACTGGTGTTAGCACTGATATTTTTGGTGTTGCTACATTATTATATATATTACTGATATAATTATTGATATCTCCAGGTCCTTCCTTACCAGTTCTGCACCCACTCCCATTCCATGCCTTACCCCCTGGCCCTGCTGCAGAGTCTCATCTCTCAACACTGTGCACGTTATCCTAGGCCACCAGAATTGCACACCTTGTGTCCAACTGACAACATATTCTTCCTCTTCACTGCCCAGCAGGACCAGAGAGGGGACGGGGAAGGAAGTCCCTCCGATAGCATGCTAACTTCGAGAAACATGGCTTTGTCATCACAGGGGAGGGTTAAGTGTTTCCCCACAGCAATGCCACTTTGAGTTTAGTTAGGTCATGTCAGACATAAACAAAAAATGAAAAACAGGGAAAGAAGAAGGAAAAGGATGAGGAAGAGAGGGAGAAGTCCTGCTAGAAGCTAGTATTTGTCTTTGGAAGATATCCTTTCCCTCCAGCACCTCCTTCTTGGGGATCCCCAGGGTGGACCCTCGAATTTCCTGGTGCAGGCTGCTATGATCTGAAGGCCTTCCCAAGAGCCAAGTGAGGCCCCCAAAGCCTCTAGGGACCCCCACTTCAGCAAGCTCCAGTGCTCTTGGAGGGATTTCACACCGGTCACGGTCAAATGGCACTCACTGATTGTTGCGGAGTCAGATGGATTGTGCCGGGAGATTTTGCCAGTGGTGTGAGAAGCTGAAAGACCCCCGCCCCTGCCCCAACCTCCCTGTAGACTCCCCGAGCTTCCGCAGCCTGCTTGTTCTACAGAACCCGAAAGTGGGAAGGGGTGGTTGGTGCCTCCCTCTTGTCCTCGTGCCCGGATAGCAAATTGCAGTGATGAACTAAAATATGTCTTTTGGGTGAGTGGGTTACATGGAGCAAGCCGCCCCCCCCCCCCAACCCCCCGCCACGTATGAACTTGGCACTCTCCAACAAATCATGAAGGTTGGAAATACTAATGTAGTCAATCGGAGATGTATCAATGGCATATTTTTTTAAAAAGATGCTTGTAAGCTAGACACTAAAATCCACTGCTTGACATTATTAGTATTCTTATACCATAAGCTAGAGACGGCATAGATCAAGGACAGCAAAGTAGAGCCCATGGGCTGTATCTGGCCCATGGCCTGTTTTTTATGCAATGACCTATGAACTAAGGATGGATTCTATGTTCTTAGAGGATCGTCCGAAAAAAAAAAAAAGAAAAAAAAAGGCAAAAACCAAAAAAAAAAAAAAAAAAAAAAAAAGAAAAAAGACGTGTGACAGAGACCATATGGCCCACAATGCCTCCAATATTTACTATCTAGCCATTTACAGGAAAAGTTTGCCAGCCCCATGTATACATTAAATAGATTTTTTATTTTTTAGTTGGTTTGGGAACACCCCTCCCCTCCCCCATCTATAACAATGCTTCTTGGCAACATGCATTCTTGACTTTGCAACAGATGAACTTGGAACACACCCAGCTGGGGACTGTCTGTGCCTCTTAAGTATTTTTTTGTGCCAAATGCAGTGCCCGGTGCAGGGGAGGAAGAGGGCAGTTTGCCGACAGTGACAAAACGGTACTGTAACAACCACCCTCAGGCTCACCTGAGCCTTCCAGAAAGTCCCTTTTCCATCTTTGCATTCCTGAGGTCCTTAGGTTGTTAATCACTGCTGGCTTTGCCTTACAGTGCCACCCTATTGAGGAAGCCAAGAGCCCCCTGCTCTGCTTACTTCCTTGGCTCTGGTCCTGCCTATCTAGGGAGACAGAACAGAATCACATTTGCTTGTCCTTTAGCCAATAAGGGAAGCAGAGACAAATGTGCACTGAACCCCTAGGACAGTCTTGCACTGGCCAGCCGCTGGCAAGGATGTAATAGCAGAGAAGGTGACAATGGAACTGAAAATGTGGATCAGAGACAAATGAGTGACATATGAAATTCACGGTCCCAAGAAACACAGTGGTCCTTGAGGATACTGAGGGCATCACGAAAAGAGGAGTCAGAGGTTGGATATGGGGCTATTCAAAGCATCCTTAAATCTCTATGTCCCCTTGTTTCTCCATGTGTTCAGTAGAGATAATACACCCTTCCTTCTCTCTGTCCTTCACAGGAATGACCCGAGATAGGCGAAATTACCTGGACAAGTACAAAGCATTACATAAACGGAAGGAAATACTAAGCTCACACCGGGACTTTCTGTTTTAGCTTCTTTTCTGTTACATCCGAATGCACCTACTGTACCTGGGCTTTTTAACAGGTCGGTGCCTTCATTATTTTTTTCCTACAAACACAGTATGGATTTGCTCTTAGATTTCTTCTTACCTGATCAAGTCTCTACTTCTCATAGTTTAACACTAAGCATTGCCAGCTTATGAGGTGGCTATGTTGACTATGATGTCAAGGGACAGTGATGTAATAAATGACTGGGTGACACGGAAAGGAAAGACAATCATTTTGTTTTGGGAAACAGAGAAGCAACCAGCTTCAGGGCAGTTCCTTGCTTATCAGTTGTAGCAAATATTACTAAACCATGCATCCCGCTTTGAGCGATGCCCGGGGTAGGTCTTCCCTTCCTTCTCAACACAGGGGGCAGGTGCCCCCTGCCCACTGCCATAGCTTTCCTTTTAGGCGGGAGACTCAGGAATCCATATTGCAGCAGCAAAGAAGAAATGACATTTTCCTGCACGGGGCAGATGGGTTCCACCCTCAGCCCCTATGACATCTGGGTCTTGGGAGGCATGAGTGAAGCAAGGCAGATGGGGGCAACGGCAAGGGGCTGGGTGTCCTCTGCTGAAATCCTAATTTGCTTTTTGCCAGCCCAGCCCCCAAAGTCATCTCCACTCATTCATCTTGCGGGGACTTTGGAGGGCCAGGAGGCCACTGTTGTCATTGCCTTCTGAAGACGGTGGACCCCACAGCAGCCTGGGCTCAGCCCTGCTCCCCAACACAGCACGTAGACAAGGAGCAGGTGCCAACAGTGTGTTCCAATCGGGCTGGACCGGAGCTGTGTGCAGGCAGTTTCATGGTTAAAAGTCCTAGTAGTATAAAAAGAAATCAGATCAACGGTGGGCACACCTCTGATGCCTTCCTACTGGCCACCACTGCCTTCTTTTGGGTCACCCTAGTTTTGCTGGCAGAGTTTACCTTCCATGTGCTTGGGCTCCCTTCTCCCTTTGCTGACGAGCAGAGCTCTTTCCTTAATTAAGTCAACAAGCACTCATACGCAGAGGCAGCATCTCTTTTGGCAAGGGGACCTGTGCAGAACCAACCCCAGAAGCAAATGAGAATGTTTGTCAAGCCGTGATCAAGTAGCTGCGATTAATGAGCCAATGATTACCCGCCCCGGCAGATTGTTCCAAAAATGTTCTCGTTCCCAGGCCGGGACCACGAGACCTACTGGGTCAGAAGGTCTGCGTGACAGTTCACTTTGAGGGGGTGAGGCAATCCGAGATACTCAGGGCATAAAGCTTTCATTTGCAAAAGGAAATCCAAGAACAGGTGAATGCCAGCTAATCCATAGCCACGGATGCCACCTGATTCTTCATTTTCAAGGGTTGCCTACGTGTCTGGCTACCTGGGGATCAGCATTCTGAGCCATTTCCCTATAGGGACTGATATGAAATTCACATGTTTGATATGCTCTCTGGGCTCCGTGTAATTCCTGGAGATATAGCTATAATTCCTTCTCTTCTCTCTCTTCGACTCAAAAAAAAAAAAATTGTACACACGAGATCCTCTAATTATGATCTGTTTGGGGGATTTGGCTGGGATGGAGTTTGGCAACACATTTACTGAGGTTAAATGGAAGGCAAATCCCAACGAGACAAGACATTAAAACATTTGGGTGTAGTTTCGTATCCTCAGCATATCCAATCTAAACTGGGGAGCATTCACCCCTGCTAATTAGGGGGCAGAGGCACTGGGAGAAACAGGTAAGACTTTAGCGTTATAGGCAGCTCCAGGACTGAATCATGGTTCCTCACTGGCCTACAGCAAATTTTTAATCACTCTTAATGCTCAGCTTTTTACCTCTAAAATAGAAACGTGAAATTGGTATGAGGTTTAGAGATAATGGGGTACAAGATGCCCTGCCAATGCCCGGCGCACCAAAGAACCTAACAAAAAAGCCTTAAGAATATATTTATTTACCCAAACATCGCTGTCCACCATGGATGGATGATCCCAGGTAGGTAGTGAGAGTTCAAAGCCTTAATATTTTGGGGAGCGTTAGCATACACAAAATGATGACAGCAGAGTGGTCTTGGATGAGACACAAGTGAGGCAAGAGGAAGAAAACTGTGACAAGCAAAGTGCTCTCCTGAAATCCTTGCAGTAACTTGGGGAAATGTCTGAGTACAGACATCCGAGGTCTTTCTTAAGGCACGCAATTTGAACTGCAGAAGCAACTCAAATTTTGCCCATCCCATTATGTCAAGTTGATTCTTTGTGATGTTCAGAGAGTCTCACAGCAACTGCTTTTTATAACACATTTGAGAAAACATTTTGACCACTGTTACTCTGGGTAAATTCTTCAAACTACAAATAGAAGCAGTAAACATGTGAGTATAAATATGACAATCATTTGTTTAACTGTGACAATTTTGGAGAGTTTTTGGCATGCTCAAAGGTACAGAGATTTTTGTGGATGAGTAAAAAATAACTCAAGTATTGTTTATCCCACTTTGACTAAGTCTTGGGTGACATTATCGATTTCTTGTCAAATTGGCATGTTTATACTTAATATCATGTTATGGGAAAGGAAATAAATGTTAAAGTTTGCCTCCCTGGAGGGAGTGTGGTTGGTGAAGAGTGTAGCAGATAATTTATTTATGGATAGTTTCACATGAATACAATTGTCATGGCTTTTATCTGATGGCCGAAAGATTTTCTAGCTGCTTGTTTTGATTAGAAATGGCATTAATGCTGGCTTTCTGGTGATCCTTAGCTTTCTAAAATCCAACATTTAGGGGCACCTGGGTGACTCAGTCAGTTAAGCATTCAACTCTTGATGTGGGCTCAGGTCATGATCTCACGGTCATGAGATCGAACCCCATGGGGGCTGTGCAGAGCCTGCTTGGGATTCTCTCTCTCCTGTCTCTCTGCTCCTCCCCATCCCCTCCCTGCCCAAATAAAACCTAAAATTTAAATTTGTCTGGAAATGTTGTTTAAGAGAGCCATATTTTACGGAAACAAGACATTTACCATTCTTTTCCCGGGGATGCTGTTCCTGTAAAAGGGAGCCTGGGAAAAGTGGTTTTTAAAATTCAGATCCTGGACGAAACTCTTGTGAACAATGAAACTTATCTTTCCTATCATGGCAGAAGAGAAGTTTTGTTTGTTCAAGTCCTTTCTTGATGCTTACATCCATAATAGGACCCCCACATCTGGTAGAGCTGTTATGGGACATGCAGACAGGCCCAGAGTCTAAAAATCCAGCCAATATCTAATGCCAGAATCAAAGTTATAAGCACAAGGCATACATAGTGTGTGTATCTGGTCAGCAAGAGGACATTCTCCAGAAAGGGTTGAAAAGGCAAAATATTTTATGTCCCGGCACAACCAGCCACAAACTCAAATCCACATGCAAACATCCCCCCCCCCCCCCACCATGGCAGTGTGCAAAGGTATTAGCCTTCAAGGCGCACTTGAAGAAATTATCATTGTGTGCAAGGGAAGAAGAAAAGATCACAAGCTCCTACCTTTGCTGTGAAAGTTAAACAGGGGCTGCAATCTGCTTGGGAATTCTTAAGAGGAAATTACTCAAGTGGGGGGAAGAGGCCACAGAAATGGTCGACCAGTAGTTTTTAGACCACTGATTCTAGTCCAGAATTATTCTAAAAACGTAAGTCTTATTTTAAATTCTTACTGTGGCACGTGAAAAATATTTTAACTTTTGCATATCATGATCATCTTCATCTTTAGTAATATTCAGAGTTATGAAGGTTTACCAAAACTTGGAACACATAAAGCAAGTTCCCCCCATTCCTGTAGAAAGTGGGGATAGATGAAATGAACAGGTTCCTGGATCTTTTACCAGAAGCAATGGGCCTCTGTCAAAAACTATTTGCAAATTCCTCCTTTAGATGATTTTCTGGTGACCAGTCAGTCTCCTCTCAAGCTAAGCGTGTGTATCTTTCAAAGTTCAGGAAGGGTATCCCTGGATCATAAGGCTCATTCCACCAGGCTGCATGTGCATTCAGGACCTTGAACCTCATTCATTATGCGGTAGCGAAGCAGCTGAGAAAAAACGGAAGTCAGGATGTGCCTTTCAAGGTACTACAAGCTCTGGATTTTCATAATGGAGTTCTGGAAAAAGTAAGCCATTTGCCAAGAAAAGCCTTTCTAAGCCACATCAAAAAGGCTGCGCAGTAAGCTTGCAGCCTCTTAGCATGAAATCAGCACCCACTCCACCCCAACCTCTTGATCTTTAAGTAGGTTTCACAAGAAGCCTTCCTCGATTTGATCTTGGCATTGGCTACTGGAATTTTTTCTGTAGCAGTAAGTTGAAAAAACGGGCCCTCACCTCTACTGCCTCCTATCAGGAAAAGCCATCTTTTCCCCAACTATCCAGACCCGAGCATAGAGGATGTGCCTCCGTTAATTCCGAGGCAAAATGAGTGCCCCCTCCCCCTCATCTTTAGGGAATCAGGGGCAGCATCCAGTCAAACTGCTGCAAAAGGTAAACCTCACTGCCACGTTTCACCCAAGTTAAGCAACTGGATGGATCAGAAATAGTGGAGTTTAAAATGCACTCTCAAAAGAATGTGCCTGGATGTTGGCCTCCATCTTAAGGCTCTTCCTCTCCAGGCCCTCTCCTTGTAAATATCCAACGTGGCTGTCAGTAAGTTTAGCCTGAGAATAAAATCCCCCTCACTCCATCAAGAAATAGCTCCAAACTTAGAGTGTGTGCTCAAAATATTCGTGATGAAATCATAACCTTATATTTATAGTCTTTTGGATTGTGTATGACATTCTGTTTCCCATGGTGGTTTTCGTTTGCAAGGGCCAGACGTGGAAAGCGGCCTCAGAGGATGACCGCGAGAGCATTAGCCTCAAGGAAATGCTGTTTATCGTCATTTAGAGCTGGATGGTGGTGTGACATCCCCCTTCTTCCCTGAGCCTTACCCACTGCCCAAGGTCTCCTCCCCCACCCCGTTCCCACATGGTCCCTGGTCTGATGGTCCCGTCTTGTCATCCAGGAAGAGTGAACTGGCCTTCCGAGTAGGAAGTGGGGTGGGTGCCTAAGATCATCCCCCGCCCCCTGCCTTCCTTCTGACCTTTCCTGTCCTCTAGACTTCCTCCCCATTTTCACTGAGGGAGATGGTGTGGATCTTAATGGTTGGAACTTGGTGGTTCTCTCCATGGCTGGGGGTCGAGGGCCCCATACAGCAGCACACCTGCAAAAAGCTTTTACTTCTCACCCGGGCTGTGGTGCAGGCTGATTGGTCTTTGGACACTGTAATCCTGGCAGATTCACGGGGCATCGAAGAGAAAAATTTCCACTCACAGACCCCATCCGTCTTGGAGATCTTATAGAAGGTCTCTCCGGATCCCACTGGAATGCGCACCAGGTCCTTGTGTTGGCCCTCCAGGGCATGGCTGGGTGGGTGCAGGGTATAGCTCAGGGCGTGTTTGGAAGATTGCTTTCTGCGGAGACACTGGATTCTCAAGACATTCTGAAAGGCCTTTTTAAACTCTTGACTGGAGCATGGGTATATAATAGGGTTGATGCAGCTGTTTAGGTATCCGAGCCAAAACGCTATTTTAAAAACTGTTTCTGAGGGCTTGAAATCAGGGAAGAAAGACCCTAGAAGAAAACACACAGATTCATACACATTATTTGCAAGCCAACAGGCCAACTGGCCAGGGAAACAAGCAAATAAAAGCACACACATACTTCCGTATCGCTAAAATGTTTCAAATGATTCCAAATGCACTTGCGTTTCTCACTTGACCGGCTAGCCCCTCTGAATGTAGCCCTTTCGTAGTATCCTCGGAGACCCTTCTCACCTGGTTCACATGTGCAATACGTATTAAGGGAGCCGACCCATCGGGTGGGGATGCACCAGTTCTCGATGATGAAACATCACGTGATGGGGCGACGCAACTTTAAATAATAAGACGATGAAATTTAGGCTGAGTCGGCACATGCAAGTTGTTTTGACTGAATTTAAAAACAAGTTGGAATCCATTAAAATAATCCATATCGAAACGGGGATACCTAAATATGCCCTTTGTTCCTCGATGGGGTGTTATATAGACACAGCCTAAATAATTGCGAATCTCTTCTCTCCTGAGCAGGGGAGTTGTATGTTTTTTGTTTTTTTTTTTTAAGTTTATTTATTTTTGAGACAGAGAGAGACAGAGCATGAACGGGGGAGGGGCAGAGAGAGAGGGAGACACAGAATCGGAAGCAGGCTCCAGGCTCCAAGCCATCAGCCCAGAGCCCGACTCAGGGCTCGAACTCACCGACCACGAGATCGTGACCTTAGCTGAAGTCGGACGCTCAACCGACTGAGCCACCCAGGCGCCCTGGGAGTTGTATGTTTTAATGAGAATCCAGCATGCACAAAATACTGGCTATGCCAACTTTTGGCCAGTGGTTTTCTACCACGCTGAAATTATGCCGATTATTTTTGATGCTGCCTTTTGAGGCCTCCCTGCTCGACATGCTGTAATGGCTGCCAAACGCTTGTCAGTCACTTGACCTTCAGGGTCTTCCAAAGTACTCCATGTAAGCTAGCTTTCTGCCATTAATATATTTACTCTAACCGCATGCACTGCTTTCCTGCAACTGTTGCCCATTTTTTGTCCTCTTAAGTTGGGACCCGATGTCTCAAATGCTCCTTCCCATCCTCTTTACCTGTTCAAGTCTTATCCATTAATTTACACGGGAGGAACCAAGTTGCAGACCTCTTTACATCTTATACAGTAACGGTCACGTAGCTCTTGGTAGCACAGTGACAAAGCCATGGAGACTTAACGCATGAACAGTCTTAGGGGTTATCTTGTTTAATTTGTCAATTTTCAAATTTAAAAAATAATGATCGAAGAGGTTGTCACAAGCTTCATGGATAATCACTAACGTAGGGATGGGTAAAGGACTCACGGTGTTCTTTATTCTCTGCACAACCTTTTTTTTCTTTTGCTTCAGCCTAAGATCTTGATTTCCTGTCTCTCTTTTTCTCTCTGCTTGACAGACCCATCAGAGTCATGACAGACTACTGGGTGCACCGAAAATCCACTCTGGCAAACGTTGTCTTGAAATTTAGCAGCGGATCTCACAACTACAAGCAAAAAGTGAACTTAAATATTGCAGAACCGAAGAAGACAAAATGGGATGGTGGTTATGGGAGCATTTATTACCTCTGAAACTTTAGGACCTATGTTCCCTTATGGGATCTCAAAATATACTGGAATAACACGTCTCTTGGGAAAGAAGATGGTGTATGGGGAGTGAAGTTGGGGGAAGCGAAATTGGAGAGATGTGTTTTCAAGCTTCATTTGAGGGGTGGAGAAAGTGGCCATTGCCAACATGACTGGTGGTTTTGTGTGAATATGGTCAGTTCTAGAAAAAAAAAATCATCTTAACATTATGATGCCTATAGATTGTCCACTATTTCTTTCTAACAGTGCCAGTGACATGATTAAGTGAACACTCTTCACAAAGACATGTCTTGGCCTGGGCTTAATGAGGATGTACAAACAGGGCACACCTTGTCTGGGGATCTCACCATTCTGTAAATCAGGTAGGCAGGGGAGTGTATTTCTCTTATTTGAAAAATGTCAATAGCAAAGAAAAAAATATATGAATTGTGAATGTGAATGCTAATAAAGGGATTTGGGAACCCTGGAATCTCCCACAATCCTTTTGAGGTCACTATGCTCACAGAGCCCAGTTTTGCATTCATAAATCTCAATAAATCTCTTCCGTCCCTTGAACCTCCTTGAACTCCAGGCCTGGCGGACCCAGAGCTGAGCGCTTGGGCTTTGTCTATACTGGCCTTCTTGCTATGTCCACAATTTAAGAGGTAAATAATGGTCTGCCCTTTTATGTGCTCAAAACACCATCTCCCCCCTGCAGCTAGGGTATAGGGTGAGGCAGGGAGGTGGTTAAAATGCATTTACACCAAGATTGGAATGTCAGATGGTCTCCAGCTTTAATGTTCTGGACATATTGTCTTGGGTAATTTAAGTAAGTCTCGAGACGTTGGCTTTTCAGACTGATTGGGAGATTTTTCTGGACAAGAGGCCTTTCCATAAATGACCCCTTTTAATTTATTCCATTAAGTGTGTGACAGCACCTGGATGTATCTAAACCTAGCCTATCTGCCCATTCCCAATCTGACAATCCCACAGGAGCAGGTCGTGGGATCCACTTCTGCTGGCGATGTTCATCCTCCCTTGGGGGTGATTCTCTTTCAGCAGCTGCTGGCAGAAATTAGGAGAGGTACTCACAACTGCACTTCCTTCGGGAACTTTCCAAAAAGGTGAGAAAAGCCAGCATGGGGTGTTTCCCTCCTTATTCACATCCTTCAATCTCTTTTTGCCGTTCATTTTTCCTCCCCTAAGAAGGGCAGATTGTGCTGGGATCTGGCTTGGAAAACAGTTGCTGCTGCCCTGTGGGGTCCCTTCATCCAGCCATCCTTCTCTGTCCAAACCTTCCCACTCAGGCACTGTCTTCTTGGCAATCCCCACTATTTCTATCCCCAGCTTCCATTTCTTCTCAGATCCCTTTCTTCTTGATGATGACGATGCTTTTTAGGATGGGAAGGCTCCTGGATCGTGCTACTCCCTGTTTCCACCCACCATGGCGTGGGGCACCAGGGTCGAACCCACCGGTTGGGGGACCAACATCTCTGATCTGGGTGCCTCTGACCTGGGTACTTCTGACTAGACCATAAGCCCCATCTGAACCTGTGTTGCATCAGGGTTGTTTGCTCGGGGAGCTCTAGAACCCAGCATGGTGCTTGCATCTCGAAGGCCTCCTCCCAGTTACTACTGATTGAATGGCCGACCCCTGTCCTCTCCATGATTCTGCTTCCTGGATGTGGCCTGGCTTTCTTCTCTGCCTGACAGCTGTAGCCCTGTATTTCTCTTCTTGCTGGTGCTTTCCTTCTTCTGCTGCTCTTTTTTTCTTCCCCTTTTTCTGCCCAGCTTCTGTTCAACCCTCTGGTTTTCTCTGTAATAGGGTTTCACTATCGTTTTCTCCTTGCTGCATCATCTGGTATCTAACACTGTAGTTTTTCTCATCGGGCTTCCTAGGAAGAGCCAGAGTTTTGAGTTACCCACGTGAGCATAGGGGCTTCTATGTCTCTTGTCTCCATTGGTTTCTTGTGTTCCTCAGCACTCCCTGTCCAGACTCTGCTTCGAAGGGAGCAAACTGCTCCCAGCTTACTTCTCTGAACCCCTCCCCCTTCAGGTCAGGCCATCCCTTGCTTGTGCACCCGCCTGGGTAAAGTCTCGAGCTTTGGAAAAGCCTCGAGTCCCTAGGGACTCTTTCCCCATTCCACTGAGTTCCCTTCCACCATTTGGTCCTGCTACAGAATTTCTGACTCTTCTTTTGGGGACGCTCCGAACATCTTGGTCAACTGAAACTTGATCAGATGAGTTCATCCCCAAGCACCATTAACATCTGCACCCTTGAAGTGAATGTTCAGAATCCTCACCTCCACTGTCAAGGCCTCTGGATTTCAAGGGGAAATTGAAGCTGATGAATTCAAATGACACCATTTATGACTCGTCACTCAGTGTCCTCTCCATTGGGAACACGTCACCTTTCATTTCTGATCCAGGCTTCATCTGTAGGCTTATGATAGGGGACACTGGGAGCCATGGACATTAAGTCTTGGCCACTTCTACTCACATTTTAGGTGTTTTCTCTCAATGCCCCCAACACAAGAGAAAACCAACTTTTCTGCCAGTGTTGGTCTCCTTAATGAGTTTTCTGCCAGCGCAGCTCACTCTAAAAGGCGGTGAGGATACAAATGGTGTTCTCAAATTCCAACCCAGCACTGGTAATTAGAAGCTTCCTCTGCAGTTCAACTCTCTCAGAATCAGGGTGACTTGGTATGGAAGCAGAAAACTATGAGTCAGTCTTCTCAGTTCTTACCTCCCAGCTTCCATGCTTCATTTCACCCACCTGAAAACTTGACATTTACCTTAATGACCACTTTGAGAGACTCTGGGTTATGATAAGCCCTAATTAGCTGGAGTCACGGAATGCCAGAATGCGGAGACTGGCAGAAACGTAGAGCCTAGCCACCACTGCCTTCCTTCCTTAACAGATGAAGACGGTAAGGCCGAGGAGAGGAATGGTTCCCACAAAATCACCTGGCTCATTTGTGGTCCCGCCAGGCCCAGACCCAGACTCTGCTCTGCTTCACCCATTTCTGCTCCTGGTGTTGTGTGCCATTTAGCAACCCCACCATGGCACGGACGTGTTAACGGCAATTAGGTCCAGCTGTTGTCATAGGATATGATGACGACAGGTCTTTCAGAGATAATGAGACGCAAAGGGGAGGAGAGCAGCACCATCAATAATGACAGCATTTAAAAACCCGTAAAGTACTGTTCAGACACTGGAAAAAAGCACAGTGGGCGATGATCTTGGAACAGCCCATCTGCAGGGTATCACATTCTGAAACTTGGGGTTTAGATGACTCCAATTAAAAAAACTGTGGACTCCAAAAGAAGCAGCTAATGTTATGTGACCATGGGAGAAAATGACCCTCATTGTTTCTCCCCGTCCAACCAGTGGTCTCTCTGTGAGTGTGGTACCAGTCTAATGTGACTGGTATGCATCCAATGAACAGAGGAGAGATCTGAGCTGTCCTACAAAGAGGCGGCCAGCTCCCCAGACCAGGAAGTCCCGGTCCAAGCAACATTCAGGCCAGGTCGGTTGGCATCTTCTTACCAAGAAGCAAACTCTGCCCCATTGAACAAAATCCCAGCGAAAAGCTATAGGAATCAGAGGGTAAGCACAGGCCCAAGTTTCTTATCATCCCAGAATCTACCAGATGTCTCTGGGTTGGGCTCCCAGCTTGGCTGTCACAGTGACATGCCTGAGCCCTCCTGAGGTTCATCCAGGGACCACCTTTGAGCAGTCCTCAGCCAGACAGGCGTCTTTAGGTTATCCACCTAGAATGATGGTCAGAATATCTAACAATGCTGGCCATGAACCATGAGCTGGAACCCCAGGCTCTCAACTTAAGATTCATGGATAGGCCTCCCATGAAGTGAAATACAAGTCTGTGTATGTACGGAGACTCATTTTCCTGAGAAAAGAGGATTCAGCTTCCATTGGCTTCTCATTGTGGTCTCGGGGACACAAAAGTTGGCTAAGCCTGGCTCCCAGCTACTGAGAACCAGCAGTACCGCTGGCCGGTGTACCTCACTAAGCCCGTTCATCCTGATGACAGCATTAAGCTTACAAATGGGGCAAGACGATGTTAGTTCAACACCTCTTTAGAAGGACCTGCTTTTTTCTATTTAACTGAGCTCTTGGCTTGCGTGTGTTAGGGAAATGATATGGTTGCTCCTCTCAGAGAGTTAGTATGTTGAGTCTTTTCTGAACTTTCTGGCAGGAAGCTGGGGTAGCAGTCAAGCAGAGGAAGGCTGGAAGTGTGGCAGGGTGCAGTGAGTAGGGGAAAGATGCAAACGGCACGGAACAGAAGAAACCTGGGGCGCTACGGGGACTGCCCAGTGCGGAGGGCAGTGCTGGCCCTTTTCCCTTTCCCCAGGGACTGGGGTACGTTAGTCTCCGGTTTCTGTTGTCAAGAACCACTGTTTCTTCCAGCCCAGGCAAGAAAAGAGGTCACCTGGGGAGGCATTCTCTCATACCTCACAGTTCTGCAAGTGGGAGACACGTTTTTTAAAAAGTTAATTTATTTATTTTGAGAGAGAAAGCGTGAGGGGGGAGGGGCAGAGAGAGAGGGATTCTTTAGATCTGATGCTCAGGGCAGGCCTGATGGAGGTGAAATTTAACTTTTGTTCTAAAGGATGAGAAACAGCTGAGTGTTCTAGGCAGAGGGAAGAGTTGATGCAAAGGCCCTGCGGCAGAAAAGCACCCCGCATGTTCCAAGCATGGGGAGAAAGTCAGTGAATCCCAAGGAGAGGGAATCCCAAACAGGCTCCACAAGGTCAGCACAGAGCCCGATGCGGGGCTCGATTCCATGAACTGCGAGATCATGACCTGAGCCAAAAATGAGAGTTGGACGCTTAACCAAGTGAGCCACCCAGGCATCCCAATCGGGAGACACTCTTTATGAGACCCTTCTGGCTGGCCAAGTGTGGCTCTGCAGAATTAGGGATTTTACTCTGGAGGAGTCCAGGCTGCTCAAATCAAAGCTCTACAAAAGGCTTCTGTCACCAGTTGTCAAAGCCCCAACCAGCATTTCTCCTTTCAGAAAAGGGGACTGGGTCTTCCAGATCACCCGTGTTTGGCCCCAACCCCCGCAATAACTCGGGGGAGAAGAACTCGTGTCCAGCTGTGTCAGACCCTAAAGAGTACCTCGTGCGGTGTGTTTCCTTTTGAAATGAATCCATAATTCAAACGCTTCCAAAAGCCAGCAAGATTTTTTCCTCCTTTACTTCACAAAGCACAGCTTGACTTGGGAAAATGCTAGCAATTACGTCGTCTTGTTCTTTAACCGGTGGTTTCCTTAGAAGCGCTCTCCTTTCACGAACCAGTTTATTTCCCAAACGTTACCACGTTCGTTAGGGTCACCCTTGTTTCGGGTCTCTTGTCTGAAACGTCATCTCTCCACACAAGCTTCCTCCAACCACCCGGTCTGAAGAAGAGTAGTCCTCAGCCTGGCGTGGTCGCTTTCTTCCGTGGCGCGTGTCGTGGTTTGTACGTTCTCAAACATTTTTTTTTTTCCCTCGTGATGAGGACTCTTCAGATTTACTCTTAGCACCTTTCAAGTCTGCAATACAGTGTTATGAACTGTGGTCACATGCCGTACATCACAGCCTCTGACTTACTTGTGTTACAACTGGAAGCGTGGACATTTTGACCCCGTCCCACGTTAAGTTTTCTTTGATCGTCTTACCCTCCGGAGCGTGCTAGAGGCCCAGGCTGTTGTGCTTACTGTAGTGCCACTCCAGGGTCTGGCTCGGTGTCCGAAAGGAGGATGCGTACTTGACTCCTCCTCCTCCTCCTCTCTGCCTCTTACATTGCAACCGGTCCCCAAGCCTCACTGACGTTTGCCTTTGAAACACCTTTAAGACTTGCCTTTTCCCTCCACACCCGTCCCAGCACCCCTGCATTATGGAGGCAGAGCATGGGGCGTCTCTTCACTTCCAGCCTTGACCACTGTTAAGCCAACAGTGCCCGGTCATCACCCTGCAGCCTCGTCGGGACCAGGGACCAAGAAGGCGCGGATCGTTGTTTAAAGCTGGGTGAGTCACTCTCCCTTCCCAAGTCTCCGTTTCCACGTCTGTAAAATGAAAGGTTTGCACCAGGCCATCGTTGCCACCCCTGGCCCCCTATAAAAGCATTCAACGTCGAGGAAAACTGAAGTGGTCAAAAGTGAGATGCTATCTGTCTTTCTCTGGCTGACTTATTTCATTTAGCATAATACCCTCCAGTTCCATCCATGTTGCTGCAAATGGCCAGTCACTTGGTCAAGCGAGATCATTAAGGAACCCCATGAGGGATCGCTGGAAGGGAAGACGGCAGACTGGAAGGGAGGGAACCCAAGGTTTGGGGCTAGGTTTTGCGGAGGACATCCTAATGTCCTTCCTGGAGATTTGTGTCTCAGCTGGAGGAGAAGAAGGGCTGAGAGGAGACATCCAAGGGCTGTGGTCACGAGATACACCTGTTGCATGAGGGACACATGCAACACAGAGGCCCACTGACAGTCACACGGAGCAAGTATGGCATTTGCTCTTTGGCATGGAGCACAGCATGGTCAGCCTGCTGGCAGCTCCAGGGCCCCCATGCCCCTCGGTAATATGGGGGCTGCTGAGTGGCTATGATCCTGGTCGTCTCCAAGGGGATGGGACAGAAAGAGAAGCAACGGCTGGAAGCCACGAGGAAAAATTTTCACAAAAAACAAAAAGGAAGGGAGGAGTTCCAAAAGGCTCAGTAATACAGTTAAGGGAACCTCATAATGGTGAGATCTGTCAGGATGCGTGTTGTGAATTATCTTTGGGCCAATCACAAGATCAAATACAAGCTCATCACCTGTCACTCAAGGCCCTTCATCATTTGGTTTTCACCAGCCTTGCACAACCTCCTTACCCATTATTCATTCATGTAACAAATGATGCACTTAGCACCCTCAGTCAGACAGCCTTTTGTAGACATTGGAGCTAGAATGGTCAGGAAAATGCATAAGGTTCCTGTTCTTGGAGGTTACATCCTGTGAGTACTTCCAATAAATGCTCGTGAAATTGAATTGCAAATTTCCAACACCAAGGCTTTCTATTGGCCATGGCAGGCTGTTCACCGTAATTTGGTTAATCTATCCACGTGATGATGGCTCTCCCCTTCATTCTCCTGCTTCTCTCTCAGGACTGTCCCTCTCCCCTACCTCCATCCATCTGGAATCCATTCAGATGGTCTAACTTCAAAGCTGTGTTCAAACTCCAGCTCATTCATGAACCCTTCCGCATGGCAGTCTATCTTGTCTTTTCCCCCATTCCCCCTAATCCTTGGACCTCAGTGCTTTTCTCTATAGCACTCATCACCACCTTCTTTTTTAAAATAAAATTTATTGTCAAATTGATTTCCATACAACACCCAGGTCTCATCCCAACAGGTGCCCTCCTCTGTGCCCATCACCCACTTTCCCCTCTCCCCCACCCCCATCAACCCTCAGTTTGTTCTCAGTCCTTAAGAGCCTCTTATGGTTTGCCTCCCTCCCTCTCTGTGACTTTTTTCTCCCCTTCCCCTCTCCCCTGGTCTTCTGTTAAGTTTCTCAAGATCCACATGTGAATGAAAACATATGGTATCTGTCTTTCTCTGCCTAACTTATTTCATTTAGCATAATACCCTCCAGTTCCATCCATGTTGCTGCAAATGGCCAGATTTCATTCTTTCTCATTGCCAAGTAGTATTCCATTGTATATGTAAACCACATCTTTATCCATTCATCAGTTGATGGACATTTAGGTTCTTTCCATAATTTGGCTATTGTTGAGAGTGCTGCTATAAACATTGGGGTGCATGTCCCCCTGTGCATCAGCACTCCTGGATCCCTGGGGTAAATTCCTAGCAGTGCTTTGCTGGGTCATAGGGTAGATCTATTTTTAGTTTTTTGAGGAACCTCCACACTGTTTTCCAGAGCGGCTGCACCAGTGTGCATTCCCACCAACCGTGCGAGAGGGTTCCCGGTTCTCCACATCCTCGCCAGCCTCTATAGTCTCCTGATTTGTTCATTTTAGCCACTTTGACCGCTGACTCATTTCTATACTTATTTCTTTCCTCCCAGCTTTTCTTGAATACAAACTCCCTGAGGGGCAGAAGTTCCTGTCTTTCCATTTCGCTGCTGTTTCCTCAACACCTCTGACAGTTTATGGCATACGGTAAGCCATGATAAACACCAGTGAACGAGTGACATGTTCAATCCTTACGGTTCTAGTCTCTCTAAAGACACACACGGCTTCTTGTCCCTTACATCTCCCTCAGTGATGAACACAGTTCTCAGTAAATGTTTGCTGCATTAGGGGCTGACACTTGTTGATGGGAGAAAATGGCATTTTGAATCAAACTCCGGCTTCAATTGCTCACAGCTGGAAACATATGCTTATGTGGAGAAAGCGGGCGTCTTAACTCGCATTCCAACACTTTATCTTCCCCATCTGTGAGGCGCTCATATTTACATAAAAACAAAACCATTCTACAAATAATTTTGTACAGCTAAGTCCCAGGCACTTCATGAAATTATTACTTCCAGTACTTATAAAGATATTTTATGGGGTCTTGTAGGCAACGTCGAAGCCTCTAATTACGACAGCAGCCTCTCATATTCGTAGGATGCAAATCCAAGGCCAAACACCACAAATCCGACACGGTGACATGAACGACCCAAATCGGTCACCCAGGGAGGAAGCACGGGAGTTTCTCAGCACGATGTCCCTTCACATTCAGCTTAAAGGCTCAGGCAGGTTTCATCCGGAGTCTTGCCAGAAAGGACACGGGTGAGTTGGCTGGTGCTTTTGTAGTAAGAGGTAAACAGGCGAGCAGGCAGATGGACTTTGGGTTCTGGACTGCCTGTAAAGAGGCCAAATCTGAGTTCTCCGGATAATTCCCTACTTGGAAATGACACACCAGGTCCTCTCACCAGGTCACCCAGAGGGATGTGCCCTGATACTATGGCCATCCTCCAGGAATATCATCTAGCTCTGTCTAAGGCAGAATCTGAAGAATACTTTGATCTCTATTCCCAGCTCTGGCATCCCCTCCACCCCTGCCCAAGGTAAGCCAGGGATCAGGGTTGGGGGGGGGGTGCTGTGGACCCCTGCCACCTCTCCCCAGTCCTAGGCTCAAGCTGGACCAGACCAGCTGAGTGCCTCACTTCCACCAAAAACAGGGGGTATTCGAACTGACATAACATACATGCATAGGCATTTTAATAGCTTGTTTTCAAAATACACAGTGTCTTTTGGGAAGCTATAATATGGCTTCTAAATACAGCTGGGCAAACCAATTTTAAAATGCAAAAGGGATTGGGAACTTTTTCTCTTCAATTTGAAAAGGCAATAGGGGGCGCCTGGGTGGCCCAGTCGGTTAAGTGTCTGACTCTCGGTTTTGGCTCAGGTCATGATCTTGGGTCATGAGTTTGAGCCCCGCAAGGGGCTCCGTGCTGACAGCACGGGGCCTGCTTGCGATTCTCTGTCCCCACCGTCTCTCTGCCCCTTACATCTCCTCTGTTTGAGGAACCTCAGAGAGAGAACCTGTTTGAGGAACCTCAGAGAACCTTCCCTGCCTGCTATCTCTCAAAATAAATAAATAAGCTTAAAAAAATAAAAAATAAAAAGGCAATAGAGTATGGCACTGTTTTAATTACAGACATCTTTGAAACAAAGAACTGACCATGCTTCTGTCTTTCATAATAGATGCAATATTGAGAAATCTCAGTTTTGCTGGCAGTGGACAACCTCACTCTTTTCAAACTTAGGCAAACCTTCTGTAGTCGCAACTGAGAACCGTCTCATATTCAAACAGGGGAGGAAGCCATCGGGGAAGCTCGTCCATTTCCATGGTTTCGATTTCCTTCTTTGCCTAGACGACTGTCAAACCTCTATCCTAGGGCATATCTGGCTCCTGACCTCCAGTTCTGCATATACAACTATTACTGGACATCTTTCCTGATGTTTCCAAACAATTTCATCCTTAACATAACCAAACGGAACTCACTGTCTCTCACAAAACCTGCTGTTCCTTCTCTCCTCCATCCATCCTCAGTAGATGGCACCCTTTCCCCTGAGCTGTCCCAGCTGGAAACCCACTATCACCCTCAACCTTTCAGTCTCCCACTCCTCTGTGACATCCCTCAATCTCCCAGTCCAGACTGCTGAAACTTCTTTCTCCTTGTCGCCATCCATCCTAGTCCAGGCCACCATCATCTCCAGCTAGGACCATCTGTTCGGCTCACTAATTTCCAGCCTTACCTCCTTCCAACCTACTGTCTACACTGTAGCCGGAGAGATTCTAGGAAAGCAAACTTGATCATCTCTTCCTTGATCAAATCATTTCAATGACTCTCCACTGAATTCAAGATCAAGTTCAAATTCTGTACTAGCACTTATGAAGTCCACAGGTTTGGGAGACTTTGCTAGATAACTAGTTAGTAGAGATGGTAATCCAAGTGCCCAAAGACTCTAGTTAGTATTACAGAGAAGTAGAAAATTATAACCAACAGGAGTTGAACGTCTGCATAACTGTTAACCGACTGATACGGTATCTTTAGTTCATTAGGATGTGGTTTGGGGTCACAGTGGTTGACGTATCATAGTTTAATCCTAAGAAATAAATATGTGGCAACCAGAAGAAACCATGTCCACTAAAAAGTCTTCCTAAGGCCAGAGAAGAGAAACCACTCATGAATTTCTAACTGTCCCAGTGGTCGTGATGACGGTGGTTCGGAAAGTTCTGCAAAATTCCAGAGTCAGGAATAAAGATGCTTGAAAAATAAACAAGGAAAATGGTGAAAAAGAGCCAAAGATAGGGGCAAGTGTATTTGGGGCAGCCCGAAAAGAACCAATCCTTGCTGTGTGTTGTGATGTTCCGTTACCAAAAACAGTGCCATTTCTAGGGAAAGGCTGCTCCCAGCTGTCGTGATTCCCCTCTGAAATGCCCACGCTGTATTTGCTCAGATTAGGTGATTAATTCAGAACACATCTGATAAGTAAAAAACAATAATTTCTGGATGTGCTGCTTGGACCCAGAGCCTTCCTGAGCACCTCCAGCACAGCCGGGCTCATTCCCTGGGCAAGCGTTAGAGCCACAGGACTTTTACCTGGCTGTGGTTGTCAATTTGTCTTTCATCCATAGACAAATTTTCACAGGAAGAGAAGAAAGCTCCCGTAGTTTGTCAAAATGAAACTAATGATACTTGGGGGGCGGGGCGCCTGGGTGGCTAAGTGGGTGAAGCATCTGACTCTTGGTTTCGGCTCCGGTCGTGATCTCACCGTTCATGAGTTCGAGCCCCGTGTTGGGCTCTGCGCTGACAGCGCGGAGCCAGCTTGGGATTCTCTCTCCTCCTCTCTCTGCCCCTCCCCTGCACGCGCTGTCACTCTCTCTCAAAAAAATAAATAAACTGTAAAAAAGAGAAAATAATGACCCTCACTGTTTTTGCATATTCCAATTTGATTCTGGTGAGGCAGAGGTTAGCTCCACGTTGTGCCTCAAGAGAGGTATCAGTGTTAGCGAGTGGATGGCACAGAAACATGTTTGAACCTGGAGGCTCCGGCAGGCTTCCATTTTCCTAGGTTTTTTTTTTTTTTTTTCCCATAAGACTCACATTTATCTAGGAATTTCTAAAGAGGGAGGCCGCTAGGGGCAGGGAGGCCAACTAGGAGACCAGGACATTGGTCTGGCTTCGACTTCTGACCAATGGCTAGAAGCTGGAGGAAGGCAGATTCGGGCTTTCCTGGAAGTTGTTCTTCCCATCAATGGAAGCATTCTGGAATACCCATCCCTGAGGTGTCATACTGGGGATTCAAGCATCATAAAACATCCTCTGAAGATATTCCTTAAGGTACATTCTAACCCTGAAGTTTTAAAACTTGCGAAGAAAGCCAACACCACTGGGGAAGGAAAGTTGGTTGTTCTGAACGTCTTGCTTCCTTTCCAATGTGGCAGTAAAGACATTGTGCACCAGAAGCATTTTACGAGGTACACACATATAAGGTTATGGACACGTCACTGGATCTGACAAATGATTTGCTTAGCATGACTTACATTTTTCTGTGAGTGGGACTAATCTACCTACGTTTCAAGAATTCCTAAATTTTATTCACTAGCTACTTGGGATCCAATATACACATTCTGATCTAAATTGTTGTTGAAGTCATTTGTAGCCACCTCCTGTAAACTCTCGAGGCCCCAAAAGCCAACCTGACATCTGGGCTACAAATGGATAAGGACGCAGAAAGGGTAAGACACTTGCTCAGGGTTGCAGCACTGGTGAGTGGGAGGACTAGACTAATAACTCTGGTCTTCACTTCAGAATCTTTCCATTATTAATCCATTAAAATTTTTCATTGCAAGAGTAGACATATGTCCAATTACTTGGGAGCACTCCGAGAACTGCCTCCAAAAAATATGGACCCTTTCTTTTTTTTTTTAATTTTTAAAATGTTTTATTTACTTTTGAGACAGAGAGAGACAGAGTATGAGCAGGGGAGGGGCAGAGAGAGAGGCAGACACAGAATCCGAAGCAGGCTCCAGGCTCTGAGCTGTCAGCACAGAGCCCAACACGGGGTTCGAACCCATGAACCGTGAGATCATGACCTGAGTCCAAGCTGGATGCTTAACCAACTGAGCCACCCAGGCCCTCCAAAAATATGGACACTTTCAAAATTAATATCTCGGTAGCTAGCATTTGGATATCAAGTGTATACTTTGAGGTCCTTGTTCACTTTTTGAGCTCATGACCCACATATGCATTTCTACTTAGATATCTACAGGAGCTTTGATATTAATGTATGTACAATGACACTCTCTAATCTGCTTGTCTTCTAGCATTCCCTATCTCTAAAAATGATTATTAACATTCACTCACTTGTTTGTGACAAAAACTTGGTCCCAGTACCTTGTTCTTGATATCTCCAGTAGATTATACCACCTAATGTCATCCAAGCCTTTCCACATCTCTCTATATCCACTGTCATGGCCTAATCTGTCACCTGTAGGATCCCTGTCATTGGTCTCCTGCATGCATGCATAATCCTCTCTTTTCTTTAGGATGATCTTTATGAAATGCAACTCCAATTCGGTGACATCTCTGCTTATATGTCTCAAATACTTCCCAGTGCTCTTAGATAAAATCCAAAAGCACTAACATGATTCATCAAGTCAAATGTTCTGGTCTTCCTTCCCTCTTCTGTCCTGTCTTGCATACCTTCCTTGACTCCTCCTCTGATCACTCTGATCTTCTCTGGATTCATGGAATGCTTCTCTGCCCCGGGACCTTTGCACTTCCTGTTCTCTTTGCATGGAATATTATCTCCATTTCTATCCCCTTTGCAGTGCTAATTCCTCTTCATCCTTTAGGTCTTTGCCTAAATCCCAGTTCTTCAGGAAAACTATCTGTGATCTCCTTCTGTACATTCGCATACCCCAGATTACAGGCTAAGAGAAGTTCTCTTGTTAAATGCTACCAAAGCATCCTACGTTTTTCATTCATTGTACCTGTCACACTTATTTTTGTAAGATTACATGTGTATTGATTTGCTTAATGTCTTTCCCTATACATATAACTTTCATCAAGATAGGAATTGTACTTGGTGCATTGTAGGTGCTTAGTAAATATCTGTTCATGAATAAAATTGACATTCATCGAACACTTATTATATGCCAGACATCATGCAAGTTATTTCCCAAACATTATCCCATTTAATTCCCCTGTACAGCCCTATGTGAATACATTATCAACCTCATTTTACAGATGAAGAAACTGAGGCTCAAGGAGTTTAACTGACAACTAAAGGAAATGTCTGGGCTCAGATTCAAATCCAGGCTTGTCTGATGCCAAAGCTCATGCTTTTAACCCTCAGATTATGCTGCCTTAAGAGTCAGTCTGTGTTTTACTGGCTTTATAGTGAAATTAGTGCACAGTGTTACAGTACTCAAAGTTCAGTACAAAAACAATCATCTGAGTGGCAAAGAAAATTAATCACACATTTCATGTACTATTTTTCAGAAAGCAGAGACATGTAGAACTCAAGTGATTAAAATAGAAATCCATTCTTGAGTGTTAAGAATTTTGTTTGTTCAGGATAGACATGGTTGGCCATGTGAAAAACCACGAACACTATATTCTGTCAGAACTTTTTGATAAAACTCTATTAATAAAGTTTGCTTAAAAACAATCAGGTAAGATTAGGTCAGAAGGTGGGCCTGACCACTTGTAAAGAAACACCAGACAAAGTCCAGCCTACAAGGAGAACTGAGATCCGCAATCCTTCAACACGGAGTATAAAGGGAAAGCGAAGGACAGGAGATGGAAATAGTCACCATCTATCTTGCTGCATAAAATTACTGATTCCTGCCACAGGCTTTTGCCACTCTGTGTTCCCTGGGAAAGAAATCCTGGCAGTTCACTTACAAGTCCACTGCTGAGAGCAAGTTTCTTCCCTTGCCTGTGCCTCGGTTCCCACATACTTGTGGGCATGGTGTTGGGTTGTAAGCATTCATTGCATCTGAGCTCTATCTTCTTCCATTGTACCAGCTCTGCATCTTTCAGAGTATCCTGGTTATTCATTGTGTCTTCACCTGGTCTATTTTTAACCTGCAGGGAGACTTCTCAAGGTCAGAAACCAGCTGTTCTGAGTATCTGTGATGGGTCTATCTTCCTAGTGAGATGTGCCTGGACTTCCTGTTCTGGCTCTAAGGCTCAGGCCACCTTGAGCCCTCCTTGATAGCCTGTGGACTCCATTATCTTCTTAAACCATGACCAGCCAGGCTGCTCTGAGATCCCCAAGTACTTTGAGTACCTTATTCAGTGTACTGGGGAAAAGGTACATTCCCATTGACATAGGTTCACGTTTCTTGGATAGCCTGTTGTCCAATAATACTTAATTTTGGTTACAAAAAAGAAAGGTAATTTTGTTCACCCGAAGGTTTTCTTGGACCAGCTTGAGTCCTATTAGGCAAACGATAGGTGCCTGTCCAAGGTGTGCTGTGTCCAGACCGGAGCTAGGGCCACGTATTAATTACCGCATTTCTCTTTGGCACTCTTCCCCCGTGAAGGGACATCTGGCCTTTCTACCACACCAGGCCCTTCTGTTTCCTGCTTTTGTCTGTTGTAGATGAAAAGGCTCCTAGGAGTTAGATATGGTTTGATTTTGTTTTTTAAGGTTTTAAGGCTTTTAAAGTTTCCCGAGCTCATAATACCTACCAGAGTTCTTCAGAACACCATGAAGGGGATGGTGGTGATTTTAGGAGTAATGACTAGAATAGCAGATGAAATTTACTGAGCACGTTCGAGTTTCTGGCTTCATATTAAGTGCATGACCTCGTGCTTTGCCTTATCACACCCTGTAAGGTGTATACTGTTTCTCCCCAGTGTACAGACGAGGAAACTGGAACTTAGGGAGTTTAATGAGTTGCCAAAGAACCATCAGCCAGTGAAGCTGAGTTCTAACCCAACTCTGCGGGGCTCCGGATCCTGCACGGCACCCCCGAATACCGAACTTGCTGTAAATCTGCACTGCCCGCTGTCTGGCTTCTCTGCGGCTAAGCAGTACTCAGTGTTTACCACTGAATTCCCACAGGCAAAATGAGATCTTGGTGTAGACACCAAAAATGAAGCAGTATTGAATCCATTATTAAGAAATTTCTAGAAACTTCTTAACATAAACATTTATATTCACTTTCTTTTTCGAATTAGTTTATCTGTGTTTAGACACTAAAATAGTTTGAGAAAGATCATAGTGGGGCACCGGGGTGGCTCAGTCAGTTGAACGTCCGACATCAGCTCAGGTCATGTCCTCACAGTTCATGAGTTCGAGCCCCACGTCGGACTCTGCGGACAGCTCAGAGCCTGGAGCCTGCTTCGGATTCTGTGTCTCCCTCGCTCTCTGCCCCTCCCCTGCTCATGCTTTTTTTCCTCTCTCTCTCTCTCTCAAAATAAACATTAAAAGTATTTTTTTAATAATAAAAAAGAAAAAAAAAGAAACATCATAGCAAGTATGTTAAAAAAATATTGTGTAAAAAAAATTGTAAAACTGGGGTGCCTGGGTGGCTCAGTCGGGTAAGCGTCCGACTCTTGGTTTTGGCTCAGGTCGTGATCTCACAGCTTCGTGTGTTCGGTCCCGCATCAGGCTCTGTGCCGGCAATGCAGAGCCTGCTCGGGATTCTCTCTCCGTCTCCTGCTGCCCCAACCCCCCTCATGCTGGCTCTTCCTCAAAATACATAAATAAACTTAAAAAAAATTTCAACAATGCTACAACTAACACACGCTCAGTGTGCACGGTCTGTACCATTCCTAATCACGGTGCCCACGTACACGCGTGTGAACGTGCACACACGTGAAACAAAAGTCAAACTGTTATGCTATGATCTAGAAATAAGAACACACTTTAAACAACTGGGACTGTATTTATAGCACACGCTTTTGTGACCATACTTTTTCCACTTACTATATCATGAACATTTTTCTACTTTATTTTTACCCCAGAACGCTATTTTTCACGGCATCGTAAAGTATTTCATCATGTAAATATCATAAAACTTATTTGTCTACTCTTCCTAATTTGAAGTTTTGGTCTTTCCAAGTTTTCTCTATATAAATAACTATAAAACACATGCGTGGGTAGGTTTGTAAGGCACATTACGGAGGATTTTCTCAAGACAAATTTCTAGAAAAAGAAATCTGGGTCATATGATAAGAAATTTTTGTATGTTTTTTTGATACATACAGACTTAGTTCTCTCTGGGGAAGAGATGTCTTTTTGCTCTTGTGCCCCTAATAAAAAAAATAATGGCGGGGCGCCTGGGTGGCTCAGTCGGTTGAGAATCCGACTTTGGCTCAGGTCATGATCTCACAGCTTCTGAGTTCGAACCCCGTGTCAGGCTCTGTGCTGACAGCTCAGAGCCTGGAGCCTGCTTCGGATTCTGTGTCCCTCTCTCACTCTGCCCCTCCCTCACTCATGCTCTGTCTCTCTCAAGAATAAATAAAAAACATTAAAAATTTTTTTAAAAATAATGGGGCGCCTGGGTGGCACAGTCGGTTAAGCGTCCGACTTCAGCCAGGTCACGATCTCGCGGTCCGTGAGTTCAAGCCCCGCGTCAGGCTCTGGGCTGATGGCTCGGAGCCTGGAGCCTGTTTCCGATTCTGTGTCTCCCTCTCTCTCTGCCCCTCCCCCGTTCATGCTCTGTCTCTCTCTGTCCCAAAAAAAATTAAAAAATAAAAAAATAAAAAAATAAAATAAAATAAAATAAAATAATGGCAATATGGTGATGACAATGACAATGAACTATAACGAGTGTCTACTATGTGCTAAAACATTGTGCTAGTTTTTCATGTACAGGTGCTCCATGAGATTGGGTGCCAAGAAGCCCATTTCACAGAAAATATCACTTTTCCTCATCGGAGTAAAGAATTAAATCCCCGCCAAGGACTACAAGGAGCTGGCCTCTGCCGTTTGGCAATAAAGTATCTCATAGCCATGCTGAACCTCTTTGTTATTTCTCAAACTGCCAAGATTTCCCAAACTCAAAGTCTCGATGCTTGATTTTCCCTTCTGGGGATGCTCTTCCCTTGGGATTGCCTGTCTAGATCTTTCTCTTTTATATCCCTCCTCTGAGATGCTTTTCCTGAGCATATTATCTAAGGAATACCTCTTTCACTGACTCCCCCTTACCCCCCACGTCAGCATCCCTGTCACATGAGCTCATGTTATTCCTTTTTATTCCCTATCAACTCTTGTCACTTTCTGAAACATTTTTCTTTTTTTCCCCTTTTCTCCAACTTTTTATTTAAATTCCAATTAGTTAACATACAGTGTCATGTTATGAAATATTTTATTTTTTTAAGTTTATCTATTCATTTTGAGAGAGAAAAAGCGAGCGAGTGGGAAGGGGCAGAGATAGAGGGAGAGAGAGAGAAACCCAAGCAGACTCTGTGGTGACAGCAGAGCCTGACTCGGGGCTCAAACTCATGAACTGTGAGATCATGACCTGGGCCAACATCAAGAGTTGGACGCTTAACTGACTGAGCCAGCCAGACGCCCCAATATCATGAAATATTTTTAAATTGTCTGTTCCACCAATGAAACGTAATCACCTTAAATGCAAGGAGCACAAGAAAAAGTCCTGGTAAACAAAAAGAACTCAATACATGCTTGCTGGCTGTACGAATAAATAAATGTCTGTGTGAAAGAACAGCTAGAAAGAGCCATCAATATTGGAACCCAGATCTGCTTCAAAAATTCTTGCTTTTAGCACTGCAGCACACAGAGAATGCCTACCCCACCCCCCTCAGCAGCAGGAAGTACTCATTTTCTCTTGGCCAATATGACAGGTAAAATATGATCTTTTTACATTTTATTAGTCACTTGTATTTCTTGTACTTTGCAAATTGCCTGTTAATTAGTTCTGCCCATTTCCCCATTGGGTGGTCATCTTTTCTCATCATTTGTAAGATGGAATGTTAAATATTTCTTTGGGAGGTAAGAATAATAGTTCAGAAAAGAACATACAATGAGCGCGACAGGGATAAAAGTCATTTAATGAAATTTATCACCAATCCCTGATAAAATTCTCTTAATGCTCCATCACTGGAAGGATGACCTCCGAGCAGCACAAAAACATATCAAGTTCTATGATAATAGTTAAATGTGAGATATACTAAAGTCACTGCTTTCTCAGTAACTCTCTTTGCCTCAGCTTCCTTTTATATTAATGCTTACCTCATGTTGTGATAATCAAATGAGCTAATATTGGATTAGTGCCTGGCACATAGAAAGTTCAGACACATTGATTTACTATTACTTAATCCTATGAAACATACAAAAATAAAATAATAAATTTATAACTATTTGTTAACTAAAGTTTGTATTTTTAGTATACCCATGCTCACCCTTTGAGGAGTAAAATGAATTATTACAAAGATGCTCAAATATATCAATTGAAAAGACAGACACAAATGACATAAAGTACTGCAGAAAAAGACAAAATCTCATCATCGTTTCAGCCTACGGTGCCGGAAAAATTGAACACCTACACACAAAAGGTGAATCAAGACATAGACCTTACACTCTTTACAAAGTTTAGTTCAAAATCCATCACAGCCTTCAATGTAAAGCACAAAATTATAAAAGTCCTAGAAAACCACATAGGAGAAAATCTAGATGACTGGGTATGTGATGCCTTCTTCGTTATGACACCAAAGGCACAATCCATGAAAGTAATGATTGTCAAGCTGGGTTCCATTAAAATTAGAAATGTCTGCCCTGCAAAAGTCGATGAGAAGACAATGCGGTGACAAGAAAACAGACTGGAGAAATATTTGCAAAAGACACACCTGATAAAAAAATGTTATCCAAAATATACAAAGAACTCTTAAAACTCAGCAAGAAGAAAAACAATCTAAGTAAAAAAAAAAAAAAAATGGGCTAACGACCTTAACATACATCTCACCAGGGAAGATACACAGATGGCCAACAGGCATATGAAAAGATGCTCTGCACCATATGTCATTAAAAAAAATCCAAATTAAAACAACAGCGATACCCCTACAGACGTACTAGACTGGCCAAAATCTGAAACATCGTAATGCCAAATGCTGGCAAGGATGCGGAGCCACAGGAATTCTCATTCATTGCTGGTGGGAATGCAAAATGATACAGCCCTTTGAAAGACGGTTTGGCTGTGTCTTACAGAACTAGCCACACTCTTACTATACGATCCAGTAACTCTGCTCTTTGATATTTAAAAAAATTTTTTTAATGTTTATTTTTGAGACAGAGAGAGACAGAACGTGAGTGGGGGAGAGGCAGAGAGAGAGGGAGACACAGAATCTGAAGCAGGTTCCAGGCTCTGAGCTGTCAGCACAGAGCCTGACACGGGGCTCGAACTTGTCAACTGGGAGATCATGACCTGAGTTGAAGCTGGACACTTAACTGACTGAGCCACCCAGGTGCCCTGTGCTCCTTGATATTTACCTGAAGAAACTTAAAACTTATGTCCACACAAACACATGCACATGAATGTTTACAGAAGATTTATTCGTAATTGTCCAAATACGGACACAACTAAGATGTCCTTCAGTAGGTAAATGGATAGATTGTGCATCCTGCACAGAACAGTATTCAATGCCAAAAAGAAATGAGCGATCAAGCCATGATAAATCATGGAGGAATCTTAAATGCATATGGCTAAGTGAAAGAAGCCAATCTGAAAAGGTTGCATGCTGTATGATTCCAAATACATGATATTCTGGGAAAGGCAAAACTATGGAGACAGTAAAAAGATCAGTGGTCGCCATGAGCTAGAGGCAAGGGTAGGATAAATAGGTGGAACACAGAGGATTTGAGGGCAGTGAAACTATTCTGTATGACATTGTCATGGTGGATACGTGTCATTACAAATTTGTCCAAATCCTATAGAATGTAAATACCAAGAGTGAACCCTGATGTTGACTATGCACTTTGGGTGATTATGATGGGTCAATGTACATTTATTAATCACAACAGATGTACCACGGGTGGGGTTGTTAATGGCGGAGGGCTATGCATGTGTGAAGGGAGGGTGTATAGGGGAAATCTCTGTAGTTTCTTTTCAATTTTGCTGTGAACCAGAAATTACTTAAAAAAATAACCTTTTTATTAAAGAAAGCAAAGACTCTCAGAGTTAAAAATAGAAATATATATGGTTCATGAAAGAACCCAAATACAAATGAAATCAAAAACAAAATACCATTGTGTGGTTAAAAGAACGATATGCTTTGGAACTATATACTAAGCCAAGGCAAAGTAACCTGGGGCAGCAATATTCGTATCAAACAATGAATTCAAGCCATAAGGAATTTCATGGGATAAGTAGGTTTCTTTTATGTTGATAAAAGGAATACTTCCCAATAAAGCTGTATTTGTTAGCTCTTATGTATGAAATGATACTGGATACATATCATTGAATATGTATTGAATACATTGAATACATTGAATATGTATCATTGGATATGTATATAGATTTAAAAAGCTCTTAGGGGTGCCTGGGTGGCTCAGTTGGCTTAGCATCTGACTCTTGATTTCGGCTCAGGTCATGATCCCAGGGTCATGAGATCGAGCCCCACATGGGGCTCTGGACTGGCTATGGAGGCTGCTTAAGATTTTCTCTCTCCCTCTGCCCCTCCCCAGCTCATACATGTGCATGCTCTCTCTTCCTCTCTCCCTCTCTAAAAAAGCTCTTAGACAAAACTAATAAAACTATACTCAGAGTAGAATGACTAAAATATAGACAGCAAAGTACCTACTGGTAATTTTTGAGTAGAAATCAAAACTACAATGACAGGCAACTGAGAAAATACTTTTAAAAGGTGAATTTCATGTACTTTTCATGTGTCACAAAATACACTCTTCTTTTGATTTTTTTTCAAACGTTTACAAATGTACAAAAATCATTCTTAGTTCACAAGCTTATGGAAAAAAGAGGCAGGTTGGATTTGGCCCGTGGGAGCAATAGTTTGCTAACAACTAAAGCAAAAATTATCTCTCACTTTAAGGGGAATTTGTGTGAAAGCAGAAGAAGGATTTCTTTCTGTCCCTTGATTATTAAAAATGTTTATTATGAACAAGACAAAGATGTCTAAAATTATAATTAATGAGTGATGCTCTAGAAGATTACATCAATGCCTTGAAAGAAGAAAAGAAACAGGAGCTATAAATAATAGGAGAGAGGAGCGCCTGGGTGGCTCAGTCGGTTGAGCGTCCGACTTCAGCTCAGGTCATGATCTCACACTCCGTGAGTTCGAGCCTCGTGTCGGGCTCTGTGCTGACAGCTCAGAGCCTGGAGCCTGTTTCAGATTCTGTGTCTCCCTGTCTTTCTGCCCCTCCCCTGCTCATGCTCGGTCTCTCTCTCAAAATAAATAAACATTAAAAAAATAAAAAAATCTTATTTCCTAGTTTTGACTACTAAAAAAACCGACAGAAAATGATCGATGCAAGTTTTAATAACCACCCCACTAGATAGTGTCACCTAAATACCGTTTTCCACTACAAAGAACTAAGGATTCTTAGAGAGGCGGCTGATTCCAGGTCTGGTCAGGAAACACAAAGCACACGCGGGGTAGTCATGAGAGACTACTGGATCATGTCATAAGTACTCAGGAACTAGCCTCAAAAAGTTACCACTAGCCAAAGTTGCCACAATAAAGACTCAATAAAGATTTAAAATGCATTAATCATCCCAATAAAGATTAATAATGTGCTTCAAGCCAGAAGTTTTAGTGATGCTGGGCACGGGGATCCTCACTGATTACCTTTGTGGGATGCTAAATATCCACTTTATTCTTTTTAAAATTGGGAAATAGGTAAGGAAGCCAGGATTTATCCTGGTTTTCTGGTAAAATCTACATCGCAGTGAATCAAATAGTTGATGAGTGAAAGTTGCTCCTTCTAGGTGTTTTCAAGCTATGAAAAATGAAGATAGAATGATAGAGTTAGGATGTTGCCATTTTGCAACCTAAATAAATAAACTGAATTGAAGGATCTAGGCTATGGTCTTCCTTATTGATATCTTAAGAGAGTCGATAAAACATTATGTGCCTCCTGATGGAAGTATATACCACTTAAGAGTTAATTTTCTTTAATTTTTAAATTTTTTGTTTTTTAGTGTTTATTTTTGAGACAGAGTGAGACAGATCATGAGTGGGAGACAGGCAGAGAGAGAGAAGGAGACACAGAATCTGAAGCAGGCTCCAGGCTCCGAGCTGTCAGCACAGAGCCTGACGCGGGGCTCCAACTCACGAACAACAAGATCAAGACCTGAGCCAAAATCGGACGCTTAACCGACTGAGCCACCCAGGCGCCACAAGAGTTAATTTTTACAACAAATCAACATCTGAGAAAACCTTCTGGGATCTAAAGCCTGACCAATTTCCATGAACTATAGGAGGAAAGGAGCACATTAAATGGCACCACAGCGATGAAGTCAGCAAAATCTAGACTAAGGAAAACTATTTGTTCAAATAAAATAAAGTAACAATTTCAAGGAAAGGAAAAAAAATGAGATCAAGGGGAAACTTGTAGAATAAAAAAGACTTAAGAAACATAAAGGCATCTCACAATATATAGACCTTATGAAGATATCGATTTAAGCAAAAAGATTCTAAAAGCATTATAAGAAAATTGGAGAAATGTGAACACTAATTCGATATATTGATAATAAGAAATTATTGTTGGCTTTTGTCTATAATTATATTATGGGTACATAGTGAAACAGTTACAGGTGAAATGATATGCTGTCTAGAATTTGCTTCAGAAGAATCTGTATCAAGTGGGGAATATGAGTAAGATAAAACTGCTTACATATCTATTTAAAGTTGTTAAAATTGGGCGATAGGTATACCAGCTTCATTCCTCTCTTCTCTCTTTGTATATATTCGAGAATTTCCATTATAAAGTTTTTTAAATTAAAAAGAGTAGAAGCATTTAATTATGAAGACAGTTCATTTTTATCTGAATTTTGGGTGCTTTTGTCTGTATGTCTAAGTGTCTTAAAACTCTTTTTTTTAAGTTTATTTATTTTGAGAAAGAGCGCATGCACACACGTACCCGCACATGAACAGGGGAGAGGCAGACAGAGAGAGAGGGAGAGAGAGAGAGAATCCCAAGCAAGCTCCATGCTGTTAGTGCAGAGCCTGATGACACGGGGCTCCATCACACCAACTGTGAGATCATGACCTGAGCTGAAATGAAGAGTCAGACACTTAACCAACTCTCTTAGGTGAGTTTGCTCTTTGGCTCATTTTGCTTAAAAGTCAAATATATTTGGGACTGTGAGCAACAAAAGAGGTGAGACCTTTTTCCTCACCTCCTGGATCCATTTTGAACTAAGACTTGTAGAGATCCACTAGTAAATCATAGTATAGAATGTCATAAAAAGTGTCAGAGATGTTCAGTGAGGCAGGGAAGCATTCACGGAGGAACGACTGTGACAAATGGTCCCTACACTGGGCCTCGGGAATGGATAACAAACAGGTGCACCTATGAGATGAGGGATGGGAAGGGAACCTTGCAGAAGGAGGGTCACAATGGATCTGGGCAGAGATATAATCAAATTAAAGACAGTGGGCGGAGATGAAAGGGAGCCTCCGAAATCAGGCAAAGGCATGGAGACTGATACCGCGATAACCCAGCAGCCTCTGCAGTATGTGATCACAGAGAACTCTTGCAAACACACAGCCTTGCTTCTACGGTAGATATGTTCAGTATCTGTTGGAGAGGTTTATTTACTCACTGAGCAAATATTTATAGAGATGGGACTTGAATCAGGTATGAAATGAAGAGAGTCATATTCAAGGATCAGTCCTCAAAGCTCTCTTCCAATGGGGCTGCAAAGTGGGTAATAGATTTATTATAATACTAAGACATTATTTGCCTTTTCATGCTCATCCTGCCACAAGAGTACGGTGGAATGTTCCAGAAAGGACATGACGTGTATTATTGTGACGGACTGAATGCAAAAGTGGGGATGAGGACCCAGATGTCCACATATTAGCCAAATAATAAAGGGATTTGCAAAAATATGGAACAATATTACTTTTTTTCCATTATTTTTTTAAAAATTTGGACAATATAGTTCTTTTGCACAAAAATGCTAGTTACGTTAACATTCACGGGTTTCTTATTGTTATTTTGAAAGAATAAAAATTTAAAAAATTTCTTAGTTCTAATTTCTAATTAGACATCAACAGATATAGATATAAACAAAAGCTCTTTGAGGGTTTCAATAATTTTTAAGAATGTAAAGGAGGCCTGAGACCAAAAAGTCTGAGCTCTGCTGTATTTAAGTGTTTTAAGGATATGGAGAAAAGAAGGGATTTGAGGGGGCTTTCAAGGGCAAAGTGGTCAAGACATGGTGATTACTTCAATAAATGATCATTAAGCACTCACTATGCCCAAGGTGCTGAAACGAAGCAGGGGGACTAAAAGGTGTCTTCAGGCTGTTGAGCTGGTTATTTGCGTGATTCAAAGTCAGACGCAAACTGTTTATCTGCATTGACAAATAGGTTAGCTTTGGATAACTTCTAGTGATGCTCCAAATTATCTGCTCTTTTAGCTGAGTGTTTGGGCAAAGTTTCGGGTCTCTCTCACTCACAAAAGGACAGGATATTAACCCACGCAGAAGCAACACATTCTAAAAAGGAGTCCTAATATGTTAAGCAGATCCAAATATACTTTTCCCTCTGCTTACACTGCCATAAACACTGTCACCTCTCACCTACCTCCTGCTTGTTCTCATTTACTTTTGTTCCAAGGACATTTTTAATTCCCAGATTATTTCCCCAGACAGAGACAATAATTCAGTTGTCTTGACATGTCATTTAATGTGTGTGTAGAGAAAGCCAACTCATTTAACTAACTGGAGTCTAATGAAAAGTAGCACTCGGATGGCATCTGCTTACAGAAAAGACAACAAAGCTTATAAAATATCCTAAAGTTTACAAAAGGAGGTAATCCGGGGGGTTATGTAGATTACCATTCTTCAAAAGCCACGTGAAAGGTTACTTCTTTAAGAAACTTACCCAAAACACCACTCACCCACCACCAACCCCATGTCAAAATTAAACACTCTTATTGTACTCCCCTGAGCACTTTTTCATCTTATGTCTTATTAACTTCTTGTATATGACACTTTGTTATGCTTTTTTCTGCTCTCTCCACCCAGGCATATCCTTCAGAGCAAGTGTTTTACTTTACTGATTCTCAACAATGCCTTACATGGTGTCAACTTTCAATCATAAATGTTGAATTTAATTAGCTAAAAAATCCTGAGAGTTATCAACATTGTATTTATTTATTTAATGCCAAAAAAATAATAGAATTGGACACAATATATGAAGCACCTGTTTTGAGGCATTTAGGGGTTTGATCCTTGAGAGAAGGGAATGCAGGATAGGTGCTCCACAGTCACCCTGGCTTGAACCTTAGGGGCATTTTCTAAACCAAAGCACAGGGAAGTTCACGAAGCTCAGACAGAGAGCATCTCTCTGGATAGAGGGAAACAGAGGTTGTGGCTCAGGGATGCGGAGATGGGTGGAAGCTGAAAGGCAGGGGCCCAGA
This sequence comes from Panthera onca, assembly GCF_046562875.1. Lineage (NCBI taxonomy): Eukaryota > Metazoa > Chordata > Mammalia > Carnivora > Felidae > Panthera > Panthera onca. The sequence continues at coordinate 173,581,658 of NC_138342.1, forward strand.
GAGGAGAAAGTGGTGCAAGCAAGTCCCAACAGTCTGCGGATGGGTCCCCTGGAAGGGATCCTCAAATATTTCACCATGTAAGCATAGGATGGGGCCCCTAGAAGACCTGAGAGGCAGATCAGTTTGATTCTGTTGAGACCTGGGTTTAGGTTTTATTATTACTTCTAGGGCTAGAGTAGTCCTGCTCCTGAGGCATACTTTTCTGGGGTGTCAGCTGAGCCCAGGATATGGAACAAGGTCTCTACTATAGCTGGTTTCATCTTCAATGTGTTCTGTTGAGCTCACAACCCCTAAGGATGATAAGCGAATATTTTGGACTTCATACCAATAAATTCCACAACCCAGATGAAATAGATAAATTCCTTGATACACAATTTTTCAAACCTGATATGCAAAGAAACAGAACATCTCAATACATCAATTTACGTAGAAACATTAATGATCTAAAATTTCCAATTCAATTTGGAAAAGAACAAAGTTGGAAGAGTTACGATGCCTAAGTTTGTGACTTATAGTATCATATGAATGTAAGAATACAGATTAACTGAAGGGAACAGAGACTCCAGAAATAGACCCACAGTCAACTGAGTTTCCACAAAGGTTTAAAAGAATTCAGTGAAGGAAAGGAAAGTCTTTTCAACAAATGGTGCAGGAATCATTGGATATCTGTACAGAAAAAAAGATGAACTATGACCTTACATACTACACAAAAAAATAATACGATAAGGTTTACGAAGCTAAACGTAAAGCTACACCTATGAAGTTCTGAAAGGAAAACATACCAAAATACCTTTGTGATCTTAGAGCAGGGAGATCTTTCACAGACAAGGCTTAGAAAGCAATATCACCCAAATGAAAACTCCTGTTCATCAAAAGGTAACAGTAGAGATGAATAGACAGGGGCACCTGGGTGGCTCAGTCGGTTGAACGTCCAACCTCGGCTCAGGTTATGATCTCACGGTTCATGAGTTCGAGCCCCGTGTCGGGCTCTGTGCTGACAGCTCAGAGCCTGGAGCCTGCTTCGGATTCTGTGTTTTCCTCGCTCTCTGCTCCTCTCCCACTTATGTTCTCTCTCTCTCTCTCTCTCTCTCAAACATAAATAAGTATTAAAAAAAATAAAAGCACAGTGAGATACTACCACAAGCTCACTATGATGACTATAATAAAGAAGACTGACAATACTACCATTGTGGGGGAGCCAGCAGAATTCTCCACGCATTGCTGGTGAAAATATAAAAACACTCGGGAAAACCATTTGCCAGTTTCTTATGATGTTAAATCTGTATCTATCCCATGATTTAGCAATTCTACTCCTGGGTACTTCCTAAGAGAAATGAAAATCTATATCCACACACAGAAAGTTAGTACGTGAATGTTAAAAGCAGTTTTATTCCTAACAGATCCCAAACTGGAAACAATGCAGATGTCCATCAACAGGAAAGTGGATGACTGAATTATGATCTATTCTTTCAATGGAAACTACTCAGAATGGAAAAAGGAGCAGCTATTGATACTTGCAACAAAGAACAGATCTCAAAAAACATGCTGAGTGAAATAAGCCAACCACAAAATAGTACATGTATGGTTGTACTTACATTAATTTTGAAAATGGGCAAAACTAATCTCTACAGATGAAAGTCAATAAATACTGTAGTTTGACTGACAAGAGCATGGGTTCATCAAGAAGGGGCAGGATGATGAAACAGTTTTTACTTCAGTAGGGTAGAGTTTACATAGGTATATGCATATGTCAAAACTCGTCAAAAATGTAGACGTAAGATGTATTTTATTATATGTAACTTATACTTCAAAAGCACAGCTACTCAACAATGAAAGGATAAACAACCAAATTTAAAAATGGGCAAAGGATTCTCCAAATAAGAAACAAAGGACCGGTAAGCACATCAAAAGATGTTCAGCATGATTAGTCATTAAGGGAATGCAAACCCAAACTATGAGCTACTATTTCACACCTACTAGGATTGTTTTAATGGAAAAGATGGACAATAGGAAGTGTCGGTGAGGATGTGGAGAAACTGGAAGCTTCATACATTGCTTGGTGGGGTTGCAAAACGGTATAGTCATTGTGGAAAACAGTCCGGTAGTTCCTCAAAAATTTAAACAGAGTTACCATATAACTCTGCAATTTCACTCCTAAGTAGATATATACTCAATCAAGATAACTGGAAACATGGCCATACAAAGACTTGTACGTGAATGCTCACACCACTGTTATTCATGATAGCCAGAAAGTATAAACAATTGATGATGGATAAATAAAATGTGGTATATCCATACAATGGAATATTATTTAGCCATAGCCAGGAAAGAAGTGCTGATACATGTTATAACATGGATAAACTTTGAAAGAAGTCAGACACAGAAGGTTAGATATTGTATGAGTCCATTTTTATGAAATATCTAGAATAAGTAAATTCAAAGAGACAGAAAGTAGATTAGAGGATACCAGGGAGCTGGGGGAATAGGGGATAGAGAGCTATTTCTTAATGGTTATAGAGCTTTTGTTTGGAGTAATGAAAGCTTTTGGAAATAGATAGTTGTGATGGTTATACAACATCATGAATGTAATTCATGCCACTAAATTGTACATGAAAACGGGTACGTGAGGGGTGCTTGTGTAGCTCATTTAGTCGAGCATTTGACTTGATTTCAGCTCAGGTCATGGTCCCAGGGTCATGGGATCAAGTCCCCTATCAGGCTCCACACTGAGCCAGGAGCCTGCTTAAGATTCTTTCTCTCTCCCTCTGCCTCTCTCCCCTGCTTGCACACTCTCTCTCTAAAATTTAAAAAAAAAAAAAAACACAGTATGAGAAACAATACAAAAATAAAATATATTGGAAAATAAGGTGGATTAATGGCTACACAGAAGCATGGATAGATATGGGATAAGAGTGGGCATATGGACAGTCACTGTAATTCTTTCAACTTTTCTCTAGGTTTAAAAATTTTCACCATAAAACGCTGGGGAAAAAAAAAAAAACAAGCAACAGAGAATTTCTGTCCTGGCATGGCAGCAGAAACTCCTTATGCCCCATTCTTCTTGTGATTAAAACTAAAATTTATGGATAAATATTTAAAAACTTGGGGTGCCTAGGTGGCTCAGTTGGTTGAGTGTCCAACCCTTGATTTTGGCACAGGTCATGATTCTCTCTCTCTCCCTCTCCCTCTGCCCTTCTCCCCCACTCGTGCTCTCTCTTTTGCAAAAATAATAATAATACTAATAAAATAAAATAAAATAATGAATGAATGAATCAATCAATCAATAACTGAAGACTCAGAAAAGTAAGTAAAATGTAAAAGTAAAAGATGCTAGATTGTGCGTGGGTGTCAAAATTTAGAGAAGCAACTTTTGAAGGCAGGATGGGGTGGGAAAAGTTTCTGATTTGTTTTGTTTCCTTCTTCCTCATTGTTTTGCCTTGAGGGTGGGCCCCAGCTGAAGAGCTAAATGGGGGCACTTGCATGGGTGGCTAAACGTCCCTTAAAAAACTTCCTCTTTCTGGCCAGCGGTACCATTAAAAGGAGTTCTTGTGGAAAGAATGGAGGAAATCCCAAAAAAGACATGACTGAAGAAGTATATTGCCTAATTATGTGTATGAACCTAGGGAAACCTCAGGATCTTATCTGAGCCACTATGAACCATGCACGTATGGGACAGGCCCAAACAAATATAGCAAGGTCTTAGAGAACTGAACTGAATCACTTCCCACAAAAAAAAAAAAAAAACAAAAAAAAAAAACAAGACACAATTTGCAGTCTCAAAGAACCAACAGTTTAAAAATATTTAAAAATTAAAAATACCAGCAGTTTCCAGAGGATTACAACAGGACCCAAAACCTACAAAATATAACATTCACAATGTCCAGGATACAATCTAAAATTACTCAAAGTACAAAGAATAAGATGGGCAAAGGAAAAGTCAATCAAAAGAGGTCAGCCTTGAGATGACCAACATGTTTGAGTTATAAGAATAGTTTTAAAGTTTTTATTTAAACTATTCTCTGTAAGATAAAGGAAAACATTTGAAATGAGTGAAAAAAAAAAAGAATTCCAAGCAGAGAAATAGAAAGCATAAAGAAGAATCAAATGGACAATTTAGAATTGAAAAATATAGTATCTGAAATTTAAAAATCACTGGATGAGATCAGTAGCAGAATAGAGATAACGAACCTAAACCAATAGAAATGATCCAATCTGAACAACAGAAAGAAAAAAAAATAATGAAAAAAGTAAATGGAGACTTAGGGGCCTGTGGACCAGTATCAAAGAATCTAACACATGTGCCATTGGGATTCCCCAAAGTGAGGAGAAAGACTTTGGGGGCAGAAAAGAATATTTGAAGAAATAAAGGTAAAAAAATATCCCAAATTTGTCAAAAGCCATACATTTACAAATCCAAGAAGCTCAGTGGACCTCAAACAGAATAAACTTAATCATGCCAAATACCTTGTAATCAAACTGCTGAGAACCAAAGATAAAGACAAAAATCTTAAAAGAGCTAAAGAAAAAAAGACAGATTACATACAGGGGAACAATGATTCAAATTCTTGCAAGTTTCTTATCAAAAACCATGGATCAGAAGACAGTGAAATAACATCTTTAAAATTCTGGAAGAAAAGGAATGGCAACCCAGAGTTTTAGGGGCAGCAAAGCGATCTTTCAAAAATAAAGGCAAAAAGAAGGCATTTTCAGATGAAGGAAGACGTGAGAGAATTTGTCACCATGGGCCTACTCTGTAACAATTGCTAAAGGAAGTTCCTTAGGATGAAGGAAATTGATACCAGAGGGAAATGTGAGCCTTCAGAAATAAACTGGGAACAACAGAAATGGTGACTATAAATGACAATTGTTTTCACTCTAAAGTTCTTTAAGCCAATACTTACTATGGTTGAAGACAAAAATGATAACATCTCATGGAATTTTATAAAGATATAATACATCTCACAATTATAGCAAAAGGTCAGTGGTGGGGACTTAAAGACTCCTATCTGGTTGCAAGGTTTCTACATTTTATGTGTAATATAAACTAAACTATTATATAATAGAATAATAAACTACTCTAATAATATATTTATATTTATGTATAAATATAAACTAAGTAGGCTATGCATGTATGCATTTGTGTAAGTATATAGATATGTATATTGTAAACTCTAGAACAACCACTTAAAAATAATACAAGGATATATGGAAAAAATACAATGGGTACATTGAAAAGAATACCAATAAATATTCAAATAATCCAACAGAAAGCAGGGAAGGGAAGAGAGTGAAACAAAAAGTGCAAGGCACAAACAAAAACAAATGATAAAATGATAGATGTAAATCCAGCTACATAAATAGTCACATTAGATTTTAACTAGTCTAAGTTAATAAGGCAGAGACTGACAAAATAGATAAAAAAGCTAGTTCCTACTATATGCTGCCTATAAGAGACACACTTAAAACAAACACATGGAGACTTTATACACACACACAGGCACTTTAAATATACACAGATGTATTTTTAAAATGCACACAGAGGGGCAACTGGGTGGCTCAGTCAGTTAAGCGTCCGACTTCAGCTCAGGTCACGATCTCACGGTCCGTGAGTTCGAGCTCCACGTCGGGCTCTGGGCTGATGGCTCAGAGCCTGGAGCCTGCTTCCGATTCTGCGTCTCCCTCTCCCTCTCTCTCTGTCTCTCCCCCGTTCATGCTCTGTCTCTCTTTGTCTCAAAAATAAATAAACGTTAAAAAATGCACACAGAAAATTTTAAAGTGAATAGATGAACAAAGGTACCATGCAATCAGCAAGCATAAGAGGGCTGGAGTGGCTATATTAATTGCAGAACAAGTAGATTCCAAGGCAAAAATACAAGAGAGAAAGAGGGCATTTTATAATCATAAAAGAAAAAAAATCACCAGAAAGAGATACAAATTATAGACGTGTGCCTGCCAATTGACAGACCCTCGACATCCATGAATCCAAAATTGACAAGCTTAATGGAAGAGGGATATAATTTTACAACGAAAGCATATTGTAATAGTCCCCTCTTAGCAAAGAACGAGTAGACAAAACTCAGCAAGTCACATACTTGAATGTTATCATTCAAGTAGTCACACACTCTGAATGTTATCAACCGCCTTGATCTATCGTCATTTACACAGAACATTACACCTGAGGATACAGAGTACGTATTCTTTTTCAATGCACATGGTGCATTATTAAGACAGTCCATAAACGCTTCATTCAAAAAGTCAGTTCACTTAACGGGATTGAAATCGTACAAAATCTGATCATATAAGAAATCAGAACAATAAGAAATGTAAGAAAACCCACACTATCTTACAATTACCCAACACGTTTCTAAATAACTCATGGCCTTAAAAATGAAATTGGGAGAGATATTAGAAAATATTTTGAACTAATGGATAATGAAAATAAGGCATACCAAAATTAATGGATGCAGCTAAAGCATCCAAAGATGTAGCTAAAGCTTAGAGGGAAACTTAAGTGTTTTAAATGATTACATTAGAAAAGAAGGAAGGCCTAAAATTGGTGACCTTAGTTTGCAACTTGAGAAGCTAGGAAAAAAAGAGAATAGTAAATTCAAAATAAATAGAAGGAAGAAAATAATAAAAAGAAATCAATGGACTAGAAAACTGGCGTATGATAGAGAAAATTAAGAGAGTCAAAAGCTGGCTCTTTGAAAAGATCTATAGAATTGTCAAATCTCTAGCTAGACTGATCCAGCAGAGGGAGGGAGGGAAGGAGAAGAGAGGGAGATAAGAAGGGGTAGAAGGGGAGGGGGTGGGGGAGGGAAGGCAAGAGAGAGAGGAAAGGAATCGGCAATATCATATATCATGAATGACAATGGTGTTACCATCACATATTATATAGACATCAAATGGATAATGAGAGTATTATGAGTAACTCTGTCAACAGATTTTTTTTTTAACGTTTTATTTATTTGTGAGAGAGGGAGAGACAGAGCATGAACAGGGGAGGGTCAGAGAGAGGGAGACACAGAATCTGAAACAGGCTCCAGGCTCTGAGCTGTCAGCACAGAGCCCGACGCGTGACTTGAACTCATGGACTGCAAGATCATGACCTGAGCCGAAGTCGGCCGCTTAACCGACTGAGCCACCCAGGCGCCCCATGTCAACAGATTTGACAACTTTGATGAATTGGACAAGTTACCAACAATATATGGAAAGGATAATACATTATGACCAATTAGAGTTTGTTCCCATAATACAGGATTATTGTTTCAATCTTTTAAAAAATCAGATGATAAAATTCACCATACTAATAGAATAAAAAACATATAATCATTTCAACACATAGAGAAAAATTATTTGACAAAACTAAAAAGTCACGATAAAAACTGTCAGTGAGTTAGGAATGGTAAATTGAGACATGGCATCTACGAAAAGCTTATAGCTAATGGTGAAATATTGAATTGTTTTCCCCTGATATCAGCTGAGATAAATAAAATAAAAGGAAATAAAAGGCACAAAAGTGGAAAAGACAAAGGAAAGCCATCTTTGTCTGCAGATGATATAATTGTGTACATAGAAAATCCCAGGGACTCTATTGAAACAACTACCAGAACTAATAAATGCATTTAGCGAAGTCACAGGAGACAAGATTAATATATAAAAATCAATTGTATTTTTATATGCTAGCAGGAAATGCTTGTAACATACAAAGTTAAGGAAACCATTTATAGTAGCATTTAAAACCCTAAAATATCCAGGAATACATTTTGAAAATTGTCAGGGACTTCTATGCATTTTTGTGTGTGATGACTGCAACTGAAATAACTCTAGGCATATCTCCAGTGTTTAATACGGTATTGCTAAGTATAACAATCATGTCTATATATTGGTTCTCTAGACTTACTCATCCTATGTAATTACAATTTTATGCTCTTTGACCAACATCTCCCCCATCCCCACCCTCATAGCCTCTGATGACCACTGTTTCACCCTCTGCTTCTAGGAGTTGGACTTGCTTTTTGCAGATTACACATATAAGTGAGATCATACTGTATTTGTCTTTTCCTATCAGGCTTGTTTCACTTAGCAGGATGTCCTCCAGGTAGGATCATCCACGTAGTCAAAAAAGGGCAGGATTTCTTTCTTTCTCACGGCTAAATAATATTCTATACATATTCTATATATTATATGAGATAACATATTGTATATATGTATACACCACACCTTCTTTATGTATTCTCTTGAGGGACTTGTGTTATTTCCATATCTTGGCTACAGTCATTAATGTTGCTATGAACTCAGAGTGCAGTTACCTTCGTGATCTTGATTTCACTTCCTTTGTGTGAATACCCACAAGTGAGATTACTAGATCATATGGTAGTTCTATTTGGAAGAACTTCCATCCCACGAACACTGTCCAAAGGTTCCCTCTTCTCCTTCTCTCCACATCTTTGACAACACGTGTTACCTTTTTTCTCTTTGATAACAGCTATTCAAACAGGTATGGGGTGATATCTCAATGTGGTTTGAATTAGCATTTCCCTCATGATTAGTGATGTTGAGCACCTTTTCATATATCTTTGGCCATTTGGATGTCTTCTTTTGAGAAATGACTATTCAGGTCCTTCGTCCATTTTTTAATCAGCTTATGTATTTTCTTGCTATTGAGCTGAGTTCCTTACACAGTTTGGATATTAACCCCGTATTAGTGGATGGTTGCAAATATTTTCTCCCATTCCGTAGATTGTCTCTTCACTCTGTTGGTTGTTTCCATTGCTGTGCAGAAGGTTTTTAGTTTGATACGATCCCATTTCTACTTTTAATTTTGTTGCCTGTGCTTTTGGAGACATATCCAAAAAAAATCATTGCCCGAACCAATGTCAAGATGCTTTCCCCTATGTTTTTTAATATCAGCTGTTACATGGTCTTTAAGCCCTTTGGGGTTGATTTTTGTATATGGAATGAGATAAAGGTCCAATTTTATTCTTCTGCATGTGGAAAAATAGTTTTACTAACACCATTTATTGAAGAGGCTATCCTTTCCCCATTATGTGTTCCTGGCACCTTTCTGAAAGACCATAATTGACCATAAATACATAATATATATGACATAAATACGTAATACACAATACATAAATACAAAACATATGGTCATAAAAATTGACCATAAATACATAAAAATCATATGGTCTGAAAGACCATAATTGACCACAAATACATAAAAGACCAATTGACCATAAATACATGGACTTAAGTCTGGGCTCTCTATTCTATTGGTCTATATGTATGTTTTTATGCAATATCAAGCCATTTTGATTACTATAGTTTTGTAGTATATTTTGAAATCACGTAGTGTGATGCCTCTAACTTTGTTCTTTTTGCTTAAGACTGCTTTGGCTTATCACAGTCTTTTGTGGTTCCATACAAATTTTAGAGTTTTTTTCTATTTCTGTGAAAAATGACATTGTAATTTTTTTCATCAATGTTTTATGGTTCTCAGTGGACAGATTTTTCATCTTCTTGGTTAAATTTTATTCCTCAGTATTTTATTGGCCTTGATGCCATTGTAGATGGGATTATTTTCTTAATTTCTTTTTTGTCTAATTCACTGTTAGTGCCTAAGAATGCAATTGATTTTTGTATGTTCATTTTGTATCCTGCAACTCTAGTGAGTTCATTTATTAGTTCTAACAGCTTTTTGGTGCAGTCTTTAGGGTTTTCTCTATATAAGATCATGTCACCTGCAAACAGAAAATTTTGCTTTTTCCTTTCTGATTTAGATACCCTTTATTTATTTTTCTTGCCTAATTGTTCTGATTAGACCTTCCATTACTATAAAGAATAGAAATGATAAGAGTGGGCATCCTTGTCTTGATCCTGATTTTAGAGGGGAAGCTTTCAGTTTTCCATTGTTGAGTATGATATTAGCTCTGAGCTTGTCATATATAACTTTATCAGGTTAAAGTACATTCTTTCTGCAACTAATTTGGTGAGTGGTTTTATCATGAAAGAGTGCCAAATTTTGTCAAATGCTTTTCTACATCTCTTGAGAGGATCATACGATTTTTGTCCTTTATTCTGTTAACGTGGTACATCACATTTATTGATTTGTATAGGCTGAAATATCTTACTATCCCAGAGATAAATCGCACTCAATCATGGTGTATGATGCATTTAATTTGCTGTCGAATTCAGATTTTTAGTCTTTTGATGAGGATGTCTGCATCTATGTTACCAGGGATATTGACCTCTAAGTTTCTTTTCTTGTAGTACCCTTGTCTGGTTTTGGTCTGAGGATGTTGCTGGCCTTGAGAAGAAACTGGTAAATTCCGGGGTGCCTGGGTGGCTCAGTCAGTTAAGCATCCAACTTCAGCTCAGGCTATGATCTCATAGTTCATGAGTTCAAGCCCCACATCAGGCTCAGTGCTGATGGCTCAGAGCCTGGAGTCTGCTTTGGATTCTGTGTCTCCCTCTCTCTCTGCCCCTCCCCTGCTCATGCTCTGCCTCTCTTGCTCTTAAAAACAAATAAACATGAGAAAAATTTTTTAAAAAGAAACTGATAAGTTCCTAGAAATATACAGCCTACACAGACCAAATCATGAAATAATAGGTCATCTAAACAAACCAGAAATGAGGAAGGAGATTTCATCAATAATCAAAACTCCTGCCCAGTATAAAACCTTTTGACCTGATGGCTTCACTGGTGAATTCTACTAAGCATTTAAAGAAGCATTAATATCAAACTTTCTTAAAGTCTTCAGTCTTCAGTCAGAGCACAGACTGAAAATATTTGGAACATATATGTCAAAGGATATGTGTCTGAATATATTCTGAATATATGTGCCCAGAATATATAAGAACTCCTACAACTCAATAATAAGACAATATATTCAAAACAAAAAAATATGCAAATGATCTGAAGACACAATTTACTAAAATAGGAGCAAATGGCCAATAAGTACCTGAAAGCATAATACACATGGTTAGTCATTAAGAAAATGCAAAGTAAAATCATCACGAAATACCATTGCATATCCATTACAATGGATAGACCTAAAAACAAAAAACAAAAAAACCAACTGAAAATAGCATGGGTTGGCAAAGGAAACTAGAAATCTCATACACTGTTGGTGGGAATGTAAAATGATCCAATCACTTTGAAAAATAACATCTGGGGAGTTAAAAAGTTAAAACACACATCTATGCTATGTCTCAGTCATTTCTCTCATAGATATGTCCTGGGTGAAATAAAAACATATGTCTACACAAAGGCTTACATACAAGTTTATTTATAATAGCTCCAAACTGGATAGTCCAAATGTTCATCAACAGGGGCGCCTGTATGGCTTAGTTGGTTAATCATCTGACTCTTGATTTCGCTTTGGGTCATGATCTCACGGTTTGTGAGATCCAGCCCTACCTCGAACTCTGCACTGACAAGGCAGAGCCTGCTTGGGATTCTCTCTCTCCCTCTCTCTCTGCCCCTACCCTGTTCCTATGTGGTCTTTCGCTCAAAAATAAATAATAAAATTTAAACATTTAAAAAAATGTTTATAGCCTAAACATAGCCGAAAAATAATATATATATTACTCAGCAATAAAAAGGAACTATTGATACACAAAACACACTACTAAATCATGGTGAATGAAAGGAAAGAGGGAAAAGTGTACATACTGTGATCCCATTCATGCAAGATTCTAGAAGTTCCAAGCTAATATATAGTGACAGAAAACAGGTTAGTGTTTGCCTGGGGGCAGACATCCACGACTTCATAAGGGCCAGAGTTGTGCTCTGAATTACTCTAACATTTATCACTGTTTGTTTAACAAACAAATGATGATACAGACTGAAAAGTCTCTAAACTAAAAGTTTGGGGTCTAATTCCAGAATGGCTAATTCCAGAAGTCAGGTAACCTCTGGAAAAAGCTGTCCCCTCAGAAAAACAGCTGATGTCTTGGTGGTTGGTTGTATAGGAGATCAAACGAGATAACATGTATGAAAAACAATAGCAATTGTAAGGTCTGATGGAAATTTAATTTATTCTTATTGTTTATTATTAGCAGCTAAGGAGAAGCATGAAATTAGGATTTCACAGCTCATCATCAGTGAGCATCAATGGCGCGCATTTGGAATCAGTTCTGGATTACACACACACACACACACACACACACACACACACGTGCACACACACACACATGGGTTCCACAGATATCCGGGCATAACTTAAAATTCTTTTCTAATGCCACTGGTGATTCAGAGGTCCATTATTGGCCAAAAATTAAATGCTATATGATCAGTTAGATAGCACCTCCTTGTGACCACTGAAAATGGGGTTACATATGCCTACCTACCTCCTTACTTTATGTTACCTTCCTAGTTTGCTCAGGGCAGTCTCAGTTCCTGCCTGTTGTCTTAGCATAATTATTCATAGTATTTTCTTTTGTTCTTTCAAGTGTCAAGGCTTGACACCAAATTAACACTGAGTTCATATTTACTGATTAGGATCTCCAAGGCAGGCATCATTTCCATTCTAAAAAACGAGGCAAAGTGCTTGCTAAAATGAAGAACAACCAAGACCTATACCTGTTGCTGGTTCACCAGGTGCCTGGAACTTTCTAAATGATTTCCATGTGTTATTTAATTTTCCAGAAATCTTATGAGGTAAGGTACTCATACAGATGAGAAAGTAGGCATGAGAGGCTAAATAACTTGCCTAATGCCATGGAAGAAGGAAATGGAAGAAGAATGGAAGAAGCTGCAACCCAGCTCTGGAGCCCATGCTCTTAGTCCCTACACCCTTGGCCTTACAACAGGTGGCCACATCCTTTTTGTTTGAAGAATGAGCTGCATTCTTCCTCTGAAGGAAGAAAGAAAATGCAGATCATGCCCCCACTTCCGCTCCACCTCTGCTCTCTCCCCTACCCCAAACATGACCCACTGTGGGGAATTATGGCTGTCCTATTTTTAACTGGGTTGTAGTTCATTCAGCCTCCCGTGTTTGTATCAAAATAATGTCCCCACAGTCTTCCTTCATGATGCAGTGAAACTGGTCTCAGAAGCCGAATGTTTACGCCAAAAAGTTGACTTTGAAAATAGACTGCTGTTTTGCTCTTCCCTTGTAGTACAATAGATAAGAGGGTGTGAAAAGCTCTTTATCAAGTTGATATAGTGGCCCTAGGTGGAAAAAGAGCACAATTTAAGTTTTCTGTGACTTCTGGCTCAGTTTTAATGGAATGTAAGTACAATGCCAGAGCCTGATAAAAATAGAAACTCTCCGGTGTCCAGGCTCTTCTCCAGATGGCGCATGGGAATCCAGATAGTAACTCATCACTCAGAAGGGTCGCTATTAATTAGTGGGAAGATGTCATACCTCACATGGGGCAGTAAATGAAAATGGCTCAGGGTTTAGAGTGGAAAGGTTGATATTGCCAGAGAATCTGGGCTGCTCCTTAAGTCCCTGTTCTGGATTAATTGAGAGTTCAGTCATTACCAATAACATGTTCGGTCATTACAAATAACAAATAACATTTCAAATAACAGGATGAAATAGAGCAAGTACAGTTGGCCCTGGTTAGAAATGGCCCCAGGGAAATTCTGGAAAAGAAGAAAGAACTGATCATGTATTCACATAAAGGATAAATGACGTTCTAGACTCCATTTAAGAAGTAAATGGAGAAACAGGGCAGCCCGTCACCTCAAGTCACCAGAGAAAAGGTGACATCTGTGGCCACCAACAGAAGACAAATGAGGGGCAGGAGGAAGGCCAGGCTCACATGTCTGGCTACTTGCTATTGGATTATCTGCTTCTTTACTGAGGGCCCACAGAGCTTGACTTTGGCTTTGCTCATAGTATAAAACTTTCAGAGGCAAGAATGCTACAAAAACAAATGTGTTCAATGAATGAGTGAAAAATTCCAGACACCCTTGGCTCATGAAGGTGGAATAAATATAAGACGAGAGAGCCTTATAACAGTTTTCACAGTAATAATTATTTTCCTTCATAAAGATCACAACTTAACTCCTTCCCATTAAGCATCACCTTCTAAGAGGAATTTGCTTTTGGCCTTGGGGGAAGCCACTTACCTCTCCAGGTCTCCCTTCTTTATCGATACAATGGGGTGATCACAGCTATTCTCCTGGGGCTTCTTCTAGCAACTAAATAACAAGTCTATGTGCATGAGTCAAGGAGGATGACTAACCGCATAGGGAGCTAACATATGAATGCAAGAAATGAAAGTAATACAAACAATTGGCCCAGTTAAGTTAGAAAGAAGAGCGGTGTTACTCTGATTCCCTCTGATTTGCCCTCAGAAAATCTCTCCCCTGGTCGGTTCTTACTGGTTTTTACAATTTAGAGTCAGCACCAGCACCACCCTCTGTGAAGAGCTGTTCCTGGATGCCACGCTGCTTTGTTCATCTCAATGTCTGGCCCTCTTAACAGTGAACACCTTTGAGAGAACAGCCGTCCTTCAATTGGGTCTGGGGTCTGCCACTGTATGTAGGGAATGGAGATGCCAGGACATTTATTAGATAAAGGAATGAAGATTTTTGTTGGTAAGAAACACTGGGACGAGTATTCTCATTGGTGGGAATGTGGCATGAACAAAAGTGAGGACACACTTAGAATAGTCAAGAGAAGACAGGGAGGGGTGGCTTGGCTAGAGAACAAGGGTTGGGGGCGATACTGAGAAAGAAATCCACCAGAGGGGCCAGGACCACATACTTTAGCTCCTGACCTGTAAATTCTGTTTCCTCCTTCCTTTTCAAGGACTCACGTAGTGGCTAATTCTCTCCATTATCACTTCTTGCTCCTGTCTGGAAACAGAACCAGTTCCTGAGTCTTTTATGCTAGACATACGGCCATGCACTCTACACTTTCTTACTTTTTTAAGTTCATACTTTGGATAACTAATACATTTACTTGGTTGAAACATTAGAACAATATAACAAGGTATGCACTGAGATATCATAGCCTTAGACTCTAACTATACTATTTCCCCTCAATCCTTACCATTTTTATTAGGTAACCATTTTTATTAGCCTCTTATTTATTCTTCTAATGTTTTATTTTATACAAATATAAGGAAGTTTTTCTATACAGTCCTATTTTCTTTTTTTTTAATTTTCTTTTTTTTTAAATGTTTATTTCTGAGACAGAGAGAGACAGAGCATGAGTGGGGGAGGGGAAGAGAGAGAGAGAGGGAGACACAGATTCCAAAGCAGGCTCCAGGCTCTGAGCTGTCAGCACAGAGCTCGACGCAGGGCTCGAACTCACAAACCGTGAGATCATGACCTGAGCCGAAGTCGGTTGCTCAACCGACTGAGCCACCCAGGCGCCCCAATACAGTCCTATTTTCTTGTATTTCATACACAAAAGGTAGCATACTATTATATACTTCTACACTTGGCTTTTTTCCACTTCATACACCTTGGTATTCAGTTCCCTGTCAACGTGTACAGACATTTTCACTCCTTTCAATAGCTGGGTTATATTCCCCTGTGTGTGGTTAGCAGTTTAGGAAACGAGTCCCCTATTGCTGACACTTGGCTTGGTCCTTATTTTTCCTACTATATACATGGTGGAAATGGATAGCCTAGTAATTTTGAAGAGTTTTTCAATTTGTTTTTTTACTTGCTGTTGCCTTTTGTCCCTTGGTGATCTCAGCCATCCTTAGGACTCCAGAAATGACTTCCACACTGATAACAAAGGCTTCCTGCCAGCGCATATCATCTCCCTGTCCAGCTGTCTATGTCATACTAAATGCTATCTCAGAAACAACTCAACTGCAACTCTAAAACTGACCTCATTTTCTTCTTCTGAACCTCCTCTGCTTCTAGGTTTTCCTAATAAAAATGTATACACCAAGATGTCACGCTCACTCTCTTACTCACTGCCTGTAGTGACTTCCCTTCCTTGACCTTGACATCCAGTGGAGCAACAACCTCAATTTTTTTTCTTGTACAACATTTGGGGCATACATCCTTCCTTTTTGTTCTGACTGTTACTTTCTAGTCCGTTAGAAAGTTAACTCATCCTGGGACATTTAAAACAATAATATAGAATTATTTTTCCACTATAACCATCTGGAAAGCTTTGGGAGGGAAATCCCCACAATTTGGATGGGATGATTTCCTGCCATCAGGCTGTCTCATTGCTTAGTGAAGAAAGTTTACATCACTGCTTATAATCGGAGACCTAGATGTCTATTTATTAGTGAGCTCTCTTAAGAGTAGGGACCTGCCTGCCTGTATACATCTTATCCCTAGCATCTCTATTGAGGGCAGGCATATGCCACGTGCTAAGCAAATAACTGTTGGTTCTGTTTTTACAATATAATTTCAATGGGCAGTTCCAATCTTATCTCCCACTAATCCCTCGAATGAACTTTATACCAAAGCCATTTGAACTCCCATTGATATCTGCCTTTTTGGCTTTCATGACTTGGATTATGCCATTCTCTCTGCCTGGAATATTCTTCTCCCTTTATGTGCCTGCCACTCTGGCCACATACTGAAAACCCATTAGTCTCCAAAACCCAGCATCTCTGACAAGTGTTATATGGAGTCCCCAAAGGAATCGCATTATTCAGTAGAGGAAATTGAACCAGAATCCTGGTGTCTCACTTTCCATGAGCCAAGAAACACTAGAAACTCTTAAGATCAGGAACCACTCATTTCTATGTCCCAGGAAACGATGTCAACCTGTGCTAGAAGGCCAAACTGACCCTTGCCTTGCAACTTTTATTAAGGAATGGGGATGATCCCATGGAATAATAGATAGTAACCATTTGTAAACACAAAAATCTTCTCTGCCTCAGTGATATATATGACACACTTAAACTCAAACAAGCATTAAGCTTGTACCTCTATTGTACACTAGGCAGTGTGCTAGACATGGAATGCAGGGATGATCTTTTCCCTCAAGGGGCTGAGAGACAGTCATGGCCACTGAATTAGCCTCATAAAACGCAAAATGATATCACCTACCCAAACAAAGACAAAAGCGTGATAATCCTGGACACGGGTTACCTATGTAAAGGCCATGGCTTGTCATATAATTTTGGCAAAGTCTCTCGAGCAATTTGATTCTCAGATTTCCTACACAGTTAACGGAACTTCTTTCTTAGATGGTTACACTCTATCCTGTGTCTCTGCTTGCAACTTTCATGACAGCAGTGGGACTCTGGTTCTAAGAGTTGCTATTTTGAAAACTGGCTGCCCTCCCCTTAACTAAACCCCAGTGGCTTGCACACATCTTTTTTGTTAACCATTAATGCTTTCAACTCAGAGGTCAAATCAATAAAGCCAAGATCTCGACCAACTTGTGGTCATCTCAAGTACCAAAGCCATTTTTACCAAAGAGTACTCATCCAAGTTCTAGTAGTTCAGGCAAATTCCACTTTGGGTTAATTTCACGATGCATTTCTGAATTCCCACTGCAATTCCTAACAAATGTAGTCATAATTGTGAATTTTTTCCTCTCCTCATCGTAAGGGTTGGTGACAGGCAGCAAGCTTAAAACAGCCACTCTCTTTCACTAGGGAGACAAGCTACATGTGTACTCTAAATGAAGCCATCTGTTAGAATCTTCCAGCTCAGGAAGGAAATGGTGGGGAATCTTTCAAAAAACTCAGTTAAAGGCAACTGATATTTATGGAATGATATAAAACATCTCAAATAAGAAGACAAGCCCTTATAAGCATCCTCCTCGTATGTCACACTGGCAATGTAGCCCTGGAATGTTCCAGCCTAAAATATGTCCAGTGATGTTTCTTGCAGAAAATAAACTAGTTTATTACAGAGTTGGCACAGTCTTTGGTGGAAACCAGAACCAATATTTTAGGTCCATGCCCCAAACCCCACATACCCACTTCCATAGAATCACGTATGGCTAACACATCTTTCTTCCTTGGACAGCAGATTTTGCAATCATTTTTAATTAGTATGCTTCCTACTTGACTTATCCTCAGACAATGTGAAAGCGAAATAAAAAATAAAGTTGCTTTAATTAAAAATATGATTAGTAAGTTATTTGGAAAAGTGTCTGAAAAAAAATCAAGAGTCACCTGGCGTGAAATTTTATTCTTTCATCATTTCTTCCAAATGTGCTTGTATACTCAACCACTTTTTGGAGTTAACTAATACAAAATCATGGATTTAAAGGAAATGATTGGAATCCATGCAGGACATTTGATATCACACACTAAGTCCACTAACAAACATGGGCTCACTCTGGGTGCATTCACTTGTTCATCATTATTTTGTGTGAGGTCCTTGAGGGAGAAACGAAGGTAGAAGGCTCCCCATTGAGCTGTCCAAAAACAAGTTCACCCTTACCCCAACCTCTCTTCACACGTTGCTGCTAAACTCCAGTTCACTCAGAGGCCACTCAAGAAACTCTTCATCAACCCATGGCAGCACATAAGTGGGGACCAACTCTCAAATTCCTTGCATTTAAAAACAATGAGGTATAACTTAAGATTTGTAAAGTTTCCACATCTTTAGTGTCCAGCTCAATGGTTTTACACGGATGTTCCCATGCAGGAAACTGTTTCCCAGATCCAGACCCAGAACATTTCCAGCACCTCATAAGGCTTCCTCATGCCCGCTTTCAGTCAACGCTCCTCACAAAGGTAATGACTATATTAACCTCTAACACTATAGCTTAGTTTCACCTGCTTTTGAACTTCATATAAATGGCGTCATGCAGTATGTACGATTTTGTGTCTGACTTTGTTCATTCAACATCATTCATTCATATTGTCATAGGTATCAGTAGTTCATTTTTTTTATTCCTATATAGAATCCCACAGTAGAGATATAACACCAATGTATTACCCTATTTAACAAATGATGGGCATGTGGGTTGTTTCTTGCTGGGCTATAAAAATGACATTTTTTTTTTTTAACATTTACTCATTTTTTGAGAGAGAGAGAGAGAGAGAGAGAAAACGCGAGTGGGGGAAGGACAGAGAGAGGGAGACACAGAATTTGAAGCAGTCTCCTGACTGCTGTCAGCCCAGAGCCCGACGTGGGGCTCGAGCTCACAAACCGTGAGATCATGACCTGAGCCAAAGTAGGCTGCTTAACCAACTGAGCCACCCAGGTGCTCCTTTGTAAATGTTTTTTTTTTTAATTTTTTTTACATTTATTTATTTTTTGAGAGACATAGAGAGAGACAGAGAGCGAGCACAAATTGGGGAGGGGCAGAGAGGAGACACAGAATCCGAAGCAGGCTCCAGGCTCTGAGCTATCAACACAGAGCCTGATGCGGGGCTCAAACTCACAGACCGTGAGATCATGACCTGAGCTGAAGTCAGAGGCTTAACAGACTGAGCCACCCAGGCGCCCCTGTAAATTTTTTTTAATGAACGCTCTTATAAATATATTTTGGCAGACATGAGCCTTTTAAAAAAGAGTCTGATTTGATAAATTAGAATTATTTTATAATTTTCTTTTTGGAAGAAGACAAGGTGGTCTATTCAAATGGGAAGCTAAGAAAACTGGACTCCGACCAGATAAATCCAGAGATGAATCCTCTGCAAAATTGTGTATTTTTTGTCTCTGATGCTCCCAACTCCTGACTTTTCCTCCCCTTCTGCCTCTGCTCCTAGCAATGGCAACTCTTACTCACCCATTTTTGTTCTGGGGCTTTCTCCATATTCCTTCAACTTATATCTACTCAGAAAAAAATACATAATCAATGAACTAATACTTAGATTTAAATAATAATGACATCACTTTTTCTGATGATATATGCATAGTAATAGGAAACATAGTCTAATCACAATTTCTAAGCATTAAGTACAACCATATTCTTCTTATAAACTGCCAGCCAAGGAATAGGTTATGAAAGATTATACTTCTTAAATAGTAAAACATGCTAGAGGAAAAGTTTTTGAGTTAGAGTTTCAGAGTAGTGAAAGCTGTCTAGTTGCTCTGAAAGAACAAAAGCTGGTAAATATTTGTTTCTTCTCATTATATTGAGGGGAGGAGACCTATTCTAAGCCACCAAAGGAACAGGCAAAATGATTCTCAGTGACAAGACTAGGATGAGGCTTTTAAGGAAAGATTAGAAAGAAGGCAAAACAAATATTTGGCATCATTTTGTCTTTCCTTTTTCAACCATACCCCCACAAACTTTCTGCCTCACTGATCCCATTCCTTACAAAGAAGTGAATTAATAAAGACTCTTCCTAGAAGGGAACCTATGGCTAAAAGAAATCTTAACTACCCTTGCATCTATCTATTCACTCGCCCATCCATTTGTCTATCCATCCGTCTATCCATCCACTCACCCTCACCCAACCGTCCATCCACACATTCATTCACCCTCATCCACCATTCATAAATCCATCCATTCAGCTACCCTCCCATGTATCCACTTGTCCATGCATCCACCCATCCGCTCACTCACCCCACTCATCCATCCACCCATCCACCCATCCAATCCATCCATCCATCCATCCATCCATCCATCCATCCACCCATCCACCCATCCATCCATCCATCCATCCATCCATCCATCCATCCACCCATCCACCCATCCACCCATCCAATCCATCCGTCCATCCATCCATCCATCCACCCATCCACCCATCCAATCCATCCATCCATCCATCCATCCATCCATCCATCCACCCATCCACCCATCCAATCCATCCATCCATCCATCCATCCATCCATCATCCATCCATCCAACGCCTAGATCTCAGACTGGTATTCCACACTGTGGACATTCAGGCTATGCTTAACTCTTTCCAGTGATATGAGACTCATATAAGCCAAGCAGCCACCTCATTCTGACAAAGAAACACGGTCAACAAATAGCTTTCACGAGTTAGCATTATTTTATTCTTCTCATTATTTTATTCTCCACTGCTGTAACAGTTGTTTCAACCACTGGACAATAGGGCATAAAAACAAAACCCAGGGGAGCCTGGGTGGCTCAGTCGGTTAAGTGTCCGACTTTGGCTCAGGTCATGATCTCACGGTTTGCGAGTTCGAGCCCCGTGTTGGGCTCTGTGCTAACAGCTCAGAGCCTGGAGCCTGCTTCAGATTCTGTCTCGCTCTCTCTCTGCCCCTCTCCTGCTCATGCTCTCTCTCTCTCTCAAAAACATAAACATTTAAAAAATTTTTTAAAAAACATAGAAAACAAAATGAAACAAAAAAAAAACAAGTTCACACAAAAAAGTCTTTTAAGACTGGACTCTAAAATCTAGACAGAAGGGCAATTCTGAAAGCTGAAAGTTTTCTGTAAGATTTGAAGCAGGAGAATAATTTCTCTACAAGTAATAGTCCTGATTCCTATTTGGTGAAATTTTGCAGCTTGGGGACCCCAGATGTGTTTTATTTGGCCAGCACCATATTTCCAAAATAATGAATCAGTTGCTAAGTTTTAACATTAGACTATTTCACATAAACCCTGAGTCTGGCTTATCCTGACAAAAAGAGTGTGCTTAATGATTTTCATGATTTTTTTCTTATTAAAAAAATATGTTTAGTAATTACTATCTGATGTGGTGAAGAAACACTTTCTGAAATTAAATGATTCCTTCAACTTAGCTTTGGTATATTTTTTATTTCTGCTAAATACCTTAAGTTTAATATTTTAAAATAAAAAAAATACGACACTATTTTATAATTTTCTTTCTAAGTACCCACCTATCAATCCACTCATCCATCCATTTTCCCATCTGGAGGGATATCTAGACTGTTATGTCCAAATGATAATGATGGTTATTTATAGATAATGGAATTTTAACTTTCTTTTTTAAAGTATATTTTTCTGAATTGCGCTCATTTTCAGTATTCAACACATACCAGTTTTATATAACAATAATCCTTGTCACTTAAAAGACTCCCTTAAAATTCAAATATATTTTTTCTTTTCTCTCTTGAACTGAACTTTTAATTAATGTGATTCAGAAAATCTAAATTAGTAAAGAATGTCATTTTTTTTCAGATTATAAAAAAATATTTAAAACCAAAGTTTCTTTATTAGATCACTTCCTCCTCTAATACCAATCTAACTATTTAACTCATTTAATAATTTAGAAAAACATATGTTTTATTCTTTTTGTTGGTCAAGAACATCTAGATGTATGGGCCGAAATGTCCAAAATTTTCACTACCAATATCTATCTCATCGAGACATATCAGAATGAATTCTGTGGTACCAAATAGTAAAATAATACTTTTAAAATGACTTAAAGATCACATGTAGACTTCTATTTCTGGAAATAGGAGAAGCAAAATATATTGGAAAACCTCCTGTAGCCAGAATACCTAGACATAACAGGTAATTTTAATAAGCCCCCATTTAAGTACATAGCTAAGTGGCAAGATGGCAAAAAAAAAAAAAAAAAAAAAAAAAAAAAAAAAAAAAAAAAAAAAAGAGTCTCCAGGGTCCAACAACAAAGAGCACTTGAAAACATGGTATTGACATAACACTGATCTAAGGCTGCCTTATGGACATTTATTGTTATTGATGATCAAGAGATATGACTTTTATGAACCACACAGGGGCAGAAGATGTGGTCTTGGGCCTGTATAAGATTGGGTGCAATATACACTGAGATCCTTGCATGAAACATGGAACCTTCCAAGGGCTAGGCCTCCAGTGAAAAGGTAGATGAGTAGGAACCTTATCAGTCTCAGCCTGGATCCTGATTGTGGAAGAGAAAAGTTTCTTCTGAGAACTGAAACATAGCAAAAATTAAATATATCCAAACTTGTAGGATGCAGCCAAAGCAGTACTTAGAGGGAAATATACAACCATAAATACTTCTATTGGAAAAGAAGAAATATGAAAACTAATCAGT
Organism: Panthera onca; assembly: GCF_046562875.1. Classification (NCBI taxonomy): domain Eukaryota; kingdom Metazoa; phylum Chordata; class Mammalia; order Carnivora; family Felidae; genus Panthera; species Panthera onca. The sequence continues at coordinate 173,604,482 of NC_138342.1, forward strand.
AAGGTATCTATATCTGTTACCTACAAAATAGTGACTGATGCAAGGATTAAATAATAATGCTTTATTTGGAAGATCTACTCCCAGGGCAGAAAGAATGAGAAAAAGGGAAGTGAGGAAGGAAAGGTAGAAACAAAATGAAAGATAATAAACACTGGTCATTGATTTATTACAAGCTATGATAAGACTGAACTGATTGCTTGACAGGTGTATCAATTTGCCACCTTTTTAAAATCTCCAGACAGGCTATTCAACAAAAGAGAGCCTCAAAACAGAGTCTTAAGAAAGTATTCCTTTTTGTGTGGGCCTAGGGTAGGCTAATAACAGCCCTTGCAAGAAAGGCATAAAATCCTAGCTGGATCTTTTTCCTGTATATCCCCAGTGGATCAAAAACCTTAGCTGATACGGGAAGGGCAACAAACTGTTTACTTTAAAGCACTGGAGAAAACCAAGCAAGATAAACACAATAAAACACAACAAAAACTGCTCAGAACCAAGGACAGAAAATTTTGAACACAGCCAGAGGGGGAAAAAATTACACATTACCGACACAGGAACAAAAATAAAAATTATGGCAGGGTTCTTATGAGAAACAGTGCAAACCAAAGAACAATGATGTGCCATCTCTAAAGTGTTGACAATAAAAACATCACTCCGAATTTGATACCCACAGAAAATATCTTTCTTTTTTTTTTTTTTAATTTTTTTTAACGTTTTATTTATTTTTGAGACAGAGAGAGACAGAGCATGAACGGGGCAGGGGCAGAGAGAGAGGGAGACACAGAATCGGAAGCAGGCTCCAGGCTCTGAGCCATCAGCCCAGAGCCCGACGCGGGGTCGAACTCACGGACTGTGAGATCATGACCTGAGCTGAAGTCGGACGCTTAACCGACTGAGCCACCCAGGCACCCCAAGAAAATATCTTTCAAAAATGAAGGAGAAATGAAGACTTTCTCAGACGAATGAAAATGAAGAGACTTTACTGCCAACAGTCCTGTACTGTAAGACACGTGAAAGGAAATTATTCTGGTAGAAATCTGAATCTACACACACACACACACACACACACACACGCACACGAATGAAGAACATTGCAAACAGAATAGCTGAAAGTAAATATAAAATCATTTCTCCTTATTTTAATTGTTCTAAAGTTAACTGACTAAAGCAAATATAGCAGCAACGTATTGTGTGTTTATAACGTTTGCAAAAGTAAAATATACGACAACATTAGCATAAAGACTGGGAGGAAGGAATTGGGAGTACACTATTGGAAGGTCCTTAACATTATAGGTAACCGATATGATACTATTTCAGGGCAGAATACAATTAAAGATTATACTGTAAATACTAGAGTATTCACTAAAGTTATAAAAAAAGCACCAACAATAAGTCAATAGTAGAGATAAAGTGAAATAATCTAAAAGAAGGCACAAAACTAGAAGGAAAAAAAAAAAGCCCAAAGATGGAACAAATAGAAAACAACTAGCAAGGTAGTAGATTTTAACTGAAATTAGTACATAAAATATAAAGACTAAACAAACCAATTAAAAGACATAGATTATCAAATTGGTTAAAAAGCAAGACCTAGCTATATGCATACACACACACACACACACACACACACACACACGCATGCATGCATATGCCATATGTTTATAAGAAACCGGTTTTAAGTATAAAGACATAGATATGTTAAAAGAAAAAGGTTGTAAAAAGATATACTAGGAAAATACTAATCAAAACAATGCTAGAGGAGTTATACCTATGTCAGAAAAAGTATCTTTCAACCAGGGATAAATTGGGATACTACATAGTCACTTTTTGAGGAAGCTGTAACAATCTTAAGGTGTATGTACTTAATCATAGAGCTTCAAAATATGTAAGAAAAAACTGAGAATTAAACAAATCCATAGTTACAGTTGGAGACCTAAACACTTACTCTTAAGTAAAGAGAAAAAGGTGGGATACAAAAGGTCTGGACAATACTTCAAACAACTTGACCTAATTTACAGAACTTTCCAATCAACAGGAGCAAAATACACACTCTTTAAAGCGAACACGAAATATTCCCAAAGATAGACTATTTTCTGGCCATTAAATAAACCTTAACAATTTTGGAAGAACTGAAATTCTTCCACATATATTTTCAGACAATAATAGAATTAAAATAAACATCAATTACAGAAAAAGTAACTTAAAAATCTACAAATACTAGGAAGTAAACAACTCACTTATAGAAAAAGCACCTCATGAATCAAAGAGGAAATTGTAGAGAATATAGAAGCTCTTACCTGAATGAAAAAGAAAACATAACATCAAAAAACGTGGTTTGAAGCTAACGCAGTACTCAGAAAGAACTACAGACCCTACAGGCATTAAATTAATAGTGAAACATTTGTACAAATAATTCTATGATCATAAATTCTACAACTGAGATGACATTGACAAATTCCTTGAAAGGCACAACTGCTAAACTTATTCAAGAAGAAGCAAATAGCCTAATTACTCTTATATCTGAGAAAGAAATTTAATTTGTGGCTGAAAACCTTACAACAAAGAAAAATCCATAGCCAAGTTGGTTTAATATTAGAGAATTGTTTTGTCTATTAGGAAATATTAGAACAATCTATTAATGTGATTTACCATATTAGCATATTAAAGGAAAACACAACACATGCCTCTCTCCAAAGATTCAGGAAAAGCACTAATGAAATTCAACATCCAAAAAGAACAAAACCTTTTAGCAAACGAGGAAAGATACATTCTTACTTTTTGGGTAGACTATCCACCAAAAACTTAATAGCCACACTAGACTCAGTGGTGAAATATCAGAAGCATCCTCTTTAAAGTCACAAGTAATGGGGCTTAACAGTTTGTTAAGCATCTGATTCTTGATTTGGGCTCAGGTCATGATCTCACGCTTCGAGAGTTCAAGCCCCACATCAGGCTCTGCACTGGCAGCATGGCGCCAGCTTGGGATTCTTTCTCTCCTTGTATCTCTGCCCCTCCCCTGCTCACGTTCTCTCTCGCTCTCTCTCCCTGCCTCAAAATAAATAAACTTAAAAGAAACAAGTAAAGTCACAGGTGCAAAAATAATGGCTGCTGCAACACTGTTTTTCAGCATTGTACAGGCGGTCCTGGCCAATGCGGGAGGAGAAGAGAAAGTAACGACTGGGTAGGAAGAAAGGAGTCACTCAAATGCACAGATGTATGAATGCTATGCAGAAACTCCCAGAGAACCCACTAGAGAACGCATCAGAATTAATAAAAACTCAACAGTTTTTCTGGATGGCAGGTCAGTACACAAAAAGAAATTGTATTCCCGTACTCAGCAAGGCACTGTTAAAGCATGTATTTAAATAAATACATGTCACAATAGCAACACAGGTGCAAGGTATCTAAGACAAGACAACCAATGAAAGATTAACTAAATCTTTATGGAGAAAAGGATACCACTTTGAAGGACACTGATAAACCTAAATAAATTGAGAGGTAGGGCTTGCCAGAGAAACAGAAGCAACAGGATGCATAGAGAGATATAGGAGAAGGTTTATTATAAGGGACTGGATCACATGATTATGGAAGCTGGGAAGTTCCTTGACCTGCCATCTGTAAGCTGGAGGCCCAGGAAAGCAGGTGGTATAGTTCCAGTTCAAACCTTAGGACCAGGGAGCCAATGGTGTAAGCCTCAGTCTGAGTCCTAAGGCTTGAGAACCAGGAGGCACGGAGGTTCAAAAGCAGATGATACAAGCAGCTCACAAGGAGGGAGTGAATTCACCATTCCTCTGCCATTTTGTCCTATTTGGGCTATCGGTGGCTTGAATAAATGCCCATCTTCAGTGGTGAGATCAGTATTCTGCACTCAGTTTCTGGATTCAAATGCTAATCTCTTCCAGAGACACATAGACACAGCCAGAAATACTGTTTTCTCAGCTATCCAGGCATCCCTTAGCTCAGTCCAGTTGTTACATACAATTTACCATCACTGAGATCTCGTGTTTTTACATGGAAAGACTCATTATTGTAAAGATACCAAATTTCTCCAAATTAACTTAGAAGGAAAATCAACAGAAGAACGTGGAAGAACTCCGGTTCCTAAATATCAAGATATTTGAAAGCTTTAGTAAAATAAGTTACATCGGTTTAAGAATCTGTTTAGGTCTGAAGAGACCAAGGAAAAGTATGGAGAGCCCAGTGATCATATATATATATATATATGCACACACACACACACACACACACACATACATATATATGTATGTATGTGTATATATATATATATGTATGTGTATATATATATGTATGTATGTATATGAATGGAATCTTAATATACGACAAAGGTTATATTGCAGATCAGTGAGGAAAAGACAGATGGTTCAATAAACAGCCCTGGTAAACCTGGTTACCCAAATAGGGAACAAAAGTCAAAGTGAATTCCAATCTCATACATAAAAATCAATTCCAGGTCGATCAAAGGTCTGATTTTATATTCACCCACTAGCACTTTACGCAATAAAATGAGTGCCTCCCAAATGTACTATGCTAAGTGAAAGAAGCCAGATTCAAAAGGCTACATGCTGCATAATTCCATTTGTATGGCATTCTTTAAGCAGCAAAACTATAGAGACAGAAAGCAGATCAGTGGTTGCTGGAGGCTGAGGGCAGGGAGAGAGGTTAACTACAAACAGCAAGAAGAAAGTTTTTGTGATGATGGAATTTTTAATACCTTGATTGTGCTGGTGGTGACCCACTTGTATGTGTTTGTTAAAATTCACATAACAATGGGGTGTCTGGGTGGCTCCGTGGGCTAAGCGATGACTCCCGATTTCAGCTCAGGTCACGAACTCATGGTTCATGAATTTGAGCCCTGCACCAGGCTCCCAGTGCCGACCCTACTTGGGATTCTCTCTCTCTGCCGCTCTCTCTGCCTCTCCCCTACTTGTGCTCTCTCTCTCTCTCTCTCAAAATACACAAATAAACTTAAAAAAATTCACATAACTATGCAGCAAAAAAGAATGCATTTTACTGCATATAAATTACACCTTGTAGGAAAAATTCCATTAAGAACAAAATAACTAGCCATTATGAATCTCTTAGTACCTGCCAGGCACTGTGGTTAGTGTTTCTACATGCATCCTTTCCTTTAATTTTTCACAATCACCTTATGAAATAGATAATGTAATTATTTAAGTGAAAAAATTTAAAGTGACAGAATCATTCTTCAGTTTCTTTTATTCTGTAAAGTTGCTTACATTCTTTTTTATTTTACTTTATTTTCATGTTTATTTATTTATTTATTTATTTAGAGAGAGAGAGAGAGAGAGAGAGAGAGAGCATGCACGCGTGCATGCTAGAGCAGGGGAGGGGCAGAGGGAGAGGGAGAGTCTTCAGCAGGCTCTGCACCCAGGGCTGAGCCCAGGAGGGGGCTCCACCTTACACCATGGGATCATTACCTGAGCCAAAATCCAGAGTCAGATGCTTAACTGACTGAGCCACCCAGGCGCCTTGCTGAAATTCTTTTCTTCTTATTTTTTTAAACTTTTAAAAATGTTTTCGTTTATTTTTGAGAGACAGAGCATGAGCAGGGGAGAGGCAGAGAGAGAGAGAGGGAGACGCAGAATCTGAAGCAGGCTCCAGGCTCTGAGCTGTCTGCACGGAGCCCGACACGGGGCTCGAACTCATGAACCGCAGGATCAGGACCTGAGCCGAAGTCGGACGCTTAACCGACTGAGCCTCCCAGGCGCCCTTGTTTAAGTTCTTTTAAAAAAATTCTTTAAATCTCCTCTCTAGGAGTAATTTCTTAATTAAACATCCTTGATCGCCTTTGACCTATAACTTCATTGCCACTCAGTTGGACAGTGTAAACATTCATTTTGCTGTTAGACTTTTTACTATCTTTCCTAAGGCATATATCAAGCATTCTATCCATCTCTGCTACAAGCCATGCCTTTGTGGGAATATGCACACCCCTGTACACAAGCCTGTCACAAAAGAGAATGTGTTTCGTGACACTGAGATTCTAAAAGGATGCAGCTTCTGTACATAATGGGTGTATAAAAATAGTCACATTCTTTAAAACTTATAATTTACTTGGAGATCATTGCAGATTCACATACGGTTGTAAGAAATAATATAGAGAGATCTCTTATTGCTTGGTTTCCTCCAATGGTGTCATCTTGCAAACACAGTAACAATATTACAACCAGGATATTGACGTTGATACAGTCAAGATTACAGCACTTCTCCATCACTGGCAGAGGTAGCACCCCTACCTCGCTCCCAACTGCAACCCCTCCTTAATCTCTGGCTACCACTAATCTGCTCTGCTCTCCATTTCTATAATTTTGTCATTTCTATAACTTTGTATAAGGATATTATATAAATGAAGTGATACAGTGTGTAATTGTTTGGGGATTTTGTTTTGTTTTATTTTCCACTCAGCATAAATCTCTGGAAATTCATTCACATGTATCAATAGTTCCTTGCTTATCTGTTTGTTTTCGAGAGAGAGAGCACAAGTTGGGGAAAGGGTCAGAAGGAGAAAGAGAGAGAGAGAGAGAGAGAGAGCACGAGTTGGGGAGAGGGTCAGAAGGAGAGAGAGAGAGAGAGAGAGAGAGAGAGAGAGAGAGAGAGAAGAGAGAATCCCAAGCAGGCTCTATGCCCAGTGCAAAGCCCGACACACGGCTTGATCCCATGACTCTGAGAACATGACCTGAGCCGAAATCAAGAGTCGGACCCTCAACCGATTGAGCCACCCAGGTGTCCCCAGCTCCTTCCTTTTATTACTGAATAGGAATGTTATCAATCTGTTTAACCATTCCCTTGCTGAAGAACATCTGGGCTGTTTCTGATTTGGGGCTATTAAATAAAGCTGCTATAAATATTCCTGTCAGCTTTTTGTGTGAGCATAAATATCACTCCTCTGGGATAAATGCCCAGGAATGCAATTACTGGGTTGTATGGTAGTTGCATGTTTAGATTCTTAAGAAATTGTCAAACTTTCTCAAAGTGTATCATTTTATAATTGCCACCAAAAATTTATGAGTGATCTGGTTTCTCTGCATCATGGCCAGCATCTGTTATTGTCACTATTTTGTATTTTAGCCATCCTGATGGTTGTGTAATAATACCTAATGGTGATTTTAATTTGCATTCCCTAAGGGATAGTGATGCCCAACATCCTTTCATGTATTTATTTGCCATTTGCTACAGAAATATCTGTGCATGTCTTTTGCCCATGTTCTACCTGGATTGCTTGGGTATTTTTTAATGAACTCCTTATATATTCTAGACACCAGCCTTTTATTGAGTATATGGGTTGCAAATAATTTCTGTCAGTCTGTAAGTTAGCTTTTCCTTCTCTGAACGAGGTTGTTTGTAGAGTGAAAGGTTGTTTTTTTTTAATTTTTATAAAATCCAATCTGTTCATTTTTCCTTTGGTGAAGAGTGCTTTTGGTATCATGTCTTGTCTAGACCTAGATGCTAGATTTTTTTTCCTTTGTTTTTTTTTTCTAAAACTTTTATAGTTTTATGTTTTATGTTTAGGTCCATGATCCATTCTGAGTTAATTTTTCTATAAGGTGTCAGATTTAGGTCAAGGTTTAGTTTTTACCCCTGGATATCTAACTTCTCTTGCATCATGTGAGAGGCAGGCTATTTTCCTCTGCTGTACTGCTTTTTCATCTTGGTCAAAAATCATCTGGATGTATTTGTGTGGGTCTATTTTTGGGGTCTCCACTTTGTCCGCTCCTCTGCCAATCTACGCAGTCTTGATTAGTCTTGCTATATAGTAAGTTTTGAGAGTATACTTCTTTCAAATGGTTTTGGCTATTCTAGTTCTTTGACCTTCCATATAAATTTCAGAAGAGTCTTGTGTTGTATATAACTACAAAAATATCTTGCCAGGGTTTGGGGAGCAATTGTGTAGTAAGTGGGTATGAATCTGGGGAGAACTGATCATTTTACTAAGTGAGTCCATGGACACAATATTTCTTTCCATTTTTTTCAGATCTTTGATTTCATTCATCAGCATTTTGATGTTCTTAGCATATGAATACTGTACATTGTTAGATTTAAATGTAAATATTTCATTTTTATGAGCAATATAAATGGTATTATATTTTTAATTTTGGTGTCCATGTGCTCATTACTAGCATATAAAGAATTATTTTTTGTTTATCTTGTTTAAAAAAGTTTTTTTAACATTTATTTTTGAGAGTCAGAGACAGAGCACCAGTGGGGGAGGGGCAGAGAGACAGAGGGAGACACAGAGTCCGAACCAGGCTCCAGGCTCTGAGATGTCAGTGCAGAACCTGATGCAGGACTGGAATCCACGAACTGTGAGATCATGATCGGAGCTGAAGTCGGATGCTTAACTGACTGAGCCACCCAGGCACCCCGTTTTTTTGTTTGTTTGCTTATCTTGTGTCTTGAGACTTTGCTGAACTCACTTTTTAGTTCTAGAATTTGGGTTTTTTTTTTTTTTTTTTTAAGATTCCTTGGAATTCTCAACAGAGATACCATATCTACAAATAAATACATATATCTACAAATATGATATTGTATCATCTGTAAATAATGACAATTTTATTTCTTCCTGTCTAATCTGTATGTCTTTTCTTGCCTTAATGCATGGGCTAGTATCTCCAGCAATGTGCTGAATAAGAATAGTGAGGGGGCGCCAGTCAGAGTGGCCAAAATGAGCAAATCAGGAGACTATAGATGCTGGAGAGGATGTGGAGAAACGGGAACCCTCTTGCACTGTTGGTGGGAATGCAAACTGGTGCAGCCACTCTGGAAAACAGTGTGGAGGTTCCTCAGAAAATTAAAAATAGACCTACCCTATGACCCAGCAATAGCACTGCTAGGAATTTACCCAAGGGATACAGGAGTACTGATGCATAGGGGCACTTGTACCCCAATGTTTATAGCAGCACTCTCAACAATAGCCAAATTATGGAAAGAGCCTAAATGTCCATCCACTGATGACTGGATAAAGAAATTGTGGTTTATATACACAATGGAGTACTACGTGGCAATGAGAAAGAACGAAATATGGCCCTTTGTAGCAACGTGGATGGAACTGGAGAGTGTGATGCGAAGTGAAATAAGCCATACGGAGAAAGACAGATACCATATGGTTTCACTCTTATGTGGATCCTGAGAAACGTAACAGAAACCCATGGGGGAGGGGAAGAAAAAAAAAAAAAGAGGTTAGAGTGGGAGAGAGCCAAAGCATAAGAGACTCTTAAAAACGGAGAACAAACTGAGGGTTGATGGGGGGTGGGAGGGAGGGGAGGGTGGGTGATGGTTATTGAGGGTGGGTGATGGCACCTTTTGGGATGAGCACTGGGTGTTGTATGGAAACCAATTTGACAATAAATTTCATATATAGAAAAAAAATTAAAAAAAAAGAATAGTGAGGGGGGCATACATGCCTTATTCCTGATTGTAGAGGGAAAGCATTTATGCTTTCACCATTATGTTTAATGTTACCTGTAGGTCTATTACAGATAAATGGAGTCAAATTGAGGAAGCTTCCCCATCTGTTCATAGCATTTTTTTTTAAATCATAACTGCACCGGTGGCTTTTGTCAAATGTTTCTTCTGCATCAGTGGATATAATCATGTGCTTTTGCTCCTTTGGTGTGTTAATATGTTGAATTACATTGATTTCCAAATACTAAACTAGCCTTGCATCCTTGGAATAAATCTCTCTTCATAATGATCTAGAATTTTTTCTATACTGCTGAATTCTATTTGCTATTCTTTTGTTAAGAAATTTTGGAAGGATAAAGGATATTAGACTGTAGTTCTTTCTCTCCTCCCTCCCTCCTTTCCTACCTACCGGTCTTCCTTTCTTCATTTCATTCACTGTCTTTGGTTTTGATACTAGCTCCAAAATTAGTTAGGAAATGTTCCATTCTCTTCTATTTTCTGGAAAAGATGTGTAGGATTGATGTCAATTTTTCTTCTGGTAGAATTCTTCACTGGAACCATCTAGGCCTGGAGATTTCTTTTCTGGGAGTTTTAAAGTTATGGATTCAGGGGCGCCTGGGTGGCGCAGTCGGTTGAGCGTCCGACTTCAGCCAGGTCACGATCTCGCGGTCCGTGAGTTCGAGCCCCGCGTCAGGCTCTGGGCTGATGGCTCGGAGCCTGGAGCCTGTTTCCGATTCTGTGTCTCCCTCTCTCTCTGCCCCTCCCCCGTTCATGCTCTGTCTCTCTCTGTCCCAAAAATAAATAAAAAACGTTGAAAAAAAAAAATTTAAAGTTATGGATTCAATTCCCTTAATAGTTATAGGGCTATTTAACTGATTTATTTTATATTGAGTGAGCTGTGGTAATTTGCGCTTTTCATGAAAGTAGTCCATTTCATCTAAATTGTCAAATTGTTGTGTGTAGAGCTGTTCATAGTATTCTGTCATCCTTTTGACATTTGCAGGATCTGTAGTGACATTCAGCTTCACTCCTGATATTGGTAACTTAAGTCTTTTTTCTTTTTCTCTTGGCCAGTTTTGCTAAATGCTTGTCAATTTTATTAATCTTTACAAAGAACCAGCTCTTTGTGTTATTTTCTCTATTGTTTTTCTGTTTTCAATTTCACTGATTTCTGTTCTTATTTCTTTCTTTCCTTCCTTCTTACTTTGGATTTATTTTGTTTTCTCTCATTCTCGTTTCTTGAAGTAGGAGTTTAGATTATTTATTTGACTTTTCCTTTTTTACAACATTTTTATCATGCAAGTATGTGCATCTCAGCACGCCATTAGCTGTGCCCCACACATTTTGATCTTTTATTTACATTTTCACTCATCTAAATGTATTTTTTAAAGTTCTATTGAGACTTTCTCTTTGGTCCATGATTATTTAGAAGTGTGTTGTTTAGCTTCTAAACATCTGGAATTTTCCCTGATGTTTTTCTGTTACTGATTTCTTGTTTGATTCCATTGTGATCAGTGATCACACACACATGCATGATTTTACTTTATTTATTTATTTTAATGTTCATTCACTTTTGAGAGAGAGAGAGAGACAGAGTGAGACCAGGGGAGGGGCAGAGAGAGAGGGAGACACAGAATCCAAAGCAGGCTCCAGAATCTGAGCTGTCAGCATAGAACCCAACACAGGGCTCGAACTCATGAACTGGGAAATCATAACCTGAGCCAAAGTCAGATGCTTGACTTAGCCACCCAGGTGCCCCACATGCGTGATTTTAATTTTATGTTTTTTTTTTTTTTTTTTTAATTTTTTTTTTCAACGTTTTTTTATTTATTTATTTTTGGGACAGAGAGAGACAGAGCATGAACGGGGGAGGGGCAGAGAGAGAGGGAGACACAGAATCGGAAACAGGCTCCAGGCTCCGAGCCATCAGCCCAGAGCCTGATGCGGGGCTCGAACTCACGGACCGCGAGATCGTAACCTGGCTGAAGTCGGACGCTCAACCGACTGCGCCACCCAGGCGCCCCTTTAATTTTATGTTTGTTGAAATGTGTCGTATGGTCCAGAATATGGTCTATCAGGATATGTGTTCTGTGAGTGCTTGAAAAGAATGTAATTCTGCTGTCGTTGGATTGGCATGTTCTATGTCAATTAGACCCTCTTATTGATAGTGTGTTGAGTTCTACATGCTTGTTTATTTTCAGTCTGGTTGTTCTGTCAACTGTCAAGAGAGGGGTGTTGATATCTTCAAGTACAACTGTGAATTTCTCTATTTCTCATGTCAGTTATATCAGTTTTTACTTCACATATTTTGCAGCTATGTTGTTTGGTGCTTATACATTTAGACTGCTAGGCCTTCTTGGTGGATCGACCTTTCGGTCAGAGTAATACATGCTCTGAAGACTACTTTGGTGCTCAAATAGCCATTCTTGCTTTCTTTGGACTACTGTTTGCATGATCTGTCTTTTTTTTTACTTTCAACTCTCATATATCACTATATTTGAAGTAAGTTTCTTGTAGACAGCATATAGGTGAGTCATGTTTTTTATCTAATTCACTCTGCTAAGTCTGTGATCTAGGAGGCAAAAGAGAAAGCCCAGGAAATGTATCACTGTGGTGTTCCTTGGGTCTGAAGATCTCTAGTTGGTCTTCCTTCTATTTTTCAAAGTCTTCGTATGTTTTATATACAGTGTCAAGGATTTTTAGTTGTAATTAAGTGGGAGGAATAGGTGCAAGTGTGTCCACTCTATCTCTCTGGAAGTAGAAGTCCCTAGTCACATTTTGTAAGCCTTTGCTGTTGTTCTTGTGGCCGTTTCTCCATCAGGAGTACAGTCCGGTGTGGTGGTTTACAGGGGACATTTGGGAGTTAGACCGGTCAATATCCACCACTCTCCTGCCACATATGATCTTCACAAGGGAACAAATATGTCCGAGACTTACATTCTCCACCTGTAAAGCTGTACTTACCTTGTAACTTGCTTCGATAGCTGAAAAAGATGATATGTGCAAGTGCTTAGCATATGACTGTCGAGAACTTGAAACACAGCTAGTATGATTGAGGAGGTTAAGCTTTTAGTTTACTCAATTCTAAGTCATTTAAATTTAAATAGCAACATGGGGCTAGTGGCTACTCTATTAGTTCAGAGCGACACTGTTATAGATGGGGATAACTAATACTCACGGTATTCATGCAGAGTAAATAAAAATATGGAAAACTGCTTTGAAGACACTGTGATACACAACCTGAGGTGATATTTGTAGTCGATACAATAACTCAAGTATGTTATTTTTCCCCTTCTAACCGAGAGCTGTCAATTTTTTTGTCATAGACCTAAATAGAAGAATAAATACCATCAAGAAATGAATGAAATGGAGGAGGACAGCAACAGGACGCAAAATGTATGATTAGCCTTCCTCCGACGTGTGCTCCTCTTCATGACATGCTCATTCACCCACACACTACAGCGTCTGCCTTCCACACTCTGTCACCTGCTGAGCCCCATCCTACAGGATGGCTCTGTGCTGGGAGACGGGCAGGGGCAGCAATTTCGATCTGCTTCCTCATAGAGCAATGCCTCACATGGAGCTCAGTTAGCAACAAGAATGTGGTCTGCTATGAGAAATTGGTCCCTGGTGATCCCTACCTCAAAAAGATCCCACTACCCCCCTGCCATACTCTGATGAAAAGTCATCCAAGGGAACTAGATGAGGTTCTTTGACAGACTATTTCCCCCTTAGGGCTGTGGATTCCATCCTGCAAACGAGGACAAGTGGACTGCTCCAAGGGCACCAGGATGGGTACTAGGTGGCCTGGCTTCTTTACTTCTCTGTGCCACCAAATATCTAGGTGGTACCAGAAAACTCAGCTCCCTGTCATCCTGTGTGAAATGGAGACTCAGACCTCCACCGGGATCATAATCCCCTGTTTTATACCTGACACTTGTACGTTTTTGTGACTTCAAGGAAACAGCCACTTCCTGATGTGTATTACAGTTGTAGAGATGAGTAACTGGAGGTGCCATAAGGTCAGAATTTGGTCAAAGTGTCACAATGAGATGGTACCAGAACTGGAAGTGAAATCCTCAAGACTCTAAGCCCTCGGGTCTTTGCCTTGTACTGTGGTGCCGTGATCTCATTTAGAAGGAAGCATTGCTCAGGGCTGGAAAACGAAGTGTCTAATGAGTAGATCTGCTTCCCTCCCTTGCTCAACCTTCACACTTGTTAACACAAGCCCTGGTTTGGATATATAGAAAGGACAGGAAAAGCAGAACAAAAGAGATACGGAGCAAAAAAAGAGAAAAAAAAAAAAGGCAAGAGAACGGTAGAAGGGATGCTTAATAGTTTCCACCTGTCCATAAAGAAAGGCACTTAGAGTTTCCAGAAGAGCTAGCACCTTCTCGGAGTCAGAAGAATTAAGGAAAGAAAAGACGGAGAAGTGAGGTGGCTTTGTTCCCTTTAAGAGAGGTCTATTTAGTAAGTAGACACAGGGACAGCAGAGCTTGTGAATTAAGGCCCATTGGAGTTCCAATCTCTCCGGGGAGCCTCAGTCAGAGCAACCTCTTGAACTTTATTTTTCTCATCACTGTAAAGGGGGTTGTGACACCAATACCAAAGGATTATCATGAGGATGAAGCGAGAAAATGTATATAACAGGGCTGTCCAAGATAAAGAACACAATAGAAGAGAAAATTTATTAGTTTGGACTAGAACCAGATATTCTGTTTCAATCAAGTGATCTTCCCGTTATAATATGCCTCCCCTCCTCTTCCCTCCCTCCTACCCAATGCCAGCTCATTCTCTTAAGCCCTCTAATTAGCTAAATAAAGAGTACAGACAGGGCCTAGGTGAAAAAAAATGTTCTCTGAGCCAAGTGAAATCCCCAGGGAAGGGAAGAAGCCCACATGGCCAATTACCATAGCATCATTTCATTTCCTCGGAGTGACTAATACCCAGAGATAGTCACTTAAACACTAATTGCAGAAGAACAGGTAGAAATCATGTTAAATGAGCCCATCTTTATTTCTGAGGAAAAAGACAGCCAGGCTCTGTGATCCATGAGTATGCTTGCTTCTTAATCTTCCACAGAAAGAGAGAATAGCTTCCATTTCCAATTGAACACTGGATTTCGACTGCATCAGTAGTTGTTCTCAAGCCAGCGGGCAGATTTACAGCATTGCAACTGAATTACCAGCAGAACAATGTGCCAACTCCATTGTGGCGGCATCTGATTTTTCCAAATTCAAGCACTGCGTCAAAAAGTGATGCCTGCATGCTACAGAGAAACCACTGACCCCCACACATCTCACCTTGAACTTTCTAGAGCCTCCAAGGCCTCGGTCTCCATGCTGTGTTGAGAGAGAGGGAGGAGAGAGCCCCCACTTTGAGAAGGTGTTTTGGGACCTCTTCCCTGAGGGTTACTGTGAATCCTCGCTCCCCACCCTCCAGCTTGTTTTCTGTTTTCCACCTGTAGCTTCTTTTCCTTCCTTTTCTCTTCTCCTTCCTACCTCTAGCCATACTTCCTTCTACCACCAAAGTCAGTTTTCTTATATCACAAGAGGTGGAAGGCAAGTAGGAAGGAAGACAGATGTCCTTCATTTCCTAATGCTGTCCTACTTCCCGACCTACAAAGTGACCATGAGTACTTTGCACTGATTATCCTAGGTCCCTCATCACCCAAAGGCCAAGTTTACCCCACCTGCAAGCCGTTGGCCATTCCTGTCAAATTTTCCTAATCCTGCCTACTTAAATTCTACTTATTTCCTAAATTCCACGTGCCACCTCCTTAAAAAGTCTTCCTTAACTACTTCAGCCCTTACAAAACTCCTGTCACTTCTTAAAAAAACAACAAAGTTTAGTTATAGTATCCACCTTACACACCAGCTCTATTGTGCGTGTACTTAAGACTCCTCATTCTGATTTAATTATCCCTAAGGGAGGGGACCAAATCTCCCATCTCTCTTGTATTGTCCATACATGTCTTGGTCCAAGGCTATGCAGAGTTCATTGCCTATTTGATATCCGCTTAAAACAGAAAACTTGCTTCCAAGTTCTGTGCACTGGTGTTTGCATGAGGGCAGGGGCTTGGTAAGCCACAGAGACAACTTTTCATAGTGTAATGGTTCAATCTGGCACAGAACACATTTCTCAAAAGCCTCTAGTTTTCTAGGGACTGAGTTGGCCGCTGGCCATGTCAGAAACATGTTCTGTCCAGAGCATTCGTTACCTCTTCTTTATAAAGAGATAACCAACCCACCTATAAGCTGGCCTCATTCCCATCACGGAGATAATGAAAGCAGGGTGCATTCTAGCTGAGTTAGTACTTCCTGTCTGTCAAGCTCAGCTCAAGTTCTATTTCCTTCCATGACCTTCCTCAGACCATGCAGCCATAAGGCTGTGTTTCCTAAAAAAATGAAATGAGGAATGCCAGAATGACTAAGATGATGTTCTCATGGGATGATCCTTTGAATCTATTTCCAGTTGGTGGTTGAGTGTTTCTGACTGGCAGGCAGTTCTGCGTGCCATATTCAGAGACCCAGGCTCCTTCCACATGTGGCTCTGCAATGTCCTAAGACCCTAGGGCGACCTGGATCCAGGAGCAATGGCAGGACCACAATATGACTTCCATGGTTCTAGCCACCTCTGCCTACATGGGCTCCATCTTTCACACAGAATATTACAAATTGTATTGTAGGACTCAGTATAAAGATGAATATATCATGTGTTAATATACTTTCGTGGAACTGAAAATTAATTTTTGCATTTTGCTTTTTGAAAACACTAATACATTTCCATGAGCCCTTACAAGTCTCATGGTCCCTAAGGGCGGTGCTCAGCTAGTCTGTGCTTATTTCTTCCTGGTCCAAATCTCCATGGCGCCGGCTGCCCCGTGCTCTTGGGACCCAGCTCACGCTGCCCTGGTCTGCCCCCTTGATACATACACGTCAGTCTCACCAGACAGACAGCAGGACAGCAGGACAGCAGGACGTTGGGCCTTTTGCTTGCATGTTGCCCAGTGCTTTGCCGAGAGCGAGGGCTCTAGTCGTATGGATGACACAGCTGTCGTGGATTGGGCAATTTCCTTCACTCACCAAACCTCAGTTTCCTCATCTGTAAAATGGAGTGCTGGATCTGAATCCCCCCCATGGTACTTCTGTGTGGACGAAATGAGATGATTCATGCTTAGCGCAGCATCTGGCCCTTGGTAAGTTCTAAATTTGGGGAAGTAACGTTTTTATCATTATGACTTAATATGACAAGAACTCATATTTATAGAAGCTTGGGTTCTCAAAGAACTGCCACGGGATGATAACATGGCTGTGGTTTTCATGTCTCAAGCTTGTTTATGGGAAACGCTGAGGTTTAACAGAAAGGTTCTGGAGTGAGCCCGACGTGGATTTAAATCCCACTCCGCCAGTCACCAGCCGGGTGGCATATCACACATATTTAATCTCTCCAACACTCTGCTTTCTCATCTGTGAAGTCAAATGACTTCCTTTACAAGTACTAAAACATTGTCCTTGGTCTCCACGTCACCAGGCCGCCTTCCTTTTCTGTTGAGGGAGACGATTAGTGTCTAAATATCTCCTGTTGTGGTTATGAAAGCCTCAAGGTTCTTACAGGAGGCCCGGAAATTTGGTGTGGAGATCCAGAGTGCTAGCTCTCTTCTCTGTCCCTAGCCCTGTCAGAATAACAACAGGAAAGTCCTCATCAGTCATTAGCACCTTTACCTAAAATGTGCTTCTAGTCTCCAAAAAGCAGGTTCCATTGGCTGAGGAAAGGAGGGAGGATTTAAGAACCCAAGGCTGGGGGCAAAAGGTCTGGGATGCCGAGGGCTGTGTTATTTATATTTTATAATATATAAATATTATATATATATATATATATATTTTTTTTTTTTTTTTTTCTGTGATACCGGCATTGCCACAATTTGATGAAATCCTCTTGGTTTTAGAGTAACTACACTCCCCGTAGAGCTCTCTACTAAATGAAGTCGTAGGGTGTGAATTTCAATTCTTTCAAGTCTCGGTGGTTAGGGGCCTAATATTCACCTGACCTAAACCCTGAAAACAGCAATCAGGCCTATCGCCTAGCGAGCCATCTGCTAGGGACGTGTCACAACCACATGCAGGACGATCTGGGTGAGAATCCAGGACCTGATTCCAGTCCTGTCTTTGCCACGTACAGCTCCATGAGTTACATCACTTGGTCCTGGGATTCCTTTGTTTCTTCCCTTACAATCTGCATAATAACACAGTAGCTACCTTATAGGGTTGTATGCATGAGGTAGCACATGTCAAGTTCAGGGCATCTGGTGCATAATTTTGCAAAAGCATCACATCCCAGTACAGCAGAGGGACACTACCTAAGCGACTGCTGGAAGCTGGGAAACACAACTTAGGAGCCTTCTAGCTGTCACCTGAGCCAGGGACTGCACCATCACTCACACAGAGCCACAGAGCAACCTGCAGCATAGCATGTCTGTCTTATTTGCTGGCAAAGCCGGAGTCTGGATAAACCCTGCTGGATTCAAGACCATATGAAAAGAGGGAGAAATAGAGGGCCAGCAAAAAATGACCACAAAACAAGGCAAATTCAAATGGCTTCTAGTAGTATCCATAATGCAGAGCCGCCTGGAAACGGAATAACAGGAAGATAAGACGGGTCCCAAAGAGCATTGGAAAAAATGAAAAAATGAAAATATATGCAGGCTCCTTAAAGCATGCAACCACTACCGCGAAGATTTCAACTCATCCTGTATTTTTAATAAATCTAAAATAATTCGAATGGAATTTTCCTTGGTACTTACAATTGTGTTATAAATTTCACCGGTTAAGAAAAAATGGCAAGGGAAAGATGGGTGGTTCAATAAATGGAGGGAGAAAACAACAACAAGCAGCGAACAATAGGCAATATGATAAGATGCTTAATCACACGTCAAAGGAATGCAGCTACAAGTCACAATGACCCTTGACGCCACTTCTGAACACGTGCAGCTTGCATTTGGAGTTTATTATGAACACAGGCAAAGAGGCAGCAATGAGAGTCAGAGGAACAGCCCAATGAAAAGTGAAAACCTAGAAAAAGATCAGTAATTCCATACCCCACCATCCGCCTTAGAGACAGCTCTGTGCGCACCTGGTAAGTTTCTACAGATCTGAAAAAATTATCCAAGGAGCAGGCAAGCTGAGTGCAGGCAGATTCATTAGGGACGTAGTGCCTCTGCATCCCTAACTACCGAGGGGAGATTGGGGTATTGCAAACCCGAAGACGACAGCAGGTGTGTGTGAGAACGTGCCTCTGCTAGACTCCATTCAACAACCTGCATCAGAGACACAAGGACCCATTACAGCATACATGAGGCAGCGTTTCCGGGGTTTGCCTATGGAGCTATAAGATTAATAAGCTTCCTGGGTCTTTCTCATGCTCACCAAAGTTTGAGAAGCACCACTTTATTTATTTTTTTTATTTTTGTAACGTTTATTTATTTTTGAGACAGAGAGAGAGGACAGAGCACTAGTGGGGGAGGGGCAGAGAGAGAGGGAGACACAGAATCCGAAGCAGGGTCCAGGCTCTGGGATGTCAGCACAGAGCCCGACGCGGGGCTTGAACCCATGGTTGGCGAGATCATGACTGGAGCCGAAGTCGGACACTTAACCGACCGAGCCACCCAGGTGCCCTGAGAAACCACCATTTTAGCACCTCCCAGCCAGCGTGTCCTTGCCAGATGGCAACAGGCTGCTCTTGGATCCACTGGTTCCTTGTGGGGAGGCGGAAGACTAGGTTGACACCCAAGACCACTCTTACCAAAAGAAGCTTCATGACCTATTCTGTCTGCACCCACCCTCGAACCTTAGAAGCAGCCGTGCATCCTTTTCTTTCAAAGAAAGGGGAGGACGTGGAGGAACTTGGCTGTGAAATTATGATGCTGTGATCTCATTCTTGTCAATCTGGTTCTGAGCCCGGCTTTCTTCTGCTGTCTCCAGAACCCCAAACTTAATCATCAGGACTCCCTGTTCTTGAGTGTGAGGATGACACACATCTGGAACCACAGGGAAATGGCCATGAGAGGCTGAGGTTGTACAGCCAGACAATATTCTTTTAATGCAAAGAGGGGAAGAGTTGACCAAAGGTAAAACCAGAGATGGTTTGCCTGGGGGGTGGGGAGGGGACAGCGCAGTCAAATCCTATCAGTGTGGCTACGGCAAGAGCTTGCAGAGATGATGGTTTACTTAAGGAATTAACAGAAAAATAAGCTGCTCTGCCCACAATCATCTCAGCTGCCAAAACCCCAATTATTTCTTACCCTGAAATGATCCTAGGAAAAGAACAGTCCAACTTCTGCCCCAGTGTCAACTACTCCCTCTTGACCTGTGGTTAACTCCTTCGGAATATTAAAATATGATTCTTTAGCCTCTCGAGCTGACCCGGGCTATTACAGTGTCTTCCCAGATGGGGTCAACTGGGGTCTCTCTCTCTCCATCTCTCTGCCTCTTTCTCTCTTTTCTCTTTTTCTCATGTACACACACACACATTCTTTTTCTCTCTCTTTTTACTTATGTTCACAATGCTAAAGAATTTGACGAAAGCCCAAGATATTGGTCTTCATATGAGTCTCACTGATGCATGTTACTTTCTGGACTTCAGGGGACTGAAGTCTTTTAAAAAGAAACGTGCTCAGGAGAAGGGTTGGTGGGGCGGGGAGACCGTGGGGCTCTGGAGCGTGGGTACCTAATCATGTATCCTTGGCAGCCACAGCAAGAACCCCTGCTGACTTGTCAAACTCTCACATGGACGTTAAGAAGATTAAGATAATAGCATGCCTAACATAGCTAATAAGAAAGATTTGAAACAATTGGCAAAAATAGATGGAGTTATGAAACGCTTATTAAGGGATAATGATTCCGTGTCACAATAACGGCAACATAGGGAACATAGGGTCGGCTTAATTTCACGCACCGAGAAGAGAGATGTAGATGATATGGGGGCAGAAAGAGACAGAATCTGCAATGTTCTGTGCCCAGTGCCCGACGTGACAGGCAGAGACACATTCACCTGGGAACGAGCGCTGCCCCCCCCCCCCCCAAAACACCCTCATCACCAATCATGGCCAGGTTGGGAAGGGTGTGCAGGTCACAGAGCTGTCTGTTCACATCTGCTGTGTTGGCCACTGGAGGAGGTGTATCTGTGTGTCCAAACAACTTAAACAGATTTCCCTTAATTTCAGAGTAGTCACATCGACCTTCCCCCTTTGTAGCCTGGGCACATCATCAACATGCCAGTTCCCTCCCTGTTTGTTTTTTAGGGACAAGAAGCACGTAATTCCACTCAAAGGGAAGTGGCTGAGGACCCCTTCGGGCCCAGAAGGGTGAGGAACACACTGAATGCAGCTCCTTCCCATGCCCATCCCTGCCTCTCCAGGGAGGAGCCCCTGCGTCGGGACCCCTGTGCCTTGTGCAGACCGGACTCCGGGCAGGCAGGCTGGAGCACGAGGGGAGGTCCTCCTGGTCTCCACTCCGTATTTCTCATCCATTTAGAGGAAACAGCCAGCTGGAAGCCCAGGGACTTTCTCAAGCTCATTGGCCTTGTCTTTCCCTCACCAAACTCTCTTTCCTTTCAAAAGGGATGGGAGCAAGCTTCCGTCTGCAGCGAGAAATGACAAAGACCTGAACAAAGATGAGGCTTTTGATCCTCCGATGGGATGCTCAAGGTGGGAAGACAAGCAGTGGGTGACTCTCCTACATTGCTGGTGAAATGGTGGAAGAGAGTCTTAAGAAGATTGTCTGCAACAGGATTTAAAATCGAAAGCAAGCATACCCTTTCCACGAGCAGACCTCCTCTCAGGAACCCATCTCACGGAAGCAGCAGCACTCACATACGGAAGCACCTCTGTAAGCCATGCGCACTGTTGGGAGGCAAAAGTCTGGAAACCAGGGGAGCACCCGTTGACAGAGGAGCCAATGAACGTGATAGACCCCAGATGGCTTCCATACAGAACTAAACGAGCAGAGGAAAAGCGCAGACACAAAACACGTTGTGAGCACGTGGTTTCTTGGAAGAAGTCGGTGAGGCTGACATTAGTGTACAGGACAAGAGATGGGAAGGAACTGTGCCTCCCTCCGGCCCCTCCAAAAAAGAATAAAAGGAAAGGCTGGCACTAACCATTCAAGCATGTGGTGTAAGTCGGAGAAGCGGATTGACTTTTGGGGACGTGCCGTCAAGATCATACCTGTTGGGGAGAGACATAAGCTGGATCTCTGCCAATCCCCGTGGAGCTGGTAGTGCTCTGGACAGTTATCCCGAATTAGGATAAAGACCAGGCATTGGACTCAGGCTGCTCCCGGGAAGGAGGCGGCTCCCATCAGAAGAGGGAGAGCACCCGGACGGACGGGGAGCCCGAGTCAACCATCCAGCACAGGGATGGCGCTTTAGTCCTGGAGGGGAGGGGCCCGACGGCCAGGCACAGCAGCCACTGCAGGGGGCATCATCACATGTCTGAGTCTGTGAAATTATGGATACCGTGCGCGCAGATGCACAAAGAAAAAGAGTAAAGAGAAGAGAGGCCTCTTCGATTCTCAAATTTTAAATTTATTTCTCACACGGACAGTTCTGAAGCCAAGCCAGCCTCCATACCAAGGGCCTGTGGAGTAGACTCCCAGCCTGGGCAATTCTGGTGGTAATACTGCCTGATGATTTCCCCTGACGTCGTTACAATGGAAACCAGGCGCCAAGCTCCCGGCTGAACTAATGTCCGCTCCTGAGAACTCTGACTGCCTTCTATTTTTGAATGGGTTGGAAATAGAACCAAGGGATAAATTTTGTCTCCCTTTTGCTTGTCAGGGTCGGGTACCTTGAAATCAAGCATAAAACACAAAGGAAAGCCCTCAGAAGGACAGGAGGGCAGAGCTACATAGGGGGCTGTAAACTTGAAGCAATTGTTCCAACCCAGCCCTAACTAGGAAGCCCAGTGGTGACTCAGGCACCCCTTGAGGCCAATTAAGATGCTATAAAAAATGCAGGAACTTCAAAATTGGACACGTAATGAGTCCTTCAATATCATCTTCTCCTTCTTGCACCATATTACTAAGGCAAAGTGGAGACAACGCATTCTGTGTGCATATTTCTCCCAAGATTACCTTCTGCCATCATCTGAAAGATTTCATTTCTATCAACAAGTGTTAGGAGAACAACAGAGAGGAAAATGAGGCTGAAGCAAAGCTTCAAAGTTCTGTGTTTCTACTGATATGGAAAGAAAGATCCAGCCGCTCGTCCTCTTGCAACAGGATATCCTCATTTAATTAACGTTGTTCTGGAAAGAATAATGTAATTAGCCAAGAAAAAGGTAAGTTACACATATTGGAAAGGAGGACGAGAGTTAGTAAATGTAGATGATTTTTGTATATCTGGAGATCCCAAAAGAAATAGCTGGAGAAAGACCTCCTAGTACTATAATAGGAAAGCAAGGAGGAAGCTGGTTGAACGTTAACTATATTAGAAATCTATAGCTTTCTTTTATACTAGCGATAATTAGAACTATTGGAATGTGATGGGGGACAAGATTCCATCACAGGAACAATAAAAATATAAAACACTTAGGTTTACATTTAACTGGAAATGGATAGAATAAACAAAGAGAAAGCTAACAGAAAACTAACTGCCTTCAATGAAGCGGGTTGGGAAGCTTTTATGTCGCAAAGATAGCAATTCCATTCATTTGAATATGTAAGTTAACAGGATTCCAACTAACAGTTTATTTGGCACTAGACAATTCTAAATTTCACCTAGAGGAATAAATATGGATGAAAATCCTAAACGAAATGGGGGCTGTCCTATTAGATTTTAAGATACTCTTAAAATGACAGTAATTTATAAAATATCGATACCAAAATGGAAAGGCTGCCTGCTGATTGATCATTCAGCTACTTCCGATCCCTCCGGGCACCGAAATTAGCATCCTGTCTTTTCTCAGTTGACCATGGACTCTGGTGGATGGTATTTCGCATCGTGGCCATCTTCTCCCAGGTCCTCCCAGCCCAGGAAAGGAGCCATCAGCCCCCATGTCCTCAACACCATCTTAGGAAAAGCAGTTGTAGCCCTAAGCTTTGGACCTTTGTTCCTTTTGATGATGCTGAGTCAGTCTCCAAGGTCAGAACATGTCCTCTGGTTGTCCCTCCAGGACACCAAACATCTGGGAGAGAAGTGACCCATCCAGTTGGAACCAGCCGTTCTGTTTTCCAGCTTCCTGTTGGCCTTTCACTGGATGAATAAAATATGCAGACTCTTACTTTAATTTTTCACTTGTCTCCTGGACTTTCGATGCCTCGCATACCAGAGCTTCTCAAGTCATTTGTGCGAAGGGCTAGTTTTTTTCCAAATGCATCGTGTACGAGCACTTTTTTTAAATGCAAGAGGAATAAATAACCAAAAAAAAAAAAAAAAAAAAAAAAAAAAACGAAAAGAAAAAATGCCAACCAAATACAAGCCCCAATTTTTATTATATTCAACCGACATAAAATTCCTCTGTTATATGGCTCCAAATGCCTCTAAACACTTACTCTTTTCACAGGCCAGTGACAAACCATCAGTACCAGGCCACCTGCCACTGACTGTACTGTCCTAACCTCGTCATCAACAAACCGGCTGCCACTGTAGCTAAGGATTCTTCACACCCTGTGGCCCGTGCCACAAGACCATCTTCTATTTTTACAACCCTTTACTTTCGATAGCACTCAAATCCTCTCCCTCATAGGACTCTCCAGCATCATTCTGAGGAATAATTGGAGCAACTTCTTAAGTTTTGGGGTTTTTTTTTTACATTTATTTATTTTTGAGAGACAGAGAGAGAGACAGAGCACAAGTAGGGGAGGGGCAGAGAGAAGGAGACACAGAAGCCGAAGCAGGCTCCAGGCTCCGAGCCGTCAGGACAGAGCCTGACACGGGGCTTGAACTCACAAACCGTGAGATCATGACCTGAGCCGAAGTTGGATGCTTAACTAACGGAGCCACCCAGGTGCCTAATTGGGGCAACTTTTAAACAAACCCCATTTGTCAGGCGAGTGATGCAATTCCTCGTAGACACTTTCAGCGGTGTGCCCACCGTGGTCAGTGATGAAGCTGGAACTCACCTAAAGTGTCCTGATTCCTGATCGCGGGTTCTTTCCATCCCCCGGGGGAGCCATGTACGTGGTGATAAACGACAAGCTGATCTATTTGATGAGTTTATCCCGTGGCCCTGGCCGGCCAAAAACACTTTATGCGCGAATACTGCCAAAGTCCCTTCTTGCCTTTCTTTACCCCATATATTCTTGAAGAAAGCTCCCCACTCCAAATTGTCCAGCACCCTTGGGCTAATGGTATTGTTCCTACGCTGCCTCACTGTGTTGAGAGAAAAACTTCAAATGATCCATAATTTTCAAAAACAATAGCAAATCTCAAACCACAGCAATGTCACTAAAATCTCTCATTAAACTCTTCAAGAAGTGTAACAAATTAGTCGGGCTCCATGGCCACAACCAAGGTGGCCTTACTCACCTCCTAGCTGCGCTTCCAAACTGCAGGTGTGGTACGTTATGTAGGAGCAAATAAGCAGCCTCTGGCATGCCAAGTTTGTAAGTTAAGCTACGAAGACTTCAGGAAATTTTGAACCAAATCTCTGCTTATTATTCAGAAGGGGATGTTCTTCTCTGTCTTCTGCAGGAGGGGCCAGCGGTGTGCTTGGGGTGGGTGACAGCAAAGCTAAGTGCTCACGTCACTGCGGGGTTCATGCAGTTAAATGGAGTTCTAGAGAGCTTCAGGGGTGCAATGCTCCAGCTCAGGAAGGCAGCGTGGGGCAGGGGCAAGGCCTGGGTTCCAGAATCACAGGGTCCTAGCTTCCAACCCAGCCCTGCCACTCCCCAAATGGGTAATGGGCCTTGACTTTGGGATGCTAACAGAACTGTGATTATGGAACAAAGGTATATACGTAAAATGGCTTAGCACATACATGCTGGCAATTACTTGTCTTTGTAAATAGAGAAAAAGCGCACAGAGTTCACCTTCCACTACCAGGCATCCCCCTGCATCTTTTCAAAAAGCCCCTCGGAAAAGATTTTTGATTTATTTTTCCTCCATACTGACTCTATTGTATTAAAATAGCTTCAGGTGAGGTGCAGAAGCTACATGAAAAAAACACAGTTAAAAAGAGCAGTGAGAGTCACATTAAAGTCTACAATAGCCATTGGGCACTCAACTAGACAGCCTGAGGGCTGACTGATATCCACAGTGAGGATGTTTGCTAGGACGGGATAAAAAAAGGTTTGCTTTATGAAACGATTTTGCATTGGCTATTCTGACGCCCACTTCAAGAAGCTAACTTGTGCGGGGGCTCAGTCGGTTGAGCGTCCGACTTCGCTCAGGTCATGATCTCACGGCTTGCGAGTTCGAGCCCGGCGTGGGGCTCTGTGCTGAGGGCTCAGAGCCTGGAGCCTGCTTCGGATTCTGTGTCTCCATCTCTCTGCCCCTCCACCACTCACGCCTATCTCTCTCTCTCTCTCAAAAATAAAGAAACATTAAAAAAATTAAAAAAAAAAAAAGCTTACGTGTCTGAAGATGTATTTCTGGCTCAGAGTGCTCCCACCTTTGCTGGCTTTGATCCCTATTCTAACACAATACCTTAGTCTCTGTCAGGGCAACTCAGAGGACAGGGGAAATAAAATCATCTTTAAGTTACTGGAAACACTACAACATACAATAAGGACGTTTCGATTTTCTTTTTTTTTTTTCTTTTTTTTTTGGCTTGAGTTGTCCCAGTTGGCTGTCTACACTGATCACAAGACTCCTGTTTCTCAGGACTGTGGAGAGTGAAGCCAAGAAACTGAGTACAAACCAGGACAGGCATTCCATCATACAGATGTTTCACACCGTGTTTTGTTTTCTGGAACCAAAAGACACACGAAGACTTAAGTTTGCAAGACCACGTTTGAGCACTTCGGATACCTGAAGTTTTTCTTTTTCTTTTTTTTTTTTTAATGTTTATTTGTTGTGAGAGAGGGAGAGAGTGGGGGAGGGGCAGAGAGAGAGAGGAAGAGAGAGAATCCTAAGCAGGCTCCAGGCTCAGCAGGGAGCCCCACTCGGGGCCTCGATCTCACAACCGTGAGATTGCGATCTGAGCCGAAATCAAACAGCTGGCCACTCGACCGACTGAGCCACCCAGGCACCCCTGAATTTTCTCCTTTTATGTTTAAATGTTTTACGACAGGAGGCCCAGGCTATCTTTGCCTGCATGTACATCTGAAGAAGCAGACTGGGCCCAGCTGAAAGTCACTGATGCCACCTTCCTTCCGAGTGTCTGTGGCAGGGGGAGACCCCAAGCCCTCGGCTCCGCTATTCATACAAAACGTGGTGCAGCTGGTCGGGTTCTCTGAGCTCTACGTTGAAAACAGCTTTATCACCTCACATGTCGAACCAGATTTCGGGTCTCTTTCATTTACTTCCACAGATGTTTACTCAGAACTTACTACTGCGCTTAGGCCCAGAGGCTTCCGAGCTGATCACGACTGACTCAGGTCAGGCCTGTAGCATACAATTCAGAGCTTACGGGACAATCATCCAAACGGATCCTGTCATTCTGCTGATGAAGATGAGAGGCCTGGAAAGAAGAAACCTTCCCAGAGTCACACCGTAGGCGAGCGTGAACCGTTCAAAGTCACGCTTCTACGCGAGGGCAACTCAAGAGTTTAAAATCACAGTTACAATGTCGGTGCCATTACTATCAAAGAAATGGTAGAAAGTAAAACAAATCGCTGAAAATAAAAGGACGACGTGCCAGTCCCCTATCATGTAGCTTCTGGACACAGCTGTCAATTCATTTCTCCATCTGGATACAGCATAGCAGCTGTCTACACACCGTCTACACATGTCTACTCGTCTACACGTCTACACGCGTCTACACGTCTACTCGCTCAAACTGCCCGTGGATCTTCCAACTTATCCTTTGTTTCTGAAGGCAGAGTCAAGGCCACAATGACCCTCACTGTGTTCTCAGCTTTATTCTAGGTGAGTCAGATATGGAGCCCTGAATAGCAGAGACCAGGTTTTCACACTCAAGATTTTTATAATCTGGGGAGACACCAAGCCAGACTTGCGTGCAAATGTGTGTTAATAAAGCCCGTGTTTAATTATGGAATGTGCGTATCAATAATGTTAGCAGGCTATGGCTCGTGCTAGTCAAGTTGTGTCTTTTAGGAAGCCTTTTGGACACACTGCCCCCCAAATTGGAAAACCAACCTCTTCCAACTGTGCCTTTGTGCTTATCGTGACCCTACGTGGGGCTCAATTATGTGTCAGTCTCCACGTTGAAGTCAGGGTCCGCTTGTATCTGCCACCCAGTAGGCTCTCAGTATGTTTCTTGCATAAAGTAAATAAAAGATATTTTGAGATCCTAGTCCACTCTGGGGTAGCTTCCCAGAAGAGGAAAGCTGGGATTTATTTTAAGACATGGAAATGATTTGGTGGAAGGAGGCACATTTCTTCCTTAGTTCCCTTCACTATGCCTAGAACATGGGAGCAGGGCTTGGGGTGGGCGTAGTCAGAAGGGCTTGGGGGAGAGGTGAAGCAGACTGTGCCTGCGCTTCTTCCGTGATTGGAAAGAAGTCCTCAGGGGCGGGCTCGCTCCGCCAGAGTCAAGGGTGAGAACAGGAAACGAAGTCCTGACCCTCAACCCAGCTTCACCTGCACCCTCCTACCATATGTTCTCTGTACGAGACGCCATTGTACCAAACTTTGCAGTGACCTTGGGAAATCACTTCCATCTGGAAGCCTGGGTGAGTCACAGGAAGGCAAGATGAAATTTCTCCAGTTTGCATTTGGCCCGGACTGTCACATCTGCATTTTGACCCTTATGAAACGCTATTACCCAAGAACATACGGATGGCTGCAACATTGTAAATCAAAAGCCTTGCGGCTCCAATTCCCTTCCAATGCACACGGTTAGACATAGAAGTCACAGTTGCTTACAGGCTGCAGTTGGACTTTGAGAAAATGGCAGGCTCTGGAAAGCTCTGGGCATTTGGTCAGGACAGTAGCAAAGTGCAAGGGTTTGGGAAGGTAGTGGTTGGGTGGGAGAGTGTGGTGCACGCAATTTTTTTCTTTCTGGTTTTTGTCCCAGGAGATCCATTTGATATTGACACCTGAACTTTGTAACATAGCCTGGTCCTGCTCCACTGGCTTCTACACAAAAAAACACGATGCAAAGCAGCTGGGGCAAAAGCAGTTACCATGGAAACCCCAGGCTTTAGTTTGGAAAGTAAAAGTGATATTTATGATGACCGCAGCTATGGTTTGTACCAATGCGCTTCCCGGGAAGTCTCTTTTTATCCTGAACTTTAGTATTCCTTTCTTTCCCGCCCGTGGAATTTGGCAAAAGAAAAATTTTAAATCAGATTGGAAATATTACCTTCCCAGTTAAATAGCTAAAACAGGAGACCTTGATTTATTCAAACCATATTTGTTGAAGACAGATTTAACTCTAAATGGGGAAACTGCTTAAAGGTCAAGTTTTGTCTTGGATACTTTGAAAGAGTTGCTAAGCATTTTGTCCCCCAGGAAGGCTGTGCTGACACCAGGAGGTGTTACTTGTTACTTCCCCACAACCATTTTCCACCTCTCAGGAATGAGAGGAGAATTATGGCCGCAGAGAGCAAACACATCCTTTTGTGGGCATGATCGCAATTGTGGTCAAGCCGGTCATGGCAGCAGGAACAGACCGGTCGCCTTAGAGCACTGGCCTGAGATACAGAAAACATTAAGGGCATGGGCTGGGGCACCAGAGAGAGCCAGGATGCAATTCCCACTCTGCCGCTAGTCCTTGCTGCATGACCTTGGGCAAGTTTCTTAACCAGCCTCTGCCACAATTTCCTCGTCTCTGAAATGAGAATCAGAAAACCTACCGCTCCAGTTTGCAAGGATTAAATAAAATAATGCACACAAAGCATTTAGTATCAGCACGTTATAAACTATAATGCAAAATGAAACCAAGCTGGAACCACTGTTTACCCTCTAATGGCAAGGAGGGTGGATGATCTTGGGCCAGTGGAGTTGCCAATACCTACATAACAGTCGTGGATACATGCACGCACGTACACACATTCAACTGTCTACGTCGATTTTAAAAAGCAACTCTTCAAATACAAGCGTAATTACCGATCTTTATAACTAAACAGTATTGAATTAATTGCCCATATGTTCACAGTAGTATGGTGAGCCCTGTGCAGCACAAGTAAAACAAAGCCTGTCCAGGGGTGCCTGGGTGGCTCAGTCGGTTAAGCATCTGACTCTTGATCACGATCTCACAGTTCGTGAGTTCAAGCCCAGCGTTGCACGGGCTCTGCACGGACAGTACAGAGCCTGCTTAGGATTCTCTCCCTGCCCCTCGTCTGCTCGCTTTCTCTCTTTCTCTCTCTCTCTCTCAAAATAAATAAACATTTAAACAGCGGAAACAAAAATGGAGGCTGTCCTTGTTCTTAACAATCCTAAACCGATGACACGGACATGGACAAAAAAACAGGTGGACAGCTATAGCTGCCAACAGTCTTAGAGAAATCTAGAAAGCCAGGTAGAGACACTATGCATAAAGGCAAAGGTCTAATGCATGAGGAAAAAAAAAAAAAATTAAAAGGAAGAAATCAATCAAAAGGAAGAATCAGGTGGAAGGGAGGTAGGGAAGACAGGAGAGCAGAAGCAAGCAGACCAAACTGACACATTCTCTGGCTTGAAGCAACTGGTCCATCTCAGAGCGCAATGGCCACAAGCCTGGCCCAGCTCCTCCGATGCCCGTCTCTGAGCCCCTCAAAATCCAGCCCGTCTCCTCGTGTTCCCTTTCTCATTCCATCTCAAGGGCATCTGGTTGTCACGGGTAGCCTCTTACCTGGCCCCTGATGATTCCCTCTTCTTTTGTACTCATCTTCCCTTTCTTGGAGGAAAAAAAAAGCAATGATTGGCTATGAAGCCCTCGGCAGTGACAATTCTTGTTGCCAGGATTTTCTGCCACACTGAGCCTTCCACTTTTCCAAACCTCAGGCGAGTGTTGCTTGTTCCTCTTCTGTTTCTTTCTCCCAACTTCATACCCGTCCCTAAGTTCAGCCCTGGGCCCGTCTCCTTGTCGGAGGGCCCACTGACTTAGCAGCACCGGTTCCCCAATCCCGTCACGAGGGCTGGCCCCTCACCAAGACGCAGATATTCACCACTGATCTCTGGATCAGTTGTGTCCAACTGAACACTCTGAGATGATGGAAATAGCTCAATGCCGGGGCACCTGGGTGGCTCGGTCGGTTAAGCGCCCGACTCCAGCTCAGGTCGTGATCTCACAGTTCATGGGTTCAAGCCCCGTTTCGGCCTCTGCGCTGACAGCTCGGAGCCTGGAGCCTGCTTCGGATTCTGTGTCTCCCTCTCTCTCTGCCCGTCCCCCATTTGCGCTCTGCCTCTCTCACTCTCAAAAATGAATAAATGTTAAAAAAAAAAAAAATTGAAAAAAAACACAACAGTTCGATGCCTACACTGTCCAGTAGGGTAGCCATTCATCGTATGCAAATGAGCATTTGAAACGTGGTTAGCCTGGATGAGGAACTGAATTTATAATTCTCTCTTATTTCCATGAATTTAACTCAAATTTAATTCGCCACATGTGGCTCGTGGCTACCACGTTAAACAGTACAGTTCTACATAGTTTCACTACAGCTCCGTGATTTCAGGTGTGATCTGGTCACAACTAAAGGCTTTCCAGAACGTGTTCCTCCCCCTGGCATCTCTGTCTGCACTCTAGGCTCAAATGCTACCTTTTGTTTATTACACTCCGATTCCTCATAAGCAGCCTCTGATTCCCACTATTCCCCCTGCAGGCATCCCCACTCTGGGCATTGCCCCTCTGTCCCACGGCCACACCCCGTCCAGGTCCTCATTCAGACCTACACAGTCAGCTGGGTCTCTCACTTCAACGCGCCCTGCCGTCGCTGCTGATCTAACCTCTCTCCAACACTGCTCCATCATGTCACTTACCTGCCTCAAACCCGCAGTGTGGTTCCCCACATTCCCTTACTTCAAGGCCAAAATCCTTGTCTGCTTTTCAACAAAACACCAAGAGAATGTGATGCCATGAAGCGTGGCCATGCTGCCTTCCACGGTTCTCCCTGCACGCACACACAAACACACACGCACGCACGCACAACTACCCTTTCCAGGCGGATCATCTCACTAGCCCATGGACATTCCATGCTCACTCCTACCTTGGGGCGTGGCTTTGCAAATCCTACCTTTCAAGATCCAGCTGAAGACTCCCTCCCTCCATAGACATTTCCAAGCCCTGCCTGACACACCTCGCCTCTGAATTCCTGGAACATTTCTAGGGAATGTCATCTTGTCCTGATAATTACTGTTTCATGGGAACTATCCTTTCCTTCCCAATTAGACTTCAAAGCAGTGAGTCGTTTTCTTCAGTAACCCCTGTAAGACGTAGCTCAGATCGGAGCGTGAGGTAGATGTTTATTGCTTCGTGAACACTTCTCAACTAATTGGTACGTTCAGGATAAGAGCTGGACACGAAAACGTCTGAGAACTCAGTGAACATTAAACTCACACTGTTCATAATCGACTCTCTGCTCCCCCTCCTTCTTGGCAGCTCCCTCTACTTGTCCTCGCCTTTTCCAGCTTCTATTCCCTTTGGTGTCTACCTCTTCCAGGAAATCACATGAGCTAATCGTGACGGGTCAGGGTACAGAGTGTAAGAGTTTTCCATCTTCTCCTGGGGGGGTGGGCACGGCTGATGCTGCTTATGCCATATAATCAACGTGTGTCTGTTGAGGAAGTCACGCTATAGAGTATAGCGGTAAAATCATGACAGATCTCTGCTTCTTACTGGTTTGGTGTCACTGGATGAACTGTTCAACCCTGATGAGTCTCACTTCTTGGGCAGGTAAAACAAGGATAAAAATACTTCATTGTACATTTACAGGGAAACCACAAGTTAAATAAAATCACACTTGAATAATGGGCTAAAGATAGAGGATTGGATATGCCAGACACAGAACCACATGGATGACCGAGGCGTTTTCATTTTAAAGAATGATCTAGAAAAGCCATGTTTAAACCAAAAGAACTCCTTAAAGTGGAGTTAATCTGTGTCAACTAATCTGAAGGAGAAGGAGCATCTGGAAATCACATACAGCCCATGACTGCGGCACAGGGCCACACGGAGGTGAGAGGAATCTGAGCAGGTCTGCTTCCTCTCGGGAGTGACGAGGCGGAACAGAACCGTGAAGGGAAAAAAGCAGTCCTCATACAGAGGCCAGAAAGGACAGTGGCTAGCCAACAGCAGGAGGAAAAACACTCTTTGGCTTATCAGCCACAGAAGCTAAGCAGGACCTTGAATTCGGGGTAGCGATTCCCCTTTCAGTTTCTCCTGATAATAAAAAGGGGCTCAGGAAAATCCCTCCCAACTTTTTACTGCCGAAGGTCACTTTGCTATGTTTCCCCACAGAACCTATGCTCTGAAAAATTTTAAATGATATACAGTAGACGAAGGGCCTACGTATTGACCAACACAGATCAACTGTGCTGTAGATGTTAGTTACATGAAACACATGACTATTTGTTTCTCATATTTTTCTATACACTGTACATGTACAATGGGGTAGCAACCTAATGCGTGAATATAAAATCTATAAAACCTATTCCATACTCTGAAGTCTAGATTTTCACAGATCTCATAAAATCTGTAGAACCATGTGAATCCAGACTGGGCTCTCTGCCAAATGAGTTCTGATCAGGCTATGTTTTTGGCCCTAAATTAGTAACGTCGAACTCTTTATCTTCAGAGTTTTTGGACTTAGGAATTCCAAAAGAATTGTGTTTATACTACTCTATGTAGTTTTCTAAAAAAAGAGGTAGTCTTTTTGAAAGATTCCGTTAAGCTTTACGAAATGTAAAAACTAGCGAGTAGCAATTTCAAAACTTACTACAAAGCTACAGTAAGCAAAACAGCCTGGTACTGGCATGAGAATAATAGATATCTGGAATATGGAAGAGAATTGAGAATCCAGAAAGGAATCAAGTTATCAATCGTTAACTGAATTTTGGCAAGGGTGTGAGGGAAAGAATAGTTTTTTCAATACGTGGTGCCTGGGCAGCTACATTTCCACATGCACAAGAATGAACTTGGAACCTTACCTCACACAAAATATAAAAATTAACTCAAAATGGATCCAAGGCCTAACTGTAAGAGCTAAAATGATAAAGCTCTTAGAAGAAAGCAGAGTGAGGGGCGCCTGGGTGGCTCAGTCGGTTAAGCGTCTGACTTCGGCTCAGGTCATGATCTCACGGTCTGTGAGTTAGAGCCCCGCGTCGGGCTCTGTGCTGACAGCTCAGAGCCTGAAGCCTGCTTCAGATTCTGTGTCTCCCTCTCTCTCTGACCCTCCCCCATTCATGCTCTGTCTCTCTCTGTCTCAAAAATAAATAAACATTAAAAAAAATTGTTTAAAAAAAAGAAAGCAGAGTGATAAGTCTGTGACCTTGGATTAGGCAATGTTTTCTTAGAAATGACACCAAAAACATAAGCAACAAAAAAGAAAAAGTAGAAAGATTGGACTCCATAAAAATGAAGACATGTGTCCATTAAAGGACACTCTCAAAAGAGTTAAGGACAATCCATAGACAGAATGTGAGAAAATGTTTGCACATCCTATATCTGATAAGGGTCTAGTATCACAAATATATAAAGAACACCTACAATTCAACAACAAAAAGACAAAGAACTTAATTTAGAAATGGACAAAGGACTTGAACAGAAATTGCTCCAAAGAATATATGCAAATGGCCATCAGGTACCTGACAAGATGTTCAACATCATCATTAGTCACGAGGCAAATGCAAAGTAAGACCACAAGGAGATACTACTTGACATCCACTGGGGTGGCTGTAATTGAAAGGAAGAAAAGGAAAATAAGTGCTGGTGAGGATGTGAGGAAACTGGAACCCTCAAACAGTGCTGGAAGGTACATAAAATGGGGCAGACACTGGGGAAAACAGTTTTTTGGTTCTCCAATAAGTTAAACATAGAAGTACCATATGACCCAGCAATTCCACTCTTAGGTATGGACCGAAACGAATTGAAAACAGGTATTCGAGCAAAAACTTTTGCATGAATATTCATGGCAGCACTATTCACCAGAGCCAAAAGGTAGATACAACTCATATGTCTATCAGCTGATGAAGCGATGAATAAAATATGGTATCCA
Source organism: Panthera onca (assembly GCF_046562875.1). Classification (NCBI taxonomy): domain Eukaryota; kingdom Metazoa; phylum Chordata; class Mammalia; order Carnivora; family Felidae; genus Panthera; species Panthera onca. Next base: position 173,639,176 of record NC_138342.1, read on the forward strand.
AACAATGAAATATTATCCAATCACGCAAAGGAATGAAGGACTGATATGTGTCACAGTATGGGTGGAGCTTGAAACCATTACACTCGGTGAAAGAAGTCAGACAAAAAGGTAACATGTTACATGTTTCTAGAATTATTTGCACTTTTGAGATTAGGCAAACCCAGACAGAGGAAATCAGATTGACAGTTGTCAGAGGCTTGGGAGAGGGGAAATGAGGAGTGACTGCTAACAGGTACAGGATTTCATTTGGGGGTGGACATGTTTTAGAAGTTAGATAGTGGTGACAGCTGCAGATCATTGTCATTGTACTGAATGTTACTGGATTATACCCTTTAAAATGATTAACACGATGAGTTTTATGTTATGTAAATTTTACCAAAACACAACAGTGGGTAGACAACTATTAGCTTTTTAGGGACCCTAAGGCATCTGGAAACCTTAGTTTTTTTGGAATGACTGGCCAAGATGTTGGAACACAGTAAAAAGAATCAAAATTATTGACTATAATTAAACGTGTTTCTAAAGATTTTGATAGATCTTAGGAATTCCTGTCCTATAAACCAGGGTTTATCGGTCCTGGCACTATCGTCATTCGGGGCTGGTCACCGCTTTGTGGTGGGGCTGAACTGGGCACTGTGGCGGGTTTAGCAGCATGCCTGGCCTCTACCCACTAGATGCCAATAGCACCTCCCACCCCAACTGGGACACTGTGACAACCAAAAATGCCTTCACATGTGGCCAGATGTCCCCGGGGAGCAAAATTACCCCTTGTTGAGAACTACCAGTTATGACTTCCGCAGGACAGTTTCTTTTTCTGGGATTTCACCTTCTCCCAGAGTCTCCTCTGAAAGAATCCACTTCTGCGACTGTCCTTTAGTTATTTCCTAAGGAGAGTGAAATCATGTTGAAAAACAACACAGTTGTTGACTGCAAGTAAGTTTCAAAAAAAAACCATTTCTCATTATAAGGGATCAACTATGTGATCAACTCACAAGCAGCAGGTTTCTCGCGGGCAACTACACGCCCTGGCAATAAGCTAAATGTGGATAGCATGCGCGTGCGCACACACACACACACACACACACACACACAAAGAAGAAAGAAAAAGTTAGTGTTCAACATTCCCTTTTCAAACCCTTTTTGGGCAAAGACTACGGCTCTGCCAGCATTCCAGAATAATGACAGCTGATGTGCCTTTTGTCAACTATCCCTCCTTCCCTTTTGAAAATGCAAACCTAACTCCTTCCAGAACCTCTTCTGATACCCTTTACTGAATCTGGAATCCGATACCCTTGGCACAGACAGCAACCTGTGCCCCAGACCCCCCTTAGCAGCCATTGCCAGGGAGGCGAGGCTACGGGTCCAGGACACCAGTCCCCTATCTGTTTCATATCTTGGACTTCTGAGTATTCCATTTGAAGCTGGAGTTTCATTTGAATTCATGCGAACAAGGAGTTCTGAAGCTGACAAGTTTGAAAGCCACTGGCCCCGCACAAGCCCATTTTACTACAGATGAGGAAATAAAACCCAGGCTTTTAACTCCTGGCTGGACCACTCTCCTCTCTTCCAGGGAAGCCGGCCAAGCAGCTCCAGCAAGATGTCACTTCACCTCTGTTGTGTCTCTGTTTCTGCTTCTCTGCATGAGCACCCAACTTCTTACAGGTTTGTTCTGGGAATTAAAATTGAGGCAGTAAAGTGGCACAGGAGCACCATTGCTATGGACTGAATATCTGCGTCCCCCTCCAAATTCACATGTGGAAGCCCTCACCCCAACGGGACAGTATTTGGAGGTGGGGCCTTTGGGGGGTGATTCGAGTTAGATGAGGCCATGAGGGTAGGGACCCCATGATGGGATTAGTGTCCTTGTGAGGAGACAAAGCTCGTCTTTTCTCTGCCACATGAGGACACCCCAAGACACCAGCTGTCTGTGAACCAGGAGGAGAACCAAGCCCCTGACCGTGCTGCACCCTGATCTTGAACTTCCCAGCTTCTAAAATTGTAAGAAATAAATGTCTGTTGTTCAAGACACCCAGTCTGTTACAGCAGCCAGAGAAGTGACTAAGAGAACTATCTATCCCATCAGATATGTGAACTACTTTATTTCTTTTTCCTAGGAAGAGACGTGTTAACTCTTCACATGATTATTTTTAAACTTCATATGGGTCAGGGTCACGAGAGAAGGCTTGGCCTTCTGGACTATCCAAGGACTCTGCCACTGTCTGACCCCATGGGTATCTTCCTCTAACTGCCCCGTCTGGAACCACAAGCTTCCACGGTGCCAAAGGAAATGGTCACACACGGGGTCGGTCTAATTTCTGCTTCACACGCTGATATCAGTGGAAGAGGTACCTGAGCCTAGGTGGTGACGTCAAGGTTAAGCTGAACTTCCTCATCCCCTTTTCTAAGTTCTTAGTAAATCTAAAAGAATGCACACAGTTGATATTTTACAGTGATTTATCACCACCGAAAGACACTAAGGAAGGGCAATATCCATGAGCCAGAACCTCTGAGAAATTTCTGGCAATTACAGGTTGGTTGGTCATGAGCAGCCTCAATGAAGGACAGATAAGTCCTCAGTTAATCTCCAGAAAAGAAGGTAAAGGTAAGAGGTTTCCCAGTGGCTGCTCAGTGATACCCCCAGGGGCTTTGAATAACGGATGCTGGAGACACAGGTAGACCAGGGGGGCTGTTCAAAGACAAATCTCAATTGTATTCAAGTGTCTGAGAAGAGTATGAATGCTGAGGTTCACATGGGGTGGGAGGCCCCTCACTTTTCCCAGGCAAGGTCAGCAGACAAGTAAGGGGAGGCTCTCCTGGATGGGGATCCCAGGGGGCCAGTCATGCCACCCGGAGGACAGGCCACCACACCCCCTGTGCCAAGCAAACAGGACAAAGAAACCCTGCTCCGTAAAACTGAAACCTTTTCCTTCTATCTCCTTCTCTGCTCCCTATGGATACACAGGTCTGTACCTTAGCCAACCTAAACTACCGCAAAGATCATTCGTTTCCTTCTCCCCTTGATCTGGGTACAATAAAACTTTATTTACAAAAACAGGCCATAGTTGGCTGGTCTCTGTTCTACATGATAGACAAAGTAAAATCCAGAGCCCATGAGTGAGTAAATCACAGTATAAAAGGGCGATTAGTATTACTAAACTAAATTATAGAAAGAAACAAAAAGCAACGTAGGTAATACAATCGTTTAATAGCAATACCCTAAATCTAAAGTACAAATATTAACCCAAAGATGTGAATTTCAGGAAGAAAGGAAAATCAAAGTGTGCTAAACTTCTTTCCTTATGTGGGCAAAGGTGACTGACAGAAGTTGTGGTAAGACACAACTGAAGGTTTAAAAAAAATGCTTCTGAAAAGCTCTAAGATAACTTCTCATAGAACTAAAAATAGGAGACAAAACGTTTCCAAAACATTGCAGAATTAAAAGGCAAAGGGGAAAAAAAATGGTTCAATTTGCAAGAGACAGAAAACAAAGAAAAGGAAGAAAGTATAAAGCAAGAGGACAAACATCAAAGCAAATGTATCTGTTACAATCGCTGGAAATTAGTTAAATCCTTACCAAGAGACAAATACACAGACTAGACAGACACATAGACCATAAAAATATTTATGTGATGCAAGATACACAACCTGATACATAAAAAGGCAGGCAAAGGTATGTTGGCAAATGCAAACAGAAACATATTAAAGATTACAGCATTAATTTTTTATATGTACATATCAAGGAAAAATAAATAGGACAAAAAGTCTATATTTAATGGAGATATTGTTGACTCAGTCTTTTAGGTATCAAGCAACTATATCAACATACATAAAGCAAACCTGTTAAAAATAGAAGAATAATTGGAAGACTTCTTCCCAGTAGCAGTGAGAATTTAACCATACCTCCCTCAATATTTGACAAATGAAGTAGATGATGAGTAAAGATAGAGAATAGAAGGTCTTAAAAACACCACCATTAAAGTTTAGTTAACATATGCCTATTAAGTATGAAATCTATTAACTCTGCTAATTATTGATCATATATTAAGTCATAAAGAAAACCTCCATAAATTCCATAAGCTCGAAATTATTTAGTTCACATTTTCTGACCACAATGCAGTAAATCGGAAACTGATTTGCCACAGTGGAGGATTCAAAACACCAGTTATTTGTAAATTAACAAACAACAAGAACACCACGACGAATCCTCTTCTTTCTACACAGGACAAAGGAGACATTAACAGTGGAAAGACAGAACAACCCAATGAGAGCCCAGCCTAGCAAAACATAGGGCAAGGAGCTTAAGCTTGCTTAAAGGAAAAGGTACAGCTTTGACTGTTTGAATCTTAGGCAAGAAAGAATTAAAGTACATGAAGCAAACATTCTGCACAAAGTTATACAAAAGGGCAAAATATAACGAGAAAAAGTATAAGAAAGAAATTTCTACAGATTAAATTATTGCACCAGAAAACAGATTAAAATGATTAATAAATCCAGGTCACGGGTTCCTAGAAAAATCTAGTAAAATAGACAATCTTCCAGGGCTATCTTGGTGAAGACAGAGAGAGAGAGAGAGAGAGAGAGAGAGAGAGAAAGAGAGACAGAAAACATAACCACAGGATTGGGAAATGGGAAAAATAGAAAATAAATGAAAAATTAAAGAATTTCCTGGAGAATTCTATTGTAAAAATGTTAAGCCTCAATGAGAAGGAAAATGGAAAATAAGAAAACAAAGATTATCAAATCTGACAATCAAAATAGACCACTATCCATGGAAGAAATAGAAACCAGTCTCCAAGAATTGCATCCATAAAAGGAGCTGTGCCCAAATGTTTTATGGGCAAGTTCTTTCAAACCTTGAAAGAACACATAATTCTTATGCTATTTAAACTGTTATGGACGGTTGAAAAAAAAAAAAGAAAAGTGTCACAGTTGGCTTTATGATGTTAACATAAACTTGATACCAAAAATGTGACCAAAACAGCATACTAAAATAAAACAATACAGTCACTTCACATAGAAATATAGATGCAATCCAGAAACAAAATATTTAGTATAATTCAGTAGCATCAAAAAGAATAATGCCACTGATCAGATGGAATTTAATCCAAGAATACATGGATAGGTTAATACTGTGAAATAAAATTTATCAGATCGGTGTCAGTGACAAAAGCTGATACTGATGTGTACCAAAAAAGGAGCATTTGATAAAATTAAAAATTCAGTTTTGGTAAGATTTTTCTATAAACTACAGAAAGGTACTGCCTTGGTATGAGGAAATACGTTGATCTAAAACCAACAATGAGTGCCATATCCAGTGTCGAAACACTGAAGCAGCATTTCCCAGATCCCCTACAATAATCACTTTTCCAGGACATGTTAGCAAGTGCGATGAAAAGTACAATGTAAACAATCGTTCAAAAGTCATTTGGGAAATAAATGGAGTGACATGTCATATTTCTCAACAGGAGGTCTTGGCATGATAAAGATGTCACTTTTCAAATTAATCTATACATCCTAATCAATCATGATCGACCCGTGACAGGATTCGTGTGTGGTGGGGGCCAGTGAGCGACAGGGTGTCACTTGGCAAAATGAGTCCAGGGTTCTTCTGGAAGAATAAACGTGCAAGGATGGACGAGATAGTTTTGAAAAAGAATATTCTTCCAGGGGCCTTAAACCAAAAACTATTAAAATGTATTATGAAACCACAAGAGTTAAAATAATGTATAGAACTTTCCAATCACTATGATGTATACCTGAAGCTCACATAATGGTGTATGTCAACTATAACACTACAATGAAAAGGGAATAAACGATTTTAAATGAAAAAAAAAATCACGGGGCACCAATGCTAGAGCGGAGAGACAGGTAAATGGAACAGAAGGAGTCCCCAGATTCTTTCTAATATCACAAAGGTGGCTTTCCAAATAAGACAGGAAAGGGTAGATTATTCACTAGATCTCTCAAGAATACCTGGCTAACCATTTCGAAATCGATACAGTTAGACATCACCTACCAAAGTGCAAAAATAAATTTCAGATGGGTTACAAATGATGCCCTAAAAGAACTAGGAGAAAACAGAGGTTATCTGACTGGCATCGGGGAAGCATCTCTCCAAGCATCCCCGAGAAGGCACAATTCATGAAGGAACAGATTAAAATAGGTGACTACATAAAATTTTTAAACATCCATATATTTGCAAAACCCACAAAAACCATAAAATGTGAAAAACCCAATGGGCAACATAGTTGCTAATGTATGTTCAAGAATTATAGTATCATTAAATACTCCTCATCTTTATTCTCATTTTAGTAAACCTCTCTGTCTTTCTGCCTGCAATCCATTTGCCATTGCTATTCCACAGATGGTGGACGCCACCCTGGAAAGGAGGACATGATTCAGAGGAGCGTCCCATTTAGCCAGAAAAAAAAAAGGGAAGGTCTTCCCCATCTACCCTCTATGGGTGGACTGTGCGGGGAAACGGGGAAGTAGTGGGAAAAGGCAGCTGGATGTCTGCTCTGAGCTCCCCTCTCAACAAGGACCTTGGGGCATTTAAGAAAAAGGTGGGAGTGAAGGTGGTTTTTCCCACTGTCCATTCTGGGCATCTGGGAGATGGCACGTGACAGGCCGTACCTATGAAAGTCACAGCCAGCATGTTTGAACAGAGAGCAAGCCCAGTCAATACGCCTGTGGCATGGTGTGGAAGGCACCCACGGGACTCTCCATGCCTTGAGACAGGGGTGAAACAGTGTTGAGGATTTTAGGAGCAAGAGGTGATCAAGGGGGGGCAGTCGGGACAAAGTGACTCTCTGGCCAATGGCAACAGAGCAGATATCTCCCCAGCCAGGAATGAATGGAGTCACAGGCCAAACCTTGAGAGTCGGAGGTCCCAGGGAGGACTCCGTGGGGCTGGGTCATCAGGTGGAGTAATGGGCCACCACGACCAGCCTCAGATTCATCAGGGCACAAGAGCATGGGCTGGGGGCTAGTGTTAAGTCACTAGACTACACCAACCTCCCCAGTGCAGGATACTAAAAATCACACTTAAGGGTCAGCCAAGCACCCTAATTTCCTATCTACATACCCACGAAATCGTGTGAGCCCTTGGACCTGATCAAGTTGAAGGCAAATCTGAAAGGCTTGTTGTTATTCAACAGAAACTGAATATATAAAGACATTGCTTAAACGATCGGATCAGGCTGAGCTTATCGAATTTGACTAAAATTGTGTGTGTGTGCGTGTGTGTGTGTGTGTGTGTGTTTCTGAGGAAGTTCATGAAAAAGATCGCATCGGTTTTTGGAAGATAAAGAAGCTACATTTTCTCTGCACTATCTGATCATGGCATGAGAAAAAAACTGGCAACCGGGTATATACTACAGATAAGTGATTGATGTCCTCAATGTATAAAAAGAGCTTACAAATAGAAAAGAAATAAAAAGAAATGGAATTATAAAAAGTGGCCCAAAAGCACAGACAAGCAATTTCACGTTACAAGAGTCGAAATACAAATAACTAATAAGAAAACAGGGGAGACTTTTTCAGGTAGTAAAGAAATACTTGGTTTAAAAATGAGAAGCTGCTCTAAAAACGTCCAGCTGGCAAACCAACTGGCAGTGTTAAAATGCAGCGAACCTGCTAGACAAGGAAAATGCCTTAGAAACAGGTCCTCACATCCGAACCTGAAACCGGGAGGCCACAAAACACAGCAATGCCTTCGTCCCTAAGGGTCACCTGCTTCAAAGTAATGACTTGCCTGTCTGTAGCCTGGTTGGAAAGAGTCGGTTATCGTTCAAAGCATTGTTGGAACTCATTTTAGATGTTTTCTGAGCCTGCAGCACATTCTTTTGAAGATGACGGTAAATCTTCATCGACAGTTTCGTCTTGTGGAAAGAGCCAGAATTAATTTAAAGCCAAGTCTGGTTATACTATTTGTGATCAGAGAAAGGTTTTCTCGTAAATCTGCCCTGGAGGCAATGGCAAAGAGGCATTCCAGAACTAGGCAGCAGCTCACGAAAGTATTTGCAACCGTGAGAAGAATGGTGCATCTTTCACCTGTCCTGTGTAAAGGTCTCCCACTGGTCTGTCCACAGTCTTCCTTCCACTAAGCCTTTGATAGTTTGAAATACAGGCTTGTTCCTGCTCAACCACTCATAAAATACCTCTAAAAGCCTACTTAGTCTGGCCCTCTTTCTCCAGTTTCATTTGTTACCAGTTATCTCACAGCCTCTCAGTTCTGGCTACACTAGCCATCTGGAAAATCCTCATGGACATCAGGCCAACCTTGTCAGAGTCCTTGCCCGTTCTGTTGCCCCCCTCACCCTTTTGGCCACTGAACATCTCCCCATTCTGCACATCCTGGCTCAAAGGTCAAGCCTTCCTTTGCAGCAAGGCTTTTCTGCACTCCCTGCCCCAGGTCACTCACCTCCACAGTGCATGTTCTCAAGGCACCACCCACACCCTCTTCATTGTACGTAGTCTGGATTTTTTAATCAGACATTATCTGATTAATATCTAACTCTCCAAAGAGATTAGAAGCCTGCAGGAAGGCAAGGACCCAGACTGGCTTTACCTGGTGCATTACCTAAAGGCCAGCATGAAGGAAGCTCTCCATAAATAACTAGCGGGTGAAAGAGAAGTGCAATTTGATATGATTGTGTGGCAGACAAGCCACAAGATGGTCAGAATCACCCTCCCGCCCTCCGGGCGTCTGCCACTTGCCCATCAGGACAGAAATCCGTGTCCTTGTCCCTTGCACCCATGCTGGCCCTGTGCCTTACTTTCACTGCAGAATGAGACAGCAGTGACACGGGCCAAGTCTGGGCCTAGCTCTTCAAAGGCCTGGCCACGTCTGCCCCGGCCCACTTGCAGACAACGGCCACGTTGTAAGAAAGCTGGTCTATACCCCTGGAGGAAGAGAGGCTGCCAATTCTGAGAGCCAGCCCCAACAGTCACACGTACTGGCCTTGACTCATCCCTGACCCACAGAATCCACGAACTGTAAAAGAGTTGCTGCCTTAGGCCACGACGTTGCAGGATGGCGCGTGGTACAGCAGAAGTAACAGAAACTGGCCTCGCGTCTTAAAATCGTAACGGTTCTGAGATTGTCTTCACATCACATCTCTAAGAGGTCAACCTTCTCCGTAAGAGTCAGGGGCCTGATCCCTCTGTGCCTGCAGCCGAGCCACACAGGGTCTGGTCATCTTGGGCATCCATAAGAGTCAGAGCCACTGTATGTCATTTATACATTACACGCACTTGTCCTTTTTCCCTGCTGTGTGTCACATATCACCAGCTGAAAGTCTGCTACGTATTTAATTGCACAGATTTTCGGCTCCATTAGGGGAGGGATTTTTTTTCTTGTCTTTAGCTCCAGTGATTCTCTAGCTGCCTGGGACATAGGAGATGCTCAATGAAATTTGCTGAACGAATGAATCCTTTGCCTCACTGCTTCCCGCTGATTCGCCCCTTGCCAGCTTTGCCTTCCCTCCAACATCCCATCTTAAAACACATGCTGGGGCGCCTAGGTGGCTCAGTCGGTTAAGCGTCTGACTCTTGGTTTCAGTTCAGGTCATGATCTCATGGTTTTGTGAGTTCGAGCCCCAGGTCGGGCTCTGTGCTGGCAGCTTGGAGCCTGCTTCGGATTCTCTCTCTCTCTCTCTCTCTCTCTCTCTCTCTCTCCCTCCCTCTCTCTCTGTCCCTCCCCTGCTCCCACTGTCTCTGTTCCTCTCAAAATAAATAAATGAACTGAAAAAAAAAACAAAACAGAAAAAGAAACCACATTCTCCCTCCTCACTACTGCGTGCCCTGCTATCTTTTTAATTTTAACATTAATTATCAAATATTCTATGTTTACGTGAGCCACAGCTCAGCCCCACACTGCCTCCTTTGGCTCAGAGATAACAGCAATGCCTACGTCCAATAATAATAATGCCTGTTTTGCATTTCAATCAGATAACCTGTCCAAGGTTCAGACACACAATTATGCGATCAGTAAATATTGCCCCCTTATCCCTTTCTTTCCAATGCTCTCTCTTTCTCGGCCCTCCAAGGGATTCTAGCCCTCATAGCAACGTCCTTGTATGTCAGTAATGGTCTGCAAGTCACATACATTCTGATAAAATTCACATTTGTGGCCATCACAGCACTGTGCTAGGCAGTTGACCTGTATAACATCTCCTATTTCATGAAGAAGCAAGCCTAGCTTTAAATCTCAGGCCATGGCTCCCAACCCCCCCCCCCCCCCCCACCAGCGCACTGACTCTGGGACTAGCGGGTTCTAGGCAAAAAGACGAAATAGGCAAAGATGCTGTACATGCTTTAGGCGCTGGAGCGCCCCCCTGAGGCATATTTTTTACCCTTCTTTCTATCACAGAAGGCTGACACCTTCATCTTCTCCCTAGTCATCTCCATGATCAAAACCTGGCTTTTAAAAACATTTACTCCCAGGTGTCCATGGCTGATAACATCATCCTCACATGTGACACCCCTCCCCACAAGGGGTTCCGAGTTTCAACCAGACATTTAGGATGCAAAAAGAAAACGAAACCAGCAAGACGTAGAGTTGGAAGTGGGCAGGTCAGATTCATACCTGCAGTCACACTATTCAGTCCAGCAAATCCACCCAGCCTCGAGGGGAGGAGCAGGGGAAGAGCAAAGCGCCGAGTCTGTGAGGAGCCATTGTCACAATGTAGAGGAGTGACCTTCAGCGATAGAGAGCGCTCACTCGCCTGGCTATCCTGGGCTGGTTCCCACACATGTGGGCACTTGGCTTCTCAGCTTGCTATACCACGTGCATGCCTGCCTGGCTTAGTTTCGAGTCCCGCTATTCTCTGTTGTACTTGTCATACTTAAGAGCTTGTGTCCATTGTGTATGAGAATATAGTGGCATGTGTATTCTTCTGTCCACACTTCGCAGGAAAAATGGACTCAAGACAGTTACTAAAGACAAATAATACCTCGCTGATGGCCCAGTGGAAGTAGTGCAGGCTTCAAGTCAGCAATGATACTTCTAGAAGCTTCCACAGTGACCTCCAGGCACCGTTAACTGTTATAGTCCTTAGCACTCCTATTTTTATTTTGTTTTTTTGTTTTTTTTAATTTTTATTTTGAGAGAGAGAAAGAGGGAGGTAGGGGGCAGGGGGGAGAGCAGAGGGAGAGAATGTTAAGCAGGCTCCATCCACACCGATCATGGAGCCCGACGTGGGGCTCACTCTCATGAACTGTGAGATCATAACGTCAGCCAAAATCCAGAGTCAGACGCTGAATCAACTGAGTCACCCAGGTGTTCCCTTAGCACTTCCAATACCACCTCCTACACTTGTGATAATTGTTCCTAATTTGTTTTCTTAACTAGATTGTGATGCCCCTGAAGGCAGGGAATGTGCTTTATGCATCTTTTTCTAACTCAGTGCCTGGTACTTATTATACAGTCAATAAACCTGGAAGAAATAGTCTCTTGCTTGTTTGGTGCCATGAAGAAGCTGTGGACCACAGATCTGGTAGGTTTAGGGATCTTCGGCTGTATGGAGCAGCAGGTCAGGCTGCCAAAGAGGAGTTTTCAATTTCCCTCCCGCGGCACCCCATTATTTGGATTTAAAGGAAGCCCAGTGATTCTGGGTGCTCTTGTCTTGCCATCACTCCCCTCCACTGTAATACTTCAGCTCAATGTTTACTAACTCCCCAGGAGAGCGGATCCAAGAGGAAGGCCATGGTTAGACCAGAGCCCCCCTTCCCCTGAGTGAGCTTAGGAACCAGCCCACCTCCCTGGACGGCTCAGCCACCACCAGAAATCCCAACCCCCCAGTCCCCCATCATCACCTGAGCTTAGTCCAACATCTGACTCTATAGGACTCCTAATCTGTTCCAGTTCATGTCCCTGCACAAACACACGTCTTTACTGTGGTTCCTACGTACAGTCATCGGCAACATTACCCATAACCCTCAGCCTCTTAGCTGTTGGACAGTAACGCGCAACCTTCTCGACTGGTCTTACTTTCAACTTGTGACTGGCTATAAATCTCAAATATGTCCTCAGGACTTCCTGGTGACTCTACTAAATTTCCATAATCTATTTACTCTCTTGCCTCACAGGTGAATATTGCACATCTTCTCTTGCTCCTCAAACCAACAATCATTTCTTATTCCTTTCTCGCTCGTAGCTGATGATCTTGCTTATTTTCTCGAGGGCATAAACATACACCAAAGAGGGGATTACCTTTCCCCCTCCGTATGTGCTTGCCTCTGTGCTTAGACACCCCGGCTTCACCCTCACTTGGGCACTGAACCCCACCTCCTCCCTTGCCTATACCATCATTCCATCAAAATGGTATCCTATCTCCCACCTTTGGAAATTCTCTCTAGATCCTTCCAGCTATACTCTATTTCTCTGCTCCACTGTCTAGGAAAACCTTTCCCAGGAGTTGTGTCTTTTCACTGCTCCCACTTCTCCATCTCTCATTCTCTCTAGAAAGCACACCGGCAGGCTTTCCTCTCCATCACTCCACTGAGACTATTATTCTCAGAGGACCCCATCATATCACCAAGGACCTCCACATGGCCAAGTCCAATGTTGAGTCCCAGCCCTCCTCTGCCTTGGCCGAGCAGTCGCCCGTGACACAGCTGAATATTCTTGGGAGGCAAGAGAGTAAATAGATTATGAATACTCTTGCCTTCTTGAAACATTTCCATTTGGCTTTGGGATCAACACGGTCTCTTGGTTTTCCTCCCTCTTCCCTGCCACTCTCTTCCAACTTCTGCTAATTGGTTCTCCTCTCTCTGGCCCTCAAGTACAGGAATGCCCCAAGACTCAGTCCTTACCTCTCTTTTCTCTGTATTATGTTCTCCTTTGTAGATCCTTTCACTTCCATGGCTTTAAATATATGGATGTGTTCCCAGTGTATATGGTAGCTCAGCTCCAAATTCATGTATCTAACTGCCACTTGGCATTTCTACTTAGATGTCAAATAGATATATGACTATATGGCATGGCTACGTGGCTACACAAAATAAACACTTATACTTCACGCCCCTGCCAGCCCCTTATAATCCAGTCATTCTCTGGTTTTCCTAGAGTAAAATGCGCTGTTTACCCTGGTGCTTACGCCCCAGACCCGGAAGTTATCTTTAATTCCTCTCTTTTTTCTCATACCCTATGTCCAACCTTGTCAGCTCCACATTTGAAATAAGTACCAGATGTGATCACTTCCCACCACCTCCACCTGTTTCACCCAAGTGCAAGACATCTCGGTCTTTCCACCCTTGGCTTCTCTAACGGCCTCCCAACCGGGGTCCCTGCTTCCACAATCGTCCCCCCAAACAGCCCACTCTCCAACCAGAAACCCAAGTGATCCTTTAAAAATATAAAACCAGCCACATCCCTGCTAAAACCTGTCCAATCGGATGGCTTCCCATCACAATTAGAATAATATGCAAATTCTACTTGGGCCTAAAAGACCCACATGACCTTGTCTATTTCCACAGCCTGTTTCTGGACTTGTCTGCCCACTCATTCTCTGTAGTTCAGCCAGGCGGTGGTCTTTGCTTTGCCTTGAACAGGTCAGGCTCTTTCCCATCTCTGTACTCGCCGTTCCTCTGCCCAAAAGGTCCTTCCAGACTTTGTAAAGTTTGCTCCTCACTTCAGTTAGGTCTCTGCTTAAATATCACCTCTTCAGAGAGGACTCGTCTGACCACCCACCCCGTTGTCCTACAAATCTCTATCCTCTGATCCTGCTTAGTTTTTTATAGTGTTTAGCAACCCGTGACTTCTTAATATATATTTATTTGTCTATCTCCCCCAGAAGAATGCAAACATTTTACTGGCAAGGAGTCTGCTGCCTTGCTCAAACTATGTCTAGAACAATTGCTCGGTACACACTTGATAAGTACATGGATGCATGAAAAAATAGGCGAACTTCAGGAGGAAGTAAGAGATGGGATGCAGAAAGATAGGGAAGCAGGGGCTCAGGTAGAGTGCTATTGAAATAAATTCAAAGCTGTGATGTACTTCTAGGAGCAGAGTCAGCAACAATGATGGGTAGGCACAATGGAAAGTCAAATAGTGAACTCAGAAGGGCCTCTCAAGCAGCCCTGTCGGATGGAAATTTCTGCAGCGATGAAAATGTTCTATATCTTTGCGGTTCCCAAACAGTAGCCACTGGCCAGATGTGGCTACTGAGCGCTTGAACTTTGGCTAGTGAGATTGAGGAACTGAATATTAATTTTCTTTAACTTGCATTAAATAGCCACATGTGACCGGTGGCTATGGTACTAGAGAAGCTCCAGAACCTTCCCCACACTTGTGATTTCAGAATAATAATGCAAACCTCACTGAGTTGTTGAGGGGATGCATGAAATAAAAAAGCCTGGACAAATGAAACCAAGTTGGCCCCCAAAACTAATAGCTATTATTACACGGAGTTGCAAAGTAAAGTACTTTAAATACATGCTACTTAAATTTGGCTCCAAGGTGCCAGAAACAAACTTTTATTAACTTTTACCATATTGTTTTTGTTTGTTACAGTTAGTGGATAACCAATGTGTGGGTCTATACTTGAGCTCCCAAACTAAAAATAGCCAACAACCATTTTGGGATCTCACGAAGGCCTTTCGGGGATAGATGACTATTCCAAGTGGATCAGCTTGCTGATACTTACGATGAGCTAATTAGTTTTGACAACAGCTAATTTAGCATTTGCAAAAATTGGATTTGTAACATTACTGCATTATTTTCAAACAGTGTCATCGGCAGCTTCCAGAACGCTCTTGGATAAGAGGACTGTTTGTTTTGCTACTTACTATTAAAATACAGGGGAAAGTATTTACTTATAGGAAACATGATGTTGAATTCTTTAGAGCTTAAATTCTTTTGGACATAAAATCATCTTTTTTTCCTTGTCAGGGGCTCACCACACTTTCTTCCATACCGAATCCAGAAAATAAAATTAACACAGATATAGAACTAAGCAGACCATTATGACTAACCCTTAGGAATAATCTAATCTAATAATAAAATTACACATTTGTTCAGCATAAGTACAGTGCTTATTTTTAGGCCAAGAGAATTTGCAGTTCAGAGCGGCAGAGGTGAAAGTGGAATCCCACAGCCCTGCCTAAGAGTGTGGTGGAGACTCTGAGACTCCAAAGAAGAGAGGATCTGTTTAAATTAAACACATGCTTACAGGCATTAAGAAAAGCTGACGTTCTTATTAAGGAGACCAATTAATCTGCATCTGTTGGAAGCAGCTTTACAGTAGTTGAAAAGGTGCCTAAGGACATACTGTAAATGAGACTGGAGAAGAAAGGAAACTGAAATTTACTTTTCTACGGGGGGAGCATTTCCTACCTGCTCCCCTCCCCACCCCCACCTCTGGCTTTGCTGTTTGAAATGCAGATCCTTTTTCTGCCACCCCTGACCTTGACTCTAGCAGAAGGGGAAGGGGATGAGGAACCCTAGACACAAAGATGGGGTGTTTGAAGACTTACCGATGGGCATCACTAGGAAAAAAGGCAGCCAGCAGAGGACGAAGCAGCCGACCACGATGCCCAGTGTTTTGGCCGCTTTCTTCTCCCGGGAAAATTTGAGGAGCCTCACGGAGAAGTGCGTCTTGTTCTTGGCGCTGGACACCCCGCTGCCTCCTACCGGGGCATTTTTCCGATGGATGCGGAGCGTCACCTGCTCCGAGTCCGACTTGTCAGTCTTGAGGCCGGACTTGAGGCCCCGGCTTTCCCTCTTGGCCACCACGTAGACCCGGCAGTACATGACCAGGATGATGGTCAGTGGCACGTAGAAGGAGCCCAGGGCCGAGAAGAGCACGTAGCCCGGCTCCTCGGTGATCTGGCAGATGGTCTCGTCTTCAGGGGCCGGCTGCCTCCAGCCAAACAGAGGCCCGATGGAGATGACGAGGGAGAGCGCCCAGACACAGAGCAGGGCCATGAGACCCCTCTTCTGGGTGACGATGGTGGGGTAGCGCAGCGGGTAGCTCACACCGATGTAGCGGTCGATGGAGATGATGCAGAGTCCCATGATGGACGCGGTGCAACACAGGACGTCCACCGCCGCCCAGATATTGCAGAAGACCCTGCCAAAGGCCCAGTAGCCCAGGATCTCAAAGATGGCAGAGAAGGGCAGCACCGTGGAGGTGAGGAGGAGGTCGGCCACCGCCAGGTTGACGATGTAGTAGTGAGTGACCGAGTGCAGATGCCGGTGGCAGGCCACGGAGAGGATCACTAGGATGTTGCCCAGCACGCCGAAAATGATGAGGCCCCCCAAGATCACCCCGAGCAGAATGGCCTTGGATATGTTCACTGGTGCCTGCGGATGGGTGCAGTTGGAACTGTCGGAGGCATTCCCAGAGAGAAACACCATGGTCCCAGCCGGGGCCGGCGAGGTCCGGCTCTCGGGAGCCACCCCCGGGCGAGGGCGGAGGCGGGAGCGAGGGAGCAGAGTCAAAAGGTCTCGGCTCTGGGGAGCCTTGCCCGCTGGGGTTAGCTGGGGGTGAGAGAGGGCGTGTGGGTGGGAAGCAACCCCGGCCTGCCCTGGAAACCCTCAGAAGGCCACGCAAAAGGGCAGGGCATTAAAAGCGACATGGCCAGGGACGCACACGCGGGGCTACCCGCGGACCCTATTCACTCGCGGCGCTGGCCTTCCGGCCCCAACTCCCTCCCTCCCCCAGGCTTGGCGCGAAGCTCGAGGAGACACGTTGCAAAATGCAATCCCAGAACTACAGGAGCCCGCTTCTCCGTACTGTCCGATCCGTCCTGCTTGGAAGATTGGGCATTCTGCGCGTAACTGGGAATTCAACAATCTAGCGCCAGCCTCCCCGCTACCCACAATCAAGTACCGGTGTGCCGTCGACTCTCAAAGGCGGGGACCGCCGGCATCTGGGCGCTTCTCCCGGCCCGCAGTTACCCACAGTGTGACCGGCGCGCGGTGGACTCGTGCTAGATCCAGCTTCTGCGCGCGCAGGCCGGGGGAAGTGGACGCGAAACGCTGGCCAAGACCGAGGCGGCTGCGGGGCGTCGTCGGCCCCGCGTTCCCCTGAAAGAGCCCAAAGAGAAAGGCGGGGTGTATACCGGGCGCCCTGGGGAGCGAGGCCGTACCGGGCCCTGCGGCTGGGAGCCCCGGCGACTCTGCGGTCCCGGAGCGGCGTGCCCTGCTGCAGCACGGGCGGCGCGGAAGAGGACCGCGAGCCGCTGGGAACCTGCCTTGGCGCGCGGCCCCGCGGCCTCTGGCCGGCTCCAAGAGCCGAAGCAAACAAACCCCGAGCCGCGGCGGCCAATTACGCGCGGCCGCACAGCGAGATTAAACCCCGCGAAGCTCGCTTAGGCGGGACTGCGGCTGGTGCGTACGTGTGTCGCGCCGAGCCTGGCCGGTGGAAACTGGAGGATCCACCCGGGTGCCATTTAAACAGGTTGCTTCGCAGTCACCTGGAGGGGGCGGCCTGGGAGAGGGAACCGCTGCGACCCGGGGACCGCGGCCAGCCAGTGCCACGCGCACGCTCACGCCGGTGGAATTCACACTGGGGTGTGCGGTGCGCGCGGGTCGGTCGACCCGCGAAGCCGGCCCGAGGGCCAGGTCCCGAGAAAAAGCTGGCGGGGCCCGAGGGCTGAACGCGAC
Source organism: Panthera onca (assembly GCF_046562875.1). Taxonomy (NCBI): domain Eukaryota; kingdom Metazoa; phylum Chordata; class Mammalia; order Carnivora; family Felidae; genus Panthera; species Panthera onca. The sequence goes on from NC_138342.1 coordinate 173,656,790, forward strand.
CGAGGTCGGTCCAGGAGCCCTTTTCCAGCCGCAGGAGCAGCGGTGCCGGAGGACTTGAGCCGCCGGCCACACCCGGACGGGCTGCGGGGGTGCCGGGGGAGAAGTGGTGGAGAGGGCGAGTGCCACTCTGCAGAAGGGGCTTTGCAAGTGGCGGCCACTGCGGATGTAGTAGGCTTAAAAATCAGGAGGATGCGGGACGTTTCGCTTTGCCGGGCTGGGGGCCACGGTGTTTGTGAGATACTTAGGTTTCCACGGGGACTGAGGCAGGAGTGCGAGGAGTGGGGACCCATCTTGCCTTCTGACGATTCTGGGGTCGGGCCCTGAGGCCGGACTCCCAGGCAAAGGCTATGGTGAAAATCACAAGTTCAAGAGCTCACAGGTGGTCCTAAAAGCCAGCAACTGCAGAAAGCCTCTTTCCTCTACCTCGGGGCGACAAATACGGACCAAAAACACACTTGTTAACTAGGAGGTAACTTTCCAGAATATACAAGGGAAACGGGGTGGGGTGGGGATGCAGGTGTCAGAGCGGGTGAAAGAAGCGGGGGGCGCACGGGCAAAGTGCGGGTTCCGTCTCAGCGGGAAGCGAGGGCGATTTGCCCTCATCCCGGCCCCTGTGGACGCCCACGCCCCATGCCGCAGCGGACTCACCTGGAGCGGGGAGAGGACGGGGGTTCGGTCCCAGGAGCAGCCCCGCCGCCTCCTCTCTGGGGAAAGAGGCGACCGTCCCTCCAAGGAACCAATTCTTAGTCCTTCTGCACCCGCTGACTCACCCCTCCTCTACAGATGTCTTTAAGCGCCCGGCTCACTATCGCTTTACCTGCAGAATTTACAATAAAGAGTGAAAACAGGAAAAGAAAAAAACCCGGCCAACCCATAACTCCACGTTCACCCTTTTAATTTTCAGCTCCCCGACATCAGCAAAGAACGGCAAGGAACTTTGCAGCTAGCTCTCGCTGACGTCACACAGGCAGTAGCCCCAGCGAGTACGGTGATCGGCTGTTTACCGTATTACTCTGCGGCAACAGGCAGAATGCGCACAACCGTATTTTCCCCCCTCCTGCTTGTCTTGAGTGGATTGCGTTCTCGCTTTACTTGAAAAAGATGTTTGTGTGTGCGTGGTGTGTGTGTGTACGCGCGCGCGCGCGTGTGTGTGTGCGCGCGCGCGCGCGTGCGTGCGATTTTTACTTATAGGAAATAACTTCTTTAAATGATACGATTTTAAAACTAAAGAAAAATTGACGCCTGCCTGGTAGATATTACTGCGGATGTGGTGCGTTCACAGAAATGCCCCCAAAGTTACTTTTGAACAGCTTTATTGAGGTAACACTTGGACTCGGTTCTGTTAAAATCAAGAAGAGCATATGTTGTTATGCCAAATACACGGGTAAATTATAGTATTTGAAGGTGTTTCAAGATGAGAGTAAAATCAGATAACATTTAATGAATCTGATTGTAACAAAATTATGATTCCTGGAAGATGTAAAGGGAGCATATTTAAACTTTATGAAATATGATCCATTTCTCATTTCTCGGATCTTCCTCTCATCTGTCTCTCATCCATCTCAGATGGATTTTAAAAACATTATAGTCCCGCTGTAGTTTCTTCCACAGTTTAGTGTTGGTAAAGTTCCACAAATTCTTTCCCAGCTTTTGTGAGAAAATGTATTTTTTAAACTAAAGTTACTTCTGTTACTTCTCTCTAATTCTCTTTGATTCGTTAATAGCTGGCGTATGAAAAGCTGACATCACCAGTTTTATTGATTTTTTCCTTCTGGTAAATTCCATGTTCTGTTTACCTTGCAATTGAATAAACCCGTATGTGTTTTGGGATATTGGGAAAACACTCGAATTTTCTCCACTTTGATTCCCACCTCCTACATCATCCTCCTTCATCTTTATTGATTTAGAAAACATATGCTGTTCCTAATGTATTTGCCAGGTACCCTTGAACCTAGTAACAAAGAGATAACTTTGACCAGGGGTATGCATTAGAACTCTCTTCCCTGGGGCGCCTGGGTGGCTCAGTCGGTTGGGTGTCCGACTTCGGATCAGGTCACGATCTCGCGGTCCGTGAGTTCGAGCCCCGCGTCGGGCTCTGGGCTGATGGCTCAGAGCCTGGAGCCTGCTTCCGATTCTGTGTCTCCCTCTCTCTGACCCTCCCCCCATTCATGCTCTGTCTCTCTGTGTCTCAAAAATAAATAAAACGTTAAAAAAAAAAAAAAGAGAACTCTCTTCCCTGAACAGAAGTTTGTTAATATTGTTTCTTTTTCGAAAGGAGATGTTTGGGAGGCTCTTTTATAGTTATATACCTCTAATGCCTTGGAGGAATGTCCATGGAAAGATCAAGAAGCACTACTTCATTAAGAAGTATTATCCCATCCTCAGATATGTCTATCATGTATGTTCTTTAGCAATGCCATCCACCAGAGAGATATTTTATTGTTGAGTTTCTTTTTTTTTTTTTTTTTTTTTTTTTTTTTGGGACAGAGAGAGACAGAGCATGAACAGGGGAGGGGCAGAGAGAGAGGGAGACACAGAATCGGAAACAGGCTCCAGGCTCCGAGCCATCAGCCCAGAGCCTGACGCGGGGCTCGAACTCACGGACCGCGAGATCGTGACCTGGCTGAAGTCGGCCGCTTAACCGACTGCGCCACCCAGGCGCCCCAATTGTTGAGTTTCATATTCATTAACCTTATACCATAAAGGCGAGTTCTCTATTAAGATCTGTTCTGTGGTAGATAAGGGAAGTAGTGTTATCAGCAAGAAAAGCAACCAAAAATTGCTCAGCTCTGCAAGGTTAGAATGTACAAAGGTCTTTGGAACTCCCAGTCCTCCAGCCCCCAACAAACAAGCAGAGCACCCCTCCTTTCCCCCACCAGCTAACTAGCTGGAGCCAATGCTGAGAAGAGCTGCTCTTTATTTCTAGCTTGGCCCCAGGTGGATCTTTCAAATCTGCTTCTCGGCCAGTGAACATCAGTTTTTGAGACACTGACTCTCAGAACCAATTATTTCCTCACTAACCATAGACCCACAAACAGGAAACTATCTATTGGTGGGTTACGCTTTTAAAAATGGTTGAGGTGGACGTCCCGGAAGGTGTTCGGTTAGACCCATGGGGAGGTGGGGTGAAGAAAGAGTAGGCTGTAGAGTCCTAAAGATGTTGTCCTTGCATTCCTGTAAGACCAGGGACAAAACCCAGCTTTTCTGAGCCTCGGCTTCCTAATTTTTAAAGGGACACACACCACACACACAAAAACCCCAAGACTGTTATTAGGACAGTGAAATTATATCTCATGAAGCTTATCCATCCTCCTGTTATTAATCTTATTAACTAAAAACTCTGCTCATTTTGTGCCCTATGTTAAAGTGAAACACACTTCTAACCCAGAGTGGTCCCAATCCCACATTTAACAAGAGCACTATGTATTCAGCTGGAGAAATCTGTGAAATGACCTGAAAATTATGCCCAAGCCCACTACTGTAAGCGGAGTGACCCAACATGGCAAAGGAAAAGAATGGCCCCGTTCACTGGCTGCTCCTCCTTTCTTCTCACTTCCCCTTGTCCCACATCTTGAAGGACCATGAAATTATGTGCAAACACTTCCATCCATACATCCAGACAGCTCTACCTTGGCCTTTGGCAGTGGCCTATAATGTGGTCTGCCCTTGAGAAGATGGGCCCAAGACAAAGGCCTAAGGCCCTAAAAGTGGTTGTGTGGCCATTTGGAGCAGAGGATTCTGGGTCCCAGAGCATGATCTAGAAAGAAGGGTGGAGGCTCTACTCAGGGATATTACCTCAATCCTGTAGTCTTATAGATTCTGGGATCTCTAAAGCCCAAAACCCAAGTTAGGAATCCTCTTGCCTGGACCTAAGGATGCTACTCTCTAGACTTTGGGTGTGATGGAAGCTGAGAAATTCATTGCAGGAGAGGTTCCAGGAAGGCTCTTGGGAGGATATTGCTTGATTTAGGGCTTGCAGAATAAGTAGAATTTAGATTGGTAAGCAAAAGTGAGAAAGGCAGATCAACAACAGGTGTAAAACAGAGGGGGGATGTGTGTCTGTACCTGTGTGCATGCATGTGTGTGTGTGTGTGTGTGTGTGTGTGTGTGTGTGCTTGTGTGCATGTGTGTGCATGTGTGTGCGTGTGTGTGTGTGTGTGTGTGTGTGTGTGTGTGTGTGTGTGCGTGTTCAGGGACACTGGGGTCTAATTGGAGAAGATCTTGCAATCACCGTACACCCAATGACTTCGATTGGCAGGATTCTGTTAGTGACTAGTGAGACAGTCAGCAAATATAGGAAGCTTCAAGAAAAAAAAAATCTGTCAATCATTATCTTAGAAGACAATACACAATGGAATTAGGAGCTGTTTTCCCAGGCTTATGATTCCAAGTGACAGAGTAGAGGGCTTAATGTTAATATCTACCTAAAAGACCTGGCTTTTCAACTAATTCGCGTAAGGCTTAAAAAGTTAAAGTGGAAGGGAAATGAAAAACATTGCTCAGAATGATATTGATGCAGGTATCAAGTCACACTTCTCTAAACAAGCATTGTGTTCTAATCCTTTATCGAACTGAGAAAACCACCCAGTGCACAGACACTACTGAAGGAAGCCTCGGAAGGGATAATAATTCTGCCCTTGTCATCATTTGTCCTGCTTATTCTCATTGCCCTTGAGAAAACAACTTGTTCCAAGCCTCTTATGAGTCATGGAGCCCATCCCTACATTGTAGATTATGGTGGGAATATGGGGTCAAGTCAGCCTATAGCTAAATCAGGTAAATTATTTCTGTAAAGCAATGAATCTTTGCTCTTGTATAGCAAATGTGAGTTGAGTCATATCGATCAAATTTGTCAATATCATCTAAAAGGGAAGGGAAACACCAAAAATCAATACCTGTACCAAATGTAGAAATGCTTTATGTCATTTCTCCACCTGCTGATGATGTCTATGGGCACATTAAAATGCTTATTGGCCTGTATTTCATTATAAAATATATGATTTTAACAGCATATTTTGAAAAGTTGGAAATAAAAATAAGACATAATCTATAATTCTGCCATTGCAGAAATAACCACTGTGCAATATTTGATACATTTTTCTCATGTGTGCAAATGATATACATACATATCTGAAATATATACATGTATTTATGATATGTGTGTATATATATGCATTATGTATAATACTATGATCATATTGTGTCTCTAGTTATATAGCCTGCTTTTTCATTTAATGTTATGTCTGAACACTTATTCATATTAATGAATTTTTACAAAAATATGATTTGTAACAGCTGCATAGAAATTCCATTACATATATATGTCATGATAAATTTGACTATTTGGATATTTAGGTTTTCCAAAAAATGTCCTATTTATAGCTTGTACTGTGATAAATGCTCAGGTATAATGTTTTTTTGTGTTTTGTTTAAAAATTTTTTTTAATGTTTATTTTTGAGAAAGGGACAGAGTGTGAGCCAGGAAGATGCAGGGAGAGAGGGAGACAGAGAATCCGAAGCAGGCTCTGGGCTCCGAGCCGTCAGCACAGAGCCCAATGCAGGGCTCGAACCCACCAACCGCGAGGTCATGACCTGAGCCGAAGTCAGGCACCCAGACGCTCCATACTCTAATTTTTCTTTAGATTAACTTCTATAACTGAAATTAGAGGATCAAAAATTAAGAAAATTTGAGAAATTATACTTTGCCCTCTAGAAAGGTTTTACAAATGTACATACAAAATGTAAACTCGTAAGAGTGGGGTATGATAGAAACTTTTTTTGTGGTGGTGGTAGTTGAGTTTTGCTTCTTGCCAATCTTGAGTGTTTCATAATAAAATACACAAGAACATAAATATCTGTAAACGAAACAAACTTTAGCCAGTGTGATAAGAAATCTCTCATTAAACATTTTTATTCTTGGGACGCCTGGCTGGCTCGTTTGGTAGAGCATGCAACTCTTGATCTCAGGGTTGTGAGTTTGAGCCCCACGCTGGGTGTAGAGATTGCTTAAAAATAAAATCTTAAAAAAATACTTTTTAATTATGAGCATATTTTCATGCACTTACTTGACACGTGCATTTACTATGTTGTGATTTGCTTGGCTTCTATCAGTCAGGATTTAGTCGGAAACTGCTGTAGATGTTTCAAGCGGGAAGTGACTTAACACTCGTAATCAGAGGCTTCTAAGACAAATAGAAAAGCTTGGGAAACAGGTCAGGGAAAACCGCTATTTGCTTTCAAGAAATCTGGAAGTATAGGAAGATTAGGAAATCACAAAATGAGCTCAGCTGCCTGAAGCATCAATAAAGTACAGGACACCCAGAAGCTCCTGACAAAGCCTTACCTGGGCTGTCGGCTGACACCTTTGTTCCTGCACAACACGGTTACGGGACAGAGTATCTGCTTCTCCTTTACTTTCAGAATCTCATAGAAGCTCCTCTCTTTGGTGGATGTCACCAGAACAATGATGACAGAGATTCTTCCAGCCATTGCAATTCAGAGAAGCGCATAGAAGGGGAGAGATGGTTCTGAGTAGTCTTAGTATAATGTCCACTGCCTATTTTTGTATGGGTGGTTTCCCCTTTTATCCTATACGTTTGTGAAAACTCTTTATATGTCATGGAAGCCATAAAAAATATACCCCTCGGATTTCCTGCTGCATAATTGGGCATAACTGAAGGACAGTCTCGGATTTTGTCCTTCTGGATCCATCCCTGTGCTCATGCTACACTTCCTATAGGCAACAGCTAAGCATGGCAGAGGTTCTGATGCAGGCAGGCCCCTTATTATTAGACACAGGATTTATCGAAGGGGAGACTTTGTCTTGAGGACTTCCCGTCAGTCAGCCAAAACTTTCTTATAACTATGCAACAATCTGACACTTTTCTTTCCTAATCCTCCTCTCCTCCCCTCTGGCTTGGATTATAGTCCGAAGGCTCTCCTTCTCTGACTCTCCTTTCCTTCACAGGAATTTCCTCCAATAAATCTTTTATATGATTAATCATGTCTTGGTGTCCGCTTCTTGAAGGGCCAAAATTATACATTAAGGATTTCAGTCCTTTTGGATATTTGTTGTCATTTCTTCCTGTCACAGATATTTAAGGTAAAATACTTAATGAATTTCTATAAAAAGGGAAGCTGTCCACATGAGTTCTCTCATAATTAATAGGAAGTGACATATTTATACCTTGGCAACCTATGAATGTAGTCTGCCCAACATTTTGTGCATATGTTATAGGAGTTTACTGGTCAGTGATTTTTTTCTTCATGGTCAGAGTGGCTGACCTCATGAAAGAGCCTGAAGAAGCTTCCTTATTCCTCTCGACTCAAGGAATTTTTCTTCCACCCCTAGGATGTCTGACAAGACTGAATTTAACCCATAAGAAGTAGCTGTGAGTCTGCACTCATTTTAAGGTTATTCCAACATGAAAATCTTAGACAGTAAGCATTAAGGAGAAGTCCTTTAATTTCCTCTGGCTAGAGTTCAGCAGAAAATAGATGATAATCCTCAAGTCTGAAAAAGGACAGTGTCTCTTCTCTTTTACTAAAGGATAAGCTTAAGTTCTGGATAAGTATTCGATGGTTTTTATCCAGTCTTGTTAATTTAACTGCTGTTAATGTAGTTTCTTTGCCTTTTGTAAGTGATGGCACATAAATTGACAAAATGGTCACGTTCCTCTGTCCAACATCAGAAAAAAGCAAAACAAAACAACACTTACTATTCTTTCCTTCACTTTCTGAAGCTGTCATCATCATTTTTGTTTACTGTCTTATAATAATCAAATGATTCCAGTTAATAAAGTTAAAAAAAAAAAAGCCATACATAAGGAAAAAAATCAGGAATCCAACCAGTCTGATTTTATCAGAAACATCTGTTGTAATTGGGAAGTTCTTGGAAGGAAGAGTTAAATTATCATTTATTTATTTATTTATTTATTTATTTACTTAGAGAACAAGCAGAGGAGGGGCAGAGAGAGAGGGAGACAGAGGATCTGAAGTGGGCTGTGTGCTGACAACAGACACCCTGATGCGGGGCTTGAACTCACAAACCGCGAGATCATGACCTGAGCCAAAGTCAGATGCTTAACCGACTAAGCCACCCAGGCGCCCTAAGAAAATACATTTTTAATGAAGCAAACTAAACACCAATTTAGAATAGTGTAGAGAGTGTGGTTTCCCGTTAGCCTTCTCTCCGTGGCTCCCCTAAAGACATGAAATCTAAATTTAAAATGCACTTGCTATGTAAACTCAACTTCAAGGCAAAAACCTTAGGCTTCTCTCCAACCAGATTTGCACTTCTCAGTTCCCATATATAGAAACCATGTAATGACCAATGGTCTATGTTAGAAAAAGTAAAATGGATAATCAAAGCCATGATTATAATGGGAACACTGGGGAAACTAAAATGTCCAAAATGATTCTTGATCTTGCTTAAATTTATTGGTGAGATACTCAGTTTGTTACTTCCTGTATCAGCCAGACCCCCAACCATAGTGTCAAAGATTCCTAAGTGCTTTTACACTTAGGTTGTGATGTATCTTATAATCACAAAATGCATGTGTTAGATTAGCTTTGCTCAAGCATGATTACTGATGGCCTTGAGTTTAATGATAATGAATCAACAATATGTATTAAATAAGCTGTCTCTAAACAGAAATACACATATAACAAAGTTGTGTATTGATCAGTTGATGAAACTATTGAGGCTTGTAGGAACCTAACCCTATGTTTCCCATAGGAACAATGGTTTAGTACTCAATAATTCAGTGTTTGTGGTGACTTTATAGAATATAACTACCACAAATGGAATAAACTGTGTGAGTCTGTATCACACATATATACATGTGGACACACACACACATATGTAATCTAGGATTTATAATTGTTATGTGCAGAAAGATTACTATGACAAAAATACTCCACCATTTCCAGAAGCTAGAAATGTCATTCGAATTTTAATGACTTTGTTGGTTTCCAACAAAAATCTTATTAGATGGTTAACTGGAACAAGAATTAATCTGTGGAGAATTGACATCTTTATGATAGTTACATCATCTACAATGATATATTTCTCCTTTTACTTATAATATATTCTTTAATAATACCTAAACATTTTTCATAAGCATCTTGCATGACTTTGTTTCATTGTTTTAGATAACTTACAGTTCTTTTTCTTGACATAAATGGTGTCTTTTCTTTATTAAATTAAAAAAAATTCTTTTGTTGACATACAGGAATGGTATTAATTTTGTATAGTGATCTTCTTTGCTGAATCTCTTTTATTTTTTTCTCTTTAAAAATTGATACTGATTTTTAAATTTTGAATTATCTTAGATTTCCTACAAAGACAATTATCTATATTTAAGGACAATTTTATGTCTTTCTTTCAAAGGTTATACATTTTATTTCTTATTCATCTGTTTTTTTTTTGTTTTTTTTTTTTTTTGTATTTTGTTGGCCCCAGTATAATGTTGAATTTTAAGGATAACTATAGGCATTCTTGTCTTAATCCTTACTTCATAGGGAATTCTTCCAGACTTCTAATATTTGGCATGATGTTTGTGTGTCTTTTAGTAATAATCTTATTAGTTAAATGGGTTCCCATCTATTTCTACTTTGCTAACAGTCTTCTTTATTTTTGTGCTTTTAAGAGAATCATATGGTTTCTCTTTTTATTTTATTAATATGGTGAATTATATGGATTCATTTTCTTATACTAAATATTCTTTCCACTCTTGACATAAATACTACTTAGCCAATATAGTATTTTTTTACATACTTTTCATTTCATTTTTTGTAATTTCTTTAGAATTTTTTCTAGTGCTACTCATTAGTAATATTGGACTGTGGTTTCCTTATATTGTTTTTGTTCTGCTTTGAAATTATAATTGTACTTGCTGAAAAAAATATTATCTACTTCTCCCTATTTTTCTGTTCTGTAGAACAGTTTAAATAAATTTGAACTTAAAAAGAGCTTTAAAAAATAAATAAAAACAGCTTTAGAGGGAAAAGTTTTGTCTATCAGTTCTGTTTCCTTAATAGTTTTTATTTTACTCTGGTTTTAATTTTTATTATATTTTAATCTAACTTTTTATGGTTATTGGCATGTACATTTTCATGATACTGTCTTACAAATTTTAAGATATTTACTCTATTTATATGTCTTTTTTAAAAATTCCTAATATTGTTTAAATGGCCTTTCTCTCCTATTTCTTAATTAGTCCTTTAAGAGGGCAGCTTTTTTCCCCCCCAAAACGCTGGTTGGGATTTTATTGGTTACCTTTTTATTTATTCATTTATTTTGCTTATCCGTAACTATTATATTAATCTCTGTCATTATCTTTGCTCTTTCCTTCCTTCTTCCTTCTTCTACCTCTGGGTTTACCCTGCCATTAGTACCTTAGTTTTTTATCATTGAACAACTAATTCCAGTCTTTATATTTTAAAATGAATCTATATTATATTTATATTCATTTCTAAGTGTCACTTTAGGTATATTCTGGAAGTTTGAGACCTGTCCTTCTCTATTCAGTTGAGATAACACTTTAATTTCATCAGGATTTTTCTTTAATCAGTTTTTCTAATTAAACTTTGTATTTTTATTTTTTTTTAATGTTTATTTATTCATATTTGAGAGAAAGAGAGAGAACGTGCACGTGCAAGCAGCTCAGTGCAGGGCTTGATCCCACAGACCATGAGATCATGACCTGAACCAAAATCAGGAGTCGGACGCTTAACTGACTGAGCCACCCAACTTTTTACTTTTAAATAGTTGTAGATCATATGCACTTGTAAGAAATAATATGGAGAGATGCCATGTACCCTTTACCCAGTTTCCACATTGATAACATCTTGCAAAACCATGATACAATGTTACAACCAGGACATTGATGTAGAGCCAAGGTACAGAATCGTTCCATCCCCACAAGGCTATCTCATGTTGCATGACTTTGTTTTATAGCTACTCACATCCTTTTTCCTGGGCCACCTGCCCCATCCTCTTGATAACTCACTCTTTTCCATTTCTAAAAATTTGTTATTTCAACGTATTGTAAAAAGACTGACATAGTATGTGACCTTCCTAGGGTGGACTTTAATGACTCAGCCTGATACCTTAGATACTTATTGAAGCGATTGCATGTAAGAATAATTCATTCCTCTTTATTGCTGGACAGTATTCCATGATGTACTACAATTAGTTTAACCCTTCACCTTTTGAAAGACATATGGGTTGTTTTTAGTTTGGGGCCATTACAAATAAAGGTGCTATAACCATTTGTATATAGGTTTTTATGTGAATGTCAGTTTTCACATTTCTGAGATAAATGCAGAAGAACGCAATTGCTGGGTTGCATGGTAAGTACACGTTGCATTTTATAAAAGAAATGTCAAACTATTTTCCAGAGTGGCAGAACCATTTTACATTACCATCAGTTCATGCATAAGTGGCCCAGGTTCTCTATACCTCTGTCAGCATTTGGTACTCTCATTCCCTTTTTTATTTCAGACACCCTAGTAGGTGCGTAGTGTGTTTTCATTTGCATTTCCTTAATCGTTGGTGGTGTGAAACATCTTTCTATGTGCTGCCTGCGTATATTCTTCAATGATCTCACTGAATGTTTCTTCGTGCCTTTTGCCCATTTTCTATTTGGATTGGCTTCTTTGTTTTTTTTTTTTTCTATTGAGTTTTGAGATATATACATATATATCTGGAGTATATATGTTCTAGATACTATTTCTTTGTTGGATGTGTGATTTGCAAATAATTTCGCCCAGTTTTTTTTAATTTGGCACATATACATTGCAATATGATTGCATTGTAGCATTAGCTAATATCTCTGTCACCTCACATAATTATCATTTCTTCTAGTGGTGGGAGCAATTAAGATCTAGCCTCTTAGTAAGTTTAATGTTTATAACACAGTTTCATTGTCTATAGTCACTGTACTGTGTATTAGATCCCCAGGACTTATTTATCTACTAGTTTAAACTATGTAACCTTGAATAATATTTCCTCCATTCCCCCATCCCCCATCCACTCAACTCTCTATATTTTGAATTCATTTCTTTTTAGATTCCACATATAAGAGATATCATACAGTACTTGTCTTTCTCTGTCTGACTTCTTTCACTTACCATAATGTCCTCAAGTTCTATCCACGTTGTTGCAAATGGCAGGATTTCCTTCTTTCTCATAGCTGAATAGTATTTCATATATATACCACATTTTCTTTATCCCCTAGTCCATTGACAGACACTTAGGTTGTTTTCATATCTCAGCTATTGTGAATAATGCTGCATAATAATAAACATGGGGATGCAGATATCTCTTCGATCACCTATTTTTATTTCTGTTGGATATATACCCAGAAGTGAGAGTGCTAGATTGTGTGGTAGTTCTATTTTAATTTTTTTTTTTTTAAGTAGGTTCCAGGCAGGGGCGCCTGGGTGGCTCAGTTGGTTAAGTATCCAACTTCGGCTCAGGTCAAGATCTCATGGTCCGTGAGTTCGAGCCCCATGTCGGGATCTGTGCTGTCAGTTCAGAGCCCAGAGCCTGCATCAGATTCTGTGTCTCCCTCTCTCTCTGCCCCTCCCCTGCTCATGGTCTGTCTCTCTCTGTCTCTCAATAATAAATAAACGTTCAAAAAAAACCCACAATAGCTAAAGCAGGTTCCAGGCCCAACAGGGAGCTTAAATTAATGACCCTGAGATCAAGAGTAGCATGTTCTACCAACTGAGCCAGGTAGATGTTCCTATTTGTAATTTTTTGAGGAGCGTCCATACTGTTCTCCTCAGCAACTAAACCACTTTACAATCCCATGAACATTGCACAAGGGTTGTTCTCTTTTCTTCACATCCTCACCCACACTTGTTACCGCTTGTCTTGTTGACATTAACCATTCTAATAGGTGTGAGGTGATACCTCACTATGGTTTTAATTTACATTTCCCTGATGATGAGTGACGTCGAGCACCTTTTAATGTACCTGTTGACCATTTAGATGTATTCTTTGGAAAAATGTCTATTTAGTTCCTCTGCCCATTTTTTAATCAGATTGCTTGGTTTTCTTATTATTGAGTTGTATGAGTTCTTCATAAATTACATGGTTTGCAAATCCAATACATGGTTTGCAAATATTTTTTCCTATTCCACAGATGACATTTAATTTTATTACTTCCTTTGCAGTGCAAAAGCTTTTAAGTTTGGTGTAATCCTATTTGTTGATTTTGTTGTGGTTGTTGTTTCTGCTTTTGGTGTCATACCCCAAAACTCATTGCCAAGGCCAATGTCAGGGAGCTTCTTCCCTAGGTTTTCTTCTAGGAGTTTTATGGTTTTAGGTCTTATGGTTAAGTCTTTGATCCATTTTCAATTTCTCCCAGTTTTTAGCTTTTCTTTTTGTGCATTTACTTAGAGAAAACATTCTTCTCATTGATGAGATCCAATTTATCAATATTTCCTATAATGGATTATGCTTTTGGCATCAAGTCTAAGAATTCTGCTTATCCCAGAGATATTTTCCTATGAGTTTTTCCCTAAGTTTTATAGTTTTAGCTCACTAGTTTTTCAACATTGTGCCTTTTAGTTTCCATTAGTAATGGTTTTGTATTTTAAAGAAACCATCCTTTTATTGTTGATTTCGAATTTAATTGTTTTGGGATCATGACACATGGTACTCTGCTTTTTCTTCCATTGTTTTTTGACCTCTCCTTTACTCTCCCTTTTTTTTTTTTTAACTTTATTTAGTTTTACCGTGATGTTATTATTCTGGCATGTTAGAGACACACAAATTGAACATCTTTCTCACTTATTCTCAAAACAAATGTAATTGCAGTGATAATTTACCTCTAAATTCCACTTAACACAGCCACAAGTTTTGATTTGTTATGTAGTGCTTTCACAGTCATGCAATTCCAAACATTTCCCACATTCCAACATGTTTTTCTTCCTTATTCATGAATTAATTAAGAGTGTGATCTTTTTAGTATCAAAATTTTAAGCTGTTGTTTTAATGTTCATTCGTAATTTGATCACGTGGAAGTCTAGGAAAACCATCTGTACGATACTGACTCTTGGGAATTCTTCAGGCTTTGTAATGTAGCGTATGGTCAGTTTTGAAATGTTTCATATGTGCTTGAAAAACCTGCATATTCTTTCTTCCTTTATTTATGTATGGGATCCCTATATGCCAATTACATCAAACACAATTTTGTTATGAAAATTTTATGTACCCTTACTAATCTTAGGTCTGATGTCTGATTTACTCATTTCTGATATAAGTGACTTAATGTTTTATACCACCATTATGGTTACAACATTTTCTCTTTATAATTTTGACAGTTATTGTATTCTATCTGTTGGTATTATAGCTGGGCTCATCCCAATTTATGATTATTTGTCATATAATTCTCATAGTGTTGAGGGTAGACCAAGAAAAAGTCCCTGCCACGTTGTAACGTAATGTCCCTCCATTTTTTCTATTAAGGATCTTTACCTGAAATTGCATTTGTTCTGATGTCAACATTGCAACACCAGCTTTGTTTTAGGCAGCATATTTCTTTGATTAATGTCTTTCTAGATCTTTATTTTCAACTTTTATGGGTCATTTTGTTATAGGACTGTTCTGTATAGGTACTATAAAGCTTGGGGGTTTTTGTTTTTTTTCTAAGTAGAATCTAACACTTCTGTATTTTAATAGGTAAGTTATATCTGTTCACATACATTATGATTATAGATTGTATTTATTTGTTTGTTTTTGAAATTGGATTTATTTCAATCATATTTTGCTTTCTGATTACGATCATTCTCTCTGCTTTTCCTCTTGTTTCTCTCCTTTCTATTGTACTGATAAAGTTATTTTGTATTCATCTAACTTTTGCTTGAAGATTATTTAATTATTCCCTATTCTGTTAGTAGTTACTATCGAATTTTTGTTATTTGTACTTACATTTTTACTACTCGTACTTAAATATATGTTTTTCAAGCAAAAACTTAAAATTACCTTCTGTTTCTCTTTCCTCTTCTAAAAGTAATCATTTTCACAAACTCTAATTACCCATTGAACCACACTTCCAGTTTTCTCTTTATTGCTAATTATAATGTAGTTCCATCTTTTAAAAACAAAAAAATTAACAATGAATCATTATAATGAAACTTACTGGAATATTTTCTAATTTTTCCTCACCTTGCTTGTGTCTACCTATTTTTCCCCTCTGAGTTCACTTTTCTTCTTCAGTCAGTAAATACTTACTGAGAATTTCCCCTGACACTGGGTGCTGTTTTAGGCAGTTGAAACACATTGATGAGGAAACTAATTTGACAATAAATTTCATATAATAAAAAATAAATAAATAAAAATAAACGTCATTGAAAAACAAGTGAAAAAAACACATTGGTGAGCAAAGGAGACAAAGCTCTTTTATGAATTTTTACATTCTTGTGAAAATATAATCTTTAACTGTTCTTTTACACAAGCTTTGTATGTGATATAAAGCGTTCTTGACCTGTGTGCATCTGCAAACATCTTTATTTCCGACTTACTCGTGAACAGCTATTCTGTTGATGATAAAATTATAAGTTTACCACTTATTTCCTTTATGGTTGCTCATGCTTGAGTCTTAAAGGGGGTCCCTTTCCTAGATAATAAAGACATTTCATGCTGAAACTTGACATGATCTTTGTTCTATTATGCATATTCCTTCTTAATAAAAAAATTTATATTAATAAAAGTTAATGTTTACTTTTTTCTTATTTAGAAGATTAATCTTTTTCCTACTGTTATTTGTTTTTGCTGCTGATAATTTTGCTATCAATCTATTTGTAAGTAATCTTTTATCTCCTCAGTAGCTTTTATTTTTACCTTTTATGTTTTGTAGTTGCCTAAAATGTGAATTTGTTGATGTTCTATTGGGTGCTATTGTGTCCTTTCAACGTGAAGAGTCATGTAATTTTCATTAACAATTCTTATCTATCATTCTTCGTTTAAACGCTTAAAATGCAAATAAAACACATATGCAGGAACGTGTACCAATTGCAAACGTACAGTTTGATGGATTATCACAACTGCCAGATTACCTAATTGATGTGTAATTTTTTACTTAGGGTAATATTTAAGCTTTACTTCAGTCTTGTCTTACATATTCAATCATATCTGGCGTCTTGAGTTCACGATTACATTTGTTGTTCCATGTAAATTATGTAGATCATTTATTGGCATTGCTTTATGGTATTTCAGGGTATGAATAAGCCAATACTTATTTATCCTTTCTTTGTCCAGTGTTTAGCTATTATGGATAATGTTGCTATGAACAGTGTGTAGAAGACTCCGGGTGTACATGTGCAGAACTGCCACAGGGCATATTTCCCAGGAATAAAATTCCTGGATCATAAGGCGAATTGTAAACCCTAAATGCTCTACTTTAGTAAATATTGACACATAGTTTTCCAAAGTAGCTGTACCAATTATACTCCATCAGAAGTGCAAGATTCTCCATATATATATATATATATATATATATATATATATTAAAAAATTGTTTCAGTGTTACTTTTTTTTTTTTTTTTTTTGAGAGACAGAGTGTGAATGGGGTAGGGGCAGAGAGAGGGAAACACAGAATCTGAAGCGGGCTCCAGGCTCTGAGCTGTCAACACCGAGCCCAACGTGGGGCTCAGACTCACAAACCATGAGATCATGACCTGAGCCAAAGAATTAATCGAGCTTAATCAACTGAGTCACCTAGGCACCCCTCCATTGTCAGTCCTCTTAATTTTAGCTATTTTGTGTGTGTGTAGAAATAGCTTATTGTGGCTCTAGTTCACATTTTCTGATCACTAATGAAGTTGAGCAAGTTTTTATATGTTTATTGGTCATTTGACTCTCCTTTTTGTGAAGTCTTTGTTCAGGGGATCCAGAGAATAATGAACTGGGATAATAAAATGTCAAACATTCAAGGCTATATAAAAAAAAAGAGTGTGGTCTGATGTCTAATGCTAAGGCTTAAAAAGAAAAGAGGAAGGATTTAGAATTCATTTGT
Organism: Panthera onca; assembly: GCF_046562875.1. Lineage (NCBI taxonomy): Eukaryota > Metazoa > Chordata > Mammalia > Carnivora > Felidae > Panthera > Panthera onca. The sequence goes on from NC_138342.1 coordinate 173,673,820, forward strand.
TGTACACATTTTGTAAAAACACACACTACTTGTTATTGCCATTTACCACAATTTGTTGATGTCCTTACATAACTTGGGGGAGGAGAAATACCTTAAAAGTCTCATAAAAAGAGTATGAATTTGCTTTTTGTCTTGTTTGTTGCCAAAGTTTTGGTGTTTGGTTCCTAAATGCATTAGACAAGTTAACATGGTCCTTATAACCAGCCAACAGCTTTTAATTGAATGTAATATACTTCTTACCAAAGTATATTACATGGACTTTTAGCAAAACCTCAATTTCTGTCTTTCTAGAGAAGTGAGTCTCACTCATTTTAATTTCAGGAGGACAGAAACTTTGGCATTTGAAAATAGATCTCTACAAGTATTTTTTACAAAAATAATTTTTTTCTTGTGTGGTTTTCTTTTTCAAATGTGGAGGGTTAAGAAACCACAAGGTTTTTCCACATAAGTAATTTCCTAAATTATCAAAATAATAGCTTCTAAGAAAAGTTCAAAGCTTTAGAATAATTCATGATTTGAGCCAAATATTTCTTTGGGATTTTCCCACATTCAGTCGTGACAACTGTATGTATACAAACTAAAACATCATATCATCAGAGTAATTCTATTTCCTATGAGTTCAATAACATTAAGAGTAATAACAGCTAACACTTAAAAAGAGTTTATAGTTGGGGCGCCGGGGTGGCTCAGTTGCCTAAGCATCCAACGTCAGCTCAGGTCATGATCTCACAGTTCGTGAGTTCGAGTCCCATGTCTGGCTCTGTGCTGACAGAGCCTGGAGCGTGCTTCAGATTCTGTCTCCTCTCTCTCTGCCCCTCCCTGCTCATGCTCTGTCTCTGTCTCTCAAAAATGAATAAACGTTAAAAAGAATTAAAACAAAAAAGAGTTTAGTTTACACAGAACTTTCACATGCATTATCTCACTGGAACTTTTTTTTTTTTTTTTTTTTTTTTAGGTAGGGTTCATTCCCAGTGCAGACCTCAACGTGGGGCTTGAGCTCATAACTCGGAGATCAAGACCTAAGCTGAGATCAAGGGTTGGGTTAACTGACTGAGCTACCCAGGCACCCAGATCTCACTGAAGTCCTTGAACAGTCCTACAAGATACTCATTTATTGCTCACATTTTTAAGATGAGGCAACAAGAGCTTAGAGAAGTGAAATCAGCTGACCCAAATCACACAGTGACTTAAAGGTAAGAACCTATATTTTCCAAACCTAAATTCTTCACTCTTGTCAATAATAATAGGTCCAAAATACAATGAACTTACTGTTGGGTTGGAGGTCGCACAAAGCAAAAGAATAGTGCTCATATCTCCATATCAATTTGACCTTTTGCAGGGGTTGGCAAACTGCACTCCATGGGTCAGATCTATCACCCTTGTCTATTTTTTTGTACATGTCCTCCAGCTAAGAATACTGCTTATATCCTTACAGTTTATCAAAACAAACAAAAAACAAGCAAATACGCGAAGAAGAGTATGAAACTGATACGTATGTGATCCGCGAAGACTAAAATACTTATAATTTGGTCCCGTAGAGACAGATTTTGCTGATCTCTGTTTTATGGCATGGTTGCACACCCAGAGCACCTGTTTTCCTGGTAAAATGCTCCCACAGGCTGATGAGTTTGGCAGGTGGATCATCTTAGCTATTTTCAGGTGCCTCTGGCCCGTACCTCCCAGGAAGTCTCTAGGAACCGACCCACGTAGTTTCTGAAGTTAGTGAACTGAACCCAAGTGGAAAAGAGTAATTCATTCAGGCCTGGCATCCACCAGGCTTCTGTCTCCAGGGCCAGGCTGGCTATGTGCCCGTGGTACTGTGCAAATGGGAGCAATTTTGGAATCATTCTACACTTCGAATTTCCCCAGTAATGTTCTGGAATGTCGGGTTTAGAATCTACATCAATGTGGCCGCCTAGAGAGTATTTTTCAATACTCAGCACAAAAACTGAGGCTTTCGCATTCTCATATTGTTCTTCATAGCAATTGTGTGAGGGAATGCATAGGCGATCGCAGACTTGAGTAGGGTCCCTTCTATTTGAAATATTTACTTATCTATCATTTAAAAGATTTATATGGGACTCGTAATTGAAAGGTATAGTTTCTCTGCTTACTAGACATGTTCCTGGAGGCAAGAACAAAAGCAAATATCAACTATTGAGACTTCATCAAGATAAAAAACTTCTGCACAGTGAAGGAAACAATCAACAAAACTAAAAGGCAACTTATATGGAATGGGAGAAGCTATTTGCAAATGACGTATCAGATAAAGGGTTAGTCTCCAAAATCTATAAAGAACTTATCAAACTCGACACCCAAAAACCAAATAATCCAGTAAAGAAATGGGCAGAAGGCATGAATAGACATTTTTCCAAAGAAGACATCCAGATAGCTAGCTATCAGACACATGAAAAGATGCTCAACAGCATCTGAAAAGATCACTCATCACCAGGGAAATACAAATCAAAACCACCATGAGATACCACCTCACACCTGTCAGAATGGCTAAAATTAATAACACAAGAAACAACAAGTTCTGGAGAGGATGTGGAAAAAAGGGAACTCTCTTGCCCTGTTGGTGGGAATGTAAACAGGTGTAGCCACTCTGGAGAACAATACAGAGGTTCCTCAAAAAGTTAAAAATAGAGCTACCCTATGAGCCAGCAATCTTACTACTAGGGATTTGCCCAAAGGATACAAAAATACAGATTCGAAGGGGTACACGCACTCCAATATTTATGGTAGTGGTACCAACAATAGCCAAACTATTGAAAGAGCCGAAATGTCCATTGGCTGATGAATGGATAAAGCAGATGTGGTATATATACACAATGGAATATTACTCAGCCATCAAAAGAATGAAATCTTGCCATTTGCAATGACCTGGATGGGGCTAGAGTGTATTATGCTAAGCAAAATAAGTCGGTCAGAGAAAGACAAACACTATATGATTTCACTTACATGTGGAATTTAAGAAATAAAATAGATGAATGTATGGGAGGAGGATAAAAGAAAAAAAGAGAGAGGGAAACAAACCATAAGCAACTCTTAAAGACAGGGAACAAACTGAAGACTGATGGAGGGATGTGTGTGGGGAATGGGCTAGATGAGTTATGGGTTTTAGGAGGGTACTTGTTACTACGAGAACTAGGCGTTGTATGTAATTGATGAATCACTGAATTCTACTCCTGAAACCAATAGTGCATTGTATATTAACTAACCAGACTTTAAATAAAAATTTGAGAAGGAAAGAAAAAAAAGGTATAGTTACTAAAGCTGACTTTTCCATCATATACTTCTATTGAATACTTACTATGTGAAAGACATTGTATCAAAAGCTAGCAATGCAGAGATCAAAAACACAGTGTATTCACCCTTATGAATTCATGGTTTGTTGAAGGAGGTAGTCATGTAAATAATTACGTTAACACATTGTAATAGGTATTAGAAATTTAATGCAAATATGTAAATGCATTTTTGGCATTGAGTATGCCTGGTTCTTGACAATGCCTATAGACTTTTACAGCTAAAATTAATTTTAAGATAGCCCTTTTTTGGGGCACCTGGGTGGTTCAGTTGGTTAAGCGTGCGACTTCGGCTCAGGTCATGATCTCTTGGTTCGTGAGTTCAAGCCCCTCGTTGGGCTCTGGGCTGACAGCTTCGGATTCTGTGTCTCCCTCTGTCTCTGCCCCTCCCTTACCACGTTCTGTCTTTCTCTCTCTCTCAAACATAAGCAAACATTAAAAAATTTAAAAAAAATAAGCCTTTTCTCAATGACTGGTCAGTGCAGGTCCAGAAAAATCTACAAATATTCACTAGGAACACTGTATATATCAGACAGGCCTTTTCACTCCCATCTGAAAAAATTCTACAGATAAGATGGGCAAGCAGCACCAATACCGAAAGCCACTTAAGCCTCCAATTAAGTGTTGAGCCAGGAATCCCACCACTGCTTAAGGACAACTCACTGGCGGCAGTCAAATTTGTTTGCTGCATCAGCCTGAGAAAGTGATAAGAAGCCAAGTGATGATCCACATCTAGCAACCAAAGTGAGTTTGGGAAATGGGAGGGTTTGGCAGAGGGAAGTCGTTGGGGCCCTGGCACCCTCATATGTTTGTTACATGACAGCTACTTGGGGTGGCTCGGTCCTTAGTGTTTTGAATCACATGCAAATGTAACCTTTATCTGCTGCCATCACAGACCGGCTCTGCTTTTTCACTTGCCAGTTTTGCCTCCTCACTTTCAGATGTCCCTGCTTCTATCTTATAACGGAGTAAAACAGTCATCGACACCAAAACCAGATCTACTCGTTGCAATTTGTTTCCCTCTATACTCAGAGGTGCCAAAAGCAGCATTTGCTTCCATCTAAACTGGCCTCGAGTCCCTGGATATTGCCAGCTGGTGCTCGCAGAATTACTTTCTGACACTATGAAGTTCCTCTGGCTATCAGGGCATTTCGAGTTGTCCCAGGCTTCCAGATGAATTGTGAGAAATTGGCAGAGGGACCAGTGGTATCAAAACCAGAGGAGCAAAAAGGGTTGGTGCCAGGCCAAGTTCAAATGGAAATAGTCATTCTCCTTTTGGGTCAATGAAAACAAGTTTGTGCAAAGCATTCAGAGGAAGACTTCCTTCACTGTATCACCCGACACGTATTTACTGGGTGCGTTATCCTGGGCGCAGCATGCACTGAGAGTCTTCTCCTCTGCCAGAAACATGGAACTAAGTAAGTTGGAAAAGTAAGTGGATCTATTTCAAAGGCAAAAGCAAAACTAATTTAAGACATTTTAGAATTCTGGTATTCGTAGGAAGAAATGCAAATGGCTTCTAGTCCCCGTTTGTAAGAAAATTTATCCATCCCATGCTGTACTGAAAATGGCTTGTACTGTGGGTAGATACAGTGATGGCCACCCGCAGATGAACCATGACTTCAGGTGTGGGGCATCTGGAAGAGAAAGTTCTTTGAAGAGGGAGAAATTCAGAGGTGCTGAGTGAAAAAGTTCCTTCGCTCTCGGATTATATATGACTCAGTTCCATTTGTCCCAGCTCATTTTTACGGCAGGTTGTTAATTTAGGCAAGGCTTGTCTATTGCATTCTTTCAGGAAGAGTATGGGAAAGGGAAGAACTGGCCACCAAAGCCATTGAGGAAAGTGGTCTGTCTTTGGAGGACTTCTTTCAGGCTAATCTTCGTGGAGTTTGGTCAGAACCATAGATGCCTTTCCTGGGATGTTCAACCTCTTTGCTCTCTGAGACATACCCGAGATGTCACTCTGTGTAACCACAGTTACACAACAGCAGAGGGATCTGACAGTCAGTCCAAAAAACATAGACATCCCTAGAGTCAGCCTGTGAACTTGAGCAAATAACTTCAAAGTTCTTTGGCTTTACAGGCACAGATGTAGTTGTATCTATTTTTTGGATTAACACTTGCTTAAGCCCCTCCTGCCGTATTAGAAGGAAAGCAGATAATTTTACCTTCTTTCCCCAGTCCAAAATTTTCAACACCATGAGACATTATACAGTCACAAGGAAGGACATTGGCATCCATTGAGTGAATTCACGCTGATGTCCACTCAGTGGCATGTAATGGATGAAAGAATGGTGTCTATGGCCTGACTTCCTGGGTTTAGAGCCAACTTCACCATTCACTAGCTATATGGCCTTGGACACGTTATTTAACTCTTCTGTGCCCAGTTGTCCTCAATGGTGACATACAGATAAAAATAATGCATTTTTATTGGGTCATCGTGAGGCTTAAATAAGTTAAGCTTCCTAGGCTGTTATAACAAAGTACCATAGACTGGGTGGCTTAACCAACAGACATTTCTTTCTCACAGGTCTGGAGGCTGAGAAGTCCAAGGTCAAGGTGCGGGGAGTTCTGGTGTCTGGTAAGAACCCTCTTCTTGGTTTTGTAGACAGCCTCATACTTGCTGTGTCCTCATACGGGATAGAGAGAGAGAGAGAGAGAGAGCAAGAGCTGGTCACTCTCTTTTTAAAAGGACATTAGTCCCATCATTGGGACCCCACCTTCATGACTCATCTAAATCTAATTACTCCCCCCAAATCCTACTCCCTAATTCCATCTCACTGGAGATTAAGACTTCAACATAGGAATTTGGGGAGCACACACACATTCAGCCCATAACAAGCCATAAATTGTTTAGATTAGTGTTTGCGTAGACTAGACATTCCATGAAGAGTGGTTCTTCTTATTACCATCTCCTTTGCTTCTCCCTGCCACAAAGCGTCATAGTGTCCCATAGTGTCACAGTATCACCATTAAGAGTCATGTTTTTGGCAGTCAGAGGCTGCTGTCCTCTCTGCAGTGAGGTCTTGTTGGTATAGCTCTGCGGTGGGAAGCCTCCAAGAAGACCCACACTGACTCCTGCCTTCTGGCATTCATCCCCTTGTGTAGTCCCCTACCCTTGAGTGTGGGATGGACCCAGTGACTCACTTTTAATGATACAAATATGAGAAGTGAGAGCATGGCACTTCTGAGAAAGTTAAATTACAAAATGGCTCTGGTGCCACATTGTGGAGAGATCCCTAAAGCAAGCAACTGAGGTCTACTATGACCAATGTGAATGAGCTTGGAAGCAGCCCTCTTGACCCTCCAGTGGAGCCTTCACATGAGGCCACAGCCAAGCTGCCATCTTGACTATGACCTTATGAGAGACCATGAGCTGGAGGTACCCAGCTGAGCTACACGCAGATTCGTGACCCACAAACACCAAGTGACGGTAAGTGTTTGTTGTTTTCAGCCATTAATTTTGGGGTTAATTTGCTAAGCAGAAATAGGTAACCAATAAGTAGACTCTCAGTCTTCTGAGGGCAGATAAGTGCCAGACGCATCCTCTCAGGTTGCTCCTGCTTGGGCTTCTGGTGAGTTCTCGTGCTTGACTCTTTCCCCAGGTTCCAAGCACTGGAACAAGGGGTTTGGTTCAGAGGTGCTCCTTACATCAGCGTCACTGAAGAAATCAACACTCTTATATGGCAACGTAGGTCCTTATCTTGAATCCTTTTCTTCAGCTTGGACTCCCACTTTTCTCAGGCAAATTGTATTTCCGGGACTTCACTGTCCTGCCCTGTCTCTGGGACCCGGTTGAGGCCACCTTGGTCTAACACACAGGACTCCCTCAGTTCAAATCTTGAGAAGTGTGGGTGATTTGGATTCTATTCTTCCCACAAGGAGGGCAACCCCAAATCAGTCTCAACAAGTTTTCTTACACTGTAATTCCAAGGAATGCCAACCCCAAATCAGGCACAAGTTTTCTTACACTGAAATTCCAGAGCTTAGAAGAGTGACTTGGGTTGGTAATCCTTCCAAAGATCTTAGGGTATGCTTTTGTTTGCCTTACCGCTTCTATGGTTTCTTTTCGTTTCTTTTGATTTTTGCCTTCTTTTGGACTTATTTTATTATTCCTTTTATTTCTTCTGTTAGTTTGAAATTTATACACTATCTTACTGTTGGTTACTGTAGAATTACTGGTGGCTACCCTAGAAATTTAGCATGTATACTTGACCTATCAAAGTCTAATATTAATTAATCATTTTACCCATCAATAAAAGGAACTTAGAACACTTTGCTTTCTTTTAATCCTCTCTTGAGTTTTATGTCATTGTTTATATACATATATAAACAATATATATGTTATTGTTCATATATATATATGTGTGTGTGTGTATATATACACATATATACATATATCCAAACAAGACTTTATTATTGTTTTGTACCATCAATGCTCATTTAGGCTTATTTTTATGTTTATTGTTTTTGTTGTTCTTTTTTTCTTTCTGCATCTCCAAACTTCTGCTTTCTCTTTGCCCAGAGAATATCCTTTAGGATTTTTTTTTAGTATGATCTCCAGGGGGCAGATGCTCTCATTTTTGCATGTCTGAAAACGTCCGTAGTACAACTTCGCCCTTGAAGGAATTTCCAGTCAACATAGAATTCTAGGGTGCCAGTTCTTTCCGTTTGGTATTTTTAAGGTGTTCTGATTTCTGACATTGCTAGAGAGGTGGGCTATATAGTCCATCGTTCCTTTGAAGATGGTGTATCTTTTATCTCTGACTGCTTCTAAGATTTTCTCCTTATCTTTAGTTTTCTGCAATTTTCCTATAATACATCTCTGTTTGGGTTTCTTTTTTATGTATTCCACCTGGGGCTTCTGGGCTCCTTAAATCCGTAGATTGATTTGTTTCATTGGTTTTGAAAAATCCCATCATTATCTTTTCTACTGTGCCTACGTTGTTGTCTCTCTCTCCTTCTGGGATTTCAATCAACTCTATGTTAGAACTTGTTACTGAATTTCCCACATGTCTTATCCACTCTTCTTGAATTTCATCCCTTCTGTCACTCCGTCCCTTTCTCTTGACAGAATTTTCTGGCCTGTGTGCAGTTTACTAATTCTCTCTCTCTCTCTTCAATTGTGTATAATCTTTTGTTAAACATATTTATTTAAATTGGTGAATTTCTAAGGTAACCATTAAAATAGTAAGACAGTGTATAAACATCAAACTAATTAAATTCTTAAGTTTGATTATGTTTTTCAGTTCTAGAATTTGGAGGGATTTGTTTTCAACCATGAAGTGTTCTTGTTGTGTTTGAATTTAAGGAGCATTGGAATAGAGTTGTTCAGGAGGGTTTAGGTCCAGAAAAATTTCAGAAGATGGGAGGGAATTTGGGAGCTAGTGCAAGTTCTGACAGCTGGGAAAGGAAGTCCCAGGAGGCCAGTGAAAGGAGGAAAGAACAGGAAAACGGGGCTCAAATCCATCATCTCAGAGAGCCATCCCGAGCAGGACTCCTAAGCATTATTGATGAACTCTGAACCCAAGGGTGATCTACTCTTTACTATATTATAGGCTGCCTGTTGAGGGTCATAGGTCTGGGTATTGGAACTAAATGTAACTAGAAAATAGGAAAAAATCCCACAGCTGAAAATAATCCTTAATTGAGACAAGAAAGCTAAAACTCCTTGCTAAACAATGACATAGGCTGATGAAAGTTTTGTATAGAAAAGTCATCATAGAAGTAATGTTTTAGTAGTATTCTTTCTCTCTAAGTGCAGTATTTTGCATACATTTTCAACTATTTTGCCTTTAGTAACTCTCACGATAAACACAAATGCATTAAGAAAGGGAGGAAGGCAGAAAATATTGTAAATCTAGAATGAGAAATTAGAATTGAATTTATAATTTTAAACTCTCCTTATTGATGTGAAGCTTGTAATCAATTTTTTTTGTTAGAATTTGGGGCATTTTGTAATTTTCTAACTGGCCCAAATGCTTTCAGGGCTTTCCTACTAAGAAAACAACATATTTAATTCATGTTATTTCTTCTATTCATTGCTAACACGTTTCAAAGATTAATATAAAAAAAACCCAGAGTCATTATATTATAGAAATGCAAATATAGTTCAATTACTGTATCTCCATTTTTGGAGAATATCTACTTTGCTAAAAATGACAATGAACCTTCTCTCTACTCTGATAGAACCTAAGAAGTTAGCAGTGGCAGAACTCTGAGGGTCAGAAGAATTTCTCATTGCTGAATTGCTGGTGGGGGCAGCGTCTGAGGTGGGGTTGGGCAATGGGACGGTGTTACCGAAGCTTCTGTAATTCTATAGCAGCAACAGGGACAGCTGTAATGATCGTGCCCGAGGCCACCACAGCAGATGGCCTAAAAGACAGACAGTCGGTGGCTCTGGAGTGGCAGCCATGTTTAGCTTAGTTACAAGTCCTGTGTGGGCAGGACAGATTCCAGCAATCAGAAAGTACTTGCAGAATGATACTTGGGAGTGAAGAGACCTGGTTTCTTCTTCGGGTTCTGTCACCAACCAGTCATGGAGCCTTGGATAACTCGTCAATCACTCAAGGCACCAATATCCACATCTCTGAAGTGAGCGTGTTGGAATAAATGTTTTCTAATATTTTTTTTTCCCAGCTCTATAGTTCTCTGATATGATCGATGTGTTCTCATGCCTAATATGGTTCCTTCCTCTGGGAAATTTAAAATTTTTATCGTGCAAGGTATTTTAAGCATAGTGAAAAGTAGAAAAAAAAATTATAATGATTCCCTAAATATTCCTCACCTGCATTCAATAGCTATTAACATTTTGCTACGTTTGTTTTATTTATTTGTGCTTAATTTTTAAAAATTATGGATGTCTTGGGCACCTGGGTGGCTGAGTCAGTTAAGCCTCCAACTTTGGCTCAGGTCATGATCTCACAGTTCATGAGTTCAAGCTTCGTGTCGGGCTCTGTGCTGACAGCTCAGAGCCTGGAGCCTGCTTCGGATTCTGTGTCTCCCTCTTTCTCTCTACCCTCCACCGCTCATGCTCTCTCTCTCAAAAACAAAATAAACATTAAAGGAAATAAAATAAAATTATGGACGTCTTGATATTCACCTCTAAATAATACAGACTTTTGCTGATATAACCACAGTACTATCATCACAACTAATAAAATTAATAACAGTTCTTTGACATTGCCTAATACCCAGTCTGCGGTCAAATTTCCCCAGTTGTTCCCAAGATAGTATTTACCTTTGGTTTACTTGAACATTTCGTTGGACGGTTATGCTTTAAAATTCTCTTTTAATACAAAGTAGTCTCCTCCACCTTTCTTCATGACATTAACTCATTGAAGAAAGTAAAAATTTTGATGACAGTAAGCTATTAGCTGGCATCCTCTTTGTTAATAGTGATACATGTTGTGCTGCCTTGGGTTGGCTTATAAGCACCATTTAACTCTAAGTCCCTTCTCCAGTATGCCTGCTCTCAGTAAGAAACAAAACAGAACAAAACTGACATCTTTGGCTCAGACAGCTGTGACTCAAATCAACCAGCTCCTGTCCCCAGACTCTGGGGTCACAATTCTTCAGGGAGTCAGACTGAGGTGCAAGGTCAGTCAGTGGCTGATCACTGCAAAAGGAGACAGAAAAAAAATGTTTTCCTCGCAGAATGGAGAGAAATTTAATGGAGGACATTAAATCTGCAATATATATGAGCATTTCTATTTTATTAGATACAAGCTTAGAGTTTCTTCAGTCCTAGGGGAATTCCTAAAAACATTCAGCTACCTTTTTCCATTACAGAAGCTATAATTTTTACTATGCTTCTTAAGAATATTTTAACCAGAAGCTATAATGCTTTTATTTTTATTGAACACAGGTAAGATGAGATTTTGGGGGAACTCTACATTTTGATCAAAAAATTTGGAACGAGGTAGCTCATTATACAAGAATTGCATTAGTGGTATTTACTTGAACACTTTATAAGTCCCATATTTAGCATTAGCCATCAATTGAACATTTGAATCTTTAATGCTAGCTATATATACAGTCTGTTTACATTCTTCTTTTTCTTCTGCCTTTCTACCCATAATTTGTATATCTTTTTTTTTCCACTAGTAGTGTCCTGGTTATGACTTTGTCCTTCAAACAGCTGATCTCCCAGACTCATGATTAATGATTTTTTTTACAATTAATTATTTTTAAATTCGATTATGCTTTTAAAAACTTGATGAAAACAGCTAAGCATACACAGCAATACAGATTAGTCTTGTTCATCTATCTTCATTTAAAAAGTAATATAAACACATGATAGAAAATTAATTCTTATGGCATAAATATAGAAGCAGCAAAGGACCATCAGTAATCTGATTATCTGAAGTCATCGCTGCTAATATGGTAACATCTTGTTCTCACGTTTAAGCATTTCAAACGTTTACATGCAAAAGTGTATAGTGTTACATACATATAATTATTATAGAAAACCTCTAGGCGTGGGCACTGTAATAGGTACTTGTGATATTGACCTACCCTTGCATCATTTACCTACATTTCTGGGTTTCTTTCTTTCACATATGTGGTAGAACTGTAATTCTCTGTCCCCTGAAGTTGGGCATAGGCATGAGGCATTGCAGGCAGAAACTTACAATCAGATTCATGATTTGCTCATTTCCTACCCTCTGCCATGGTGGCAGGTGATGTTACAGACCACAGAGGCTTTGTCAGCCCGCCTGCCCAGTCAAGGATGGTCTGGAGCACAGACCCCACGCAACCCTTGCTGGACTCGAGATGTGAGCAAGAAATAGACTTTTGTCTTTTTAAGCCCATGGGAATTCGGGGGTGTTTCTTACTAGCATAGTTTACTGCTAAAGTTTTTACATATGTTATCTAATTGAACTATCAGAGTGATCCTAAGAGGTAGCTGTCACCATCCCCATTCAGCAGATGAGGAAACTGAGGCTCAAGGAGTTTAGACAACCTGCCATATGTCACACAGGGAATGAATGGAAGAGCCAGAATCACACACAGGTCTTTGTAAAACTCCTCCCCACCCCCGCATCTGACTGTAGCAAAACACTGTTTTCATTTTGTCTGAAACTCTTCAAACATGTTTGTATAGGCTGCATAGTATTTGACCATACTCGTGCCCTGTGATCTGTTTAAGCATTCCCCAAGTTGTTGGATATTTATATTCCTCTGAAGTCTCGTTATTAGGTGAATGTTGTAACAGACGGTTTGTACAAAATGTTGTGCCTGAACTGCTTCCTGGGAGGTAGGATCTGACTAACACTCAGGTTTCAGGAGCCAGGGGATGAAGGTGGGAAAGTATAGCGCTAGTCTTGCAGCCACTGGCCATGAAGTGAAGACATTGCTGCCAGAGGCAAATAAGAATCAAGGGCTAAAGGAGCTGGGGCGCCTGGGTGGATCAGTCGATTCTTGATTGCGGCTCACATCATGATCTCGCAGTTTGTGGGATCAAACCCCCCCTAGGACTCTGCGCGGTCAGCTTGGGATTCCCTCTCTGCCCCTCCCCTTTGTGTGCACTCTTTCTCTCAAAATAAGTGAATAAACTGAAAAAAAAAACTTAAAAAAAAAAAGAACTAAGCAGGCTGCCAAATCAAGCATCATTCCAAAAAAAGATTGCGAAGTGCTCAATCTAGACCCACGGCGATGGAGCTCCAATGGAGATGGTGAGACAAACCAAGCAGGGACAGGAAGAGAGATAATCAGGGCATTCTGGAGACATTCTCCGGAAAGGTGCTGGAAATTAGAGGCAGGGGATGGCACAGAGTAGCTGTCAGCGTTTATTTAGCACTTTCTGCGTGTCCACTGTTGTTTTAGCCAGTTCTGGCTGCAATAATCAACCCCACACACTGGATGGCTTCGAGAACAGGCATTTATTTCTCACAGTTCTGCAGGCTAGAAGTCCAAGATTGAGGTGCTGGCAGATCTGGTGTCCGATGAGGTCCTCCTCCTGATTTGCAGATGGCTGTCTTCTTGTTGTCTCCCCACATGGTGGAGAGAGAGGTCTTGTGTCTCTTCCTCTGTTATAAGAGCATTAATCCCAGCATAATGCCTCCACCCTCGTGACCTAATCTGACCCTGATTGTGTCCCAAAGGCCTCACCTCCAAATACCATCGCATCAGAGATTAAGGCTTGAAGATGTGGATTTTAGGGGGGACACAAGCAGATGTTGTGCCAGAAACCATGCATGGATTACTCATTTATCCCTACACTACAGAGTACTTTCTGTAGATAAGGAAACGTGATGGTTAATTTAAAAAAAATTGTTTTAATTTTTATTTACTTTTGAGAGAGAGTGAGAGAGCTTGTGTGAACAGGGGAGGGGCAGAGAGAGGAAGACGGAAGATGCGAAGCAAACTCTGCATTGACAGCAGACAGTCTGACGCGAGGCTCGAATTCATGAACTACGAGATCGTGATCTGAGCCAAAGTCAGACGCTCAACTGCCGGAGTCTCCCACTGCCCCTGTGATGGTTAATTTTATGTGTCCACTTGACTGGGTCAAATTGGCATGGGGTGCTCAGATTAAACACTATTTCTTTTTTTTTTTTTTAACGTTTATTTTTATTTTTATTTTTGAGACAGAGGGAGACAGAGCATGAACAGGGGAGGATCAGAAAGAGAGGGAGACACAGAATCTGAAACAGGCTCCAGGCTCTGAGCTGTCAGCACAGAGCCTGACGCAGGGCTCGAACTCACGGACTGCGAGATCGTGACCTGAGCCGAAGTCAGACGCTCAACCGACTGAGCCACCCAGGCGCCCCTTAAACACTATTTCTATGTGTGTCTGTCAGGGTATTTCTGAATAAGATTAGCATTTGAATCAGTAGACTGAGTAAAGTAGATTGCCCTCTTCAGCGTTGGTGGCATCATCTAATCCATCGAGGGCCTGAATAGTACAAAAAGCGAAAGGGAGGATTGGTCCATTTCTTGCCTCCCTATTGAGCTGGACACTGGTTTTTCTCTTGCCACGGGACTAGGATTTACACCATGTGGCTCTCAGGTCTTCAGACTCAGACTAGAATGACACCACTGGCTTTCCTTGGTCTTCAGCCAGCAGACAGCAGATCACGGGACTTCTCAGCTTCCACAGTTATGTCAGCCAATTCTTCATTTCATATATGAATGGTTTTGTTTATCTGGGGAACTTTGATTAACACAAGAACTGAGGCTCAAAAACAGTTGAGAGACTCTGCTCAAAGTCACATAATAAACAAAAGAATCTGGGATTTGAATCCCCGGCTTGCCAATTCCAAAATGTATGTGCCAAAACTCCATGTTATCCTGCTCAGGGCTTCACCCATGGGTGGGGAGAAGGCTGTGAAGGGCACAGAGCCCATTATAAACTCTTAGATGACTTTTCACATAGTTTCGCAAAGGTAGAGTAAAAGTCCTTGAGATGGAGCAACGGGCTAATAAAAACTATTTTAAAATGTAATGCAAACAAGACAGCACAAGTTAAACAACACAGACGCATAGAAACAGAAACTATTTTACCAATTCTTACCATTTCCAATGTATTTCATTGAATTCTAGTTTTTTCCAGGTTTGAGTAGAATCCCTTCCCCCCATTTTTTTTCCAAATTCTAAGATTTTAGAACTTTAAAAACTACACCTGTCTCTTTGTCATTAGCACTTTGACTAGTGAAACAAACACCTGGGTCACTACTGGTCAGTGAGGATCCGTATGCAGCTCTATCAACGAGCAATAATCTGTGTTTTTAAAGAAACTAGGCTGACACACGTTTTACAGTGATACTACAACTAATGCTACCTTGTCAAATACATTTAAGTGAATTATACAAGCATCTCAACCGATTTCACGGCTGGTTGATGATTTCAGCTTCTGTACAATGAAGAAGCTTAAGTAGAAGGATGCTGCTTTCAAGAGGAGCTGCTGTGTGCTCTGGGAGCCTCTATCTGCCTCTCTGTGAAGATCAGCCTCTTCACTTCCCACCCCTATCATTCTTGATTCACTTCTCAACATTCCTGAAACCTGTCACCTCGGTCTGAGCTCACCTTGACCTCTAAACCTCTTCCACTCTTATTTCGGTTTCTCCCATTATCCCTGTGGGATCTTCCTTTTACTCATCCATTAAAAAAGAAGGAGGAGGAGGAGGAGGAGAAGAGGAAGAGGAAGAAGAAGAAGAAGAAAAAGAAGAAGAAGAAGAGGGGGAGGAGGGGGAGGAAAAGGAGGAGGAGAAGGAGAAAAAGAAGAAGAAGAAGAAGAAGAAGAAGAAGAAGAAGAAGAAGAAGAAGGGGAGGAGGGGGAGGGGGAGAAGGAGGAGGAGGAGAAGAAGAAGAAGAAGGGGAAGAGGGGGAGGAGGAGGGGGAGGAGGAGGAGAAGGAGAAGGAGAAGAAGAAGAAGAAGAAGAAGGGGAGGAGGAGGAGGAGGAAGAGAAGAAGAAGAAGAAGAAGAAGAAGAAGAAGAAGAAGAAGAAGAAGAAGAAGGGGAGGAGGGGGAGGGGGAGAAGGAGGAGGAGGAGGAGAAGAAGAAGAAGAAGAAGAAGAAGAAGAAGAAGGGGAAGAGGGGGAGGAGGAGGGGGAGGAGGAGGAGAAGGAGAAGGAGAAGAAGAAGAAGAAGAAGAAGAAGAAGAAGAAGGGGAGGAGGAGGAGGAGGAAGAGGAGAAGAAGAAGAAGAAGAAGAAGAAGAAGAAGAAGAAGAAGGGGAGGAGGGGGAGGGGGAGAAGGAGGAGGAGGAGGAGGAGGAGGAGAAGAAGAAGAAGAAGAAGAAGAAGAAGAAGAAGGAGAAGAAGAAGAAGAAGAAGGGGAAGAGGGGGAGGAGGAGGGGGAGGAGGAGGAGAAGGAGAAGGAGAAGAAGAAGAAGAAGAAGAAGAAGAAGAAGAAGAAGAAGGGGAGGAGGAGGAGGAGAAGGAGGAGAAGGAGAAGAAGAAGAAGAAGAAGAAGAAGAAGAAGAAGAAGAAGAAGAAAGAAGAAGAAGAAGAAGAAAAAGAAGAAGAAGAAGAAGAAGAAGAAGAAGAAGAAGAAGAAGAAGAAGGGAGGAGGAGGAGGAGGAGATAGATTTTACTTTTTAGAGCAGTTTTAGGTGTACAGAAGAACGGAGCAGTGAGTTCCCACAGTATCTCTAGTACCCACAGTACCCCCCTCAGTACCCACTCCCCAGTTCCCTCTATCATTAACATCTTGCATTACTGTATCTGATTAATACAACTGATGAACCAACATGGACGCGTTATTATTAACTGAAGTCCATACTGCACATTAGCGTCTAGTCTTGCTGTTGTACATTCTATGGGTTTTGGCAAATGTATAATGACATGTGTCCATCGTTACAGTATAATTACAGTGTAATTCATAATAGTTTCGGTGTTTGAAGAATCTCCTGTACTCCATCGATTCCTCCCTCCCTCCGCCATGACCCCTGGCAACCACTAAACTTTTTCTTCTGTCCGTAGTCTTGCCCTTTCCAAAATGCCATATCATCGGAATCATACAGTGGATAGCCTTACACGCCCCTCGTGTATTACTAGTCACACCCTTATTACCTGATGAGGGAAACAAAGGCAAGAAAAATGTAGTTTAAATTAAATTCCCTTACAGCCTGCAGCTCATTGACAGATGTCACAGGCCTGCAGTGTATAACACTCCCCAGGACGTTTATAGCTGCCTTAATGCCTTAATGTTTACACTTCCTTAAAAACTAAAAGCAACTTTATCTTGACAACAGCTAAATCTTCAGGGTCCTGTGAGACCCTGCTTTCAGCATCCAGAAATTCTTTGGAGACCTATGTTATCTATACCTCGCGTTCCTCCACAAACCTGAAAGTATATAATCAAGTGCTCCTCATAAACCCCGTGCAGCACTTTCTGCCCACAGGTCCTGTCCCCGTGCTTTAATAAAATCACCTTTTCATATCAAAAACATCTCGAGAATTCTTTCTTAGCCATTTGCTCGCGAACCCGACTTCAAATTTCATCATTACCTACTCACCCCCAGCTCACTCCACCAGATTCTCTTTTCTTACTGCGGTAGCTCCTGACCACTTCTGGTCTTTTATGTGCTGCAGAAGCATTGTGTGCCCAGCAGAAGTGTGGGCTGCCTGGCACAACCCCGGCTCTGCACAGAGAATGGATGTACAATTAGTAATATTTATCAGGCCTCACTTGCAGAGTAAGGAGTATTGACTTTCTTAAAAATGGTTTTGAAGGGGGTCCCATGTCTCAACTCTAACAAGGATACTCAACTGCTTTTCCTAATGCGAACAATAAGCTGTTAAAGAGGGAATCGATTCTGATTCTGTTCTTAATCATTGTTGAAAGGGAGTCCTCTGGCATCCACGTCTTTGAAATAGAGTAAGAGAACACCAGGAAGCTCGTGTTTGTAATGCTCTACTTTGATGAAATACTTTGGTTGAAGGTTCTTATTGTTTTGATGTAAATATAAAGAGTTACTATTACTACTATGAGCTGAGCCAATATGGAAAGATTCCTGGGAAAATCAGTGAAAGATGAACACATAGATTACTGAGAGGAAGCAAACACTCAAGAGAAATCAGCTATGATGAGGGTAAGGAGCATTAAGTGCTCAAGTTGGACAAAAAGGACACAAATGAAATATACGCAAAATTAATCCTTCAGAATTTCTTGAAGTGCCCATAAAATGTTTGCATCATATATGGCTTTTAAACCAGTACTTGGGGCATCTGGGTGGCTCAGTCGGTTGAGCGTCCGACTTCAGCTCATGTCATGATCTCATGGTTCGTGAGTTCGAGCCCCACTTCGGGCTCTGTGCTGAGAGCTCGGAGCCTGGAGCCTGCTTCTGATTCTGTGTCTCCCTCTCTTTCTGTCCCTCCCCCACTCATATTCTGTCTGTCTCTCTCAAAAATAAATAAACATTAAAAAAATAAAATAAAATAAACCCATATGGTAATGCAGTAACACACAGTGTATGTATTACTAGTGTTTAAAAACACATAAAATGTAACTTTACGATACTATAAATTGCACTATCTAAACTGTTATTTTCTTTGTTTAAAAAAAAATGCCAAGCAATGCTCAATAAATTTATAGCAGTATGATATTGGTTGTTAGCTTGAGTTAAATGCTTTTATTATGTTAATGAAGAAATATTTCTCTGCTTCTTTATTTTTAAAAAAAAATTTTTTTTAATGTTTATTTATTTTTGAGACAGAGAGAGACAGAGCATGAACGGGGGAGGGGCAGAGAGAGAGGGAGACACAGAATCGGAAGCAGGCTACAGGCTCCGAGCCATCAGCCCAGAGCCTGACGCGGGGCTCGAACTCAGGGACCGTGAGATCATGACCTGAGCTGAAGTCGGACGCTTAACCGACTGAGCCACCCAGGCGCCCCATCTGCTTCTTTATTTAAACTTTGTATTAGGGATAGATGTTGAATATTATCTTCTTCTTTTTTTATTTTTTTGCCCCTAACTGATGACGTTTTGGGGTGGTGGGGGTTTGGAGCTCATGGCCAAGAAAGAATTCTTGAAAGACGTCTTTGGTGCAAAAAGGTGATTTTATTACAAAGCAGGGAGACAGAATCCATGGACAGAAAGAGCTGCACTAGGGTTGTGAAGAATGACTGGTTATATAGTGTGGAGTTGGGGAAGCAAAGGCAAATCAGAGGCCTCCAGAAGGACTTTGATATGCTAAAGAGGACTCCTAAGATACCTTGTCAAGCTAAGGTTGTTTTCCCTCCTGTGAGGCATTAGGGGTTCCTGGAGACATGTTACACTCTGCATTTGCCTCAAGTATTTGTCAATGGGCTGCAGGTTATAAGGAAATTTAATTTTACCTGCCGGTTCCTTTTTGCCTTTGTTCCCCACATCACTATGGAGGGGGGATGTTGGGGCTCCAGGAAACGGAGTCTATGGGTTTCTGGAGATTAGGCTATTGATAATGTTGCCTTTTTCTTGTAATTTACTGATATTTGTAAACTGATGGAGACTGCAGGACTCATGCAAGACTGTGATCTCTATCAGTTAAACATTTGTTTTCCCCTCTCCTTTGTTCCTGGGCAGTCTGGAGTGCCTGAGGAATATCACATATCCCACCTGGGGCAGAGGGGGGAGGGTGTCCTACCTTGTGCTTTGTCATCAGCCTTGTCCCCTCATCCTAAGGAGACCACTGTATGGATTTTCTTTTTTTGCTTTATTGATATGATTTATGTCAACAGATTGCCTAACATTAAGTTAGCCTTGCTTTCTTTAGTTAAGCCTTCCTTGACTATGGTCAATCATTCTTTTGAATAATTGCTAAATTTTATTTGCTTATATTCACAAGAGTTTTCTTTCGAGTGCTGTCATGTTCAGAATTGGAAATCAGAGCATGTTAGCTGCATATAACAAATCGGGAAGCTTTCCATCTTTTTGCCATGTTCTGGAACAGGTTATACCACGGGGAAATCATTTGTTCTTCAAAATTTTGGAAGAACACATTTGAGTATAAGCAACATGTCGTAAATGTTGACATGTGTAGTGTTTTCATTATCATTGTAATCTAAATAGTCTGGAATGGTGGTATTAATCTCTGACCAACTTCCGAATTATTTAGAACACCGCATTTTGATGTCCAGGAGTTTGAGAATACTTTTGGTTTGTGGGATTTTGTTGTTGTTGCTAAAGATAATTTTACTGTGTTGTTGTCACAGATTAGAGTCTGTACAATTTTTGTTCCTCTCTTTTTATTTTGGTTTTTGTTCTAACTCGATACAAGACTTTTTGTGCATGCTTGAAAAAGAAGGTATTTTTATGTTTAGGTAGTATTGCTACCATATCTATTTAATCCGTCTTATTAGGGATATTATTCAAATCCCTTATATTTTGTATACTGATCCATCATAGAGGGTTTAGGTCTGAAGTTACCCCCCCCCCTTCATTTCTGTTAGTTCTATTTGTATTTGTAGCTGTTTATGCTTTATATGTTTGGGCACAATATTATGAGGCAGAGAATAAGTTTGTGATAGTTATATTTAAATTATGGATTGTATATTTTGCCAATGTAAAATGACTTTTTCCTATATACGCTTCCGATTTGGGTTTCTTTCCATTTTATATTAAAATTTCCGTGGTTTGTATTTGCTCGATATGTCTTTGTCATTTTAAATTTTTTGACTTTTTGTATCTCTTTTGTATTTGTCTCTTATAAGCAGCATATAATTGGCCTTTATTTTGCGACATAGTTTTATATTTTTTGTCATTTAGTAGAAAAGTGTACCTATTTACATTTGTTGTCATTTCTCATATGTGTGGGCTTACGATTGCCATCTTGGTTTACGCTCTATATTAATGGTTTTGAGTGTTTTTCATTCTTTATGACGTTTTATATACATTATTTTTGTTTTTTTACTTATTTTTCATACCATGTTTATTTATAGGAGTTATTTTTGCCTTTTATTTGTTCTATAATGACAAAGAAGTTATATACTTAAAATATTTTATTCTATTATTGGTTGCCTTTAAGTTTTTAAAAATAATCATATTTAAAACTACTTTTCCTAAAATCAAAGAAAACTTGGAAGAGTTGATTTCCAGACACATACGAGATGAGGAATTTTCGTATTATATTTTTATCACCAGTACCTCTACTCTTCTTCATTCTACCTCTCAAATTTTATTTATATATTGTGGGGTTTTTAGACCCAAGTGGTTATATTATATTATGAATCATCTCTTTAAAAAATGTTTACACTTGTATTAATTATTATAATTTAATTCACGTGTGTATGACTTGGTTTCAGGCCTTAGTGGCCTTTTTTATGCTATTTTATTTCCTTTTATGAGTTAATATAGGCAAGTTGTTGCTATGTCCTTCTGAGTAAATTCTCTGCCAATATATGGATGATATACTTTTTGATCCCTTGTAGATGTGAAAATGTCTTTCTGTTGTTCTTACCAGTGTACCTGCTTAAATATAGTGCAGAATTCTGGAATCACAATATTTTACCTGAAAATTCCATAGATGTTGCTTCACTGTCTTACAAGTGTCTAGTGTTGCAAAGAGATCATCTTGATTTTCATTCCTTTGAATGTGATTTTTTTTTTCATCTGGATGCCATTTGGAGATTGTATTTGACCTTAAAGCTTTTTTTTTTTTTTTTTTTTTTTAATTGTTAGAATCTCTTTGATCTTGACCTTGTAGACATGAACTCTTTTTACCCACAGACACAGGTTTACTTCCGTTTAGGTCAGTTTTTTTTCTGTAGTTGTTTTGTTTTGTTTTAAACTCTTATTGTTCTATTCTGTTCTTTTGTATCTTGTAAAACCTTGTTTTTCAGGTCTCATACTTTGTATCCTATTCATTATTTCTCATTTCTTCTGTGTTGTTAGAGAATTTCTCAAGCTCGTCTTCTACTTCACCAGTTACAACTTCTACAGTCTTGGAGCGCCTGGGTGGCTCAGTCAGTTGAGTATTCGACTTTGGCTCAGGTCATGATCTTGCAGTTTGTGAGTTCCAGCCCTGCATCGTGCTCTGTGCTGACAGCTCAGAGCCTGGAACTTGCTTCGGATTCTGTGTCTCCCTCTCTGCCCCTCCCTCACTTATGCTCTGTCTCTCTCTGTCTCAAAAATAAATATAAACATTAAAAGAAACTTTTTTAGGACTTCTGTAGCCTCTACAGCTACTCAATATTACACTGAATTTCTGAATTCTGAAATTGTAATTCCCATCACCTTTCTCTTTCCCGATCTCGAATAATTTCCTTCCGATGAACACCCACTTTAATCTCATACTTACAGTGCCCTTTTGAAATGGAGAATGAAGATGACACAATTTCTTTAAAATATCTGTTTCTAATAATAACCGTGAGTTTCAGAAGGTGACGTTTGTTCCTCTTGTTATAAAATATGAAGGTTTCAATGGCTTCTGTTTATTCTCCCTTCGGGAGGGAGGTCGAGGTTTGCCCAAGACTGGCTTCAAGAGTTAGGATTTCATGGCTTTATGTAAGAATGAAGAGTTCAATTTCTTTCTCAATCCTTCAGTTTTAGTGGAAAGCAGACAAGACAGCCGAGCTTCCCTCTGTATTGTTGTTGCTGCTTCTTTTTTTTTCACTGCGATTTCTTGTTGCCACGCCATCAACCCTGCTCAATGTCAGTCATTGCACTGTGGCTAGAAGCCTGAGCCAGGGCTGGGTGGGAGGCATCTTAGCATGGAGCCTTTCCATGCTGAATCCCCAGTGGAGCAGTGCCTCTGGTGTGTGTCCCTCTTGCGTGCCTTCTCTGTGGCTCCAGCTCTGGAGGACACCCCACAGGTGCTGGCTGGTAGAGTGGAAGTATTTCACTCAGCTATTCAATACTACACTTAATATCGCACGTTGAAGGTAATATACCTCCATCTCCCTTCACAGCGCATCAGTACCCGTCTTCGTTTCTTTGCTTCCTAGGATTTTAATACAGTCTTGCTCCTCTCTCCCTCTTATTTTCTTTTTTTTTAAATTTTTTTTATTAAGTTTATTTATTTATTTTAATGTTTATTTATTTTTAGAGAGACAGAGACAGAATGCTAGTGGGTTAGGGGCAGAGAGAGAGGGACACACAGAATCGGAAGCAGGCTTCAGGCTCCAAGCTGTCAGCACAGAGCCTGATGCGGGGCCTGAGCTCACGAACCATGAGATCATGCCCTGGGCCGAAGTTGGACGCTTCACCGACTGAGCCACCCAGGCGCCCCTCTCCCTCTTATTTTCTAGACATGCAACAGAATACTAGATGGCTCTTTCTTTTCATCCAGTCCCATCTTGCTGTATCTAAATGATTTCTTCAATGCTCCTGGCATATATATAATGTTTTCTTGAACTGCAGCACTGATATCTGCTCATAATCTTTATAATCGTTTCAGTAAGAATGGAGAAGGAACGATTTGATGTTTGTACCCAACATCGTGGCTCATACATACCTATACATACCTCTAACTAGAGGGCAGAGCTCCCGCCTTAGGTTTTCTTACATTTCCCACAGAGAAACCGATGCTTTGCATATCATTTATATTTTATAAACTTTGGATGAATTGGATTGAATTTTAATGCAATCTCCTCCACTTTCCTACTTCCAAACCCAGGCTTTAAATACCAATATTTTTGCTGGCAGGGATTCTTCTAAAATAAGAATGGAGCCTCTAGTTTTCTTTTTCAGTTTCACGAATTAAAAAGGTGATATTACAGCACCAGACAAAAGAAATGTCCTCTAAAGTATTTAATAAAATAATTGCACTAATATGCCTGGATCTGTGTCATTGCAAGTGAACTCCATGCTTCATTGCTTTCGAACTGGGTGAATGACTTGGGGGTGCTGATAGACCGAAAATGAAAACGATAGCTTTTTTTTTTTTTCTGACGGCTCCTGCCTCCGTCTGAATATTCAGCTTGTACCCAAAGACTGAGACAATAGGAAAACACTGTTTAAATCTCTCCTGAAGTGTTCAAGTAGATATAGTTCCGCTAGCTGTTGTGAACGTCAAAACTAAGCCGCTGAATTAGTCGAGTGAGTCACCTGTGAAGGCTCTGAGAGTGTGAGCTGACTAAAGATGGCAAGGTGTGGGAAAGACATCATTTATAACCCACTTCTCAGCTCTATTCCCTACCCACTCCTCATAATTGACAGCCATGTGGTCGTATAGATTAGTGGTTTGACACCCGCTTTGTGGAGAGGCAGTGACAGAGGAGGAAAGGCCATGGCTTAAGCAGCTCGGCTTCCGTAACGAAGTATTACAGACTGGATCTTCTTAAAGAACAAAAGTGTATTTTTTTTCCATTCTGGATGCTGGGAAGTTCAAGATCAAGGTAGTAACAGAGTTCTGTTCTTGGTGAAAGTACTCTTCCGGGCTTATGACCTTGCCTTGTCAGTCCTCGCATGGCCTCTCCCGTGCGTTTGCGGGTGGGGGGACAGCAAGACCGCAAGCTTTCTGGTGTCTCTTCTTATAAAGAGACCACCTTTATGACCTAGTCTAACCTTAACTACCTCCTGATAGGCCCTCTCTCTAGATACAGTCACAGTGGGGGTCAACACATGCATTTTGGGGGGCACAATTCAGTTCACAGCAGGGTAGGCTGGGGGGTATGGGTGTATGTGGAGCATACAATCAGAAATCAGAAAGTCCTTGTTTCCTCTGGTTGCTATGTGAATTCGGCAAGTCATTCAACATTTTGAATCTTAAGGATCTCATCGGAGGGACTTGCATGAGAAACATATAAGCTTGACCCTCCAGGGTTTTATAGTTTATACTAACATCAGACACATTCCAGTCTGTCTAGTAGTGTCACTGGCCTGTCATCACATATGCTTCCTACCTTGACAGCCATTATTCCTTTGTCCATGGACATCACTGTGTCCGCATAGACTTTCTGCTACCAGACTATCAAATGAGATCCCTCCCCCACCCCCAGTTCTCCAGAATACCTCATATTCATCCTTTTAGTCAAATAGTGTCCACTTTTTTTTAACTGCTTTGTTCCAGGTGCCGTTCTAGGTGCTGGGGATGGCCCAGCATGGTGCTCGGATGAACCGTGCATCCTAGTAAGCACGCACGGATAAAAGGGACAATAAACAAATATATGCGGTATGTCAGATGGTCGCAGGTGTTATGGAGAAGGATAAAGCAGGGTAAGGTGGCAGGATGTCCTGGCCAGGCAGAGGGTTGGAGGGTTGTTATTTGTTACCAAATGGTGAGGAAAGGGCTCGTGAGATGATGCAGAGAATGTGAGCGAGGCAAGCACACGTGGGGGAGAGGGTTCCGGGTGGGCACGGCGGGAATGCCTGGAGAAGAACGAGCACAGAGGGAGAGTGAGGAGAAATCAGATGGGCAAGGTGGGGCGGACTAGCTCATGTGGGGCCCTGAACCTACCGGACTTTGTGAAGTTTTCCCAAACCTCAAGTGATTGCATTGTCTCTCTGACCGGAGTTTACGCTACTCTTGGTGGGAGACCGATTTTGTTAAGAGTTCACTCTCCCACACTGAATGCAGAACTTTCTGCATTTATATCTTTTAAGTGTCAATTGAATGAGGCAACTAATGTCTAAACCACTTTTCCGTATGAGGTCAGTCTTTGATAGCATGGTGTAAAAGAAACTGGAATTTTCTGTGAGTGTTTGGGAAAAGAGGAGGCTTGGGTGGGTTCTCACCCCTCATCTTTTTTTCTTTTTTGCCTACCAGAGAGATATGCAATCTAGTTCACTGTTGCCTCTTCTAGATCTGTAAAGCTCTCCTAAAATATAATTTTTTTTTTCTTTTCAATATGTGAAATTTATTGTCAAATTGGTTTCCATACAACACCCAGTGCTCATCCCAAAAGGTGCCCTCCTCGATACTCATCACCCACCCTCCCCTCCCTCCCACCCCCCCATCAGCCCTCAGTTTGTTCTCAGTTTTTAAGAGTCTCTTAGGCTTTGGCTCTCTCCCACAGTATAGATGTATTTATATTCAAAGAGGTAGTGGTTATTTTCAGCCATCGCACTGTGAATAGCTTTTAAAAAAAAGACTAATTTGCATTGTAGATAATGAAGTACTTGGTGTTTGCCCTTCACTTTTTTTTTTTTAATTTTTTAATTTTTTTTATTTTTTAATATATGAAATTTACTGTCAAATTGGTTTCCATACAACACCCAGTGCTCATCCCAAAAGGTGCCCTCCTCAATACCCATCACCCACCCTGCCCTCCCTCCCACCCTGCCCTCCCTCCCACCCCCCATCAACCCTCAGTTTGTTCTCAGTTTTTAACAGTCTCTAATGCTTTGGCTCTCTCCCACTCTAACCTCTTTTTTTTTTTTTTTTTTTCCTTCCCCTCCCCCATGGGTTTCTGTTATGTTTCTCAGGATCCACATAAGAGTGAAACCATACGGTATCTGTCTTTCTCTGTATGGCTTATTTCACTTAGCATCACACTCTCCCGTTCCATCCACGTTGCTACAAAAGGCCATATTTCATTTTTTCTCATTGCCACGTAGTATTCCATTGTGTATATAAACCACAATTTCTTTATCCATTCATCAGTTGATGGACATTTAGGCTCTTTCCATAATTTGGCTATTGTTGAGAGTGCTGCTATAAACATTGGGGTACAGGTGCCCCTATGCATCAGTACTCCTGTATCCCTTGGATAAATTCCTAGCAGTGCTATTGCTGGGTCATAGGGTAGGTCTATTTTTAATTTTCTGAGGAACCTCCACACTGCTTTCCAGAGCGGCTGCACCAATTTGCATTCCCACCAACAGTGCAAGAGGGTTCCCGTTTCTCCACATCCTCTCCAGCATCTATAGTCTCCTGATTTCTTCATTTTGGCCACTCTGACTGGCGTGAGGTGGTATCTGAGTGTGGTTTTGATTTGTATTTCCCTGATAAGGAGCGACGTTGAACATCTTTTCATGTGCCTGTTGGCCATCCGGATGTCTTCTTTAGAGAAGTGTCTATTCATGTTTTCTGCCCATTTCTTCACTGGGTTATTTGTTTTTCGGGTGTGGAGTTTGATGAGCTCTTTATAGATTTTGGATACTAGCCCTTTGTCCGATGTGTCATTTGCAAATATCTTTTCCCATTCCGTTGGTTGCCTTTTAGTTTTGTTGGTTGTTTCCTTTGCTGTGCAGAAGCTTTTTATCTTCATAAGGTCCCAGTAATTCACTTTTGCTTTTAATTCCCTTGCCTTTGGGGATGTGCCGAGTAAGAGATTGCTACGGCTGAGGTCAGAGAGGTCTTTTCCTGCTTTCTCCTCTAAGGTTTTGATGGTTTCCTGTCTCACATTCAGGTCCTTTATCCATTTTGAGTTTATTTTTGTGAATGGTGTGAGAAAGTGGTCTAGTTTCAACCTTCTGCATGTTGCTGTCCAGTTCTCCCAGCACCATTTGTTAAAGAGACTGTCTTTTTTCCATTGGATGTTCTTTCCTGCTTTGTCAAAGATGAGTTGGCCATACGTTTGTGGGTCTAGTTCTGGGGTTTCTATTCTATTCCATTGGTCTATGTGTCTGTTTTTGTGCCAATACCATGCTGTCTTGATGATGACAGCTTTGTAGTAGAGGCTAAAGTCTGGGATTGTGATGCCTCCTGCTTTGGTCTTCTTCTTCAAAATTACTTTGGCTATTCGGGGCCTTTTGTGGTTCCATATGAATTTTAGGATTGCTTGTTCTAGTTTCGAGAAGAATGCTGGTGCAATTTTGATTGGGATTGCATTGAATGTGTAGATAGCTTTGGGTAGTATTGACATTTTGACAATATTTATTCTTCCAATCCATGAGCAGGGAATGTCTTTCCATTTCTTTATATCTTCTTCAATTACCTGCATAAGCTTTCTATAGTTTTCAGCATACAGATCTTTTACATCTTTGGTTAGATTTATTCCTAGGTATTTTATGCTTCTTGGTGCAATTGTGAATGGGATCAGTTTCTTCATTTGTCTTTCTGTTGCTTCATTGTTAGTGTATAAGAATGCAACTGATTTCTGCACATTGATTTTGTATCCTGCAGCTTTGCTGAATTCATGTATCAGTTCTAGCAGACTTTTGGTGGAGTCTATCGGATTTTCCATGTATAATATCATGTCATCTGCAAAAAGCGAAAGCTTGACTTCATCTTTGCCAATTTTGATGCCTTTGATTTCCTTTTGTTGTCTGATTGCTGATGCTAGAACTTCCAGCACTATGTTAAACAAGAGCGGTGACAGTGGGCATCCCTGTCGTGTTCCTGATCTCAGGGAAAAAGCTCTCAGTTTTTCCCCGTTGAGGATGATGTTAGCTGTGGGCTTTTCATAAATGGCCTTTATGATCTTTAAGTATGTTCCTTCTATCCCGACTTTCTCAAGGGTTTTTATTAAGAAAGGGTGCTGGATTTTGTCAAAGGCCTTTTCTGCATCGATTGACAGGATCATATGGTTCTTCTCTTTTTTTTTGTTAATGTGATGTATCACGTTGATCGATTTGCGAATGTTGAACCAGCCCTGCATCCCAGGAATGAATCCCACTTGATCATGGTGAATAATTCTTTTTATATGCTGTTGAATTCGATTTGCTAGTATCTTATTAAGAATTTTTGCATCCATATTCATCAGGGATATTGGCCTGTAGTTCTCTTTTTTGCTGGGTCTCTGTCTGGTTTAGGAATCAAAGTAATACTGGCTTCATAGAATGAGTCTGGAAGTTTTCCTTCCCTTTCTATTTCTTGGAATAGCTTGAGAAGGATAGGTATTATCTCTGCTTTAAATGTCTGGTAGAACTCCCCTGGGAAGCCATCTGGTCCTGGACTCTTATTTGTTGGGAGATTTTTGATAACCGATTCAATTTCTTCGCTGGTTATGGGTCTGTTCAAGCTTTCTCTTTCCTCCTGATTGAGTTTTGGAAGAGTGTGGGTGTTTAGAAATTTGTCCATTTCTTCCAGGTTGTCCAATTTGCTGGCATATAATTTTTCATAGTATTCCCTGATAATTGTTTGTATCTCTGAGGGATTGGTTGTAATCATTCCATTTTCATTCATGATTTTATCTATTTGGGTCATCTCCCTTTTCTTTTTGAGAAGCCTGGCTAGAGGTTTGTCAATTTTGTTTATTTTTTCAAAAAACCAACTCTTGGTTTCGTTGATCTGCTCTACAGTTTTTTTAGATTCTATATTGTTTATTTCTGCTCTGATCTTTATTAGTTCTCTTCTTCTGCTGGGTTTAGGCTGCCTTTGCTGTTCTGCTTCTATTTCCTTTAGGTGTGCTGTTAGATTTTGTATTTGGGATTTTTCTTGTTTCTTGAGATAGGCCTGGATTGCAATGTATTTTCCTCTCAGGACTGCCTTCGCTGCATCCCAAAGCGTTTGGATTGTTGTATTTTCATTTTCGTTTGTTTCCATATATGTTTTAATTTCTTCTCTAATTGCCTGGTTGACCCACTCATTCGTTAGTAGGGTGTTGTTTAACCTCCATGCTTTTGGAGGTTTTCCAGACTTTTTCCTGTGGTTGATTTCAAGCTTCATAGCATTGTGGTCTGAAAGTATGCATGGTATAATTTCAGTTCTTGTAAACTTATGAAGGGCTGTTTTGTGACCCAGTATATGATCTATCTTGGAGAATGTTCCATGTGCACTCGAGAAGAAAGTATATTCTGTTGCTTTGGGATGCAGAGTTCTAAATATATCTGTCAAGTCCATCTGATCCAGTGTATCATTCAGGGCCCTTGTTTCTTTATTGACCGTGTGTCTAGATGATCTATCCATTTCTGTAAGTGGGGTGTTAAAGTCCCCTGCAATGACCACATTCTTATCAATAAGGTTGCTTATGTTTATGAGTAATTGTTTTATATATCTGGGGGCTCGGGTATTTGGCGCATAGACATTTATAATAGTTAGCTCTTCCTGGTGGATAGACCCTGTGATTATTATATAATGCCCTTCTTCATCTCTTGTTACAGCCTTTAATTTAAAGTCTAGTTTGTCTGATATAAGTATGGCTACTCCAGCTTTCTTTTGGCTTCCAGGAGCATGATAAATAGTTCTCCATCCCCTCACTCTCAATCTAAAGGTGTCCTCAGATCTAAAATGAGTCTCTTGTAGACAGCAAATAGATGGGTCTTGTTTTTTTATCCATTCTGATACCCTATGTCTTTTAGTTGGCGCATTTAATCCATTTACATTCAGTGTTATTATAGAAAGATATGGGTTTAGAGTCATTGTGATGTCTGTATGTTTTATGCTTGTAGTGATGTCTCTGGTACTTTGTCTCACAGGATCCCCCTTAGGATCTCTTGTAGGGCTGGTTTCGTGGTGACAAATTCCTT
This sequence comes from Panthera onca, assembly GCF_046562875.1. Taxonomy (NCBI): domain Eukaryota; kingdom Metazoa; phylum Chordata; class Mammalia; order Carnivora; family Felidae; genus Panthera; species Panthera onca. The sequence continues at coordinate 173,703,844 of NC_138342.1, forward strand.
CAGTTTTTGTTTGTTTGGGAAGACCTTTATCTCTCCTTCTATTCTAAATGACAGACTTGCTGGATAAAGGATTCTCGGCTGCATATTTTTTCTGTTTAGCACACTGTAGATATCGTGCCAAGCCTTTCTGGCCTGCCAAGTTTCAAAGGAGAGATCAGTCACGAGTCTTATAGGTCTCCCTTTATATGTGAGGGCACGTTTATCCCTTGCTGCTTTCAGAATTTTCTCTTTATCCTTGTATTTTGCCAGTTTCACTACGATATGTCGTGCAGAAGATCGATTCAAGTTACGTCTGAAGGGAGTTCTCTGTGCCTCTTGGATTTCAATGCCTTTTTCCTTCCCCAGTTCAGGGAAGTTCTCAGCTATAATTTGTTCAAGTACCCCTTCAGCACCCTTCCCTCTCTCTTCCTCCTCTGGGATACCAATTATGCGTATATTATTTTTTTTTTTTAGTGTATCACTTAGTTCTCTAATTTTCCCCTCATACTCCTGGATTTTTTTATCTCTCTTTCTTTCAGCTTCCTCTTTCTCCATAACTTTATCTTCTAGTTCACCTATTCTCTCCTCTGCCTCTTCAAGCCGAGCCATCGTGGATTCCATTTTGTTTTGCAATTCGTTTAAAGCGTTTTTCAACTCCTCGTGACTGTTCCTTAGTCCCTCGATCTTTGTGGCAAGAGATTCTCTGCTGTCCTGTATACTGTTTTCAAGCCCAGCGATTAATTTTATGACTATTATCCTAAATTCACTTTCTGTTATATTATTTAAATCCTTTTTGATCAGTTCATTAGCTGTTGTTATTTCCTGGAGATTCTTCTGAGGGGAATTCTTCCGTTTGGTCACTTTGGAGAGTCCCTGGCATGGTGAGGACCTGCAGGGCACTTCCCCTGTGCTGTGGTGTATAACTGGAGTTAGTGGGCGGGGCCACAGTCCGACCCGATGTCTGCCCCCAGCCCACTGCTGGGGCCACAGTCAGACTGGTGTGTGCCTTCTCTTCCCCTCTCCTAGGGGCGGGATTCACTGTGGGGTGGCGTGTCCCGTCTGGGCTACTTGCACACTGCCAGGCTTGTGTTGCTGGGGATCTGGCGTATTAGCTGGGGTGGGTAGGCAAGGTGCACAGGGGCTGGAGGGGCAGGCTTAGCTCGCTTCTCCTTAGGTGATCCACTTCAGGAGGAGCCCCTCTTCCGTGGGCCTCTAGTCTGCGCTTGACTCCGGAGACTCCCTTCTGCTAATCCTCTGGAGGTTTTCTGGGTTCTTTAGGCAGGTGTAGGTGGAATCTAAGTGATCGGCAGGACGCGCTGTGAGCCCCGCGTCCTCCTACGCCGCCATCTTCCGGAACCCCTCCTAAAATATAATTTTAACGATAGTTCTATCGAGGACAAAATCTGTCTTTTTCCCGTTAACAATGGTTTGTATGATTTGATTTACTTTGTATTAACTGTGTAAGAAAAGCATAATTTGTTGACAAATAAATTAGAAATGGCAAAGTTGTTTTGGTTTGGGAATAGAATGTGTATTAACATGTATACTAAAATGTAATTACTTACTGATGCTTTAAAAATTGACAAAAACTGTCTTCTTGACCAAGGGTTAAAAAAACAACTGTTTTATTTTTTGTTTCTACATGATGAGACAGGAGATGTTAGGTTGTTGTGTCTCACTTACGGTCTTAGATAACATTGTGTGTTATTCTTATCCAATAAATGGTCAATTTAAATATACTCATTACTATATTTCTTCTTTTTACTTTTTTTTTGAAAAAAAAATTTTCAATCAGCTGCAAATTGTAATTTAAACAAGCCACAGATCTGGTGAGGATCAATTTGAGATTAGATTGCAGAATCGTTATCATTTTTATTCTTCTCATAACTTGAATTTTGACATTGTATTTTTTTTTTGCTTTCTTTAATAAGTGGTCCATTATGTATACAAAAACTCTAAGACTACGATTTAAAGTAATTCAAACAGGGGTCCCTGGGTGGCTCAGTCAGTTAAGCATCTGACTTCGGCTCAGGTCATGATCTCACAGTTCCTAAGTTCGAGCCCCGCACCTGGCTTTGTGCTTTGGATCCTGTGTCTCCCTCTCTCTCTGCCCCTCCCCAACTCACACTCTGTCTCTTTCTCAAAAATAAAATAAAATGTTAAAAAAAAAAAAGTAATTCAAACCATCTTGGCTAGTAAGATTCAGTTGAGTGATAATATGGGTGAGATATGAGTTTGTTCACTTTGAAATCCGCTAGCCACAGCACACCTGTTCCCTTGATATGAAATGAGAAGTTAGCAAAGTGTTCCCTTTAAAGGGGAAAAATATTTAAAATCATTGATTTATTTTTTGCTTAGTTTTGAGAAATTTTCCTACTCTATTAACTGACTGATAAAACTGGAAAGGAACAGGTGGCACTGTTGTGAATGACATGACCTTTCCAGAACCCTTCCATCAAATCCCTAAGTGTTCTCAAACCACCAGCTGGGCAGAGCCACTAGAATGATAAAAAGCCAGTGAAGAGATTTCAGCAGGAAATACACTTCATCGGGTTTTCCTTTTAGAAAAGTCACTCTGGATTGGACAATGAAGCCACCGAAGCGGGAAAACAATTGGAAGCTATTGCAACACCCCCCGCCAGGTAAAGGTTAGTGACCACGGCTTTGAAAGAATGAAGTGAAGAGATTTTTAGGAGGTGGAGTCAACGGAACATGGCGATTGAGTTGGAGGAGAGCAGGAAGAGAGATGGAGAACGGTGGTGGATGGTAGAATGCACAGTGGACGGTGTCTTGGTAAGGAAACCAGAGAGGAGAAGGGGACGACGTGTTGAGTGTCTAGGTGCCTGTGGGATTTATACGTGGACTGGTTCAATGGCATAGGCAGTTAGAAATTTAAGTGAGGACTTTAGGGGATACAGTTATCCTTGCTGAAAACATAATATTTGGGGACTTGGGAATCATACTGTTTTAAAAACATGACTTGGAACTACATGGGAGTATTTTGGGTTATCAAAATGACTAGAAAGATTGCTACTGGCATTTAAAATCAAGGGTAGGGAAAGAAGTTTGCTGGACTATTCTATAAACCAAAAGATGATGAACTATTTCCTTTAGAATGGGAGAAAATACTTAAAAATCATATCTATACTAAAAATACAAGTAACACAATTGAAATGGGGCAAAGGACCTGAATAGGCACGTCTTCAAAGAAGATAAGCAAACAATCAACACGCACATGAAAAGAGGCTCACCGTCATCAGCCCTCAAGTAGCAAATCAAAATCAAAATAGGAAACTTCACCCCAGTAGGGCACCTAGAATCAAAAAGTCAGATCACAATAAATGTTGGTGAAGATATGGGGAAATCAGAGCTCTTGTCTATTGCTGGTAGAGATGTAAAATTGTGGAGTCACTTTGGAAGACAGTCTGGGAATTCCTCAAAAAGTGAAACATAGAGTTACGATTTGACTCAGTAATTCTACTCTTAGATATATAGGCAAGAGAATTAAAAACTTAGGTTCACATAAAAGCTAATACACAGATGTTCATGGCAACGTGACCTGCAATATCTAAAAGGTGGAAACAAACCAAATGCCCATCAGTTGATGGATGGGTAGATATAATGTGGCATATCCATATAATAAGATATTATTTGGTTATGAAAAGGAATGAAGTACAATGCATGCTTCAGTGTGGATGAAACTTGAAAACATTATGCTGACGGAAAGAAGTCCGTCACAAAAGACCACATGCTATGTGATCCTATTTATATAAAATATCCAGAATAAGCAAATCTATAGAGACAGAAAGTGGATTCGTGGTTGCTTAGGGCTGAGAAGGATTGGGGCTTAGGGTGGGATTGGAATGGTAATAACTAAAGGGTTTGGAGTTTGTTTCTGCAATGATGAAAATGTTCTAAAATTGATCATGGTGATGGGTACATGGCTCTGTGAAAAGACTAAAGGCCACTGAATTCTAACCTTTAAATAAATGAATTATATACTATACAAATCATATGTCAATAAAGCTGCTACGAAACAAACAAAATCTCCCGAAGTGATTCAGAACCTCTAACCTATCAATTGTAACCTACCCTTGGAGGACAGAGTGTAGGGCAGAGTGGGCTGGAGGCAGGGACAAACTTACTTCATAAGCATCTCTGAGCTATACCCTTGAGAAACCAGGTCCATTTGGGCACGGATTATCCTTGATTGAGTTTCATAGTGGAGATAGAAGCTACGGTGCCCCCTGCCTTGCAGAAACATGGTAGCCTTGAAAGGTTGTTGTATGGAGCAGGAGAAGAAGTGTCACCTCAGATTTGGGGAGAAAACAGAGCCAAGAAGTAGTGGTTTCCTCACAACCTGGTGACAATACTGAATCACAAAAGGAGGATGGATTGAGATAGGAACAGCCTGGACTATTTGCTAATAATCCACGATAGGCCATAATTCACATGTCAATTGAGATCGGGGCATGCCACTTCTACATACGGACAATGTCACTCAGAGAAGTGCACAGGGAGAAGGAAAGGACACCATGGGCCAACCTGTTTGTTTAATTGAATTTAATAATGTCAACATGGTGCTAAATCAATGGACAAGTCCATCTGTTCAGTAAAAAGATAACCAGTCACAGAATTTTAAAGATGGATTATTCTTTGAGGAAGGTTGAATCCAACATATTTTCTGGACAACAAAAGGTCAGCCGACCACACCAACATTTAAAAATCTACTTCAGGGACTCCTTCCATTTTGAAGTGGTAACGGAAACATTACCCGGACACAAGCTCTATTGTCCCTGCCCTTATATAGGAAACATAGTGTCTGTCGTATGCATTATGGGCTTTGACTTCTCAACATGGGGCATCTGTATGCATTCTTCTTGGTACCTCAGAGCAAGGGTCCTGCACGTACTAGAAAATTCTTAATGCAAGGACCAGGAGAATATGCGGTCATGGTTGTACTTTGCATAGATAATGAAGGTTGAGGGAATTGGCGAGGTCCAGAGCAGCTGAAAGAGGTGTCACAGAGGTGACGTGAACTGAGCGGTGCCTTGAAGAAAGACTGCTTTCCTCAGGTGGAGAGGAGAGAGAAGGTACTGTAGTGGAGAAGGCAGCGTGCACAAAGACACAGATCTGGGATCAGCAGGGAAGTGGGTGGGGTGACACAGAGAAAGTAGCCTGACCGGAACAGAGTGCCTGCTGGGAAACAGGAAGAAACAGCTGCAGGGATATGGTGCCTTAGAAACTAGAGTGAAGAATTTTGACTTCATGCGATAGCGACAGGAAATCATGTTCTTGAGCTGGGCGTTCATCTGGTGGAAACAGCATTCCTGAAGAAGTTGTCTGTTTGGTTAGGGTAATTCTTAGAGACAAACAACTGGTCGGAGCCTTAGTCTCCAACAGCTGCCTTATAATCAGTCACCAAAATGATCGTAATTGAATGTATTTCACTTAAACCGTATACAAAAAATTTGATTTCATTCTGCTCCTCGTGTGCTGAAGAAACAAAATCTCCAGACTTCATATAAAGTTTCAGAAGTGGATCCCCATTTCTGCATATGGCAAACTGAGGCAATGGTTTCAGAATGTAATGTAACAATGTAACCTGGTATTCTTAAGAACTGATGTAAGGATCATCATTTTTAATTCAGTTTCTATCTTCTTCTTTCAATCATATTGCGATGAGCCTTGAAATGTACTTGGACTCTGGAGATACTTCTCTTTTACTTACCTTTTATTCACGGCCTAACTTTGCAAGGAAAATGCTCTCTTAATAATTGAAAGACTTCAGTATGCTGCCAGTTAACATTTTACCAACATTGCGTCTCCCCAGTGCATGCTTAGGAACAGAGCCATTTCATTGTCACAGCAGAACAATTGCCCTTTTCCAATGCAGCCTCAGAGGGGAGAGGTGTAAAAATAATTTTACAATCAATAGTTGTCAGACCTTACGTATGTAGGGTACATTCCTAGGACAAGTGTTAAGATACTTAAGCTCATTCCCAAGCCATTCTAAGGTTATCCCCAGCTATTAAAAAGAAACAAACGAGCCACAATATCAGAGCCAACTTTATGATTCCTTTAGAAAGAGTAAGAAGCTGATGGCATCCCTAAGACGTTTGAATGTAAATTTGAGCATGAATATCCATACGATGCGCACAAACCTACGAGGCAGGTTCAAATGTTTTGATACTTCCCACAAATCACACTACACCCCTTTTTGGCATTGTTTATCTTCCGATCAATGCAGATGTAGACACATCCGTCAGAGACTTGGGAGAAAATTACATATCTAAAGGGACTGACATGGTTCCTTTTTTTCCCCCCCTTATAAAAGGCTAATATCTGCGTTGCAAGAAACTCGATCCAAGAAAGTCATCTTCCCCTTTAAACGGCAGTAAAAGATCTGTCTTCAAGATGACAGCAAGCGGGAGTTGAACTGGAGTGACGGTAGTGCTACAGAAAGGAGGGGCTGAAGTACCGCTTCTCAAGCTTAGTTGCATGCTAAAATTACCTGGAGAGTTTTCAAAGATAATAGTGCCTTGATCTCACCCCAGAGATTCTGATTTGATTAGTGCTGAGTGCAGCCTGGGTGTTGAGATTTCTGAAAGCTCCCTGGCGATTCTATTGTGCACTCAAGGTTGAGCCACTGGGGTAATGGCCATGGGTTTAAGTTGAGCACTAGGTGGAGGGTGTTGGGTGAGTCATACAGACTCTAGAAGCCTCATTCTTCCTGTCTGTGAAAATTAGATAAATACCAGTATCTTACAGGGCTATTGTAAGGATCAAATAAAGTAATGGATATGAAATTTCCTTGAAAACTATAAAGGGCCATACAAATGTGCACCATTAGAGATATATTTAGACCCTCTTGCTCCAAGGAAATAACTTAACGATATGATTTGTACAAAAGGTCATGCTCCAATCACTTCTACAGGAAACAAATGTCCTGCCAATTTTTAAGATCATTTTCGCCACTCTAATAGATTCTAAAGCCCAGTGACCATTCTGTATGATATGTAGATTTTATACGACAGAGGAATATTTCAATGCTGTTGCCAAAATGGATTCATGCATAATTTAGCAGTCCACCAAGTTTTGGTTTTTTTTTAAAACCAAGTCCCCCAAATGGAAAACTGAGGCAGGTATACTGGCCGTAGGATTTTATCTCTGCATAAATTAGATGTAACCAAAAAAAGGAAGTTACTGGTACAATGAAGAAGATGAAACCTATAAAGAATGTGCAGAAACCTGCAAAATACAGGGAAATTGCTCAAATAAAAGTTAAGGAAGCTAAGGATACAGAGATGGTCAGTGAAATTGATGGCATAAAGGGGAATTGAGATTCTTATGTGGATAATGCCCACAGAGTAATGGGAAATGAAATTTGAGGAAAATGAGTTAAAAACAAAACAAGAATTTCTGAAAAGGGGAGTGGAGACAAGGACACAAAATAGAAGGGAACTTTGGGGCCAAGAGAGAGTTTATTCATAGGTCCTGGAGCTACGAGAATATACTTGAATACTAGTAGGATTGATTCCTGGAGGTAGCAATGCTCTGAGGAGAGAGAGCTGATTGAAAGAAGGGCTAATTGCAGCAGTGAGGTCCTTCGGAAGGGGTTATGAGAAGCTAACTGAAAGGAGTAGTGGCCGGGTAAGAAAAGAGGTGGTACATTTCAGAATGGAAAGACTTTTTCAATATTATCAATATAGTGAGAAGTAAGATCCACAACTAGGAGTGTTGGGGGAGGGATTCTTGTGGACAGTGAAGGTATATAATATTGTCCTGGAAAGCATGCTTAGAAAACAAGGTAGGATTGCCGATCTGTGTTCCATGTCCGTTTGTTGTTGGCAGTCGTCAATTCTGTATGAGGTCAGTCGGTACTTTGGTCTACACTTGGGAATAGGTGTGGGAAGGTGAGTGTTGAGGTTAAACAGCATGGTGGTTTTACCTGGGGCGGACAATGGACGAGGTTGTCATATTAGTTTAGTTTCATGAGACATTTAATGAACACTCACCAGGGAGTTGTGGGAAAGGCAGGATGCACAGAATGCCATGGTAGGATCTCCTCAAGTGTCTCTTTCTTAAATCAGTGCAAGATTTGCCTAGCCAAGAGGCAGATTTGGGATGGGGCCAACTAGGAAGATTCAGAAAGGCAGTGCGCTCTCTGTGGGGCTCAAAATCATTGAAATACATCAGAAATACAGGGCCAGCTAACTCACTTTTCCACATCTTCTCCTTACACAGCTGGCATGGTGTGTTGAATGGGACCCACCAAGACATGTCCACTGGGAACCTGTCGATGTGATCTTGTTTGGAAAAAGGATATTTACAGATGTAATTAAGGATCTCTTGACGACGACAACATGGCTAAAAGTGGACCATAAATTCACTGACTGGTGCTTTTATAAAACAAGAGTAAGGAAGGAAGAACACACGGAGGAGAAGGCCATGTGAAGACAGAGCAGAGATTGGAGTGTTGGGACCATAAGCCAAACATTGCCTGGAGCCACTGGAACTGAAAGAAGCGAGGAAGGATTCTTCCCCAGAGCCTTCAGAGGGAGCATGCCCCCGTGGGCACGTTGATTTTTGGACTTCTGGCCTCAAGAACTGTGAGAGAATAAATTTTGGTTGTTTTAAGCCACCGAGTTTGTGGTAGTTTGTTATGGCTGCCCAAGAAACTAATAGAACTGGCGAAATGTAAATAGTTCCTGTTCCCAGTAAAATAAACAGTGCCTTCAAGTAAATGGTACAAATAATAAAAATAATAAATCTTGCCAGTGCTGACCTAGGTCTATTGAGCATATTTGTGACACGCCTGTGGCAACTTAGAGGGCGTGACATTGGGCCAGACACTAATCCTTGACCAGTGGGTTGCCAGTTGCCTGAAGACCTCAACAGAGCCATCCAAAATCCTGAAATGGAATCGTGCATGGCCTGGAGCTGTTTTCCAAAAAGAAGTGACTCATTCTCATCTAAAATTAAAAAGCACTAATATCCCATCTGAGGACTTTTCTTCCGAAAACCGAGAAAGAAAACTCAAGAGAAAAAAATTACAAAAGAGAAAAGAATGTTTTGTTGTTCTTTTTCCCCCCTCAGTGGAGGTCAATTCGTGATTTTGTGCCTATTTCTCCTGCTTTGGGTAAATGTTCCTTGTATGGGATCTGACTCCTGTCTCAGTTCTGAGTAGAAATTAGGATAACATTTGATTTTCTGCTGTTTCAGATAATTAACATCAAGACACAATAACTGAAATTGATTGCATTAGAGTAGTGTTGTGTTGTTGTTGTTGTTGTTGTTGTTGTTTCCACTCAAATGACAGGTCATGTGGTCAACTGGCATTTCCCTGCTGCTGACCTTAATAGCAAGGATTCTGCTTGGTGCCTGGGATTGAGCAAACTGATCATATCGTGTCATGAGAGCATGAGTCCCAGTTAATGATGACTTTCTCTCTGTGGCTGGCAATAGGTAGAGAAGAAACACGACCCAGCAAATGGTTGGGTGCTTGTGGGGGACGGGAGGGGTATCAAAATATCGGTTTTGCTGTTGCCAATCCTTGCCTGAAAGATATGGCTTGAACCTGAGAGAAAATGGGGCATTTTACTCCTGCCTCTGCATTTGATGTAATTGGTCCCCACTGCAGAACAGAGGGCTGAGTTGAATTATCTGCCCGGAGGCTGGCACAGAAGAATCACAGATCTGGCTGGAACAGTCTATATAGTGAAAACCATGTCTGCACACCCCAGGAGGACTAATCACCGAACATGAGAGAACCAGAGAAAGGGAGCTTGCATTGTTTTTCTCAACAGGGTAGCAGAGAACGCTCCCGAGACTCATGCCTGCCCCCACCCCACCTACAATCCCGCTCATTGAACTGGTGATGGGGGAGGTAAAGGTGGGGGGAAAAGTCATGTTATTTTCAAGGTTCCAGTAATGGCTGCTTCCCTGAATTGATACATTATAGGAACTGCTAATGGGAATTCTGTTTATAAATTTATCTTGTAGTTAATAAAGTTAAAATTACTCAACTGCACTTACAATCATCAATGTCAAATAAGCACCTGAATTCTCTGTGGGAATTTGTTGGATGTTTTCTGCTATAAAAGTGAACCATGTCAGAAAAACAAACCAAAACGAAACGAAAGAAAACATTTTTCTTCCCAGCACGAAAGGGAAAACAAAACGAACAAAACAAAAACCTCAAACAAAACCAATAAAATGGATTTATTATATCCTCAGTTAAGTGACTGATGCTATCTAGTTATGTGACACGCTGTAAAATGATAAGCAATTTCAAATAAGTTACAGTGTTAAATCCAGTGCCAGTAATAAATCCCTTAGTTGGAACTCAGTGAAACACACATACACTTCCATTAATCATTTCAATCAGTGTGTGGACACTGCAGCTCCTGGCCTGGCCCTGCCTGTTGTCATGTGAGTCTGGGCCACGTCAGGGTCTGCAACCCAAGGAAATAGACAGGAAAAGGTAAGTGACAACGGCGACTCAGTGTTTATTATTCCGTGATACTAGGTAGTTCCTGTATGCCACCTCCCCAGTTCCTTCTGCACTTTAGGGGATCGAAACGGTGATGAAGAGGTTCATTACCAGTGGGCATATGAGGTAACTCTTCCCCAGCTCACGTGCTGGGGAAGGAGACTTCCCCCGCATTTTTTACTTTCTTTTGAGAGGTATTCATGTCTAGATATATTATTAAGACGTGTCGATATCAAAGGACCAGGTTTCTATAAACTTCGAGGTAGTAATGTACTGAATTTCATAAGCTCACACCCTTGACACTTGAAAACATTAAACCTCTGTACACGTTAAGACGAGACCACACACAGCAGATCTGCAAGAACAAACGGAAATCAGAGGTGGGAGGGAATCGCTTTGGTCGTGTTGCCAGGAAACTGACGGCTCTACGTCGCGTTCTTTAGATTCCTATTAGCTCCTTAGGTAGCACACTTTACCTACTTTCCTAGTTCCTTCAAGAGAGCACAGACGGACCTATTCTCCACTACCCTCACTAAAAAGGTGACATCCCTTGCTATGAGGACCCTCGCTTACTGGTTATGGACACCAGCCTTAAGTGCCTGACATTCACTAATGTATTTAAGCCCCACCATAAACCATAAAGATAGTTACAGTTTTTATGTCATCTTGTGGATGATAAAATGGTTGCCACCCAGATAGGCTGACTCAACCCACACTCTTTTCTTTTTTTTTTTTTTTTTTTCTTTAATTTAAATTTTAGGTAGTTTAACATACAGTGCAGTACTGGTTTCAGGAGTAGAATTCGGTGATTCATCGCAGCCATACAATACCCACTGCTCATCACTCTTAATCGATGTGCCACTCTTCCACTCTCTCTTACCTTTCCAATGGCCATTTTGTTCGTGAGGATTCCTGAACTGTGTCTTCCCTGAGTCTTCCTCCTATAAAGGTTTCTGATAATTCGCAAAGAGATTAAATGACTTGCTAAAATGTGTACAGTGAGCAAGTGGTGGAACTGAACTTAAATCCAGGCCTTCTGATTCTAAATCCTATTATCTCTAATGACATCACACTACCGGATATAGCTGAAGTTTTCAATTTAGGAAGAACTGGCTCTGAAACAAAATAGCTGGCACTATTTCGCTTCTTTCAGAAATAAATTCCAGATGGATTCAAGAATTAAATCTTGCAAATGAAACCATAAAAGTCCTGGAAGAAAATTTTGGTGAATATTTATGTAATCTTGGAGTGGCAAAGGCCATTCTAAAAATGGCCTTAAAGGAGGAAAGATGGATACAGTAGATTTCAAAAAAAAAAAAAAAAAAAAAAAAAAAAGTCCGCATGTGAAAACACTACAAATCAAAAAGAAAAGGCAAACAACTCAGTTTGGGGAAAGCAGTTCTCTCTTTTACTGATAATTATTTTATTCATTCCAAGCATATTGACACTGGGGTCAAATGGAGATTAGCAACAGATAATGCCCCTGCCTTCAGGAAGTTTATAATTGAGAGAAGGGGTCAGATACTGATTGATGAATGTGCAATCGCATGAAACAAAAGGAACATGGTGCTATGATGGCAGGTAGCAGATGAGCCTAATGAAATGATGTCCGCACGATGACAGGAAAGACTTCCTGCGGAGGAATGTTTGAGTGGAGATCAGAAGAGGAGTCTACATCGAAGGGAAGGCAGCAAGGGGGAACGTTCCAGGTAGAACAGCATACCCTTAAGGGGAAGAGAGCATGGCCCATTTGAAGACAAAGAGAAGGCCGGTATGACCCAAAGCCAGAGAGTAAGGACGCATATGGGAGGAAGTGGAGAGATAGATGCCAATCACCAATAAAAGGACTAGAGAAGATGAGCAGGTTTACACAGGATGGAAGACCAAAAAGTCAAATTTGGACATGTTTGAGATATTCTAGAATGGTCCAAATAAGTGGTTGGATATAAGGATCCAATGTATGGAGGATAGGACTGATCAAAAGATATAAATTGAAAGTCATTTAATAGATGATAGATAGATAGATATAGATATAGATATAGATATAGATATAGATATATAACAATGGCTTCATTAAGCCATGGTCACGAATGCAAACATGCAGGGAGGGAGGACAGAGTAGAAAGAGAAGGGTCCTAGGGCTGAATCTTGAGGAATACCAATATTTAATGATCAAGGAGGGGATGAGCCTACAAACGTAACTGAGAAGATTGAGCCAGTAGGAAAGCCCAGGAGAGTGTGATGTCATGAAAGCAAGGAAAGCCAGAGTTTCAAAAAGGAGAGCCAAAACCAGTGCCAAATGCTGTTTAAAGATCAAATACAATGAAACGAAATAAGCTGGAAAGTACCCACTGCATTTAGGAGCCTACAAGTCACCAAGAACTTTAATAAATGTTTTCCTGGTAGATAACAGGAACAGAAACCATACTGGAGTTGGTTGAAGGGTGAGTGTGTAGGGAGGGAGGAAATTGCAGTAGCTAATAAAGAATATGTGTAACAAATTTGTGAACAGAGGTGAATGAGTGATAACAGAGAGAGATGTGGGATTTAGGAAAGGATTTTTTTGTGATTTATTAATTTACTTTAGACAAGAGAGACTTATGAATATAGCTGTACGAATCCGAGTTTACAAATTTAGTGTGTGCAGCATGGACAACTTTTCTGAATTTTTCTAAAACTGGACATAAGATATAATGTCTTATGTCACCAGAGTGGTAGAAATTTAAACTCCATTAATTTATAATGTTATTCTTTCCTCAGTATAGTATCCAAGTTCAGGGTAAGTCCACCCAGGTGTCAGCTGTGCTCCCATGATCTTTCACCAGGAATGCCCCATCTGCCTGTGACACACTCCACAGACTCTACTCCTCTGGATCTGGCTGTTTCCTGAGATCTCCCAAGAGCCAGGACTCCTTGCTCTGGAACCCAAGGAACTCTCCCTCTTATGTTTTCCCTTTACTGTCTTCCCTTATGTAGAAGCATCTTTTTCCTAGTCTGAGTGGTGGGGGCAGGAGCGGAAACCTTACTCCCTCCCCTGGTTCTCTAATACTCCTTTTGGTTCCGCTGTGATCTGGTGGAACCCAAATGAAGAAGACTTAGTGGCATTCTGTTTTCTATCCTGCTTATGCCTTCACTGCAACTAAAATTTATCCAGGTGGTAGTTTTGTTCTCTGCCTTCCAACTAGTCTTACCAAATAGAGAACAAATAGTATAATGTATACTATCTTGTACATTGTTATATCTCCAATGCTTATAATAGTGTCTGGGAACAATAAGCTTTCAATGACTGTCTGCTTATACACAAGAAGAAGAAGAAGAAGAAGAAGAAGAAAGAAGAAAGAAGGAGGAGGAGGAGGAGATGAAGAAGAGGAAGAAGAAAAAGGAGGAGGAGGGGGGAGGGGAAGAGGAGGGCAAGAGGAGAGGAAGGAGAAGAAAGGTGGAAGGAGGGAAGGAAAGATGAAAAGATATGAGGAAGGAAGGAAAAAAGGAAGACAAAGATGGGGGGGAGGGAAAGAGACAGAATGGGTTGATGGGTAATAACAGTGTATACTTCACTTCGCATTCCTCACTGTCAAATGTAAGCTGGGAGCTAGCCTCTTACTAGAATCTCCACTCTGTGATCCTTGATTGACGGATGCATTACCTAGAGACGTAAGCTTTACATTTTCCCCACCTACTGCCCCAGGAGACCCAGAAGATCCTTTCCATATAGTCTCTGGCTGGGCTTTTCCCTCTTCATATGGTGACCCTCACATGAATTGGCCTTCCTTTCAATCCAGCTTCTTATTTCTTGCAGAATTCTGTTAATAGTTCTGGCGCTTCACTTGAATGCGACACTTCTGTAGTTTCTAATGGCAATGTAAATTTTTACCTGTGCTGCATTCTTAGGTCATCCCCATCGGGAATCTAGAGGAAGGAGTAAGTAAATACGTAATTTTCATCTTGAATCAGAGTCCGTGTATGTCTTAGCAAACATTCATTCGGCAGCAGCCCTGGAAAGAGAAGCTACGGACTGTCCAGTATAGTCAGTGGACCCTTTGAGAAGGTTGAGGTCCTTTTGCTGTAACTGCAAGTAATTTCATTAAAGCCAGAGCCAACTTGGCCAAAAGAAAGACTGCAGTGTTTCCACTCATGGATGTCTAGGCCTTTTTTCCTTCTCTGCCAGAAAGTGCCCTGAGGCCAAAGGGAAGGGAAAAAGAGACCACTTGTCAGCAGGGAGAGGGTTTCCCTTGCTCTAACCGTGCCCAGGACAACTTGGCCATCAGGAGTGCCTGGGCAGAGAAACGTGTTCTTGCACGTGAAGGATGTGTGGCTGGGGGGCCTCTTTAGGTCATCGCTGCTGTCGCTGTCCCACTCCTCTAAGAGAAAAAGGTTTTACAGAATTGGGTGGAGGAGTGCTTGGAATCTTTTCTCATTCTTTTCCTGCTTCAATCTCGCTTAACATCAGGCACTCTCTCTAACCTTTTATGGAAGTAAAACACAGCCGAAACAGTGGTCCTCAGGAGGGCGGCTCCCCGACACCGTGCCCCCAGGAGACACTGGCAATGTCTGGAGACATTTTTGATTATCATGACTGTGGGGGGAATGTTGCTCCTGGCATCGGTGGACAGAGGCCAAGGATGCTGCTAAACATTCTACAAAGCACAGGACAGCATCCCACAAGAAATTATCGGTCCAAATGTCAACAGCGCTGAGGTTGAGAAATCTGGATGTCGATGTAAGTATTCCTTCAAACAATCTCTCGGTGCAAAACCAAAACAAAACAGAAAGGCATGGTGTTGAGTTGGCTTTTGGGTTTTCTTCGGGGCAATGTAGAGAAGGAGAGCTGCGATCTTATTTTTCATCTATTTTACATACAATTCACAATTCTCATATATTTCACAAATGAAGGGGGGATTTATAGCCATGGGGTGTGGAGTCCAGCTTTCACCATGACACGTGGTCAGACTCTCTTTTCCATAATCTCCGCTTCAAAACCAAATTCAAACCTTCCTTGAACATCCTTGGTGAAAAGACATATCCACAGGAATGTATTGTTTGGGTACTTCCTTTTTTTAACCTTACAACCTTAAATATTTTCCTACCACTTTTTGACTTTATAGCTGATTTTTATGGGCGGCTTACACCTGTTCTTTCTTTTTTTTTAAATTTTTAAAAATTTATTTTTGATAGAGAGAGACAGAGCCCAAGTGGAGGAGGGGCAGAGAGAGAAGGAGACACAGAATCCGAAGCAGGCTCCAGGCTCCAGAGCTGTCAGCACAGAGCCTGGCGTGGGGCTCAAACTCACAAACTGCGAGATCATGACCTGAGCCGAAGACGGATGCTCAACCGACTGAACCATCCAGGTGCCCCAACCTGTTTCTTCTTCTAAAGCTTTTGTGAAGCTTTGTCCAAAAATAAAAATATATTGATTTAACGTAAGAGTGTTTTTTACTATCATCTCTAAATTATGCAATGTGTGCACTTTTAATTTTCATAGTGGACTGATTTTACTTGTTTCTGAGAATAAGTTTATATTGCTTGACTTAATTTCACAAAAATGCTTATAAAAATTTCCTGTTCTTTTGTGAAGTCCACTTTGAAACGTGAGCACGTCCGTGCTTTATACACAGTCACAACGTCTTCATTAAGAGCACCCAGATGGCTGGGAAGTTACTCAAATTGGGATTTCAAAAAGAACAGTGAATAAATGTTTAACTTCTTTAGAACTGATACCTCAAAGGCAATTTTTAGGACATCTGATCTTTTGTATGCTAAATGTGGCTTATCACTAGGAATTGCATTTGGTTGTAACTGACAGGAATGAATACTGGCTTGAACAGGACAGAATTTTATTTTTTCACTCTTAAAATAGGTCTGGAGACAGGCAGTCTGGGACTGATACAGTATGGTTGGCTCCATACTGTCATCTCCGACTGAAGCTCCTCATTCTGAGTTCCTTTATCCTCAAAGCATGGCTTCTATCCTCAATGTCCCCCAGAGTTCAAGTTGAGGGCTGGAATCCCAACCATCACCTGCACATTCCAGGCCACAGCTGAGAAGGGCGGACAAAAGGGTAACCTTACCTTTCAAGAAGTCTTCCCAGAAATCTCATGTAATACCTCTTTTGTCATCTCATTGGCCAGAGTTTCTTCTCTATGAGGGAGATTGGGAAATGTAGTCTTTTGAGCTGGGTACTTAACCATCACAAATAAGATTAGAACTCTGCTACTAATGAGAAAGGCTTTTATAAGTTAATTTTTTTTTAACTCTTGTTTGGGAGTTCACTCATTTTCATTGATTTCCTCTGACACTCCTTTCCCACCCCTCACCCCTCCCATGGTTTTGGATTTCCATAGAATCCTGAGGATTCCATAGGTTTGAAAATTATTAGCTAAGATAATTTCTAAGGTACATGCAAATTTTAAAATTCCGATTCTTTAATTTTGTTTATTTCTAAGATAGCTGATGTCTAAAGGATCACATTTCTCTATTGATGTGCTTTTGAAAATTGTGGTTGCCAAATATAAGTGTAAAGGATCAATCTTTTAATTAATTTTCCTCTAGCCGAGCATTCCATATTCATGAAACATTAGCTCCTCTTTCCCTCTAGTCTCTACCAAGTTCTGAAAATGGATAAAGATGAATTAGATTTTGCCCCAATACACTGTTGAAGAAATCTTTTTCTTTCTTTCTTTCTTTCTTTCCTGTTTCCTCTTAGCATGTGTAAACAAACTGGTGGAGAGAGAGTGGCTGGAGTGGCTGGAGAAAGAGTTATTTGCCCTGAAATTAGCTAGGTTGCATTTGATCGAATCCTGTGTTTTCTGGATTATTTGTAAGGTACATTTTGTTCCCCCTATAGCTCCAAAAGAATTTTGATTCTGAATCAGAATTAGTAAATTCTGATCACTAACATATGAAGGTATAGGAAGGACATGAGTATTGAGAACACACTCCCTTATACACCAATATTGTTTCTGCCACTTAATAGTTGTAAGGTCATAAACAAATGAATTATCCTTAAGGTTTCTTCATTGATAAAATTAACAATAATACCTATCTTGTTGATTTTTAGAGTTAAATGAAATAATGCATTCTTGGTGCTTTATAAATGTTAGTTTCCTTTTAGAGAGTAAAAGTTACTTACATGACTAAGTAAGACTTAGGCTCCTTCTTTGGATGTGAAGAACCAGGGCGGGATGGGTGTATAGAAGAAATCAGAACTATTGAGATGGCTTGGTCTGGGAATTCACGTCAAGGAATCAAGGAGGCAACCACTGTAGGACACAGGTTCACATATTTAGTTTCACTCTCACATATAGCACTAGTCTTGTGCACGCACACGCACACATACTAAGTAAATATGAAACATGAAGCATCACAGACACGTGACAAAAGAAGAGAATCTATATTTTCTAGAATAATACTCTGGTCACGGTTCTAACATTTCTTGGCTTCAAAAAGTGGCATTTGTCTGAACTAGGTTTATCCTTGGCTCTTTCATGAACACAGCCGTCCTGGCCAAAGGCTAAATTATGAATCTTCAAGTCTGACTTTGGCAAGCACCTTCCTTTCAGCACCTTCCTGACTGCCAGAATGGGGTGGGGGGAAAGGATGAGGAGGTATTGACCAAAAAAATAGAAAAGCCTGCACTTGGACATCACTACCAGCTTCAAGGATGTGAGGGGAGGCTTCTGAACACATCAACCTGGGATACAGAGTTCCTATTTTCAGGAGCACTGCCTTAAGAGAAAGCTTCTAAACATGTTCACTTTCCTCATGAGATGATAGCTGATCAAAATACCTCCTCCAGACCCAGCGTAGAGGGAGATCTATTACTACTCCTGTAAAAATAATAAACTTCTGTTATGAACACATCTGTTGAGAGAATCACAACGTATACTTTCTGCAGCAGCTTTTTATTATTTATTTATATTATTTATTATCTCTCCGTGTATCCCCTTCCTTCACTTACCGCCCTTTCTATTTGCAACCCATTTCATAAGTCCTGTCTGCATAACACCTGCAATCTCCATCTCCAACTTTGCCGACTATGAGCGTTTAATCCCCTGAAAAGCTCAGCTGGCCCCAGGGTCTGCACCAGTCTGAGAGACCCGAAGTGGTTTTGCCCCCTTGTTCCTACTATTTGATGCCTGGGTTGATTTACTTACGTGTTTGGGTGCTTGCCTTTGTTTCCTGACTGGCAGTCCAGCTCCTCTTAAGTCTTTAGTAAGTTCAGTGAATTAAACTTCAGCAAGTTGTACTAAAGCCTTGTCACTGCTGACCAAGACTAGATGTCTTTCACCAGGGGCTATCACATCCTTACCCCACACCAGGCTTTCTGGCTGAAGTTTACCCCAAATAGTTCCTCTCACTGGAGGCTTCTGAGTTTCTATTGTCTGAACTGTCACTTGGACCACGTTGTCTTCCCTATTACTGTTGCTCGAATCTGAAACAGGTCTGCTGAGCCTCTTTGGATGGTTGGTCATGCCCTTTGGGAACCAATTTCACAGAGGAGTTAGACTTTCTAACATCAGCCAAACCTGTCTGTGTGGCCAAGGCCAGCATATCCTGGTCATACCCCATGACCTTGAAGAACAATGCTCATTATAGAATGGTTGCATTTGAACAGTACAATTGTGTGATGAAAGATTAGCATGGACATTAGACTCCAAAAGAATACCAGATGAAGCTTATTTTGAATGCTCCCTTCATAGCTAGGTTAAATTTTAATATATTTTTAGGTTGGCTTCTGGGCTCTGTTTTTTATTCTCTTGGGTTTTTAGTCTATTGGTGTATCTTTACCATGCTATTATAATTATTACAACCTTAAAAACATGTTTTAGTGTATTGCAGAAAACCTTTCTACTATTACTTTATGCCAAAAACTTTTTGGTTATGTTGATTTACTTGAGCTTAATTATTTTGGAACATGCTTTCCTTTTTTGGTCATTTTCGTATTTTGGCATTTTCTTCTGAATGCTAAGAAAATTTCTCAAACTTTTATCATGTATTCGATCTGATGCAATGTTGATTCTGTTATTCTCTATACCTAAAGTCGTTTTAAAAGTCATAAATCAGGAGATCCAAGATGGAATGAAGAATGTGACTAAATCAAATTGTAATATACATACATACATACATACACACATATACACACACACAGATTGTACCACAAATACATAAAATAACCTCAGTGCAGGTGGGAGCAAAGTCACTAAACTAAGTACCTCCTATGTTCCTGTGGAAATAATCAGAGTCTATAAGACTAAAAGGAACTGTACATAAGTACCGTATTCTAACCGATATACTTGTTCCCCTTTGGGTATGAGTTAACACTTCTAATACCACTATATGTGTATACTGGTATCGAACAATTATGTTAATGGATGGCATATGGTGGATGCCAAATTTGCCCTGATGGATATTATAGATACACAGAAAAAGGATGCTAGAATGATCTATGTGGTAATGGACTAGATTAGGGGCATCAATATAAACTCATGTTTGGCTTAAAACAGACACATAAAGCCACATGTGGAAATATTTATAGATATGTGTATATATTTGGATCAGTATACACATGTATATTATTGCTCTGTCAGCTAAGAAGGCCTAGAAGAAATGACGCCCCAATGGCAATAAACATTCCTAGGGCTCAGATCTTGGTTTCTAATACATTTCTCATAAAAGAAACCAGGGCTTGCAGAAGAAATACTTAGCTCTTGGACTGGAGAAGGAAACATATGAGATGACTCTGGAACAACTTGTAGTGTCAGAAAGTAAGGAAATGATAGAGGCTGCAATGATGGAAGTATGCAAAAGGGACACAGGAGTCAACTTAAAGAGGTTCCGATGGCC
The DNA here is from genome assembly GCF_046562875.1 of Panthera onca. NCBI lineage: Eukaryota > Metazoa > Chordata > Mammalia > Carnivora > Felidae > Panthera > Panthera onca. The sequence continues at coordinate 173,724,158 of NC_138342.1, forward strand.
AAAGCCAGAATATTTGAGCAACAAAATAAAAAATAAGTAAAGTAGTATTGGATTATAACCCAAGTATAAAGGAACTATCTATGACACCACAATGATTTAAATAGATGATTGAATAAATAAATAAATAAATATGGAAGACCAAACAAATTACTCATGCAGAAAAATTCCAAATAATTTACGTAGAAACTCTGCCTTCAAGGAGATGGAACAGAAATCCCCATTTCTTGAGTGTGGACTGCACATTGTGACTTCCTTCCAAAGAGTGTAGTATGGATGGGGGGAAAAAGAACTTCCCAGTGGAAAAGTCTGTACGGACAACTTCAGCCAGGTGAACAAAGTCAGTATCAGCAGTCATAAATCATGTTGGTTTGTTTTCATGATGTGATAGTTTGAAAGTGGCACTTTATCCTTGTGATCTTCCTCTCCAAAACAAATAACCCTAGTCTAACCAGTAGGGAAAAAAAATCAGCTAAATTCCAGTTGAGGTACATTCTATAAAATGCCTGACCAGTAGTTCTCAAAACTGTCAAAGTCATCAAAAAGAAGAAAGTCTTAGAAGCTGTCATAGGCAAAAGGAGTCCAAGGACACATGAACTAAAATTATTATAGTATCCTGAGTGGGATCCTAGAACACAAATTGGTCCAAGGAATTGGTAAACCTAAGGAAATTCAAATAAATTATGGATGTGAGTTAAAAATGTTATATCAGTACTGTTACATCAATTATGACAAATACACCATATAATGCTAAGTGTTTTTTTTTTTTTTTTAATTTTTTTTTTTTTTAATGTTTATTTATTTTTGAGACAGGGAGAGACAGAGCATGAAAGGGGGAGGGTCAGAGAGAGGGAGACACAGAATTGAAACAGGCTCCGGGCTCTGAGCTGTCAGCACAGGGGCCCGATGCGGGGCTCGAACTCACGAACCGCGAGATCGTGACCTGAGCCGAAGTCGGCGCTCAACCGACTGAGCCACCCAGGCGCCCCTTTTTTTTCTTTTTTTTTTTTTTTTTTTTTAATTTTTTTTTTTTTTTTAATGTTTATTTATTTTTGAGACAGGGAGAGACAGAGCATGAAAGGGGGAGGGTCAGAGAGAGGGAGACACAGAATTGAAACAGCTAAGTGTTAATAACAGGAAAAACTCAGTGTGGGGTATATGGGAATTCCTTGTACTATCTTTGCAATTTTTCTGTAACCCAATATTGTTTTTAAAAACAATGTTTATTTTTATAAAGTTACCATGGCATTTTTTTCTCTGCATTTTTTAAAACGTTGTCAGTTCTCTTATCATCTCAGCTGCATCTTTCTCTATTTTTACATACAGTTTTGTTTTATTTGATTTCCTTATGAAAGATACCAGATGATATTTAAAATTTCAATCCATTTCCTGTAAGTTTTAAAACTTCCATTTCTAACCAAAATGAAATAATAGGGACTAGATTTATTCTCCAACTTGAAACAAACAAAAGGCAAAAACAGACTTTACACGAGACACTATTTAAGACACTAGACATCAACAGTGAGGAACAAGGATCCCTAAGAGATGGAAAACAAATCAAATGAACACTATAATTGTCCAAGCTTACTGCCTTGAGAGAGCATTTAACTATCAGAACAAGAAAATGAAGCCAGGTGAAGCATGGTAGTCTCCTTGAATTGAGGGCACAGAGCTGAAAGTCCAGATAGAATAAGAGGGGTGCCCGGGTGGCTCAGTTGGTTAAGCGTGCAGCTGTTGATTCAGGCTCAGGTCATGATCTTGCAGTTTGGAATCAAGACCTGCATGGGGATCCATGCTGAGAGTGTGGAGCCTGCTTGGGATTCTCTGTCTCTTCCTCTCTCTGTCCCTCCCCCCTCTGTCTGTCTTTCTCTCTCAAAATAAATGAATAAACTTAAAAACAAAACAGTAAAACAATGAGAGTTTGTAGGACTGAGTACTGGAGAATAGAAAACTGCACTGACAGAGAACATTGGAGATCTCCACAGGTCCCTTGCATGGTCAGCAGAACCTACAGCACCATGTGAAAAAGAAAATATTTGACCTTGGGGAAAGAAAATGCAAAAGAATGAGAGGAAACAGTACCTGCTACTCATAATGGGCTTGAAGAAGTGCCTGTTTCCAACGTCTAGACTAGAAAACTTTATGATTAATGGAGAGTTGGATAGAGTGCTAAGAAGGTTCTTGACTAGTAGTAGGAAATAATTATAACTAGATGAGATTCTGCTCTGGTCCTGCCTAGAAAATCATATTAGCAAAATCAAAAGGATCAAATTATTTCTGAATTATTTAATTGCATCCTAGAGCAAAGCTCAAGAATCTTCATAGGAATACAAAAATATCCAGTGTTCAATAAGGCAAAATTCACAATATCTGGCATCCAAACAAAGGTTGCCAGATATACAAAAAGGCAAGGAAATATGACCCATGGTGAAAAGAAAAATAGTCAATTGAAACCAGTTGCATAGAATTAGCCAAAAAAGACACTAAAACGGCAATAATTGAATTCTATATGTTCAACATATGAAACAGAGACATGGACATGATTTTTTAAATTGAAAGAGAACCTCTAAAGATGAAAACTAAAATATGTAGGATGTTAAGCACATGGATGTGATTAACAGAAGACTAGACACTGCAGAAGAAAAGATGATCGAGTTTGAAGACAAGCAATAGAAACTCTTACTATTAAATACACAAAGAAAAATTAAATGCGTGAGGTATCATGAAATAGCTGGTAGATGTAATTAAGCCTCTGAAGGCAAAGAGAGACGGGGAACAGAAAAAGTGAAAGAAATTGGGGCTGAATGTTTTCCAAATGTGATGAAAACGATAAGTTCTTAGCTTCAAGAATATGAAAAAATCCATGAAGAAAAACTATGTCAAAGCCTGTCATAATTAACTGCTCAATAGCAATGATAGAGAGTACTTAAAAGCAGGCAGAGAAAACCGTGTTATGTACAGAGGAACAAAGATGGTGGATGCTTTCTTAAAAACAGTTTAAGCAAGACACTGAAGCAGCATCTTGAAAATAGTGGAAGAGAAGGCTGTCAATCTAGAATTCTCTACCCAGAAAAAAACAATCTTTAAAAAAGGAAGGAAAAATAAAGATTTTTCACATACAAGAGTGAGGGAAGAACTTACCATCAACAGACCCACAATACAAGAAATGATAAAGGAATTCCATCAGGTGGAAAAAAAAAATTATACCAGATAAAAACCTACGTCTATGCAAAGGAATGAAGAGGAATGGAAATAAGGTTTTCCCTATTATACAAAAGTAGAGTGTTAATAAAACCTCTGCAAGTGAAAATGGCATAAAGTATCTCCTGGCTTTCCAAAAATTCACATTATGCCACTTCACTTTTAGGAACTCCCTGAGTACAGTGATGTTTGTTTTTGTTTTTGTTTTTGTTTTCGTCAAGGTGGAAATCCTTTTTGGATTTAATGTAGTTAGCCAAAACAGTAGGCCTTTCCTAAAAGCAAAGCGGTAGAACGCAAACTTTTGGAAAGCGGGGATACACGTCCTAACCATGCAGGTGATTTTATATTATTTTTTAAACTGTTTAAGCAAAACTATAATGTTGTATTCTGCGGTAAACAAGGTACGTCTTGATAAAATATATTACAAAAATAGCGCGAAGGCCAGGAGGGAGGAAATGGAAGTATACTATTGCAAAGTTATTTTACTCTATGTGAAGTGGAACAAAACTGCATGAAAGTAGCCTATAATAAGTTGAAAATGTATATTATAAAGCCTGAAGTAAGCCCTAAAATAACAAAATAAACAAATACAGCTTATAAACCAATAAAGGACTTGAAATGGAATCCTAAAAGTAGTCAGTTAATCCAAAAGAAGGCAAAAAACAAAGACGGAAAAAGGAACAAAGAACAAATGGGAAGATAACAGACTTAAATGTAGCCTAACCAAGGGTTAAGTGTAAATGGTCCCAACACTCCAATTAAAGGACACTCTCAGGTTGGATTAAAATATACTGCTAATAAGAAGCAAACATTGAATATAAAAACACAAAGAGGTTGAAAATGAACAGATGGAAAAGATATACCATGGTAATAAGAAGAAGAAAAAAGTTGAAGTGGCTTGGGTAGAATCACATGAAGCAGATTTCAAGGAAAACTTTATCAACTATAAAAAAAGATCATTTCATATTGATAAAGGGTTCAATTTATTTTATGAAGAAGGTATAATAATCCTAAACATTTGTGCACCTAATAATAGAGCTTCAAAATATAGGAAGCAAAATTTGATAGAAGTGCAAGGAACAATAGACAAATTCACAATTAGAGCTGGAGATTTCTATACCTTTTGCTCAATAATGTAGGGAACAAGTATATAGAAAATTGGTAAGGATATAGAAGACTATCAACCAACTTAACCTAACTGACATTTACAGGATACACCACACAGCAACAGAAAACATATTAGCTTCAAGCGCATGTAAGTCCTTTATCAAGATAGAATATATTCACGGCCACACAACAAGACTCAATAAATTTAAAAGCATTAAAGCGGTAGAGGCATCAAAGGTAGGAGGACCCTAGGCTTGTTTTGTCCCACAAACACCACGACATAACCATCAGATCACCCTAAATACCTCAGAAATGGCCCTGAAGACTGACAGAACAAATTCCACTGCTAAAGGGAGAGAAGAGGCCACACTGAAGAAGGTAGGAAGGGTGGAGACATGGGTTAGGAAGAAACAGATTGCAGGTGCTCCGGAGGAGAGGGAGCCATGGTCGTGGAGAAGGGCAAGAGAGAGAGAGAGAGGAACACAGAGGAGAATACACAAAGAGAACATTTCCCTAAAGCCATTGGCTTGGAAAATGAGAAGGGCTGAATAAAGTGGTTCTTGCAATCAGCAGGGCTTAAAGCCTGGAAATTTATTTATTTATTTATTTATTTATTTATTTATTTATTTATTTGTTTAAAGTATGTGCAAGCGGTGGCGAGGGGGAGAGGGAGAGAATCGTAAGCAGGCTCCACACTCAGTGCATACCATGTGAGGCTTGAGCCCACAACCCTGGGATCGTGACCTGAGCCAAATCAAGAGTCAGAGGCTCAACTGACTGAACCACCCAGGCGCCCCCATAATAGAAAGATATTTTTAACAATTTTGAATTCTTTGGAACATAAATAACACTTCTAAATAACTCAGCAATTGGGGGAAAATCAAAAGAAAAATTATATTTTTAACTGAAGAAATGAAAACACAGCATGTTGAAATATGTAGAATGTCACTGAAGTAGTGTTTAGGGTAGAATTTGTCATATAAACAAACTATATTATGGAAAAGCAAAGTTGTCATGTCAGTGATCTCTGTTCCAAACTCAAGAAACTAAAAAAATGAGAACAAATAAAACCCAAAGTGAAAAGAAAAGGTGATAATAAAGATCAGAGCAAAAATCAATACTTTAGCGTACAGATAAACATTATATACAATCACTAAAACCAAAACCTGGGTCGTTAAAAAAAAAGTAATAAAATTGGTTTACCCTAGACTAGAAAAGAAGAACGTGAAAATTACCAATATTACAAAGAAGGTAATATCACTACAAAATCCACAGATATTCAAGGATCATAATAGTATTATGAACGATCTTATGCCAATATGCCAATACTTGATCAATTTGTATCAATTGGATGTTTCATTGAAAGACACAACCACAAAACCTCATTTAAAAAGAGACAGATAGAAGAGAACTTTTGGAAGTGTGTCCTGAGGACCATCATGGACCCGCTCACCAGCAAAACCAAGCATAAGTGGGGAAAATTATAAAGGACATCCAACAACTTTAAGCCCCTGGAAATTGTCCTAAGGGAATATAGCAAGTGAAGAAAGATGTACTCAAGAAAATCTACTGACTCTTGCTAAGAATAGCAGGAGTCTGTGGTGCTTGAGACATGACTGGCTCCTTCCTCTTGTCCACTGTACCTCAGTTTGATAAAGTTTCACTCTGTGCAGTTGTGGTCAATATGATAGAACTCCTTTCCCAAAGATCAAGGGCTATGGTATCTCCCTGGAAGAAGCAGTTTGCCAACATTTCTCATCCCTCCCATTCCATGTTACAGAGGCAAGATTCCAGACGTGTGAAGCCGAGAAGCTGGAGGCTGCCTTCCTTCACCCAGCCTCCACTCATAGGGTAGAGACTCTACTCCAGGCATGGAAGGTTGAAACTGTTCCATGTATGCTTGAGAAGGGTGTGTATTCTGCTATTGTTGGATAGAATGTTCTGTATATGTCTGTTAGGTCCATTATTCACAGCCATTACTTCCTTATTGATTCTCTTTCTGGACGATCTATCCATTGCTGATAGTGAGGCATTGAAGTTTCCAACTATCATTGTATTACTGTTGATTTCTTCTTTTAGGTTCGTTAACTTATGCCTTACATATTCAGATGCTTCCAGGTTGGGCACGTAAATATTTTAAACTGCTGTATCTTTTTGATGTACTGACCCCTTTATCGTTATATAATGACCTTCTTTGTCTATTTTTACCATTTTTGTTTAAAGTCTATTTTGTCTGGTATACGTATTGCTACCCCTGCTTTTTTGGGTTATCATTCACTTGAAATCTTTTTCCATCCCTTCACTCTCAGTCTATGTGTGTCTTTAAGGCTAAAGTTAGTCTCTTGTAGGCAGGATATTGTTGGCTCTTTTTATTTTATCCGTTTCAGCCATTTAATATCTTTTATTGGAGAATTTATTTCTTTTATGTTTAAAGGAGTTATTGGTAGGTAAGAACTTACTATTACCATTTTGTTGATTGTTTTTTGGTTGTTTGGTAGATCTGTTGCTCCTTTGCTGTCTTTGTTTTTGTGTTTGTATGGCATTTGATATCAAATGCTTTGACTTCCTTATTGTGTTCTTTTGTGTAATTATATAGAATTTTCCCTTGTGGTTACCATGAGACTTACAGAAAATATCTTACATTTATAACACCCCATTTTATTTTTTATTAAAATAATTTTTTAATGTTCATTTATTTTTGAGAGAGAGACAGACAGACAGAGAGCGAGCAAGGTAAGGGCAGAGAGAAGGAGACACAGAATCCAAAGCAGCCTCCAGGCTCTGAGCTGTCAGCACAGAGCCCGATGCGGGGCTCAAACTCACGGACAGTGAGATAATGACCTGAGCCGAAGTCAACGCTCAACAAACTGAACCACCCAGGTGCCCTTATAACACCCTATTTGAAACTGATAACAGCTTAACTTCAGTAGAATTTATCAACTTCACACTTTTCCTCCTCCTCCCCCTCATGTTTTAGGTTATTGCTGTTACAATTTACATGTTTTTTTTTAATTGTGTAACTAATAACAGATTATTAGAGTTATGGTTGTTTTTGCTACGTTCTTTTTTTTAACTTTAAAAATAAAGCTGTAAGTGAGTGATGGACCACTAATACCATATTGCAGAATCTAACTGTGACTATGTGTTTACCATTACAAGTGAGATTTGCATTGCCTTTTTATGTTTTTATGATGTTAATTAGCATTTTATTTCTGCTCAAAGAACTCCCTTTAGCATTGTGTAAGGCCGGTCTGGTGGTAAGGAATGCTCTCAACTTTTTTTGTCTTTTTTTTTTGTCTTGTCTGGGAAAGTCTTTATCCTTCTTTGTTTCTGAAGCATAGCTTCATCCAGTATGGGATTCTTGGTTGGCCATTATTTTCTTTCAATATTTTGAATGTGTCATTTCATTCTCTCCTGGCTTGAAATGTTTCTGTTGAGAATTCTGTCAATAATCTTACAGGGGATCCATCTCCTGTTACTTCTCTCTTTTCTCTTGCTGCTCTTAAAATTCTTTCTATATCTTTGACTTCTGACAGTCTAATTATAATGTGTCTTGATGTAGCCCTATATAGGTTCAACCTATCTGGGGTCCTCTGAACCCCATGTATTTGTAGGTCTATTTCTCTCTCCAGGTTCAAGAAGTTTTTAGCCATTTTTGCCTTAAATACATTTTCTGTCCCTTTCTCTTGCTCTGAAATTCCTATAATGAATATATGGATTTTTTTCATCATGTCCCTTAATTCCCATGGGCTTCTTCCCCCTTCTTTATAGTTTTTCTCTTTTTGCTCTTCCGACTAGGTAATTTCCAATGTCCTATCCTCCAGATCACTGATTCTTATGTATGATCACATCTCCTTTTCAAACTCTTTATTGAATTCTTCAGTTCAGGTATGGTATTTTTCAACTCTAGGATTTCTGTTTGTTTTTGATAGTAGCTATTTCCTTGTCAAACTTTTCGCTCATACATTGTTTTTCTACCGTTGTTTAGCTACCTGTGTTTTCCTGTAGTTCACTAAACTTCCTCAAGAGGATTATCCTGAATTCTTTGTCTGACAGATTCATTTCTTTCAGAGGTGTTACCGGAGCTTCATTAGCGTCCTTTAGTGGTGTCATATTTACCTAATTTTTTGTGATCCTTGATTGCTTATATTGGTACCTGAGCATCTGAGCAATGGGACTCCTCTTCCAGGCTTTACAGATTTGCTTCGCAGAGTCAGTTCTTTACCAATCAGCTCAGTTTGGGTTTCTGGATGTGCTGGTTAATTAGCCGCTGGTTAATGTCTTTGGGCAAAGGGGGTTGGTAATATAGTGCATTTTGGGGCAAGGCAACTGGTCAGGTTCTGAGAAAGGAATGGGAGTATCTGCCGGTGGCTGAGAACAGTTGGATAGGACTGCTGGCTTGGTTCCCTACCCAAGTGAGACTGCAGAGTAGGCTCTGTGTTTGCCTGGATTCTTTGGTCAGGATCCAAGTTGGCAGATCTCCATCTCACCTAATTCCCTGGTCAGAGTGCATCCCAACCTGGTTCCATAGATGAGCAAAGCTGCTGGTTGGTTTTACTGTTTGGACGCTGCAGGTATAAGTTTGGTCTGCCAACATCCTTATGCTGGTTATTGCAAGCCTCTCCCCCTTTCTCTCTCACAGTCAGGTTCCCAGTAGTTGAACCCCCATGGTGTGAGATCAGAGCTGGGGCTTCTGTAAAGAGACTCTCATGCTGATGGGAGTTGGTGGCCCCCCATTTTTTCCAACTGGAAAAACTGTAGGCTCGAGGGAGACTTCTTTGCATGGTGCTGTGCTGGCCAGGGGAGGGGCCATGCAGTCAACATTGAGCTACCTCTCTTATCCTTCTAAGGCAATCTATCTTAGTCTTTATGGTGCAAGGGGTGCTTCAGTTTCACTACTGTGTTCTAAGATTCTCTCAGTGGTGTCTTGTGCTTGAATAGTTGTTGTTCCTCCTCCTCCTTCTTCTTCTTCTTCTTCTTCTTCTTCTTCTTCTTCTTCTTCTTCTTCCTCTTCTTCTTCTTGGGAGCAAACTCAGCAACAGATTATGTTGCCATCTTGGTGACAATAGTCAATCTAGGCCTCCACTTCTTTCCTTCATGTTAGCAGCTAAAAGAGGGCTTCTGCTGGTATTCACTTTAATTCTGCTACCTCTGGCTCTTCTCTCCATATGGAGATCTGCTAAATAGTTATCAACTCCATAGGCATAAAATCTAAAACCAATTCTTCAAAACTTGTGATGAGTAGGTGGCCCCTTTCTCTAGGATCCAGCCCTCAGGCAATTCCCCTTAATTGCTCCATGCCAATTGTCCAGCAGTGCTGGCAGGGAGGACTTGGAGGGAGGACCGTGCTGACTCCACAGTCTTCCCCAGAAGCACAACAGAATCTTGTTTTGTGGGAAATTATTAATTGCTTACCAGGTTGCCAGGCACTTATGTAGGCACTTTGAATGTCAGCCATTGAATCCCTAAAACAACTCTGGTACTGTTCTAGAACACCCTGTTGAAAAAGGGACACAAGCAAATCCAAGCTGCCGTTTGTTTATTCCAAATGCAACTTTTTCTCCCTATGCTACTTGCCTTTTATATTTAACAATTATTTGAGCAAAATGAAAGATGTTTTTTTCCAGGCCTGCAAACTGGCTGATCTTTTTTAGAATGGATGTCCAAATGTAGATATAACATATATATGTATATATATATATATATATACACACGCACCTGAACATTGTTAAATATGTATGAGCATTATTGTGTGTATGTGTGTGTGTGTGTGTGTATATATTTATATACACACATACATATAGATACATACACATACGTATATATGTGTGTGTGTGTATATATATATATATATATATATATATACATATATATATATATATGTATATATATATATATGTATATATATAATTTTTTATGTTTATACTTTGGCTGAAAGCTTCACCTCTCTTTCTGACCACTAGAAATAAAGAATTATCACATATATCTTCTTCAAAATTAAAAAGAAACACCAAACTAACCCCACAAAAGACAAAATCCTTTGTGTTTTATGGTATAGAGTCAGTTTAGTTGGGAGAGTGTTGAACATAGTGAAGAATTCCTATATCTTCTGGGTGGTCTAGGCAAGGTACTTCACTTTCCTGAACTGGAGATCCATCTGACAAGTCACAATATTCAGTTGGACAACTTCTAAATTTCTTCCTGTCTCTGATAGTCAATAATCCCAGTCACTTATAGATCTTCTGCAACATGTACAGTCATCACCCAAGTGCAGATGACCCCCCTCCTCCCATGCTCAGCTTGATGAGTGGCCAGTATTAGCTTCTGGCTTGGATTCTACTTGAAAGAACACTTGGAATGCAGATAGATCTAAACTTTTAGAGATCTGGATTGCTGAAGACGATGAAAGGGCTTTCTTGAGGTTCTTTCAATGTTATTAAGAAATGACAATGCTAATTAATTCATTGGCATGATTTGCTACCTAATGAGATGATTGCACTCTGATGCACTGAGCCTGTGAGACTTGCTAACCTCAGGGTTCTTATAATTTAGTTTTACCTCCTGCTGACTCACATTTTTCTAATGGCTTGAATCAGCTCTCATTTTAACTCCTTTGCATTTTCTCTAATTTTCCTGCTGCAACACTTCCTGCCTCCATCTTCAAGACAAAAGATGGGGGATTTTTAACTGGAGAAATGGAGAACTGCTGAATGAGTAGGCAATTAGTTGCTGAAGGATGTGCCAAGTGTCATTGAAAATAGAATTTTCCCCAGATTTGCAGGAAGGGATTTGGTTGCACAGAGTGCTTCTCCACAGTGGTGATTTCGGCTATCATATTGCCAGGTCTGTAAATAGGCACCTGAACTTCATAGTCTTGGATCAAAACCTAAAAGTCTGCATTTTATTGTATTAAGCATGTCTTCGAATTTAGTTTCAAGTTTTATTGATTTACTGCTTGATTAGGAATCCTGAAAAATGGCTATATCTCCTTTACTATTTTGTAAAAATCATGTTAGTGATCTCTGTAGACAGATAAATGGTCCCTAAATATTATTGCATTTTTGTATTTTGGAATCAGTGAGCATCTATCCTCTTGTGAGGACAGAAATAATCAAAAAAGAAGACCAACGTTCCTTAACAACCTAAATAATTTTAGAGATAAAAAATAGCCTTGGAAATGGTAGCCATCTCACTTTATAGATGAGGAAACCAGATGCTGAGACTTTGAATGTCATGTTCAAAGTCGCAGAGCTGGTTATTAAATAGAGCCACACCTAGGGTCTCTTCAATCTAGTGCTCCTGTCCCCAAACCACATAGTCTATCCAACCAGGGTCACTGTCCTGGTGGACCAGAAAAGCAGGGGTGGCCACTAGAGTAGGTAGGCCTAGAGGACAGAGTGCTGAACCAAAGATTATTTTTGAGGCTTAAGATCTAATGGAACTTTCCTTGCTATTTTTCAGACTTGCTTGGATCCATGACTGCTTCCTTCTTTTCTATTTCTTCCTTGTAGAATGGGAATATCTATCTTATGGCTGTCTCCCCATTGTATTTTGGAAGCAGATAACTTGCCTTCTGATTCATAGGTTCACAGCCAAGAAGGAATTTTGCTTTAGGATGGATCAGACCTTGAGTCTCTCCTGTATCTGATTTGGATGATATTTAGTCAAGATTTTGGACTTCAAGTTGAAACTGGAATAGGTTCACTTTTGGGCTGTTGTAATGGGGTAGATGTATTTTGCATATGAGAAAGATATGAACTTTGTGGACCAGAAGGTTGGATGTCATGGGTGGAATTGTGCCCTCCAAATTCTTATGTTGAATTTTCCTGTTACTCCTTACCTCCTGCACCCCCGTTCCTCATAATGTGACTATATTTGGAGAGGGGGCCTTTAAAGAAGTAATTAAGGTAAAATAAAGCCATATCAGTGAGCCCTTAATCTAATATGACTGGTGGCCTTATAGAGAGAAAAGGTTAGGAGACAGACAGGGAAGAGTAAGCTGGTGTGGGTCTTGCAAGGAGAAGACAGCCATGTACAAGCCAAGGAGAGAGGCCTCAGAAGAGATCACCCTTACTGACACCTTGACCTTGCACTTCTAGCCTCTAGCGCTGTGAGCAAATAAATTTGTTTGTTGAAGCCACCTAGCCTATGGTAAGTCGTTATGACAGCCCAAGCAAACTAACACACTACCCTTGATTCTATTGTCCGAAGCACAATCAGTATTTCTGGAGGATCATGTTTTTCTGCATCAATGTCCTTACAACTGGGTGTTCCCAGCGTCCTTGTTACTCGTCCTTACCCATTAAGGATTTGGCTGCAATAGTGGAAGATACGGATGGAAGACTGCAAATAGAATAATAGCCTTGAACTCCGCATTCCCCCAGTATTTGTAAAAATGAAACTTTCCTTTTGATTTAAAGAAATGTGCGTAAATAAGGGAAGGAGTAAAAATCAAGAAGCTGTGCAGTGTTGCCTTTATGACAGGCAAGTGGACTGAGATGGTGATATTCATTCGTGAAAGACATAGCGATCTCACGCTGAGGATATATAGTATATCCACACAGAACTAAAAGAACCAAATCTTTCCCCCCATCATGCCTTAGTTTAGTTTAGTTTACAGTTTATTTATTTATTTTTGAGAAAGAGAGCATGGGAGAAGGGTGGGGAAGGGGGGAGAGAATCCCAGGCAGGCTTTGCACTGTCAGGGCAGGGCTCAAACCCAAGCACCATGAGATCACCACCCGAGGTGGAATCAAGAGTCCGACCCTTAACCGACTCAGCCACCCAGCCACCCCCATTGTGTCTTATTTTTAAAGCCTGCATTAGAAGCCACACCTGTCTGTCTAATCACTCGGTGCTTCAGAGATGAGTTTGAATGTTTTAGAAAGAAAGAATAATTTGGACTCCTATTCTCAGCTCATCTACGACACTTTGTGATTTATTAAGTGTAATTTGAAACAGACCAAGATCGTTTTCTTCTCTACCGTTTATCGACCCGTCCATCCCACCCTATAACTCTTTTCATTGATTAAGCCATGCCCCCCCCCCCCCCCCCCCGAGGATCTAACAGGAAGAGAGAAGGACCAGAGACTCCCAATGTTGGCCTCAGTTGGAAAATAACTGAGGATAAATTTCCCTGCAGAGCCCTGGAACAGACCTATGCACAGGGCTGCCCTCTGGGCACCTCTAAGCTGAAGAGCCCATATTAGTTTTAATGCCCATACTAGTGAGTCTTTTGCATTGGGCAGAAAGGTCCTACCCAAATTAAAATGACGCTCAGGAAGGAAAACCAAGAATGAGCCAGTGGGTCAGAGGGCTGGTTCTGAAGTCAGTCTCTGGCCCGGCCTCCTCACTCAATTCCTGCCCACTCTCTACTGCTTTTTTAGTTATTACAGGCAACAGAGGAAACCCAGAACAACTGTGGAAGAAGCAGTTTTTTCTTCTCCTCTAGCAGAGATACTCTGAGCCATTAAGTAACTCTCTTTGCTAGTATTTGGCTCTCTCCCAGCAGCATGGGATTCTCCCCACTGGTGTTACCCAGGCCTCCTTACCCCTGCACCATCAAAATACGGGCATGCATTGGAAGAAAAAAGCTAACCTTTCAAAAGCAGGGTAGTCTGCCCTCTGAAGATCACGAAACACATCTGAGCACCTGCTACGACCTTGCATGTTCCATATCCTGGAAAGGTACCTGACTCTGCACCGGACACTGTGGGAAAATGATGCCCATATTGTTTTATTCAACCCTCACAACAACTGAAGAAGTAAATTTTACTATTGGCCTCATGTCATATGGGGGCTGTAGCACAGAGAGGCAAGTCACTTGCCCAGGGTCACACAGTACTGACCCCCAGAGTCATGATTTTTTTTTCATCTCTTTTACCCACATACTTTTTGGAATGGGAAAGGGAGGGATATTTCAAGTCAATCCAAATGAAGACATGATATCATTTCACCTACCTCTGAATGTATCTCTAACAGATAGGAACTTTAAAAGAAAACATAACGCAGTCCATATCATATTCTTAATAATATTAAGAATAGTTCAGTGTCAACTAATGCCCAGTCCATAATTGTTTTCAATGGCCATATAAATCATGTAGATAAATCATGATTGGTTTTTGAATTCAAAGTTGATAGATATTTAGTTTGTTTCCAATTTAGGGTGACTATAAACAGCATTGTTATTGGCGTCTCTGTGACTAAATCTTGGCTATTTCCTTAGCATTTTTCTTACAACAAATTCTGAGAGGCAAAACTACTGTTGTAACAGTTACTCTTATTTTAAAGATTTGTATAATAGGTATAATTGTGAGACTGTTTTCCAGAAAGACCCAATTTGCCAAGCCATCGTCAGTGCTCGGCATCTTTACCAAGACTATCTGCCTTTATTAGCTATCTTTTGGGCCACTGTAATAGGTGAAAATGAGGTTACAAGGAGCTTGCATTTCTACATTTTCCTGTTTATTGGCCACCTGCATTTTTTCTTTGGTGAATCGTTTGTCTCTACATTTTGTCTATTTTGAAAAGGCATACTTTTAAATATAATTGACATACAATATTTTAGTTTCAGGTGTACATCATAGTGATTCAATATTTTTAAACTTTACAAAATGATCCCCCACAATAAGGCTAGTGAACATCACTTATCTTTTTCTTGAATTTTAAAGGCTCTTTTATATTGCAATGCAAATCCTTTGTTTATAGTGTATGTTGCAAATACTTTCCTAGTTCATTTGTTTCTAAACATTGGAAAGGTTTTTTTGTTCTTTGAAGACATTCACAACTACCAATCTTTTCTATTTTGCTTGCTCTGGGATCACTTTTATAAAGACTTTTCCCAGCCCAGGACCCAAGTTTATAAATATTTCATTCTTGTATTTTGTTTAACATTATCATCTTAATTTACCTGGGGCTTACTGATATAAAGTATAACTCACATGTAAATAACATGTAACTAATGTGATATAAAGTGTAACTAAAATATAAAAACATTTATTGTTTATATATTTTTAGCTAATTTTTCCAAGATTTTCCAATCTATATCTACATATACCTACATGTAGATATAGATAGATTATATATATATCAAGATTACATATATTTTGTCTGATGTTTTCTATTGGGCATATGTTGGGTTTTTAAAATTTTTTTTTTAATATTTATCTTTGAGAGAGAAACAGAGTATGAACAGGGGAGGGTCAGAAAGAGAAGGAGATAGAGTCTACAGCAAGATCCAGGCTCTGAGCTGTCAGCACAGATCCTGATGCGGAGCTCGAACTCGCAAACCGTGAGATCATGACCTGAGCCGAAGTCGGACGTTTAACTGACTAAGCCGCCCAGGCGCCCCAGCATATGTTGTTTTCATTTCCTTCTTTATTTTCCATCTAGTGAACAATAATTATTGAGCTCCTACTCTCTTCCACACAGTGTAATTAACAGGTGCTGAGAGTATCTTTGTGAACAAAACAGTAAAAGGCCCTTCCAGTTTTGGGATCATACTGTTGAAGAAGAAGGGGCAATATGAAGGAAACAAGCAAAAATGCAGTGGAATTTGAGTGCTCTGAAGAAAATAAAAGGAAGGCAAGGGAATAAGATAGTGCCAAAAGAATGAGCCCTTAGATTTATTCATCATCTTTGCTGACTTTCTATTTTCTATTCATTAATTTCTGTAGGTGTATTTCTTTATTCTTTTTTTTAATTTTTTTTAACGTTTATTTATTTTTGAGACCGAGACAGACAGAGCATGAACGGGGGAGGGGCAGAGAGGGAGACACAGAACCGGAAGCAGGCTCCAGGTTCCGAGCCATCAGCCCAGAGCCCGACGCGGGGCTCGAGCTCACGGACCGCGAGATCGTGACCCGAGCTGAAGTCGGACGCTTAACCGACCGAGCCACCCAGGCGCCCCTCTTTATTCTTATTTTATAGAGTCTAGAGAGGTTTTGGGGCATTCTGGACAGCACATATGAATGAGAGAGAGCTCAGGAACACCCCTTGGCTGGCCCTGCAGGGGTTGTTATTCCCTTACCTTAGGACACATTTTTCTGCAGGGCTCCAGGACAGAGCAAATTGAACAGTGGCCACAGCCTGCACTCGCTTCTTTAAAAGACTCTGCCCTCTGGCCACTAATGAAAAGATTTACAGATCATTATTTAAATGGTTAGTGTTTACTCTAGAATTTCCTTTCCCTGGAAAGAGGAGAAAAGATTTCTTTTCCCTGACAGCTTTGGGGGGATCCAGCAGTCCGAAGATTGCAAGGAAGAAAGGAACATTCTTTGCCTGGGAGGGTGGTTCTTTTATGTGGTTGGCACTCACTGAACCAAGCCTTTTGCAGCTTTAAAGCAGCCTGAAGTAGGAATCTATCTACAAGAAAGTGCTTTTTCATGCTAATTTTAAATCCAGGATTCATACTACAAAAATGAAACCGAGAAGAATAACTCACTGTGAAATAGCGTTCGTTGTATTTGAAGCTGGAAAATTCATTGAAGTTCTGGCTCCCAGACCAGGCTAGTCCATTTACCAATTTGTCTTTCATGCTCAGAGAAAACTCATTTGTCCATTTTACTATTCAGGAAGATTTGTAAATTGCATAGCACCTGTTCAAAAGCTGAGAAGAAGCACAGAGACTAGGTATTAGAGATGGGAAGTATCATACATCACAAAAACAATGATGGGGGCTCCTGGGTGGCTCAGTCGGTTAGGCGTCTGACTTCGGCCCAGGTCATGATCTAGTACTTGATGGGTTCAAGCCCAGAGTCGGGCTCTGTGCTCACAGCTCAGAGCCTGGAGCCTGCTTCAGATTCTGTGTCTCCCTCTCCCTCTGCCCCTCCCCTGTTTGCACTCTGTCTCTCTGTCTCCCCAAAAATAAATAAATATTAAAAAAAAACAACAATGATGGACAGAGCTAAAAACCACCCATCCGAGAGCCACCGTGAGCCCAGATGTAGCCAAGTCTGAGGACCAGGAGCCCATGATTACTGTAGAAGTGGGCCTTGGGTTATTTTCATCAGTGAGCGGAGAGATTATTTCTTTGCACATGGATGAATAGCTTATTCATTTATGTTAGCATATGTATTCAGGGCTTAATTTGAGATGCAAATGAAAGGGTTTTTTTGTGGTTTTTTTTCAGTTCTTGTATTATACTTCTTTACTGATTCATGTACTGTTTTATGTCAAAGTCTCTTTGGGGCAGAGGAGAGCTTGCTGGTGAAGGGGTGGGTACAGCACAGGCAGAGAGAGCAAGGTTCCCCCCCGCCCCCCGCAACCAGCCATATTGCCTCAGAAGCCAGCCTCCCTGCTCCTTGAAGAAGGTCCAGGCCCAACCTGGGACAGTTCTCCACAGGACTATTTCTGTGTGTGGGCAGTGGTCTAAGTGCCTAGGATTCCCTGTCATCCTCGCTCCCCTCTCCGGGTGGTTGCTGTGAGGGAGGCAGAGGCCGGATGAAGTCTGACTTGCTGGCTAAGGCTCCTTCTGGTCCCTAGAGCGGGCCCCTGCCCCGGTGAAGTCCAGAACCCAGTGGCAGGGAAGATGACCTAAGGCATAGAGTTATAACCACATATTTAGACGAGCTAGAAGCAGTTTTGAGAAAGATGGAATTGACTGGTTCTCATTCCCCCCAGCCCTCTATTCTGGGACTTAAAACAATATGTGTTTTTGGGGCGCCTGGGTGGCGCAGTCGGTTAAGCGTCCGACTTCAGCCGGGTCACGATCTCGCGGTCCGTGAGTTCGAGCCCCGCGTCAGGCTCTGGGCTGATGGCTCGGAGCCTGGAGCCTGTTTCCGATTCTGTGTCTCCCTCTCTCTCTGCCCCTCCCCCGTTCATGCTCTGTCTCTCTCTGTCCCAAAAATAAATAAAAAATGTTGAAAAAAAAAAAAAAACAATATGTGTTTTTGAAGTACAAATCTACGGAGAGAAAAAAAGAAATTTTGAAGACATAGTTTACTGTCATCTCTTTCTTAGACATTCACCATCTACATCTTCATAAGAAAGACTAAAAATCCGACAGTAAAGAAACCTGTCTCATTTTATTTCACCTAGCATTTCCCATATAATCTGAAGAAATGGGGATTTCATGAAATACGCATTGGAAAACACTGTTCTCTGCCCATTTCATCTGGCTGAATAGAAAACATTAATAATTTATGGTACATTCTGTGACAGTTGCCCCATTAACCTGGGGTCACGAGCTTACCTTGATTCTTAAACTTTTAAATCATCATAGAAAATACTGCTGTTCTGATCAATTTGTCTGTTTTACACTCATCACCCAATGGTACTACTGTCACAATTTTTTTTTATCTTTATTTATTTTTGAGAGAGAGACAGAGCGTGAGCAGAGGAGGAGCAGAGAAAGAGGGAGACACAGAATCCAAAGCAGGCTCCAGGCCCTGAGCGGTCACCACACCACAGAGCCTTACGCGGGGCTCGAACTCACGAGCCATGAGATCATGACCCTAGCCGAAGTCGGACGCTCAAACTACTGAGCCCCCCAGGCACCCCAAACTGTCACAATTCTTAAAATCTTTCCATGCATCTGACACTTCTTCACCTACTTAATAGGTTATCTAATGCTGATGTTCTTGTTCTGAGACAAGAATGTTTTGGAATTCACAAAAATAAATGGGGGGCACAGTACATGCATCAATTCATAATATAAAATCTGGTTTGAGGAGATTATACAAATGCTTCAGATCTGGTTTAATGTTGTGCTTTGAATTGCTCTCTCCTCAGCATGGTCTTACTGATCACAGGTTCACAGACTTTCTGGTGCCAGTAGAGAACTCAAGGCCAATCAGTCCAAATGCTGGTGGAGGTGCAAAGGACCTTTCTGGCTCTCACATCACTCTGCAAAAAGATGTTTTGCACCTGCAGGTTCAGCTTTGCTCCAAGTGGATCTCAACTCTGGCTGCACATTCAAATCATCTGAGAAACTAAAACCATTGGCCGTTGGCCATTGACTCAATCTCCAGCCCTGTCTCCTCCCCAAAGGTCAGGAGCCTGAGCTAAAAGTTCCCTCCCTCTAATCACAAAGTTGATTCCTCTGATAACCAGCCTGTATCCTCAAGAGTGATTCATTAGCATAAACCACTGAAAAGGGCTTATGAATAACAAAAGATATTCCTCTCTCACCCCTATCTCTCAGGAAATTCCAAGGGTTTTAGGAGCTCTGTGTTGGGAATCCTTGAAGAAGAGCAAAAATGTGTATGGTGAGTATTTATGTGTTTCTTAACCATCAAATTTATGTCAAAGTTTTTATTCATTTTCTAGCTTTTTAAAATGTGTCACTGATTTGTATTTTGGGTGGTACACCCCCAACTCCATTTTTTCCATAAAGATTTTGATCGCATGATTTTGCACAGCATGGTGATTTTTTGCAAGATAAATATCACAGCACAGCAGAACTAACTCTATGTAGAACAGTGCCAGGTACCAAGAGCACACTTTACACACTGTATGTTAGCCAATTTGACAAAAAGTTAAAATAAATTTAAAAAGTATAAATTAAAAAAAAAACAGTCAAGAAAAAAAAAAGAACAGCGCCAGGTACATGATAAAACAGTCAGTATATCAGAGTTATTATCATGCTAAACAGCTAGAAGGCCTAAAGGGAAGAAATATCAGCACACACTTGGGGAGCTGAGGGCAATTCCCTTGACTTTGTGAGAGACAGGCAGGGAGGAGCAAAGAAGAGTGAAAGGGAAGATAAGAGCAGGTGAAGAAGTGCCTGGTGAAATCTACTCAGAAATTTGTAATTTATTCCAAAAGTGATGCGAGACCATGGAATGGTTTTGAGAAGAGGATTCAGGTGACCAAATTTTTCCTTTAGAAAGATCACTATTTTTTTTCCCATTAAATAGCAGTTTATTATAAATTTATAATTTTTTAATATGAAATTTATTGTCAAATTGGTTTCCATACAACACCCAGTGCTCATCCCAACAGGTGCCCTCCCCTGTGCCCATCACCCACTTTCCCCTCCCTCCCACCCCCCATCAACCCTCAGTTTGTTCTCAGTTTTCAAGAGTCTCTTATGGTTTGCCTCCTTCCCTCTCTAACTTTTTTTTCCCCTTCCCCTCCCCCATGGTCTTGTGTTAAGTTTCTCAGGATCCACATAAGAGTGAAAACATATGGTATCTGTCTTTGTATGACTTATTTCACTTAATATAATACCCTCCAGGTCCACCCACGTTGCTGCAAATGTCCAGATTTCATTCTTTCTCATTGCCACGTAGTATTCCATTGTGTATATAAACCACAATTTCTTTATCCATTCATCAGTTGATGGACATTTAGGCTCTTTCCATAATTTAGCTATTGTTGAAAGGAAAGATCACTATTTTTAAGTGAGCAAGGGATTGGGGAGAGATAAGTCTAGCGACAGACCAACTAGTTTTAGGAGGTCACTGCACAAATGTGGACAAGAAACAATGTTGCATAGACAGGGGCAACGAAAGGGAAAGCCAATTCGAATGCTAACAGGTGAATGTACCTGCTCTGGTGGCATGGTGGGAGGTGAAGGATGACTTCTGGGTTCTGGCTGGGGCTGCAGGAGAAGGTGGTGCCATTTCCTGAGAATGAACTCAGAAGGGAAAACAGATTTGGGAAGGGAGATGATGAGTTTTGAGTACATTGGGTTTCAGTCATGGAATTATCATGGAACCAAGAGCCATGCAGGCTGGAAAGGCCTCGGCCCAGCAGCATCCCGGGGCTCAGCTGGGACAAGGAGGCTCAAATGGAATGAAAACCCAGTGGATATTTTAATTCAGCTATACTTGGCTAAAGAGAACGTCATGCCTCCACGAAGAAAGTGCCTAGTAGAATCTGCAGAGAGATTCTGGAATCCGGTGTCTTTTATAAGCAAGAGTGTTTGGTTTTATTTTAGTCCGTGCAGGGTTAGGCGGTGAGAAGTTTGGATGGGATAAGTGCAAATGAATCTGAAGCCGAGGTAAATGTTTACAGTGACTTAAAAAGGAAAAGAAAGAGTGTTTAGCACAAAGTACATTCTGAATTTCTCTGAACCCAAAACATTTTAGGAAAGATGTGAAATGTGAAGAGACAGCCAGACTGAGGCCCGTTGATTATGACGGGGTACATGAATAGAAACCAAAAGACCTAACCCAAACTGTTTTTCCTTGAATGGCAATAAAAATCCAATGAAAATCCCTATTTTTTTTTCCTTTCTACCTTAGGGGGCATCAAATTCCAAAGGGGTAAAAACTACAGCAGTTTCATTTTTTTTTTTTTTTTAAAGCATCGTGTTGTTGTTATTGTAATTCTTACTTGTTTTCTAAGTGGGATAAATTTGTGGAGTAAACTGGGTAGACTCTGTCTCCACTTAACTTCAGTTTCCAACTCAGCTTAGCAAATAAGGGAGTCAAGTACAGCATTGCTGTAATTACGGTCTCTAAATGTGTACGGTTCCAGCTTTACTATATCATTATACGGTATGTGCAAAGCTGAAATCAACACTGGGCTTTCCAAAAATAATGCTTACAAAACAACTAATTGTAATCTACCTTTGTTCCATTGGTGGGGTTTGTCTTAGGATATGCCAAACCGATCTCTTATGTTATATAAAGATCCTTAAAAAAAAAAGAAAAGGTTTACTTTGTCACAGCTGAAAAACTACAAGAGCCAAATAAAGGTATATTTCAGCTAACTGCATTTAATTTGTTTTTATGAGAGTGGAGATTTGACTCTTTCGGTTAATGAGTAATATCTACCGAGCTGATAGAAACCAGAGATCTACCAATACTAAATTTTTCTTTTCCTGTCCTTGGAACGCGTTCTTATTTGTGGATCTTACGTGAAGAAAAAAAATCTATTCTCAATTTGACTTTAAATCATTTGTGGGTGAAGGAAGCCACGGATGGCCAATTTCAGAAGCCTTTAGAAGGGCAGAGAAAACAGTGAGGAGCACTGGCAGCAAGGTGTAGGCACAGGTGGGCTCCAGGGACCGCTTGTGCCCTCCAAGCAGCAGAGATGAGAAGTGGCCCATATGCAAGATGGACACAGGAGGGCTGGGCCCTGAGACCCTTTCCATATTTGAATGGTAGGAGGCCCAGCTGTTCACCAATGGTTAGACGTCCGGCCTAGGAATGAGGATTGTTCAACCGTGTCACTCGTGTCTCATGATGGAGAGGGCTCAAACAAGCATCAGGTGTGGGTGTGTGCGTGCGCACGTGCGTGTGCATGGGGCTGGGGTATGTGGCGCCGTGAGAGCGAGTTATAAGAAATCACTAAATTCAAATGCACAGGATATGCAGTAGAAACAGTATATGAGAGGCAGTAAGGGAGGTGTTCTCTAGAACATGAGTGACCAGTTGTACCTTGACTGAAGACCGGGGGAGTATACAGTGATTAAGAACTTGGGGTCTGTGGTCATACTTCCTGGGACACCATCCTGCCTCTGTTTTATGATCTTGGGTGAGTTACGCCAGCTCTGAAACCTCAGTGTCCTTACCTGTAAAATGGGAATAATCGTAGTACCTACCTCATAAGATTGTACTGATCATTCCATGACAGTCTGGGAAAAGGATGTAGCACAGGGTTTGGTGTCTAGGAAATGCTTTGTAAACGTTGGTTACCAGAATGCCATTTTTCTCCTGCTTTTGTCATCATCAGTTTCTTCATCCTGCTGGCTTAGAATCACTTTGTGACTCTTTCTGGTTTCATGAGCTACCTGTTTTGTTTTGTCCTGAAAATGTTTCCTTGATGGAAAGCATTTAAAGCTATCCATTTTTATTTTATTTTGTGGTTGTATCCATAAGATAAGATGTCATGATTGCCTTGTCCTCAAATGGTCTGTGACATCAGTTTTTATTGCCCTTTTGTATCTGTTGTGAAGGATAATTTGCGTTTATTTATTTATTTCGTGCATGTTTCTGTGTTCTACAGAACGCGGCTTGTACGAGTCCTGCTTTTTGGAATTTATTATGGTTGCGACTTAGTATATAATGATAAAAGTTAATACTTATTTGAAAAATTGCTATTTAGTATGGAAACCAATTTGTCCATAAATTATATTTTAAAAAAGAATAGAGGTTCTTTGGTTAGAAAGGCCTAAGTTTGAATAAAGCTCTGATATTTCTGCAAAAAAAAATAATAATTACCATTTAGAGATACTTTCAGAAGTTCTTTAGATGCAGGTTTTACTCCATTCTTGCAGCAAGCCTGTGATAGAGGTATGATTTTTATCCTAATTATACGTAAGAAGACACAGATGCTTACAGAGGGAGGTTGAATCCTTTACTCAAGATTACACGCTGTCAGTCAGTTAGAAGTCCAAGTTAGAGTCCAAATTAAGGATCATGACAATGGGCAACAGCCCAGGGTACCACGTTATAAAGGGTGATGTGTAAGTTTGCTGTTGCAAAGTACCACGCACTGGGAGGCTTACATAAGAGACATTTATTGGCTCGCGGTTCAGGAGGCCCGAAGTCTGAGATCAAGGTATCTTCAGGGTTGGTTGTGAGAGGTGGGTCTGTTCTATGTGTCTCTCCTAGCTTCTGGTGACTTGTGGTCGATCTTTGGCGTTCCTTGGCTTGTGGAAGCATCACCCTAATCTCTGCCTTCCTCTTCGCATGGCCTTCTCCCTGTGTGCAGGTCTGTGTCCAGATTTGCCCTTTTTTTTTTCTTAGCTCTTTATTTATTTTGAGAGAGAGAGAGTGTGTGTGTGTGTGTGTTTGCGTGCATGTGGCGGGGAGAGACAGAGAGAGAGGGAGAGAGAGTCCCAAGCAGACCCCATGCCGTCAGTGCAGACCCAACACGAGGCTCTATCTCTCCAACCATGAGATCATGACTTGAGCTGAAATCAAGATGCTCAACCGAGTGAGCCACCCAGGTGCCCCCAAGATTTGCCCTTTTATATAAGGACACCAATCATCCTGGATTAGGGCCCACCTTAATGGCCTGATCTTAACTAATGACACATGCAATGACTTTATTTCTAAATAAGGTCATATGTTGAGTTACTGGGGATTAGGACTTCCACGTATGAATTTGGGGGAGGGAGGATGATTTATCCCATAGCAGGTGATGAATCCCTATAAAAGTAAATTAAAAATAGATTTCCAGGTAATTCAGGTTTTTAAGCAGAGCTGCTTCAGCGACTGGTGGCCTGTAAATGGGCACTGCTCTGAGGGAGCAGACAGAGCTTTGAGAGGGCATCGAAAAGAAAAAGTAAAATTCCCCTCCGGCGTTGAACTGTCTACGGTTTTTCTTTGCGACAAGCATAGACAGTGGATTGAATGCAGCCATGGGCGGTGCCACTTTCTCTGAGATTTGTTACAGGCTGGTACTTGATGTTAGCAGCGGTAGCAGCTACAATTTTGAAACTAAATGAGGTACGGTGATAATTACTAACAACAACTCATTTTTTCAATAAAAGAATTTCAGAAATTTCAGTGGTTTCCCCAAGAAACTACCCGGTTCTAATATCATGTTTAAAAATGAAGCTATTTACATATTTCCGTAGTTTTCCCAAGAAACTATCTGGTTCTAGTATCATGTTTAAAAATGAAGGCAATCCATACCCGAAGAAATGCACATCTACGTGCCCCAAAAGGCATGCGCTGAAAAGTTCTTAACACTCCAGCCGGCAACTGGAAACAATCTGAATCCTATCAGAAAAATGGATACACAATCCAGTGACTGCTGCAAACATAATGACAGAGCAAAGAACCTCAGTACAAAAGAGATTACACTGTATGATCCCACTCATCTAAGAAACAAAACAGAAACAGTTGTTGGATATCAGGAAGTGGGGGGGCGGTTATCCTCAGAGATGGTTGTGACTGGAAGGGGCTGTTCTAGGGTAGTGCGAGTGCCTTGGTTTTCGATCTGGTTGCTGATTACAAGGTATGTTCAGTTCGTGAAGAACCACTGATCTACAATCTTATGATATGGACACTCTTTAAATATATTATACTTCAGTAAGAAGTGAAAAATACGCGAGAATATTAAATCTCTACTTCTTTGTTTTCATAAGAGTAGGGGCTCAGATTTTTATTCTTGAATATTAAACCTTTAAAAACTAGTAGGTCATTTGTCTCTACCCCCACCGAGCAGAAACCAAGCAAATATTCAGAGCGAAGAATCCAGCGTTTGTCCGGGCTCTGTAGAAACTGTCTGCCTGGATAGTACAAACAGTAGAAGAGGGAAAGCATCTCTTTGTAAAAGCGTTTTATTTAATACATGAAAAAAAAATGAGGAATTGAAAGATCATTGTTTTGCAACCACTACTGAATGAACGGATCCAGGTATCGAGTATCAACAGCTGCTCAGACCACAAAGAGAGACAAGCAGACAGATCCCCCCTGGTGAGAGTACAACATTCCACACGGTCTTGCCAAAGGAGTTGAACCTGACTGAGTCTGATCAAGCCTGGCGATCAGCTGCCAATTTTCAAGAAGACAGAGGAACTGCACGATGAGTCCACAATAAGTAGAACTGAGAGTGTGAAATATTCTGCTGGGCAAATGTCCTCGATTCCTTAATAGATAAATGATAAGAAAAAGGAAGGGAAGGAGGAGAAATGTGTGGGCTGAAATTGACACGGAATCCGAACACTTTTAAAAAAGTGAGTAAGATTAAATTACAATCTCTAAGAATGGACATTTGTGTCATCTCTACAAAGGTGAGTATAATAGTTACTTGGGGTAAGAGTGTTATTGTGATTGAATCAGGCCACATGTCTTCACCTGGATGGTAGTTATAAAAAGGCCTCATAAAAACTCATCAGGCTGTGTATTTGTTCGGAAGACCTTCCTGTATTTGTGGTTTGTTTTATAATAAAATAGTTTTAGGGGCGCCTGGCTGGCTCATTTGGTTAAGTGCTGGACTCTTGATTTCAGCTCAGGTGATGGTCTCATGGTTTGTGAGATCCAGTCCCATTTCGGACTCTGTGCCTACAGGGTGGAGCCTGCTTGGGATTCTTGCCCTCTCCCTCTCTCTCTGCCCCTCCCCGGCTTGCATGCGCGTTCTCTCTCTTTCTCTCTCTCTCTCTCAAAATAAATAAGTTTAAAAGATAAAGTAAAATAGGTTTAAAAGTCAAAAATGTTACACAGTAAATTATTTACAGTTCTTTTATTGTAATTTGAAAATAAGAACTTTCGACTATTTGCCTAAATTTGTCCTTTTTTGGGCAAACCATTTACATATATAAAATGTACTTTTCCTGTTTTCACATGAACTTTTTGAATTATACTCTGCTTTATGAGAACCCTTCATGAGCAGCATGCTGATTTTGTAGTTTAGTAGATTATAATTGACCTAAAATATCTTCCAGGTGTTAAATGCCACTTAATTCAGCAGTATTTGGAAGCTTTTTGTGTATTAATGATTATCATCAATCATATTTAAAACTTGCAAATATGAAATTATTCTGGCCATACAGGAAGGCAGCACTAATTAACAAAACAAAACAAATAGGGCCTTGAACAGTTCCTTTTATGATAGTTTGCACTTTATGCTCTGGAGCGGCTGAAGGCAGTCCACATCCCTTAGATTGCTAGAGAATTCCCCAGAGATGTTATAATTTCTTGGAAGCGCTGATTTAAAATGTCTGGTTACACATTCTCCATTCTGAATCCATCTTTATATTTTTAAAGAATTATTTCTTGGGGCGCCTGGGTGGCTCAGTCGGTTGAGCATCCGACTTCAGCTCAGGTCATGATCTTGCAGTTCGTGAATTCCAGCCCCACGTTGGGCTCTGTGCCGACAGCTCAGAGCCTGGAGCCTGTTTCTCATTCTGTGTCTCCCTCTCTCTCTGACCCTCCCCTGTTCATGCTCTGTCTCTCTGTGTCTCAAAAAAATAAATAAACGTTAAAAAAAAATTTAAAAAGAATTATTTCTTTTCTATTGTACGTAATTCCCATAGTACAAAATTCTCCCCTGAGAAGTGTAGACTTCAGTGGCTGTTAGTGTATTCACAAAGTTGTGAGGCCATCAGGACTAACTCCTACACGTTTTCATCACCACAAGGAGAAACGCTATACCCACTCACTATTGTTCCCTTTCCTCAGCCTCTAGGAAATGCTAATATAGCTTCTGTCTCTATGGATTTGCTTATTCCGAACATTCCAAGAATGGAATCATACACTACCAGACAATTTGTGTCTGGCATCTTTCACTTCCCATCCTGTTTTCATGGTACATCCATGCTGTCGCATGTACTGGTATTTTGCCTCTTTTCATGGCTGAATAATTTTTCATTTTATTTACCTGTTCATCCACCGATGGACACTCAGGTTTTTTTGTAGCTTTTGGATGTTGTGAATAATGAAGCTATGAACATGTGTGTGCATGTTTTTGTGTAGACATCAGTTTTAAATTCTCTTGGATATATACCTAGGAATGGAATGCTTAGTCATATAGGAACACTGCTTAAGTATTTCCATAGCAGCTGCACTGTCCTTCAGTCCTACCAGCAATGCACGAGGATTCCAATTTCTCCACATCTTTGGAATTCTTGTTATTGTCCATCTTTTTGACTATCGTTTTCATAGTAGGTGTGAAATGGTGCCTCATGGGAGCTACCTCTAAAACTGCATTCTGAAATCAATAAGGAAGCATCAGACTTCAACTACACATTAGACCAGATGGACCTAACAGACATTTACAGAACATTCCGTCCAACAACAGAAGAGTACACATTCCTTCCAAGCTCACATGGAACATTCTTCAGTATGGATCACATGTGAGGCCACAAAACAAATCCTCATAAATTTAAGAAGACTGAAGTAACATCAAGCATCCTTCTAATCAAAAAGCTATGAAACCAAAAATAAGGTGCAAGAAGAAAACTGGAACGTGTACAAATAGGTGGAGACAACAAAAATAGTCTAGAACTAATGAACTAATGAACCACTGATGAATTCTACCAAAAATTTAAAGAAGAATTAATACAATTACTTCTCAAAATCTTGCAAACATAGAAGAGGAAGGAATACTGCTAAACTCATTTTACAAGGCCAACATTACCCTCATAACGAACCAGACAAGGGCACCACAAGAAAAGAAAATTACAGACCAATATCCCTGGTATACACAGATGTAAAAATTCTCAACAAAATATTAGTAAACTGAGTTCCACAGTACATTCAAATGGAATTTATTCCAGGGATGCAAGAATGGTTCAAATTCCATAAACTAAGCAATGTGATATACAACATTAAGAGAATGAAGGGTAAAAATCATCTGATAATCTCAATAGATGCAGAAAAGGAATTTCACAAAATTCAACATCCTCCATTATAAAAACTCCCAACAAATCGCACATAGGAGGAACATACAATTACATCAAAAAGGATTAAATACCTAGAAATAAATTTAACCAAGAAGCTGAAAGATCTGTTCACAGAAAACTACAAGACTGATGAAACAATTTGAAGGAGACACAAACAAATGGAAAGATGTTTTATGCTCACGGATTGGAAGAATTAATATTGTTAAAATGTCTATACTACCCCAAATGATCTACAGATTGAATGTAATCCTTATAAAAATTCCAATGGTATTTTTTCAGAGAAATAGAAAAAAAATCCTAAAAGTTGTACAGAACCACAAAAGACTGAATAGCCAAAGCAGCCTTAAGAAAGAACAAAGCTGGAGGCATCACACTTCCTGATTTCAAATTATATTGCGAAGCTATAGTAATCAAGACTGTATGGTATTGGCATAAAACTGACACAGAAATCAGTGGAACTGCATAGACAACCTGGAAGTAAACTCCAGCATTATCATCAACTAATTTATAACAAAGGAGCCAAGAATATACAATGGTAAAAGGACAGAATCTTCAATAAATGGTGTTGGAATACGACTGGAGAGCCACGGGCAAAAGAATGGAACGGAACACCTATCTTACACCATGAACAGAAATCAACTCAGAATGGATTAAAGACTTGGCTGTAAGACCTGAAACTGTAAAACTCCTAGAAGAAAACATAGAGGGTGGAAAGCATTTTGACATGAGTCTTGGTGATGATTAGATTAAAATGGAGCTACCAGGGCGCCTGGGTGGCTCAGTCGGTTAAGCGGCCGACTTCGGCTCAGGTCATGATCTCGCGGTCCGTGAGTTCGAGCCCTGCGTCGGGCTCTGTGCTGACTGCTCAGAGCCTGGAGCCTGTTTCGGATTCTGTGTCTCCCTCTCTCTCTGACCCACCCCCGTTCATGCTCGCTCTCTCTTCTGTCTCAAAAATAAATAAACGTTAAAAAAATAAATAAATAAAAAAATAAAATGGAGCTACCATATGACCCAGCAATCCCATTTTGGGGTATATATCCGAAAGAAATGAAAACAGGATCTTAAAAAGATATCTAGATTCCCATGTTCTTTGCAGCATCATTCACAACAGCCAATAGATGGAAACAGCCTAAGTGTGTGTCAGCAGATAAGTGCATAAAGAAGTTGTGTTGTATAGATACAATAGAATATTCAGAACATGAGATAGGAGGACATACTGACATTTGTGAGAACATGGATGGACCTTGCGGGTTTTAGGCTAAATGAGACAGGGCAAAGTCAAAAAAGACGAATACCGTACGATAGCACGTGTATGTGGAATCTAAACAAGCCATACAGCCATATGCATCGAGATAAACACTTGAATGGTGGTCAGCAGGGACTGCGGAGTAGGGGGAAAGGGAAGATGTTGGTCAAACAGTACAAACCTCCAATTAGAACATGAATAAGTTCTGTGTATTTAATGTATAACGTGGTGATTATAGTTGGAAATATTGTATTATATACTTGAAAGCTGTTAAGAAAGTTGGTCTCAAGTGTTCTCATCACAAAAAAAGAAATGATAATTATGTGACGTGATGCAGATGTCGGATAATGCTTTGGTGGTAATGAGTTTGTAAAGTCTATCAAATAAACAGGTTGTATACTGCATACTTAACACAATGTCATATGTCAATTATATCTCAATAAAGCTGGGGGATAAAAAACAACTAAAAATATATTCTGAAAATTCTAGAACATGAAATCAACCTTCGTGATAATATGGTGTGTACCTATAAGATGGAAAGGGACAATCCTAGACAGTCAACATTCTCATGGGATGACTATTCCCGTGGCGTGGCCATTAAACCCAAAATAAGCCCATCGATTCTACACAGTTTTCTGGGACAATCTGGAAAGAATACATTTTTGCATTGGTGTAATGGGTTGTTCACATTTTTTGAGCTGCTAGAGACAGTCATGCTTGAAGTTACTTTTACTTCGGGATGTTTTATCACATGTGCCAGTAAATTCTCTTCTCTCTTTTTCTTTCAACTAGCTTGAATTTGGCTTCTCTCTTGAATGAAGAGGGCTAAGCAATATAGCTTTCTGACCAAGACAGTATTCTTCAAAAGTTTGAAGCATTCAATTTCTCATACATTTTGAAAAATGGTTTCTGACACCTTATACATTGTTTGTAAACTGAATACTATTCTCTTTCAAAAGAACATGTAAATGGGTCACTAATCACAAACACTGTGGATTTCTTCTACTAATTAGCATCCACCCGGGAATCTGCCAAACTCTTCGACAAATCACTCAAGAGGAAACACAAAAGACGAAAATTTACCCTCTTACTAAAACAAAGTTCACAGACAACTGTCAAGCTATGGGGAAATTTTCATACAAATTAGAAGGTAATTGGGGGAAAAAATGTCTAAGGCTAATAGCACACTTCTATGTTCCCTTAATAAAATAACCCATATGTAGAAATTGTACATATTCTGCACGTCTGTAGTGGTCTGAATCTCAGAGCTTTAGTGGAAGCTTGAGTTGAAGCTCTGAGCCCCATGCCATTACAGGTGTAAGCTGCTTTCTTTTCTACTCCATGAGTTGTGCTACAAGGCAGGCAAAATAAATGGATATATATATCCACTCTAATGCCCTCCATACTTTATTTGGAAAATCACTGAAAGAAGCCATCTGTAGAGACACACAAGAAAGCTTCTAGGCAGATAAAGTAGATGATTTACAACAGGCAAAAATCTTTCTCAAGTTTCGCCTTACATAACATGAAATCTCAGGAGGCAATGAGACAATTGCCCAAGATTTTCTTTCACTGTACAGGATTTTAAGGAACAAAGGTAGATCCAAAAATTTTATAGCAATATTAGTTCTTTCATAAATGAAAGTCCCAAATAATTATTTTCAGTAATGTAAGAACTTAGAAAATAGAGCCAGGAAAGCCAACGCTTAGAATTGTTTTTAGAAAGTTTTGAAGCTCTTAGATTTGTTTTTGTTTTTTTAATTTTTTTTAACGTTTATTTATTTTTGAGACAGAGAGAGACACAGCATGAACGGGGGAGGGGCAGAGAGATAGGGAGACACAGAATCGGAAGCAGGCTCCAGGCTCTGAGCCATCAGCCCAGAGCCTGACGTGGGGCTCGAACTCGTCGACCGCGAGATCATGACCTGAGCTGAAGTCCGGACGCTTAACTGACTGAGCCACCCAGGCGTCCCATTGAAGCTCTTAGATTTGTATCTTTACTTCCTGCAATTTGATAAAATTGAGATCTCTCAATGGGAAAAACTATTGCATATCAGGAGCAATAGCCAGTTCAAATAGGAAGAAGCCCAAATATTATTGTCAATCTGGTTATATTATTCAATGCAAAAATATTTTCCATGAGAATAAAATATAATTAGATAAGAACAATGATATAGACCTATGACTTCCTGAAATCATATTCTACAGTGTAGACACACTGATTTTTGTTCTTGCCTGTCTTTGCTGTGCCAGAGTGAACTCCATGAGGGTGGGTCCTGTGGTCTGCCTCGTTCCCTGAGGTAGTCGACACTTGGACCCCCTTGGGGCACATAGCGTAGCCTGAATAAATAATAAATATCAGTATGTAGGGATTTTTGAGAGAACATTTTCAAAGTGTATGAAATTACGTGTCACAAATGAAAGGGTCTGAAATGTGTATTTTTAACTCTGGTAATTAGAAAAAATAGTGAAGGAACGTTTTTGAAAAAGTTAATCACCAAGGGACATAAAAATAGGACATGATTTTCAAAATGTTGAAGAAGATAAAAATAAGACATGGTATTTCATTGTAAAAAAATGAAAACAGTAAGGGGCACCCGGCTGGCTCAGTCGGTTGAGCTTTGGACTTGGGCTGAGGTCATAATCTCACCTTTCAGGAGTTCTAGTCCCACATGAATCTCACCGCTGTCAGCGTGGAGCCCAAATCCCATCGTCTGCCTCCCATTCTCTGACCCTCCCCCGCTCACACGAGCTCTCTCAAAACTAAAGAAATATTTTTTAAAAAAGTAACTAAAAAAATCAAAACTTGAAACAGTAAGAAAACATAAATATTTTAAAAACCATGGAACACAGTGACTGATACAAGATGAAATACGACTGTTAAGTAATAATTAAAGATGTTAAAGTAGTTCATTAAAAATCAAATGGGGCCTAGACTAAATTCAAATACATGCAGACTTACCTAAAACAAACTGATGCAAAAAAAATTAAAAGTAAAAAGATAGAGATAAGCAAACGCAAATAAAAAGCAAGCACAGCAGGGAGCTTGGGTAGCTGGGTCAGTCAATTGCCAGACTTGGGATCAGGTCATGATCTCACAGTTCGTGAGTTAGAGTCCTGCGTCAGGCTCTGTGCTGACAGCTGGGAGCCTGGACCCTGCTTCAAATTCTGTGTCTCCCTCTCTCTCTGCCCTTCCCCTGATTGTGCTCTCTCTTTCTCTCTCTCTCAAATACAAACATATAAGCATTCAAAAAAAAAAAAAAAAAAAAAAGGCAAGCAAAGGTTGTAAAATTGATAGTAACAAGAATAGAACTCAGGCGATAAGCATGAAAAAGGCCCTTGGCTCTGTTATACCTAGGGGATGAATCACTGGAATCCACTCCTGAAATCGTTACTTCGCTGTAGGCTAATTTGGACGTAAATTTTCAAAAAATAATAAAAATAAATAATAAAACTTTTAAATAAATAAATAAATAAATAAATGGTTTATTAAGAAACAAAACAAAACAAGGGCCCTTGGCTCTCGCAGGTGCTGTTGGACTTGAACCACTTGTGGGCCAACGTCCAGCGGACCTCCTGCAGGGCTTCCCCAGGCAGTTCCCAGGGAGGGGGCGGTGGTGGTGACGAGGCGCTGGCAGAGCGCCTGGGGTTCCTCACCCGCAACAGTACAGAGACCTGCTGCTGGACCTAGTGGACGAAGTGGCCAGTGTGTACGAGGTCCCAGGCTTTTCCCCAGACGCGGAGCCGATCCCTGGAGCCTCGGAAGCCGTGCGGAGGTGGACGACATGCAGGACACCGAGGTCCCCGTGTGCACCTGCCCTCCGCTGAAGTGTGAACACTGCGGGCGAGAATTAGCGCTGGCTGAGTGGGTGGAGAACCACCTGGAGCACCAGTTCGTGGACTGCACTATTTTGATGAGGGACAAGACGGTGGGCTTGGGGGACCTGCTCGTGGATGACAAGGACACCATCTGAGGCCAAGAGGAGATGCCAAGCTGGGAGCACATCTTGTTTACTTGCTGCCACAACCAGCACCCGGCCCCGCCCCCTTTAGGAGACAGCTGCTCTCCTGGAGGGACACCTGGAGGGACACCTGGAGGGAGATCATAGACAGCAAGTGAAGGGGGTGGAGACGGCGGGACCAAGGGGACCTGGAGCTGCTGCAGGAATAAGCAAGGGACCAGGATAGTGGACAGTAGCTGAAGGAAGGCTGCCAGGGAACCCCAGCAGAGCTGAATGACAGGGCAGTGCGATGACGGTGACCACCCAGCACCCTGAAGCAGAAAGACACAGTAACGTCAGTTCTCAAGGGCCAGCCACCTGGAACGTCGCTAGATGGCTGGCCGGGAAGCAAGGTGGGAAAATCACTCAGGAACCTTTTTAAGAAAACACTTTGGCTCACGGAGAAAAAAGAAAAAAGGAACTTGCAAGAATCAGGAAATATTTTTAAAGATTAGAGTTCACACTGAAGATTTAACTGCCAGGACATCTCATGCCTGGAATAATACTGCAACAAAAATTCTACTGCGAGCAACAATCTGTAGAAAATCAACACAACCAGAATATCAGTGGGAGACTTTAACATACCACTCCACCTCTTTTCCTTCTTCATAGGTCAAGTAGACAAGTGGGGGAAAGCTATTATTAAAAGGAATTTTAAAATATGTAAGATATAAGGTCAAGTGTGTGTGTGTGTGTGTGTGTGTGAGAGAGAGAGAGAGAGAAAGAGAGAGGGAGAGGGAGAGACAGGGAGAGACAGGGAGAAAGAGAAAGAGAGACCTTGGCCTCTATAAGCAAGAAATGCATTTATTTTTCGTTACTACATACAAAACCAGACTGTAATTTAGGCCACAAAAATATTTTAACAAATTTCCTAAAAGAGAAACTGAAATTGTATCATCAACAACTTCTTAAAAACAATGCCGTAGAATTAGAACTTAATCAAATGTTAACTTAAATCCCATAAAGGCCTACAAAGCACAAAAACTGTCTTCCAGAGCCCGTCTCCCCCCCCCCAGGCAGAAGGAGCAGGAGGCGGGAAGAGCTGCAGGGCAGGCTGGGGGATGTGGGTCAATCTGGGAGCTGCTGTACTAAATCAGGTGAAAAGAAAGAAGTAAACCCCAAATCCCCGCAGTTCAAAGTGTCCTCACGGACTAGCAGAATTAAACACATCTAGAGTATGTTAGATATGAAGACTCTCCCGTCCCACCCCAGACTCCATGAAGGCAGGTGTGTATTTTAGCGGGAAGCCCCAGGTCCTTGTCTGCACATCCATCACAGCAGGTGAAATACTGGTCTAAATAACCATATGGAAAACGTACGCCCTCCACCATGCGTCACGTAGCTGTCTGCTCACCTCAATTACAACCATCAAACCTGCTAAGAGACTAGGTCTTAACTCTTCAAGCCACTAAAAAGAAATGATAATTATGTGGCCAGGCAGAGATGCTAATTATCATTACAATGGCAATCATATTACAATATATAAATGTATCAGATCAACATGTTGTACACTTTAAATTTATCCAGGGTTATATATCAAATATATTTCAGTGTTTTAAATTCCGCTAAAAATGGGGGTGGGGAGACTTGTTTCACTAAGGATAAAAACCAGTGAGAAAGCGTTCTAAATTAACATATCGAAATAAAAGTGGGCACTCAGCAGTTCACATCTCCCTCCTCCCTAAAATAGCCTCCATTAAAATGAGAAATTATGAGGAAAAAAAGAGAAAGAAATGGGTGATGAGTCTTTTCTTAGTCTTTTCAGCCTGCTGTAATAAAAACACCATAGCCTGGGTGGCTTATAAACAGCAGAAATTTATTTCTAATAGTTCTGGAGTCTGGAAAGTTCAAGGTCAAAGCACTGGTAGATTTGACATCTGGTGAGAGCCTACCTTCTGGTTCATAGACACCTGTCTTTTCACTGTGTCCTCACATGGCAGAAAGGCCAGGGAGTGCTCTGGGGCTTCTCTTATAAGGGCACTAATTCCATGTATGAAGGCCCTGCCCCATGACCTAATCATCTCCCAAAGACCCTACCTCCTAATACCATGACCTTGGGCATAGGTTTTAACATACGAATATTGAGGAAACACAAACATGCACTCTATGGCAGCTCCTATGCATATAAACTATTATTTAAAAAGAAAGCATGAAGGAAAATCAGAAGGCAAATAAATAAGTAACACAAAGCAGAAAACAAATTTGGCCTCAAAATAGGAGAAAGGTTTTTTAAAGCATCCATGACTTGAGAGGAATTAAAGAAAGACGGCTTCTTTGAAACAAGAGTTAGAGGGAGAGAGAGAGAGAGCAAGATGACAACCCTACAAAAGGCAACAAAAGAGTGAGCTGGCAGAGTTCAGGAATGAAATGGACGAGAAAAATAAAATAACTTATGTAAATTAAAACCACATTTTAAGAAGCGATATTAGAATAAGAATGTGAAGTTCAAAAAACAGTAAGGTTGGAAAGATTGAAGATTGCCTAAACTAAAATTTACTCAAATCTCAATCCTGAAAGGGAGCATGATGTCTTAGGAAAAATGTAAACAGAATGATACAGACCTGATCAATATCCTGGTCTCATTTCTGAACTTCAAGGGTAAAGGGAGAATCTTCTAAATAGCCAGTTTAAGGGGTAATTCATGTTGAAGAAGTGGAAATATCAAATTGGCCTCAGATGATGTCACAGAATGTACTCAATACTAGAAGACACTTCAAAAACTAAAACATTATGGGGCGTCTAGGTGGCTCAGTTGGTTAATTGTCTGACTCAATTTCAGCTCAGGTCATGATCTCCTGGTTGTAAAATCAAGCCTCCGTTGGGCTCCACACTGCGCGTGGAACCTGCTTGGGATTATCTCTCCCCTTCTCTCTTGGACTCTCTGCCTAGCTAATGATCTCTCTCTAAAAAAACAAACAAAAAAAAATTAGGAAGGAGAGAAACTGGGACTCAAGAATTTTATACCGAGCTAAGCTGTCCAACAGACTGGCCTTATTCAGGCATGCAAGAATTTAAGGGATAGAATACACATCAACCCTTTTAAGACAAAATCTAAACAAACCAATAAATGAGTCAAAACTATGAACCCAGAAATGTGAAGGCTGTGGGAAGAAGGGATGGTTATGTGAATTTTATCCGTTAAAGGTAGAATTAAAGCTGAACTTCTTGGGGTAATTATGATTGCCAGACAGAGTCATAAATGGTGTGTACCTTGACATCATGGAAACAGATCACGTGTTCAGACATATGTTCAGATAATGTAAAGAGGAGGTGGGAGGAGCAGATTTAACAGGGCATCTCCTCTGCTTGCCTCTTCTAAAGCAGTGCCCTCCGCCAGTTGCTATCTGTCCCAATGCCAGGTTTTATCTTCTTCATTATATTGAAGTTACACTTTATGTGTTTATTACCTCACTTCCTCCACTAAATGGTAAGTTCCAGGACCCAGAAGACCTCATCTGCCATTTGCAGCACTGTTTTCTCAGAGTTCAGAATAGAGCCTGGTACATTACAACAGGTGCTCAATGAAGACTGTGGAGTTAATCGATAAATGCAGTCAAAATACAGGCAAAGGACATGAACACGCAATTCATTTAGAAAAAGGGGAAATCCAAGTAGCTTTAGAAAATATGAAAAGATGTTCAATCGAACTCATAACTAAAGAAATGCAGACTTTACCATTTCTATACCATTCTTCACTTGTCAGATTGGCAAAAATGGAGAACTTTGAGAAGTTTGACAGATACAATGCTGCCCAGAATATGGGGAAATGACCCCTCTCATGAACTCTTGGTGGTGGCACAGTAATTATCTCTTCTGACAGCAATTAAAATATACACATTTTTGATTCAGCAACTTCATCTCTAGGACTACTTCATATAGAACCTTACACAGTTCTATATTTTGCATGGAACATTTACGAATGCAAGACCACTCATGTGCAAGGATGTTTACTGCAGCATTACTCTAAACAACAGAAGACCAGAAACAAAATTAATATTGTACATATAAAGTTAAAGTCATAATAACCAGTGTTGAAAAGAGTGTCAAGAAAACACTCTCAATTAGTGCTAATGCAAATATAAATTGATAAACTATTTAGAAAGCAGGAGCTATTAAGTGGTACCTATTTTTCAACTCAGCAATTCCACTTTAAAAAATTTATTTGATGAAATATTTGCATAAAAATATGTATAAGCATGTTCATTATAGCAGTGTAATGGAGAAAAAAAATGGAAGCAAACTAAATCTTATTTGTTATACTCACAGTGTTCTTGTATAGCAGGTTTTAATTTTCATGTAA
Organism: Panthera onca; assembly: GCF_046562875.1. Taxonomy (NCBI): domain Eukaryota; kingdom Metazoa; phylum Chordata; class Mammalia; order Carnivora; family Felidae; genus Panthera; species Panthera onca. The sequence goes on from NC_138342.1 coordinate 173,762,257, forward strand.
TCAAATCTATTAATCTTTTCTGTTATAATTTGCTTTTAATGCCTTGCTTAAGAAATCCTTAACAGTAGAAGTTTCCTTCTAAGAAAACTCTTCCAAGAGCTTTAAAGCTTTGCTTTAAAATTTTAGATCCTGGGGCGCCTGGGCGGCTTAGTCGGTTGAGTGTCCAACTCTTTTTTAAATTATTTTATGCTTATTTAATTTTGAGTGAGAAAGAGACAGAGCATGAGCCGGGGAGGGGCAGAGAGAGAGGGAGACACAGAATCCGAAGCAGGCTCCAGGTTCCGAGCTGTCAGCACAGAGCTTGACACGGAGCTCGAACTCACAAACTGTGAGATCATGACCTGAGCCAATGTCGGATGCTTAACCGACTGAGCCACCCAGGTGTCCTTAAGTGTCCAACTCTTAATTTCGGCTCAGGTCATGATCTCACAGTCCCTGAGTTCCAGCCCCAAGTCAGACTCCTGCACTGACAGCATGGAACCTGCTTGGGAGTCTCTCCCTCTCTCTGCTCCTCCCCTGCTTATGTGCTCTCTCTCGATCTCAAAATAAATAAATAAAACTTTAAAAAATTAAAATTTTAAGTCTTTAAGCCACTTGGAGTCAATTCGAGGGCATGAAATGAAGTAAGGTCTAGTCCCATTCTTTTCCACATGAAGAACAAAGTCCAAGCCCAAAGTATGAAGTAAAATCCATTTTTAATTCACTGACTTGTAATTCTCTCTCTCAGGCACACAAAATGCTTATAAATGTATATTTCTGTTTCTTGGCTTTCTATTCACATGTCCATTTGTCTGTCCCTGTACCAATATCTTTAGTTTTAATGGCACCCAAATTATAAAAGATTGTTAAAATAATTATTTCCAGGTTGACATGTATTTTCCCTCAATACTTAAAAATTTTTTTTTAACATTTATTCATTTTTTGAGAGACAGAAAGAGACAGAGCATTAGAGGGGGAGGGGCAGAGAGAGAGGGAGACACAGAATCTGAAGCAGGCTCCAGGCTCTGAACTGTCAGCATGGAGCCCAATGCAGGACTCAACCCCATGAACCTTGAGATCATGACCTGAGCTGAAGTCAGACACCCAACAAACTGAGCCCCCAGGCACCCATTCCCTCAATACTTTTAAGATAACTATTGTTCTATTGTAGTCTGTTGTATTCTGGCATCTATTGTTGCTGAACCTGCCCAATGAGGTTCATTGTTATTGTCCTGCAAAATCAGCCTTTTTTCTCTGGTAATTTCTAGAATTTTCTCCTTTAGCTTCACTGCTCATTGTCCAGGTATGGATCGATTTTTAAAAATCCTTCTTAATATTGAGCATACTGCTTTGCTTTGACACTATTCTTTCTTGAATTCAGCAAAATCATGAGCTATTTTCTCTTCATTTTTGCTTTTCTGCTAATTTTTCTCCATTCTTCTGATGCATTCATCAGACATATGTTGGAGCCTCTACGTTTGTCTTCCGTGTCTTTTATCTGTTGTTTCACATTTTAAATATCTGCTTCTCTGTTCTGCTTTCTGGATGAATTCTTTAGTAATATGTTTCCTTTCTTATATTCTTTGATTTTACCCAGCATAGAGTTTACCCCATTCACTGATTTCTTTTTTCTCTCTCTTTTTTTTTTTTTTTTTGAGAGAGAAAGAGCAGGGGAGAGGAGCATAGGAGAGAGAGAGAGAGAGAGAGAGAGAGAGAGAGAGAGAGAGAGAGAATCTTAAGCAGGATCCATACTCAGTGAGCAGCCTGATGCAAGGGCTTGTTCCCGTGAACTGAACCAAAGGCAAGAGTCACAGGCTCAACTGACTGAGCCACCAAGGCACCCCTATTCACTAATTTTTAAAATTTAATGACAATATTTTAGTTTCAAGATTTCTAATTGGTTCAGTTTCATATCCATGGACTCCTATTTCATTCTGCCTCTCATTTTTATACTGTCTTATTCTTTCTCATGGATGTTATTCTTACATTTTTTAAAGCTAAATGTACTTATTTCAAGCCATTCTTCAGCCTGTTACATTATTTATATTTATCTAAAATGATTTGATCTTTTGCATTTTAAATTTTATTGGCAATTTTTCTTATTTTTATATTTATTCTTCTAGTTTGAAAGCTCATTTTGAGTAAAATTTTATATCTCTCCCTCACTATGTTCCTTCCTTCCTTCCTTCTTTCCTTCCTTTCCTCTTTCTTACTTCCTTTCTTTCTTCCTTTTCTTCCTTTTCTTTCTTTCTTTCTTTCTTTCTTTCTTTCTTTCTTTCTTTCTTCTTTCCTTCCTTCCCCTTCCTTCCTTCCTTCCTTCCTTCCTTCCTTCCTTCCTTCCCTTTCCTTCCTTCCTTCCTTCCTTCCTTCCTTCCTTCCTTCTTCCTTCCATCTTTCTTTCTTTCTTTCTTTCTTTCTTTCTTTCTTTCTTTCTTTCTCTCCTTCTCCATGTGTTTGCCTTCTCTGTCCAATGTCTCAGGAACCCCATCCAAAACTATCAGATCTTAAATTGGAGAGTGATTTGGATCCCCTCCCCAGAGTAGTATACAGGATGCTGTAGATGTCATCACCAACCCCGGCCAGTCCTGATTGGGAGCTGTGTCTGTGTCCTCTTGCTTCCCCGGGCAAGTTGTCTCCCTCACACTCCTGGCGGGCAGAAACTTTTGCAACCATCTTTCATGAGTACAGAAGGCTATTGAGGCCCTGGTTTCATTCAGAGGCTGGTTATGCGTTCCTGCCCCTTGTGGAGTGCATTTATGATCTGGGCACTGTAAGAGAGGAATTCTGGGCCACGTCTGGTTTCCCTGGGACTCCTAGGCTGTGAGACCCATGGATTCCTCACTGACTAGACCATTCCAGAGCCATAGCAGTTCATCTCCGTGTTTGGGTTTGTCCTTTAACTTTCTGTTTCCAGTATCCTTCAATGCTATATGCTTGGAGTGTGTTTACAATGGAAGTGTCCCTGATAAAGATTTTAATGCCGTGGATATTAAGAGATGTAATTTCTACCATTCCTTTAAATTCAAATAATGGAATTGAAGCTGACTTTGACAGACTGAAACTTGTTGCATCAGCCAGGAAAGCTCACAAGATTTTCCTTCATCGTGTAATTGTTATGCATTTCAATTCTAAGAACAATTATCTTTCTACTAGATCAAAGGGTTTTCATGGCTTGAAAAGTGCTTTGAATTTATCAATACCGAGGCTCTTAGGAAATCTTTGTTCATCATATAATTTTTATGGGATAAGTGGTACTCCATAAAAATATGAGTAGCTCTAAAATAAAGTTAATGAACTGTGCTGGTTTAGCAATGCCATGGAAAGTTAGGTACTTTTTGTTCTACCCAGCTACTGCATCATTATCACATTAGTCTTCTTTTAAATATTGAATAAAAGAGATCTGTAGGAACATGGCGGAAAATATTAGAGAAAAGAAATACAGCTCCTTCCCGTGAGTTGTGGTTGTATGTCCTTTGGTCCATTAAAGTAGGAAGGTGTCCCATTAGCGGACAGGTCTTCCTTACACAGAAATCCTACCGCAGATCCATTTCCAATATCATCCGCACTTTCCAGAACTACATGCTTTTTTAGTGCTTTAGTCACAGATGAGCTAAACTCTACAATATAAGAAATGTTTATATTGGGAGAAGTTGGTATCATTTCCAAATCATCGAGAGACATTACAATTCCAGGAGTTGGAACAATTTCTAATTTTGTCCAAATTTTAAAACCATATTCCTTTTTCTATTTTTAAAAATGTAAAAATTTTTGAACTTTCTTTATTAAAGTATAATTAGGGGCTCCTGGGTGGCTCAGTCGGTTGGGCGTCCCACTTCGGCTCAGGTCATGATCTCGTGGTCCGTGAGTTCAAGCCCTGCATCGGGCTCTGTGCTGTCAGTTCAGAGCCTGGAGCCCGCTTCACATTCTGTGTCTTCCTCTCTCTCTGCTCCTCCCCCATTCACTCTCTGTCAAAAAATGAGTAAACATTTTAAAAAAATTTTTTTTAAAGTATAATTAACACACAGTGCTATATTAGTTTCAGGTGTACAACATAATCATTCAACAATTCTATACATTACCTGGTGCTCACCACCATAAGTGTAATAATCACCATCTTGTCACCCAACATTATTACAATCGTTTTGACTCTATTCCCTATGCTGTACTTTTCATCTCCAGGACTTACTTATTTTATAACTGGAAGTTTGTACCTCTTCATCCCCTTCACCTATTTTGCCCATCCTCCCCACCTCCCCTCTAGCAACCACCGGTTTTTTCTCTGTATTTAAGAGTCTTCCGTCTCTCTTTGTCTTGTTTTTCAGATCTTACATATACGTGAAATTATATGTTATTTGTCTTTCTCAGTCTGACTTATTTTACCTGGCATAATGCCTTCTAGGTCCATCCACGTTGTTGCCAATGTCAAGATCTCACTCTCTTTTCATGACTGAGAAATGTTTCGTTGTATATACATGCCATATCTTCTTTATCCATTCATCTGCTGACGGACACTTAGGTTGCTTGCGTACCTTGGCTATTGTAAACACCGCTGCAATAAACACGGGGTGAAAATATCTTTTTAAGTTAGTGTTTTCATTTTCTTGGGTTAAATACCCAGTAGTGGAATTACTGGATCATATGGTATTTCTACTTTTAAAGTTTTGAGGAACCGCCATACTGTTTTCCAATTTACAGTCCCAATTTATGTTTCCACCAACAGTGCATGCGAGTTCCTTTTTCTCCACACCCTCATCAACACTTGTTATTTCTTTTCTTTTCTATTCTAAGCGTTCTGACAGGTACGAAGTAATATCTCTTTGTGGTTTTGATTTGCATTACCCTGATGATGAGTGCTGTTGAGCATCTTTTCACATGTCTATTAGCCATCCGGATGTCTTCTTTGGAAAAATATGTATTCGGGTCCTCTTCCCGTTTTTTAATCAGATTATTGGGGTTGTTTGTTTGTTTGTTTGTTTGTTTTGGTGTTGAGTTGCATAAGTTCTTTATATATTTTGGATATTAACCCCTTATTGGCTCTATCATTCGCAAATATTTGCTTCCAAATATTTGCTTCCAAAAATTTGTGGTTGTCTGCCTTTTTGTTTTGTTGATAGTTTCCTTCACTGTGCAAAAGCTTTTTATTTGGATGTAGTCCCAGTAGTTTAGTTTTGCTTTGCTTTTTCCTTGCCTAAGGAGACATACCTGGGAATATACTGCCATGGCCAATGTCAAAGAAATTATTTTCTGTGTTCTCTTCTACGAATTTTATGGTTTCGGTCTCCTATTTAGGTCTTTAATCCATTTTGAATTTATTTTTGTGTGCGGTGTAAGGGAGTAGTACTCTTTCATTCTTTTGCATGTAGCTGTCTGGTTTCACCAGCGCCATTTGTTGAAGAGACTATCTTTTCCCCCTTCTATAATCTTACCTCCTGTGCTGTAGATTAATTGACCATATAAGCTTAAGTTTATTTCTGTTCCATTGATATGCATCTGTGTTTGTGCCAGCACCATATTGTTTTGTTTCCTGCAGCTCTGTGGTGTATCTTGAAGCTGGGATTACGACACGTCCAACTTTGTTCACCTTTCTTAAGATGGCTTTGGCTATTCAGGGCCTTTTGTGGTGCCACACACATTTTAGTGCTATTTGTTCTAGTTCAGCGAAACCACATTCTTGAAGTGAGAGTATAGTAGCTAAAAAAAAGATGCAGCATTTTAATGACTTCAAATAATTAACAGGAATAACCCTCAGTGCCTATTCCTCCCAACTTCTCACCCTGACCCTTCCTTCACACGTTATCACATTCTCCTTCCTCAGGTCTCCCTTTCCACCCCATCTGCCCAGTATCTGTTCATCAGTGACAACATCATTAGAAGTCGTTCATTTTGTAATCCAGTTTTACATTGCTAATTCTCAGATCATAATTTTTTCTCTCTCTCTCAAAACTCTGAGGACCTTGCTTCACTGTCCTGGAATAAAGCACTGTAGACAAGTTATTCAACCATGATTTAGGTACACATGGTCCCCAATTTTTTTTTTTTAATTTAACTAATTTATTGATTGAAGTAGAAATTTATCTTTCTTGATTCTTTCCACGGCCAATTACCAACTCTATGGTCTCATCCAAAAGAAGTTTGTTTTTCCTTTTCCCCCACATGCATGATTTCACCAGCCTGGAAAAAAAGAAATTAAATGTTGCACTTGAAAAGAAAACACATGCTTATACTGACTGTGATAGATGATGATGATATGACTGATATAAATTATTACTTCTGTTCATGGGCGTGGCCAAAGGGATTGATGTGTGACTGATGGTTCTTTTGAAACTGTCATGAAAACACACACAGACACATCCCAGCTGTAGTCATTCTTTATAGACGGGTGTGGGATGGCAAGATATATATGAATCCACAATGTGAAGCTGTTATCTGAAAAATGAACATTATAATATGACAACACTGTCACAGTTTGATAGAAAAAAGCTCAGAGTAATTTGTTTTACCACGCTCACCACTGGTTAGCTGTATATCTAAGAAAAAAAAATCATACCTTTCCTTCCGTTAGGGAAACTGAAGGAAGGCATTTATTCCTCTCACCCTCTCTTGGCAGCTCGAACGTAGCCACATAACCTAAAAGTGACAAACAGATATTCCTGAGGGAACAACACAAAAGCAGAGGGTCAATAAAGGTTTGTGATGGCTTAGTCAAGAGTCTAGTGGCATTGGCCCTGCCCCTGGCCACTCCCGTGACAGGAATTTGGCTGGTCCCCTCCCTTGACTTGTCCAAGCCTGGTTTACTAGCCTTTATTATGGTCAATCCCTTTAAATAAATTCCCTTGTTAATAAAGTTTCAGCTTCAGTTTCAGTTGTTTGTAACCAAGGAATCGGGTTCAGTTCTGATGAAATTTATAACTTTACGGCTGTCCACCAAACTTCTTTTGGGGATATTGGAAGAGCCTTGTTTTGTCTGTTTATGATGAAGATGTGGAGAGCTTCCTTTTTCCCTAAAGTAGCCAAACGAGACGCCTTACAAAGCATGACAAGAGCTCCATCTGTGCTACGTACGAAGCTATTACTTTCGGAGAGAGTGGTGTGGCAAAAATAACAAAAAAACAAAAAAACCCACAAACTTTTTACCACTTCCAAACATTGGTGATCTTCGTCATTTCAAAAGCAGTTCATGAGGTCAGATTTTTTTTCTTTGATGGCATTAGCATGTAAACAGTGAGTATGAGAAAGGAGGTGATTGCTTAAAAAGATGTCTGAAGTTTTATCCAGTTGCGTGCTGAAAGGGAATAAGGAGACTGTCGATTACTCGATGATCTGCTTCAAAACGTTAAAAGCAATATTAACTCTTCCAGAACACATCATTAGACAAGAAAACCACTTGTAGTTTTGCCCCTGTTCTATTTTACAAACCAGTCTTGGCTAACTGGAACACATGGCTTTACTTAAGCCTTTCCAACAGAGTAGGGCTTCTTGTGTTTGACAACTTTCGTAGAATGCCTCAAGAAAAGGTTTTTGGGAAACAGTACAATCAAGGTTTAGGGAGGTCCCAGTTCGTTTGAGTTGAACTTCCATCGTGCAACCTCTTCTCCCAAAATATCTTGTTTAGGTCCACTTTTGGCGTGAGCAGAAGCGAAGTCCTTTCTTGGTTCGCTGGATATATGCTTCCGTTGACAAGACCTTTTGGCCCAGAAAACATAATGGCTTTTGTATTCCATCCTAACATCACATCGACAATGCAGGTGAAAACATGTTTACAGGAATCATTATCTTTCCTTTTCTTTGACGTGTCAACGAAAATTGAGTCTGTAAAAATAAATATATACGTCAAAAATAATATTGATTCAACTGACATTTTGAAACTTGATTTTTTGTATTTCCAATTTGTTTAATGTGTTTAGCAGCAGGTAATTTTAATGTTAAATAGGTAGAATATAGGATATTCAAGAAATTTATATAAGAAGTCAATAAGATGTAGATACTATAGTTTATGTAAAGGTTTAATTCATTTAATGACTTTTAATTTTTTTTATTTTTTTAATGTTTGTTTATTATTGAGAGACAGAAAGACACAGAGCATGAGCAGGGGAGGGTCAGAGAGAGGGGGGAGACACAGAATCTGAAGCAGGCTCCAGGCTCTGAGCTGTCAGCACAGAGCCCGATGAGGGGCTCGAACTCACAAACCGTGAGATCATGACCTGAGCCAAAGTCGGTCACTCAACCGACTAAGCCACCCAGGCGCCCTTCATTTAATGACTTTAACCCTTATGTTGGCATGTAGATTAAAACACTAGTTCAGAATCTGGGTCGGTGAAATTCAGCTCCTGTCAAGTGGAGTTGCTTGTTTTTGTGTTTTGTTTTTTGCCTTCATAAAGTACATTTCACACTTTTCTCAGACATATTTCTTTAATGTATGGTATTTTCATGGAATAATAGCGTATGAATATCACTGGGTCGTACATTGAATACATATGCCAGTACTTTATATCTCAGAGAGTAAACTAAAAAGAAATATGAAGAAAAAGCGAATTTTAAAAGATTTTTTAGTATTCTTACAGCATGCTACCTGCCTATACCACGGAGCAATCTGTTATCAATCATAAAATTTTTTTACTTCACATATTTTAATGTTCACAAGTCTAATATTTTTTTCCGCTTTATCAAATGGCAGGATTTTCTTCTTTGTCATAGCTAAATAATAGTGATATCTCTATGTTTACATATCTCTATGTTTACATAGACATAGATCTCATATCTTCTTTATCTACTCATCCCTTGACACACAGGTTGTTTCCCTATCTTGGCTATTGTGAAAATGCTGCAAAAAAAGACACATGGAGATACAGATATCTCATCAAGATCCTGTTTTCATTTCCTTTGGATATAACCCACATGTGACATTACTGGATCACATGGTCATTCTATTTTTAATTTTTTTTTAGTTTTAAAATTTTTGAGAAACCTCTATAGTGGCTGCACCGATTTGCATTCCCTCCGATAGTCTGTCTTTTCTCCTACATCCTCACCAATAATTATTTTTTGTCCTTTTGATGACAGACATTTTAACAAGTGTAAGGCAATAGCTCATCACCATTTGGGTTTGCATTTTCCTTATGATCAGTGGTGTCGAGCACCTTCTCTATTTTCCTGTTCGCCATCATGTCTTCTTTGGAAAAATGGCTCTTCAGGTCCTCTGCTCATTTTTTAATCAGATTGTCTGGTTTTTTGCTTTTGAGTTGTATGAGTTCTTTATGGACTTTGGATATTAATCCCTTTTCAGATATATCAATTTGCAAGTATTTTGTCCCATTCCATAGGTTGCCTTTTCATTTAATTGATGGATTCCTTTGTATGCAGAAACATTTTAGTTTGATGTATTTCCATTGTTTATTTGTGTTTTTGTTGTCTTTGTTTTTGGTGTCAAATCCAAGAAATTGTCAAGATTGATCTCAAGGAGCTTACCGCCTATGTTTTCTCCTAGGAATTTTATCGTTTCAGGTCTTACATTCAAGTGTTTAATCCATTTTGAGTTGATTTTTGTGTACAGTGTAGGATAGAGATCGATCCAGTTTCATTCTTTTGCATGTGGCTGTCTGGTTTTTCCAGCACCACTTAATGAAAAGACTGTCCTTTCCCCATTGTATATTTTTGGCTTCTTTTGTGTTTTGTTTTGTTTTGTTTTTGTGCATTAATTTTGAGAGAGAGAGAGAGAGAAAGAAAGAGAAAGAGAGAGAGAGATTGGAAGAGGGGCGGAGAGAGAGAGAGAGGGAGACAGAAAATCCCAAGCAGGCTCCACGCCGTCAGTGCAAAGCCTGACATGGGGCTCAAACTCACAAACTGTGAGAGCAGGACCCCAGCCGAAATCAATAGTTGGACTCTTAACTGACTGAGACAGCCAGGCGCCCCTCTTGACTCCTTTGTAGTAAATTAATTGATTATATATTTGTGGACTTATTTCTGGTCTTTCTTCTGTTCCACTGACCTGTGTGTCTGTTTTAATACCAATAGCATACTGTTTTAATTACTATAGCTTTGTAATATAGTTCAAAATCAGCAAATGTGGTGTCTCAAGCTTTGTTCTTCTTTTTCGAAATTGCTTAGGCTCTTCAAGGTCTTTAACAAACTTCAGGATTGTTGTTTTTTTTTTTATTTCGGTGGAAAAGTACCATTGAAATTTTGATAGAAGCTGAATTAAATTTACATTTTGCTTTGGATAGTATAGACATTTTAACAATATTAATTCTTCCAAACCATGAACATATATTTGTGTCTTCTTCAGTTTCTCTCATCAATGTCTTATTTTCTCTTAGTCAATGTCTTATTAATGTCAAGAGCTTGCAGCACACAGATCTCCTACCTCTTTGGTTAAATTTGGTCTTAAATATTTTATTATTTTTGATGCAGTTGCAAATAGGATTGCTTCCTTAATTTTTCTTTCTGATAGTTCATTACTAGTGTATAGAAATGCAACAGTTCTTTGTATATTAATCTTGCAACTTTACTGAATTTATTAGTTCCAACAATTTTTTTTTGATGGAGCCTTTAGGGTTTTCTGTGTATAATATTGTGTCATCTGCAAATAGAGGTCGTTTTAATTCTTCCTTTCTGATTTAGAGGCTTCTTATTTCTTTTTCTTACCTATTCACTCTTGCCAGGACTTCCAGTATTACATTGAATGAAATTGACAAGAGTGTTTTTTGTCTTAGAGGAAAAGCATTCAGCTTCTCAACATTGAGTATGATGTTAGCTACGGACTTGTAATATATGACCTTTATTATGTTGAGGTATGTTCCCTTGATACTCAGTCTGTTGAGAGTTTTTTTCACTAATGGAGGTCCAATTTTGTAAAATGCTTTTTCTGCATCTATTGAGATGATCATATAATTTTTATTCTTTATTTTGTAGATGTTGAACCATCCTTGCATCCCTAGAATAATCCCACTTGATTATGGTATATTATTATTATTGAATCTGGTTTGCTAATATTTGTTGAGAATGTTTACGTCTGTATTTGTCTGGCATACTGGCCTATAATATTCTTTTCTTGCAGTGTCCTTAACTCACTATTATACTGAAGTACTGTTGTCTTCATAAAATGAGTTTGGAAGTATTCCCTCTTTTCTATTTTTTTGGAAGAATTTGGAAAGGGTTAGCATTAGTGCTTTAAATGTTTGGTAGAATTCACTTGTGATCATGTGGTTCTAGACATTTTTTCTGGGAAACTTTTGATGATTAATTGAATCTCCTTACTTATTCATCTGTTCAGATTTTCTATTTCTTCATGATTCAGTCTTGGTAAGTTGTATGTTTCTAGGGATTTATCCATTTCTTCTAGGTCTTCTAATTTATTGCCGTATAATTGTTTATAGTAGTCTCTTACGATCCTTTGTATTATAAAGAAATTATAAATTATTTTAAATGATCACTTAAACATTTATTTCAACCATAGATATTTAAACTTGATTGATCTACACTCCAATGGGGCTAGTCACAAATAACTATAAATAAGAAAAAGTAAAAATCAACCCAAACAAGTGATCTCAACATTTGGCCCTGAATGGCCAGTAGACCCAGTCTCTTGAGGGTTGGCAGACTGGTCAAACAAGTGTCTGTAGAGGGGAGAACTGTGAACATGTGTGATCTAACAGCAGGTCTAATCACTAACATAATTTTGAAATAGTGATGAGTCTAAACAGTATTGCAAGATCTGTGCAACAGCTATTACGCAAGATGAAAATATTTATGATTTCTATGGGTGACAAAATTCACTGGCCTTCAAGAGGACAAGTCTTAAAGTATTTGTTTGAACTAGGGGTAGAAGTTTTGTGTTTGCTAAAAGATAAGGGAAACACATTCTTGGAACACTTTGAAATAAAGAATTTTGTACCTAGGTGAGTTTACCTGGCAGATATATTTAATTGTATGAGTAAGTTTTCGAATTCAAGGTTTTAAAGTCACCAATACAACTGAAAAAAAGCAGGACAAATTTTCTTGGCCATGCTGTTAACATGAAACAGTATAGTATCGTCGAACATCCTTGCAAACTTTCAAATACTGAATGAAGTACATTTCCAAAATGGAGTTCAAATAGAAAATTTCCCACCACTAGATTCAAATAAAGAAATCTGTGAAACCCCTAGAACACTTCAGGACCCTTTCAAATGCCCACTATCTTGACGGCATAGTATGTAATCATAAATACATAGTTCTTTTATTTCTGATATAAACTATTTTGAAGATATTTGCCTATCTGAAAATGAACTAATTGACCTTAGGACAAAAATAACCCATTAGGATTGAAGTAATTCAAGCTTGAGAGAATTCTGATGTCTTCTGAAAGAATTTTATCCTAGCCCTACAAAGTGAGCTCTGAAACTTTAATTCATTTGAGACAATATGTTTTGAAAGTTGTGATTTTTAACATTTATAACTACTAAACAGTCAAAATGAGATGTATGTCAACACGACATGCATATTCTCTTATCAAAGGCCACTTTACAGTGGTGTTCTTATTCAAACTTAGCAACTACAGTTTTCTTTCGAATTTATCTTTTAAGAGTTAAAAACAACTATAATTGGCTTACATTTCAAATGTATTTTCTTTGTTTTACAATGTATTAATAAATAAAATGTGTTACTGTAATACATATTTATGTTTAAATATTTTAATAATTTTATCCATTCACCAGTTGATGGACATCTGGGTTGCCTCTAGTCTGGGAGTATTGTGGATAACGCTCCTGTGAACATTTACGTTTATATTTTTGTACGGGCATATGCTTTTATTTCTCATATTTATGAGTGGAAATGTTGTGTCATATCGCAAATATGTATTTAGTTTTATGAGGTACTGCCTTACAGTTTTCTGTGTATTGTTTTGTATTTCTACCAGCAACGTATGAGAGTTCCCGTTGGCCTACATCGACACCAACACAGTATTGTCAACCTTTTTACCTTTAGTTATCACAATGAATGTGCAGTGGTATCTCATTGTGGTTTTAATCAGTGATTCTATGATGACTAATGATGTTGAATATCTTTTCTCATCCTTTTTGAGAAATGCATCCTAAACTCTTTTGTCTATTTTTTTTGTTTGGTTTTTTTTTTGGTTTTAATACTGAGTTCTTTATATATTCTGGACACATGCCCTCTGTTGTATACATATTTTTCAAGAATATCTTTCAGTCTGTGGCTTGCTTTTTATTACCCTAACCGTACCTTTCAAAGGGAAAAAGGTTTTAACCTTGATGAAGTACATTTTACCTTTACCTTTTTTTTTTTTCCATTTATAGTCTGTAATTTTGGTGTCCTGTTTATGAAATCTATGACTAATCCAATTTCACTAAGATCTTCTCCTGCATTTTTTTCTAGAAATTCAATAGTTTTCACTTTTATATTTAGATCTACAATTCATTTTGAGCTAACTTTTATGTATAGTGCGAGATAGAGGTCAAAGTTCTTTTTTTTTTAATTTTTAAGGTTTATTTATTTTTGAGAGAGAGAGAGAGAGAGAGAGACCGAGCATGAGCTGGGAGAGGCAGAGAGAGGGAGACAGAATCTGAAGCAGGTTCCAGGCTCTGAGCTGTCAGCACAGAGCGCGATGCGGGGCTCGAACTCACAAACTGCGAGATCATGACCTGAACTAACGTGGGAGGTTTAACCAACTGAGCCACCCAGGTGCCCCAAAGTTCGTTTTTCTTCTATAGAAATATCCAACATCACTTACAACATCAGTTGTAACTGATGTTACACTTACAACATCAGTTGCAACATCACTTTGAAAAGGCTATCTTTTCTCCTAATCACCATGGCATTAAGTCGACAATCCATTGACCTTAAAATATGGGTCTGTTTCTGGACTGCGTTTTCTGTTACCTTATTCTTTGTAAGTGTAGCCTTTCTCCAATACCACCCTGTCTTAATTGCTGTAGCTTTGTAGTAAACATGTAAATCAGCACAATCCTTTCAATTTTCTTTCCTTTTACTAAATTGTATTAACTATTCCAGGTTCTTTGCCTGTTTATAATAGTTCTAAATGCAGCTTGTCAATTTGTATTTTTTTAAATTCTGTTAGAATTTTGGTTTTAGATTGCATAAATCTATAGAGGGAAGATTGCTATTTTAACAACATTAAGTCTTCTGATCCAGAAGCGTTTTATATATCTCCATTTACTTATATGTTTTGAATTTCTCTTTACCTTGTTTTAGAATTTCTAAGGTACAGGGACTCACGTACCTTTTATTAAATCTATGTAAGTATTTTGCTGTTCTTTTTTTATGCAAGAGCAAATACTTTTTATTTTTTTTTTTATTTTTTTTTTATTTTTTTTAAATTTTATTTTTTAATATATGAAATTTACTGTCAAATTGGTTTCCATACAACACCCAGTGCTCATCCCAGCAGGTGCCCTCCTCAATACCCATCACCCACCCTCCCCTCCCTCCCACCCCCCATCAACCCTCAGTTTGTTCTCAGTTTTTAACAGTCTCTAATGCTAAGAGCAAATACTTTTTAAATTGCAGTGTTTAATGTTTTTTGCTAGTGTAAAGATACACAACTATTATTTTTTTTAAATATTGAACTTCCATCCTACAATCCCATAAAACATATTTATTCATTCTAGTGGTTTTCTTGGAAATTCTCGGGAGTTTTTACTTCCCTGATCATTATTTCAAACAAGAACAATTTTCATTATTCTATTGCAATCTTCATGCCTTTTATTTGATTTTTATCACCTTCTTGCTCTGGCTAGGACCTCCAGTACTTTAATGATAAACATCAGTGATGAAAGTGGATATCTTTGCCTTGTTTCTTTTTTAACGTTTATTTATTTTTGAGACAGAGAGAGACAGAGCATGAACAGGGGAGGGTCAGAGAGAGGGAGACACAGAATCTGAAACAGGCTCCAGGCTCTGAGCTGTCAGCACAGAGCCCGATGCGGGGCTCAAACTCACGGACTATGAGATCATGACCTGAGCCGAAGTCGGATGCTTAACCGACTGAGCCACCCAGGTGCCCCAACCTTGTTTCTAATCTTTGAAAAGCATTGAGTATTTCACGATTGAGTATGATGTTAGCTATAGGTTTTTCAAAGATGCTATTAATCTGGTTGAGGAAGTTGCCTTCTGCTCTGAATATTTTTCATATCATGAAAGGGTGCTGAAGTTTTTATGCTGGTGATACCCCAGGTCTACTGGTGCAGGGTGCCATATATGGGGGCATGTGGCAGCACCAGGTCTGAAGGCACGATGTCTTTTTGGCTCAGGTCGTTGGGGTCCGCTGCATGAACAACTTGTGTGGTCCTTGGTAAGTGCTGTAGTGCGTCTGCAGTGGCTAGGAGGGCTGTCGGGGTCCTCCGTGGTACCTCCACATCCAGTGGGTAGAGACCAGAGCAGGCAGTGATGGTGGCCAGAGTATATGGTATGCACACACACAACTCTAGGACCGCTTCCAGGAGCCTGACTCACAGTCGTAGAGGCTGGGACCCACGACCTGGTAGAGCTGGGGGAATGAGACAAGGAGAAGAAAGCAGGGAGGGAGACAAGAGGCTGGTAGGATCTGTGTGGGGAGCCCCAAAAGGCTGCGGAAGCTGGTTGCTTACCCCTCTTCTTTTTCTCACGAGGACAAATGCTAGAGGGTTCCTTCTTGGTGCTGAGCAGTGCCACCAAGGGGGGCGGGGCGTGGGATGATGCAGGCAAAGTGAAGCCAGTCTCCCTCCCCTTTTTGTGCAATTACTCTCACATTTTTTGTTCCACCGAGTTGCTGATGGTTCTTCAGTGGACTCCATAGCTCTCTCAGAGCTGTTTATGTTCATGGATGACTGTCTAATTATTTATCTTTGGGGAATAATGGAAACTGGGGTTTCCTGCACTGCTATTTTGGAGATGTCACTCTCTCACTCTGAATTTCGGCATCCCTCAGGCTCAAACCTTGACTTTGACTTTTGACTACTTCAGCCCTGTGTCTGCAGCCAAGAGCAGGTATTCTTTCCGTACTGCCTGAGAAATCGGAGAAATCCCCTGGCTTTCTGATTATGCCTTAGCCTGGGAAAATAAAAGCTTTGAACTTGTTTTCTTTCTATAAGCTCGTCAGCTCAGAAGCAACCAGGCTACCCCGTCATCTTTGCAGCCCGTTTCTTTGAAGACCTGTTGAGAGCAGACGCTCCTAGGATCACTTACTGCTTCGATTGGGATCCTAAGTCACAGAGAATGGAACGCACTGACGCTGGTTCAAATGGGAAAGTAATTTATGAAGTCAGGTAAGGGGCTCCCAGAATCTGCAGATGAATCAGGAAGCAGCTTGAACAATACCATGAGCAGCTACTCCAGTGACAATCTGATTGGTGCTACCATGAAGCACGGAGCCACAGCCCATGCTACAATGCTAGGGATGCTGTTACTGGGAATGTCACCTTCCTTTCCCGTTGATTCTCAAGCAGGATCCATTACCCTTCTGGAAGTGCTTCCTTCCTTCCTCCCTCCCTCCCTCTCTTCCTTCCTTTCTTCCTTCTTTTCCTTCTTTCTTCTTTCTTTCTTTCTTCTTTCTTTCTTCCTTTCTTTCTTTCTTTCTTTCTTTCTTTCTCTTTCTTTCTTTCTTTCTTTCTTTCTTTCTTTCTTTCTTGCTTTCTCTTAAATACAAGTTAGTTCACATATAGTGTAATAATGATTTTAGGAGTAGCATTTAGTGATTCATCTCTTACATCTAACACTCAGTGCTCATCCCAGCAAGTGCCCTCCTTAATGCCCATCACCCATTTAGCCCATCCCCCCACCCAGTACTCCGCCAGCAGCCCTCAGTTTGTTCTCTGTATTTAAGAGTCTCTTACGGTTTGTCTGCCTCTCTGTTTTCATCTTATTTTTGCTTCCCTTCCCCTATGTTCATCTGTTTTGTTTCCTAAATGCCACATATGAGTGAGATCTTATGATAGTTGTCTTTCTCTGGCTTATTTCGCTGAGCATAATGCACTCTAGTTCCATCCATGTTGCTGCAAGTGGCAAGATTTATTCCTTTTTGATCACTCAGGAATATTCCATTGTATACGTATGCCACATCTTTTACCCATTCATCCGTCAGTGGACATTTGGGCTCTTTCCATACTTTGGCTGTTGTTGATAACGCTGCTATAAACATGGGGGTGCATGTGCCCCTTCGTACAGCATCTTTGTATCCTTTGGATAAATACCTAGTGGTGCAATTGCTGGATCATAGGGTAGCTCTATTTTTACTTTCTTGAGGAACCTCCATACTGAGTGGAGTGGCTGTACCAGTGTGCATCCCACCAGCAGTGCAGAAGGGTTCCCTTTCTCCACATCCTGGCCGATATCTGTTGTTGCCCGAGTTGTTAAGTTTAGCCACCTTCCTGGAATGCTTTAAAGGTACCACCCCTTTTCACATTACAGTTTTCTGAGTCACAATCCCTAGTGGGTGTGTTTCATGTCTGTCTTGGCCTGCCAATAGTGATGCTATAGGCTAGAGGTGGCTGGGGGCACTCACCTGAGCTTGCATTACTTGTGCAGAGCCCCCAGAGACCCCTCCTTGACCAGAGCCGATGTTGTGGCTGCACTGGCCCTTGTGGTTCTTACGACTGCGAGATACAGCTGAGCAACGACCATCAGCGGACTTTGAAAAAACAAGGTTTATTACTCACAAATCCTAGAGGATACACGGCACATCTGGGGCCACACTGTGAGGTCACAGGTAGGGAGACAAAGAGGGAGCATGGACCCAGTGTTCTGTCTTTATTCGAATCAACTGTGGGACCTGTAGGATTTTGTGGGTTCATTCTTTATTGGTGAACATAAAATAGAAGGGTGGGGATTAAAGTATGAGAAGGGAAAAGCGAGTGGTCAAACCGTCCGTAATTTAGGTCAACCAGAACTTTCCTCTTTTTTTTTTTAATATTTATTTATTTTTGAGAGGGTACAAACTGGGAGGGTCAAAGAGAGGGGTACAGAGGAGCCAAAGCGAGTTCCACTCCACACTGACAGCAGCAAGCACAACACAAGGCTCGAACTCACAAACTGCGAGATCACGACCTGAGCTGAAGTCCATGCTCAACCCACTGAGCCACCCAGGTGCCCCAAGGCCAACCAGAACTTTCAAAACGGGGGAACCTCCAGAGTAGAATGGCCTGGCTCTTTATCTAGTTGGGTAGCTGGCAATGTGTTTATTCAAGATGGATGTCTTTGACGCGGACGTCTCGGTGATCAAAAGGTTAATGTCAGGAACTTACGTGACGATTTAAAAAGCTAGTTGTCAGGTGCTTACACTACAAAGAACATCTGTTCGGAGAAGCTCATGTCACAAGAATGCTCTCCGGTCACAGGAAGGCTGGCGAAGCAAGATTTCATTTTTACCTCGGACAAGGGCGATAAGGTGAGAAATTCTGCAAAATCTGGGCAGACATCCAAAAGGTACAAGGCAGCCATAGACTTGCACCAATATCCACCACAAAGACCCAGCTCAAATGTCACCTCCTCAAAAGTCTGTCTCCTACCACCCAGTCTAAAGTGGGCTCACCTCCAGGTTACTCTCCGTGACCTATTTACTTCTTTAAGGCATGTATCCCTTTCTCTAACTATCTTGTTGATGTACTCGTTTGCTCTTTTTTCATCTGCCATCCAATTAAAACATAAGAGAGAGCTTAGCACACGAGAGCTTAGCACAGTACCTGGCAGATGGGGAATGCTCTATAAACACTTGTAGAATTAATGTAACTGTAAAATAAGATGGTTATGGGACACCTTGGTGGCTCAGTCGGTTGAGCATCTGAATTCAGCTCAGGTCACGATCTCACAGCTTGTGGGTTCGAGCCCCGTGTCGGGCTCTGTGCTGACAGCTCAGAGGCTGGAGCCTGCTTCAGACTCTGTGTCTCCCTCTCTGCCCCTCCCCCGCTCATGCTCTGTCTCTCTCTCTGTCTCTCTGTCAAAAATAAAATAAACGTTAAAATTTTTTTTAAATGAGATGGTTCCAATAAATGGTTATAACATGGTTTTTGAGCCGTATGTCACTTTCTTCCTGAGGCTATCCTGGAGGGGCCAGCACTATGGGAAAGCTGGTGGCCCAGTTTTAGGGTGGATTCTGCGTTTCCTGCCCCTCCCCTGCTTCACCCAAAGCAACTTTGGATTGTGGGAGTCTTGAATAAAATCTCATTTGAAAATGAGTTTCAGTTCTAAATAGTGTGTGAAAATCTGCACTCTCACCGAAGTTCCCTTCGATTCTAAATTGTCATTACCCTGTAAGAATGACCCTGATTGCTTGTTCCCTTTCCAAACGAGTAGAGTCCGTCTGTAAAACTTCTCTCAAACTGTACTGTCCAACTGCCTCCCTGATTCCATACCTGCGTCTCCTCCATAGAGCAGTAAGAACAATACTTACATAACGTAAACGACACCATAACATTCTCTCATTAAAAACACTTTGGGGCGCCTGGGTGGCTCAGTGGGTTAAGCGTCCTACTCTTGATTCTTGATTTCAGCTTAGGTCATGATCTCACGGTTATTGAGATCTAGCCCCACAATGGGCTCTGCACTGACAGCACGAGGCTGCTTGAGATTCTCTGTCTCTCTCTCAAAATAAGTAATGTTAAAAAACAAACAAACAAACAAAAAAACTTCAGTGGCTTTTCATTGGGCATGGAAGAAAATCCAGAATCCTCAGTATGCCCTCCAACTACCTGGGCCCACCAACCCCTCAGCCCAGGACACAGCTCCGTGTGGCCTCCGCATCCTGTCCAGAGATGGCTTCTACTTCCTACTCACTTCCAGAGTCAGGGCGGTGCTGTCTCTGAAGAACTCAAGGGTCACTTCTGTGACCTTCCCTCAGCAGGTGCCTCCATGTGCCTGTGATGTTTCTCCCTTGCCGAGGCCTGGATTTAT
This sequence comes from Panthera onca, assembly GCF_046562875.1. Classification (NCBI taxonomy): domain Eukaryota; kingdom Metazoa; phylum Chordata; class Mammalia; order Carnivora; family Felidae; genus Panthera; species Panthera onca. The sequence continues at coordinate 173,782,117 of NC_138342.1, forward strand.
GCACCTTAGTCCCTGGCGCCTTCTTCCAGCTTGCTGAGGCCTGTATTTACACGCACACGCATTTGGATCTTTCAAATAACTTGTTTCTTTAGCAGTGATTTATTGACACAACAAATCATAAACCGTGTCCTCCCTGGGTTAAATCATTTCCACAGGGATGCTTTGCCTCAGTAAGGGGAGCTAGATGGCTCTCATAAATGCCTTTGAATTCCTGAAATCCTCTCCTCGAACTAGAAACCTAATAGCTTGTTCCTCTATTCAGAACTGGCAAAAGTTCTCCATTCCCTGTAAGACTGACTTCTCTCGCCTGTGGCCCTTACAGCGCTTGCAACGTGACATTTTCTTTCCCATCTTTGTTTCCTTTTGGTTCTCCCACAGTTATCTAGCATTTCATTCAAGCGTGACAAACACACTTGCAGAATTGTAGAGCTAAAAAGGACTTAATGGCAATCTTATCAAACCTCTTCTTTACATTTTTCTTAATGTTTATTATTTATGTTTGAGAGAGAGGGGGGGGGGGAGAGCGTGAGCAGGGGAGGGGCAGAGAGAGAAGGAGACAAAGACTCCAAAACAGGTTCCAGGCTCCAAGCTGTCAGCACGGAGCCCTGTGTGGGGCTCAAACCCACAAACCATGAGCTCATTACTTGAGCCGAAGTTGGACACTTCACCAACTGAGCCACCCAGGCGCCCCTCAAACCTCTTGTTTAGTAGAGGAAAAAGTGAAGTCCCAATGAGGGCAACTGACGGACATATATCCTTTTGTTGAGTGAGTAAAACTTCCCGAGATTATATGCCTACGTGGTGGAATCGTTGAAATGGGAAAGCAGCTTTCTAACATTTATCCAGCGTTCAAATTTCTACTCTAGTCATGTTAATAAATAATATTTATCGATTACTGGCTTTGTGCCAGACTCTGTAGGAACAAATTTCAGCCTCTCAGTGGCCTTACGGAGCAGAATACTATTATTACCACCATTTTGCAGTCGAGGAAACTGAAGCGCAGAGGAACTTAAGTAATTTGATATAGCGATTCAATTAGTCAGTGGCAGCACAGGGATTTGAACCCAGAGCCCACATGGGTAATCACTGTGTAACGTCACCCAGACATGCTTGATATTCTGCATCTCCCAAAGTCTCAGCACCTTCTTTCATATCGTCCCCTCCATCGTGCATGTCCTTTGTCCGAGTTTTAGCTCTATATTTTCCGCCCGACACCAGCATTCTTCACAGATCACATTGGTATCTCTTCCATGAAGTTCCTTTTCATTAACCCCTAAAATATGTTATTGCTCTCTTGTTACTCTTCACAACACTTTGTCCCCGTATTGTGGGCTTAGGACATTCTTCCTTGATCTTAATTAAGTTTTGCATTATTCCCCTTTATCTGATAATGAGTACCTACAGATGACAGCTGAGACATTCATTTCGTTTGGTTCACGTTATATTTATGAAGCCCCTGCTTTGTGTTGGGCACCATGCAGAACGCAAGGATAATAAGACATGGTCTCTGCTCTTGAGGGACTTCCAGCTTAGTAAATGTAACTTATATTCCTTGCAGTACATATAACAATACCTTACATTTATTAGTATCCAATATGGCTTGGTTGAAGTTAATTGAAAATGGGCTTACTCAAAAGAAGAAAAAATAAAGAGGATGCAAATGAGAACACATTGCTTTACAAAACAGGACTAGCCTCGGAGGCAGGAGACATTTATTCCTGTGGGGTGAGCTGGGCGTAGCAATGGAAGAGAGGGGACCCACAGCCAGCCCAGGTCGCCCCTTGGCAAGTGTATCTGTAGCCCACACACCACACCAATGCCCCGGACATCACCATCAGACAAAATAAAAACCCAGAGGTCTCTTGTGAAATGAATGCGTAACAGAAGCTTTCGATAGACAAACTTGAGTCGGGGTTTACACAACAGCCTAGGTGACTGAAGACTTGTATAACAGAGCATGGAGCTACCACACAGAGGCAGGCAAAGAACGTGTCTGGTCATCTCACACCCGACGAGACTCGATCCTTGCTGTTCACGCTCACCTCAGGATACAAGATGGCTGGAGACAGACTGTTGAGATAACTATGAAAGACCCATTCTGTCCTATCCACTGGGAAGTCACCAATCTTTGGTATTCAGGTGGGGGCAGGGTTGGGGAGGTGGGGGGGGGGGATGGAAGGTGCTTCTTTGTGTTTTCTATTTGATCTTGCTTAATATTTTGTTTTAAAAGCCTGGACATTATGAGTCTAATTGTAATAGACTGAGTTTATTGTAATAGATTCTATCCCCCACAAGTTAAGGAGAATATGGCATTCCCAATTATCTAATGAGAGCTATAAGATTTTATTAATGACTCCAGTCTAGCCGAGGATCATTGCAAAACAGAGTAGGAACACTCTGGAAATTGTTGAAAACTAAAAAGATAAGATGGACAACGGCCAACGTAGGTCCAAATATTCTAACTTCTTTTAGTGATCCTTTCTTTCACTCGAGGGTCCTCCCACATCTTCTCAAAAACCTTACACTAAAGACTACCACTTCTCTCTCGTGTATGCACGCAATCTCTCCTTCTGAAGTGGATCCTTCCTATCTTTAAAACACGCTCCTTCACTCACAACGATTGCATGGGGCCCTGACTCCATTTCCAGATGATGAGGAACTTTGGGATAAACTCTAGAGAAGGAGGAGGGCTGACTGCCATGGAAGCAGAGGGGGTGGGCGAGCGGGTGTTGGAAGGAACATTCGTCCTGACAAGATTATTCCTGTAATCACACCCTGTGGAGAACGCAGAATTTGGGTAAATATATTTTTAAAGCTCATTAGCCATCACACACGAGGGGATGGCCGGGGATGGGGGAGGGGACAAGCAGCGATCTCGAGATGAGCTGATCCAGATGTGGCCTCAGTCATTGCACCTGAAACATTTTGTTGTTTGTTTCTAAAGCAACCAATAATTAAGGACTCTTGATGAAAGCATTATTTGCCAAAAAAAGAGGCAGAATGAAACTACCATTGAACCCTTAATTTTTAAGGTTTATTGATAGTATTTTTTTACGTTTATTTATTTTTGAGAGGAAGAGAGAGGGAGAGTGGGGGAGGGGCAGAGAGAGGGCAGAGAGAGTGGGGGAGGGGACAGGGCATCTGTGCTGACAGCACAGAGCCCGATGCGGGGCTCAAACCCACAAACTGTGAGATCATGACCTGAGCCGAAGTCAGACGCCCAACTGCTTGAACCACCCTGGTGCCCCTCATCAGGGACCTATTTTTATAAAGAAGGTGATGACAGTGGTACTTTTCACTCCGTCCCGAATCAGTTCCTTTCTTGTCACCTTTGGATATTGGCCTGTGACCTCAGTCTAACACCATCAGTGTGTTCACAGGCCTTCGAGATCATCCATATTTCACTCGCACTCACACACCTGTAGCCCTCAAAATCCTACAGCTGACCTTCAGAAGGTACACAGTGTCTCCCTCAGGGAAACCCAGAGCTTCTCCAGACACCTAGGACCTGGCAGCTTTTCTTCATGAGCAGCATGCTCTCGGCTCTCACCCGATCCATCCACCCAAAACCCCATGACTGATTTTCTATTCTCCCTCCCACATGTGTTCTGTCTTTCTTCAGAGACGTGGAATCTCACAAAATCTTTGCTTCTCTAGAGAGGCTATTATAAGCATCTAGACCTGCATTTACTACGAACCTGTACCTCTAGCTACCTATCCACTGTAGTCATTTCTGTAGATTTCTTACACGATGAAGAGCAGGAAGAAACATGGGAAATGATCTGTTCCCATTATTCTCAAGGTCTCAGTCAGCTCAGGCTGCTGTAACAAAATACCATAGACAGGGTGGCTTAACCAGCACACGCTTCTCTCTCACAGTTCTGGAGGCTGGGGAGTCCAAAACCAAAGTGCGAGCAGACTCGGGGTCTGATGAGAGCCCTCGTTCTGGTTTGCAGATGGCTGCCGTCTTGCTGTGCCCTCACATGGAGGGGAGAGAGGACAAGAGTCCCGTGACTCTTCTTATAAGGACACTGAGCCTTTCATAAGACCTCCACCTGCACAACCTGATTACCTCCCAAATATCATTACATGGGGAATTAAGGCTTCAACATATGAATGGGGGCAGGAGCACAAACATTCGGTCTGCAGCATTCAATGAAGACAACACTGCCCATCCTTGGAAAGTGTATTGGAAGTTTGTAGAGATGCTCCTGCTTGTCACAGAGATCAGGGGTACCACTGGCACTCAGTGGGGAGGCCAGGCATGCTGCAATGCATGACCCAATGAAGGTTTTCCCCGTAGGCTCTGCAACTTTTTCAAGTGCACCGCCGGACGTTTGTAGGATTGTTTATAATTATGCAAGCCTAGAACTTGATTCTAATTTACCTAGACACATGAGATGTGTTTTACACTGAAATTGCCAGACCGTGGAAATTGAGATGCAGGATACTTCTCTTTCTTCACAGCTTCCTCCCATGCAACATGCCGGGCGGGTCTGCAGCTCTAACTGTTGCATTCACAGTGGTTCTGTGGACGAGCATGCCTGATCGTACTGCTGATTATCTAGAGTAGCTGAGTCTGAACATTTCTACATGGAAATCCGTATTTTATAATCAACTAAAAGCTACATAGTTTTCATATTCGAGTTAAGACGCTTGATTAATTTTTTAAAAATTGCAACTGGAGATTATGTTATTAGTGAATGCATTGCCAAGGGGCATTGTAAAACATCGTTCAGAAAGGGGACACTTGTTCTGAACCCATTCATGAATGTTCAGCTATTTAGACAGTCTCTTGTTGATGGGCACTTAGGTTATTTCTAACATTTTAGTTTTACAAATAATGTTGCAGTGAAGAACTTTATAGACGCCATTTCATACCTTCACAGTGTTCAGAGTTTTTATTGGTTACTTAACATTAAAAAATCCAGGACACTGCTCATGTAAAAATCTAGGTTTCTGTCTTAGGGGAAAAATGGAAAATCTAGCTATCCTGGGCTCTCACTCTTGCCTGTTAATAACAATCTGTAACTAAAAAGCAGCTGCCTACTTTTGACAAGGTGCATTTGTCTGATGGGGCTGTTATCACAAAGTAAGATAAACTGAGTGGCTTGAACAACCAAAATGTATCCCTCTAGTTTTGGAGGCCAGAAGTCTGAGGTCAAGGTGCAGGCAGGGAAGGCTTCATTCTTAGGCCTCTTCTCTTGGCTTTAGGCCATCTCGCTCTGTGCTCACCTGACCTTTGTTTTGTGCACTTGGGAAGGGGAGAGAAAGAGCTTCATTTGGTACCTCTGCTTACAAGGGTACTAAGCCTAATGCGTCAGGGCCCCACCCTTATGACCTTTACATTTGGGTACCTCCTAAAGGCCTTATCTTCCAAAAGCAGTCACACTGGGGGTTAGGGATTCGCCATATGAATTTGGGTGGGGACACAGTTCAGTCCAAAGCACCAGGCATGTTCTCTGCATTGGCCACGGTCTTATTGTCTCCCACACCCTGAGGAGTATCAATTATCATTTGTCATCAGACATGCATGGATTGTTGCATGCATGGATTGTTGCAAGAAATCGTGGATTTCTTACAATGTAAATAAGAGGAAATAAAATAGTTATTAAGTTCTAAGTCTCTTCCAAAAGTAAGAAAATGCAAGAAAGACTGAGAGGGATGAGCAAATTGGGAGCTAACCCATATTTTGGTGGAGGTAAACAACATCGTTACATGCTTACATGCAAACTGAATGTAACCTTATCAAAGCACCATCATGAAATAAACCACTGGAAGCGCTCATACACTGTCTGTTTTACACAGTCAGGTCATCTGCTTGGTCCTCCAGGCATTTAAATCTGAGATCCAAGCCCTGTTCAGTTTGGACTCCTAAAATATCTACCTCCACAGATGATCTTTCCTCATATATCATGCAAAGGTACAAATAATGCATGTAACGCATTATCTTTCCCCACATACCATGCAAAAGTGCAAATAATGAGCACAAACCAACAGATGGCCACCAGCCTCAAACACTAGCAACAAAATCCTGAGGATGCATTATTCCCCTCCCCTGTCCCCGTCTGTACCCCCAGCTGCTTCTGGAAATTTCTTTGGGTCTGTGGAATTGCTGCTGTTTGGGAAATGGATTGCTACACGTTCTGCTTTTATGCATTGTAGACATCAAATAATCTGTTTCCCAGTCTCATATATATGCTGCCGTGCAAGTCAGTGACAGAGGCCGAGTTCTTACGCTACTGAGCACTGAGGCTGAGCTGACTGAGCTAGCTGCCCTGTCCAACTCTTCAGCTCCGAAGGAAGCCAGGAATATTTGCGTTTGCTCGTTTCCTTTCCTGAACATGAGCTTGCTGCTTCCCTCAGAGCAACAGGCTATGAATTCAAAACAGGATCGAACAGTGGGTTACATTTCAGATGCACGTTTGGTGCTGACCCGTGACCCCAGATGCTCTCAAGCCACACAATACGGGGAGGGAACACACAGAGAAGAAAACAGGTTCCTGTAGAACTGTGCCTAATAGAGTCAGAAGTTCTAAGAACAGTAACCGTTCTGAAGGCAAATCAACCCTCTCTTCCAGATGAGTAACAGGAATGTGCTTGTTTAGTACATGCAAATGCAGTAGGCAACAGTTTTGAAGTGAAAAGACTGTGAACGTGTTTCCTTCTTTTCCAAGTCCTGGATTTCTTTTTTTACTCTTGGTAAGTGGCGCGCAACGAATAACCTTCCTTTGTTTGAGTTGACTTGTCGCGGAGGTACAGTTCCAACAGTAATGAGGCTGGTCTTTTGTTCTGGGGGGACAGTTTTCCCTTCGCAGGTGTCACATACCTGTTCCAGCACTCTCGATGCCACGCCCTCTCCAGTGTGAGAACATTTGCCAAAGTCTAAAGGAAAAAGGCACCAGCCGGAGAAGATATTTCTGTATCTTGGCTGACATTACTGTTTCTGGCAGTGTTTATGAAGCCGGAGGGTCACACGACCATCCTGTCAAAGTGAGGTAATTATTGCTTACTAAACGCTTTATACACTTGTTATCTCATTTACTCCTCCAACAATCTAGTGAAGATGGAAGTTATGTGGAGATAAATATTATCCCAAGACGAGTTGTCAGTGGCAGACCTGAGACTCTAACTCAGACCTCTTCATTCTTCCTTCCCTTCCCCTCCCTTTCCCTCGCTTCCCTTCCCTTCCCTCCTCTCCCCTCCCCTCCTCTCCTTCTTCTCCTCTCCTTCTTCTTCCTCTCTCTTCCTCCCTCCCTCCCTCTCTCCCTCTTTCTTTCTCTCTCCCTCTCCCCTTTCTTCCTTCCTCTTTCTTTTCTTTCTTCCTTTCTTTCTTTCTTTCTTTCTTTCTTTTCTTTCTTTCTGTTTGAAAAGAACACAAGATCTGTCCTCTTAACACACTTTTAAGTGTACAATAAATTATTGTTGACAGTAGGTACAATGTTGCACAGCAGATTTCTAGACCTCATTCGTCTTGTTTGTCACTCATTTTATCACATTTAATAAATACTGAATTGATGTCTAACTTCTATGTTTCTTACCCTGAGCTGTTCTACCTCGTAAATATTTCTTTAGAGACTCAAACTACATCAAAATAAGTGTCTGCTCCTACACAACCTCATGCTGCACAACTGAGAGCTGATAAGAGGCACTGGGGCCAAAAGTCATCTGCTGTGAAGCAATCTTAACAAGTCAAGCTAGGAAAATTCCCTTCAATCCAGACCTTTAGTCCATTTGTTGGGGATAGCAGATCACCCGTATGATTCAAAATCACTCTTATACCCTACTGCTGGGAAATGCCTGCTTTTCCTATGGAGTCATTTAGTCCAGTTTCAGATTATGAGGAAGAAAGCAGGGCAAGCAGAAAGAAACAAGGAGTTCATGGACTGCTAGCGGATTTCGTTGGATCTATTTTGGTTTTCTTTAGGCAGTGTTCCTACTTTTGTGTGGAGAAATCCAACATAAAATTACAAGTGGGTGAAAACTTGTGGCTCTTAAGCTACTAAGAACCAAAAGACAATTTAAAACTAGTAACACAGAGCTACATTGGCCTCCAGCCCGTTCACTTTCTTTAGCAACAAGAACATTAGGGCACCTAGGGCACAATCATTTTTTTTCCTTATTCCTGTGTTGCAATCTTAGCACTGTATAGCCATGGGTATTTCTTTGTATTTTTGGAGGAATAACATCTCTAAGAAGATCAAATTAAAAATCAGTGCTTTGGAGGTAAGTGACCACAGATCATCATCGTACAGAAGAAAATCTACCTGACGAAATAGTAATACATTGACACACGCTTTAATGTAACAATGACAGTAACAGTCAACATGTTTCCTCCCTCGGTGTGGAAACAACAGCGTGCCAAAGTGTCCGGGTTCTTTCTACATGGTAAGTGCAATGGACCAAAAGGCAAAAGAATAATCAGTCTCCTATGAAGACAAAGTGACATGCCTGGGCTCTGAATGTCATGCATGCATCTTCCATGCAGAAAGGAGTCTGGACTCCTGAGAGAATTCATTTCGGATTTTCTGGCAAGTCCTAAATTCAGATGGGAAGTCCCACAGCGACACCATGTTTCAGACAACATACCAAATGGCATGTCCAATGTGGGACTTAAAAACAAATTGACAATAATCACTGACTTTGCGATGCCTGAAGCAATGGAGCAGAATCTCCTGGCTGGCAAAGAAAGCGGTTTCCATCATTTCATGATTGTATTCGCCACCTTTACCTTGGAAGAGGAAAGGGTGGGAAGGTTAAGGCAAAAAGCAGCTAGACTTGGAAGCCAACAAAGAAATACATGCTTGTTTTAAAAAGTCTTGAACATGGAGACAAATACAAAGAAAAACGTTGCTAAAACTTCTAAAAACAATTTTCACACTGATTCTTTCCCACCAGTCTTTGTGTAACGTTCTTCACATCCTCAATAGAGTCTATAAAATCCCTTTGACCTTTGTGTTTGTCTAAAAACTAACACGTGAATTACGAAGAATTTGCAGAAAACAAGGCAGAGAAATGAAGACGATCCATTGTCCAACCACACAGAAGCACCTGTGGGTTGATCTCTGAGCGTGTATCCACTTTTCCACATACATATTGTAACCATGACCTCATGGTTGGTAGGATCGAGCCCCCATGCTGGGCTCTGTGTTGGGCATGGAGCCTGCTTGGGATTCTCTCTCTCTCTCCCTCTCTCTCTTCCCTTACCCCATTCTCGCTCACTCGCTCTCTCAAAATAAATAAACATTTTTTTTAATTTTTTTTAACGTTTATTTATTTTTGAGACAGAGAGAGACAGATCATGAACAGGGGAGGGGCAGAGAGAGAGGGAGACACAGAATCCGAAACAGGCTCCAGGCTCTGAGCTGTCAGCACAGAGCCCGACGCGGGGCTCGAACTCACGGACCGTGAGATCATGACCTGAGCCGAAGTCGGACGCTTAACCGACCGAGCCACCCAGGTGCCCCAATAAACATTTTTTTAAATAAAAAAAAATAAAGTGTACAGCTTTGCAGTAAGGTATGTCTGGTTATATTCATTTTGAATGAGGGGAAATTGGGTTGTAAACAGATCAGGCTTGGAAGTGAACAAGGATGGTGAGATGGCGAAGCCTTTCTCCTTAGCTGCTGTCCATGTTACGCTTGTGCACCCTTCAACTCTGAAAAACAAATCATCTAAATACATATTATTTATGGAAATGGAATTACTTCCATTACTATCTGTACCTTCTCTATTTTAATATAAAAATACACAGTGAACATCTGTGTCATTACATATTCTTTTACAAATTTATTTTAATGACTCTAGTGTTTCTATTTATCGATACACCATCATCTATGAAGTGTTGGTCCGTTCTAGTCGGTTGTTCTAATAAACAATGCTAGAAAGGGATCTTTATAATTAAATCAAAATCACATTCATAGATGTGAAATGTCAGCATGAAAAACATACAAACTCTGTAGCATTTTGACAAAGTATTGCCAAGTCACCTTCCAAAGAGGCTGTACCAACTTAAGTTTGAAATCAGTGATATGTGACTTCCCTCCACCAAAATGGAGTATAAGCATTAATATCTTCCAGTGCACTCCTTGTGTTTATTTTATATGGGATTGTGTATTTTTATTACGTACTTGTGTCCTCTGCCATTACTTCCGTTGCAGCTTCTGTAGTTTTAAGAGCTCATTTAATCCAACAATGAAGAATCGAAATGAAGATGGAAGTTATGAGAGAGAAATAACAATCCCCAAATCCCAGAGCTATGAGCGGCAGAAATGAGACTCTAACTCAGACCTCTTCATTCATTCATTCATTCGTTTGTTCCTTTCATTACATCCAACAATTACTGATGTTTTCACATCATCAACTCAGTTTTTGCAGCATTTATTATCCAGCTCATCTTTTCCCCACCTATCTGAATTTCCAGAAAAAATTTTGTAACAAATCCTTACATATACATGTATCTGTTTCTAAATGTTCTAGTCTAACCCGTAAGCTTCCTGTCTGTTTATTTCTATGCCAGTGTACAGGAGACAATGAGTATTTGCCAATATCCTTTTCTTTGGGGCATCATCCCCTCCCCCTATATGTGGTCAGTCATGTGCTCTGTCCCCAATTTGTACATGAGAGATAGGGTCCTACTCATGCCAGTCACAGTCTCCTATAACTCTGATCTCAGGAAATGGCTAAAAAAAAATGACAAGGGACCCAAACTGAGATCCCGGTTTTTTTCAACGGGAGCAAATGAAGAAGATTGGCCCTGGTATTTAAAAATTTTTTTAAATGTCTATTTATATTTGAGAGAGACAGAGACAGAGCATGGGGGTGGGGGCAGGGCAGAGAGAGAGGGAGACACAGAATCCGAGGCAGGCTCAGGCTCTAAACTGTCAGCACAGAGCCCGACGTGGGTCTCAAACCCACCAACCACGAGATCCTGACCTGAGCCGAAGTTAGATGCTTTGCCGACTGAGCTGCCCAGGCGCCCCGACCCTGGCATTTCTGGAATGTGGGTGTAGCAGGAAGTGGTACGTGGGGCTACCAAGCCACATGGAGGAAGCCCATTTGCAGAGGGAGGGAAAGACAGCCACACAGAGAACAGGACTGAGGCAAGAAAGAAAGCAAGAAACGTCAATAATGTGGAGTCTGATTCCGTCTGCATTCAGTCATCCTGGTTTTCCTAGTTACGGGAATCCACTCATTCCCTTCTTTCTGGATTAACCTGGTTTGAGTGGTCTGCCTTAGCAAGTTGTCTCTAAATGCTTCATAGATGAAAAAGGGGCCATAAAAATTGGAGGCGGTGATAACATCTGGGGAAAAATATCATCTCTTCTAATAGTACGCTGCTCAAAAATCTCAGTCCAAGTTTCTTTACTTATAGAGTGGAAACCATGACACTCGCTCTACCTATTTTATAAGATTATTCATGTATAAATGAATAAATATATATGAAATCTAAAAAAACAGCATAAAGATGTATTCTTTTAGTCAATGACACATTTATTTTTCTTAACCTTGTAGTTTTTATTGGAGAGAAGCTACTTCCAAACCTTTTGTCTGTGCCACAGGCTCCTAATAGATTCATCAGTGTTCAAACATGTGTTTTATAATTAAATTTCTATGAGATCAACCCTATTCAGAAGTATTAGAAAAAGGAATGACTTGTATTATCTCTTTCTATTCATATAAAATTAACCACAAGAAAAATGATTGCTTTAGTATTTTTTTTTCATTGTAAGTTACCCAGTCCATGAATTACCAATGTAGAAATGCCTCAGTTAAATGGTAATTTCAACTGTCACATCAAACCACACGATAACAGAATGGCAGTGTAGTCTAAGGTGTCTGTGTTCAAGATATTCAAAGATGGCCTTCCTTCCTAAATGAGATCTTTTCAGTGGTTCACGCCCTATAGTTCTTAAAGAACATCCCAGATAATTGGAAATGATTGCTACATTTTTAATTCTCTACATCTTGGAATCATTGATGTGTATGGGAAGAAATTCTCTGAGCTGATGTTAACATAGGCAGGAAGATGATGGGGGTCTTTGGGTCTATCGTTTCATTTTAATGCCACCAAATACATTGGTTCTGCTTTATTCTCATGAAAAAGATTTTTGCTTGAGTCATAGCATCTTGCTCAAGAACACCACAATATTTTAACATAGCAGGAATGTCTATCTTTAAATCTCTCGAATTAATTTTATCCTCCCTGAGGAAAGACAATGGAAATGGCTGGGATCCACACTCTGAAGTTCAAGATAAGACTCACAAGGGTCCCTCCTGCCCCAAGCCTTGCTGCTGGCTCTATGTTTAATTGCTTGCTCTTTTGTTTCCAAATTGAAATGATATATTCTTATATATAATCTCTTTTAAACCTTGAAATTGTATTCCAGGGGAGAACATAAGGTTCCTATTGTCAGGTTTGATGGGGAAAAACAAAACAAAACAAAACTGTTTCTCCTTTTCATCCCCTCTGGTTGATCATTAAGGAAGTGTAATTAGTCAATATCTGTGAGTAGCCAGCTATATTCAGATGGAACAAATCTTTTTTTTTCCTCTTCCAGGAACAACTATTCTGTGTCTAGCACCAAGTTCTCACTTATTTTATCTTAATCTTGACAGCACCTTTGTGAGCTGAGTATTTTTATAGTCATTTGAAGTTAAGGAAGTTGAGGTTTAGAGAGATCTGTGCAAACAGCCAGCCCTGAGATTATATCCTTTAGTGCAAAGTGACACAACTAAAAAGAGTCAGAATTTCAGCTCAGGTATTTCAAATCTAGGCTGTTTGCCCTTTTGACTCTCTTCCCTCTGATCCCTCAAAATTACAATAATTGAAAGTATCACAGATGACATATAATAATGTGGACAAATCTCAAAGATGTTATGCTAAAGGGAAAGAACCCGGACACACAAAAATACATATGAATCAGGTGTGTGAAATCCAAATACAGGTTTACTCACCATTAGTTCCTGTCTGTATCTCTTTGTATCTTTTGGATGCCTTTTCTTTTGCCAGAATACTTCCTGCAAGAGTGGTTTCAAAGAGAGTCTTTGTGTTAATCCCTCTGAGACAATAACATGCTGGAGACTACATTTATTGCACTTGAACAAGAAACCAGCTAGACGGAAACACTCTACACAGATTCTAAGTCTTCTAATTTTATTTTCTCCTTCACCATTTTGAAAATATTAGCCTGATCTCACTAATATCACTGCTGAAAAGTCTGGTATCAATTTGACTTTTGTTTCTTTGTGTCAGGAATCTTTGACTTTCATGGTCTTAAACTTTACTGTATTATAACAAAGTGTGGGCTTTTCTTATGTCCTCGGTTGACGTTTTTTAAACCTCTTCAGTCTGTGGTCTTCCTTGTTTCTTTAATCGTGGGAAATTCCCAGTCATTATTTCTTCAAATATTTTCTCCCTTCCATTTATTTCGTTGTCTTCTTCGGAAGCTTCTCCAATCCTCCTCTCTTGACGTTTTTCTTATAGTTTGCTCTTTTTAGGCATACTTGCCTTCCGGGAAAATTCCTTTCCATGTCTTTTTTTCCACTTTAGTAGTTCATTCTTTGGCTTTGTCCATTCTGATATTCAATCCATTTACAGATTTTCTTACTGTAATGATAATTTGCAATTGGCTCTTCTTCATAACCCTTCGTTCCTGCTTCAAATTACCAATGTCCTCCTGAAAAACATTGCTTTCGTTTACTTTTTAAAAAACTGAAGTAGCGTTGACATAGAATGTCGTGTTAGTTTCAGATGGACAAGACAGTGATTCAGCACTTCTATACGACTGTCACCAAATGACAGTATTATTGACCGTAGGCCTGTGCTCTACTTTTCATCCCTGTGATTTATTAATTTCACAGTTTCTTGATTTTATAACTTATAATTGTACCTCTTAATCCCCTTCACGTATTTCGCCCATCCCCCCACCCCTTCCTTCTGGCAACCATGTTTGTTCTCGGTATCCGTGTTGATTCACAATCCAACGAGGAGCTTCCCTGGTGTAATCTGAAACTGGCCATCAGTACTAGGAAGGCAGGAAGAGACTGAAGAAAGAGGCCACTCCAGGTTGGTAGGTGATAGTTTTAATAAGCAAAGGAAATTTACATACGAGGCTTGTCTTGAGCAGCAGCAAGACAAATGGATTCTCAGACCTGCTTTTGCCAATTCCGAAAAGTTTATAAAGAGGCCTTAACTGGGTTTAGTCACTGATTCATGTGGATGTTCTCCACACCACATCGCTATCTCAAGCCTAGGTCCTAGGAGCAGCCTCCGGGAGCTGGAAAGCGGAACCCACATTCCAAGGACAGGGGAGGGGGTGAGGAGCCTCCGGGTCCCATCTCACAGATCAGCTGGTTGTCATGTCCTTTTGATGACCTTCCCCAACAATTATGAGTCTGTTTCTATTTGTTTCTTTGTTCACTTTGTTTCTTTAGATTCCACATAGAAGTGAAATCAATTCATCGTGCTTCGCCTTATGTTGATTCTTCAGCTGAATTTTAGACAATCATTGTATTTCTCTACGAGCTCAGGTTTCCAGAGGGTTGTCACCTCCCTCGGGTGATAACCACGGTTTGTTGCGACCTGTTCTTCCAGAGCTGCTCCACCGGCTCCACCGAGATATCACTCGCCCCTGCCTCCAGACTAGGCTCTAATTCAGGTTTCCTTCCTGCGTGGGGTGACCGGGCTGATCCGTTTGGGCTGATCTGGGGAGAGAGCAGAACAGAGTTAAGAGATCTTTTTCTGTCTCTTGCTTGCTGTGGCTTCCGGTCCTCCTTCAGTCTGACCTGCAGTTCCCACCCACATCACCCCACTTGCGATGCCCCAGGGGGTTCTGACAGTCTTTAAGTTAATTAGGCAGGCCCATCAATTTCATTCTCACTCTGGAGCATTTCCAGATTGGGTTCTGGGAGCCAGCCACTCACCACACTTGCTTGCCATCTTGCAAATCTGTTTTGTGTACTACATTAGAATGTGACAAATTTTAATGTGAAATCTTAGCTGGTTTAATGCTAAACCAGTCCATCCCGGTTTTGTCTTTTCTGGGAGGTCTCGGCTCTCCTAAGGTGGGGGTGTCACTTCCGTGTGTGTCTCGTATCTTCACTTCCTATGAATGCCTCTTTCTACAAGCATTACTTAGGATCATTTTGTGTTTTTAAACTTTTACATAAACAGTGTCATTCTGTACACTTATAAAATAAATGTAACATTTTTTTACATATTGAGTGTTTTTAAATTGAAGCTGTCTCCAAAAATAAAAACAAACTTGAGGCATTTTTAAACCAAAGAAAAAGCTCAGTGAAAGAAAAAGTATGACATCAGAACAAAAGAAAAAGGAAAATGCAGGCACACGACGGTAAGGGTGAGAATAGTTACTGTGTTTGAGAATGAAGCAGTGCTGGGCCTAGAAGGTCATTAAATCTTCTCATTTTGGACTCTCTCTCTCCTGTAGCCATACAAGATGCTGGAAGGAAAGAAGGCTAAGGGGAAGGAGAGAAGGCTAAGGGGCCCTGTCCCTGCTGTCCTGAAGAAGCAGGAGGCCAAGAAGGCAGTCAGTCCCTTGTTTGAGAAAAGGCCCAAGACATCTGGCATCGGCCAGGACATCCAGCCCACAAGGGACCTCACCTTCTTTGTCAAATAGCCCCACTATATCCGGCTGCAGCCGCAAAGGGCTCTTTCACATAAACTTCTAAAAGTGCCTCCCGCAATTGACCAGTCCATCCAGGACCTTGGCCTTGGGCTGCCAAACAGCTACTCAGCTTAAGCTGGCCCACAAATACAGACCAAGGACAAAGCAAGGAGAAGCAGCAGAGATTGTTGGCCCAGGGCAGAGAAAAAAGCTGCTGGCAAAGCAGATGTCCCTACTATGAAAAATAAGCCCACTGACCCAATCAAAGGAGGGAGGTGGAGACTCAGAGCCCTTTGAGGTGAGGCTTTAATCAATGTTCTTCCAAGAGTGAGTGTTTGATGGACAGGCACACTCCTGGCAGCCACAACAGGCAATTTATCTCCTAGTGTGCAAGTCCCTTCCCGGATTCCTCATTGGCTGAGTATGTTCAAAGGTACAAAAAAGTACATTCCTGGAGGTGATGCAGAGACTTCAGTTCTTTGGCGCATGCTCATTGCAAAGCCTGGGAAAGTAAGTCCGGAAAATGGGGCGGGGAAGAAGAACCAGGAAGTGAAGTGTCTAAGGGTTTGGGACTCCATTGGTGGGGGAGTCTCCTACATATTTCCAACAGGTTGTAAACCTATTGTTAACTAGACAGCACTACATTTGTTTGGTATATCTGAACATGAATCGTCTCACTTCTTACACCAGTAACAGGTCACCTGTCCTTTGAGCTGGGGTTAATACCGTCACCACCTTGGTGGACAAGAAAGCTCAGCCGGTAGTGATTGCACATGGTGTGGATCCCGTTGAGCCTGTGGTCTTCCTGCCTGCCCTGTGTCCTAAGAAGGGGGCTCCCTACTACATCATCAAGGGGAAGTGCAGGCTGGGGTGTCTGGTCCACAGGAAGACCTGCACCACTGCTGTCCTTCACACAGGTTAACTCCAAAGACAAAGGAGCTCTGGCGAAGCTGGCGGAAGCCAGCAGGACCGATGACAATGACAGATATGATGATATCCGCCATCACGGACCAGGCAGTGTCCCGGGTCCAAAGTCGGTGGCTCGCATCGCCAATCAGGAAAACGCAAAGACTGGGCTAAGTGGACACTGTTGTCTTTCTGCACATAAAAGTCATAAATAGTTCTCTTGCCAAAAAAAAAAAAAAATCTTTTTATTTTTGGAAAGAGATCAGAGTCTTTGAAGGAATCACATTTTGATTCACAAAAGGTCACTCGGCAAATTATCCACTTGAGTGCAAGGTAAATCAGTTGACCTTCCATTGATTTTGGTAGCCGCAAGGAGTACCTACCCCCGCTGTGTGGCCCAGAGCTGTTTAAGGCTTGAAATAGGGGCCAGAAGCAAAACAAAACAGAAAATATCCAGAGTCTATCTGATCTAATGTGCTTTGTTTGGAGAATTAGTTTAAGGCCCCCTGTGTCTTCATAGTAATACATTTGCTGCATAACTTGGTTGTCTACACACCGTGAAATAATTTTAAAATTTGTAGCCATGATTTTAAGTAGGAAGAGGAATTACTTTCTTATTTATTGGGCACAGTAACCAGCATCCAAGCTGACTAGACTGTCCAAATGACTAATGAAACAGTTGCTAATATTTCACGTTTTCCATTAGATGCTTGCAACCTTTCCTACTGGCTTTAAAGAAAGAAACTGTCTGGTTTGGTACATGGTATAAATAATATTATTCTGCAACAAAATGCTGCTTGCTAAATCTATAGCTCTGCTTTCTAAAATCACTTGGAGAATTATGTATCTATTGTGGGAAAGCTGTACTTTTTCAAGGCCCTTTATTCTGCTACATAGCAAAATGAACTCAAAAAAATTCAACTTCAGATACAGTGAAAGGCATTTTAAATTACTAAACTCATTTTTCAGTTTTTGAGAAGAGCTTGACTGTAAGCTCATGTTAGGGGTAAAATTAGAATTGACAGCTTTGTTAATCACACTCACTTCTACACCAACAGATAGGCACTTAATTCACTATATATATATATATATATAGAGAGAGAGAGAGAGAGAGAGAGAGAGAGACCACCTACTATGCCCTAGGCACTGTGCTAGGTGTGACCCAGCCCTAGTCAGGCTTGCTAAATCCTCAAGACCCAAACTTGGGCTCTGTCCTGGGCAGATAAGAATCCTACAGGGTCAATGTAGGATCAGATTCCTACAAATCTGATCAGATTCCTCAACTCTGTGTTCTTGCAAGAACCTTGTTGCTTTGGTCTAGCAATAATCCCCCAGCTCTGATATTGCCTCTCAGTGATGCTCTATTCACTGCCCCCTGCCTTGCTACTTAGCCGTAATTCCCCACCGCCTGTGTTCATGTTCAGAGTTGAGCCCAATCTTTCCTCTACTACAAAACCCCATTGTACCAGTCCCCCTGAAAAATGTCTGCCTTACCATTTTCAACAAGTTTCATGAGTACAATTTTTTTCCCAATATATGAAATTTATTGTCAAATTGGTTTCCATACAACAATACATTTTTAAAAAAAAAAAAAAAAACAGGAGCTGAGAACACAAGGTAAAAGGAAAGAGCAATTCCTTGACATCGCGAGGTTCATAGTCCAAACAATAAATAAACAATAACATAAGAAAAATAAGACAAAAACAGAGAGGGAGGCAAACCATAAGAGACTTTTAAATACAGACAGCAAACTGAAGGTTGCTGGAGGGGAGGTAGGTGGGGAGATTGGCTAAATGGGTAATGGGCATTAAGGAGGGCACTTGTTGGGATGAGCACTGGGTGTTTTATGTAAGTTCTACTCCTGAAACCAATACTACACTGCATGTTAACTAACTTGAATTTAAATAAATTAATTAAAAAAAAAGAAATCAATGACCATTTTGCCTAGTGCCGTACAATAAAAGTTCTGGGTGCAGAAATGCCATATAGGAGGGGGCATCTATCTTAGTCTAGTGTGAGGAAGGCTGTTCTGAAGAAGAACTATACTTGCTAAGATGCACAGGTGGGTAGGAGTTACCGAGGAGAGAAAGGCACAGGAAAGCGTGCCTCAGGTAGATTCGACACATGTAGTCTCATTGGGAAGTAACTGGGTATGTTTGGGAACTAAAAAAAAAAAAAAAAAGGCAGAATGGCTCGAGCTTAGCAAACAGGGAGACAGGTGAGCCATGTTAAGCTCTAGAAGCAGGTAAGGGAAAAAAATCACACAGGGCCCTTGCTGGTCATATGAAGAATTTTGGGTTTTATCCTAAGTTACCCAGAAGAGTGATACAATCAGATTTACCCTTTAGAAAGATCATCTCACTATTCTGCAGGGAATGGATCAGGCAGGACAGCTGGAGGCCGTGTGAGTCACTTGGCTAGAATGGCAATGACCAGACAAGGCTCACAGCAGAGGAGGGTGAGATCAGTGGATAGATTCAAATTTTAATTGGGGTACAGGCCTTTCACCTCTTTGGTTAGTTCATTCTAGGTATCTTATGGGTTTCGGTGCAATCGTAAATGGGATCGATTCCTTAATTTCTCTTTCTGCTGCTTCATTATTGCTGTGTAGAAATGCAACGGATTTCTGTACATTGATTTTGCATCCTGAGATTTTGCTGAATTCGATGATCAGTCCTAGTAGTTTTTTGGTGGAGTCTTTCAGGTTTTCTATATAGAATATCATGTCATCTGCAAATAGTGAAAGTTTTACTTCTTCCTTGCCAATTTGGATGCCTTTTATTTCTTCTTCTGGTCTGATCGTGTGGCTAGGACTTCTAGTTATGTTAAATAACAGTGGTGTGAGTGGACATCCCTGACTTGTACCTGACTGTAGAGGAAAATTTCAGTTTTTCCCCACTGAGATGATATTAGCTGTGGGTTTTTCATAGATGGTCTTTATTATATTGAGGTTTGTTCCTCTAAACCTACTTCGTTGAGGATTTTTATCATGAACAGATGGTGTACTTTGTCAAATACTGTTTTTGCAGCTATTGAAATGATCATATGGTTCTTATCCTTTCTTCTATTAATGCGGCATATGATGTTGATTGATTTATGAACACTGAACCACCCTTGCAACCCAGGAATAAATCCCACTTGACTATGATGAATGTTTTTGGTTTTTTTTTTTTTTTTAATGTATTGTTGGGTTCAGTTTGCTAGTGTTTTATTGAGAATTTCTACATCATGTTCGTCAGGGATATTGGCCTGTGGGGTTTTTTTTTAGTGGAGTCTTAGAATGAATTTACTGGCCTCATAGAATGAATTTGGAGGTTTTCCTTTCTTTTCTATTTTTTGAAATAGTTTGAGGTTATAAAAATCCTAGAGGAGGGGCGCCTGGGTGACTCAATCGATTGAGCACCCAACTTTGGCTCAGGTCATGATCTCACAGTTCATGGGTCCAGGCCCCGTGTCGGGCTCTGTGCTGACAGCTCAGAGCCTGGAGCCCGCTTTGGATTCCGTGTCTCCCTCTCTCTCTGCCCCTCCCCTGCTCACACACACACCCTCTCTCTCAAAAATAAATAAACATTAAAAAAAATTTTTTTTTAATCCTAGGGGAGAACACAAGCAGTAACCTCTTTGACATTGGCCATAGCAACTTCTTTCTAGATATGTCTCCTGAGTCAAGGGAAACAAAAGCAAAAGTAAACAACTGGGACTTCATCAAAATAAAAAGCTTCCGCACAGCAAAGAAAATAACCAACAAAACTAAAAGGCAACCTGTGGAATGGGAGCAGATATTAGCAAATGGCATATCTGGTAGGGTTACTATATAAAATATATAAATAACATATAAAACTCAACACCCACAAAATGAATAATCCAATTAAAAAATTGGCAGAAGACATGAATGAATAGACACGTTTCCAAACAAGACATCCGGATGGCCAACAGACACATGAAAAGATGCTCAGCATCACTCATCATCAGGGAAATACAAATCAAAACCACACTGAGGTACCACCTCACACCTGTCAGATGGCTAGAATGAAAAACACAAGAAACAGGTGTTGGCAAGAACTTGAAGAAAGGGGAACTCCCTTGCACTGTTGATGGGAATGCAAACTGGTGCAGCCACTGTGGAAAACTATGGAGGTTTCTCCAAAAGTTAAAAATAGAACTACCCTGCGATCCAGCAATTGCACTACTAGGTATATACCCAAAGAATACAGAAATACTAATTCACAGGAATTCAAGCACCGCAATGTTTATAGCAGCCTTATCTACAATAGCCAAGATATGGAAACAGCCCAAGTGTAGAAACTGATGAATGAATAAAGGTGTGTGTGTGTGTGTGTGTGTGTGTGTGTGTGCGTGTGTGTGTGCGCACACAATGAAGTGTTACCCAGCCATAAAAAGAATGAAATCTTGCCATTTGCAATGCCGTGGATGGAGCTAGAGAATGTTATGCTGAAATAAATCGGTCAGAGAAAGACAAATATGATTTCACTCAGAGATGGAATTTAAGAAATAAGACAAGCAAGCAAGGGTGGGGGAGAGAGAGGGAGGCAAACCAAGAAATAGACTCTTAACTATAGACAACAAATTGATGGGGGAGGTGGGTGGAGGATGGTTGACAGGTGATGGGGATGAAGGAGTACACTTGTTGTGATGAGCATTGGGTGATATATGGAAATTTTGAATCACTATACTGTACACCTGAAACTAATATTACACTGTATGTTAATTAACTGGAATGTAAATAAAAACTTTAAAAAAACAACAAAATTGTAATTAGGAGGAAGAGCCACACAGTCACGACCACCCAGGGTCGCCACTAGGTAACTGACACAGGGGATGGTGGTAGTCAACCAGTGACCAACGTTTACAAGGACATGGGGAAGGGGGGCAAGTGGATTTGGAGGCAGATGGGCAGTGAGCTTATTGGAATCCTACCAAGGCTAGAAATGAAGCCAGGAAATTGTGGCAGGGCTGATATCCTATCCTATTTGTGGCCACCTGATATGGGGAGCAGCAGCAGGCAGCAAACACAAGCCAACAGGTCCTTCTCATGATGCCAGAGACGGGATCCTGGGCTGGGCTGTGCCTGGAGCCATGACCACCTTGGTCCCAGGGCTTCTTCCCCAGTGACCTGACAGTGGGCCAAAGACTGGTGCTTTTCTCTCGCTGCATGTATTTCGTGGGTCTGGTTCATTGACATACAGGTGCTGCCGGGTCTCACCTGCTTTTGAGTTTGAAGGTGGAAATCTTTTTTCTTTTTTGGAAGGTAGAAACTTGAAGCCATGCAACAAAAGCATGGACAGCTAGAGAGCTAAAGAGGGCTGAGAGAAACAAGAACTGCGAAAAACAAAACAAAACAAAACAGAGAGAGATTATGAAGGAAACATCATAGAACCTTTTTTCCAGAAATGACCTTTGTCAAGTTTAAATTCTTAAAAAAAAAAACAAAAAACAAAAAACAAAACAAAAAAAAAAACAGTGTAGGTATTTGTTCAGCAACTCAGAAAAAAGAAACAACTAATCAAATAAAACATCAGAGTCAGATTCCACTCCTGGTGTCAGGTCATGGCTCACTGCCACTTCTTTGACCTTCCAGTCATTGTGCTCCAGCCACACTGGCCTCCAAGCAGGTTCCTACCCCAGGACCTTTGCATTTGCAGTTCCTTCGGCCTAGAGCTCTTTCCTCCTAGACAGCCACATGGTACACTCTCACCTCCGACAGATCTTTGCTCAAATGTCTCCTTTTCAAAGAGGCTTTCTATCTTTTTTTTTTTTAACATTTATTTATTTTTGAGACACAGAGAAAGACAGAGCATGAGCAGGGGAGGGGCAGAGAGAGAGGGAGACACAGAATCTTTAGCAGGCTCCAGGCTCTGAGCTGTCAGTACAGAGCCCAACACGGGGCTCGAACCCATGAACTGTGACATCATAACCTGAGCCAAAATTGGACGCTTAAACGACTGAGCCACCCAGGCGCCCCTGAGGCTTTCTATCTTAAATGACATGCACACACCCTCCCCGCCCCACTTCTGCAGCCCCATCCCTCTCTTTATCCCATAGTGTGATCACCATCTCGCATGTTTTATTTGCTTGTCTCCTAAGACCAAGATGCAATCTCTAAAAAAGGCAGTGGTTTTAGTTTTCTGTGCCTCCAGCTCTCAGAGCAGGGACTGTCACAAAGTGAACCCTTAATAAATACTTACAGAATAAATGAATCTTTTAGGGCTCAGGACATTGATGCAATAGCTTTGAAACAAAAGCCAGCTGGAGCTGGAGCTATACCCTGCATGAGATCCCTGAGATTTAGTCCAGGATGAGCAGTAGATACAGTTTGCTGGTTACTGGAAGAAGGTACCACATTGTTCTCAGACATGCCAGGTGTTTGAACATTAAGCCACAAATAATAGGAGAGGAGAGTATAAAGATGGTCTCTGTTTCCTCCGTATTTGCATTATTGAAGAGCACCCGTGGTGTGGATCATCTAAGAGAAGTGGTTGTTCAAAATCATTTCTATTCACCGCAGGCAAGTGTTTTACACCTGCATAGGCAAACGTGTGCCTGTGTATATACACATATACATGTATGTGTTTAAAAGTATGCTGGTCAATGTACGTCAGACCTACTTTGCAAATCTAGTTTCCTTGGCATGGCTACTAAAATGAGCTTGCCTTTCCCCGACACGACCCACTGGTGATGTCTTTTGGAAGCCTGAATGCAGTTAGATGCATGGATAATCAATAGTAAATGACATTAGTCATGTCAGATGTGGCGGTCTCCAGGTTCTGTATCTCCATGGAGCCTCTTATTCCTGAGATGGGCCTCTGACAGCTGCACAGAGTGGCCCCTCCAGGTAAATGTCTTATTACTTATTAGGCTTATTACTAATCAGGCTCCTACGTGAACCTCAGGTCTGGTCTCTCACTCTGGCAAATTGAGCTGAACAGCATGGGAGCCTCAGCTCCTGCTACTCTTTTTGGGTCAAGGAAGGTCTGGAGAAGTGTCCAATCAGCTCTGCCCTCTGTTCTAGCTGGTCCTCTGGCTCCTCCTCACCAAAGATAATGACAGTTGGCAAGGGCCGGAGAAGCCTTGAGCAGAATCGGTTGAGTCAATTTGTCCAGGGTTCCATGCCCTAAGCCTGATCATAGAGTCCCTCAGCCATCAAAGAATGAAGGAGAGTCCCAAACAGAGGACACTCAGAGCTCCACGTGATCGCATCTGCCTCATGAGAAAACAGCACATAGAGAATAGATCCTAAAGTTGAAAGAGAATCACCATCTTTGCTTCTCCACCAAAAGTTCTCTTCATTCTGCTGCCTGGGTCCTATTGTATATCTTCGAAGTTTCTAACTTGGTCCGATCCTTATGAGAGTCCCTCCTGGCCACTGGAGTGAGGACTTGAGCTTCCCCTGGAATTGTAACTCTTATTAAGTCACTTTCGACCTGGGAGCCATTTGAGAATCTGATAAAAACCATGGACTCCTGCCCACCAAAAAAGAAGACACAAAGTTTTCACACAATTCTAGGGGTTCCACACGTTCCCTGAAAATCCTCCGTGAACATTCTATTTTTTTTTCAACGTTTTTTATTTATTTTTGGGACAGAGAGAGACAGAGCATGAACGGGGGAGGGGCAGAGAGAGAGGGAGACACAGAATCTGAAACAGGCTCCAGGCTCCGAGCCATCAGCCCAGAGCCTGACGCGGGGCTCGAACTCACGGACCGCGAGATCATGACCTGGCTGAAGTCGGACGCTTAACCAACTGCGCCACCCAGGCGCCCCCTCCGTGAACATTCTAATACTCATGTTATAGTCAGAGTACACATGTCAGGGTCTTGATCCTGACATTGGCTAACCTGTAATTGGCAAGTCATTTAATCCTTCTTGATGTGATTTGGGGACCTGTCACATGTACAGGGATGGTCTTTTCCTCTTTAATGTGTATGGTTATGTAATTATTTTGGTATCAAAGAGATTACTACCTTAAAAAGGAAGCAGAGAGGTCTCTCTCTCTCTCTCTCTCTCTCTCTCTCTCTCTTTTAAATCATTTTGGAGCAAACAGGTTAGAACTAGTTGGAGCAGGTTGTGCTCTCAGTTAACCCTGGATGAGGATGTGGTGGGCAGAGGGATATTTGGGCGGGGGGGGGGGGGCATCTGGAAGCAGAGAATTCCTGCTGGGCTTTAGTCCTCTCGCAACCCAGATGATGTTAGTCATAAACAGCAAGGCTGAGTTCTCTCGATTTTTTTTTTTACTGTAGTGACAATCCACAACATTCTAATTGTTAACGGGCTCCAGGGGAAAGGGCTGGTCTTGGTGACTGCTTGACATGATGGCATAATGTCCGATGCCTCCCCAGCGGTTGGCCGTGTTCCACATTGACTAGGTAATAATCTGCCGCATGCAGCTGGCTGGAATAGATTAGAATGGTGAGCACAGACACTGAGCAATCAATGAGAGAGAAACATACCACCCTCCCAGAGTATCCTTCAAGACCGCCCAGAGTCACATCTGTCATTCTGAAATCCTGTTATGCCCAGAGAATGCTTTATTTGCAAGCTAGTTCATGTTTTCAAAGGTGGTGTTTGACACGCAGAGGCCTTATCCCACAGCTGCAGACCTGCATTTCTCGATAAGGCGCTGAACTCATTTAGGTGTTTTAGGAGTTAGGGATTTGTGTACTGTTCACACCCATTTTTCCCCAGAAGAGGGATGTGAGTGAACTTCCCAATTCCTCCTGCCTAGAGTTTATCTGGCTTGGGTAAGGCACACTAAGTCTCTCGAGGGAGACACTCGTACAGAGGAGTCAGTTCATGTTCTAAAATGTGAATTCTAACAGTACTCAGGGACACTGTGTCAACAGAGGCCAGGAAGAATTTAAATTGACCAGTCAGCTGGCCCTATATCAAAAAAGGTTATGAAGGGACGAAGATTTGGAAAGCAGGATATAAATAATAACTCTTGAAGTACAGCTCCAATAGACAAGAGCACCACACCAGCTATTCACTAGTGGCCAGAGAAATGCAAATAAAAATAATAAGATATCATTTTATATCCATCGGGCTGGCAACAATAATGCCAAAAAGCTATTATATTTATCACTGGTGAAGATCTCTACAACAGAGTGTTCTTTCCCAAGGCCATTAGAAATGTAGCGTTAAACCTTTTTGAAAATCCTTCTGGCCGCTTCCTCTTACAATTATAATTACACCTACACTTGACCCAGCAACTTTGCTTTTAGGGTATGCTACAGAAGCAAACATATGTAAGAATGTTTATTGCATTGTGGTGATGAAAAACTAGACAAAAAGTAAAGTAAAGCTGTAGATGATAAAGTGACTGAAAATATACTGCATAGAAACAAGATGTGCACTTTTGAAAAGAATGACTTAGAATTGTATCAGTTAATTGGAGGATAGTTCCAGTTATTGATGAGAAAAGGAATGCACATTCAGTAAAGCGAGTGTGATATGATCCCATTTTTTTGGAAAACTTCATACATATTTATGTATACATGGGGAAAAAAAACTATGGAACGAACAAAATTTGTTATCAAAATGCGTGAAGAAAGCTTATTTGATATAATCACGTTAACGAACTTATACAAAAGTATATGTGGAAATAGAAATGAAATAAATGTTACGAGGGCTGGGGAGGTGAAGAACACTGCATACATACGCCTGGCGAAAAGAAACACATTCAAATAGCAAAGTGTGCCTTGGTCCACGGAGGCTGCTATAATAAATTACCACAAACGGGCTGACTTATAAACACTACTAATATCATCACATTGGGGATGAGGCTTCAACAGATGAATTTTAGGAGAACACAAGGTACAATGATGAATTTCAAAGTGAGGCGCTCCCGAAACTAGAGGGAAGCTGAAAACCCCAGGATTCTCCTGGCCATCTACCAGGAAGTGATGGCACAGTTGGGGAGGAGAGGGACTGGAACGATCCACCTTGCCTATTTCAGTAGTCAAATCTAATCATACGACTCCCTCCAACTGACATCTTCCATGGCTCTTTATTATCCCAAGAGAAAGAGCTCAAGCTTCCTAATATCGCTTTGTAAGCCCATTCCAGCCTGACTTTCCAGGCTTATCCTTCCAAGACGCTAAATTGCTCACTCTTCCCTGAACAAACTTTACTCTGCCTTGTCACTTCGCCATGACAAATGCTCCTCCCTTTTCCAAACATAAAAAAAATTCCATATGTCCCTCAAGGGCCCTCCAGAGCCATGTCGAGTGCCATCCTCTCGGAAGTCACCCATGACTGCTGTGTGTTCCACTTCATGCATCCTGCTAATACTTTAGACTCTCGATTCCTTTAAAGAATTTTATTTTTTACTTTCAAGGTGATACTTTATACATGTTTGGGTAAAGTATATAGGTAAATAGTGATGCACATTGTGATTAACATTTTGTCTTACACT
Source organism: Panthera onca (assembly GCF_046562875.1). NCBI lineage: Eukaryota > Metazoa > Chordata > Mammalia > Carnivora > Felidae > Panthera > Panthera onca. The sequence goes on from NC_138342.1 coordinate 173,809,083, forward strand.
TTTTTAGCTTTCCTAGATGTGTATATGCTCTTTCAAAAACCAGCATCATGTTGGGGCGCTCGGGTGGCCCAATCAGTTAAGCATCCAACTCTTGGTTTTGGCTCAGGTCATGATCTCACGGTTCATGGAATCAAGCCCCAAGTCGGGCTTTGCACTGACAGCTGGGACCCTGCACCCTGCTTGGGATTCTCTCTCTCCCTCTCTCTCTCTCTGCCCCTCCCCTGTTTATGTGCACTCTCTCTCTCTCTGTTTCTCTTCCAAAATAAATAAATAAATAAACATTTTAAAAAACCCAGCTTCATGTTATACATACCCCTTTGAAAAATTTTCATTCAGTAACATGTGTTGCGTATTTTCCATTACATCAAATATTCTTTGCACCAAAATATTTAATTACTTTATATATATTTTTTAAATTTTTTTAACATTTATTTATTTTTGAGACAGAGAGAGACAGAGCATGAACAGGGGAGGGTCAGAGAGAGAGGGAGACACAGAATCCGAAACAGGCTCCGGCCTCTGAGCGGTCAGCACAGAGTCCGATGCGGGGCTTGAACTCACGGACCGCAAGATCATGACCTGAGCTGAAGTTGGACGCTCAACCAACTGAGCCACCCAGGCGCCCCTTTATAGTAGTCCATTGTCGGCTGAATCAACTCTACATAAAGACAAAAGAAATAAAAATATTTTATGTATCTCATATTGTCAAATATTGAACAATCTCTTGTTCTCATTTTTTAATTCATAATCATAATGTTGTGATACCCACTGCACTTAAATGTTTGCACACATCTTTGTTTCATGCCTCAGGATAAATAACTAGAAATGCAAGTCCTAGATCAACAGACTTGGTTACAGTGATATTTTTAATATCTATATTTGAGGGGATTTATTTCCCACATCCTGGCATAAGCTTTTGCCAATGGTTGTCATTTCATTTTTTCTGAATAAAAGTTTAATTCGTCTGGAATTGGTGCCTGTGACAGAGGTAGTCTCCAATATTGATGCTTACTTTCTCCAACGTAGAAGTAAAAGGCCTGTGTTTGGGCAAGATGCGTGGCTACTCAGAATGAAATACATTTCTCAGCCTTCTTGCGGGTATGACCTGGCCAATGAAATGCGGGCGTAAGTGACATGCAATTTCAGGGTCTTTTCTCAAAAGGAGGGCCTTTATCCTCTCTTCGTCCTCCATCTAGCTGCTCACAACGTGTTCGTGCTACGTCTAGAAACATGCAGAGAGTGGGCGATTCATGTATTAGATTCACCATTCTACCCCTGCACTTCCTCCACCCAGATTACAAAATGATCATATACAACTATCATATTGAAGTCCTTGGATTCTTTCAGATCTCATATAGCAGATCTATATCCTAAACAGTATAGGGTAAATTAAAGGCATAACTTTAATTTTGTCAAAATTGTGAATCCCCTGTCACCCTGAAATTTATTGAATAATCCATTCTTTCTCCTACAAATCTTTTTTTTTTTTTTTCAGTTTATTCATTTATTTTGAGGCGGGGGAGGAGCTGAAAGAGAGGGAGAGAGAGAATCCCACTCTGTTAGTGCAGAGCCTGACTCAGAGCTCAATCTCATCAACCATGAGTTCATGACCTGGGCCGAAATCAAGAGTTGGACACTTACCTGACTGAGCTACCCATGTGCCCCTCTCCTAATTATCTACATTCTTTTATTGTATTCTGGATTTGTATATGCATTCATATTCTAGGTACGTAGATCTTCTTCAGTTCTAGGAATACAGATCTGGTATCACTGTTTCACTTATTTTCTTTCTGGAGTTCAGTGGATACTGTGAGACACCACCAAGATCCCCCTGAGAGACTGAGGTATTAATTCCCCACTTACTTCCTAGGACAGCACTCCGTTAAAGAAAGTTGCTCATCCAAGCTAAATTGCCTCCTCCTGTGAAAAGTTGAACTCCATAACTATTGCAGGAGAATAAAGATCCGGCTCCTTGTCTTCATTTGGGCAACTTTGAGGGGCCATCTTGGTTCCGGCTACCCCCTCAGGGAAAGGAGACGCTATAGGCACCTGCCAGTGCCTCTTTCCTCCTCTTTCCTTGCTTTTTTACTCTTTTTTTTTTTTTTTAATTTTTTTTATTTTTGGGACAGAGAGAGACAGAGCATGAACGGGGGAGGGGCAGAGAGAGAGGGAGACACAGAATCGGAAAGAGGCTCCAGGCTCCGAGCTGTCAGCCCAGAGCCTGACGCGGGGCTCGAACTCACGGACCGTGAGATCGTGACCTGGCTGAAGTCGGACGCTTAACCGACTGCGCCACCCAGGCGCCCCTGCTTTTTTACTCTTTCACAGGGGTTGATCCTAAGTATATATCCTGGTAAAATTCCTACATATGATTCTCCACCTCAGAGCCAACTTACAAAGGAATCCAACTTAATACAATAATTTATTAGTATTTGGTACAGTAAATCTCCCCTCTATACGCTCCAATTTCCAAAATTTCTTGACTTTATATATATATATATATATATATATATATATATATATATATATTCTTCAAAATAAAATTTTAGATTTGTGCTAGTCTTTTCCTATTTCATTTATATCTCTTTTTATCTCATCAATTTCTCCCCCCCCCCCCCCCCCCCCCCGCTGCTTTTTTGCTGTCATTTGTTCTTTCTTTGTGAATTTTTGCTTCTAAGCTTACCGGTGGCTCATTCTCAGAGCTGTGATTTTCTTCGAGTCCTCTTGATCCCGTCTCCTTTTACTTTTGATAAACAACATTTGTATACCTCACTTTGGTCTCATGATCTTTACCCATTCTCATGAGAGGAAATCTGCCACGCTGCTTACCAATAAGCAAAATATATAAATTATAAGTGGGGACACCCCATTGTTTGATGGTTTCATCTGCTTTTTGGGTCTCTATGTGGAGGGTGACTGGATGGGTTCCTAAGAGAAATCTTCAGTACACAGGCAACTTCACCCTCTTTCTCTGTCTGGACTTCTGTTATTCAATTGCACTGAAGAAAAGGACTTGTGTGCACTGGAAAGTCTGTTCTGTTTGCCCTCCTGCAGTACCCCCACCCCTGCCCTGCCCCTACATACATACACACGTGAACACAAACTATGCTTATTTCACTCCTGGGAATTGCATTTATATGAATAGAACATGCTACTGTGAGCCCCCGCTCCTATGAGGAGCTCATACCTTTCTTTTATTTCCTGCATGCTTGTTTTCTGGGACTCTCATTGAGACATGTTCAAGCAGAGGAGGATGGGAGAATTCATCTTCTATCTTAAGTCAGTGCCCAAAGTGTTGAAGATTCATTAGCATGTTATTGTTACTAGTGCAACCCCTATGTCTCCTCAGTATGGGAGTAAAGAGGGTGGGCTTCCAGACAGGAGCGCTTCGGCTTTTTATTTCCAGAAATCCTGTGTGACTCAAAACAGAATCTAGCAATGTGAGGCTTAGATATGCTTAATTTTTAGTTCAGTTATATCTATCAGATCGCTGGTGGGGATCACCATCACATTCTGTCGTTGGCTTGTCTGTTAGCCTTAGCTTTTAAAGATACAAAGCTTTTTTTTTTCATTTCTCTATAGCTTCACTGTTATTTTAACAGATTTAGAAGAGGCTGAAATAGGTTGCTACACAGATTTCATACTGAATGGGATTCCTGATTTTATTTTTAACGTTTATTTATTTTTGAGACAGAGAGAGACAGAGCATGAACAGGGGAGGGGCAGAGAGAGAGAGAGGGAGACACAGAATCAGAAGCAGGCTCCAGGCTCTGAGCCATCAGCCCAGAGCCCAACGCGGGGCTCGAACTCAGGGACCGTGAGATTGTGACCTGAGCTGAAGTCGGACGCTTAACCGACTGAGCCACCCAGGCGCCCCATCCTGATTTTATTTTTAAAATGTACAGCCTCCCAACCTGATTAGGAAATTGGAACACTCCATTTGGTCATTTGACCAATTTTTTGCACATCTTTTTTCTAGGCACAATAATTGAGTGTTTGGGATAGGGAACTGTCTAGGATACTGCCTGGTGCTCAAATAACTTCTAGCGTACTCAGTGGTCAAGCGGTAACGTAACGAATAACAACAACATGGTGTGATGTGACACAGTTTTGTGTGTAGATGATTCACTAGAATGAGGAGAAGGAAGAGACCGTCGGTGCAGGAGTAGGAATTGGGGTTGAAGGAGGAAACTGTTACAGAAGTGATGCAGTTGACATACATTCTCAAAGGATGAGTAGGAGCAAATTGGGTGGACAAAAAAGAAAAATGGAACTCCAGGTGGAGACAACAGTCCACACAAAGGTGTAGACAATGGAAGACCTTATTCGTCATGGTAGGAAATTTATAAACAATGGAAAACCTTTGACATTGATGTATGTTAAGCACAGGATGACAGGATCATATTTATATTTTACAATTTCCATTAAAAAAAAAAAGTTTCTTAAGGTGCCTGGCTGGCTAAGTCTGGAGAGCATGCAATTCTTGATCTCAGGGTCATGAGTTCAAACACCACATTGGAGTCGAGCTTAAAAATAAATAAATAAAAATTAAAAAAACAATCGAGGCACCTGGGAGGCTCAGTCGGTTACCTATCCTACTCTTGATCTCAGCTCAGGTCTTGATCTCAGAGTGGTGAGTTCAAGCCCCTAGTTGGGCTCTACGCTGGGCATGGAACTGACTTAAATAATTATAATTAATAATATTACATGTTAGGAATTGTTATAATTTAAATAACTGGTGATCCTCTGGCTGAAGATTGTTTTAAGGAACTTTACTTAGACTTGGGGAGAGATCTACAGAGCCCCCCACTTATTCAGAGAGAAACTGGAGTAAAATCTGCCTTGGCTTTTACTGGTTTTCCTTTTGTGTTCAAGAATTGGGCTCTGTTTTCCACTGTTATCCCTTATATTCCCTTATCTATTAAACCCATTCACCCAATGATAAGTGTTTTGTTTTTTTTTTTTTTTTCTTGTCTTAAAATGTATTGTTTGGACTTCTGTTTCTGGCCATAAGTCATCCAAAATACCCCGGAAAATCCTCCCATTGGAAAACAATTTTAAAGTCTGGATAAACCATTAAAAACTCTTGTTGAATACATGCCAGAAGTGGTAAGAAACCAAGGAAAATCCTCAGAGTGCAAAACGAAGCTAAAGTACAATCCAGAGAGTTAGCTAGGCTGAAGCCAAAGCCTGTCTTGAAGTGCCTTCCAGGCCTTATATACCTAGAACCTGAGTTCAAATGGAAGCTCTATAAATGCTTTAAGTCCTACTATAAATGCAAGGGTTCATACAAGGCAGAGGGCAGGCAGAGAACTTTTAATGGAAGTAGGACCCCTGAGGGACCTTAGAATCCATGAGAAAATAAATGATGGGGGAGAGGGGTGCACCTTACAAAGAAAGATAGGAGTAAACTTGCCTTTCTCAGCTTTTGCTGTGGTAGGGAGTGTCCACCTGAAGATTTATATCCGTCAGTCAGCTCTCCTGTGGTTTGAGGCTCAAATTACCACTGACCTTGATGTGAAGAAAAATTTCTTCAGTAAGAAACACAATTCAAACACATTAAGACGTAAAACTCCTCTTCACTAAAAGACTGCAGTTAGAGAGTAAAAGCACAAACTATAATCTGGGAGAGGATGTAGCAACAGGACAGAAGATTACTTTTGGCACTAGTTTGGCGATAATAATAATAATATTAATATTGTGACAAGACCAAGTGCTGGCAGGAATAGAGAGCAAAAGAGACTGTTGTGGATCTGGGAATTAGTATAATATTGTGGAAAACAAGTTAATTTTATTAAATAATGTGAACATACATATATTTTATGACCCAGCAACTATTTTGTTCACAAAACAGAATGTGATTTAACAGTCAAAAAGTGAAATGGACAACTACGTGCAACCACAGGAATGAATTTCAAAAACATAATACTGAGTAACACAATCAATCATGTATGTATTAGATTAGTCAGGGTTCTCCAGAGAAACAATATATATATATATATATATATATATATATATATATATATATATATATGAAAACCATGGAATCCAACTTAATACAATAATTTATTAGTATTTGGTAAAGTCAATCCCTCCTCTGTATGCTCCAATTTCCAGAATTTCTTGACTATATATATATATATATATATATACATACATATATATATATGTATGTATATATATATTCTTTAAAATAAAATTTTAGATTTGTGCTAGTCTTTTTATATTTCATTTGTATCTCTTTTTATCAATTTCTTTTTTCCCCTTTTTGCTGTCATTTGTTCTTTCCTTGTGAATTTTTGCTTCTAAGGTCGCTGGTGGCTCATTCTCAGAGCTGTAGAGAGAAAGAGAGAGAGAGGGAGGGAGGGCGAGAGATTCATTGTCGGGAATTGGCTCACATGATTATGGAGGCTGGGAAGTCCCAGGTTCTGCTTTCTGCAAGCTGGAGACCCAGGAGAGCTCTTGATACATTTCCACTCTGACTCCAAAAGGCCTAAGAACCAGGCAGCTTATGGTACAAATTCCAGTCCTGGGGCAGGAGAAGACTAATGTCCCCATTCACACAGGTAGGCTAGAAAGGAAAAGGGGCAAATTCTTCCTTCTTCAACCTTGCTGTTCAGTTCAGGTCCCGGGAGGATTGGATGATGCCCCTAGGGACAGCAATCTGCCGTGATTCAGATGCTAATCTCAGCTGGAAACACCCTCACAGACAGACCCAGAAACAATGCGTTATCTGGCACCCCTTAGTATAGTCAAGTTAACACAAAATTAACCATCACAATGTACAGAATGATTTTTACGTAAAACCATATACCACTTATTTAAAATTTTAAAAGAAAATGTTAGGTATGAATAATATGTCTGTAAAACTATGAAGAAAAGCAAGCAGAGATTATTGTAAAAGTCAACACAGGAGCCGCCTCTCTAGGCGGGAAGGGCATGCCATCAGGAAGGGCCATCTGAGAAGTTCCCAAGGTCCTAGGACCGTAGTACCAGGACATTAGTTTGATTTGCTTTGTTCTTCATCTCAACATGGATTTTATAATCAGCAATGGTCTCCATAATAAAACAAATGAAAACATGTAGTAAGTTCTGTTTTTCATTCTCTCCTGCCTGTCTCAGGATTCACTACTCCCCTCTGCTCCGGTCTTCCAAGTCCTTACTCTTCAGAATGGCAGGTGCTTGGATTTTGCGTTGGTCAGGTTAGGCTAGCTGGAAGCCACCACCAGACCCCAACGTGTCAGGGGTTTAGCACAAGGCAGTTTATTACTTTCTCACAGTTGTTCAGGTCTGTGGGTCATCTCGACGGACAGCCATTCGGGCACTCGCGCTGATGGACACTCTTTCATCCTTACACTCGATCTCTCTGGACAACACCGTCATTGTCTGGTCCAAAGGCAGAAGTGGAGAAGCATGTGCCAGAGTGTTTCCTGATCTGGAAGGGAGCCACGTTACTTTTGCTCACACTCCATTGGAGAGAACTTTGTCACATGACCATCCAGGGAGCTTAAGATGTGCCCAAAAAAGAAAAGACTGGATTTTGCTGCCAAAATACCTCACCCTGGACCTAAAGCAAACAAACGCTTGTATGTTGACTTGATGTCCCTTTTAATCTCCTTTAAATACCCTCTCTTTTTCTCTGTCAGAGCAGATACTTCATCGCCTCAGAAATAAATTGCTGCTGAACAGAAGAAATGATATGGAATTTCTAAAACTGTGAATCCTGATAAGTGTGGCTCTTGGTGAATGATTGTTACCTACCTATGTACCCACATCGATGCTCTTTTTTCCGTTTCACCTTCACATCAAGGACATGGCCACTGGGATCGCAACTTTATGGATGAGGGATTTCTATTAGACCCATCACCTCAGGCAGGCTCTGGGCATTGCCCCAGTCCCTTTACCCATGTGTTCATGAAAACCAAATCTCAATGTCATCTTGTTGAGCACAGTTGGAGCCAAAGTCGCCTTGGTCCCCTATGTGCTTCTCTAGGTAGCCATCTTCACTTAAATTTTGGCCTGAAGCTCCTGTCCTGCTAGAGTATCAATGCTATGAGATTTTTCCCGCTCTTCTAACCAGGATTTTTCAGTCTGGACAACTTGGCCACCACTTGACTGGCAAGGAGAGTCTTCCTTTCTATCCTGAGTGGCCAGTGCCCAGCCCTGAGTTTGCAGAGTGGGGATGGCATAGCATCCCATTGTTCCTCAGCTGGAAGCACCGTTGCAGCTGCTTTCCTGGGCACAAGGACCTCGTTGTGAACAGTGAGTGCCTCTGAGAGTGCTGGGCGCATGGTAGAGCTCATGAAAGTTTCTTTGGATAAATGTCTACACAGCAGAGGATACTATGGTAGACATAGTCGTGATCGTTTCCCCTTAATGTATGGGTTTAGAAACTATAAAAAGGAGAATCTATGGAATACTATTGGTAAATGATGTCTTCCCCTTGCTCTAATGGCTTCCTTTTCCTCATATAACGCTAAGAGCTTCTAATTTTCTCCCATTAGTTGAAAACTCAAGTAACCGATTCAGAGAAACAAATGAACACGTATTACCACTTTGTGTGACTGTGCGTCCCATCTAAATCAGTAGAAGGCAGTGAAAACCCTATACATTTTTTCTCAACTTCTTTCCTTCTTCAGAACAATTTCTAATCCAATCGTTTCAGTAAATCCTTCTTATATTTGCTCCTTTTCCAAAGAGATTCTTGGCGCTTCATTTGCTTACCATTGCCAAAGCTACAGCTGTGGTTCGCATACCAAGGGTCCTGTGACTCAAGTGACATCTCCCCCTCCACTTTGTGTGCCCCCCGCAAGAATGATTTTGATGGCACAACACAAAATAAAACAACTCCTCAAAAAATTTTAGTGGTTTTGGGGTCTCTGGGTGGCTCGGTTGGTTGAGCGTCCAACTTTGGCTCAGGTCATGATCTCGTGGTTTGTGAGTTTGAGCCCCACGTCAGGCTCTATGCTGACAGCTCAGAGCCTGGAGCCTGCTTGGGATTCTGTCTCCCTCTCTCTCTCTCTCTGCCCCTCCCTGCTTGGGCTCTGTCTCTCTCTCCGATTCTCTCCCTCTCTCAAAAATAAATAAATGTTGAAAAAAATTTTAAAGAGATTTTAGTGGGTTTTATCATCACTCACATTTATTCCTGCAGAATTTATTAATAGTAACAAAATTTGTGAGCATCTACTATGTCTCAGTTAAAGTGCTAAATACTTTAAATGCATAATTTCATTTAATTCTCCCAACAAACTATGATGTGGTTGTCTATATATTGCCATTTTACAGGAGAGATAAACAAGGCTTAGTTTGGCTCTAATTTGCCCAAGTGTCTTATGTCTTATGTCTCTGATGGTGTCTTCGTTAGCTTGGACTGACATAGCAAAATACTGGGGTATTTTAGACTAGGGTAGCTTAAGACAACAGGAATTTCTTCCTCACAGTTCTGAAGAATGGAAGTCCAAGATCAAGGTGACCACCAATCACTCTGGTGAGAGCCCTCTTCTTGGCTTGTAGATGGCCTCCTCCTCAAGGTGTAGCATCCGTCTTACATGGCCTTTCCTCGGTGGAAAGGCACCTCGGAGAGAAGGCAAACTCTCTGGTATGTCTTCTTTTAGGGCACTAATCTCACTATGAGGGCCCCACTCCCATGACCTCATCTAACCCTAATTACCTCCCAAAGGTCCCATCTTCAAATACCATCACACTGGGGATAAAGGCTTCAACATATGCATTTGGTAGAGACACAAGCAGATGGTGAGAGACAGAATGGTCTTCAGTTATACTGGCCTTCTATTTCTCAAATGCATTCACCTCATCCTGTCACAAAATTGTGTGTGACCCCTGCTTGGAACACTCTGCCTACATCTTTCCATCATTTGGGTTCAGTTCCAATACCACCCCCTCCAAATTCATTTATCACCCCTAGTGTAAACTACATCCCTCCACCCCTCAGTTACTCCACAAGTTCTCCTATTTTAATTTCTTTAGGGTGTGTGCCACTTTTCTTTTTTTTTAATGTTTATTTATTGTGAGAGAGAGTGTGTGTGAGAGAGAGAGTGAGAGTGAGCAGGGGAAGGGCAGAGGGAAGGGGGGGACAGAGGATCTGAAGTAGGCTCTGCACTGTCAGTGTGGAGCCTGACGTGGGGCTCGAACTCACAAACTGTGAGATCATGGCCTGAGCCAAAGTCAGAGAGACTCAATCGACTGAGCCACCCAGGTGCCTCCATGTGTCGCTTTCAACAGTATCTGGTTAATATGTTGATTGCCCTGCACGCTGTCTGTCTCCTTTCTAGAATGTAAGCTTCACGAGAGCAGGAAGTAGATCTCTCTTGCGTGCATTTGTATCTCTACAAACTTCAAGGATGCCTGCCACATGATATATGGATTACGTGTGAGTTGGTGTCTACCCCAAGGTCACTCCTCTTCAGCCCCAAGCTCTTCTGATGGATGCAGTGCCTTGCTTGAAGCTGAAAGGCACATGGGTGTCAGAGGGGCACATGCAAAGCCACCACAGCACATGTCACCTGGTATATGGTACCGACACCTGAAGGTCTCCACAGGACAAATCAAGAGCAAGTATGGGTCATGTAACTCAGGAAATACAAACACTTCTCTCTGGACCCTAGAAGTACCTAAGTACCTCACCTAGAGGTACATTAACTCCTTCCTTTAATTCCTGCTATAGACTGAATATTGTATTCCCCTGGCCCCCCAGACCATGTGTTGAAGCCTTAATCATCATATGATTGTATTTGGAGAGAGGACTTTGGAAGGTAATTAGATTTCCATGAAGTCAAGAGGGCAGGGCCCCCATAATGGGATTAGTGTTTCTCTATGAAGAGGAATAGATGAGAACCTGATCTTTCCCCACCATGTGAGGACACAGCAAGTAGGCGGCCATCTGCAAACCGAGAAGAGGGCCCTCACCAGAACCTGAGCATGCTGTCACCCTGATCTCACACATACCAACCTCCAGACCTGAGAAGTGAGCGTTTGTTGAGTAAGCCACTCAGTCTGTAGTACTGTGTTATAGCAGCATGAACAGACCAAGAAAATCCCCAAATCACTCCATCTTATGGCAGGCACCTGTGGAGTCTCAGGAATCTTCCTTCCCACTAGCAACTGTTAACAACTTGCCACTCACCCAGGCATCAACCAGCTGGTATCATCTCTGTGGCTCCCTCCCTGTTAACATGATTCATCCCTCATGGCCCCAGCGTTGTCTTCCTTGAGGATGTGCCCGAGCTGGGTCTCTTCTTGCGTTGAGGTTGAGTCACTGCTCCTTCACTCCAACTTCCAGCTTTGACACCTACGGAGGCTGCCTGGCCAGCACCACCATCCCCATCCAGTGGGCACCAGCAGATCGGCACAGCCTCAAGCTGTGGACGGTTTCACAGTTGACACAGTGCAGACGATCCCTCCCCTCCCCCTCCCAGGCCCAGTACGTCCACTCTCCTCGGTGCCCATCTGGCACCAGGAGGAATCTGAAGGAGGCTGGTGTTCAGAACCCCTGTTCTGACATGGAACGCATTCTTCCTTTTACCATGAAGAGATAAGACAGGTCAGAGACATAAAACCCACCATACCCAAGGGGCTGGTGTTTCTCATTGTGTGACAGGTTTCAGAATCAAAATGAAGGATGTTCAGAAATGAACTTGGGACTGCATCCTTCACTGAGACCATCAAAAATCAGTCAGGGTACCAGAAAAGTCAAAATTCTACTCTTGAGTTTATTTGAGTGTCTAATTTACACTAGGCTGAAAATTGCATAGGAATGTGAACTTTGTTTAACTTACACATCAGGGAAATGCCTTTCACAGCAGATGTGCCTGTTCCCTACCCTTACGCAGTCCTGAAGACAACTCTTGGTGATGTAATCACCAGAGAGTCTCCAGATCTGATCCACAAATAACTAGCTCATGCCCAAGATAAGAACTGGTTGCAACTCATTAATTCAGTTACTTAAGGGACATTCACCAAGCAATTAATATATTGCAGACACTGAGTTAGATGCTGGTACTACCAAAAGGAACAGAGGAGTGTTGTTTCTGAAGGGCGAGATTCACACGAACATTGAGGCAGAGCCTTCATGGTGTGCGTGAGAGTGGCCAGGAGCTCAAATTTTAGACTGTGTCCATTTTTTTCTTGAGCAAACATTTATGAAGAGCCCCTGTGTGCCAGCATTGTACTAGATGACGGTGCAAGAATGCGAAGCAAGGCAGACCCTGTCCCTGACTCTATGACTATCAGAGGATTCAGAAGACACAATAAGCAATTACAATAATGTGCTATGATAGGGAAGCTCGGCACCATGGAAACGTGTAGCAGGGACATCCTGGTCTGGGAGGGGGTGGGTCAGGGATGTAATTCACGAATCTGGAGACTGACACATACAGCTATCAGTGACAGGCAGAGGGCAACATCCACAGACTTCAGCTGGAGGGGGAACAAAATCCATTTTCTTTTATATCACCGTTTTATTCACACATCAGCATCCCCTCATTTCTATCTACTTATTCCTGAAAGCAGTCCTTTTATAAGCTCTACACATGGTGATTAAACAAAGGGGATTCTAGAAGGGCGGACAAAGCATTAGAGATGGTTTCATTTTATATAAATGCCAAATTTTCTGCCTCAGTAAGGTTGCAGCTGTGACAAGAATTAGGCTGCTTGCTAGGTCATATATTTTCTAAAGTACCATGCAAAGAAAATATTAATACATCAGGGAAAGCGAAACAAATAGACTCAATTATTTTAAAACCTTGTGAGTAGACAATTTTTATAATAGAATGAATAATGCAGCATGTTGAATAAACAAAGAAAATTATATCGTTCATATGAAGTGAAGAAGGATTCTCTACTTAAATCTGAGCGTACGAAGAATGGATCCTAAATGTAGTCTCTTGTTCTGCACAGGATTCGGAATGGAAGTTGGATTGATCGGTATTTAATTAGCCAAACATCATTTTCTATATAATAATCTTCTATGCATTTGTGGCAACTTAGAAATTAGAATTCTATGAATCACAATTTTTTTTTCATTAACTACAAATAGTCTCTGCATGTGGGGTGTATGAACTAGAAGACTGTTCCCAGACGTATGGCCAAAGTGTGAATTTTAACCAATGATATAATGATCTGATTCACAGCAGAATTAATCAGCACAGGCTGAATAACGTTTAGTCATAAACTAGATGCAGATCAGTAATTAACGCCAAGTTGGTAATTAGCTATGCTTCCTGGTTGCAAACAGCACCTCTCCATGCAGCACGAAATAACTCCTTTTGTATTCTGCTCTGTTTTCTTTCATCCTGTGTTTGGACTTTAGTCACAGAGGGATTGATGTTTACCGCAAAGAGCCTGGAGTCAGAAGATCTATATTCGGGTCTCCAGGCTGCTGGAAGTTAACTGTTTGACCTTAACAAAAATAAGTCCTACACTTCTCTTCAGCTTGCATATCTGCAAGATGAAGGTACTTCATAAAGCTGAGTTGTGAAAAGAGTAAAAGATCACGAATATAAAAGCGTGCTGAAAACAATGCTAACAGGCAAATGTAAAATATTCAAATGGTCTATGCATAAATGCATAAATACATAAATACAATTACATATCACGATGATAATTAATGTTAACCAAATTATCGCTTAAGGGATATCAAAAAGAGCCTGTCAATATAATTTTCATTTCTAAACCAACAAAAGCCAGTAAGATGGTCTCTGTGCGTTTTTATGTTTTAAGTGATGAGACCCTTGCTAGGTATTACAGTCACATATAACAGAATGATATATGCCATATATGCATATGGTTTTTTGAAATTCAGAACCACGCAAAGGAGGCGATGATCACTAATTTATCTGGCTGTCTAGCACATTTTGCATCACTTCTCTAAATAAAAAATCAATAAAGAAGGCTGATAAATGGGCTCCTCTCAGGAGGGCTAAAGACAGAGACAGATAAAGATGCTTTGTTTCTGAAACCTCTAGCCTGGAATAAATTACCCAGTCATGAGCCAAAGTCATCTGCAATTAATTCCAGTTATAAATTTCAGTCGAGAGACGTGTGGAGCGCCTGATATAGCATCATGTCATTGGTTTGCATATTTTTACCAAGTGTATGTGATTTTAATAGTGACGATCTTTAGTCTTAAACCTTGTGCAACTTCTGTAAGTTGTTTTAAACATGCAGTCTCGAGAAGACAGACATATGTTTGCATTAATATTTAGCTTATTTTTTCTTGTGTTCATCAGTAGGAAAACTTCATATAGCATCACTATAGAGAAAAATCACTTTTTCTCTATTTAATTCTCAGGTTTGCTTCTCAAACAAGTACTAGTCATAAATGTGTCTAAACTTATGGAGGATTAATCACATTAAAATGATACGTATATCTACACCATGCTCATTTTTCATACTGTTTAGTGTGATAATCCACAGAAACCAACGTATTGCATTTGTGAAATCTTTTCAGAAGTCGTTTTCTAGTTTTTAGCAAAAATATTATGATAGAACTTCCAGCCTGACAAGATGACACAGGCTTGTTTCTCCCCATTTCTTCTTCCCAAGCATAACTGTCAACTCCGGAAATAATGCAAAAATGATAATAATAATAATAATAATAATAATAATGAAAATAAACAAGAAGTCTGAATGGTGGTAAGCAGAAGGCAAGCTGATTTGGAACCTTAGGACTGGAGGAACACTTCAGTGCAAGGGTATCTTGTGTCTTCTCGTAACCAACAGAGTAAGGTCATTGAGACCCAGCATTTCCTGACCCTCAACCTGGCAACAAAATACGGCCCAGGTAAATTCATTCCTTTCCTGGATCGAATGGGAGATGCTCCGACAACATTAGTGAGCCTGACACCACTAGCAAGGCAAAATAATTAGGAGCCTCATCAACGAAAAAAGACAAGGGCGTGTACTCTCCCCCAGCAGCCTCCATACGCCTGCACTGTTGAGATTCACTGAGGCAGGGGGCCAGAACTGGCAAGAGGGACCAACTTACCACAACAGACTTAGTCTGGGAAGCCTCCTTTATCCCCTGGGCACCACAAACCTAATGCTAATACTCCTGATATCCCTTCTCCTACTGGGAGCCACCAGGGTCAACATGTGGAACCAGTGGGAGGGACTCAGCCATAACAAATGGCCAATCCCACTCTCCGAAGGGCACCAAGGTGGATGCTTGGACCCAGCTATAGGGATGTAGCAACATAAGCAGCAACCTGAAAAGACTTTTTGATAGGCAGGTGCAAGAATCCTCTTCCGTGCTCAGGGACACCAGAGAAGACAGAAAGCACCAGTTGGGGGATCTCTACGTAGTGCTCCTTCAGAATCCCAGCCTGGAAAAATCCTTTCTGTCCCCAAAGGCAGCACAAGCAGAGAGCTGAGGAAGCCTCAGAAGACTCAAATGAGCCAAAGTAATGCTTCAAATGCACAGCCATTGGAACCACAGCCCACAAAAGCAGCCCAAGGTTTGACTGTTAAACCTAAACAGGGAGACTTCCTACTAAAATAAAAGATATAGGGGCGCCTGGGTGGCTCAGTTGGTTAAGCAACCGACTGCCGCTCAGGTCACAATCTCGCAATTTGTGAGTTTGAGCCCTGCGTCAGGCTCTGTGCTGACAGCTCAGAGCCTGGAGCCTGCTTC
Organism: Panthera onca; assembly: GCF_046562875.1. Classification (NCBI taxonomy): domain Eukaryota; kingdom Metazoa; phylum Chordata; class Mammalia; order Carnivora; family Felidae; genus Panthera; species Panthera onca. Next base: position 173,824,732 of record NC_138342.1, read on the forward strand.
GGATTCTGTGTCTCCCCCTCTCTCTACCCCTCCCCTGCTCATGCTCTGTGTCTCTCTGTCTCTCAATAATAAGTAAACGTTAAAAATTGTTTTTTTTAAAAGATACAGCAGGACCCACACTCCTAATGTATTAGACAAAATGTCCAGGATACAATAGAAAATGATCTTTTGTGTCAAGAGTCAAGAAAAACACCTTGAATGAGAAAAGACAACCCATTGACTCCAAAATGGGGATGAATTAGATGTCGGAATTCTCTGACATTACCACCAAGGATTTTAAAGCTTACAGAATAAAAATGCTTCAACATTTAAATGCTTCAATTTTAAAATGCTTTTAAAATTTGTTGAGACAAATGGGAAAATAGAAAAGCTCAGCAAAGAAATCAAATATTAAAATAACCAAATACAAATTATAGAATAAAAAAATACAAGAGGCAGAAAAGCTCAAAACTCACTAGATGAGCTCAGTCATAGAATGGAGAAGACAGAAGATAAAATAAGTGAACTTGAGGACAGATCAATAGAATTCCCCTTATCTGAACAACATGGAAGACATACACTAAAGAAAAATAAATTCAACAGACCCTCAAAGACCAGTGGGACAATAATAAATAATCCAGCATGGGTATAGTCAAGAATCCTAAGGAAAGGGTGAAAGAGAGTGAGACTAAAAGAGTATTTGAAAAAGTAATGGCTAAAAACTTCCCAAACTTGGTGAAAGATATAAACCTATAGATCCAAGAATCCAAGCAAACAAACTCCAAATGCCATCTGTATTTGGATATCCATATCCAAATTAAACGTTTAGAAATAAAGGACAAAGAAAAATCTGAAAGCAGACAGAGAGGAAATGAATTGGGGAACACCATTCAAATAACAGATTTCTTATCTGAAATCACAGAGTCCAGTAGGAAGTAGTGCAATATCTTGGAAATGCTGGGGGAAAAAGAACTGTCGGCTACGAATTCTACATTTCACGAAACTATCCTTCAAGTACGAAGGGGAAATAAAGACATTCTCATATAATGGAATAGCAAACCTATCCTAAGAGAATGGCTAAAAGACATTTTAACAGACACAAAGGAAAGAATAAAAGAATCCTGAAGCATCAAGAAGGAAGAAGAAAAACAGCAGAAATATGGGTGTATACAACAGATTGTCCTTTTCCTCTTGAGTTGTATAAATCACATTTGATTTATAGCATCATAGGATACTCAAGACAATGATATTTTAAAATGAAGAAGGGAAATGAAAAGAATGCTTCTATAGTTCATTCAAAGTGGTAAAATATTGGTATAATATACACATATATATTGTAGTACCCAAAGTAACAACAATGAAAACTAAAGAGAGAGATATTATATATAATTATTCCCCATTTCTTGTCCTACATGTAAGGATCTTAGAACTCATCACTCCATCCTAACAAGAGAAAAGCTGAATAGCAAGGTAAATTATCAGGGGTACAGAATGGCATTACATGTTTATAAAGTTCAATTCTCCAAGAAAACATAATCCTTAATGTGTGTGCACCAAACAACAGAGTGTCAAAATCTATAAGGCAATAACTGGGAACCGCGAGGAGAAATAGGTGAATTCATTATCACAATTGGAAACTATAACATCCCTCTATCAGAAATGGACAGATCCATCGGGCAAAAAATCAATTAAGGAAATCGTTGAACTCATCAGCCCCGCCAATCAACTGTACGTAATTGAGAGCTATAAACTATTCCATCCCAAACAACAGAATCCACATCCTTCTCAGGCTCACGTGGAGCATTCACCAGGATAGATCACATTCTAGGCCACAAAACACAACTTACCAATTTAAAAGAAAAACGATTATGCAATGTCTGCTCTGAGACCACAAAGGAAGTAAACTAGAAATCAATAACAGAAAAATAACTAGAAAATTTCCAAATATGTGAAGATTAAACAATACATTTTTCCAAATCACTAGACACCTAAGAGTTCTTAGTTTATTAATCCTCTCATGAAAAATCTGCACAGCCATCACAGATAAAGTCACTACAGAATCTTCACTCCTATTGTCCAATCTCCAGCTCACTTTTTGTCAGCACCACCACTGGCTTTTGCAGTTCCCCTGGCTTTCTCCATTCTGTTCTTGAGTTCCTTTTGCTGAATTCTTGAGACCTTTTTCTTCTCATTCAGGCCATGTCTTGCAAGTCTACGTTTGGGATCATTTTTATTTGCATAATCCAAAGAATCATAAATCATGCCAAAGCCAGTTGTCTTCCTACCATCAAAATGGATTCGGAGTCCAAATACAACAATGGCATCTGGTGTGGCCTTGTGCACTTTGGCTAGTTTTCCCCCAAATTTCTGTCTTAGGTACTGTTGCCTTTCCAGGGTGAAGAACATCAATGACCATTCATTTCCACTGAAGTAGTTGGTTGGTCATAAACTTCCTGGTCCGGATAGTTACTGTGTCATTCGTTATGGTGGCCGAGCCAATAACACGCATTTAAATGTGTTATTTAAAGAATAACACATTTCTCTCAAGAGACATTTAAAAATATCTTGAACTACACTAACATAAAATAAAACAAAATTTGTGGGATGCAGAGAAGCAGTGTTTTGAGGGAAATTTATAGCACAGAAAGGATGTGTTAGAAAACAACAAAAACCTAACATTAAAAAGCTAAGTTTCTACCTTAGGAAACTAGAAATAGAAGAGCAAATTAAGTCCAAAGTAAACAAACAAACAAAAATGGAGTTGGAGCAGAGATTAATGAAATGTAAAACAGGAACTCAATAACGAAAATTATTGAAACCCAAAGCCAATTCTTGGAAAAGATCAATAAAATTGATAAACCTCTAGGCAGGTTAACTAAGAAAAAGAGAGAGAACACACTACTAATTACTAATCTCAGAAATGAAAGACAGGATATCACTACATCTCCCACAAAAATGGAAATAATAATAAAGAAATACCACGAATAACTCTATGCCCACAAATTTGATAACATAAATGAAATGGACCAATTCTTTGAAAGACACAGTCTGTCACAACTCACACAAGAAGAAAGAGACAATCTGAATAGCTCCTATCTAGTAAATAAATCTAATCAATAATTACTAATCTTCCAAAACATAAAGTACCAGGACCAGTTGTGTTCACTGGTGAAATCTACCAAACATTTAAAGAAAAAATTATGCCAAATTCTTTGTAATCTCTTTCAGAGACAGAAACGGAGGAAATACTTCCTAACTCATTCTATGAATCCAGCATTACCCCAATACCAAGACCAAAGACACTGCAAAAAAATAGAAAACTATTAACCCATATTTCTCCTGAACATGTCTAAAAGTATCCTCGACAAAATATTTGCAAATAGAATGCAACAATGTAGAAAAAAGTATACACGTGACCAAGTGGTAATTATTCCAGGTATGCAAGACTGCCCAAACACTCAAAAATCAACTAACATAGTCCTTCCTATCAATCAGCTAAAGAAGAAAAATTATACGATCGTATAAATAGATGGCAGGAAAAGCATTTGACAAAATTCAACACACATTCATGGTGAAAATTCTCATTAAACTAGGAATAAGAGGAGTTCCTCAACTTAATAAAGATTATATACAAAGACCCAAGTAAGGGCAGCTCCTGCTAGGTCTGAGTGTTTCTATTGGCTGCTCCACGGTAACCATGTGCAACCAAAAGGCTCAGCTGAAATGATCAAAAATGCCAACATGTTGGAGGAGATGTAACAGGATTCAGTGGAGTGTGCTACTCAGGTCTTGGAGAAATAGAACATAGAGAAGGACTTTGTGGCCCATATTAAAAGAGTTTGACAAGAAGTACAACCCCACCTGGGACCACATCGCGGTGAGAAACGTTGATAGTCATGTGACACATGAAACCAAACACTTCATCTACTACCAGGGCCAAGTGGCCATTCTTCTGTTTAAATCTGGTTAAGAGCCTGAACTGTGTCACACACCCAGTGATCCATCCCAAAACAAAGACTGCAGCCTTGCAGTATTTGGAATTTCCAAATACTGAAATCTTCAGTTTTGCCTAAGGGGACACCTTGATCTTCAAACCTTTATTGTGTTGTTTTGGATAGGGCATTTTCCGTGCAAATTTTTTTGATTATAAAACAATTAGCAAAACAGCTTACATTTGTATTTATTTTCTTTCTTTTAAAATTTTTCAACATTTATTTATTTTTGAAAGAGAGAGAGCATGAGCAGGGGAGGGGCAGAGAGAGAGGGAGACACAGAATTCGAAGCAGACTGCAGGCTCTGACCTGTCAGCACAGAGCTGGACATGGGGCTCAAACCCACAAACCCTGAGATCATGACCTGAGTTGAAGTTGGTTGCTTAACCAACTGAGCCACCCAAGCACCTCTTTTTGTATTTATTTTCTATTCCAAACAACTCTCCCCATGTTTTTCTCTTCAAAATCCATTCCTTTCAAAAAACAAAACAAAACAACAAAACATCTGTTGGAGAAAAAAATATATATACAAAACCCTAAAGCTAACATCATAGTGGTGAGAAACTTGACATTTTTACTAACATTATGCATAAGACAAGGGTTTCCACTCTTAACACTCTTTTTCAATATTGTACTGAGTCCTTATTAATGCAATAAGTAAAAAAAATACTAAAATAAATATCATGAAGAAATACATATAATTATCTTTTTTCACAGATGACATGATTGTCTATGTAGAAAGCCCAGAAGAATCAATAAAAAATTCCTAGAATAAGAGATTGTAGCAAGTTTACAGAATATAAGATTAATGTACAAAAGTCAATTGCCTTTTTTCCTAGATACCAGCAACGAACAAGTGGAATTTAAAATTAAAAACACATTATCATTTACATTAGCCCCTCCAAAATAAAATACTTATGTATAAAACTAACAAAATATGGACAAGTAGTATATGAGGAAAACTACAAAACTCTGTGAAATCAGGGAACTAAATAAATGGAGAGATGTTCCATATTCGTTTACAGGAAGACCCATTATCAAGATATTAGTTCTTTATAACTTGATTTGTAGATTCAATGCAATCCCAGTCAAAATCTCAGCAGTTGTTTTATGGATGTTGACAAACTGATTCTATTTTTTTTTCATTTTTTTTAATGTTTATTTATTTTTGAGACAGAGAGAGACAGAGCATGAACGGGGGAGAGTCAGAGAGAGGGAGACACAGAATCTGAAACAGGCTCAAGGCTCTGAGCTGTCAGCACAGAGCCCGATGTGGGGCTCGAACTCACAGACCGCGAGATCATGACCTGAGCTGAAGTCGGATGCTTAACCGACTGAGCCACCCAGGCGCCCCAACAAACCGATTCTAAAGTTTATATAGAGAGGTGAAAGATTCAAGATGGCCAAAACATACTGAAGGAGAACAAAGCTGGAGGACCGATACTACCCAATCTCAAGATTTACTATAAAGCTAGGATAATCAAGACAGTGTGGCATCAGAAAAATAAAAGACAAATAGATCAACAGAACAGAATAAAAGACCCAGATATAGACCCACAAAAATAGAGTCAACTGGTCTTTAACAAAGGAGGAAATTCAATACAATGAAGCAAAGATAGTCTCTTTAACAAGTGGTGCTAGAACAACTGAATGTCCACATGTAAAAAAAAGGAATCTGGATACAGATCTGTTTAATGTGATTTCTATCAAAGTCCCAGCAAGGCTTTGTGTGACTATTGACAAGCTTCTTCTAAAATTTATATAGAGGGAGGAGCAGCCAAGATGGCGGAACAACATGGAAGTTTTTTTGTGTGTCTCGCGTCCATGAAATACAGCCGGACCAACACTAAACCATCCTACACACCTAGAAAACTGATTGGAGGATTAACACAACAATCTGCACAACCTGAACCATAGAATTCAGCAGGTACACGGCACGGAGAAGTGAACTTGGGGAGTGAGAAGGTGCAGGAAGGGAGGTCCTTTTGTGAGTAGAGAGAGGACGGAAACTGGGGGTGGGGTGGGAGAATACGGGAAAAGCACCCCTCCCCAAAAGCAGCTGGAGAGAAAGTGGAAAATTAGAAACAGCCGCAGGGACTAAACTAAAAAGGGAGAAAGGAGAAAGGAGAGGGTTTAAATTCCATTAAGACTATAAACAAGGGGGGAGCAAAGGCTGCAACTTCGCAGCTCGATACGTGGTGGTGCTCTGGTGGGAAGGGTGAATCCCCAGGAACAGAGTGGGGTCCGGGAAGTTCTCAGGCCACATGAGGAAAAGCAGTTCCACTGCTGGAAGGACATTTGGTAGAGACTGTTGAAGCCACCTGGTCCCAGCAGACCCCAGAAAACGGCCACATGCACTGGTGCTGGAACAAGGTCGTTAAGGGGGAAGCCTCGTGACAGATGTGCGTTGTGATTTTCCATAATCCCTGAAACGTTGCTGCTACATTATCTTGAGAACTTTTTCTGGGGCAGGCTGGCACCTGGCCGCAGTCTCGGGGCACCGGCAGCAGCAGGGTCCAGCGGGCGTTCCTGGGTGCAGCTGACATTCAGCCATTGCTCATTCGGCCATTGCTTGGTGAGACCCTCCTGCAGAGGGGTAGAGCAGGTGAAAGCTGCAGTCCTTTGGAAGTAAGGGGCCAGGAAAAACAGCCACATCTGAGAGAGGTACTGCCTGGGGTCTGGTCACGAGAGTGAAAAAGTGGGGAGTGGAGGAGAGCTGAAGACAGGGGACGGGTGTGTAATTGCTGATCTGCAAGAACAGACTGGGTAGCTGGGTGGCGCCATTTTCACCACTCCCGCGCATGGGCATATGCACCTATGAGCCCCGCAATAATCCACCTCAGTAGGCTAGCAGCGCAGTCTAGTGGAGAGCAGAGCTGTTACACTGAGCCCCGCCCAACTGGGCCAACTTTGCTCTTCAAGAACACAAGTCTCACAACAACTGTGTTATAGTTTATGGACTGTAAAGTGCTACATAGACTGACTTTTAGGGGAAAACGAAGCAATTTCAGTTCTACTTCAATCTGTTAGCAGGTTCATCTATTCAATTTTCTTTCTTTCTTTGTCTCTTTTACACTTATTTTCTTTTTCTTGAATACAGAAAGAGAAAAAAAATGATGTTTATTTTCAATTTGTATTAAAAATATTTTTCTTTAATTTTTATTACTATATTTTTTACTTTTGTGTAAATTTTCTCAAATTCTATTTCATTTCCATCATTTTATTTTAGTCTACTTCAGTGTATTCACTTTTTCAAATTTTCAAACAATTTCCTTTTTTCTTTTTTTTTTTCTCTTTTTTGCTTCTTTGCTTTTTCTTGAATGCAGAAAGAGAAAAACTTTATATTTACTTTCAATTTCTATTAAAATATTTTTATTTAATTTTTTATTTAATTTTTACTATATTTTTTGCTTTTATGTAAATTTTTTCAAATTCTATTTTACTTCCATCATTTTATTTTAGTCTACTACAGTGTATTTACTTTTTCAAATTTTCAAACAATTTCCTTTATTTAAGTCTTTTTTCTCTTTTTCGTTTCTTTTCTTTTTTCTTGAATACAGAAAAAGAAAAAATTCATATTTATTTTTAATTTTTATTAAAAATATTTTTCTTTAATTTTTTTCTACTATATTCTTTACTTTTGTGTATATTTTTTCAAATTCTATTTTACCCCATCTCATTTTAGTCTACTTCAGTGTATTTACTTTTTTAAATTCTCAAACGATTTCCTTTTTTTTTCTTCCCCCCCCATTTTTTTTCCTCTAATCTGTCAAACCATTTTCAACACCCAGACAAAAACACACCTAGGATCTAGCATCATCTATTCGATTTTTGTGTATGTGTGTGTGTGAGTGTGTGCATGTGTTTAATTTTTAATTTTAATATTTTTTTAATTTTTTTTTAATTTTACTTTTTCTACCTCATTAATTCCGTTTCTCCCTTCAAAATGACAAAACAAAGGAATTCACCTCAAAAGAGACAGGAAGAACAAACGACAGTCAGGGATGTAATCAACACAGATACAAACAAGATGTCTGAACAAGAATTTAGAATCACGATAGTAAGAATACTAGCTGGAGTTGAAAATAGATTATATTCCCTTTCTGCAGAGATAAAAGAAGTAAAAAATATCCAGAATGAAATTAAAAATGCTATAACTGAGCTGCAATCACGGATGGATGCAGCGGTGGCAAGATTGGATGAGGCAGTACAGAGAATCAGCGATATAGATGACAAACTTATAGAGAATAATGAAGGAGAAAAAAGGGGGAGATTAAGGCAAAAGAGCACGATTTAAAAATTAGAGAAATCAGTGACTCATTAAAAAGGAACAACATCAGAATCATAGGGGTCCCAGAAGAGGAAGAGAAAGAAACAGGGGTAGAAGTGTTATGTGAGCAAATCATAGCAGAAAACTTCCCTAACCTGGGGAAAGACACAGACATCAAAATCCATGAAGCACAGAGGACCCCCCATTAGATTCAACAAAAACCAACCATCAACAAGGTATATCATAGTCAAATTCACAAAATACTCAGGCAAGGAGAGAATCATGAAAGCAGCAAGGGAAAAAAAGTCCCTAACCTACAAAGGAAGACAGATCAGGTTTGCAGCAGATCTATCCACAGAAACTTGACAGGCCAGAAAGGAGTGGCAGGATATATTCAGTGTGCTGAGTCAGAAAAATATGCAGCCAAGAATTCTTTATCCAGCAAGGCTGTCATTCAAAATAGAAGGAGAGATAAAAAGTTTCCCAGACAAACAAAAATTGAAGGAGTTTGTGACCACTAAACCAGCCCTGCAAGAAAGTTTAAGGGGGACTCTCTGAGGGGAGAAAAGATGAAAAAATATATATAGAAATAAATAAATACCAAAAGCAACAAAGCTTAGAAAGGACCAGAGAATACTACCAGAAACTCCAACTCTACAAGCATCATAATGACAATAAATTCATATCTTTCAGTACTCACTCTAAACATCAATGGACTCAATGCTCCAATCAAAATACACAGGGTAACAGAATGGATAAGAAAACAAGATCCATCTATATGCTGTTTACAAGAGACCCACTTTAGACCTAAAGACATCTTCAGATTGAAAATAAGGGGATGGAGAACCATCTATCATGCTAATGGTCAACAAAAGAAAGCCAGAGAGGCAATACTTATATCAGACAAACTAGACTTTAAAATAAAGACTGTATCAAGAGATGCAGAAGGGCATTATATCATAATCAAGGGGTCTATCCACCACAATGACCTAACAATTGTAAACATTTATGCACCAAATGTGGACAAAACCCAAATATATAAATCAATTAATTACAAACATAAAGAAACTCATCGATAGTAATACCATAATAGTAGGAGACTTCAACACCCCACTCACAGAAATGGACAGATCATCTCATCAAAAAATCAACAAGGAAACAATGGCTTTGAATGACACACTGGACCAGATAGACTTCACAGATATATTCAGAACATTTCATCCTAAAGCAGCAGAATATACATTCTTCTCCAGTGCACATGGAACGTTCTCCAGAATAGACCATATACTGGGACACAAATCAGCCCTATGTAAGTACAAAAAGATCGAGATCATACCATGCATATTTTCAGACCACAATGCTATGAAACTCAAAATCAACAAGAAAAAATTTGGAAAGGTAACAAATACTTGGAGACTGAAGAACATCCTACTAAAGAATGAATGGGTTAACCAAGAAGTTAAAGAGGAAATTAAAAAGTATATGGAAGTCAATGAAAATGATGATACCACAACCCAAAATCTCTGGGACATAGCAAAGGTGGTCATAAGGGGAAAGTATATAGCAATCCAGGCCTTTCTAAAGAGGGAAGAAAGATCTAAGATACACAACCTAACCTTACGCTTTAAGGAGCCAGAAAAAGAACAGCAAATAAAACCCAAAACCAGCAGAAGACAGGAAATAATAAAGATTAGAGCAGAAATTAATGCTATCAAATCCAAAAAAAAAAAAAACAGTAGAGCAGATCAATGAAACCAGAAGCTCATTCTTTGAAAGAATTAACAAAACTGATAAACCACTAGCCAGTTTGATCAAAAAGAAAAAGTAAAGGACCCAAATAAATAAAATCAAGAATGAAAGAGGAGATATCACAACCAACACAACAGAAATAAAAATAATAATAAGAGAATATTATGAGCAATTATATGCCAACAAAATGGGTAATCTGGAAGAAATGGACAAATTCCTAGAAACATATACACTACCAAAACTGAAACAGGAAGAAATAGAAAATTTGAACAGATCCATAACCAGTAAGGAAATCGAATTAGTAATCAAAAATCTCCCAAAAAACAAGAGTCCAGGGCCAGATGGCTTTCCAGGGGAATTCTACCATAGTTAAGGAAGAGTTAACACCTATTCTCTTGAAACTGTTCCAAAAAATAGAAACAAAAGGAAAACTTTCAAACTCTTTCTATGAAGCCAGCATTACCTTGATTCCAAAACCAGAGACCCCACTAAGAAGGAGAACTATAGACCAATTTCCCTGATGAACATGGATGCAAAAATCCTCAACAAGATATTAGCCAACAATATTTTTTTAACGTTTATTTATTTTTGAGACAGAGAGAGACAGAATATGAATGGGGGAGGGACAGAGAGAGAGGGAGACACAGAATGGGAAGCAGGCTCCAGGCTCTGAGCCATTAGCCCAGAGCCCGACGCGGGGCTCGAACTCACGGACCGTGAGATCGTGACCTGAGCTGAAGTCGGACGCTTAACTGACTGAGCCACCTGGGCGCCCCTTAGCCAACAATATTTTTAAAAAAATTATTCACCACACCAAGCGGGATTTATACCTGTGATGCAGGGCTGGTTTAATATCCACAAAAACAATTAATGTGATTCATAACATCAATAAGAAAGGACAAGAACCATATGATCCTCTCAATAGATGCAGAGAAAGCATTTGACAAATTCAGCATGCATTCTTGATAAAAACCCTCAAGAAAGTAGGGATAGAAGGAGCATACCTCGAGATCATAAAAGCCATATATGAACGACCCAATGCGAATATCATCCTCAATGGGGAAAAACTGAGAGCTTTCCCCCCAAGGTCAGAAACAAGACAGGGATGTCCACTCTCGCCACTGTTATTCAACATAGTATTGGAAGTCTTAGCCTCTGCAATCAGACAACACAAAGAAATAAAAGGCATCAAAATCATTGAATCATCGAATCAGGAGGAAGTCAAACTTTCTTTGCAGATGACAAGATACTCTATGTGGAAAACTGAAAAGATTCCACCAAAAAAATGGCTAGAATTGATTCATGAATTCAGCAAAGTTGCAGGATATAAAATCAATGCACAGAAATCAGTTGCATTCCTATACACCAACAATGAAGCAACAGAAAGAGAAATCAAGGAATCAATCCCATTTACAGTTGCACAAAAAACCCATAAAATACCTAGGAATAAATCTAACCAAAGAGGTGAAAAATCTATACACTGAAAACTATAGAAAGCTGATGAAAGAAATTGAAGAAGACACAAAAAAATGGAAAAAGATTCCACGCTCCTGGATAGGAAGAACAAATATCATTAAAATGTCGATACTACCCAAAGCAATCTACATATTCAATGCAATCCCTATCAAATAATACCAGCATTCTTCACAGAGCTAGAACAAATATTCCTAAAATCTGTATGGAACCAGAAAAGACCCCAAATAGCCAAAGTGATCTTGAAAAAGAAAACCAAAGCAGGAGGCATCACAATCCCAGAATTCAAGCTATACTACAAAGCTGTAATCATCAAGACAGTATGGTACTGGCACAAGAACAGACACTCAGATCAATGGAACAGAATAGAGAACTCAGAAATGGACCCACAAATGTATGGCCAACTAATCTTTGACAAAGCAGGAAATAATAGGCAATGGAATAAAGACAGTCTCTTCAGCAAGTGATGCTGGGAAAACTGGACAGCAACATGCAGAAGAATGAACCTGGACCACTTTCTGACACCATACACAAAAGTGGATGACACCATAGTCAAAATAGATGAAAGACCTAAATGTAAGACAGGAAGCCATCAAAATCCTCGAGGAAAAAGCAGGCAAAAATTCTTTGATCTTGGCCGCAGCAACTTCTTACTCAACACGTCTCCGGAGGCAATGGAAACAAAAACAAAAATGAACTACTGGATCCTCATCAAAATAAAAAGCTTCTGTACAGTGAAGCAAACAATCAGCAAAACTAAAAGGCAACCGACAGAATGGGAGAAGATATTTGCAAATGACATGTCACATAAAGGGTTAGTATCCAAAATATACAAAGAACTTATCAAAGCCAACACCCAAAAAACAAAGAATCCAGTGAAGAAATGGGCAAAAGACATGAATAGACACTTCTCCAAAGAAGACATCCAGATGGCCAACCAACACATGAAAAAATGCTCAATATCACTCATCATCAGGGAAATACAAATCAAAACCATAATGAGATACCACCTGACACCTGTCAGAATGGATAACATTAACAACTTGGGCAACAACAGATGTTGGTGAGGATGTGGAGAAAGAGGATCTCTTTTGCAATGTTGGTGGCAATGTAAGCTGGTGCAGCCACTCTGGAAAACAGTATGGAGGTTCCTCAAAAAACTAAAAATAGAACTACCCTATGACCCAGCAATTGCAAAACTAGGCATTTATCCAAGGGATACAGGTGTGCTGTTTCGAAGGGACACGTGTACCCCCATGTTTATAGAAGCACTATCAACAATAGCCAAAGTATGGAAAGAGACCAAATGTCCATCGATGGATGAATGGATAAAGAAGATGTGGTATACACACACACACACACACACACACACACACACACACACACACAATGGAGTATTACTCAGCAATCAAAAAGAATGAAATCTTGCCATTTGCAACTACGTGGATGGAACTGGAAGGTATTATGCTAAGCGAAATTAGTCAGAGAAAGACAAAAATCATATGACTTCACTCATATGAGGACTTTAAGAGACAAAACAGCTGAACATAAGAGAAGGGAAACAAAAATAATATAAAAACAGGGAGGGGGACAAAACAGAAGAGACTCATAAATATGCAGAACAAACTGAGGGTTACGGGAGGAGGTGTGGGAGGGGGGATGGACTAAATGGGTAAGGGCACTAAGGAATCTACTCCTGAAATCATTGTTGCACTATATGCTAACTAATTTGGATGCAAATGTTAAAAAATAAAAAATAAAATTAATACAAAATTTATATAGAAAGGTGCAAACCCTAGAATAGCTAAAATGATCTCAACAAAAAAATATAAAATATAGGAATTACTCTCCCCAATACTAAGACTTATTGTATAGCTATAGTTATCAAGACCTTGTGGTATTGGTGGAGGAATAGATACATAGATCAATGGAGCAGAATAGCGAATCCAAAATCCAGAATCAAAAAAATATGCTCACCCAGTTTTTGACATCAATCCAAAGCAATTTAATGGAGAAAAAAAATAGCTTTTCAACATATGGTACTGGAGCAATTGGACATCTAAAGGCAAACAATGTGAATTTCCAACCTAAACCTTACGCCTTGGGGCACCTGGGTGACTCAGTCAATTGAATGTCCAACTTCAGGGCTCAGGTCATGACCTCATGGTTCGTGAGATTGAGCCCTGCATTGGATCCTGTGCTGACAGCTCAGAGCCTGCTTCAGATTCTGTGTCTCCCTCTCTCTCTGCCCTCCCCCACTTACACACACTCTCTCTCTCTCTCTCTCTCAAAATGTAAATAAACATTAAAAAAAATTTAAACTTTACACCTTATACAAAAAAAATCACAATAGATCAAGGACAAAAAGCAAATGTAAAACTATTAAACTCTTAAAAAGAAAAAAAAAAAAGAGAATTCCCAGGATCTAAGACTAAGCAAAAAGTCCCTAAACTTTACACAAAAGACACAATCCATTAGAGAAAAAATTGATAAATTTGACTTCATCAAAATTAAAAACTTTTGCCATGATAAAGGCTTTGTGAAGAGGATGAAAAGCATAGCTACATCTTGGGAGAAAATATTTGCAAACTATAGATTCAAAAAAAGGACTAGTATCTAGAATATATAAAGAACTCTCAAAGTCAACATTAATAAAAAGTCCAGTTAGAAAATGGCAAAAGTCATGAACACTAAAGAGGATATACAAATGAAAAGATATCCAGCATCACAAGGCATCAGGGAAATGCAAATTAAGACTGCAATAAAATATCACATACCTATCAGAACGGCTAAAATAGGAAATAGTGACAACACCAAATGGTGGCAAGAAAATGAAGAAGTTCGATCACTCACATATTGTTGGTGGAAATGTAAAATTGTACAGCCACTCTGGAAAAGAGTTTGGCAGTTTCATACAAGACTAAACATGCAATTACCATATGACCCAGCGATGACAGTCTTGGGCATTTATTCATAATGGCCTGAAACCAGAATCAACCCAGATGTCCTTTTACAAGTAGACAGTAAACTGTGATACATCCATGTCAAGGAATACTACTCAGCAATTAAAAGATGAACTATTGATACTCACGCGACAACAATTTAGAAAATCTGCAGTGAATTATGCTAAAGGGCAGGGAAAGCCAATCGAAAAAAGGTTACATATTGTATGGTTCCACTTATATAACATTTTTTAAATGATAACGTTTTGGAAATGGAAAAACAGGTTAGTGGTTTTCAGGTACGTGGAACTGTGAGCATTGAGAGACGTCAGGAGGGAAGTGGCTTTGCTATAAAAGCAACATGAGGGATCTTCATGGTGATGGTTTAGTATTTCAACTGTGGTTATAGATACACAAACCTACATGAATGATAAAATTGTATAGAACACACACAGGCACAAATGAATACAAGTAAAACTGGGAAAGTCTGAGTAAGACCAGAAAATTATGTAGAAGTCAGTATCCCAGTTGTGATATTATACTATTGTTTTACTAATGTTACCATCGGGGGGAACTCAGTCAAGTGTGGGATCTCTGTATTATTTCTTAAACTTCGAGTGAGTCTCCAATTATATTAAGAATAAGTCAGACAGAGAAAGACAGATATCATATGATTTCATTCATATGTGGAGTTTGAGAAACTCCACAGATGAACACAGAGAGGAAAGGGGGGAAAAATACGATAAAAACAGAGAGAGAGGCAAACCGGAAGAGTCTTTTAAATAGAGAACAAACTGAGGGTTGCTGGAGGGCAGATGAGTGGGAGGACAGGCTAAATGGGTGATGGGAATTAAGGAGGGCACCTACTGGGATGAGCACTGGCTGTTATATGTAAGCGATGAACCATGGGTTCTACTCCTGAAGTCAAGACTACACTGTAGGTTAACTAACTTAAATTTGAATTTAAAAAAATTTTTAAAAATAAATGAGAAAATATTCAATTAAAAATAAAATTAAATAAAATTTAAAATATTCATTAAAAAAGACGAACATGGTAGGTATTCTGGGAGGATATAAAGAAAATGTTTGCCTTCAGCTAGCTTATGTCTCTGGAAAGACAGTTAAGTCTTATGAAATACATTAAACCAATTCAACATTTAATGAGCCAAGAATAGCATTAGGCAATGAATGGGTATTCCTTTTGCCTGCAGGGACTCCTCTCCACCAATGATTCTATCTTTACTCCTTATCTTTTATTACTAAACTTTTTCAAATAGTTGTCCACTCTTGAGTCTGTATACCCTTGTGTGTCCAGGGCTCTGCTCTGTTCCAACAGACTCTGTTCTCACCCTTCTGAAATGTAGAGATGACCACAGTGACTTTCTAATTGCCAAATATGAAAGTACAACAGATGATGTTATGTGAAAAAGCCTACAATAAATTTCATTGATTGTAACGAATGTACCACTTTGGTGGGAGATGTTGGTAATGGAGGAGACCGTGCCTGTGTGGGGGGTGGGGATATATGGGAACTCTCTGTACATTCCTTTTAATTTTGCTGTGAACCAAAAAAGAAAAAAGAAAGAAAGTCTTTTTATAACAACAGCAACAAAAAAGCCTGGAATATTTGTGAAAATATTTTTCTGAAGATATCATGGGCAATTTTTATATATCCTGATTTTTGCTTTTGCCTAAATTTTACAGTAAGCAAAAGAAGAGGAGGGAATAGAGAAGAAGAAGGAGAAAAATTATCCGTAATATATTTGTGCATAAGCATTTTCAAATGCAAATAAGTCACAGTATCTTTATATTTCCAAAATGAAATCATGCAACAAATGTATGTTTGGGCATATCAGTATATCATGACAATCCTTCCCTTTCCAGGAGTATTTTCTATAGTGTCATTTGTAATAACTGTCCAATCCTTTCGATTACTCTACCATCGTTAAATCAGCCAACCCTGTTTGTTTAGCAATTGGTTTATGATTTTTAGCCATAAGCAACATCTTTGTAGCTAAATCTTTGGTACATTGGCAGTGATTTTCTTAGAATATATCAATTTTTAAAGCTTTTAAAATTGATTTTCAGTGTTTACTGAAAGTTGATGAAGAGTCAACCTCTTCACCACTTTGCCAACTTTGGAGATTGTAACTAAAGGAAAAAATCTTTGTGGGGCGCCTGGGTGGTTTAGTCGGTTAAGTGTCCGACTTTGGCTCAGGTCATGATATCACGGTTCATGAGTTTGAACCCCGCATCGGGCTCTATGCTGACAGCTCCGAGCTTGGAGCCTGCTTCAGATTCTGTGTCTCCCTCTCTCTGCCCCTTCCCCATTCATGCTGTGTCTCTCTCTGTCTCAAAAATAAATAAACATTAAAAAGAATTAAAAAAAAATCTTTGCTAACCTACAAGCAAAAAAAAAATTTTGTCACTGTGGTTTTAAGTTGCACTCTTTTGTTTACCAGGTAAAATTGATTTTTTTAAATATATTTTAGGCCAACATACCTTTTCTTTTTTGAAATGCTTGATTGGGCACTCTGCCTATTCTTCCATTTCTTAAAGCTTTACAAGAGCTGAGGCACCTGGGTGGCTCAGTCAGTTAAGCGTCTGACACTTGATTTCGGCTCTGGTCATGATCAGTTTCCTGAGATAGAGCCCAAGTGTGGAGCCTTCTTTGGCTTCTGTGTCTCCCTCTCTCTCTGCCCCTCCCCCATTCGCTGACCCCGCACTCTCTCTCTCAATAAATAAATAAATAAAAATTAAAAAAAAAAAAAAGCTTTACAAGAGCTGATTTTAAAGAGCTGATTTTTATACCAGAACTATTCAACTTCCTTATATATGTTACAGACATTTTCTCCTACTTTGCCCTTTTAACCCTGTTCATTATGGGTTTTGACATTCAGGCATTTTAACAAAATGTGTTGTCAAAACTAAGTAACGGATGTCATATCTAGAGGAACAACGGGTGATTTGTTTTTTCCTCTTCTCGTTTTTCTACAAAGGGTCCACTTTCTTCATGTATTTTGAAAAAGAAATCAGTCACAATGAAAACACATATAGAAAATTAAATGCTGTTAATAAACATATCAGAAGAGGGGTGCCTGGGTGGCTCAGTCAGTTAAGTGTCTGACTTTGGCTCAGGTCACAATCTTGCAGTTTGTGAGTTCCAGCCCCGCATCAGGCTCTGTGCTGATGGCTTGAAGCCTGGAGGCTGCTTTGGATTCTGTCTGTCTCTCTCTCTCTGCCCCACCCCCACTTGCACTCTGTCTCTCTCTCTCTCTCTCTCTCAAAAATAAATAAACATTAAAAAATTTTTTTAAAAATGTATCAGAAGAAACTTTATAGCTTTTGATGCTTTTTTTATTAAACATGAGCTCATGAATGTGGGTGAACTGGACATTCAACTTAAGTTATCAAAATAAATGAAATAAGAACCTAGCTAAGCAGAAGGAGAGACTAATGATAATGAATTTAAAGGGAAAATACAGTAAAACTGACTTTATATAAAATGGGTATAAAATCTGGTTCTTGAGTAATTTCATCAAGAAAAGAGACAGTAATAGACCTAGCAATAGAAAGAGTAAGGAGAATAAAGAAGTCATGGGGATGAAAAAGTACAGTATAAAGAATATACGGTAATATTATAATAACTTTGCATGGTGACAGATGGTGACTACACTTATGATGAGGGACTTGTGTCATGTACAGAATTGTCAAATCACTATGTAGTACACCTGAAATTAATATAACATTCTATGTTAACTATGCCTCAGTAAAAAATAAGTTAAATATTAAAAAATAAAATAGTGGGGTGCCTGGGTGGTTCAGTTGATTAAGCATCTGACTCTGGATTTCAACTCAGGTCATGGTCTCATGGTTCATGAGATCAAGCCCCGTGTCAGGCTCTGTGCTGACAGCGTGGAGCGTGCTTGGGATTCTCTCTCTCCCTCTCTCTCTCTGTCCCTCCCCAACTTGCATATGCATGCACACACTCTTTCTCTCTCTCTCTCTCAAAATAAATAAATAAACATTTAAAAATTTTTTTAAATTTAAAAATAAGATAGCAAGAGTAAGGACATATAAACACATGTTTTCTAAACTGTGAGATAACTCACCATAAAACTCTTTATTTAAATATTTGAAAATAAAATTGAAATGAGCAGTCTTCTTAGAAAATACAAATGCCCCAAATTTAATACAGACTCATGCTTTAAAATCTTGAATAAACATTCATGAAAGACAAAATTGGAAGAGTTTTATCAAAGGATGACTCCCTACATTTTTCAGACCATCGAGGAAGAGATCATTCTTATCTCATTTAAAATGCTTGAGAGTATACAGAAAAGCAAAGATTATTTCTCAAATTACATTCAATCACACTTATGAGTACAAGTGCAAAAATATGGAATTAAACATTACCAGGTTAAATGCTGGGTACACTAAAATAACTCTGCAGGTTAATGCAAGAAAGGCTTAAACTAGGAATTCAAGGAGAATTCAAGATTGAGAGGAAAGTTGACAAATCTGCTTATATTTGCATGACAGCATAAATCAAACTGTCATTTTGAGAGATGCAAGAACAGAACTTGATAAAAAGCAACATCTATTAGATGAGATCGACAAGAGACCCTTTCAAGAAAGCATGGAAAGAAACTGATGAAACAGGATGAGAGGTCTAGAACTAATAGCAACACTAAACTCACAGGTGAAATAATAAACACATTATAATCAAACAGAGAAACAAGGTAAGGAGGCCTACAATGCAATTTGTATTTAATATGGCTCTGAAAGAGCTAGCCAATACAAAGGAATCGAAAAGAGAGCTGTTACTATTATAAGGGAGGAGACAACAGAGAAACCCAAGAGAAGTCCTGGAAAATGATGGCGCCTCACTAGAGTATTGACTGCTTGGGCAAGCATGTTACAAGAGATGTTGCTGGTAAAGCATACTGCAATCCCAGCAAGGTATTTTGTAGATGATAGACTTGACTGAATGTCAAGTTTACACGGAGGGACGGAAGACCCAGAAGAGCCAACATAATCCTAAAGGCGAATAAAGTCGCAGGACTGACACTCCCCGACTTCAAGACTTACTATAAAGCTACAATAATCAGGACAGTGTGGTGCTGTGCAAGAAGAGACAAGTAGACCAACGGAGCAGAATAAAGAGCCCAGAAATAAACCCACGTGAAGATAGTCGACCGATCTTTGACAAAGGAGTAAGCACAATTTGATGGAGAAAGGGCAGCGTCTCCAACAGAGAGTGCCAGAACAACTGGACATCCACATACAAAAGCATTAGTGTAGACATAGACCCTACCTATACTTTCCATGAAAATTAACCCAAAATGGATCATAGGCCTAACTTTAAAATGCAAACCTGTAAACCTCTACAAGATAATGCAAGAGACAGTCTAGGTGACTTTGGGTTTGGCAATGAGTTTTTGGACAAATGTAGTGAATTTGTGAGGATTTGGGGATAATGAAAAAGAGACAGAGCCACAAGCAGCAGTGACACACAAGCCATTTATCCGACAGGCCTGCATGTGAGAGGAAGTGCTTCCTGACAAGGGACTTTCCAGAGCCAGTGGCTCAGGCCATCACCCAGAAAAGGAATGAGGCAGAGGATCTCCCGGGGGGGAAAAGGGACTTTAGGGAGAGGACTACATGTCTGGGTGGTGTTGGTCAGCAGCAAGGTGAGGAGTCTCTGGGTCAGAGATCTCTGAAGGGCAGCAGAGCGTTTGGCCTTTTAGAGCTACAGGGTTTGTCTTATTTATGGTTAGCAGATGTTAGATGCAGTTTCATAGGGTGTGCAAGATAGGTGAGCTCTGAATGGCTAAGAATGTTGATTTGGATTGTGTTTAAAGCAGTGGAATGTGTAAGAGTCCATGTTTTGTGCCCACGGGCTTTGGGCTTAGGATCTCAGCCCGATGCGAAACAGTAATAACCTGGGGCAATTTTAAGCCAGCAGGGACTATCTCAGGCTCATTTATACACCACACCAGCATGATCTAAGAAAGAAAAAAATGATAATTTGGACTTCATTAAAATTAGAAACCGCCGCCTTACAAAAGTCACTCTTAAGAGAATGAAAAGACAAGCCACAGACTGGGAGAAAATATTTGCAAAACATTTATCTGATAAAGGGTTTGTGCCCAATATATATATATAATATATAATATATATATTTTTTAATGTTTATTTTATTTTTGAGAGAGAGAGAGAGAGAGTGGGTGGTGGCAGGCAGAGAGAGAGGGAGACCCAGAATCTGAAGCAGGCTCCAGGCTCTGAGCACACAGCTCTACACGGGGCTTGAACCCATGAATCGTGAAGTTGGACGCTCAACCGACTGAGCTACCCTGGTGCCTCCCAAAATATATTTAAGAAACTTCTGGGACCGCCTGGGTGACTCAGCTGGTTAAACATCCGACTTTGGCTCAGGCCACAATCTCACGGTTCATGGGTTTAAGCCCCGCATTGGGCCCTGTGCTGACAGCTCAGAGCCTGGAGCCTGCTTCAGATTCTGTGTCTCCCTCTCTCTCTCTCTGCCCCTCCCCACTCATGCTCTGTCTCCCTCTCTGTCTCAAAAATAAATTAATATTTAAGAAAAAAAAATTTTAATTAAAAAATTTTAAAAAAAACCTTAAAACTCAACAAAGAATGAAAAAAAATGGCAAACGATCTGAACAGATACATCACTAAAGAATATATCGAGACGGCAAATAAGCATTTGAAAAGGTGCTCAACATCCTATGTCATTAGAGAATTGCAAATGAGAACAAAAGTGAGATACCCCTGCACGTGTATTACAATGGCTCGGGTCTGAAACACGAACGCCCTAAATGCTTTGGCGAGAATGCTGAATGACAGGAGTGCTCATTCATTGCTGGTGGGAATGCAACATGGCACAGCCCCTGTGGAAGAAAATTTGACAGTGTTTTATGAAACACAATACACTCTTACAACACAAACCAGCGATTGTACTTCTTGGCATGTCCCCGAATGAGTTGAAAACTTATATCCACATGAAAAGCTACGCACAAATGTTTTTTAGCAGCTTTGTTCCTAATCACCCTAACTTGGAAGCAACCAAGATGTCCTTTAATAAGGGAATGGATAAATATATTGTGGTATATTCATACAACGGAATATTATTGGACCCTGAAAATAAATGAGCTATCAAGCCACAAAAAAACATGAAGGGACCCTAAGTGCATATTTCTTAGTGAAAGAAGCCAGTCTGAAAGAACTACAGAGTGTATGATTCCAACCATGTGACATTCTGGATAACCAGAACTCTAGAGACAATGAAAAGATCAGTGATTGCCAGAGGTTAATAATCTCATTTGTAATCCAAGAGTTTGCTAGTTAAAACTAGTTGATACGAATTCTCCTTTCTTCAACATTGGCAAAAATTGAAATATGGGTAGTTCCTAGAGTTCCTGAGAGTGTCTTTAGTTTAGACACAGTTGCTCTATATCCAGTTAGAAATCCCCAGGGGCACCTGGGTGGCTTAGTCAGTAAAACATCCAACTCTCCATCTCAGGTCTTGATCTCAGGGTTGTGAGTTCAAGCTCCACGTTGGGCTCCAAGCTGGGTGTGGAGTCCATTAAATAATAATAATTTAAAAATCCCTCCTTCAGGAGAAATCTTCTCTCCTTATGCCTCAGTGGTTAGTTGGTTGAGTGTCCGAATCTTGATTTCAGCTCAGGTCATGATCCCAGGGTCGTGGGATCGGGCCCCAAGTTGGTCTCTGCACTGAACATGGAGTCTGCCTAGCTCTCTCTCTAAAAAAGAAAAGAAAAGAATTTCCCCAAAGGTGATGGTATGTTTCTAACACTAACACTAGTCACTTATAAATTCTGCCTACTGTTCATAGTTTATGCCCTACTTCCCTGTGTGTCCTAGAGCAGCAACACTCTTAAGCTACTATCTGAAAATCTATAGGCTGCATATAGGCTGACTCTTACAAGCTTTACTCTATTCTTTTTTTTATGTTTATTTATTTTTGAGAGAGAGAGAGACAGAGACAGAGCATGAGTGGGGGAGGGGCAGAGAAGAGGGACACAGAATCTGAAGCAGGCTCCAGGCTCTGAGCTGTCAGCACAGAGCCTGACGTGGGGCTCGATCTCACGAACTGCTGGATCATGACCTCAGGCAAAGTCAGTCAGGTGGCTAACCGACTGGGCCACCCGGGTGCCCCTATTCTATTCTTGGTACTGTAGCTTGAGATACATTCTAGCTCCAAGGGACTCCTATATCTTCTGGACCGTTATTTGGAATCCTGTTCACACACTTCCTAGGTAACCAATGTGTGGGAGTCATGTCTTTTACTTTTCCCCACCTATCACACTCAAATTCATGGCCAAGAAAATTCTGATTATGCCAACTGACTAAAGTCCCCTTATTTGGGCCCATTTTCCAAAGTGAAGGATTTTCTTCTAAAAGAATCTAACATCTGGCATAACGTATGCCTCAAAATTTAGCTGAGACCCTCGCGGTCAAGGGCCTAGGTCCTCACAAGTCAGAATCTAATACAAACTCTGGGGCCACTTCTGATGTTCAGCCCCAAGCCTGCTATTTCCGGAGGCACACATTCAGAGGATTTCCTATGCTGATGGAATACAGAGAAAAGCTAACACTGTTAGATGGTCAGACTATCACGTTTTCCCGATGAGTGAGATTTTTCAGTCTGGAGCGGACGGTCAAGACAAGAAAGCTTATGGAAGAGAAGGTTAGTAGGAAAAAAAAAAAAAAAACAGTCTCACTGTTAAGACAGGACTGTGTTCGTTGCATTGGCAATTTTTAGTGAAAGTGAAAATGAGGAAGATTTGATACTGAGTCATTGCAAGGAGCATGGCTATGGATTCCCGTGTAGATCCTGCTCTTTGTAAGACACACTCACGTGATCTCCTTGGCTTCAGTTTTCTTCTATGTTAAATAGAAATATTAACATTACTCCAAATGATTAAATTATCTTGGTTAAGTGTTTCTATTGCCGTTCACACAACACACCATACATATCTTTCATTTAATGCACTGTATTTCAATTATCTGTTTATGGGCATCTCTCCAGTGCCTGGTGGGAAGTTCAGCAAATCCTAGGTAGTTAGTACAGGTTAGGAGACTTAAAATGAACTGCTAATGTAAGTGAAAGTCCGCTATAAATTGCAAGTTCCGTGAGAAAGAAATCTGAACTATTTTCCTCTGTTCGTTGAAATTATAGTAGCAATGCGTTCTGAATGCAGTAACCTTGTGATTTATATTGCAGATGGCTTATCTTCGAAGACATGAATTTTTTTTATCTCTTAATGGAAATTACAATCCATATTTCAGAGCATTTCACATTCCGCTGTTCAGTGCCAGGGGAAAGCTGTATGTGTAAGGTCAATTTTAAGATACACAGTAAAATGAATTTAGGGTGCTATATAAATCTGTATTTCAAAGGGTAATTATTCCAGAGAACCTATAACCAACTGGACCAGAAGAAGGTACAAGCCTCCATCCTGTAGAGCTAAAGCCACCATTATTTCCAGGGGTTTAGGCCCAACTCTTGAGAAAGCTGGAAATGTTTACTGCTGAATTTCTATTCTGTGGTACCAGTAACTAGAAACCGCTTTCTTCGTGCGCTAGTCCTCTACCAAGGAGTTCATTTATTCCACATTTAGTGCGTGATCTCAAGGGCCAGAAGATGGAACATATGACAGTGGTTTTTTAAAGTCTGGAGCCTGTAGGCACCAGGAGCCATTTTTCAACGTCTGGGATTCTATTTCCTGTAGATTTGGGGTGATGCCCAGAACTGGTTCCAGGGCACGCAATTAATAAAATTTCCCAGCCTCAGAGTTCTTTCAACGAACCTTCTTGAGTTGCCATAGTAACTGAGGGGTTTAGGGGGAGCAGGGTTGAGGGGCTGGTGCCAGATACCGTTTCAGCTCTCAGCCCGGCCAGGACACAGGCAGTCAATTGGCTATCATCCCAGAGGGCATTTTTGCTCTAGTTGGTATTTTGGCGTTCTGCGGGCTCTTCCAGTGACTTCCTCCTTGGCCTGGGTTCTCTGGGGAGGTTAATGACACAAGTCACAAGTCGAAGCCGCCGCTGCCCTAGTATTGGGTCCTTCCCATGTCCTACTGGTGACTTGATGACAAGTATTTGGCAGGATGTGGGCCCAGTGGAGCCCAGTGGATTCCATGTTGGTTTTTTGGCTGTTGCTATTTCAGGGCTTTCCACAGAACTTTTCCCTACTGTTGACTCTCCAGAGCAAAGGGGAGAGGTGCATAATGAGATAGGAAAAGGCCTGTAAATCTAGCATTTTGGAAGAGATAACTTCACAAAGGAGACTTACTGCTAATCTTCCTGGGTCATTACGGAATCAGAGGACTGAGACCAGGAAAGGGCCTTAGGGATCAGAGGTGCTGACTGATACGTTCAGTGAGCAGCCGGACGAAGCAGGGGCCTTGGACTCCTGGCTCCAGTGAGGCTCCTTTCTGCTCTCGATAAAAAACTTCAGTGCCATTCTCGCTCCAATCAAAGGTAGACAGACAGCATTCTAGAAACACACATCTTTTTAAAAATCTAAATGAGGGGCACCTGGGTGGCTCAGTCGGTTAAGCCTCCGACTTCGGCTCAGGTCATGATCTCGCGGTCCGTGAGTTCGAGCCCCGCGTCGGGCTCTGTGCTGACAGCTCAGAGCCTGGAGCCTGTTTCAGATTCTGTGTCTCCCTCTCTCTCTGCCCCTCCCCCGTTCATGCTCTGTCTCTCTCTGTCTCAAAAATAAATAAACGTTAAAAAAAAATTTTTTTTAAAAATCTAAATGAAAAATATAAAAACCAGGTATTGTTGACAGTTTCTTGTTTTCTCATATTAAGATGAGACCATTATTTCAGTGGGAAAGAAAAGAGAAAAAAAGATGAAATACCATCCTCAAGCTGGTCCTTGTTCAGTAATTCTGAATCTTCCGAATTCTCAAGGGCATCAATCCACAGCACGCCTGGGAAATAAACAAACTGCAAGGAAAATGTGTCCCTGTTGACTTTTGCTTACTGACCATTTCTCTAAACTGAGCGTTCCACAGCTCCCTTTAGAACAATTAATGCTGTCTTGTTTCCCTCCAGCTGTAGGACATTTCCCCTTTTTCAAATCCGAAAGCATAATCAGCAAATATGCAATGCTTCCTAATGTTAGGAATAGATGACCTCTGATACTATTGCCCAATTTTATTTAAAACCGTGTGTTTTCTTTTCTCAGAAACTCTTAAGAGTACGGTAGATTTGGAGCTTTGATAAACGGCTTCAGGATTACCACAGAATTTCACTTTTTCCTACTCTTAAAGATAGTGAAAAAAGTTTAAATAGGTCTAGGTTTGCTAGATTTAACAAATGAGAACAGGACAGCTAGTCAAATTTAATTTCGGTTAAATCATGAATAATTTTTAGGATTAGTATATTTCATGCAATAGTTGGCTTGCACTCATGTCAAAAACTGACTTGTCATCTGACACTAAAATGTAATTCAGTGCCCTGTATTTAACCCAGCAATCCTATGGAGAGGAAGAGAGGGAGGGAGAGGAGGCAGAGGTGAAGTGGGAGGGGAAGGAGAAGGGAGAGGAGAGTGAACTTCAATGTAACAATATCCTCCAGAAAGAGAGAAAAAAAAGTATCAAATTACAAAAACAGTTCCTTGCACTGTGGCTTGTGCACTTGACAAGACCCAGAAGAGAAACTGTTTTGTTTTTTTCACCAAAGGGGAACTCATATTTGATCACTCTTAACACTTTTGTTCATTTTGTTTCATTCATTCATTCATTCAAAAATGTTTCTAATTTTTTTTAAATGTTTATTTTTGAGAGACAGAGACAGAGAGAGAGACAGAACACAAGCAGGGGATGGGCAGAGAGAGAAGGAGACACAGAATCCGAAGCAGGCTCCAGGCTCCGAGCTGTCGGCACAGAGCCCGACGCGGGGCTCAAATCCACCAACTGTGAGATCATGACCTGAGCCAAAGTTGGACACTTAACCGACTGAGCCACCCAGGCGCCCCAAAACCACTTATTACCTGGGGCTTTATTACCTGGGGCTGGGGGGAAGGAAAGGGCCACCCAAATGTGGTTAATTCTCAGCTCCCCCAGAACACCCCCATCCTAAGTTCCAGAAGAAAAATATAAGCCACTCGTTGTAGGTCATGAAGGAGGAAACACTTTCCCTGCCAACTGCAGAAATAGGACTCTTTAGAGAAGAGGACACTCTGGAAATCTACCTTGAAAGAGGGTTCTACATCCAAGCCATTGCCCTGCTAGGTCATTTCTGATCTTTTTTATTTTTTAAATATAATTTATTGTCAAGTTAGCTAACATACGGTGTATACAGTATGCTCCTGGCTTTGGGAGTAGATTCCCATGATTCATCGTTCACATATGACACTGAGTGCTCATCCTAACAAGTGCCCTCCTCAATGCCCATTACCCATTCCCTGCCCCCACCCCCACCCCCATCACCCCTCAGTTTGTTCTTTGTATTTAAGAGTTCTTAAGGTTTGCCTCCCTCTCTGTTTGAAACTATTTTTTCTCCTTCCCTTCCCCCACGGTCTTCGGTTAAGTTTCTAAAATTTCACATATGAGTGAAAACATATGATATCTTTCTCTGACTGACTTATTTCACTTGGCATAATACCCTCCAGTTCTATCCACGTTGTTGCAAATGGCAAGGCTTCATCCTTTCTCATTGCCAAGTAGTATTGCATTGTATATATAAACCACAACTTCTTTATCCATTCATCAGTTGATGGACATTTGGCTTTCCATAACTTGGCTATTGTTGAAAGCACTGCTATAGACATTGGGGTACACGTGCCCCTGTGCATCAGCACTCCTGTATCCTCTGGATAATTCCTAGTAGTGCCATTGCCAGGTTGTAGAGTAATTCTATTTTTAATTTTTTGACGAACCTCCACACTGTTTTCCAGAGCGGCTGCACCAGTTTACATTCCCAACAAAAGTGCAAAATGGTTCCCGTTTCGCCACATCCTCGCCAACATCTGTTGTTTCCTGAGTTGTTAATTTTAGTCACTCTCACAAGTGTTATGTGGTATCTCAATGTGGCTTTGATTTGTATTTCCCTGATGATGAGTGATGTTGAGCATCTTTTCAGGTGCTGTTGGCCATCTGGATGTCTTCTTTGGAAAAGTGTCTATTCATGTTTTCTGCCCATTTGTTCACTAGATCATTTGTTTTTCGGGTGTTGAGTTTGGTAAATTCTTTATAGATTTTGGATACTAATCCTTTATCAGATATGTCATTTGCAAATATTTTCTCCCAGTCTGTAGGTTGCCTTTTAGTGTTGTTCATTGTTTCCTTTGCAGTGCAAAAACTTTTTATCTTCATGAGGTCCCAATAGTTCATGTTTGTTTTTATTTCCCTTGCCTTTGGAGATGTGTTGAGTAAGACGTTGCTGCGGCTGAGGTCAAAGAGGTTGTTACCTGTGTTCTGCTCTAGGGTTTTGATGGTTTCCTGTCTCACATTTAGGTCTTTCATCTATTTTGAGTTTATTTTTGTGTATGGTGTAAGAAAGTGGTCCAGGTTCATTCTTCTGCATGTTGCTGTCCAGTTCTCTGGGCACCATTTGCTAAAGAGATGGTCTTTTTTTCCATTCTTAAAAGTTGGCTTCCTAGAGGTCTGCCTTAGGATGGGAATCCTGAAACACACAGCAGCAGTGAAAAACAGAGGGGACTGGCCGCTTTCAAAAGACAGAAGAGTTATCAGGAGAGCAAGTTACAAGATGGTGGCAATTCTGAGGGAAAAGTGGACAGGGAGGGTGGTCTTAATGGGGCAGAGTCATATTTTGGGAGGACACTGAATGCTGGCTGTGGCTGTTATCAATTTGTTCGGCTCTGGAAACACTATTTTTAAAATGCATCTCTTCTCCAAATTAATATTGTTTGCCTAGATTTAGTCCATAACTTGGTCATCTTCCCATGGGCACACATGTCAACTTTCCAAGTATTGAAAAGCAAGTGGGAAAGCACTGATTAACCTAGTATAATATTTACTATATAATAACATATAATGTTAACAATAATATTAATAATGTTTACTATATGGCTTATAGTAAATAACTTACATATATACTATTTATAGTAAATGTATATATACTATATATAGTAAGATATATAGTAAGATTATATAGTAAGATATTTAGTACTTGTAATATACACTATTATATTTTATGTATTATAACATGAATAGTGAATAAAAGGGAGGGTTTCTTGACATAATATACATATATTACACTATAATATATTATATATCACTATATGTGATATTATTTTATATAATATAAAATTGATGCAAACAGAGCTAACTTCACATAAATAATGTAGTATTAGCTCTCAAGTTCATCAGTCCAGTTCTCTTAAATAGAGTTTGTTCTTAGAGAGAATAACTGGTAAATTTCAAATATAGAAGAAAAGAGGAGTCTCATGTAAAAGTGCATATGAATAATTTCTGGGCCTTCTTGCTCTCTCTCTCTCTCTCTCTCTTTTAAAGAAAACCAGATCTTTTTATTTTTTATTTTTTTTAATGTTTATTTATTTTTGAGACACACACACACACACACACACACACACACGCAGCATGAACATGGGATGGGTCAGAGAGAAAGGGAGACACACTCCCTCTCTCTCTGCCCCTCCCCCATTCATGCTCTGTCTCTCTCTGTCTCAAAAATAAATAAACGTTAAAAAAAAAAAAAAATTAAAAGAAAGGGAGACACAGAATCTGAAACAGGCTCCAGACTCCGAGCTGTCAGCACAGAGACCGACGCAGGGCTTAAACTCACAAACTGCAAGATCACGACCTGAGCTGAAGTCTGACGCTTAACTGACTGAGCCACCCAGGTGCCCCAAAGAAAACCAGATCTCTATTATTACTCACAAAAACAGTCATTCCCAGTCCTTAAATGACTTAACAGAATCAGGAATTTGACATCTTGTTCATATAAAGATTCAGAAATACCATAGGGGTCTCAATATTGCCAGAGGCTAAAAAGATTGAAAAAAGAATCCTACCTAAGCAATATACAATAATATAGCAATTTTAGCTCAGAAACAGAAAATGTGTGCTAAAAATAAAATAACATAGAGATCAATTCTTAATAATATCCTAAGAGGGGGAAAAAAAGGATAATTATCAGATATTACATATTCCAAATAAAAAGATGAAGAAGAATTTGGGAGACCAGGTTATAGTTTAACTCTCTGTGGTTCTTAAACCTACAGGGAAGAAATTGAAGCTCTTCTGAGAAGGACCACAAGCAACAGAAAGGATTGCCGAACTCTCATTTATTTGGGTGACCTAAATCCCCAGACACCATCATCTCTGCGTATAAATGAGGACATGCTAACAGGAATGTCCAAATGACAGTGGCTCTGAGGCTTTGCCAAGAAGGCAGGACCTCACTGACTGGCATTTCCCAGGGGGTGCCTCACTCGTGCTCCCAGCTCATTCCATCAGCTTCATTTTGTAGACGACATTGCCCTGTTTCACACCTGCGCTGGCCCATGTCCTGTATTTACAGAGATGCCTTGGAGAAGCTCTGTGCTGTACTGTTTGGAACACCCATTGGGAAAATCTGATAATGATGCCCCAGGGTGCCACCTCCCCTGCCCACCCCCACCTTATTCACTATTACGATGCATCATTTTGTCCTTTGTACCTCTGATGATTCAAAGTAGGATTCATGATAGAGCCTTCATATCGCCCTTGTCTCTCTGTCTTTCTTTCTTTTTTCTTTCTTTCTTTCTTTCTTTCTTTCTGAGAGAGCATGAGAGGGGCAGAGGGAGACAGACAGAGAGAGAGAGAGAGAGAGAGAGAGACAGAATACCAAGCATGCTCCACTCTCAGTGCCAAGCTTGATGTGGGGTGGATCCCATGACCATGGGACCATGACCTGAGCCAACATCAAGAGTTGGGCACTTAACCAACTGAGCCACCCAGACACCCCACATTCCTGTCTTGATCAAGTATCTTTTCTAACACCTAGCCAATTCTTGGCACACATGAGATGTCCAATAAATATTATAATATAAATATATATATAAATATATATTTAAGATGCTTGTCCAAGGTCATCTAAGCAGTGAGCCGGCAGAGCTGGGGTCTGATTTGACACCAATAGTCTGCTTTGGGAGTCAGAGCTCTCAACTCCTCTTGAATCACTTCTTTCAAAAATCCCAAGAGGTGGGGCGCCTGGGTGGCTCAGTCAGTTAATCATCTGACTTCTGCTCAGGTCATGATCTCAAGGTTCGTGAGATAGAGCCCCACATCTGGCTCTGCACCAACAGCTCGGAGCCTACTTGGGATTCTCTCTCTGCCTCTCTCTCTGCCCCTCCCCTGCTTGTGTGCATGTGCATGCTCTCCCCCCCGCCCCCCGCCAAAATAAATAAACTTTATTTTTAAAAAGTCCGGTAGGTAGAGGAATCCATCTTCCTCCTCTCTATCCCCTCTCTGCTTCAGGTTCCTTTGGCAGAAATCATACCCTATGAAAACAAATAATAATAATAATAATAATAATTAATATAATTATCAATTATATCATGTAATATATAATATGATATACAATATAATATATTAATATATAATAGAATTATAATTAATATAATTATTAATTATAAATAATGTAATAATAATAATAATTATTATTATTATTATAACATCCTATCTTCCTCCCTTCCTCTCTTCCTCTCTTCCTTCCTTCCTAAGTTCCATGGAACACCTACACCCACCATGCCAGGCCCATGCCAGGTACCAGAACCACAAAACTGAGAAAAGAACTAGTCCCTTCCACAGAATCACGGTCTGGTAGGAAGAACAGATGGGTCAACATCATTAACAATTTACCCTAAATAAGCAAACCTCAATGGAAGCATCTGGTAAACCTCAATGCAGATAATGCTGGCAGAAAGAGACAGAGGCCTGCAGAAAACCGAGTTCATGAAAAAATTAGGAAAAAAAAAAATTCTAGTCCAAGTCAAGACTGACTCCCGGCTCCTGAGGCTGCCACTGCGAAGTGCTCTACAGCTCACAGGTAGGGAATAAATAGCTGCCAGATATTCCTAAGGAATAAGGAAAAAGAAAGCAGCAAAATTGCTAGGTTTCAAGTAAATCTCATCAGGTTTTACGGAGAGGACCAGAAGAGAGGAGAATGGATCACATAAGCAAATAACTGAAGGGGAGAACATTTAGCATTACACTAAGCAGGGTAATGTATCATTTTCTGGAGGAATTTTTTTAAGGGCAAAATTCAAGATTCTATTTTGGTCTGGTATTTCTTTAGTGGCATTTGTTTTGTGCATGGGTTTATGGTTTAAGAAAGGCCACATGATACATGTAAGAGGAGTCCCTTAGTGGGATGGTAAAAGGGGAAATGCACTATCCTTACCAGAGGTCAAACCAAGGCCTGGGAAACACTTGTCGGTGGGGAGGGAAGGAGGGGGGCAGGGAATGAAAGTCCCACTTCTCACTGCCATGTTTCATTAAGGGGAGGCACTATAACGTTATAAAGCAAGGTGTTTGAAATGCCACATTAGGGCTCACTTTACAATTTACTGGCTGTGTAACCATGGGGCAGTTATATAAGCTTTCAAAGTCTTAATTTTTATCATCTGTAAAATAGAAACGATAGTACCTCCTTCATAAGTGTTTACTTGCTTGTTGGTTTGTTTTGTAATGATTAAATGAGATTTTGCCTATACGTAGACCTCTTGGTTCTGGATCTATAGTACCGCGACCTATCCTTGGTTGTGGTGGTGATGGTGGTAGGGAAAGGGGTGGTTCTTTACTATTTATTTCCACTGCAGCTCTCTATTTCAATAAGTATAATAATTCACTCAAACTAAAAAAAAAAAAAGAAAAAGAAAAAGAAAAAAAAGAATTCATAATCTGGGACCCTTTAGACATAAGTGCATTCTCAAATGCCCCTTTAAGTCAAAATGCCAACCCATATATCTGTCTTTGGCAAGATTTGTGGCAGTTGCTTTTCCATAAAGTTGATTTAAAGGCTTTGGCGACATGGTCCAAATATCTCCAATCTCTTCTTAATAAGGTTAGGCACTATATTTAAACCCTCACTGAATCCATTGATGTTTTCTGCTTGTCGGAATAAGGCTTACTTAATGTTGTCTGCCTGTAAGTACATATGAAACATTGGTTTTCAGCTCTGGGACTGCTAACTCGAGAATGTGAAGTTCTGTCCCTCAGTAAGTGGATGAACTACAATCACAAGTTTCTAAGAACTACCAAGGCAGGGAGAGGGTATACTTGCTGTTGGGTGTTCACACCACCTGGAATGTTCCAAGCAGTAGCTCGGTTCCCCCATCCCTACTGGGACACTGGTGGCCTTGCACCCCACACTCCCTCCCTTAAGCCACCTAGAAAGAGTTGCAGTGGCTACTGCCATCTTGGTCAGAAGTGTCGTGCCAGGATATCAACTGCAG
The DNA here is from genome assembly GCF_046562875.1 of Panthera onca. Taxonomy (NCBI): domain Eukaryota; kingdom Metazoa; phylum Chordata; class Mammalia; order Carnivora; family Felidae; genus Panthera; species Panthera onca. The sequence goes on from NC_138342.1 coordinate 173,857,617, forward strand.
CATCTAATTACGACTACATCAACCTCCCTGAAATTACTTCAACCCAAACCGTACTGACAGGAAGGTGGAATCCAAGAATAATCCAGATTTGAGCAAAGAAACCAGGAAGAGGGTCGACATTTTGGAGAATTCAGTATCAGGGCTTCCTACACAAGGAAGTAGCAAATTTCTTAGCGAGCAAATGCTATTAACATTCTCCTTAAATTCGACGCTTTAACTCGACACGACACAGAGCGTTTGGCATGGGCTGCATTTCCTGTCACAATTTATTTTGGAGTTAGAAAATGTTTTTGACTCAAAAACTAACTGAAAGCCCACTTCTCTGCTGTCATAAATAAAATCATCTCGCCCATCTCAGTAGGACTTGGGGCCTATCCAAGAGCTGCCCACAAACTAGAGAGAGATGAATAACTTTTGAAAAGGGAGAATACGCGCTGTAGAAGGAAGGACTGAGGGTACAGCTTTCTCCAAAGGATTTGGAGAAAGTGGCTGGAGGCACAAGATGGCCTCCGAGTTCTCTGACAGACTCTTCCTTCCCATTTCAACCTCCTTGGAGGGTCAAGTCACAATGTGGACGACCTCGTGGGGTAAATAAAGCAATTTGGTTGTCTCTGTAAGTGCCAAAGCCCTTCTTGTGGATTACTGAAGGCAGGAGGCACCTCTTAGGCTTCAGAGACCCAGCAGGATGGTTAACACTGAGCTTCCTGGCAGAGTTCTTAGAACACAGGAGACTCTCAGTAAATGCTTGACTGATGAAGTATCACATCTGCTGTTGTTAAATGCGATTTCTGCATCTTTCTTATTCATCTGTCAGCTTTTATCACTGTTGAAGCATCTCTTCAAAGGCCATTAAACTTTCCTCAACTTCATTATTTCATGGCCAAGTTTCTCATGGAGCCACTGGCACTATCTCTGGCGCCTCATGATAGTCCTATTTACACCATATACCACACTATGCTGTATCGGCCTTTTGCCCAGCTCGGCTAGCCTTCAGCCAGGGAGGGGGGACTCAGTCTTGTTTATCATTTTCACCCAGTGCCTCGTGTAGTAGACATCATTTCGGAAGTGTTCTGTAAATAGCTATTCCATAAACAAAGTCTTATACCCAAAGTTAAAGCTTTGTGTTTCTGCAGCATTTAAACTGATATCTATCAATTAGAAGAGTCCTGAGGGGGGTGGTGGGGAAGGTTGTTTTCACCATGAATCAAAACTGGATTGTGCAATCTGCATGAAACAAACCACGTCTGAATGCTTACCTTTACCTTCTATTGTGTGCTATTCTCCTTCCTGCTAATTTTGCTGCCAGAAGTCCAGGTGGAGAGCAAAACACTTTAATTATGTCTCCTTGGTAAAAATGTAAAACAAAAACCATAATTTTTAAGCACACTTTTTTCTTCAGGTGCTGTTTTGTTTTGCTGTATTTTGTTTAATGGGTGCTATTTCCTCTTTAAAAGTCAAGTCTAGAGCGCCTTGGGCTTTATGCTACAAGAATTCAAAATATCTTTCTTCAACATTTTGGCAAATATTTGTTGAGTTCCTATTATTGTAGGACACCGTTCCAGGAGCTAATGAGAGAGATGGAAAGATGGACAAAATCGCTGCTCTAACTGAGCTTAAATTCTAGTGAGGGGGAAATAAGCAATAAGCAAATACACAAGCAAATGTCATGAAATAGTCAGTGTTGTAAAGAAAATAAAATACGTGTATGTCCAAAGTGCAAAGCTTGCACAGAACTACTCTGGAATGGGTGGTCAGGGAAGGGCAATCTAGAAAGGTGACATTTAATCTGAGACCTGAAAGAGCCCAGGAGTCAACCCTGAACCAGGGTTGTCCCCGGGCAGAGAGAATTGACAGGAGATCCCAAGGTGGGAACATGCATGTTCCAAGGAACAGGAGATCATCTTCTGCTGGCCTGCAGGCTCTTCCTAGGTAAGTGCCATAGACCAAATGTTTGTGTCAAAATTCACATGTGGAAATCCTAACCCCCAATGTGAAGATATCAGGAGGTGGAGCCTTTGGGAGGTGATCAGGTTATGAGGATTGAGTGCTGTTATAAAAGAGACCCCAGAGAGCCTTCTAGCCCCTTCCACTCTGCGAGGACAGAGTGGAACCAGAAAACAGAGACAGGCCGTCTAGGAACCAGAAAACAGGCCCTCCCCAGTCACAGTCTGCTAGCATCTTGCTTTTGGATTTTCCAGCCTTTAGAAATAAGTGTCTGCTGTTTACAAGCCACCTAGTCTATGGTGTTCGGCTAGAACAGATTAGACAGATTAATCTGCTGTACTGATTAGGACAGTAACCACATGGAGCTGACTGCCAGGGCTAGCTCTGGGTTTTCTTTCTTTTTTTATTTTTATTTTTATTTTTTATTTTTTTTTCAATATATGAAATTTATTGTCAAATTGGTTTCCATACAACACCCAGTGCTCATCCCAAAAGGTGCCCTCCTCAATACCCATCACCCACCCTCCCCTCCCTCCCACCCCCATCAACCCTCAGTTTGTTCTCAGTTTTTAACAGTCTCTTATGCTTTGGCTCTCTCCCACTCTAACCTCTTTTTTTTTTTTTTTTTTCCTTCCCCTCCTACATGGGTTTCTGTTAAGTTTCTCAGGATCCACATAAGAGTGAAAACATATGGTATCTGTCTTTCTCTGTATGGCTTATTTCACTTAGCATCACACTCTCCAGTTCCATCCACGTTGCTACAAAGGGCCATATTTCGTTCTTTCTCATTGCCCTGTAGTACTCCATTGTGTATATAAACCACAATTTCTTTATCCATTCATCAGTGGATGGACATTTAGGCTCTTTCCATAATTTGGCTATTGTTGAGAGTGCTGCTATAAACATTGGGGTACAAGTGCCCCAATGCATCAGTACTCCTGTATCCCTTGGGTAAATTCCTAGCAGTGCTATTGCTGGGTCATAGGGTAGGTCTATTTTTTATTTTCTGAGGAACCTCCACACTGCTTTCCAGAGCGGCTGCACCAGTTTGCATTCCCACCAACAGTGCAAGAGGGTTCCCATTTCTCCACATCCTCTCCAGCATCTATAGTCTCCTGATTTGTTCATTTTGGCCACTCTGACTGGCGTGAGGTGATATCTGAGTGTGGTTTTGATTTGTATTTCCCTGATGAGGAGCGACGTTGAGCATCTTTTCATGTGCCTGTTGGCCATCTGGATGTCTAGCTCTGTGTTTTCAAGAGACCTTGGCTTCACCAAAGGCACTGTAACAAAATCCACTGAACAAATCCACATTGCACATCTCTGTTTAGGCAGCCAATGGCATAAACCAAACTTATGATCCCCCTGAGATCATCAGATCATCAACAACCTTTACAATCTTTCTGTTCCTGGAACTTGAAGACTGGAATAACCATCTTCCTTACTTCTATGTGTGCTTTGTACAAACACACCACACACACACACACACACACACACACAGTTTCAGAAGGGCATGATCTTCTTTGAGGATCCTGACCACATTTCTGTTACTTTTTTGTTTATGCTGCACAATTTAGCAGTAGAGAGGCCAAGCAGCCCCGGAACTCTCTGTCCTTGCCTTCCTTTTCCACACATGCACACAGCCTGCTCTACATATTTATATTAACCCCTTCACATCTGATCCAGTTTGTCCAACCAGTTTGTCTCACAAGTGGATTTTCCTGGGAGGCAGTGGCTGGTCTGTGGCCCCAAAGATGAGCGGAGGAGGCTTACTCACCCTGTACCACCCCTCAAAGAAATGCAGAACCACCGGACTTTAGCATCACTAAGCAGGTAGGGTTTTGCTTCCCACCCATGGGACTTGCCTACAAAGGCTACGGAGGGCTTTTGCCTTAAAATTGCATCCTCAATAGTTTATCAACAGGTTTAAATTGCGAAGAACTGTTGGTGGTGCTTTCCCTTGTTTTCTCATTTCATCTTTGCAGCAATCCTAGAGGCAGGTGCTACTCTTGCCTTGTAGAAGAGGGAAGGGCGGCCCAGGGAGGGTCTGCAAAATTACTTCTGGTCACACAGCCCATCACTTCCCGTTTGAGCTGGGATCTGAACTGAGAGCTCAAGAAATCCGCTTTTCTTTGCTTCGGGGTGCTGCCCAGGCTCATGGCAGCCTTGTCTGGGCTCTCTTGTGGGCCCTGCTTTCTTCTCCCCAGGGGCTTGGCCATTTGGTTCCTGGGTTTGTTGATGGGATTTTGCTTGCTCTGAAACTGCTGTAATTTGGTTCCTGAGGAATCACTTGAATCACTGAAAACATACAATAGGTGGCAAGACAGTGAGAGATGGTGGCGGTGGAGGTGGGCAGGAATGGAGAGAGAAAGAAGAAGAAAAGGAAAGCTCACATTTATGGAGCTCCTGCTACATCCCAGATATTGTGCATGGCTCTTTACAAGTAAGGGATCGCCTTAAAATTCTCCACCTCCCAGCCCCAGCCCTTGCCTCATAGTGTTACACTGATTCCCCAGGAATCTAAGGTCTGCTGGCCCATGGAAAATCCCAAAAATCCCAACTACTAACTGGAAACAGCAGCCACTCAATGATTTATTTTTATTTTTATTTTTTTAAGTGCCTCAGATTAGAAGTCCCTGGGAAAACAGACTTGCTGCTCTTGGGCACCTCTCTGTGGCCACCGCAAGAACATTCCAGAAAAACCATTAAAATGCATTGCTGAGCTGCTCAAAGGAACAATAAACCCTTGGCTTTCTTCTTGTCTGTCCTTTCTGCTTCCTGTTACTTGAAGACTATAAATGGTTAACAGAAATGTGCTTCTTAACTATTAGTGACTGTCCTCCAACATAAATATATGCTGAGAGGCTTTGAAATCGTAAGAGGTCTGAGCCACAGGCCGCTCTGCCAGTCAGCTGCTCTCTGCACCTCAGTTTCTTTGTCTGTAAATTGGGACCAACAATACCTACCCTTGCGGGATGTTGTGGAGACAGATGAAATGATGCATGTCCAAGTATCCAACTCCTTCAGTGGTTAATAAATGTTAGTTCCTTTCGTTTCCTTCTTTACTCTCTACACAGCATGATTTCCATAGGCAAGTCTGACATTGAACACTCTCAGATGAGAATAAATGCTGCTTTTTTTCTAAGCTCTGGCCTGAGTCTAAGGGAACAGCAAGCACATTTCTAGGAAAACCAAAAAAAAAAAAAAAACCAAACAAAAACAAAAAAAGGGTGGACTGGAGAAGTAGTCTGTGCAAACTGGGTTAGCTGCAGGGGGCTTTCAGAGAGAGAGGTGATCCCAGATGAAAGAGCTGAGTGAAAGGAAGTGTTTATGGCATGCCCTTTTGGGCAGGCTTTCAACAAAGGGTCCTGCCTAGAGCATTCTGAGCTGGCTGCTGACCGGGGCTTCCCTCTCCTCTCCTCAGCGAGCAGGTCCCCTGCTGCGGCAGCCATGTTTGAGGGCCTTTCATGTGCTTGCCTCAGCAGGAGAGGCAGCTCTCTGCTGAAAGGGCCAAACACAAAGGAGAAGGTCCTTATTCTCTTGTGTTTATTTTGTTGACTGCTGCAGCAAAACTCTACCTGTGGCTACCTTTCACAACAGAGTTCCTTCCTCCTTTTAGCTGCAGGAATATTTCCAAAGCAGACACTAACACAGGCTATTGCCCAAAGCACATATTTGCATGGCTCTAAAGGAACTAGAGGAGGACACCAGCCTCCCAAGAAGCCATAAGAGGGAAAACTAGGACCAGATTTGTTCTCCTGTCTGGTAGGGAGGGAGAGAAGGAGCCCTCAGGGAGGGAGAGCCCTCTGTGTGTACCCAACCCCTCTGCCTTTACCTTTGCCATCTCCTTGAAAAAGAGCATGGCCTTTGGGTACAGTAAGGCCTGGGTTTGAATTCTGCCTTGTTATTTGTGGGCTCTGAGACCCGGGAGAAACCACTAACCCTTGGCTGGGTTTCAGTTCCCACATCTGTGAAAGAAAGCCCTTGACTTTGTGAGAAGAAAGTATAACAAATGCAAAAACCTTGCAGAGTTAATAGAACATAAAAGATGCTCAATTGGTTATTTTTTTAATTAGTGGGGGAATGATATTAAAAAATCGCTTCCTAGAAAATGCATACGCTTGTGGTGTATTAATATAAAACATGTTTAAAGCAATTAATAAGAAGCACATATGCATTAAAAATATATTGAAGAATGAACTCAAAAATGTTGATTAATTCTGGGTCACAGAGTCTAAGACTATTTTTATTGCTTCATTTCTAGTTACCTATATTTTCTCATTTTTCAGCAATGAACATGTATTGCTTCTACAATAAAAAGAAGAGAGAGCTGAAGCTATATATGAATCTTAATAGTCCAGAAAAATGTTCAGGATACTTTATTGTAAACAAAAGCTTGGCTCTGCATAATACGATACTCTGATACTTGTAGATAACACATCGAAATTGCAGTGAGGATGTAGACTAAAACGCTTATAATCTCTGTGTGAGGTAATTATAGGTGCTTTTAATTTTCTCTTTTTTTACGCCACGTTTCCTACATTTTTATATTAGCTCTTAAAGCCCTGAAAGGAGAACAATTAAATTGTTTTAAGAGCATACAAAAAGAAAACAGACATTATTGACAGGAAATAAACATCTTGTACGTATATAAAATAAGTTAATAGAAAAAGATATATGGGTCGCTAAGCCTGCAGCAACAATGGCGAATAAACAGCATATTCAATATCCTGTGATATCCCCAAATCACCTTGTGTCTGGCCTCAATGCCTTTGCTCACATGCTTTTTCTGCCCAGAATTCTTTCCCCTCTGCGCATTCCCTCAGTACCATGTACGTCAGTCTCTGGAAAAGGCTACAGCATTTTACTTGCACTGCTTTGTTCACATAACCATCTTCCCTCCTAAACTGTAGGAACCAAGTCTCATGTACCTCTTTATCGTAACACCTAGCAAAGTGACTAAAACATAATATGTGCTCAATAAATGCTGTACAAGTAAACACATTTCTTTTTTTGGGGGGGGGGGGGGCGCGGCGCACCGAGCGGACGCCGAGCCTGTGACCTCTTTCTTTCTTTTATTTAATGCAAAACTGGTGTGTCCCCGCGCAGGGCTCCGCGGCCAGGTCGGACCCGGTGCGAGTAAACACATTTCTTAATGTGAATCCTGTCTCATATCTACTTTAAGGTCTATTGATCTCAATGCCTGCCAGTCTTAAAAATCTGGCTATTGGGAAATTTTAGGCCAAAATGACAGTTGTAAGTCTCGACAATTCTATTTCAAGTTCTTTCAGGATCAGTCTTCAAAGGGGATTGTTACCTCTGCTTTTGTTTATGTTAGGTTATTCATTAGTGTTTTCTAATTTTGGGTTATGAGCTCATCTTTAGCTAATTCATTGTTGCAGAGTTGTTTGAATTGGGAAGATGTTGTATTCCTATATATTGAATTTTTTATCTGCTATTTAGAAGCACCGGGGGTATTTAAAATGATGGATTTTGGTATTACCAGCTTGGAGCTTCCTGAACTAAGCAGGAATTTTACATTGATTCCCTCTCAAACCTGTGACAGGACAAACCTCTAGTTCAATGTCTTTGTTCTTTCCCCATCCAGAGGCCAGACAGATAAACCTTCCTTTATGCCAAGGAAGGATGCCTTTATGTTTATATATTTTTGTTTTGTTTTGTTTTGTTTTCCTCTTTAACACACCAGTTAAAGGCTACAACTTCCTCATGAAGATCCAAGAACTTACTTCCTATCCCTTCCTGTCTATAAGATGTCACTCTCTTGCTTACAAAGTTACCAATTACCCTTACAGCTTCTGTACTTGTAGCTCAAACTCACCATTCTAGTTTTCAGTATTTCTTCATTTCAATTGCTATTCTTCTTGCAGATTTGCAATGAAAACTGTGTTCGTTAAATCCTGTACAATTTTGGGGTATTTCATACTGGGAAAATATTTGGGCTTTCTAATCTACCATAATACATATTACTAGAGAATAGAAGTGATAACTTATTATTAAGATTACATTTCGACCCAATAGCTGAGGTTGCTTAACCTAGTTGAATACTTAGGAAATGAGATTTGAAGCCTCTATCAAAAGTGTTTTATTTACACCTATGCTGGTGATGAAAGATACTTCAAGAAATATAGGCTTCATTTTCCATTTTGTAGAAAACGAACGGAAGAAAAACTTATAAATACTCACATGGAAAAGTAATTTCTAAATTCTTCTGGCTCAACACCCAGAGTATTTATGTCTTGTAGCAGTATTTCTGGGACATTTATCCTTGACTTTTTCCTTTCTTTCAGTCTACTCGGCCAATTTGTCAGCAAATCCCAATGGCCTTCTCTTCTAATTGATTTTGAATCTGGAATTTTACACTCCCACTGCTAACACCATAATCTAAGCTACCATCCCCACAAGCCTCACTACAGAACCTTCTGGTTGATCACCATTTCTAGTCTTACCCTATACTGTCTATTCTCAACATAGCCAAACAAGATAGATGACATCAAACCTGTGAGCTATATTCTCCCGTTTAGGGCTTCCCCTAATATTTCCATAAAATGCAAAGTCCTTTCCGTTGTCTATGTGACTGGCGCCTGGCCTCCTCTCTGGTTAGAGAAAGAGGGGTCCAGCTATTGTGCAACTAGAGTTGAGAAGAAGGGAAGAATATTGTTGGCTAGTTATCAGAAATACTTCTTGGAGAAAATAGTCAAAGGAGTGCTGTTCAGTTCAGACTGGCCTTGTGTGGATACCCATTTGTTTTACAATGATTGTTTCACAATGGGGGCATTGAACTCCCTTACCCTTGCCCCACTGTGGACTGCACCAGCAAACAATCACAATAATCTCTTGACCTTGCTTTTTGTTGCACTGCCCTAAGGGTAGTCCAAGGAGCGTGCACATCTTCCATCTGCCCACTAAACTAAATATATGACCATCTTCAAGTAATGAACCACAGGGACTGGACATCACTATCCCTTCTATCTGCCAATGGCAGCTGGAAAAACTGGCCTTCTAAAACAGCTAAACTTTGTTCTAATATTGAGTCTCTGGTGTGTTCTAATGCTTTAGGATCAAAGTGGTTTATTGTTATAGAGCTAACTTGGAAAAAGAGATTTCCCTTTGAAATTAGAGAAGCAATTTCTTTTGTCGCCACCACTGTGCTGACAGAGATCATGATGCAGGGCTTGAACTCCCGAACCAAACCGCGAGATCATGACCTGACTCGAAGTCGGATGCTCAACCGACAGAAACACCCAGGTGCCCCCAAAACAGTATGTTTAGCTTAACATCACAGAGAGCAGAAGAGGATGTAGGAGAGTCAAATGTACCAAGTTCAGTGACATCAAAGCTAAGTATTAAAATTGAAGTCATATAGTTAAGAATTCAGAAACTGAATTATTTAATACCAAGCGAAATAAAACAAGAGGAACAGAGAGTGGGGTGTTTGAAGCCATGTTTTCAAATGCTAGTTAGCATTTTAAACTATTCCATGGATGTCCTTAGCAATAAGAAAGGGCTGGGCCAGTCCTAATGGCTTACCTATGTTAGGGAGTAACCTCACGAGACCCCTCTTCTGACTCCTCCTAGCCCTTGCTGGTCCCCATGAAATATTTCTAAAGCATCTGCTCTGCTCTGTTTGGGAATTATTCTAGATGTTTCCTGCCCTTGACACTCAAACTTTTCTCTCTGTTGGCAGCTGGTTTTACAATCTTCATTCTTTTCCTTGAATAGAGACTAGCCCTGCAAATTGACCACCTAGATAAGTCTGCTTTCTTTTTTTCTCCTCCAAAAGTGTCTGCATGTGGGGTTAGCTTAATATTTTTTAATCAAGATTTATTTAGTCAAACACATTAGTCTTATACACAGGGTATATTGTATAAAGGTATTACCCTTATACAAGGGTATATATAGGGTATAGTCAAACACATTAGTCTTATATACAGGGTATATTGTATAAGGGTACTACCCTTATACAAGGGTAAATTCAACCCTTGGTATCAGAGATAAATGTTGAGTTCCAATGATCTCCAATTGTGGGACTTCATAGTAAAACCCTTACTCAAATTCATGTTATGGGTGTTTTTCCATGGCAACAAATGAAATACAAATCTTATACTACCTAGAAATTAAAGAAAAGGAAACAGTTTACTCATGAAATTTACTATAAAGTAAACTACACTTCTAAAACACTATCTTAAGAATTATATTTCTATCCAATTTCCATCTGAGTATGATCACTTGACCGTAGCAGTGAAACCACATGAAAGAAAATTCAAAATTACTTTAGAGGAGAAACAAAAAATTGGCAGTGTTTCTGAATCAACAGAAGAGATTTGTGAAGTAGCAATGACACATGTAGACTCCCTAGAAATCAAATTAGGAGGATATAATTTAGTAGCAAGATTCACATTTATATAAATGTACATTTATAAAACACTACCCTAAGATTTAGAATTCTTTCAGACTACCACTAGAGCTATTGTATAATCACTTTGAAAATAGCAATAAAACCAAGGGAGAAAAAGAAATCAAAATTACTGTACCAAGTCCAAGAAGAAAGACAAAAAAAAATTCTTTGGTTGTTCTGGATTATTCAAATGGGTTTGTTAACAATAACAAAAACATTAAAACAAAAGCATACTTACAAATAGAATCAAAAGAAAGCAATTTATAAGATTGACATTTAAATCATCTACAAGTATAAAACATTACCCTAAAAATTATAATCCTACCAAGCTTCCAGTGAGCCAAAAGACAGCCTTCATTTTTACTTGGCACTTTTTAAAAAAAATTTTAATGTTTATTTGTTTTTGAGAGAGAGAGAGAGAGAGAGAGAGAGAGGGAATGAATGAGTGGGGGAAGGGCAGAGAGGGAGGGAGACAAAGAAACTCAAGCAGGCTCCAGGCTCTGAGCAGTCAGCACAGAGCCTGATGTGGGGCTCAAACCCACAAACCATCAGATCATGACCTGAGCCTAAGTCGGACGCTTAATTGACTGAGCCACCCAGGTGCCCCTTTACCTGGCACTTTCTTAAACTGTAGATTCTGGGATCCGTTAGTTAGTTTCACAAACTAGTTGCAATAACGCCAGGTTATTGCAAGCAGCTCAGAATAATATGGTATGGCAACCTTGGCCTGGCCTTAATCTGCTTCTCCTGAGGATGGGATCATTCCTGACACGAATGGTCCCATCCTCTGTCCGCCCCCTGCCTCTCCCCCTCCCCTGTTCTCACTCTCTCTCAAATATAAATAAATGTTAAAAAATTTTAAACATACTGTTTTTGACTCCAACAAGAAAATTCTTTGTTAGGTTCTTCCTGGGGAAGCCTACTTTTTTCTGACTGCCCACTTCCTTACTCAATACCCTTAAATCCAGGTTAAACATTCATTATGTCCTTTATTCTTTTCAGGTTAGGTGGGCTCCTCATGAAATAAACGATCCTGTTATGACTACTGCTTGGATCATTTTCATTCTTGGTTAATTATTATGATTTCTTGATGACAAAGATTGTAGGACTACCATCAACACTTCATGGTAGAAAAAAACACTACTTTATATCGTATATAACATTTCATCTGATTTCTAAAGAGGAGTAGAGGAGACTTGGTGTCCAACAGCCTCTAGGCTGGGTCCACTACATGATCCATGAGCCGGAACCAAATATTCTTCTCTTTAGACGACGTCTTCCAAAAGAGCAACCAAAATGAAGTATATCTGGGGATCGTCGATTAGATCTTTTTCAAATGTAATGTATATGTGTATATAAGGTAGTACTCAGTGAATACTTGAAAAATGTGCAAATCGTTCTTCCATACCTGTGCATCAGCTGTATTCTTCACAGCAACAGAGCTCAGTTAAATGCAACTGCAAGTAGGTTACTGTAAGGTATTCAAGATAAATTGCTTCTAGTCAGTTTTCCTCTTAATATAAGTGCCTGTTTGATTTTGCCTGTTATTTTTGTTAAAGTTTGTATGTTGCATTTAAAAAAATTTCATATTATATATTTCATATTATATACATTTCGTGTTATATATAATATTTCATATTATATACATTTCATGTTATATATAATATTTTGTATTCAAAAATGAAGGCTGTCTTTTGGCTCACTGGAAGCTTGGTAGGATTGTAATTTTTAGGGTAAGGTTTTATAATTTTAGGTATTTTCCCAATTTATAGAAAACAGGATCTGACACTGCAGTTGGTTGAGATGTCTTTAAAAGCTCTTAATTTCTATCAGTTCTCCCTCCACCCCATTTCTTCCATGTGAGTTATTTCTTGAAGAGACTTCTTTAAGTTGTGGAACTTCCCATATCCTTGTTTGGCTGATGATACCATCGTAGTCTCTTTTCGTCTGTTTGTCTGCCATATTTCTTGCCATTTATCTGGTAGTTAGATTTAGGAGTTTGATTAGATGAAGTTTCAATTTTTGTGCAAGACTGTTTCATATATGCTGTGTACTTCCTATTGCACATGGTATCTGTGTGTCTCACTCTTCGTGATGCTGTTAAGATAAATCAGTGGGTTCAGGTTTTTTAGCTCCATCCAGCCATTTTGTCTCCCACTTACATTCCACCTCATACTTTTTAAATTTTTTATTTGTAAGTAATCTCCATGCCCAGCATGGGGCTCGAACTCACAACCCTGAGATCAGGAGCCACATGTGGCACCCACAGAGCCAGCCAGGCGGCCCCTACCTCATACTTTTAATAGCCATGCTGTTCAGCCATTGCTGCCTTGTCCCCGTGCTTCATTAGGAGTTGTGAAGAGTGAATCTCTAATTCTAACCTTTCTGTTGCATTTATTATCTTTTCAAACTATTTGGGTACCCTGAAATAACAGCAGAATAGAGACTTGATTTTTTCCTCTTATTTACCAGTTTTCCAAATAAAGAGTTAGTTCCTTAGGTGATACAAGGCTGAGCAATGAGGGATTTAAAAAAAAATTACTACATATTCATGGATTTCTATAGATATGTTAAGATCAAATCAGTCATTATTCTTTCTTGAGCCCAAACTATTCCATCTTTAGCCAAAGGGTGCCCCTTTCTATTTGCTCTTGGGTTCTTTTGACAAAACCTCAGTAGTATTTGATAGCTACCTTGCTTTCTGGCCTAACAAAATGTCACAGGCTCATCTTACACAATCCCTGCCCTGGTTCTGAAATCAGTCATTTCCTAAAGGGGTCTCTGTTCCTCTTCAGTGGGCAATGGCATTTAGATGACCCATTTGGACACTAGGGCTGCTCATAGCCAAGAGATTGCCATTGCTTCTTGGCCTTCTCAGTGGACACAGCCTGCATACATGCATTTTGTAGAAAGAGAAAATTTAATCATGAATTCATACTACCATTGCCAATTTAAATTTTCCATTCTACAACTTATCCCTAACATCATTGATTTTGAAACCTGTACCTTTTCATCTCTCACTGAAGACCTTGATTTCCAACAATATCAATTCAATTATTTACTATTTTATTTATACATATATATATAATACAAATACACGCAATAGCATGTAAATAACAAGACTAGTATTATTACTAACAAATAGTGTTACTAAATGTAGCTTGATTTCTTGGCCATTTTTTTATCCTTAAGATGTGTCACACTAAGATTATGTAGTCAAAATAATGAGTTTTAAAGTCAGTTTCTTATTTTTCCATGCAGTTATGTCAGTAACTCCTGATATACTTTGATTTATGGCTTTTTTTGTCCTTTTGCAAAATGCTTTGCTATTTTCTTTTAAAAATGTAGCATGTAAACCATTTACATGATTCCAAAGTCAAACTATAAAACACAATATATGAAAATAAGTCTAGCCCTTATTTCCATCTCTTACATCCTGTTCTTCTTATATGCAACCATTTTTATTAGTTTGTGATTTATACTTCCATTGCTTCTTCTTTAAAATGTAAGCAAAGCACACATCTTTCTTCGAAGGAAGGCAGCGTATACAGGGTCCCAGTCTTGCTTTTTTCACTTAATGTATCCTGGAGTCTGGTGGCCTTCCACAGAGATGGTCTTCATTCTTTTGTAAAGCTTCACAGAACTGCATTCTGTAGATATACCGTGGTTTATTCAGCCAGTCTTCTGTGGATAGACACATGAGCTCAACAAACGTTTACTGCATGGCTAAATTGTGCCAGGCCCTGGGGATAAAGACGTGGTCTCTGGCCTCAGGAAACTCAGAGTGAAGAGGGGGAGGTCTCTGCAATACAGGTAACTTTGCTCACAAGGGAGGGAGATCTTGGATCCACTTAGCACAAGCAGTGGGTAGAACAGGGAAAAGAGGCTGACACACAGGAGGGACACAGTAACAGTCTATTGCCTGGCATCTTGCTCCCACACGGGCCTTAATATGGGAGAATCCCCTTGGGATGAACTAGTTTTTGTCAATGTTTGAAATTACTTAGAAAATCATGAGAGCCACCGATTGGTCGGAGAAGGCAAGGCCAAATGAAAGACGCAAAGAGGAAGGTTCCTAACCACAAAATTCCCTCAAAAGAGGAAACGTAAATTAATACATAAGCTGTGGTTTAACAATTAAAAGCTACTGCCTGTAGAGAATGTAACACTCCCCAGAGCTTGCCCTAAGCTGTTGACACACACATATATAACTTCTTTATTTTTCATAACAATCCTAACAAGTAGGGACTATCATTTCTCACATTTTACCGTTAAAGAAATTAAGGCACAGAGAGGTTACTGGACTTTTTCTCCAAGGTCACACAGCGAGCGAACAAGGAAAGGAGCAAGGAAGACATCGCAGATAGGACACCCGCAAGTAGTGCCCTCTCCCAGGTGGGACCAAAGTCCTCTAAGTCTCTCCGGATCCGAACCACTCCCTGGGGAGGAGAACCTCCCTCCCTCCGTCCCTGCAAACATACACCCCACGATCGGAAAACCCCACAGGGTTTTCTCTGGATTCTCTGGGGTGGGGGTGAGGGAGCAGGAATCCCAAAGGCAGGCGGCGACCTTCTGGGTGCGTGGCGGAGGCGCGGGGCTGCTAGCCGAGGCTCCCCCTCCGAGAAGCAGCCAAGCCTGCTCTCCGACCCCTTCCGGTGTGCGACGCCCATTTCTTCGCGCTGCCGCTCCCGCCTTGGCACCAATCAAGTCTGCTTCCCGGGCTCCTACGATGCGGGGGAAACTACAGGAAGTCACGAACAAACTCCCGGGGACAGCCAGGCACCGTTAACCGCCGCTGGGGAGCCCAGGTCACTTGGGCACAATTCTACCCTCTGGGAACCCGCAGCTAGGGGACAAGCAGTGCCGACGCAACATGACACGGCGAGACAGGACACGTTCTCACACTGGGCCATGGTTGCCCAACCCGCCCCGCCTGTCTAAGCCGAACCAATGACCGCTAGGTGGTTGTGGGCCCCCTGCTCGAACCTGCAGATTGTCGAGGCCCGCTGGCTCGCTCCCGGCGCCGCCTGCCGCCCAGACCCAGTACTGCGCGCGGCCACACCGCAGCACAGGGCGCTCACACTCGAGAGGCGCCGCCTGCCGTCCAGAGCCCAGTACTGCGCGTGGCCACAGCGCAGCGCAGGGGGCTCACACTCGAGAGCCGGCCCCCGGCGCGACCGCGCCGGCCGAACCACCCATCTTGCTGGAAGGCCCCCCGCGTCGGGGTGGGGGTGGTCAGACTTCAGAAGTGCATCCTCGCCGGACACTGGCAACTGACTCCCCGCAACCCACGGGCAGCCATTTAAAAACTCCGGCTCCCGGCTACTAACACCTCGTATGGAACCAAAAAGCTAGGGCTCGAATCCAACTAGAAAATCAGCGTGACAACCTACAACCAGAACACCGACGGATATAAAGGACACTAACTTTTTGCATCACTCGAAGAGTAAAAGGATCCTCCCAAGTTCACGTCAGACGGGTTATGTGCCAGCGTCGTAACAAGGTTTAAGGGTGGCACATGTCACACAACGGCGTGAACACCCAATCATCACGCTTATGAACTACAAAAGGATCAGGCCACGCTTCCTGTTAAGGAGTACCGAGGATGTCCCACTGACTTTACAGAAAGGGTGACATACATAGTACTTATACACTCAGTCTCAACCGTAAAATCCTGTACACTTTTAAGACATTATCGATGTTCTTCTTTTGTTCCTACCTTACTAAATGAAAACAGAAACAAAACTAGCAAGAGGATCTATCTATGCAAATTTTTGCCCAAAGGCCACCTTTTCTGGAACCCTATTCTCTGTTGCTTTACGACAGTAGGTCGTGAAATGACGAAGTGTTGCCTCAATATCAGCGGAAGCTAGCTTTGTGCTTTGCGGCAGCGAGGATAGCTAGGTCCGGATCCTGATGGGCACAGGGCGTGCGGGAAGGTCTGGAGGTGCCCGTAGAGGTGTTCTGCTCATACCTTAGGGGGTTATTTCTTAAACTCTTGGGGTTTTGTTTTTGTTTTTAATCATCCGTTGGGAGTCTGAGATTCTCTTACTCCCAGAGAGGCTCCTTTCCCTTTCCTGCACCTTTTCCTCTGCAGACTTTACTTTTATTATGCTGGTTAGATTCTTGGTCCTCCGTCCCCCGGACGTCTTGCCGTTTTATTTGGCTTTAGTTGTTTTCTTCGGGAGAATTCCAGCATCCGAGTGATCTTTCTCTAGCAGATCCCCCCCCCCCCCCCCCGCCTCCATCTTGGTTCTCTGGGGGAGACCAGCTCATCACTGCCGCAGTCCGAGAAATGGAGCATGACCGCTCTCGGGAATCCCCATCGCGGGAAGGCACTTCCTTGCCGGGAGAGTGGTCTTCCTCGGCCCTCGGACAGTCCTTCTCCCAGATTTTGCACCGCCTTACCTGCCAGGAGTCCCGACGGGACAAGGCCAAAAGTGCAGCAGTTCAGGACCTCAGTGCTCTCATAGAAGCCACAGAACGCGATCAGTTTTTTGAGGGGAGTGGCACATCGCTCCACGGAATGCCCGAAATGCTGGGGCAGGTGGCAAAAGCCCTGGAGAAGTATGCAGCCCCGCCCAAGGAGCAGGAAGGTAGAGGTCATGGTTACTCTGAAGTGGCCGAGAAAGCGGCAGCAGTTGGCTTAGTATTTCTTAAACTCTTGGGGAAATTTGAGGCGGCCAAGAATTCCTTGGTTTGCCCTAAGTGGAAGACAGGCCTACGTGACTTGGCAGGACCCATCTATATTTTTGCGGTCACACACAGCTTGGAGCAACCATGGACCAGCCCAAGATCTCATGACGTTGCTGGAGAGGTGCTCGCCTTACTCCTTCAAGTTACTGAGTGTGGTTCTGTGGCAGGATTTCTGCACGGAGAAAATGAAGATGAGAAAGGGAGATTTATTTTAATAATGGAACTTCTTAAACCCGATTTGAATAAGTGAGTATTCTTGTTGAGAGAGCTACTTACTTGAGCTTCAGCCTAACGTTTTAGAATGTTAGATAGAGCTCAAAGAAACTTGAGTTTCTTCATCAATAAGATAAAGGTGTTGTAATAGGAGATTTCTTAAGGCCCAGAAAGGTGATTTGCTATAAATGACATTAGACATTGGCAAATTCTACATTAGAGCCCCGGTCTTCAGACTCCCCATTTTCTACTGCTCTTTGCCATCCTCCTGACAACTGCCCTTGACATTGGAAGTTCTGTCCAAATTATTTATACTGAACTTTCTTCAGTTAGGTGAGAATGGGATTTGGAGAGGATTTAAACTTAAGTGGTTTGAATTTAAACTCGGGGATCTTGAAACTCATCAACAGTTATTAGATAAGGATGGTTATTAGATATGGAAGCAGTGTTTGGGATGAAAAACACCCTATAGATTGCTGTTAGCTAAAGTATTTTCTGTCAGTTCTACCTGCTATTTTGTTAGTATTTGTGACACCAGAGTGATGAGAGAAAAAATGTGCACATAACTCTCACTTAACCAGGAACTTGGAGTTCAAAGGCTTGGTTTGGAGGTAGTCTGGTACTTCTTTTTATTGCTTCTGAGTAGAACCAGGTCAGAGGGCTTCTCTGAACCTGTTTCATTTTTTTGTAATATAAAGATAATATTATCTATTACAGAGTTATTTTGAAGGTTAGTTGAGTAAAGTGTGTAAACCCACTTTATAAGTTGTAAATTGCTGTTCAGATATTGACTCATTTACTCCCTTACAATAATTACAGTGATGCTTGAAGATGTTTCCTTTACTTCTCTCCCGTGTCAGCACGTCTCCTCTGTAACCACCCACAGATTCTTTACAAGCTGTTGGTTTTAAATGGATCCTTCTCATTGGATTAGCTTTAGACCCAGAGCCCTGGGTGATTATTAAATGTATTTAGTGTAAGTTATTTTGATTTAGTATGCATAACATCAAGAGATATCTTATGGGGGATGTATTTTTTTCAAGGGCAAGATAATGCTTTATTTAGCTTGAAGAGTTTAATTTTTTTTTTTTTTTGCTAGCTAACACTGTATCACTTTACTTCCTGTGGTTTCACATTTCTATATAGAGAATCCTGGAAGAATAACCCTGCCACAAAACATGTTTTCTCATGGACTCTGCAGCAGGTCTCTCGACCCTGGCTGAACCAACATCTGGAGAGGATACTTCCCCCATCGCTGCTCATCTCGGATGATTATCAAACAGAGAACAAAATACTGGGTGTCCACTGCCTCCGTCACATCGTGCTTAATGTGGTGAGCGACCTCTGCACTTTGTCATCTGTGTTGATGGGACAGACTGAGTCATGATATCACTATTCTTGCCTTTTCATATTTCCTATTAACTTTCCATTAATGCCGTTACGTGAAAAAAATCACTGATTTATATTTTTTCTTTATATTTTCCTTCTGCCAGCCTAGTAGATTGTGTCTCGTAGGTAATATGTGGAAGACACCTGGGCCATGATCACGCGGGTCAAAATGAATAACCAGACCTTGAGTAATTAACAGTTGACTTTCAAGGAGCAAAAGAATCGGAAACTGAAAGGGATTACACACACCCAAATGCGCAAGCTGTTACTCAAGGAAACTTTTTTTTTTTTTCCCTCTTAACTATGTGTTGTGGAGCTTTTAAAAAAGTATACACAGAAGTAGAGGGTGCTGTTCTGGGCCCAGCACCCTTCTGCTGCACCACTTTGCCGAGAGTGCTATTGTGAATCCTTTGGTGTAATAGACCCTACGTACCCATAATTCAAGTTCGAAAATTATCCATGGTTTGGCACCGTTGGGAAGCTTTTAACTGGGTAATTTGCTTGCAGCCAGCTGCTGATTTGCTCCAGTATAACAGAGCCCAGGTCCTCTACCACGCCCTTTTCAACCACCTGTACACACCGGAGTACCGCCTCATCCAGGTAACCGTACGATTTGTTTATTGGCTGTGAGTCTCAGTTCTCAAATTCGAGTAGAAGGTGGCAGTGTGCGAATAAGAATAGTTGAGCCCTTTTCCTCTCTTGGAAAATGAGGATGATAACTAAGTCAGGGCCAACTTGAAAATAAAGAGGTAGCAAATGACTCGTGAAAATGTCTCGATACTGAGCAGGCATCCACATTGCTGAGTCTCCACAGAAAAGCCAGTGTTTTATCTTCATCTGGGTGAATTACACATTATTTGAGGGTGGCTTTATGTGTGAAAAGTTCTGTTTTACTAATCTTAAGTGTTCTTCTCTGCTCCTCTCTATGAACTCACAGTTGAAACTCCTTGTAGGTTAGATGTTCCAGTGCCATTCTTTCATCCAATACACATTAAATACCTACTGTGTGCTAGTAACCACTGTCCGTTCCAAGAATGAATGAATCAAATCAATGAATCTTAAAGCCCTTCTGGCTTTAAGAAACCCTTTGAGGGGCGCCTGGGGGGCTCAGTCGGTTGAGCGACCGACTTCAGCTCAGGTCATGATCTCGCGGTCTGTGAGTTCGAGCCCCGCGTCGGGCTCTGTGCTGACAGCTCAGAGCCTGGAGCCTGCTTCGGATTCTGTGTCTCCCTCTCTTTCTGCCCCTCCCCCACTCACACTCTGCCTCTCCCTCTGTCAAAAATAAATAAACATTAAAAAAAAATTAAAAAGAAACCCTTTGGAAAGACATGTAAATAAATGAGTATTTTTACATATCTACAGTGCAGAGTGATAAATCTATTAGAAGACATTTGTATAAAGGGCAGCACATGTCCAGCAAAAGGCAGTTAACCAGGTTTGGTGGTGTTGGGATGGTTTTAGGATTTGGGAAGGAGGTGATATTTGACGGATGAATAGAACTTTCTTAGGATGGGAGAACATTCTGAAGACAGAGAAAACAAGTTATGTAAAATCAGAGGTGGAAATAACCTTTTTTGTGCCTGCCCTCCCTTCCCTTGTCCCCCTGCCACCTTTCATTTTAAATATTAATTTAGGTATTAAATTGAGGATCCAGGTACTAAGAGCCAAAAAGTTTAGGGCTCTTTAGATGGTGGTTTAAAAACAAAACAAAACTCAGAAAAACCAAAAATCTCAGAAGAGCTAGAAGGGAGTGCCTTGACACTGAAACTTCAGATAGGGTAGGTCAAACTGGACACAGATGAGGACCATCTTAGATTCTGTTCAGGAGTGGTTTTACTGTAAGTGTGTATAACTACTGCTTAAACTTATTTAATGGCAGGGGCGCCTGGGTGGCTCAGTCGGTTAAGCAGCCGACTTCAGCTCAGGTCACGATCTCGCGGTCCGTGAGTTCGAGCCCCGCGTCGGGCTCTGTGCTGACAGCTCAGAGCCTGGAGCCTGTTTCAGATTCTGTGTCTCCCTCTCTCTCTGCCCCTCCCCTGTTCACACTCTGTCTCTCTCTGTCTCAAAAATAAATAAACGTTTAAAAAAAAAAAATTAAAAAAAATAAACTTATTTAATGGCAATGGACTTAGACTCCTAAAATTTGGGTTAAAGTCTGGGGCGCCTGGGTGGCTCAGTCAGTTGAGCGTCCAGCTCTTGATTTCGGCTCAAGTCATGATCTCACAGTTCGGGATTCTCTCTTGCTCTCTCTCTAACCCTCCCCTCCTCAGGCTCTCTCAAAATAAATAAATAAACATGAAAAAAAAATTAGTTTGGGTTAGTCCCAGGTGTGCTCATGAAGTCCCATTTCATAGCTTAGCAAAGAACAGTCTTGAGTAGATGTTAACTTGTTTGGAGATAACGTAAAATAAATTTGAAAATATAAAGTAAGGGGTGTGTGGGTGGCTCAGTTGGTTAAGTGTCCAACTTGGCTCAGCTCGTGATCTTAGTTCATGAGTTCAAGCCCCACATCAGGCTCTGTGCCAACAGCTCAGAGCCTGCAGCCTGCTTCAGATTCTGTCTCTTTCCCTGTGTGCCTCCCCTGCTTATACGCTCTCTCTCAAAAATAAACACTAAAAAAAAAAAAAAAAAAAAAGAATATAAAGTAACATACACTTGGGGTGCCTGGGTGGCTCAGTCAGTTAAGCATCTGACTTTTGATTTTGGCTCAGGTCATGACTTCACGATTTGGGAGTTCCAAGCCCATGTTGGGCTCTGCACTGATAGCACAGAGCCTGCTTGGGATTCTGCCCCCCTCTCTCTCTGCCCTCCTCCACTCATGCGCTCTCTCAAAAAAAACATTAAAAATAATATACACTTCCTGTGCTTTTACTAGTATCTTTCAGAATTCTATAATGTGGACCCCACAGACAGATTAATATGGGTGCTAGACGAGTCAGTGAATGCAAATGAACGAACGCTTCTTTTCTGTTACTTCCTCCTAGGCTGTGCTCTCGTGTCTGCTGGACTTATTCCCCGTCCTGGAGAAAGGCCTGCACTGGAAGGGAGGTGGGGCTCGACCCACCACACACTGTGACGAGGTGCTGCAGTTGATCCTGACCCACATGGAGCCAGAGCACCGCCTTCTCTTACGCAGGACCTATGCAAGAAACCTGCCAGCGTTTGTGAAGAGGCGAGTGCCCAGCCGCTGGTCTGGCCGCACCCCTCAAGTTCATCCCTGTGGTGCCACATCTTCTCTTCCCTTTTCAGGTTGGGGATCCTAACTGTCCGGCACTTGAAGAGGCTGGAGCGAGTTGTCATCGGCTACCTGGAGGTTTATGATGGGCCAGAGGAGGAGGCTAGACTGAAGACACTGGAAACCTTAAAACTTCTCATGCAGTACACTTGGCCTAGGTAAAACAGCCAAGCAGGCAGGTGGGCCAAGAGGGACAAAACTCAGCCAGTTTTCACTTCAGAACTTGCCCAGGTATACTTTCAGTACAAAGTATTAAGGACAGGCCTGTTTTTACATTGCTATTGAATTTTGAACTGAAGTTGCATTGAAAAGGTAAAATACACCCATTGTTAACTTCAGGTGTATATCCCTCAATTTATAATGCATATTAGAATTTCAGAGTCCACTTAGAAGTGCTGTAATAGACATGCTTAACTTTGTTCACCCTAAGGTTTTTGAAATCTAATTGAGAACAGAGAACTTCATAGCTCATTACTGAACATGTGTGGAGCAGTGACCAGGAGAATACTGAGAATATCATTGCTTAGAAAGCATTCCAACTCTGGCTTGAGGTGGTGTCAGGAACAATTAAGTGGAAGGGAAACATGTTAAGTCAGCAGAATACTTTCTTGCATCAACAAAGTTTAATTCAGCTGGAGTCCGGTGCTCTAACATCTGTATCTGTTCTGAACCACAGTACTCTCATTTCCTTAGAATGTACCCAACCTTTTCTCTTAGTTACATCTGGAACTGGACTGCCTTGGTTTACTTACAGTCTTTCTCCTCCACTGAACTGTAAGACCACTTTGGTATATTGAGTATATGAAAGTTTAACCAGTACCTGGTTCTTAAATACACAAATATTTGAAGAATGAATGGACTAATATAGACTGAATAGATGGATGAAAGAAACTGAATCCAGTTAACATTGGCAGGCCTTTAAAGAGCAGAGACTAAGCTTCCAAGTCGGGATTGGCAAGCCCAAGTAGGAAGGTGAGAAAATCAGTGCCCTGTATGGCACGAGGGGGGGCTGGGGAGTAGGAAACAGCAGGTTTTATGTTGACGATAGGTGGAGGACTGAGCAGCAAATAGTATAGGAAACTGCTAAATACTTACTAGATCAAGGGATGTAAACTTTTATTCTCCCAGTCACATTTCTGTCCAGAGATATGGTTTACTGTGCATATTTTTGCACTACAAGCTCCATTATTTTTCAGCTTCCATTAAGGCTTTTAAGGTTTTTTTGTTTTGTTTTTTTATGTAAGAAAAACTACATACAATTTGCCATTTAAAATGGATTCAGTGGCATTAAGTACCTTCACGATTTTGTACAACCATCACCACTGTCCTTTTCCAGAATTTCTTTTCATCAAAATAAAAACTTTCAAAAATGCTAAGAAGTTGAAGTTAAATGGGCTGGGCTTAACTGAGGGTAAAAGCTAGGATCTGGAATTAAACAGAAAATTCTAATTGTCAATTAGGTCCCAGAAGCCAAGCATATTTCACTTCATTTTAAATTTCCAGGCCTATGACTGTATAAAAGTTGAAGGACTGTGGGCCATCTGCTGTTCTCTGGCCCAAAGTAAAAGCCCCTGGTAAGGGGAGATCCCACTTCTCACTTTCCAGGTGGGGCGATTTCCTTACAGTAGAACCAAGCTTCTGGCTTGGCAGGCCAGAGTATGTGTATTGGAGCTATGCTGCAGAAAAAAGGGCTCAAAATGAGTTCAGAAATCTGGCGTCTCGTCTCTAGTTCTGCTTCCAGCTCCCTGGTCTTCTAAGTCATTTAACTTCAGTTCCTTCATTTAGGAAATAAGGGCTTTACAACTTAGATGGCCTTGGAAGTCTCAGTTTTAATATCCTGATTTTAGAGTATGAATGTAACTTTTTTCTTCCTGATTCCAGAGTTTCCTGTAGACGTGTGGTCTTATTGAAGGCTCTCTTGAAACTGATCTGTGATGTAGCAAGGGATCCAAACCTTACACCTGAGCCTGTTAAGAGCACCTTGTTAGAAGAGGCCACAGATTGCCTGATTCTCCTGGACCACTGTTGTCAAGGACAAGTGAAGGTAAGAGTCTGCAACCTGGTCCTTAGGAAGCTCCTATGTTTGATTATAATTTACTGTTCACATGCCTGACCAAGTCTGTAAGTGAACACGCATGGTTCAGGTTTTCACCTGGGAGCCCTCTAACCTTCAATAAAGGCGGATTAACTTATTCAACTTTTAAAGCTATTCAGAGGTATTTAGGCCAAAAGGCAAGAGGCTCAGGAGATGTCTCTGGGGTGAGGATAGAAAATGGGCAAAAGACTAAGCGTTCTTAAAATTTAAGTTCTGTTATATCTGATTTTTTTTTTTAAGGATGAAATAATGAGCTATAAGCCACCAAGAAGTAATAATATAGAGTAATTCAGATCCCAGAAATGTTTCCAGTTTTTCCAGGGCACCTGTATTTTTATTTATCCTTATTCTTATTTTTCCACATGGGAATTCTTTAGTTTCACATGTCACAAAAGTTAACTTGTCATAGCCAAAGCATATAATGGCTGTGTGTATATTTATATATATTTATAAACTATTGCCTCATTTCTTATCCCACTTAGAAATCTTCAGGTTATAAAGCAGCATGAAAAAAATTCATATCCTAACAATATTTATAGAGTATTGTTTGTTATCAGTTTATTCAAATTACTTCGTATTGGCTCTTTAATCTCTGGCAGTTTTCAAGTCCTGGATCCAATCTAATTTGCATTGGCTGGGATCAGTCTGCTGGTTCCTGAGCCAGCAGGACATCTGCCTACATGCCAACACAGCTTTTAAAGTTACACCTGTTCCATGAACTGTTCCCTAGTCTCATCCATTCTTTCTTTCTTTGAATATGGTACCGAGAAACAAGAACCGAGGTAAAAGGAACAGAAGTATCAATTAAAAAGAAAAAGCCTGTTTGGTTTCATATTTCAGGGTCTCCTGGTCAAAATTCTCCAAAGCTGTGAAGACAGCAAGGTGGTGAACTGTATCAGAAAAGTCCAGCAGGTTTCTGAAGGCACACCCTACGATGGAACTTAAGATTTGTCTTACTTTCCTAAAACAGGAAGACTTTTCTTCTTGTTCCAACTGTATAAATGGAATCATTTAAGAAAAAAGGTATTTTTACACTCAACAGTGTAACTTCGTTCTTTTTCCTTCTTTTATTCCCACAGAAGTAGGGAAAGGAGAACAAGAAAAAACTGAAATCTGAACATTTCTAAATAAAGTTGAGGGGGGGTGGGGGAGAAGGATACCAAGGAAAACAGGTGGGTAGCATTTAAAATTTAGAAATATTTACACCCACAGATTCATCTGTTAAGCTTCTTGGGCTCAAGCTGTTACTTCAAAACATATGCCAACACTATAAAAATACTGTTCACAACTTAAGGCTTTCTCCACTCCCAGATTTCCTTGCCCCACAGAAGCAGCATAAATATTAAAGACACAAATATTGTGTGAAATACTGTATGAAAGAGCAAAACCTGGAGGTATATACATGGTTAAGGTAAAAGAAAGGAGGATACTGAAAATGTTCAGTCCTGTTGCAGATGTCCAAAGGGAAGTCATGTGGTTTTGGCCTTGGCCACAGGCTCTGTCTCCTGCTCATACTCTATCTCTACATAGGCTCGTTTCCTCCGCAAAGGTCCTTTCAAGGGTGTTTTGCCTTTATGTGTGGCATCAAGGGCCTTTTCTTCTTCCTCACTGGAGGATTTATCATCCTGATCTTCATCACTACTGGCATCCAGCTTATCCATATCCTGATATGGAGAGAGGAAAAAAAGAAAATGCTAGATGCATCTCCCAAACTCCTTTCATCGTCCTCTCAATTTAGAACTAGGCAATTTATCTGCCTCTGTGTGTGTTCAGAAACGTTCTGTTCTCTGAAGGTCAAAGGTCAATTTTTTGCCCATAAATCTCACCTCAAAATCACTTATGTCACTCTCATCCACCTCATCATCTTCCACAAACTCTCTCTTTCCCACATCCTAAAACAAAACATAACTGTTAAGTTGAAAATACAGAATGAAAATTCAGCTCACACATCTAATTCTATTCTTTGATAAGTGCAACAGTAACAAACAGAATCACAGTCTACTTACTTTAGTCCCAACCAAAATCTAATTATTTCCAAGTTTAATACTTCTGAATTAAAAAATTTTAGGGATATCAATTCTCATGCCTAATACAAATCATTAGATCATTTTAATTTGCTAAAAAAAAAAAAAGTACATTAGAAAGGCTTTACAAACACTTAAATCTATTAATTTCAAATATCAAAAAAGGGTCACTACTAGGAAAAGTACACCTATGTGCCTGTATGAGCGCACCATGTGATTAGCAATTACCTGCTAAATCTGGCCTTTTTCTAAAAGACTATCACTCAAGTACCTCCCCTATATTAATAGTGAAATTAAATCCTGTATAAATTTCAGGTTCCTGAATGGTATATTCTGTCAGCTGATGAGGATTCTTCATTGTCCCCTTAAAGGAAAAATCTCAGAATGCCAATAAGTAAGATTAAAATCCAACGTGTTAATAGTTTGTTGACTGAACTAAAATTAATCTCATGATAGAAAAAAAAGGACCAAAAAATTATTTTTGGGTAGGGGAGTGAAAATGCTGTTCTGTCACTCAAGTACATATAAAGGGATCTAGGTCTACAGGTTACTGCTTTAGGAAGCACAAACGAACAAACAAGGCTTACTTCTTCATCATCTTTTTCCTCAGCATCTGAAGAGTCACTCTCTGCCTCCTGCTGTTCCAGGGCCTTGTCGAAGGCATGAATGGGGAAGTTGTAGATGTCGCCATACTGAAGAACATAAATACAGACTGGATTTAACATCTGGATTTTACACTTGAAGTCCACTGTCCGATGACATACTGTTTTCTCCTCAGTGATTAAATAAGAATACTTAATGTGACGGATAATTTTTCTATATTAATTTCAAGCCTAGAGCCAACAGTGTCTTTACAAGCCTGTTTCTGACATTTAAGTAATCAGTGGTTAATACCAAACACTATAAACTTAGTAGTTTATAAAATCAGTGGGTTGGAACAAATGTAAATTTGCTGATAGGAAATAATACGGGAAAAATAAGTTCTATCCGTTTTGTCTCATAAATGACAGTAATTTTTAAGAAGATTTAATTCCTTTTAAAGAACCTTAGACTAGGGTAATATGCAGGAGGATCAGAACTGCAGGCCTTTTCTTATCTAGAGCTCTGAAACCGTTGCGTCAGGAACAGGAGTTCACAGTATGGTGCAAAGGGAAAGGTCTCTTTGCTGGATGGAACATCAAGGGTAACCAGGGCACCTTTCGTGTTCATGTTCACGAACTAA
The DNA here is from genome assembly GCF_046562875.1 of Panthera onca. Lineage (NCBI taxonomy): Eukaryota > Metazoa > Chordata > Mammalia > Carnivora > Felidae > Panthera > Panthera onca. The sequence goes on from NC_138342.1 coordinate 173,884,851, forward strand.
GACGGGGAAGCCAAGGCCTGTATATTCCAGGAAGGCCTGTTCTAGTCCAGGAACAAAATCAAGGTGAAGACCTTTCTAGCATCTTTGAAAGTAAAACACACTTCCCACTATTTCCTAGCATGATGTTACTGTCTAAAAAGTGAAATTTATATCCCAAACTTCCTAGCTTTCTCACCGTATCTTGTTTCAGTCGCTCCAGCAATTCCTTTTCAATGGCATTATCCAGCTGAGCAGCTATTAATGCCTTTTCCTGTAACAGAAAAATTTGAGTAAACCCATTTACTTCCTTAGTACTCATATTTCAGCCTGTATAAGTAAAAAACAAAAAAAAAAAGAAAAAATTTTATTTCAAAAAAAAAATCACTTTTTTCCCCTCTTACATTAAAAAAAAATCACATACCACGATCAAGTGGGATTTATTCCCAGGATGCAAGAGTGGTTCCACATTCACAAAATAATCAACATGATACATACGTATCATTAGGAGAAACGATAAAAACCATATTATCATTTCAATAGATGCAGAAAAAGCATTTGACAAAGTACAGCAACCATTCGTGATAAAAACCCTCTGCAAACTAGGTCTAGAGGGAACATCTCTCAACATGATAAAGGCCTTATATGAAAAACCCACAGCCAACATCATCATCCATGGGGAAAAACAGCTTTTCCCGTAAGGTCAGGAACAAGGCAAGGATGTCCACTCTCACCACTTTTATTCAATATAGTACTAGAAGTCCTAGCCACAGCAATCAGACAACAGGAAGAAATAAAAGGCAACCAAATTGGTAAGGAAGAAGTAAAATTCTCATTATACGCAAATGACATGACACTGTATATAGAAAACCCTGAAGGCTCCACCAAAAAACTACTAGAACTGATCAATGAATTCGGTAAAGTCACAGGATACAAAATCAATGTACAGAAATCTGTTGCATTCCTATACACTAACAATGAAGTGGCAGAAAGTAAAATTAAGAAAACAATCTCATTTACAATTACATCAAAAATGATAAAATATCTAGGAATAAACTTAACCAAAGAGATGAAAGACCTGTATTCTGAAAACTATAAAACACTGATAAAAGAAATTCAAGATGATGGAAAGACTCATGGGGCTGGAAGAGCAAATCTTGTTAAAATGTCCATACACCAAAGCAATCTACACATTTAATGCAATTTCTATCAAAATACCAATAGCATTTTTCACAGAACTAGAACAAATAGTAAAACCACAGAAGACCCTGAACAGGCAAAGCAATGTTGAACAAGAAAAAAATTGAAGGTATCACAATTCCAGATTTCAAGTTATATTACCAAGCAGTAGCAATTAAAACAGTATGGTACTGGCATAAAAATAGACACATAAGGGGCGCCTGGGTGGCTCAGTCAGTTAAGCGTCCAACTTCGACTCAGGTCACGATCTCGCGGTCCGTGAGTTCGAGCCCTGCATCGGGCTCTGGGCTGATGGCTCAGAGCCTGGAGCCTGCTTCAGATTCTGTGTCTCCCTCTCTCTCTGCCCCTCCCCCGTTCATGCTCTGTCTCTCTCTGTCTCAAAAATAAATAAACGTTAAAAAAAAAAATAGACACATAAATCAATGGAATAAAACAGAAAACACAGAAAAAAGTTTATAATTATATCATCAATTAATCTTTGACAAAGGAGAATTAAAATATTCAACAGGAAAAAGTCTCTTCAACAACACTGTTGGGAAAACCGGAGAGCCACAGGCAAAAGAATGAAATTGGACCCCTTCCTTTCACCATACACACAAAAATAAACGCAAAATGGATTAAAGACCTAAATATGAGACCCAAACCATAAAAATCCTTGAAGAGAGAACAGGTGGTAATCTCTGACATTGGCCATAGCAACATTTTTCTACATATGCCTCCTGAGGCAAGGCAAATACATGCAAAAATAAATTATTGAGATTATATTAAAATATTTCTGTACAGCGAAGGAAACAACCAACAAAACTAAAATGCAACCTACTCAATGGCAGAAAATATCTGCAAATGACATATCTGATAAAGTGTTAGTATGTAAAGAACTGATACTACTCAATACCCAAAAACAATCCAATTTAAAAATGGGCAGGGGCACCTGGATGGCTCAGTTGGTTCCATGTCCGACTTCAGCTCAGGTCATGATCTCATGGTTCGTGGGTTTGAGCCCAGCATTGGGCTCTGCACTGGCAGTGCGGAGCCTCCTCGGGATTCTCTCTCTCTCTCCCTCTGCCCCTCCCCCCAACTTGCATGCGAGCACACACACACACTCTCTCTCTCTCTCTCTCAAAATAAACTTTAAAAAAAAATAAAAATGGGCAGAAGACACGAACAGACATTTCATCAAAGATACCAGATGGCCAAAAGACACGTGAAAAGATGCTCAACATCACTCATCAGGGAAATGCAAATCAAAACCACAATGAGGTATCACCTCACACCTGTCAGAATGGCTAAAATCAAAAACACAAGAAACATCAAGTGTTGGTGAGGACGTGGAGAAAAAGAAACCCTTTTGCACCGTCGGTGGGAATGCAAACTGGTGTAGCTGTTGTAGGAAACAGTATGGGAGAGCCCTCAAAAAGTTAAAAACAGAACTACACTACAATGCAGGCAATGCACTACTGGGTATTTACCCCAAAAAACGAAAACACTAATTCAAAGGGTTACACACACCCTTCTGTTTATGCCAGCATTATTTACAATAGCCAAAATATGGGAGCAGCCCAAGTGTACGTCGATTGATGAATGGATAAAGAGAAAGTGGTATTTAAGAAACAAAACAAACAAGGAAAAAAAAAAAGACAAACAGATCCTTAACTATACAAAACTGATGGTTACCAGAGGGGAGGTGGGTTGGGGGGAATAGGGGAAAGAGGGAATGGGAATTAGAGAGTACATTTACAATGGAAAAAAAAAGAAGAAAAAATGCTCAAACCCTGCTTTGAGTAGTATGCAATGTATAAGATTAATAACAACATACCAAAATTCTGATTTCTCTCTCTTTTAATGTTTGCTTTTGAGAGAGAGAGACAGAATGTGAGCAGGGGAGGGGCAGAGAGGGAGACACAGAATCTGAAGTGGGCTCCAGGCTCCAAGCTGTCAGCACAGAGCCTGATGCAGGGCTCGAACTCACAGACCTCAAGATTATGACCAAAGCCAAAGTTGGACACTTACCTGACTGAGCCACCCAGGTGTCCCCCAAAATTCTGATTTCTAAAATACTTAACTTCAAGAATCTCAGACAAGGTACTTCTCTGTTCTCCATTAAATATATCTCCAAGAACCCTTATTTTAACCTGCCCTGAAAATCATAATCTTAAAATATGAATATCCAATATCTTATGCAACTAATACTGTTCTCTATTAGCGAACCATTACCCAAGGCCCAAACAGTTCACAGGAAATGGTGACTGAATCTTTCTCATGATCCCTACACCTATAGAGTCCTACCCTCAATGAGATACAGAAGCTATAAATACAAGAAGGGTAAGTTACCTCTCTTCTTTTTTCCCTCCGCTCCACCTTCTTACTCAAGGGAACAAGCTTCCTCCTATGGAAAATAAAACACATTGTCAGAAAACCCAAGGGCATGTTTTGTGTGTTCCTTTAAAAAAATGAGAAAATAGGAATGGAGTTGGTTTTGTAGGGCTCAGCTCAATATAGCTAACATTATATACCTGTAATTCCCTAAGTAGTTAATACTATAAGTCACACATTTTTACACATATTTTTATGCTTATTTTACTTTTTGTTTTCTTTGAGGATTCTGAGACTTCTGAGGGCACTCACCATGCTTCATGATTAATGCTTCAGTTAACTAAAATAAAGAATTTTCTGTAGGGATGCTTGGGTGGCTCAGTCGGGTAAGTGTCTCACTCTGACTCGGGTCACAATCTCCCGTGAGTTCAAGCCCCGCATGGGGCTCACTACTGTCAGTGCAGGGCCTGCTTCGGGTCTTCTGTCCCCCGCCCCTCTCTCTGCTCCCCCCGCCCCGACCCCCAACTCTCACATGCTCTCTCTCAAAAACAAACATAAAAAAAAAAAATTGTCTGTAGAAGACTGCCACCTTTAGCTTTCTCTGCAGGTCACAACGAAAAAATATTAGGACCTAGCACTCCTTAGTAAGATATCCAATTAATTCCATGGATTTCATATCACTTTCTAAAATTCATTTTTGGTGAACCCGGAGTAAAGTTCTGACATTCTTATTTATCCCCATTTTTTAGCTCATTGTTAAATCCCTAATTTTATGATTGTGTCAAGGAGTTATACAATTTCCTGAAGCTGATTTTCAGACAGGGAGGAGATCATCAATTTCTACTATATTGTTTTTTATTTTTGTTTATTTTAAGTTTATTTTCATTTATTTTGAGAGAGAGAGTGCAAGCGAACACGTATGTGCAAGCAGGGGAAAGACAGAGAGAGAGGGAGAAAGAGAGAATCCCAAGCAGACTCTGCCCTGTCAGCATGCAGCCCGACATGGGGCTTGATCTCACAAACCCAGAGATCATGACCAGAGCGGAAATCAAGATTCGGACGCTTAACCAACTGAACTACCCAGGTGCCCCCCCGACCCCCACACTGTTTTTTAAACAGATCAAAGGGCACAACTTTAATCAGAGGTAAACTTTCTTCGTAGCATATCATACAAGGTTACCTGAAACTGAATTTAGTAAGAACCATTACTAGACATTTCAGAGTCTCTCCATAAAATGATCCAAGGAAAGACAGACTTAAAAAAAATACACATAATAGATGAATGATCTAAATACTTACTGTCGCTTTAATGTAAGTTTTCTAATTCGAATTAGGTACTGGGTGATCTTGGTGAATCTCTGCTTACACTTGTGTCGAATGAAACGGGGCCAGTAAATTAGATTTTCATCTATTTGCTCCAGTGCTCTCTCATAGTTTTTATGAAGCCGGACCTATAAACAGAAAAAGAAAGCTTGAAGAGTGAGGGTAAATGATTAGGTGGGCCTTCACTGCTATGATACCCAGGGGCCTAATGAGGTTGGCTTCAAAAGTTTAATGTAGCTATGGTCAAGGAAGAGAGAAAAGCATGTGGCAGTTTTGTTATTGATCAAGGGTCACTGTCATCTTATGTGCTAAGTCTTACCCGTTCCCAGAGCCGCCTAGGAAAAGCTGCTCGTTCTATAACCTTCATATACAAGTAGCACTGTCCTGCAAGGTAAAGTAAATACCGTTAATATTACTTACAGAGAGACCAAAGAATATCCTTTTAAAAGCTGTTGGCTAGTTCTCATGGAAGTTCAAACTAAGGAGTTACCTTTCTCTTCTTTGATAGTGGCATACTGACTGTTTGCCAGGGGACAAGACGACCGATTACACAGTCCAGTCAGGCTGTATTCATTTCTGCAAAAACTCTGAGTCTTGGTTCTAGAATGAGAGGGAAAGAGCAAAAATTGTAAGAGGGGTTAACAAGAGGACAGCTGAAGGAATCTTTGCCCAAGTTGCAAATCTAGACTCACCTTATTTTGAAGGAACAAAATTGCTTGTTTCCGAGTGTGTCCCAGATAACCTGCAAGACAAGGTAAGAACACATTTCAATTGCTCTGACCCAACAGGTGGGAGTATTAACCCAGGAAAACACAGTGCCCTGGTTTACTTAGGAGGTCTCAAAGGAGTCTTTGAGGAATGAGGAAGAAGACATGCTTTGTAAAACAGTTTGATCTGTGGGGGCACCAGGGTGGTTCAGTTGGTTAAGCACTGGACTCCGGATTCCACCTGCTCATGTCATGTTCTCACGGTTTGTGAGTTCAAGCCTTGCGACAGGCTGTGCTGACGTCACAGAGCCTGCTTGGGATTCTCTCTCACTGTCACCCTCCTCTACTCCTCCTCTTTCTCTCAAAATAAATAAATATTTTAAAAATGTCTGATTTGTTTTCTTTTGTAGGGATTCTTGTAGGGAAAAAAAATACAAATTATCAGTAACCACAACCCCCTCACCCACAGATAAAACTTCATTAGAATTTTGTAAATATTTTCGAATTTTTTCTATATACACATTCCAGCAACAGTATGCCTATATGTATATTTTTAACAAAAGTGAGATACTAATTTTGTGACTTTCTTAATATGTTCATTACCCATTGTAAAAGGCTGCACAGAACTAGATTGTTGGATATATGTACCATAATTTCATCTCATCTGGGCAAAGAAAATCATCTACTACTATCCTCTATTAACTAATGTGTTCTTTATTCATTCAGCATTGATGGTATACTTAATTTATGTAAGGCACTGACAATCCTAAAACCTGACACACAGGAGGCACTCAAGTATTTGTTGAATGAAGTAAGGTAGTGTCCTTAAACAGTTTTACCTCTCTACTTAGGGAGAAAGAAATGTAAACAAAGCATCACAAAGCACTAGTCTAAGTGCCACAAAAGAAGTTTGTAAGAGCCTTTAAGTGGGCTGCCCTGAGGAACTGGGAAAGGCTTTAAAGCAGCTACAGTAGTTAAAGCCTGATACATAAAGAAATGTAAACAAACAACATTTTTGGAATTTTATAGGATGTGTGTTTGGCAGGCGATGATAGGAAACAGGTAGGAGGAAATGAAACTGGGAAAGTAGGAGTTCATTCGGGCTTGTGGCTTTATTTATTATTAGTTTTTTTAATGTTTATTTATTTTTGAAGGAGAGAGAGACAGAGTGTGAGTGGGGGAGGGGCAGAGGGAGAGGGAGACACAGAATCGGAAGAAGGCTCCAGGCTCTGAGCTGTCAGCATAAAGCCCGACAAGGGGCTCGAACTCACAAACTGTGAGATCATGACCTGAGCTGAAGCTGGACGCTTAACCACCCAGACGACCCAGGCTTGTGGCTTTAAATGTCATCTGTAAGTCGATGACTCCCAAGTTGTCATCTCCTGGTCAGACTTCTCACCTGAGCTACAGACTTGCATATACATTTAACTGCCTACTTGACGTCTCCACTTAGAAGCCTGAAAGGCCTCATACACATTAACATGTCCACACCCCTTAAAAGAATACTGTGTTCCTTCCCCATCTCCACAAATAAAACCACCAATGAACTATTCGAAATCCTTTGATTTCTCCCTTTTCCTCATCGTTGAATCCATCACAGAGTCTTTTTGGTTATACTGATAATACAGATCTCAAATGCATCCACTTCTTTTCATCTCCACCATTACAACCAGGGTTGAAACTACTTTCATCATGCTCTAGTTTCCTTGCTCTTATGCTTTCTCTCCTTGAAAAGACTATCACAAAACTAGACAACTTTTCACAAAAGTCAGATGTCATTTCCCATTAAAAGCCCTAAAAGACACTACATGATCTTGTCCTGCAAACATACCTAACTTCATTACCTCTCTCTCTTCCCTGGATTCCTATAGCACAGGTCACATCAATATTCTTTAATACAGTCCTTCTCTCTTATATCCAGACCTTTGTATTGTACTGTTCCTACTGCCCAGATATTTTGCTTTTCCCTTAGCCCCTCAGTGACGGTTCATTCTCATCTTTTAGATCTCAGCTCAAATGTCTTTTATTCAGAGAAACCTTCCCACAACAGCTTTGTCTGAAGTGGTCTCTCCTAATTACTCTCTCCTTCATCAACTTTGGTCTTCTTTTCACAGTATTATTACACAGTACAGTGGTTTTAAATATGTTCACTTGTTTACCATCTGTCTCCTCCACCAGAGTGCTCCAGAAAAGCAGAGGTCTTTTGTCTGGCTTATTAAAAACTAAATCTCCAGTAATTACCACACTGCCTGGCACACAGCGCTTCTGTATTTCCCAGGACTAATTAAATGAACCGAGGATGCTTCCAAAAATTATGGCGTGGGCAGACCATGAACAAATGTAAGGAAAATCCTAACACAGGAAAAAAAAGATTTTAAAGTAACGTGAACACGGAAGAATGGGATCTGGAAATCTGAGGTCTAAACTTGGCTATACCATCCCCAACCTCACCTCCACCCGCGCCTCCCACATCCAGAGACACCATGAGCAAAGTCCTTCATTGCTGGGCACCAGGGACTGAATAAGCCAACCCTGTGGACTGGCGCTGTTCTGGCCCCTTCACCCCGCTGAGGCAGCGCTGGAGATCCCGGGTAGACACGTGAGAGCCCCACGCTCGGAAACCGGGGTTCCGGCAGCCTCGGTTCCGCAGCGACACGAAGCTAATGGGCCAGCTAAGTGTTGCTTCTGATCCCCCTAAAGCAGGAGAACCCAGGTGGCAGAGAAACAGGACACTCACATCATCTGACTGCATAGCGTCGGCAGCTCAGCGTGCAAACCCGGCCAGATCTCGGGGGCAACCATGCTTCTTCCGGAGAATCACTTCCGGAAAGCCTAGTCTCACCTATCGCGAGAATTCTGATTTCCCCGGCTTGCACAGCGCCCCTTGGCGGTCTAGCTTCTGCGCGCATCTCCAAGTCCTACGCCACGTCCGGACCGTTACCGTGCGCCCCCGCTGCCCTGTAGGTCTTGTTCCCGGTCTCACCCTGGGACGGTAAACCCGGCTAGGAGGCCCCTGCCACCCCGCGCAGGAGTCGGTCGAGTCCTGGAGCGCAGAGGCCGAGGTCCATGGGCGCGCCGTGGTCCAAAGCGCGGGTTGTGATTGCCCGTGAGGATTGGCTGTCCCTCGCCGGCCGCCGGGCGTCCTCAGTCTCGGAGTGCGCCCGGGAAAGCGCGGACCACCTCCCGCCGGGCCTTAGCGCCTGGAGGCCGGGGCTGCGTTGTCTTTACTCCTTCTCCACCAGGCTGGGGAGCTCAAACTCTGTCCTTCTTCACCTGAGACCCTGATTCCCGCGCTCACTCCTCCCTCACTTAACCCCGCAGACACTCTTGTTCTCTTTTGGTGTGGGTCCTGACCTTTGAAATTCATGGATTAGATAATATTTTTAAAAAAAAATCGGAGGACTAACAGCTTTCCCCCGCTTTTTATTTTAATGGGAAAAAGAAAACCTTTATTAGCGCACACCATTTTTCAAAAGAATGTTCAGTTTAACACCCAAAGAGTAAACAAAGGCACAGTCTCAGAATAAGGATGGGCGATTAATTTGCATATCACGGTATAAAATAATTAAGTATATCATAAGTAATGTAATTTTGCTTCATGCTGGTGAGAACTACGAATTAGAGCCACACCATTGGAAAACATTGATTTAGCAGAGGTTTGGGGAACCAAACTTAGGTTATAAAAAACAATTGCTATTTACTAAATATCTTTGGGCAAGTCAGGTAGCCTTTAGCAAATTATCCCATTTGAAAAATGCGGGTATGTGAGGTCTAGAGGTATGTTAAATGCATAGTTTACATTGCTTCATAAAAAACAGTTGTGATTGTTCTCATTCACCTACTTGTTTTCCCTGGTTTAAAGACCCAAAGGGCAGTCATATCACACACACACATACCCTTTTATGTTAGTAAAATCAAATTTAAAATAATGTGGAAGAGGGGTGCCTGCCTGGCTCAATTGGTAGATTGTGCAACTCTTGATCTCCAGGTCTTGAGTTCAGCCCTACCTTGGGTGTAGAGATTATTGAAAAAATAAATACAAAGATGAAGCTTCTTGAAAAATAATAGTGATGTGGAAGAAATCCAAAGGTAGACGATACTCACCAGGGTCACCACACCACACTACCAAAATTGTTTTAAGTAGGGGAAGTGATATATTTTTCAGTTTGATTTAGAATAACACTCCTTCCCTGCTCACCACCAACAGATGAACCCAGTGAATAGTTTTTTAAACTGGGCTATAATTGACACATTAATTTCAGTAGTACAAAATAATGATTGATATATGTATATATTGCAAGAGGATCACCACAATAAGCCTAGTTAACATTTATCACTATATAATTACAATTTTTTTCTAATGATGAGAACTTCAAAGATCTACTCTCTTCACAACTTTCAAATATGCAATATATACTTTTATTTTTAACTGTAATCACCATCTGTAAATTAAATCCTGTCATTTTTGTAACTAGAAGTTTGCCTTTGACCCCCTTCACCCATTTCTCTCCCCTCCCCCAAACATTCTGTTCTGTTTCTATGAGCTCTGTTGCCTTTCTATTTTAGTTTTTTAGATTCCACGTGTAAGTGAGATCATATGATATTTGTCCTTCTCTGACTTATTTCACTTACCATAATGCCCTCTAGGTCTATTCACATCACAAATGGCAAAATTTCATTTTTAATGGCTGAATAATATTCCATTGTGTATATATACTGCATTTTCTTATCCATTCATCAACTGATAGACATGTAGGTTGTTTCTGTATCTTCAGGTATTATAAATAATGCTGCAATGAATGTAGGGGTGCATACCATTAACACTTCCAACATGTGAGTTTGAATTGCATGGGTCCACTTATATGTGAATTTTTTTTTCAATAAAGTATAGTACTGTACACACATTTTTTTCCCCCTTAGGATTTTCTTAACATTTTCTTTTTTCTAGATTAGTGTATGGTAGGAACACAGTGTATCATACATACACCAAATATGTGGTGGGGGGGGGTTGGCACGCCCCTAACCCCCACATTGTTGAAGGGCCAACTGTATATCTTTTTTTGAGTTAGTGTTTCACTTTTTTCCGATACCCAGAAGTGGAATTACTGCTTCATATGGTGGTTCTATTTTTAATTTTTTGAGGAGTCTCCATACTATTCTCCATAGTGACTGTACCAATTACATCCCCACCAGCAGTGCCCAGGAGATCTTTCTTCTCCACTTCCTAACCAACACTTGCTATTTCTTGTCTTTTTCATACTGGCCTTTTTGACTGGTGTGAGGTGATATCTCCTTGTGGTTTTGGTTATTTCCCCAATGATCAGTGATGTTGGATATTTTTTCCTATGTCTGTTGGCTATCTGGATGTGTTTGGAAAACTGTATATTCAGGTCCTCTGCCCATTTTTTTTAATCCGATTGTTTTTTTTGATGTCAAGTTGTAAAAGTCCTTTATGTATTTTGGATATGAACCCCTCATTGGATATATCATTTGCAGATATCTTCTTCCATTCACTACATTGCCCTTTTTGTTGTTGTTGATGGTTTCCTTTGCTGTGCAAAAGCTTTTTATTTTGATGTATTCCCAATCATTTATTTTTTGTTTCACTGGCCTCAGGAGACATATGCATAAATATGTTGCTAAGGGCAATGTCCAGGAGATTGCTGCTTATGTTTTCTTTTAGGAGTTTTATGGTTTGGGGTCTCATATGTAGGTCTTTAATCCATTTTGAGTTTATTTTTGTGTATGGTGTAAGAAAGCAGTATAGTTTGTTTTTACGTAGCTGTCCATTTTTCCCAACACCATTTATTGAAACAACTCTCTTTGCCCCATTTTATATTCTTGCCTTCTTTGTCATAGATTGATTGACCATATAGGTGTGGGCTTATATCTTGGTTCTCTATCCTGTTCCATTGATCTATCTCTGTGGCTGTTTTTATGCTAGTACCATAGTGTTTTAATTACTATAGCTTTTATATCTTGAAATCTGGGATTGTGATACCTCCAGTTTTATTCTTCTTTCTCAAGAATACTTTGGCTATTCGAGGTCTTTTGTGGTTCCATACACATTTTAGGATGGGTGGATGTGTGGTAGTATATAATTGTGTTAATCTGCCTTTCCCTGATGACTAAAGAAATTAAGCATCATTCACATACTTACTGGCCATTCATATTCCTCTTTGTGCTATATAAGTCTTCAGTTCCTTCCTTCCCAGAGATTTTTATTAGGTTGCTTTTTTGATTTTTTTTTCTTATCGTGTTTTAGGCATTCTTGCTATATTCTGGATATGAATTCTTTCTTAGATAAATCTACTGCAAATATCTTCTACTCTGGTTTTTCCTTAAGTGTCTTTTGGTGAACAGAATTTACTTTCAGTGATATCCAATTTATCAATCTTTTCCTCTGAGTTTGGTGTTTCGTGTGTGTGTGTGTGTGTGTGTGTGTGTGTGTGTGTGTGTGTGTTTGGTGTTTCTTGAAGTTGATACCATTATTATCAACCAGTTTTTCCAGACTAGTTAATTGAGGTTCCTGGCACTGGAGATCTCAGGGCCAGGACTACAGTGAGGCAGGCGCAGAGCAGCAATGACTCTCAGGTTCCTGCAATGTGCCCGGCATTTGCAGGACTCACTGTCTCCTCCTATTTTAAGCCCTAGATGCCTCACTTGCCTCAACCAAGCCCTGGCCCTCCCAAGATCTTCAATTACCTCCCTAGGTTTATCACCTCCCCTGCAGACTAGGGAAAAATAATTTTAAACGGGTTCTCTAAATTTGGGATTCAGTGGCCTGAAGTTAGTTTTCTTTCGCCACTTTTTAAAAACTAAAGATCATCCTGCTCAGTCTACCAAACACTGGTACCTGATTAAATGTATCCCCAGGTCTCTGCTTTGCCTGGCATGTTCTGTTTTCCTGAATAGGTGACTTTGAATTTGCTCCAGTCCTAGCAGAGTTTGAGAAGCAGAAAGTGTCCCGCGACTTACTAAAGAGAATCTCAGGAGTCTTCCAGAAACTTTTTGGGAGTGAGGTGGCTCACGAGCGAGGGAGAAGCAGAAACTCCCAGGAACCTCTGTGGACTAGCCTTTAAGCCCGGCAACGGCGAAAACCTGGATGGAGGATCGCTGGGCCTGCGAGCGCGGAAAGTGATGCCGCTTTTCCCAAACTTCCTTTCCGAGTCTTCGCCCGAGCCCCGGCTGAGCGCAAACTGAAAGTGGAAAGCGGCCGGGCTGCCAGCCGCCAGCGAGCCTCCTACCTGGGACGAGGTGAGTGGGAGGCACTGGGTCTTTTCGGGCTGCAATGATACCTGGTGGGGACAGGGTCTCGATGCCCAGAAACAAAAGGAGACTTTTCTGGTGCGCACGGAAGCCGGGATGCATCCGGAGCACACCTCCTCTTTGTGCCCAGAAGAGAGTGTGCGTAAGAGAAAGAGTTGCGTGCTGAAAAAGAATCCAAGTCCGTTTTGGGAAACCTTGGGCAGCGCTTTCCAGAGACACCGCCTGAGATTTAAACCTATCTTGGGCCGAAAAAGCCCAGATGGGAGGCCGGTGACGCGCAGGAGCCCCGGGAAGGCGCGCGGGTCTCCGCCTCGGGCGACTGGGGGATTTCACGTCCCTGCGGGTTTGCCGCGACCTTCCCCGCCCCACCGGTTCGAAAACCTCACTCTGCCGCTTGTGTGTTGAGACTTGCTTCCTTCTTCCCCACGTCTTCAGTGAGAATCACTTGTTGCTGGAATTATGTGAAGTAGTAGCGATTCTGACCGCCCAGCTCTAGCGAGCACTGCTTTTTTAACGGAGAAAATGCCGTGGGGGGAGCCCTCTGAATGGCAAGGCTATCAACGTGCAATCCATTTCTTAGGTATTATTGCACCCGATGAGAGCCCTCAGAGTAGAACTCGTTTTGTGTAAGATGTGTAAATAACATCGATGTGATTTTAAGACACTTCCTGGGCACCTTTTAATGATACGTTGCAAGTGTCGCGCAAAATGACTGTTTTCCTTCTCTTCACAGCTCCAACAGACTGCCCCCTACTCGCTGCCACAGCTCCCTAAAATGCATGTGGTGACTTGGGTTGTTAATTTCATCGTGTGGAGTGCATGCACTCTGGCTGGGTACAATTTTCAGTATGGCAAGTGGGTCTTCAGGACGTCATTCTCCTTGTATGCCCTTCCTTCTCTCAAGATGAGACAACCCAGAAGCTCATGACCAATCTTGGGCTTGGTAGTGATGTCACACTGCAACTAGGGCATTGTTTCTGATCCACCTCGTGGTCTCAAAGGGAGGGCTTTCAGGTGGGGTCTGGTCATCCGTTGAATAAGCAACCCAGGTATTTGCACACTAAAGTGGCAGAGCCACCAGTCAGGAAGCACCCTAACCTCAATCTCAGAACTTTCTCATTAGGCCTGAAAGCCACAGGCAATGTCCTAGCATCAGAGGCTCATTCAAGTCGGCTCCATTTTTGAAACTGCTGGCTTCCCATGCTGGCTTCCTGCTAGATGGCAGTGTGTAACTGAATTAAATAGGCAATCTTAACTGTTACTGTTATATGGCTCCTCTTTCATTGTTCACTTAAAAAAACCCGTTTGTCTTACAAACAGTATGTTTAAAAAAATTCAGACCAGGATCTTTAGAAAATAAAGAAAAAGGACATAGTTTGGACCGACAATAATGTTATTCACATATGTCTAAGTATTGCTCGGATACTGGCATTTCCAACCCATGTTTAAATGCTTTCTAAATGTGGAGCGTAAAGTGCCGATTTCAGTGGGAAGGCAACACCTAATTCAATTACCAGCATTTCCCAATAAGCTTTATAGTGTTTCTTGTCATGGGTTGTTAAAAATTGGAAAAAAAAAAAGTTTGTTTTTATTTACAGTGTTTTTCAGATATTTCTTTGAGAATAAAATTTGAGTTTTCAAAAGTTAATGATGAGTTGCTAAAAAAGAGAATGAAAATAAAGTAATCCTAAACTTGTTATACAGAAATAGTTCTTCATATTTCCAGAACTCTTAGTTTATGATGGCTCAAATTATTTTGATCACCTGTCTCTTGATTAATCTTTCTTCTGTGGAAAGTTTTTCCTCCTGGACACTCTTCGTGGGATGAGAGCGCTTCATTTTGGGATGAGACCCCAGATCACCTGGTCCAGCCCTTTGTCTTCGGGCATGTGAAGTATTAGCCAAATTGTGTTGGTGTTGTTTAGCCAGTACCTCATTCATGATTACATAAATGATCAAAGCAGATGATCTTTCGATTTGTTTTCAATTTTTGGTCTGGGTGTGTTTTAATTTAGCTTAAGTAGACCCACTGATTGAGACTGTATTAATACCACATCATTTGAGTGCTTCATCACATCCAGAATTTAAGAGTTTAAGAATGGCATCACCTTCGTTTCTATAATAGAGATGTGAAAGTCTCAGGCTACAAATTCTGTCCCTCCATTAATCACCCGTCTTGATTCACATGGCTGCCAGTATTCCTTTCTCTCTCATTATTCTCAACATGTCTCCCCTGAAGTGTGTGGTTGGTGGAAGAGGATGAACTTCCAGGATAGAGTCTGCAACGCCAAGCACTCTACATAAAAATAAGTGCTCAGCAACATATGAAGTCTGTTTAAAAAGAGTGAGGAAAACGAACACCAATAAATGTTAATCAAGTAAATTGGATGGAAGTGGAGGCTGGAACCATCACTCCACGTTCACCAGGTGCCCAAGGAACAGACGCAGGCACTAGGTTAGAATAAGTCAGCTTTTTAGTGTTCAACAATTGCTTTATATCCATCTCATAAAGCATCTTCAGAAAGTTTCCTGAAAAATGCCAGCTTCCTGCATTCTTTCCACCGCTGTGACAGGAACAATCACAATGGTGTGGACCTAGATCTCCCCACTTGGCATGGGGAGGGGTAAAGCTTGCCAAAGCATGTGGCTTGGAAAGTCCAGGAGAATGGGTTGGCTAGTGGAAGAGAGGTGTGGATGTGCTAGGTAGAGACTAGAGCACAGAACAGGAAGCTACATTCAAGGAATAGTCAGAACGAAGTGTATGTGTAGTTAGAAGCTGGAGAAGCAGGGCAGGGTCCAAGGAGTCTTGTTTTTCTAAGCTACTCAATTTGATCTTTATCTTGAAATCTGTGGGAAGCCATCGATGGATTTTCATCGGAGGAGAGATGTCCAGTTTACATTATAGAAACAACTCTACAGGCAAGTGGAGAGAGTGCAAGGGGTCAGACCGGTAGGAACACCAGTTGTCAGGCTTATGGAGTAACCAGATAGGAATGCAAGAGAAGTGTTGAATGGAGGGGTTAAAAAGTTCCTGGAGAGTTGTCCAAAAGCCCTTAGACTTTCCCACCAGCCTACCATCATCTGTCTTTCCCAGGGCAGCCATATTTCAGGGATACTGTGAGGGCTTATACATTATAAAATGAAAATGTACCTTGGGAGAGTCAAACCTACTTGAGAAATTATGCTTTTGTGGGAATAATTTAAATTTGGTAATTAGACACATTCCAGTTAAAGACTTTCCCTGGCATAACCTTAAACTCTGTTTAGACAGTCGCTTATTAACTCAACCGACGCACCAGTTACTGGAAGAGACGATCAAAGGAGCCTCCCCACAACTCCCTGCCTCTGCCTGACTTCTTTGCCCTGCCAGTGGGGACAGGGAGGAAAAGGCAGACACACACAAAGTGTCAGGGTCAGAAAACCCCGTGCATCTCCCATGCTCACTTTCTCATTTTATCCTCAGAGACACGGCAGAAATCATCTCTGAGCTCCATTTCTAAGACCCTGTACCTTGGACCGGCGCTGCATGGCTGAAACTTGAGGCTGGCACCCTCAGACTGCTAGTTTGCTTTAAGATATCTCCTCTATTTTAATTCAAAACAAAGCGGAGACATTGGAAATTATTTTAGAGTGAAAGTGTTGTTGGTGTTGATGCACTAGCACCTGCAGGAGTGTGAGGTAGTCACGCTCAGCTTCAAATCCCACTCTGGGCAGCAGATGGCCAGCCCCAGGCAGAGCATGCAAGCCGAACAATGCATTTCAGATGCTCGGCTCGGGGGTCAAGAAGGTTGGTTAGTGAGCGTCCATTTCCGATGGTACCTACCATGGTTGTCTGCACAAACACCCATTGCTTCGTCCGGGAAAGGAGTGTTCTGGGGCCACCCTATTGGTGGACTCTGAGATTCACCTTGTGGGCAATGACGAAACAGAAGGGAGCTTTCCCCCTGGAATCCCATTGCGCTGGTGCTTACTGGCTTTCACCATGCTCTCTGCAGACCCATCTGTCCCTCCAGTGGGGGTCTGTTGCCTTGTTGACAAGCTCCTGCGTCATTAATACCATATATTAGATTGATGTGCTCCAAGGTCTGGTTGATTGCTGCTTGTGATAAATCATAAACCCATCCCCACTAACTGGCTCTATTCTTTAAAATAGTGGTTGGTATGTCATCACAGCTTGGTCCCTGAGACCTCACTATACCTCTGGCTTTGAGAATATAAGTTAAATTGAGATTCTGTGGATGAAAGGGAATTTGTAACGCTAAATTCTTCTGTCATAGTTCACACAGCCGTGTAAAGACTTAAAAAGGCCCTACCTAGGACGGGCCGTAGGACAGCATTGCAGCCGCTGTAAAAATATCCCAAACTATGTCTCCCATTCTCTCCCTGTCTTTTATTTTCCTTTATTTCTGACCCTTTGTCCTCCTAACAAGCTGCCACTATTTGCCCCATCTCTTTCCTTTCCTGTGATCCTGGAGACCGGCGACCTGATTTCTAGACCCACTGCAGCCTTTAAAAACTATGATCTTGGGCAAATCGCTTCAACTTGCCGAGGCTCAGTTTCCTTATTTGTGGGAACTGAGAATAAAACCTACCTTGCTTACTTTACAGAGTGGTTACCAATAAGATCAAGTGGAGTGATATCTGTAAAGTCTTCTGAAAATGATACAGTTTGACACCCACTTAAGGTGGTAATATTTCATGACCTAATCTGGTTTACATTAATTATAGCTATAATAAATTGCCTTTGTGTATAACACAGAAATTTGATCATCTTTCTGTTCTGCAAGGGAAAGAAATAATGATAGTTAATGTTTCTTCTTTATTGTGAAGAAACTGAAGCTTAGAAAGATTTAGTAACTTGTCCAAATTTATATTACATATAAATGACAGAGCCAGGATTGAAACTCAAAGTGCTTGCTCCACATTTTATATAGTTAATAGCTATTAGCATTGACTGAGTGGAAGGAAAGGCATTTCTCAGGTTCTTATGGGTTTTTGTTACTTTTTTCTCTGGTATACCAGCTGACAGAAAGCTATTCTGTATAGCTGTATAGAAGCTGTATAGAACACATTTTTTTCTATGACTTAAAAAAAATTTTTTTTAAGTTTATTGATTTTGAGAGAGACAGAGACAGCGCGAGCAGGGGAGGGGCAGAGAGAGGGAGAACCTTAAGCAGGCTTTGTGCTGCCAGCACAGAGCCGGACGTGGGGCTTGAACTCCTGAAACCGCAAGATCATGACTGGAGCCGACACCAAGAGTTGGACGCTTACCGAGTGAGCCACCCAGGCGCCCTACAGGTTTTTTCTATGATTAAGGCAGATAATCTGTGCTAGTATTGTTGGGTGGGACTTTTATAATCTTAGTGTTAAAAAATGTAAAACCGTACATGAACTGCAGAGCCGGACCAGTTTTTGCTTGTACTTATCAAAGTTGTGATCTTGGGTAAGTTACTTGACTTCCTTCGGATCTCGTTTTCTCATCCTTAAAAATAAGGACAGCAATTTGCTCCCTCCATAGAGTTGTAGGAGGTTTGAATGGTCTCAGGCACGCTGAGCACTTAGGAAGGGCCTCTCTCACAATAGGTCACTCAACAAACATTAGTGATCTCCTTTTCTTTGGCAAAGCGAGTATTTCTGCTTTTGAAGTTCCAGTTGGTCAGGCAGCAACATACTTGATATGAATTCAGCTTCGTTTTACACTTAGAAGTATAATAAAAATTACAATATTTACAGATAAGATAGTAAATAGTTACTGGTACGGAGTAGGTACCGTGCTCTGAAATAAGTGTTTCAGCAATCTTACGGAATTCTTAATAACCTTCTGATTAGGCAGGCTTATTATCTACATTTTGGAAATTGAGATATTGAGAGGCTAGGTTAAACCAGCTGGAGAGTTGAGATTTGAATCTTGGCCGGCTGACTCTAGGTCCTGTTCCCTTAGTCACTGTGGATTGCAGGAATTCTGTGGGAAAAAGAGGAAAAACACACCATTGGTGATTTCTGAAACCAAGAGTCATTTTGTTGCCGAGGGACTTAGCCTGGACTTAAAAGTAAATGAAGGTAGGTGCATGAGAGGAGAGTATACCTTTAAGGCCAATGTTTTTAACCAGAATTCTACATCATTTTTATATTTTTAATTCTTAAGGCTATTATCTGGGAGATGTACAATCAGTTCTTAGTACCAGATTTTTGGAGTACTGTAGAGCAGCCTCAGGAATATTAATCCTTGCTCTCTTCTGAACTCCACCATGTCATTTGACCAAGACATTTGACTTCACAGAACCCTGGGAATAAAAGGTATTCTTTTGGGGGCACCTGCGTGGCTCAGTTGGTTAAACGTCTGACTTCAGCTCAGGTCATGATCTCCAAGTCAGGCCTTCTGCTGTCAGTGCAGAGCCAGCTTTGGATCCTCTGTCTCCCTCTTTCTCTGCCCCTACCCCACTCATGTTCTCTTACTCTCTCTCTCAAAAATAAATAAACATTTAAAAAATCAATAAAAAAGACATTCTTTGGAACTTTTTAGTTCACTTTTAAAACTTTTGGAGGGGCACCTGGGTGGCTCAGTCGGTTAAGTGTCCAACTTTGGCTCAGAGCATGATCTCACAGTTGGTGGGTTCAAGCCCCGTGTAGGGCTCTATAGCTGACAGCTGAGAGCCTGGAGACTGCTTTGGATTCTGTGTCTCCCTCTCTCTCTGCCCCTCCCCTGCTTGTGCTCTGTCTGTCTCTCACACAAATAAATAAACATTTAAAAAAACTAAATAAAACTTTTTGAAACGATCATCCATTTCAGATAGATGGAAATCTTATTTGAGAACTTCCAGAGAATCATACTGCTCACAGAACCCACTGCTTTGTTACACTTGCTATAAAAGACTAAACAACTAAATCAATAATCAGAATTCCTTGTGTTCCTTATGTTGTGGCTGAAGTTGTTTTCCATAGAGGAAGTTTGGGTCTGTTGATCATTATCCATTTTTGAACTTTTATTTATTTTTTCCCTACTTTATATGGGAGTGGGTGGATAATCCTGGTAATTTCTATTCTATTTCTCTAGTCCTTTGGAACCTGGGTGGAAGAAGTGACTCCATATAAGTGACTTGTGGAATTCAATCTTCTGATGGCAGGGAAAATTAAGTGGCATCAGAATTTTAGACCCAGGACCAAACTATATAGATCTGCCACTCTCCTCTGATGGGCTGTGTGACCTTGACCAGGTCACTTCCTCTCTCTGATCTTGGTTTCCTTATCTAGGAGTGAGGACTACATGATCTCAAAGGTTCCTTTTCGTTTTAAAGCCTTGGGTTTCTACCTGACAGCCCTGAAAGACTACATTTATTAAATATTCTGCACCATGGCTAAAAGATTATTCGTTTGTTACAGACTTTTTGGATGCCTTCTGGTTTGAAGAAATCTCCAGCTGCTCTGATGATAGTTTAAGAAGACTGCATGCTGTTTCCTCTCGATGCCAAGCCAGGCCTGCGCGGAACCTCGGATCCCAGCCCTTCATGGAGACCAGGTCCCAGCAGGAATGGCAGTGGAAGACATCGGCACCCAGATGGTTCCTTCACGTGAAGTTGTCTTGGGCTGTGGGCCGACTCGACAACACCTGGTAGCCAGGCCGGCCCTCTGTCAGTCACCCAGGGCCGGGCAGCATGGTGTGGATTCAGAGGAGGAAGCTTTTGGCATCTTGCCTCTGCATCACAGCCTCTGTCTTTCTGCTTGTCACACTCCAGGTAGCAAGAATTTGGGCTGCTTCGTGTTGAGCCCTGACCCTTTCCACCCTTTCCCCCTTCAACCCACTGCATTTTCTCCAAGTACTTTGCTTTTTGCTTAATTTCTCAGGATCAGGGGTTTTCTGTCTCAGGCAGGGAAAATACTTTTTTTTTTTAGTAGATGAAACTGAGGTTTTAGTGAGTGGGTGTATCAGGTAGAAACGAAACCAGTGAGATGGGGGGATCAATTTGTGACTCCTGGAGGGTCCTGGTGCTAGAAGAACAGAAAGCAGAGCTCAGTCTGTCTTACTGGGTCAAATTTGGATGGGCCTCTCCAAGTCCACTATTACGATGAATTCTGAAAGGTGGCATTCTTGAAGAAGCCATGATTATTCTGAGATTAAGATGGTCTATTATGCAGAACACAAACATCCACATTAATACATTTGTCATTCTTTTTTTTTTTTTTAACTTTTTTTTTTTTTAATTTATTGTTGAGACACAGAGCACAAGTGGGGCAAAGGCAGAGAGAAGGAGACAGAATCCAAAGCAGGCTCCAAGCTCTGAGCTCTCAGCACAGAGCCCGATGCGGGGCTCGAACCCACGAACCGTGAGATCGTGACCTGAGCCAAAGTCAGATGCTTAACCAGCTGAGCCGCCCAGTTGCCCCAATACATTTGTCATTCTTGACATATGCTACTAGACCAAGCACTGAATGTGGGTGTTTGAACACCAGTTTTTAGTCTTCTGATTTATTTCATTTAGTCGGTGATTCTGAACTTCATTTGCTGGTTTCAAATTAGAGTAAAAATTACACCATGATAGGAAAAATATAGATACGAGCTCAGATATATTTTGGACCCGTTCAAGCACCAGCTATCCATTTTGAAATCCAAAGGACTTTTATTTTTTTTTAATTTTTTTAACATTTATTTATTTTTGAGGGACAGCATGAGTGGGGCAGGGGCAGAGAGGAGACACAGAATCCGAAGCAGGCTCCAGGCTCTGAGCTGTCAGCACAGAGCCCAATGCAGACTCAAACCCACAGACTATGAGATCGTAACCTGAGCCAAATTTGGATGCTGAATGGACTGAGCCACCCAGGCGCCCCAGAAATCCAAAGGACTTTTAAAGATGATTTGTGGACGTGAGCAGCTCAGGTGTGGGGCTGACGGAAAGAGAGGTGTTCTCTGGGCTTTTTCACTCTCGGTGATCTTCCTTCTTGATTAAGATTGAATGAGATTTGCGTATAAAAGCACTGGCAAAGCATTAGAGACTGTTAAAAACTGAGAACAAACTGAGGGTTGATGGGGGGTGGGAGGGAGGGCAGGGTGGGTGATGGGTATTGAGGAGGGCACCTTTTGGGATGAGCACTGGGTGTTGTATGGAAACCAATTTGACAGTAAATTTCATATATTAAAAAAAAAAAAAATAAAAAAAAAAAAATAAAAGCACTGGCAGACAGTCTGGTGCTGGATTCTACCACCTTCTACTGCCAGATTGGGACTCTGGTCAGAAGAAATACTTGCCTCCTTGCTTGTCTGTCCTGTGGGTGTCCAGGACCTCCCTGTGCAGGAGGAACTGGGGTTCTCTACTTCTTTCTGTGGATGTTATGAGAGCTTTCATCTTAATAGACAATTATTTTGGCACTTTTTTTCAGTTACAAGGGACGGCTGCGTCTAAGCTGAGAGCATTTGTTTTGATGTCAGAAGAAATAGCCATGTTTCTGGTATGGCTGTCGTTTCTAAGCTTCCAGAGTATGAGAGGTTGTATGATTACTGGAGCTGAACCCTTGTCTGGATCTTGATTTCAGTTTGCCACCAATTGTGTGGTTTGGGCTGTTTCCCTGTCCACATGGGTATATTAAATGCTTCAGTGTTAGGGGTGCCTGGGTGGCTCAGTCACTTAAGTGTCGGACTTCGGCCCAGGTCATGATCTTGCAGTTTGTGAGTTTGAGCCCCGCATTGGGCTCTGTGCTAACAGCTTGGAGCCTGGAGCCTGCTTCAGATTCTGTGTCTCCCTCTCTCTCTACCCCTCCCCCGCTGTCTCTTGCACTCTCTCAAAAATAAATAAACATTAAAAAAATTTAATAAAATAAATGCTTTAGTGTTCAGAGTTTCAGAGGTGCTATTTTTTCTTAAACACTGTGCACGAGAAGATATAATGCCCACACATTTAGGACCATTCTTATTTCTAGTGGTTTGTTGCCATGTAGGGAGGGTAAAAGAAGGATAAATTAAAAAAAAAAAAAAATCATGCCAGGGCTGCCATCATAAAGTACCACAGACTGAGTGGCTTAAATAACAGAAATGTATTTTTTTACAATTCTGGAGGCCGAGAGTCCAAGATCAAGGTGTCAGCAAGCAGGGCTGTTTCTTCTGAGGTCTCTCTCCTCAGGACTGGTGGATGGCTGTCTTTTCCCTGTGTCTTCGCGTCGTCTGCCTTCTTCACCTTTATGTGTCCTAATGTCCTCTTTTTATGAGGATACCAGTCACACTTGATGGCCACCTGTTGGGTCCACCTAGATGACCTCCTGTTAACTTAATTACCTCTTTAAAGACCCTATCCCCTAACTCAGTCATATTCTGAGGTAATGGGAGTTAGGACGGCAGTGTATGAATTTGGGGGGCAGGTTACAGTTTAGCCCATGACAGATCTTATGACATAATTAATAAATAACGTAACCCTGAAAATGTTATGCTGATCTTCAGTTAAGCTAAAGTACCGTGGTCCCCTAGAGGAAATCGTTCATCTGAGACATTGTTTTCTACTCACATTTTACTGTATTTTGTATACAGTACATGTAAATTCTTTGGGTGTATATGTATCTTTAGTTTTTGAATTTTATTTACTTTTTGGTTGTATAATAATTCATGAATACGTTTGGAGTATTTTAAAACAAATCCAGGACTTCACATTATTTTACCTGGATTTACTTTAATATGATTCTCTAACAGATGGGAACTTTTAAAAGTATAGTATAACCAAATTATTGCCACACCCAACAAAGTTAGCAGTAACTAATCAGCACCACCCATATCCTAGGCCGTGTTAAGACTTTCCCAGTTATCTCAAAGAAGTCTTTTATAATGGGTTGGTTAGAATCTGGAATACACAAATCCCATACATCACATTTAGCTGGTGTGTCTCCAATTGTGGGGTTTTGTTTTTTCTACTATGAAAGTTTCCTCTGTCCCACCTTCTATTCCGTGTCACGGGCTTTTGAAAATACTGTCTCATTGATTCTTTGGAATTTCCCAGATTTTAGATTTGGCTGATTTTACTCATAGTTTTATTTAATATATTTCTCTGTCCTTCATATGTCTTACCACTTAGTGGTGATGTCTGAGGCTTAATGTTTTTTTAAAAGCTATTTGGCAGAAAGGGGTGCCCGGGTGGCTCAGTCGGTTAAGTGTCCCACTTTGGCTTAGGTCATGACCTTGCGGTTGGCGAGTTCAAGCCCTGCGTTGGGCTCTCTGCTGTCAGCACAGAACCCACTTTGGATCCTCTGTCCCCCTCTCTGTCTGTGCCTCCCCGACTTGTGCTGTCTCTGTCTCTCTCAAAATAAATAAATAAACTTAAAAAAGAAAAAACAAACAACAACAACAAAAACTATTTGGCAGAAAAATCTCTCCCTAAAGCAATCCCTATTCTTTGGAAATGAACTTACACCTCACATAGTAGACATTGATCAGAAATGTAGAACAAAATTTGTCTTTGAAGTTTTATCCATGGCTTTCTAAAAGCTTCTTTTTAAAGTTGTTGGTTGTACATTTGCAGGGGGAAGGTCTGGTGAAGATATACAGATTTTGTGGCTACAAGTCAACTCCACTCCATCAAGGTGCTGGGGAATAGCCACAACCTTAAGTTATCATGAAAATGCTGACAAAGTTGTTGGCGGGGGCTAGACTTTTCTTTAGTTTTTAGCGATCGTCTTACTGTCATAATGCTGACTTTGGTGTCACAAGTGATCCATGATTTTTTCAAGCCAGTATAATTTCTTACTTTTTTTGGAGTGCTACTTGGCTGTCACTCAGTGGTTTTTGACATTTTTTTTTTGGCCTTGGCCTCCCTCAGGGAATCCAGTGAATGTTACAGACCCTCACCAGCGAGCTGCAGACTCTATCATCAGGACGTGGCCCTTTTCTGACACTAGGGCCGCAAGCAAGAAAGAAGGCACCACCTGGGCTGCTGAGAGTTGGGGCTGGGCCACACAGATGTCCGCTGTTGCTTGGTGAAGGAGTTAATACATAAAAGTGTGCCTTCCTTTTACTGATTGATTTGTTGCATAGTTCAACTGCTAATGTTTCAGTTATATGTGACACAGACCGGATTCGTACTTTTATACTGCTTTCTCTAACACATTTTTTATAACACTGTATCAATATCTACCCTTAAAATTTGGTGATGAGGCAGCATTTTTGGAGAACAACTGCCTTCCTGTTTCCACTCTGTCCACCCTGCCCTCCAGATTCCTGTTGCTGATGTCCTAGCTATCCAGTGACCCACACTGTCCTGAAATCAATAAATAAACATAGTTTTACATGGAAGGGAGCCCAGGACTCACTATATACTTCACCTGATACCACAGTGGAAATTATTAGAAATGTAAGACCCCTGTTATTACTCCTTTAATTGTACCAAAAAGAAACTGATTGGTAATTTACAACTAATTTTCCCTAGAATGTTATCTCTAACAATAGCCAAGTAATAGCCCTGATTTTCATGGGTTTCATTAAGACATAAAACTATTAAAAAAAAAAAGAGAGATAAAACTATTTCTGGATTCTATAGATGCCTGTGGAATAGAGAAATATGCCTGGCATGTGCTCAGTGGAGTTAAACATCCTTGTTGGTAGATAGTTCGGAGGCTTTGTCCACACCCTAATCTCTGGAACTTGTGGAAATGTAAATGTAAATGGTTTAAGGTGACACACTGAGATGAGATTATCCAGAATTATCAGTGTGAGCCCAGTGCAATCTCATGAGTCCTTAAAAGCTAAGAGTCTTCCCTGGTCAGACATAGATGTGACAATAGACTAAGAGTGAGAGGCAACATTGCTGGCTTTGAAGATGGAGAAGGGGCCACGAGTCAAGAATGGTGGTTAGCTCTAAAAGATAGGAAAGTAAGAAAATGGATTCTCTAGAGCTTCCAGAGAAGAATGTAGCCCTGCTGACACCTTGCTGTTAGCCTAGTGAGACCCAGGTCAGACTCCTCACCTCCAGAACTATGTAATCATAAATGTGTTCTTTTCAATTGTTGAGTTTGTGGTAATTTGTTAGAGCAGCAAAAGGAAACTAATGCAAGCCTCGGTCATCAAGATGAATGGGAGACATGTGAATGGAAATTAAACAATCTGACTCTGTGGTAATTGTCTTCTCTTTCAGGTAGTGGTTGAGCTGGGGAAACTTGAAAGGAAGAAGTTTAAAAATTCCAACGGGCAAGATGGACATGCAACGATGGAGGAGGAGCCTACACACCTGTATCCACTCCCTGGGAAAGAAGCCCTGAACTGGAAAAACAAATCAGAGACTGATAACTACCCCATCATGCTCTGGTGGTCCCCACTGACCGGGGAAAGTGGAAGGCTAGGCCAGTGCGGAGCGGATGCGTGTTTCTTCACTATCAACCGGACCTACCTACATCATCACATGACCAAAGCATTCCTCTTCTATGGTAAGTGGGGCTTTTGCCTTTCTCCCTTTGCTTGCTGACATCCTGCTCCAAAGCTCGCTTCATTCTGCCCTCCCAAGGAAGACATGCGGAGCTCCCTTTGAAAACACTGTGACATGCCTGCTATCCTTTGCTTTTGGTCTGTGTAAGGCCCGAGCATTTAGCAAACACAGTAAATCAACAAGCTTGACCAACGTAAAAGTGGTTGACTGGCCACTCGGTAATTAGGGAGGAGAAGGGTATTTCCTCTCACCTTTTCCCAGTTGGATACCGTGCTTACTGAATTCCGTATTGAGGGAATTGGGTATTGATTCTATTGCTGGTATCAATTCAGAATGTCACCTGTGATAATAGCCAAGAGGTTTTGATGACCATAACAGATGTTTAATGGGACATGAGCTAAGCACAGTGTTCTTTCTTTCATTAGTCAGATTAATCAGCAGTAAAAATAAAAGTATTTTTCAGCATCGGCTTTTTTTTTTTTTTTTTCAACGTTTATTTATTTTTGGGACAGAGAGAGACAGAGCATGAACGGGGGAGGGACAGAGAGAGAGGGAGACACAGAATCGGAAACAGGCTCCAGGCTCTGAGCCGTCAGCCCAGAGCCTGACGCGGGGCTCGAACTCACAGACCGTGAGATCGTGACCTGGCTGAAGTCGGACGCTTAACCGACTGCGCCACCCAGGCGCCCCCAGCATCGGCTTTTAAGAGCAAGCTGGTATTTATCACTTCCTGAGGCTGATTATATGTCATGCTGCGACCGAGGGCAACCAAACCCAGGTAGGGGGAGTTAGCAAGATGCCAGTAGTAGCAGGAAATACAGAACCCCTGGGTGATGAGTGGTGGGGGCCTGGGGAACACAGGTGAGCAGATTCGGCCAAATGTAGGAAAGGTTGATCAGTTAGGAAGTCAGTGAAAGGAATTCTGCTTTAGAGTTCTGTAAATGTGGATATGTATTTGTGTGTGTGTGTGTGTGTGTGTGTGTGTGGTCTGGCTTCGGAGAGGCAGGACACAGACTGGGATGTAGAGCTGGGTCATTCTCAGTGTTCTGCCTAACAGCAACTGAAATACAGCAGAAAATAGGTTCAGCAGGAATCAGGTGGTATATTTGTCCCATATTAGGTCAGGGCCGCAGAGCAGTGGGCAGTAGTGACCTGGTGTAAGTCAGGAGTCAGGGAAGTTCTAGGTACTCACAAATCTGGATATAACAGAGTCCACATTCTTCCCAGACGCCTGCTGCTGTCCCCATTCACTTGCCTCCCCTCTCTGCTCCGCGAAGGGGCAAAGGGAATCGGTGCAGGTTTAAGGAGTGAGGGCTCTTTGCCTGGGGCCAGGCTGGTGGCTCCTTTGTCCTGAGGGAGAACAACCACCTGGGTAGTGTCAGATACTCACTTTGAACATCATTTGACTACAGATCCCACTGAACGTGCAATGTAATACATGCACTTGTATCGTGCTCCCTTCTAAAATCCAAAGAATTCAGAATTCTGAAACCTGAAGTTGTGAGTTTGCATAAGGGATTATGGTCCTCTAATCGTGCTTTGAGATGGACAATTCAATGTATGGGTTTAATTTTCCAAATTTGAACAGAAGCTCCTAGAAATACTTCAGTTATACACAAAAATTATAGATAATATAATGGAGACTGATGTATTACTATATATCATAAGAAATAAAACATTACAAGGAAAATCAAAACCCTCTCTGAACCCTTCTCTGACCTCATTGCCCACTTCCTACCCCAGAGGGAATTATGATCCTGAAGTTGCTGTGTGTGTGTATGTGTGTGTATATATCATATGTACATATATGGTATTATTCTAAACGTTACGCAAATAGTGTGATATGTTAATTTTCTATCTTTTCCCTCTAACTTGCTTTTCCTCTTATATGGTTTTTGAGGTTTATTGTTGTTGGATACTCAGAGCTCCAGGACATCCATTTTTTCACTGTTGTATAGTATTACATTGAATTTATATATATCACACTTCATGAATATATACATATATATCATACTACATGCCATTTTTCTCTTGTTGGACCTTTAGGTTATTTTAAAAACCTTACTTATGACGAACAGTGCTACAATAAACCATCCATGTACATGTGTGAGATTTCGTGGGGTTTACACCTAGCAGTGGAATGATTTGATGTGAATCTGTGTTTATTAGATACTGCCAGACCAATATCCCAAGTGGTTGTATCACAGTGGCTGTCTTTTAAACATTTACAACTTCTATTTCCTTTTCTTTATTTTTAAATTTATTTTGAGAGAGAGAGAGCACGAGTAAGGTAGGAGCAGAGACAGAGGGGAGAGACACAATCCCAAGCAGGTTCCTTCGTGCAGAGCCCAATGCGGGGCTCGAACTCACAAACCACAGGCTCATGACCTGAGCAGGAACCAAGAGTCAGACGCTCAACTGACTGAGCCACCCAGGTGCCCCAAACATGTACAACTTCTTAACATGTTCGTGCACATAGACCTCCTGTATTTCCAAATAATGTGCTTAGATTGTCACCTCTTGACTTTTCAGTTTTATTTTACTTTTTTTATTTAAAAAAAATTTTTTTAATGTTTATTTATTTTTGAGAGAGAGAGAGAGAGCGAGTGAGGGAGCATGAGTGGGGGAGGAGCAGAGAGACAGGGAAAACCAGAATCGGAAGCAGGCTCCAGGCTCCGAGCTGTCAGCACAGAGCCCGACGCGGGGCTTGAACCCACGAACCGTGAGATCATGACCTGAGCCGAAGTCGGACATGCAACCAACTGAGCCACCCAGGCGCCCCTTGACTTTTCAGTTTTAGACAGGATAGATTGATTCTTACTATGGAAGATGAGTATTTAACTTTCCTTCCTCACCCCTGCTTTCCCCTCCTCTACTCAATTTCTCATCCCTGTAGCCCTCCCAAAAAGGTGTATTATTTTAGGTAAATTAGTATTCAGTGTTTACATCATTTTGTAGTCCCAGCGAGCCATGTCACATGCTTAGATGACGTTTCCTGCACAGTCTGTTTGCCCCGGAGTAGCATCAGATACTCTTAAGGAAACGTCTCCCAGAGATCCTTGACCTCCCGCAGTCTAGAGTGGTTGCCCTTTGTGCTGGGCACACAGGTGCTGTCCTGGCTCCCCGTTATCCTGGGGATTCTTTGTGCCTCACTCTTGCGTTGGCTTTCCTGTTTCTTTTATGCCCCATTTTTCTTTTTCTTTGTTAATATCTTAATTTCAGTGTGTTCTGAGAAAGGTGCATGGAAGATAAGCGTTCAGAGACTTTGTGTGTGTGAAAATTTGTTCATTTTACTTTCACCTTCATTGATGGTTTGGCTTAGCATAGAATTCTAGGGTGGAAATTCTTTTCTTTCTGAATCTGAAAAACAGTTTCCCCGTCTTCTAGCTTCAAGTGCTGTTGCTGAGGAATCCACGGCTATTTTGATTCCCCACCCTTTGTATGTAGTATGTTTTCTCTTCCCCTCTGCCTTCTCTGGAAAAAATAGAGAATGTCCTCTTTTTCACCAGTTTGGAAATTTAGTAATGATGCTTTGGTTTGAGCCTGTTTCCTTTTATTGAGGTGGATACTAAAATGTCGGGTTACAGGAGCCTACACAGCAGTATTTAGCTTAGTGACTTTCCCAGGACTCACAGATCTACAGGTTTATACACTTAATTTTATCAGTATACCAAGACTCAATTCTTCTCTCAGGGATGGACTTGCTTCCAACCAAATTCCCAGGAGACTGGTATGTCAACAAGAGTGCTTCTGGTTTGATTTTCATATCTCAGGTTTTGCTACTCTTCAGCTCCGAAAACCATCAGTGACTCTCCTTGAGTGCTAATGTATGCCATTTTTATTACCTGGCATTCAAGGCTCTGTAATCTGAATCCAACCTGTCTTCCAAACGTAACCACTGTGATTCTGTCAACTAAACACTATGTTTAGAAATCAAACTGCAGGGGCGCCTGGGTGGTTCAGTTGGTTAAGCGTCCGGCTTCGGCTCAGGTCATGATGTCGCAGTTTGTGGGTTCAAGCCCCATGTCGGGCTTTGTGCTGACAACTCGGAGCCTGGAGCCTGCTTCGGATTCTGTGTCTCCCTCTCTCTCTGTCCCCTTCCCCTGCTTGTGCTCTGTCTCTCTCTCAAAAATAAATAAACTTAAAAAAAAAAAAAATTATACTGCAGTAGTCACCATTTTAGGCATAAGCCACAAATGTTCTTAACTTAGTGCCATTGTTTATTCCGTTTCTGAGTTATAGACTGTCCTTTCTATATTTGTCCTGTCACATAAGCTACTGATAACCTACCATTTGTTTGGCAATATGGATGAATAATGTAGTGTCTAGTGTCACAGATTATTATCTTGAGACAAAGACATTACCCGGCTGTAACGCAGGGCTAATTGGTATATATACCAGAAGAGAAAGGTCAGTAAATCTTGCGGAATTTCAAAGAGGGGAGACAGAACATATGATTGGAGGGATCAGGAAAGGCTTCATAAGTTCTTTTGTATAAAACAGGAGGAATCTGATATGTTGAGAGATAATGGAATTGGATTGTGTTGAGATTGGAGGACATTTAGTATGTACTCCTTTAGTAGAAGAATGGCATGAATGAGAGCACGGAAGTGGAAAGTTACGGGAAGTATCTGAGCTACAGCAAAGCTATCACCTAGTTCTGGGTAAGAGAGAGAGAGAGATTGAATGATATACAGGGACCAGAACGTGAAGAACCTTGAATGTTGGCTTCAGATTTTGCATCAGAGTGGAGAACGGTATCAGGGAGCCACCGAGAATTGAATGGCTTTTTAAAACCAACTCAAATATAACACCCGTTGTGAACCATTCCTGATTCCCTTCCATCAGATGCAGCCTCTGCTATATGCCAGGCACAATACCAATCATGAGGAATAAAGACAAGTATAGTAACTATGGCATTTGGTTTTCTTCTGTGTGATCTTCCCTTCCTTCATACTGTATAAAGTCTTTGTTGATAGGGCCACATCGACTCATCTTTGTACACCTCCACCCCTCTGTCTACCACCTTGCATGTGGGAGGTGCTCAGGAAATAGTCATAGAGACCTTGAGCACAGAAGACGTGAGAGTCTAACCTTATCTTTATCAGGGTGAGAAGACCGAGGCTCAGGAAGGTTAGGGACGTGCCAGGATTACACTGGGGTTGGCGGCAGAGTGGGGCGGAGAGCCAAGGTGCCCTGATACCTGATCCACGGCTCTTTGGCCTGCACCGTGTTTGAATGCACACTCATGAGTATAATTAAACCTGGATATGTGGATTTTGGAATGGCTTAAGATGTCCGGTTTTTAACGGACTGAATTAGAAATTCAGTTCGTTCAGAAGGTCTGTTGAGCAAAATCGAACGAAGACAACACATTTGTCTGTCTGAGGGCTCCAAATCCTAATTAAGTAGGTCACTTACAACTGCACCTGGGACTCTGGTGCGGCAGAATTGAAAAAGAAAAGGCAGGGACGATGATTCAGGTGCCAAAAGCTGACCTAATTTAGCGAAATGGAAACTCAGAGGATTATATAACCTCGAAGCTATTGTAAACCAGGATATTTTTGAGTTTGCTTGTTTCCTCTGTAGCCTACTTTCTTTTCTTCTTCCTAGATATGAGTCATTTACTTCATATGAATACAGTGAATACTGTGTCTGTTTTGAGCCATTTGAGAAATGTAAGGTTTCAGCTACATTAACAATTCTCTGAAACAAAAAATTAAGGGGTCACAAGGGAATAAATTATTTTTTAACCCCAAAGTCCAAGAGTTACGGTAGTCTTAGAAACTGTCACCATAGTGATTTTAAAACACAACGCAAAACACAGCTCTGTTTTTCGACAGTTCTCTTGAAAGGTGTCTCTCGTGAAGGAAGAGGACGCTTGACGAGAATTGGAGGTCCTTAGAGCAGGGAACTGCTTATGTTTTAGGTGAGCTTCTAAATGGAAGTTTTAGTAAACACAGGTACGTGGGGAGAAAGAAAACAAGGAGGCTCCTGAAATATTTTCCTTCCTCAGGAATATGGGTATCAGCACCCCTTGATGAAGGCTGGAGGCTGTGAAGAGGAAGGACATCAGATTTGCTCTCCTCCAAGCACAGCTACAGTGCAGCTCTCCAGGACCGAGTGCTAAGTGCCTGCTGGGAGTTCCAGTACCTCTACCCTAGGTGCAGGCTCCTTGTTCCCCTGACCACCTTCTTTATTTTTTTAAAGTTTATTTATTTATTTTGAGAGAGAGAGAGAGAGGGAGAAAGAGAGAGAGAAAGAGAATCCCAAGCAGGCTCCATACCATCAGCACAGAGCCCAATGCGAGGCTCCAACTTACAAACTGTGAGATTGATCATGACTTGAGCCGAAATCCAGAGTCAAACGCTTAGCTGACTGAGCCCCCCAGCCCCCCCCCCCCCCCCCGCCCTTCTTGAATGTGATCTCATTTCCTTCTCAAAACAGCCTGGTAGGTAGGAATCCTATCTATTTTGATGAAGAGGGAAGTAAAGTACAGAGTGGAAAGGCTTGTTGTCCATTACTTACATGGGTGGTAGGAGCCAGAACTTTCTCTTCATGGAAAAGCAGGAGATGATAGAGTCCAAATTATATTTTCAACCTCAGAGAAGACTTAGGAGTAAAGGAATAATCAGAAGTGGGTAGTATCATTCCGGAAGACTTGTTCAAGACCTGGAGTTAAAAGGGAGGTTTTTAGCAGAGGAGAATGTGGAGAGCCCCACACAGGGAAGTATCATGAGCAAAGCAACAGGAATCGTCATTCTAGTTCACTCTGCGCCCAACATGGTAACGAACAAGGGGTTCTGGTATTAAAAAGGTCTCCTGAGTGAGAAGGTGTTTCTATTGTAGGCCATCTACACGTTACCAGTTCTCAGAGTGTTGTAATGAAATATATTTAGAACAAATGACAGCAAATACAGTAGATGCTTTCTTGGTTTTAAAAGACACTTTGGTGGGGCGCCTGGGTGGCTCAGTCGGTTAAGCATCCGACTTCGGCTCAGGTCATGATCCTGTGGTTCATGGGTTCTAGCCCCATGTCAGGGTCTGTGCTGTCAGCTCAGAGCCTGGAGCCTGCTTCAGATTCTGTGTCTCTCTCTCTTTCTGCCCCTTTTCTCTGCTTATGCTTTGCCTCTCTCAAAAATAAATATTAAAAAAAAAATTATAAAAGACACTTTGGGATTTTTCAGTGTCTTAGTGTGATCACGTATAATTTAAAAGAGAGGGGTGTAGGAGTCGGGGCCCCGCTCTTGAGAAAAGGCCTTTTGAGTCAGTCCTCATCTGTCACCAAGCATTAGTCAGACTTTAATGAATGGCGATCCAAATATTCCAAATGGAGACTTGTGCTTATACTAAAAAAGTGATTTATTAGGGTGTTATCTTCACAGTTACAGGAGTACTGCTGTTCATTATTCAGGGTATCTCTGCCCAGTAATCAAGTTTGCCAGAAAATGGAATGAGAATCGTAAGGTTGCTTGGTGAGCTTAGAATTACGGGAAACATTTTAATTGGCTTCCTCTGTCCCTAACAGAGAGTAGTAATGATCGCTGCCATTATCAATGCCCACTCTGTGCCGGACACCAGATACTCTCCGTGTATTCTCTTATTTGAAATCGTCATGCCCTGGGGCGCCTGGGTGGCTCAGTCGGTTAAGCGTCTGACTTCAGTTCAGGTCATGATCTCACGGTTCTTGAGTTTGAGCCGTGCATCGGGCTCTGTGCTGACAGCTCAGAGCCTGGAGCCTGCTTCAGATTCTGTGTCTCCCTCTCTCTCTGACCCTCACCTGTTCATGCTCTGTCTGTCTGTCTCTCTCTCTCACAAATAAATAAACATTAAAAAAAAAATTTAAATCATCATGCCCTGCATCAAGCTCCATGCTGACAGCGTGGAGCCCGCTTGGGATTCTCTCTCCTTCTCTCTCTACGCCTTCCCTGCTTGCACTCTCCCTCTCTCTCTCTTTCTCTCTCAAAAATAACAAATAAGTAAACTTAAAATAAAATAATATCATCATATCACTGTGTAGTACCCTAGCTATTATTACCATTTTAGAGACGAGAAAACAGGCTCAGAGCACGTAAGTGACTTGCTCAAGGTCACACAGATAGAAAGTGCCTGATCACGTACCCGAACCTGAATATCTGATTCTACAACTCAGACTCTGTTTGTTAATGTTTTACCACACTGTGTACATCCTGTCAACACCACAAAAGCAGGCATGCCAGATACAGCATCTTTCTTCTCCAGAAACGCTGGATCCTCAGCGAATCTGGTTACCATTCATTTCCATTTTCCACGTCTTCATGCAAACGTTCACTCTTTTGTCAATGTTTCATTTGTTCATTCATTCATTCATTTATTCATGTTTTCATGGCCTGTACAGTGAACAAGCATGAGCTATCGAATGAGATAAACACATTCTTTATGTTTTTCTGAGCTCTTTAGAACCTTATTCAGGGGGTTAATTTTCCCCATCCCCTAACTGGAGATCTAGCAGATCTCCAGCTCTTAGGAAATGGACAATTTTTGTTTAAGTTTATTTATTTATTTTGAGAGAACACACGTAAGCAGGGGAAGGGCAGAGAGGAGACACAGAATCCCAAACAGGCTTCACACCGTCAGCGCAGAGCCCGATGTGAGACTCGAACTCATGAACTATGAGACCATGATCTGAGCCAAGATCAAGAGTCGAATGCTTAACTGACTGAGCCACCCAGGCGCCCCAGGAAGTGGACAGTTTTATGGTCATTTTAAGTTGTATGTGCAGTTTCAAGCTTAGTAAGTGGCTCGTTCAGTCCCGTGAAGAAGCTCATCCGACTCTGAACCAGCGTCGTGTAGCATCTTGCTGCTTTCCCCAGCTTGGACCTCTTTCATGCTGCAAGCCGGGCACCCTGCTAAAGGCACCTGTGTTCTTTCTGCTCTCTATGCTCTGCTTGTTCCCTCTGCCTCCATCACCAGCTGCTTTCCGGAGCCTGGTAGAGCGGCAGTGAGGAGACGGAAGAGAATTAAGGAGATGGGACATTTCTTACTTGACTGTGTGGCTTCACGTCTCCTGAACTTGGCAGGTGGTTAGAGCTGGTGTCCTTGAGTGGGCTGGGTAGATGATAAAGTATACTTCTTCTATCCTGGGGCATTTTCATGGCATTTGGAATTTCCCCGCTGGACTTCTACAGTTTCCTTTCTCAGGAAGCTGCATCTCT
This sequence comes from Panthera onca, assembly GCF_046562875.1. Taxonomy (NCBI): domain Eukaryota; kingdom Metazoa; phylum Chordata; class Mammalia; order Carnivora; family Felidae; genus Panthera; species Panthera onca. Next base: position 173,920,221 of record NC_138342.1, read on the forward strand.
GCCCTGGGAAGTCAGACAGCTTTTCAGCCCCTGTGGAACACATCCAGCTTCTCTTTGCTGAGCTCTCTTTGTCCGCCGCAGGGCTCTAGTAGGAAAACTCAAGACTCCCCACCTGCTCCCCACATCTGTCTTGACTAGCTCCTAGCTCTGGGATCACAGGCACACAGCCCTCCAGTCATATAGGCAGGTTACTCCCCCTCACCCTCTAGATTTTTCTAGCAAGATGGGTTGGGGGAGCCCAGCCCTGGCCCACAGTCCTCCTGTGCCTCCATGGGCTCTAAGTTGCAAGAACATACTACATATTTCAGAGGAGTTCCCCAGGTAGCCCTGTGGAAGCAGGGGGATCAGAGCAGGGCTCATAGAAGAGTTTCCTTAGAAACTCTTCAACAGTGTCCTCACAGGCTCTGCTCTCTCATCCCTCTCAGTATTCTTGACCTTGTTGTGGAATCCAAGAATCACAGAACAGGTTCTCCTTCGTGCCGTGCATAAATTCGGAGAGTGGGGACAACTATGTGTTCTGTCTCACAATTACTTTGAATCTTGGTATATGTCCTATTGGTTTCTATTCCAACATCAAGTTATACAGGGTTTCTGTAGAGAACAATCCCTTTCCAGGCCCCTTGCCGTGTGCTGGAGAAGCCCAGAAAACAAATTCAGTTGAGCATGATTATATCACATTTGTTGTGATAGCCTCCATAATTCCCTTATGTGGCTCTCTCTGACTTCATGAGTGACACATCCATGAACCGTGCTCAGGGCTAGAGATTTCTGCTCATCTCATCCCTTATGTGTTGGTTCTTAGTAATTTTTGTCTCTAGACAAAAATTTTAACCTGCTCTTGGGCCCCATGCATTGAATCAGTAGGTAATTGTTGCTAATAGCATGCCAGATTAAGACTTATTTGGGAGATTGGAAAGAAATGGACTTAATTTCTTTCCAAAGAAAGTGGAAGTGGGCAGTAATGAAGTTGAACATGAAAAGAAGCTCATAATAACCGGGTGATAGATTGTGTGTTATGTACAAGATGTGTATACATATGTATATGTGTTTATATTTATCTGCCTCGCTCTCTCTCTATATATATATTTGCCATAATCAAACCTTATTTTATTTGATTCATTTTTTAAAATGTTTATTTATTTTGAGAGAGAGAAAGAGAGACCAAACATGAGTGGGGGAGGAGCAGAGAGAGAGAGAGAGAGAAGACAATCCCAAACAGGCCCCATGCTGTCCACATGGAGCCCAACGTGGGGCTCGGACTCACAAACCATGAGATCATGACCCGAGCTGAAATCAAGAGTCGGACACTTAACCAACTGAGCCACCCAGGCGCCCCAAACCTCTTATTGTAGATAGATATTTTACTTTTACTTCAATAATTACTTGTGAGATACTTCACAGAGGATAAAGCCAGTCCCAGAGCTCTGCCCAGACCCCCCAGGGACGTCTCATCTCGTTACTACTCCAGATCCTTAGCGTGTGGCCTCTGAGACTGCCGGGCTCTGCCATGCTCGGTTGTTGAGGCTCACTGTGCTCACCCCTCTGTACCCTGAGCTGCTTCCCCCACACAAGAGAAGCCTTTCCAGCTTCTGAATCTCTCACTTATGCTTTCTCTCCCTGGGATGTGCTCCCCTGGCTCATTCCTTCCCACCAGTCAGGTCTCTGTGAGCGATGCTTCCTCAGAGACACCTCTTTCCCCACCTTCTTTCTGAGGTAGTGCTCTCTCCGACACCACTCTCCAATGGCATAAAGCCTTGCCTGGCTTTATTTTCTGTTCGTGGCACCCATTACCCCTAAAATTCTCCTATTCACTTGGGGCCGGTTATCTGTGGTCTCCCCACGTTAGAATCTAAGTATGGGAAGACCAAGAACTTTGTTTTGTTCACTGCTGTCATCCCACAATGAAGAACAGTGCCTGGCGCCTGGTGGGCTTTAGGAAACATTGTTGAATGAATAAGTGAAACCAGCCTGATCCTCACATAGAGATGGGGAGGAAACGAGGACACTGGTATTTTTACCTTCACTGGGTCTTGAGATGTTATATAACCTACCCACGTTGTACCTGGCATTCTTTTTGAATGAGTTCGTTTGACCCTATGATTAACACCCTGTTTTATTTAAATTCTGTTTTATCAAATTTTTTCCTGTGCATGATTGAATTAAACTTTCTGGTACAAGGCTTAGTTCAAAAAAACAGTAGAATCTGCCCTCATTTTCTAGTCCCTCAAAGCAATCACTTTTGACTCTTTTAGCTATTTTCTTAGTAACATGTCACTTCCTAATTTTGTAATTAAGAGGATGAACATTACCCTGGCTGCCTGCAGATGTGGACACACAGCACAGATGCCACACGCTGGATGCTGCAGAAAGTTGGCATGGTCACCTGGGGGACAGTTGTGTTGTAACTTGTATCATATCAGTTGGGTGTGATTGATTCTTGCTTTAACTAGAGCAGATCTGGCGGTCAGGATTCGTAACAAGAGAATAGCTGTCATGAGAACAGAGGCATTCAGTCTTCATAATGCCCAGCATGCACGTGTCAAGGTCATTTGTTGGAAAGTGAAAAAGCCAAACTCTTGGCCCTTTCAGTGGGAGTTGTGACAGTTTTGTTGATCGTTCATGTAGTATAAAGTGTGGGTCATTCTTTAAACTTGTGTCAAATTCGTTTCCATCTCTAGACAGGGTCTTCAAGTGATGCTGGAATGGTGGAGAACCAAGCCCAAGTCCTCTGCCACTTAAATTTCTGAAACTTGAGAGTTTATGACCTTATTTATTTTGCTGTAGATGAGTGGTTCCCAAACCCAGCTCACCCTGAGGTCGTGGTGACCTATGGTGACCTCAAACAGAGTCCTAACGGCCTGGGCCCCCCTTCAACATCCTCAGAATCTCTTGTGTGGAAGGCTCAAAATCTGCCAGGTATCTGTCAGTTTGTCCATGCGGGAGATTGACTTAATAGGCATTTTTTAGGGCTTTTGGGACGTGTGGGAGGAATTGGCCAGAGATGTGAAAACAAGACAAAAGAAAAATTTTCAAGAAAGAAAATGTAATGATAACACACTGGTTTGGCTCGGCAGCAAATAATATTTGTGCCTGTAATAATGAAAGCACTGGCTACACACTTAATCAAAAATGGATGAAGAGTCACAGGGGAGGTGGGTGGGGGGTGGGTGGGATAGGTGATGGGGATTGAGGAGGGCACTTGTGCTGAGCACTGGCTGGTATATGGAAGTGTTGAATCACTATATTGTACACCTGAAACTAATACTACACCGTGTATTAACTACCTGGAATTTGGATAAAAACTTAAAAGAAGAAAAGAAAAAAATGGATGAGGAGGGAAGACGAATGTGTGGGGGAAGGGCGACCTGGGCAAGTTCAATCTACACCTTCCATAGCGGCAAGACAGTAGGTATCATCCAAAACTGAAAAATCAAGGAATAGCCTATTAAGTGTGTTATTTAGATATTTTTGAAGCGTGAATACAGAAGAAACACCTGAAAGAATTGGAGTGGTGACTTCTGGCACGCGGGAAGGGGAATGAGCATGGGGCAGTCTGGTATTAATGGCCTGATAAAACGATTCACTTTTAAAGCTATGTGCGGGTATTAATTTGGTATAAATAAAATTTAATTAACAAAGATATTTTGTCTTGGGAGATAGTTAAGCACAAGGACAGTGAGAACAGTTATTAATAAATTATCCAATTCCTAGGCTTTTCTGCTTTTATCAGGATACCTTTGGGAAGAGTGTTAATTATGTAAAGACACTAATATTTCTTCTAGCTAACATACTCATTTCCTTCCATGAAAAAATTGCATATTAATATTACTCGATTTTCAGTCTCTCCACATAAAATGATGAATCAACTGAATTTTGCTAGATTTAATTTGGTGTAACGACAAAGGCTTTGGGGAGCCTCATAATGGTTAGTTTTAAGGGCTGTTCAGGCAGGGCGGGAAACCTCTTTGCCTGCTTTCTGACTTAGCCTCTCTCTTCTTTTTTAACCCTCTCTGTTCTTTGATAGCGTGTGGTAATATAAAGATTAAAGGAAGAGCAAAATGGCTAAAAATCTGAAAGCGTGTCTCAGGTTAACCTTAAAAATCTGGAAGGAAGCACAGAAGTAACCAGTGCCAGAAGTCAAGCACTTTTCCTTCTTACTGGCATGAGGCGCGGGACAGATTTTATTATTGCAGCTTGAGCAAATTTGGGCCAATGGGTTGGTTGGCACCCAGACAAGCTGGCAGCTCCCTGTCTTCCAGAGCAGACAGCCGCAGTGCTCATAGGCACCCAAGTGAAACCATTTTGCTTCCACCGATGTGTTCTCTTTGCTCTTTAAAAAAAACAAAGCAAAACAAAAACAACTTAAACTGAAGAGAGTATGGTAGACCCTTTGTTTTCACACATTTTGATCTACCCCATCTAGATAGTTCTAAGGTGCAGACTGAGTGTCCCGGACTTTGAGAGATGGGACGGTAGGGAGAGTCACACGCCCGCCGGACAGGAACAGCCAGGGTCCATCTCTCAGCCGGCTTCGTATTATGTATTTGTTGCATATGCTGGAAATCTCTTGAAATAGTAACAAGACTCTGGCACGCTAACTAGTTATGTGACTCCCCCCCTCCCCCCCAGCAACAACAACAACAAAGAAACCTTAAAAACTTTTGTATTAGTGACAAAGTAACCTCTCTGAAGGAGGTAAACTACTAGTGCTGACAATGAAACAATGAAAACGAAGGCAAAACGAAGGCAAAGCAAAGCGTTTTATGAAACAGAGGTTATTAGGCAGAAGATAGCTATTTAAGATCAAAGAGTAGAACACTGGACTAACCTTACAGTCTGGATCTATGTGAAATAGTCCACATAGCTCCATGTTCTGAGGACATTGTGTGCTACTGTATTTGTGTCTTGGGAGAATTTGGAAATGTCTCAGGATGTATGGCTTGCTGATGTCAGGGTCTGCTCCTCATTCATTTATACAACTGGCATCTAAGAAACATTTATTATATGCATTGCCCTGTGCTGGGTGCTGGGGTTATAGTGGTAAATACAGCAGGCTCTGCCCTCTAGAGCTTACAAAATATCTAAGTCAGGTGCTACCAGCTAGGCATGAGCATTTTGGGTTTGGAGTAATTGGGGAGGCTCTATGAGCGTGAGACTTGAAAGATAGGAGGAGACAGACCTATGTATGATTTAGAGGGGATTAATTCCATGTCGAGGGAGCAGCTGATGCATAGGACAGTGGGAAGGAGTTTGATAGGAAGGAGGGTCAGGAAGAAGGTTGTTGCGGCAGGAAAACCAGGGGTGTGAGGGTAGAGTGTAGGAGATGAGATTTGAGTGGCTGGCAGGGGCCTGGTGGTAAAGGGCTCCATAGGACAGGGTGAGAGGTCTGGTTGTATTCTTTTTTTTTAATTTTTTTTTTTTCAACGTTTTTTAATTTTTATTTTTGGGACAGAGAGAGACAGAGCATGAACGGGGGAGGGGCAGAGAGAGAGGGAGACACAGAATCGGAAACAGGCTCCAGGCTCCGAGCCATCAGCCCAGAGCCTGACGCGGGGCTCGAACTCACGGACTGCGAGATCGTGACCTGGCTGAAGTCGGACGCTTAACCGACTGCGCCACCCAGGCGCCCCAGGTCTGGTTGTATTCTAAGTGCGATGGGAAAGTATTTAAACAGGGTTGCTGTGATCTGAGTTTTGTTTTGCTTTTTTCTGATTTATGTTTTTGCAAAGATCCCTGATGGCTTCTCCATGGAGAATGGATTGGAACGTGAAGGTGGAAGCAAGACAGTTTCCATTAAAGAAATGCAAATGATGCTACTTTGGATCAGGGTAGGAGGTAGTGGAGAAAGACAGGGGTGGGTTTGAGATGTGATTTGAAGATAGAATGGATGTCTTGGTGTCTTCGTGGTGTCTATTTTCGTATACGCGCGTCCAAAGAGAAAAATTAACTGTGCTTGTTCATTGAACTCCTTGGCCTTTCAGACACTTAGTTCAACCTCATGGTATCCACTTAACTTACCACGACTGTGATGCATAAAAAACGCAAATGCGGCTATTCATTTCCCCTCTGATGGGTAAAAACAATCGGTCATAAATTATTGATCACTAAATATTTTGCTTCCACGGGCACATAAATATTTAATCCTTAAAGTTATTGACATCTGCATATTTTACTTTCCTGAGTGCAGACATCTAACCTTGATATCCGTAGCATTGGTAACTATATTTTTTAGTTGCATGTGAAGAGCCGTGATTAAAAGTATGCAACCGGTAGTCATATAATTCGCTGCCAAAACATTAACATTTGTTTACTGCTGAAGCCATTGGCATCTAGTCAGAAAATCTAGGGGAGAAACATCCAGTCTCATTTATATGGTCATTCTCCACTCTACCCCCTGCCCCCAGCCCCCTAGAGTCTTTTGAATCACCTGGAAAAATTAAAAGAAAAATACAGAATTTTGTTTCTTATTCCATACCAAATCAACATCTCTGGAAATGAGGTCTAGGAATCTGTGTTCTTTATCAAACTTCCCAAGAAATAATGGTGTGGCTAGTCTTGGGAGTGAGGGGTGTTGGGAATAGCTCCTAGATGGTCTCTTATGTGGCTTCTGCCCCTAATGTTTTATGTCTTAATATAAAATCTCTAAGTTCTATCATGGGAATTTATAGATGGATCTTTGGTTTTATATCCTGTTATTGCTTGTGTGTATGCCTATGATTTATTTCATGCTTAGTCTTTGGTAACAGAATATCCAATTATAACGTTATGCCTTTGGGAAAATAAAATCCTCTTTAAGACATCTGCCTTGTGACAGTTTCCAAGAATGTCTCATGTTGAAATTAGAAAACTGTTTGTAATTGGACGTGTGAATTTTGATGATTATTTCACAGGAATTATGCAATTAGGGCATTTTTTCAGCCACATGGGCACAGTTTGGTCTTCCAGGGGCATTAGTTGTTGGACTAATACAGCATCTGGTGATGTCTGAAAGTGTCAGAACCAGAGACCTCCGCTTAGAGCAAGATTCTTATTACTTAGCTGATGCCGAGCAAAAGCATGGATCCGAGAGGGGTGAGACAGAAATTCTTCCTCTACTGTCTCCACCCAGCAGCACTTGTACCCAGAATGCACATTCCCTGGGAGGGGAGGGGGATGTACATGTTGTCATAAAACTGTACAAGTGTTGAGGCTGAAGGGGGTTTCCGGGTTCCTTAATTCCACTGTCTGCTGCAGTGTGCACGTTCCTAGACTCCTTTAAAACAGTCCCATTAGATTCCCCTGTGGCCAATGACTGTAAAGCTCTTGGTTTTTCAGGGACCGGAGTCTTTGAACCATGATCAGTTGGGGTGGTCCATATTTCTCTTTATTCTCAAGTTTTTCTTGTTTTATTCTCAAATTATTCTCTTTATTCTCTAGTTTTTATTTTCATCCATGCCATCGAGCAGTCTGTAGGCTTGTTAGCTACGTCGTGCCATAGTTTGAAGAGAAGGAACATATTCACACTCTCATTTCCCAGGTAGCCTATTTTCAACCTCTCGATTCAGTTTTCCAAATATTCCCTGGTTGGGTCACCAGTATACGGAAAGGAATCGAAAGCATAGAGATGAAATGAGCCTTTTTGCTTTCCGTGGCAACCACTTTACCTCTGCTTTTGCTCATCCTATATAACTTTGATCCTTTTAGTGAATGCTCTGTCTTCATATTGACTGAGGGTAGCAGGACACCGTGCTGCTCACACAAGCGGGTGATTTTGTCTGGTCGCAGTCAGTATATGAAATGGTGGCTGGTAATTGTGGTGGTGAGGTAGGGGGTGGTGAGTTTTGGGACATGGGAAAGATTTGCTCAGCTTACATATGGAAATATGGACTGGGTTATTTTTTTTTTTTTATTTTAATTAAGGTCAAGTGTTTTCCACCCTTGTTCCCTGTACTCATAGCTCCTGTCCCTTATTTTCTAGCCAACATTTTTGTTGTTGTCATCCCCTCCTCCTCCTCAACTGCTTTGTACATTTCTGTTATGAGTTCTACTTGGTAACACCCATAATGCTCTACTTTATATCACGTCATTTCTTGGAAGAAAGAAGCTGAAAGTTGTTGTATACTAGCAAACTATTCTGAAATACTCTGACAGAAAGAACTTCTCTTGTTATGCACAAAGGCAGGTCTAATATTATACATTTCCATGCTTTGCAGAAATAATTGTGGCCTGATTTTGGCAGGGAGAGCCACAACCGTAACCAAACTGTCTACTCCCAAATTGCTTGAGAAACTATGGTGTAATGGAAAACCCTGGAGGCAGGTGGTCAGTGAGAGCAGAGCTGACTAGTTAGATGTGTGACATTAGCACTGTTTCTGAACCTCATTAAGTTTCTTTCCTCATTCGTAGTATGAGGATAATTCCAATTTCTGTAGAGTGTTTATGAAGTTTTAAGATAATTCATGTAAAGTGCAAAACATAGCCTGAGGCATAGTCAATGCTTAATAATGATGACAGTTATTAATATAACCTGAGTATAATGATTACGTTCTAACATTCTTTTATTATCCTTTTAATGTCCATAGGATCTGTGGTGATGTCCCCTTTTTCATTTCTGACAAATAATTTGTATCTTCTGTCTCTCTTTTTCTTAGCCTACCTAGAGGCTTATTGATTTTACTGATCTTTTCAAAGAACCAGCTTCCGTTCCATTGATTTTTCTGTATTAACTTCCTGTTTTCAAGTTCATTGATTTCTGCACTAGTTTTTATTATTTCTTTGCTTCTGCTTATTATGGGTTTAACTTGCTCTTTTTGTAGTTTCCTAAAGTGGAGACTAATGTTACTGATTTTAGGTTTTTCTTCTTTTTGAATATATGCATTTTAATGCTATAAATTTACCTCTAAGCACTGCTTTGTCTGTATCCCACAAATTTTGATACGTTGTGTTTTCATTTTTATGCAGTTGAAAACTTAAAATTTCTCTTGAAGTTTTTCTTTGATGTGTTACTTAGAAGTGTGATGTTAACCTCCACGTATTTGGAGATGTTCTCTCTGTTTTTGATTCCTAGTTTAATTTCATTGTGGTCTTAGAGAAGGTATTGTATGATTTCTACTTTTTAATCTTTTGCTAGGGTGTGTTTTATGGCCAGAGTGTGGTCTATCTTGATGAATGTTCCATGTGAGCTTGAGAAGAGTGTATTCTGCTGGTGGGTTGGATGCAGTCGGGCACAGATGTCAATGATATCCAGTTGGTAGATGGTGTTTTTCAGTTCAAGTATGTCTGCTCATTTTCTGCCGGCCAGATATGTCCATTTCCAATAGAAGTGTGTTGAAGTCTCCAACTACAATAGTGGACTCATCCTCTCCTCCTAGCAGGTCTATCAGTTGTTGCCTTGTGTAGTTTGACAGTTTGACAGTCTTTTGATAAGTGCCTACATGTTTAGGATTGCTATCATGTTTTTGTTTTGTTTTTTGGTTTTTAGTTAAAAAATTTTTTTTAATGTCTATTTATTTTTGAGAGACAGAGAGATAGAGCATGGGCTAGCGAGGGGCAGAGATAGAGGGAGACACAGAATCCGAAGCAGGCTCCGGGCTCTGAGCTGTCAGCACAGAGTCTGATGCAGGCCTCGAACTCACAAACCGTGAGATCATGACCTGAGCTGAAGTTGTTGGACGCTTAACCGACTGAGCCACCCAGGCGCCCCAGGATTGCTATTATGTTTATATTCAAATGAGCTAATGTAAAGTTAAGGAGCAATGATAATAGGATTAAAATAGACTTAAAAGTAGACTAACAGAGATGGTTTTTGGGTAGAGGAGATTTCTTTCCTTTTTGAGTAGGCTACTGTCTTCCTCACTGGTCCAAGGGCTCCATCTACTTTGGGGGAGAGTAGGACTGTTACAGAAGAAAAGCTTGACGTTTGTATTTAAGACATTCATAATAGGATATTTCCTGTAAGATAATAACAGCTTTCTAAAGTCAGACGGTTCTCTGGAGGGGATTTTCTACATTTCTTTGGTTCCCACTTTAACGTAAGGGAAACTAAGACTAGAATACTTAGCTTGTAGATTTCTTCTTCCTCTCCAGAAGCTACTCCTTCCAGTTGTGACAGCATGGTCAAAGGCCTTGCTTCTCCAGATGGTAGAAGGAAGGGGAAGAATCCTTGCACTTTCTAGCCCTTGGTGTTGTGGGGCAGGAACAAGGAGGAAGAAGAAAAGGAAGGTAGATGCCAGTGTTTTGTATTTGCCCTTGTCAATCCCAAATCCTGCCTTTGGGTCACATGTTGAAGTGGTGACTTTAGAAATATCTCCATAAGTTGAGGAAAACACAAAGACAGGTGGGTCCTGAGCTAAAAACGTGGGGTCCAGCATAGTTAAGTGGTCAGACTGGTGTGGCCCAGCACGGGGCTTCTGGTTTGTTCTCCAAAGCCTGTGTGCTCTCGTGTTGGATGTCTGCTTAGTGAGAGGGTGCGGAATATTTGCTGGCCAAGGGGAGAGGTGAGCCCCTGTCCAGGTTCTGGCAGAGGGTGTGAACAGAGCACTCTGCTTTGCCCAGGACAGCCCCGCAGCATCAGTGTCCTCTCCAGTTAATGCCCTCTGCCACTCTTACAAGTGTCCTGGTTGTACCGGGAATGATGTGATCATCCTCAGAGAGGTGTGCGTACTCCCGTGAGCAGTGAGTGGGGCTGATCCTTCAACAGAGCACCCCCAGCCCTAGCAGGGCCCCTTGAGGACCAGATCACACATGACATCAGGTGCCAGCCTCAGCTGCAGAAGCCACAGGATGTCCCCCCCTGAGATCAGAGAAGTCGGAGGGCACCGCACAGTTCCAGAACCTCTTTCCCACTGTCACACATGGTCATGGAAGAGAGGTAGAGAGGGAGGTAGGCTTAGGGAAACTGTACAGACATTTTTACCTAGAGAGAATGAATAGCATCTAGGAGGACTGTTTGGAGGTTTTGCATCAGATTGGGTTGAATCTATTGTTTTCCCTTTGTGCCCCGTTGATGGAGACTGATGAGAAATAGTGGATCAGTTAGTTACACAGAAGATACATTTCATTTCCCATGAAACGTCTGAATTGCACTTATGTGAGCAAATTTTGCATCCCTGTCATCGAACAATTAATTGCCTTGTTCTGCAGCTTTTTGCATCTTTGTGGGGCTTTCTTTTCTAAGGTGTCTCAAGCTGCTGAGACAAGATCACTGTAAGCCTCACAGTTAGGGTTCCAAACTTTTCTAAAGGTAATTAGCGCCAAAATGGAATAGACACAGCCCCCCTTTTTCATGGTGTCGCATTTTCCTGCTCATTCAGTACTGGCCACAGAAGTAGGCAGTCCTTCCTGTGTGGTTGGGGTTCACCTTACATGTGCAGTCCCTGTAAGTGACCTTCAGGGACACACTGTAGTGTTTATAATTGGGAAATGCTTAGAGGTCGCGTGTTTTTTCCTTTAAACTTTTTTTTCTTCAATATATGAAGTTTATTGTCAAATTGGTTTCCATACAACACCCAGTGCTCATCCCAAAAGGTGCCCTCCTCAATACCCATCACCCACTCTCCCCTCCCTCCCACCCCCATCAACCCTCAGTTTGTTCTCAGTTTTTAAGAGTCTCTTATGCTTTGGCTCTCTCCCACTCTAACCTCTTTTTTTTTTTTTTTCCTTCCCCTCCCCCATGGGTTTCTGTTAAGTTTCTCAGGATCCACATAAGAGTGAAAACATATGGTATCTGTCTTTCTCTGTATGGCTTATTTCACTTCGCATCACACTCTCCAGTTCCATCCACGTTGCTACAAAGGGCCATATTTCATTCTTTCTCATTGCCACGTAGTACTCCATTGTGTATATAAACCACAATTTCTTTATCCATTCATCAGTGGATGGACATTTAGGCTCTTTCCATAATTTGGGTATTGTTGAGAGTGCTGCTATAAACATTGGGGTACAAGTGCCCCTATGCATCAGTACTCCTGTATCCCTTGGGTAAATTCCTAGCAGTGCTATTGCTGGGTCATAGGGTAGGTCTGTTTTTAATTTTTTGAGGAACCTCCACACTGTTTTCCAGAGTGGCTGCACCAGTTTGCATTCCCACCAACAGTGCAAGAGGGATCCCATTTCTCCACATCCTCTCCAGCATCTATAGTCTCCTGATTTGTTCATTTTGTCCACTCTGACTGGCATGAGGTGATATCTGAGTGTGGTTTTGATTTGTATTTCCCTGATGAGGAGCGACGTTGAGCATCTTTTCATGTGCCTGTTGGCCATCTGGATGTCTTCTTTAGAGAAGTGTCTATTCATGTTTCCTTTAAACTTTTAAATTGAGGTATGATATTCGTGAATTTCACTAATTGTAAGCCATAGTTTTAAGGCTATTGATTAGTTTTATGGATCAATAAATTCCTTTTTTTTTTAACTTTTTAAAGTTTATCTATTTTGAGAGAGATCACAAGCAGGGGAGGCACAGAGAGAGAGAGGGAGAGAGAGAATCCTAAGCCAGCTTTGCAGGGTCAGCACAGAGCCTGATGTAGGGCTTGAACTCATGAAACTGAGATCATGACCTGAGCTGAAATCAAGAGTCAGATGCTTAACCAACTGAGCCACCCAGGCTCCCCTGAATCAGTACATTTCTATGAAGGGTTTTTCTTAACGACCTCCTTCTGCCTTGGACAACAGGGTGGGTTAGGGCAGTCTCTGCCACTCCCTGACCTGTTCATCTGCTTATAGGAAGCCAGAATGTGACTAGGATTAATTCAGAACTCACAGAGTTGCATTTAATTTCATAAAATCCAGTAAGGTGAATTAAAAAAAAAAATTTTTTTTTTAGTTTATTTCTTTGTTTTGAGAGAGAGAGCACGAGCTTGAGCTGGGAAAGGGTAAAGAGAGAGGGAGAGAAAGAATCCCAAGCAGGCTCCACATGATCAGCTCAGAGCCTGATGTGGGGCTCGAACCCACGAACTGTGAGATCATGACCTGAGCCTAAACCAAGCGTTGGACACTTAGCCGACTGAGCCACCCAGGCGCCCCCAGTAAGGTGAATTTGATGGGGTGTCTGAAATGTTTCATACAGTGAGAGGGGGACAACCGTCTGAACTCAGGCTCCATATCCAGGTGCTGCTCACGATCCTACTTTCCTCCCCTTTCACTCTTGCCAACTTCAGCCAACATAAGCTCCCCTGAGTGGGGGGGGCCCACGTCATCATTTTCCACTGGAGAGACAACGGTCATATTGGCAAATCTGTGTCAACAGAAAACAGTCCCCTTACTCACCTTCTCTCCACCTTCTGTCATTCTCTCTTACGACCTAAACCCTCCGAGAGCCATGTCATGGCCATCTTTGTCTTCTCACTCCACCGCTCCCTCGCTTCTCAGCTCCCCACTTTGGCCCCCTCACTCCCCTGAAACAGCTCTTGCTAAATTATCAGTGACATCCCAGCTGCCAAATGCTTCTTGTTGCTAAGTAAGATGAAGGCATATTCAAGCCCTCATTCTGTTTGACTTCTCAGCAGCATTTGACTTTGCTAAGTCTTCCTTTCCCACATGCCCTCTTCTCGGTGCTTCTCCAGGTCAACACTGCTGGGTTTCTCAAACTCTGTCTACCCTTGCAAGGACACCCTTCTCTAGCTGTCCATTAAATGTTGGAATTCAGCTGGATCTGATGCCTTCTCTGTTTCTCACTCTACATTCTACCCCTGGGCCAGTTTATAATCTCATCAGTCTAAATGCCTCCTTTTTATAAAACATGTGATAAAAAAACAAAAAACAAAAAAACAAAAACAAAACAAAAAAGACAACGTAGGGGCACCTGGGTGGCTCATTCGGTTAAGTGTCTGACTCTTGATTTCAGTCCAGGTCATGATCTCATGGTGTGTGAGTTTGAGCCCCGTTTCGGGCTCTGTGCTAACAGCATGGCACCTGCTTGAGATCCTCTCTCCCTCTCTCTCTGCCCCTCCCCTGCTCGCACTCTATTTCTTTCTCTCTCTCTCTCAAAATAAATAAAATAAACATTTTAAAAAATTGTATACTGCTCTGTCTGTAATACAAGGGAAAATAATTTCTGTTTGGCGGGCATTTCATTATGTGCGTGCTTGGTCATATGGAAGGCATAATGAAGTAACCAAATGCTTGTGCCTCTGTGTTGAATCAGTGACTGTGAATGTGGTTATTCTTTATGTAAAGTCTACATTATAGACCGACAGAGGAATGTTGACCTCGCACTCAGTGACCACAAGCAGGGATGTGATTTTCCACAATGGTGAATAGCTCTGGAGAAATACTAAAGAGCAGTCCACTTTTCCTTTAATTTACATGGTTCTTACATTCCTGGAAAATTTGATGTAAATTGAAACTAGGCAAGAAATACAAGCCTTGGTGTTTATGTGGAAGATGAGGTTAGATTCTAGGCTCAGATAATTAAAAACAGGTTTTTAACTTTCATGACATGTGGGGCATGGGACATTTCTTCTCTGTGAACTCTGCCGTGCTTTTCAAGGTGTCTAGCGTTTGGGGTCCCCTCCCATTGAGTGGCAGTGGCACTGTGAGACACCTGTCCTCATCTCCCCACCCCGGGAAAATTCCAAACATCTGGCTGGGGGTCCTCCTCAGTAGTTGAGAACCACTGCCCGAAGGCAAGGTCGTCCTTGACCTTCACTGCAGCCCATTTGCAGGTAACACCTGCACTCATATCTTTATTGTGGACCTCTCTTCTGGTCTTCATATCGAAACATCCCGTTGTCTGCTTGGTATCTGTTTTATGGATCCCAAAGTCACCCCCGGACTTAGGTAATGGTTGCAGTGTCCATCTGTTTAAGCAGGTCAGGAAACTAGATGTCACGCTTGGAGACTTCCTCCCCTGTACCCTCCATGGATATCCAACTCATCATAAAATTCTTTGTTGTTGTTGTTAAGTTTATTTATGTGTAGAAAGTGAGTGTGCACAAACAGGGGAGGGGCAGAGAGAGAGGGAGAGAGAGAATCTGAAGCAGGCTCTGTGCTGTCTGTGTCGAGCCAGATGCAGGGCTCGAACACATGAACCGTGAGATCGCGACCTGAGCTGAAATCAAGAGTCAGACGTTTAACCAACTGAGCCACCCCAGGCACCCCTCATCGTAAAATTCTTTTGATTGTATTTCCTAAATATTGGAAATATTTTCTGTTGTTTTGGGATCTCTCCACTCTCCCAGGCTCTAACTTACCATCTTTACTCTAAGCTGCCGCAGCCTCGTACATGGACCATCACGGTGGCCTCTGGCTCACCCAGAGCCGCTCCCACTCAACTTCTTCTCTGCTTCCCCTGGCTACACTGATTTCCTGTGGTTGCTCGTAGTTACCGGGCACCCTCCTACTATAACACATGCTGCTTCCCTTCTGGAATGTTCCTCCTCCTTCTTCATTCTGTTTATTCCAGCCAGCCTTCAATCCCAGCCATGTCACTACCTCCAAGAAGCCTTCCCTGACCTCTCTGATAAGATCAAGTCCCTTATTATAGGCATTTCATAACACATGTTTTGAGTTCTGGCATTACCTTCACTTCTTTTTTTTTAATTTTATTTTTCTTAAAAAAATTTTTTTTAATGTTTTTATTTTTTTTGACAGAGTGAATGACAGAGCGCATGCTGGGGAGGGGCATAGAGAGGGAGACACAGAATCTGAAGCAGGCTCCAGGCTCCAAGCTGTCAGCACAGAACCTGACGTGGGCCTCGAACTTACAAACTGTGAGATCGTGACCTGGGCCGAAGTCGGACGCTCAACTGACCGAGCCACCCAGGCGCCCCTGACATTACCTTTATTTACTTCTACGATTAATTGATTAATGCCTGCCTTTTCCACTGAACTGTAAGCTCCCTGAGAGCAGGGCCATTTTCTGATTTTGCCCACTACTGTATCACCAATACTTATTACCACAGTGCCCCCACATAGTAGGCCCTCAATAAACGCCCGACCATCCTGAAACTTGAGAGATTTTTGTGGCCAGAACGTGACCTGTTCTGTTTTGTAACAAGAGGAGGCAGCAGAGAGCCGCCAGAGGAGAGGTTAGAAAATCCAGTTGTCAGGTTGTTTAATCAAGAGTGGGGACAGGGAGGGAAATACGTCCAAGTGGAAACAGAGAAACAAAAGAACAGATTTTGCAGAAGAAAAAGGGAGCCAGAGTGAGGAACTTGGATTTAGGCGGAGGGGGCAGGAAAGGGATCTCTGATGTGACGCGGGCAGCAGTCTGTGGCTTGGCAGATTGCTTCTCCCGAGACCTGTCTAGGGCTGGAAAGAATCCCTCCCGAATACACCGGAAAGGGGTAATGATGCAGACCCGGAGTAAAGGAAGGGAAGAGCCAGTTTCTTGTTGGGGACACAGCTTGTGGCTCTGCAGGTGGTGGCAGTCCTATCCCTTGCATGGGCTGTGGGACCAGCAGGTGGGGCCGTGGGCACTGGGGGGAAGGGGAGGAAACTAACACTTCCCAAGTACCCTCTGTGCTACAGGCACAAAGTGGTCCTGTCAGGTGAGTATTTTCCTCGTTGGAGAGATGAGGGTGCTGTGGTTCGAAGAGTTACAACAACATGGTCCAAGTCATAATCGTGAGGCTAAACTAAGTTTTTAGTCCCAACTCCCTTGCCTCAGAAACCCATGTTCTTTCTCAGACACTCTGGTGCCTTATTAAAGATTTTGGTAATGGTTGGTTTTTACTTGCTGTTTCTGAACAGAAAAATACCCTTTCTGATTATGTGCCCTATTGGTTAGATTCAAAAGCTACAGTAGAGGGGCTCCTGGGTGGCTCCGTCGGTTAAGCATCCGACTTCCGCTCAGGTCATGATCTCACGGTTTGTGAGTTCAAACCCTGCGTCGGGCTGTGTGCTGACAGCTCAGAGCCTGGAGCCTACTTCGGGTTCTGTGTCTCCCTCTATCTCTGCTCCTCCCCTGCTCGCACTCTGTTTCTCTCCCTTTCAAAAATAAACATTAAAAAAAACAAAAACAAAAAACTTACACTAGAAACTGTTACCCCTGTTTATGGATTTGTTGGCTCTGGGGAAATGAAATGTACCATAAGTGTAAAATATTGCATCTTCAGTTGGCAACTTGTAATCTCTAATTTCTAACCAGAGACTCAAAGTTTGAAATGTCCAGGTTTCATACGGCATATTTGTAAGGATCAAAAATTACATCCTGATTGTGTATTGAAGGATACAAACTAATGGTGAGGTTTTCTTAGTCACAGTATTAAACAAGGGACTAATACTAATGTGGGAAATAGGCACCCTGCTCACACACCATGAGCCCAAATTAAAATGCCCTCAGAGCTAGTTAAAGAATTTCTCACCTAGGGGGCGTTTGGGTGGCTCAGTTGGTTATTCAACAATTCGGTTTCAGCTCCCGTCATGGTCTCATGGTTCATGAGATCGAGCCCTGCGTCAGGGGCTGCTATGTGCCAATAGCACAGAGCCTGCTTGGGATTCTCTTTCTCCTCTCTCTCAAAAATAAATAAACACACTTAAAAAATTTTTTTAGAAAGCAGTTTATGGTGAGAATGATTAACTGGCATCAAAAAATTTGTTTTCTCACCTTCAATATAACTGCCAGAAGAGGAAAATTCACGTGGAAACTTCTAAGAGCGCACTTCTCAGTGGAACACAGACCGCACTCTTGTAGATACTGGTGCTAGAATGACTTAAGCACCCCCATCCAAGCCTGTCTCTTTGTGATTAGCAAAGCAAGTGTGCCTCAGGGTGGGAGGGGGGCAGTGACTGTGGAAATGGTTGAAGTCAGGGGATCCCCAGGGTTCTCTCCCTGTTATCTAATAGCAGAGGAAAAAAATCTTGGAACTGAATGTTTGTCAACATTTTGGCAGAGAGGAATGTGTGATTTTTATCAGATAGTAACTAATGCTGAGGAAGAACATGCATTCTTCTCATTGCAAAGAAAGGAGTGTGGTGAAAAGTGGGTGTTTTGGGGTTTTTTTGGTTTTGTTTTTGTTTCCTTTCAGGTGGGCATGGAAGACATCAAGGTGGACCTTTCGTCTTAGATTCTGTCATCTGTGTTGCCATGTCCGTATTTGTTAGTTTGGTTCGAATAGTTATTAGTAACAACGATCACTTTCCTGTGTGCTGCTTTCTCACCTCAGATTGCCCACAAATAGCAAGATGAGTTCTGAAACCAGTCACTAGCCAGACTCTATGTTTTTCGAGTGTCTGTGTGTCCACCTTCTGTCCAGCATGATGTTAGATTCTGTAGGCATTTACCCTCTCTCAGGGAATCATGGAGAGGGCACACAAGTGGGTTCTTATTCCCAACTGAATAAACCGTTGTTTACAACTCAGAACACACACCCCTCCTCCCCCCCTTAATCATGACCAGGTCCCAAGGTCCTTCCATCAAAACCTTTGAATCTATAATGAAGCCATACTATCAGGGGCGCCTGGGTGGCTCAGTCAGTTGGGCATCCCACTTCAGTTCAGGTCATGATCTCGCGGTGAGTTCGAGCCCCGCATTGGGCTCTGTGCTGACGGCTCAGAGCCTGGAGCCTGCTTCAGATTCTGTATCTCCCTCTCTCTGCCCCTTGCCCGCTCATGCTCTGTCTCTCTCAAAAACAAATAAACATTAAAAAAATTATTAAAAATGAAGCTATACTATCCAGTTAATAATCCAAGTGTGAATTCTTGGACCTCGAACTGGGAGGCTGACCACCTGGAGAGGCTAGAGGATTCGGGATGAAGAGAGAATGTGACATTTGCAGACTTCAGTGAATTTCTAGTTTACAAAATTTAAGATGCTTTCCCGTGAGGTGACACTAGAGGGCAGTATGTACAGTAAAATCTCATAATGGAACAGCCTACTACTGGGCTCTTATCATTTCCAGCTTTTTTTTTTAATGTTCAAATACCACTCCTTAATCCTGTCCATTTCATTACATCAACAAAGGGAAAAGACAATGAAATTCTATGCCATCATAACAGAAGAATCTTAAGAGAATGAAGAATTTTGTGAATATAGTTTTAATCAAAGTAATAGTTAAACTTAGCTTAAAAAATCAAGTAGTATTAAAAGGGGTTTTTTGTTTGTTTGTTTTCTTTTGTTTTGTTTTACTTTGGATTAAAAAAAAAAAAAACACTCCTCTTCCCCTGTCTTCTGTACCTTTATTTCCTGTAGCTTCTGGAATTTATGTTCATGCTTCTAAATAATATTTGCTTACATGTATTTGTAGAGAAAAACCGTTGTGAGATTTATTTTGTTTTATTTTATTTTATTTTTTTATTTTTGAAAAAGTTTTATTTATTTGAGGAGAGAGAGAGAACATGAACAGTGAGGGGAGGAGCTGAGAGAGAGGGAGAGAGAGGATCTCAGGCAGGCTCTGTGCTATCAGCACAGAGCCTGATGTGGGGCTTGATCCCCTTGACTTCAGCCGAAATTAAGAGTTAGATGCTTAACCAACTGAGCCTCTGTTTTATTTTTTTTTATTTTAGAGAGAGCATGAGCAAGGGAGGGGCAGAGAGAGAGAGAGAGAGAAAATCCTAGGCAGGCTCCACACTCAGCACTGGCCTGACTTGAAGCTTGATCCCAGGACCCTGGGATCATGACCTGAGCCGAAATCAGGAGTCGGACGCTCAACTGACTGAGCCTCCCAGGCGCCCTGAGGTTTATTTTTAATGAATTTCCTCAGACACTCATATTTACTCTCCACCACCCACCCCCCAATTTATCTAACATAGTAAAATTTTATTTCACCAGAAGTCATTGTTTATTATGTGATTGTTATAATTTCAGGTTTTTATCATTCCTCCAGCTTCCACAACCATCAGTCTTGTCTCATTTGTGTTTTATTATCTCTGCATTCCTCCTCCCTCACCTAATTATTTGAAATGATTCTTAAACATCCAGTCATCTCCCCAGCATTGTTTACATTATCATGACTATGAAATATTGCTTAACATAGGGCCAGTGATTGCACTTCCTTTCCTGATACTTTATTTACCCAAGCTAATAACCATCTTAAAAAATTGCCTAGTATTTATATATATATATATATATTTTTTTTTTTAAGTTTATTTTTATTTATTTTGAGAGAGAGATGGAGAGCAAGTAGGAGAGGGAGAGAGAGAGAGAGGGAGATAGAATCCCAAGCAAGGCTTCACCCTGTCAGCACAGAGCCTGATGTGGGACTTGAACTCATGAACTGTGGGATCATGACTTGAGCTGGAATCAAGAGTCAGATGCTTAACCAACTGAGCCACCCAGGTGCCCCCAAAATTGCCTAGTTTTTATTAATTATTTGCCATTAATTTTATCTTAGCAGTATTCCATCAGCTGTATCCAATCCTGTATATGGATGTGGAATTTTTACACGTATGTGCATAAGATACATTTTAGGTACATAAAGTTGAAATAAGTGGTCCAACATGTCAGGTAATCTGCCGGTTTTATTTCTCCCCCAGGGAACCCTTGTTCTGCTGTCCCCTCCTGCTTTAAACTGGACTTGTTGGGGGGTGCCTGGGTGGCTCAGTCGGTTGAGCATCCGGCTTCGGCCCAGGTCATGATCTCGGGGTTCGTGAGTTTGAGCCCCACCTCAGGCTCTGTACCGACAGCTCAGAGCCTGGAGCCTGCTTCAGATTCTGTGTCTCCCTCTCTCTCTGCCCCTCCCCCACTCATGCTGTGTCTCAAAAATAAATAAACATTAAAAAAAAAATTTAAACTGGACTTGTAGGTTGCTAGTCTTGCTGAATGTTCTCATCCTACGGCTTCAAATATCCTCAGGAATTTTTTTTTCTTCCCGTTTTCTGATGGACTCCCTGTTTCATAGGTCTGTTTTTAGCGTTCTTGATGTACTCCCTTGAGTGGCTGCAGACCATTTTCTGTTACCTAAGGAGAGTGCAAGGGTGCTTTGGAGTTTGAAGCCCAACATTTCCTTCCCTCAGAATCTTGAAGGGTTTGCTCCATTGTCTTCTAGAAGTCTAATGTCATTCTTTTTTTTTTTTCTAATATTTATTTATTTTCGGGCGGGGGAGGGGCAGAGACAGAGGGAGACAGAGGATCTGAGGTGGGTTCCACGCTGACAGCAGGGAGCCCAATGTGGGGCTCGAACTCACGAACCGTGAGATCATGACCTGAGCCGAAGTCGGACACTTAACCGACTGAGCCACCCAGACGCCCCAAATCTGATGTCATACTGATTCCTTCTCCTTTGTAAGTGAATTCTGTGACCAGTCACACAGGCCAGTTTGACTTAGGGACATTGGATCGCTGATTTGGGCTAGTGACCACAGAGCTTTATGTCTTTGAGGGAAAGCCTCCGTCAATACTAACTGAAGAACAGTGGAGTCTGGAGTTGGCTTCATTTTTCTATCAGGTTATTACTCTTTGTGTCCGGTAGCATTGTGCTTCCCATTCCTTGGCAAATAACCTGTTTTCTGTAAATTTTGATGACGTGACTTGGTTTGGGACTTTCTGTCTCATGGCGGCTCATGTCATTCAGTTCTGAAGACGCATCTCATACCGTTAGTCAAGTCGTCTTCCCTGATCTCTATTTGTGAAACCACTATTCAGTGGATATTGGGTCTCCTAGATTTTGTACGTTTTAATTTTTTTTCTCTTTTCGATCGCTTTGTCATTCTGTTCTGGTTTCAGGAGATTTCGGTTTTATTTTCCAACGGTCCCATAGCACTTAAAACTTTTGTTATGTTGCTTTTAGTTGAATATTTTTCTTGTACTGTTTTTGTTTTATGGAGGCACTAACGTAACATAACTAACTACTGTTAGTGCAGTAAGCGTGGGCCATGTCTCCGGAGCTGCTCAGTTTCTGAAGGGAAGTGTTT
This sequence comes from Panthera onca, assembly GCF_046562875.1. Taxonomy (NCBI): domain Eukaryota; kingdom Metazoa; phylum Chordata; class Mammalia; order Carnivora; family Felidae; genus Panthera; species Panthera onca. The sequence goes on from NC_138342.1 coordinate 173,941,989, forward strand.
GAGTAACATAACCTGTCTGTCTATGTTCTGGGAGCTGGTGGAGAGAGGTCCTGGGGTTTCCGCTCCTCACCCCACGTTTTCCTCCAGTCTTCCTATTTCTAGCTCCCGATGCCATTCTGCTCTGTACTGTGCCCGGTGTGACCAAGTATGAATACTCTCATTTCAGAAATCTAGAGAGAACGAGTCTTGCGGTGACCTGACTGGGGATGTGTTGGTCACAGGCCAACAGGTGTCACATGTCCCAGCTCATATGTGAGAGAGAGGGAGCCTGGGCTCCTGCTGCCCTATCGTTAGATTTTTCAGTAATTCCAGCCTTCTCATCCCTCACCTCACCTTCCACAGTCCCCGTCCCTTCCTCCTACCCTTCCCTGGCCTGCCCCGGTACGTTCCTCCAGGACCCACCTGCTCCACACTGAAATCCCTCCCCGGACTCAGCCTCTTCTCCAGTTCTTTGTCCTTGTAGGTTTGTGTCTTTGGTCTGTCCGTGTCTGGTCATTTTAGTGGGATTTGAGGATGGGGAAGAGGTGGCCTTGTGTTTGGCCAGGAGGTCAGTGCTTATCATGATGAGCCAGGTCCTCAGCTCTTCTTTGCTAACCCCGGGCGTTTAGGCGTTGCTAAAAAAAAGATTATTCATGACACTTTTGCCAAAGGTGGTAAGGAGGACTTGATTCAAGGGAGGACGCACTTTATTCAGGGTGTGGGGACCGTGGCATTGGGGTCTGGCCGTGAGAGAGACTGGCCTCAGCCCCAGATACAGCATGGGCAGGTGGGAATTTGCAGCTGGGCAGCACGTGGGGGTGTCAGTGGTTGGAAAATTGCCAGGAGGAAACAGCAGGGTGAGGGAGGTTCTGGCTCAGCTGACCTAACAGGATTTTTGCTGAGGGCTGGCCGGGGGTGGGGAGGGGAAAGGATCAGACCCCCTGGGGGGTGGTGGAGGATGAGACGTACGGTCAGACCTCAAGGGTGATAGATAGGGGCGACCCTGGCTGAACTGACATGAGATTCTTGCTGACCCTGAGCAACTCAGGGACACACACAGAAGCTCCGAGGTCAGGACCTAGTTTAAAAAGAGCTCAGCCGAGGATGGTTAGCGTCTGGTCAAGGAGGTACTGGGTCAGTGTCCAAGTCAACTTGGGGGGAATTGTTTTTTAAGTAAACAGAGAAAGAAATAAGGTAAGGTATTATTTGGGAATAAAGAAGGGAGAATACAGCGAAAATAAGGAAGATTTGTTTTATTCGATTTGGGTTAATAACTATAGAGCTTATGCCCCTTGAAGGAAAGATACTTACTAAATATGTCAAGTTATTCTATTTAGCTCATTCTAGAGGGTGTGATCTAGTTATATACGTTGATGGCATGTATTAGATTGATTACATTAAATATACGTATAAGGAGCTGCTTTATTTATTTTTAAATGTTTATTTATTTATTTATTTATTTATTTAGAGAGTGCACATGCATGCATGGGAGCAGGGGAGGGGCAGAGAGAGAGGGAGAGAGAGAATCCCAAGCAGGCTCCATGCTGTCTGCTCAGAGTCCGGCTGGTGGGCTTGAATCCACAAACCGTGTGATCATGACCTGGGCCCAAATCAGGAGTCTGGTGCTTAACTGACTGAGCCACCCAAGTGCCCCAAGACCCCGCTTTATCTGAGGCACTGTTCTGGCAGACTGTGCTTACATCTTTATACAGCATCACCGTGGCCTCCTTCACTGCAATTCTCCCTGCCTTATTTGATGCAAGTAGTACATTTGTTTGAGTGGGCAGAGAAGGCTAGACGTGGTGGTGAAGAGAGACGTCTGATGCTTTTCCAAGGCGTGAGTGCCAGCACTTAAAAAAAAATAAATATAAATGAATGAACACATGAATAAATAGAATAAGCAAAGCTACCAGGGATTTGTGTACCCAGGAAGTGAAACGTCTCTCGTTTTGTGCTTCTGCTTTCCCTTGTGCGTGGACCGTTCACTCCGGTGCCTTTGTGCCCAGGGTTTCCCAGGACGGCAGAGTAGAGGCACGATGCGTGATATGGGCGAATACAGGGTACTTCCTAGTGGTTAGCCTGACAGGCCTCGGGAGCAAAAATCGTGGCCCAGGTGTGAACGGCTCAGCAAATTCTGCCGCTGCGGCCGGGCTGATGCCTGTGAATCAGGCACGGGATTTTCAGTCTTGGCCTTGCGTGGCTCTGTAGTTACAGTGAGTTGACTGAATCAAAGTGCAGCTCTACTTGTCTAATCATTGCTGAGGGTCAGTTTTTGAGGCCTTTTCAAATTTTTCATACCGGCTTACCGTTTATTCCCAGGGCTTCACTTTCTGTTTGCTTTGGCCCTGCACTGGATGCCTCTGAAGACATTTTGAGACCTTATTCAAAACAGTAATGTGGTAACCTTGATTTCAGAGGTTGTAAGCTTCACTATTATTGAGGATCGTATTGTCCCACTTCTTTAGACTAAAGATCTTGAGGGGCGCCTGGGTGGCTCAGTCGGTTGAGCGTCCGACTTCGGCTCAGGTCATGATCTCACAGTTCGTGAGTTCGAGCCCCGCGTCGGGCTCTGTGCTGACAGCTCAGAGCCTGGAGCCTGTTTTCGGATTCTGTGTCTCCCTCTCTCTCTGACCCTCCCCGGTTCATGCTCTGTCTCTCTCTGTCTCAAAAGTAAATAAACGTTAAAAAAAAAAAAAAAATTTAAAGATCTTGAAAATGTACATTAAGTAAAGATGGCTTTAAAGCTGATGCATCGTGATGTAGCCAACACGCAAATGTTCGCTCCACGGAAGCGGTTTGTGTGGCTGGTGTGGCCTACACAAGACAGACGTGGCTTTTGTTGTCCATCCAGTGAGTGAGGACTCAGGAATCATCAAATACCCGTTCTGAGCTCAGACGTTGAAAGCCCTGGCAAGTACAATGAAGCGTGTTTGAGATTCCCAGATCTCTGGTTGCTGCCCAGGGAAGTTCACACGTGCTTGATACAGAGCCGGTCCCAAAATGTTGTTCCAGATCACTCTCTCTTTGCGTGGCGGATTGTTTTCAATCCAAAATGAGATTCCTTTTCGTATTGACTAATGGTACTCCGCAGTCTTTCGTTGTGAGAGAGAGCCATTCAGGAAAGTTGAAACGAGCGCGCGGTCGTCCGCGTGTCTACTAGGGAACAGATGAATAGAAAATAAAAATATTCCTCCGTGGTTCGTTTTGGCCCGATTCCAGCTGTGCTGTAGATGAAAACTGCTTCGGCATTTCCCTCTCTCGCTCCTTCATCCCGATTCTGTGTTATTCTATCTTAATTTTCTTACGTACCTTGGATCAGTGAATGTGCTATTTTTCTCATGACGTCATCCACGTCTCTAATCCTCTGATTCCTTTCATGCGAGCTCCAGGATATCTCTGTGGTACCATTATTTTTCCTGAGCGCTAGCTCCAAGTTACTGTGGGAGGATTTATTTTCAAGCCTTGGCATCTGCATGGCCTGGCCCATAACACCCAGCGGCTAGCCCCAGCTCATTATGAGACAGGGGGCTTGGCGGTAGGCTAGGAAGCCAGAGTGAAATGGCCGTGAGGGGTGGTCATCAGTAACAGGCGGCTGCCCGCAGGATCTGGTTCGGGCTGCTTTGGGCAGACGGTGCTGCGACGGGGCCCCTGCATGCCAGCTCAGCTTTCGAGTTGCGGGAGAAAGGGTTGGCTGTGATGTTTCACGGGGCTATGTTCTCAGCTACGTGCTGGACGTCATTACATACCCTCAGATGGGAGAGTCAACCCAATAACTTTCCAGTTCCCAGTTGGGGAATAATTCTGGGAAGACGTTTGGCTCTAGTGCAACAGCTGCTTTACTGGGCTAACAGGAACCGGCAGACATTTGGCAAATGGAAACTCACAGGCCCACATACACCCAAGGCTCACGAGTCTTAGCCCTTGCCAAACATGCACCCAGTGGGAGACTCTGGATTTTCACTTGAGAGGCTTCCAGTGTTAAGTTCATGGTCACTTCCCTACAAGGCCTTTTGAAGATTGGGCCGCTCTCCTCTCTGACAGTCACCACTAGTGGGCAGCACCTCCCCTCCTGTGGGTGCCACCTGCCTGGCTCAGGCCTGCTTAGCTACCAAGCCGATGCCTTCACTTCCAGCCTCAGATGCCAACTGTTTGCAGGGCATACCAATCCTCTGGGCAGTACTGGTGTCACAGAAGAGGCGGGGAACTGCAAAGTGATCGTTTCCTTGGATCAGGACAAGATGACACTGCAAAAATAAAATATTCGAGGGCTATTTCCCTCTAGAAGGATCACTGAATGATGCATTGAAGGACATCTGTCTGGGACCTCTGATCCCCTCCCGGGTACTTTGGTCCTGGAAGCCTGTGCCTCTGTTCCCTAGTAGCTAGCCAGCTCTCAGACATTTCCTTGAAGTAAGTAAATAAGACACCAAGGTCAGAACGGAGACTACCTCCTGAACCAAAGGCACGTCACACGTTTTTATTAGATTAGGTTCCCACTGCTGGGGTTATCTCTGTACTAGAAGCTGTTTGTGTTGGGCCGGTCTGCTGCATTATTTAGAGGCGCTGAAATCTGCACCACCTTCCTCCCCCACCTACTGTGCCTCTGTTCTTCTAGTCACTTGATGAGTTTATAGTTGTAACAACAAAACCTCGTAAAATGGAAGAACGTTAGCTATGCTTTTCTTTCAATATTTCCAGAGAAGGAATCCGTGCAATTTCCTGTGATGGATGACTGCACAAATTCCCTGTGAATTTTGCATGTATTTTACATCAGGGAGCGAGGTCCTGTGCTGTCCCCTTGGAATCCTCCAAGTGCAGAGCTGAAAGTCACCACAGCCCTTTGATCTGCCCCACGCCTCAGAAACCCTTCTGACCACATCCCTAAAAAAACGTTTCAGTCTGTCCTGAATCTTTTGGGTGAGGGAAGATCCCACTCTTATTTTTAAAATCAGCTCTTGAAAGGTGAGGTTTACATATAGTAAGTGCACACATTTTAAGTCAGCAGTTGGTGAGTTTTGACGAATGTCAGAATCAAGATATAGAGCATTTACTCACTCCAGAAGGTTCCCTCGTGCCCCTGTTAGCCTGCCCTGACTCCCCACCTCCCCACTCCCACCCCCACCCGCCCAGGAAACCACTGATGGGATTTTTATAGGTAGGTTAGTTTTGCTGGCTCAGAGACTTTATATGTTGAATTGTACACCAAGCACTCTCTCTTTTGTCTGGCTTCTGTCACACGGCATATTTTTGAGATTCCTCTATTTCCCAATCAGGAAGGGACGAAACTGAATTTTAACCCCCATTGTACTTGACAAGGAATAAGACTTGGTTGAGCCTAATTCATGCCTTTTCTTCCCAGGTGGAGGCTACTGAGGGCCTGGGCTTTGTTTTCTTTGTTAGGAGTTTGGCCCCGGGGGTGACTGTCCTGCATTTGCCCTGGATTCAGGGAGTTCCTCAAATAACAGGAATTTCAGTGGTAAAACTGGACAGGTCCCAGGCAAATTGGGACAAGTTGGTCACCCCAGCTCCCTCTGGTAGGTACTCTAAAGCACCAGAGATACAAGCTTCTAAATAATAAAGGAAGGGCAAGAAAAATGGACATTTCATTTTTGTTCACCTTGAGGCTGTCGGCGACATGGGACCCACCTTGGGGAGAGTCCCTCTGGAAGCTGTCCGGCTGCGGGGGTGGCTGAGCCTTGTGTTGATGACAACTCCTGTTGTTGTTGTTTTTTTACTACTTCGGACTCCTATTTTATTAAGGGCATATTATGTTTTATTACTATTCTGCTTTCCAGTATACTATTTTAAGAGCTCTGACATTTAAAAGTTTAAATGTAACCAAGATTACCAAGTATGTATCTGAAAGCACTAAGATTAACTAGTAATTATTATTGTTTCAAGGTGCCTGGTGTGATGGACTCCAGCTTGATTATTTTGATGTGCTTAATTTTAAAAATCCAACCAAGTTTCCAGCTGAATTGCAAGGCATTGCTCTAACATGGCTTCTCTGAGGACGTGAGCTAATGTCTCATTTACATATGAAATAATTCATTAGCTGGATGTGAGCAAATGTCTTCACCTGTTGATGTTCAAGTAAACTGCAATCTGCCAGCTTTCTTTTTTGGGGGTGGATGAAATGCCTGGCATTTAACTGTGCCATAGAGTTTTCCACATGAATTCTGAAATACGATACTCTTATAAGCATGCAGGATTCCAAGGGCAGTATTGCCCTTTTTTAAAAAAACATTATTTATTTTTGAAAGTTGGGGGGTGGGGAGAGGGGCAGAGAGAGAGGGGTACAGAGGATCAAAGCAGGCTCTGCGCTGACAGCAGAGTGCCCGATGTGGGACTCAAACTCACGTACCATGAGATCATGACCTGAGCTAAAATTGGATGCTTAACCTACTGAGCCATTCAGGCACCCCTAAGGGCAGTATTTTCTAAGTAGCACTGGAGATGTCATGGCAATTTTGGAGTATGTTTGTGAGCCTTTACGTATTATACAAGGATTGTAAGATTTTTTTTATGCTTCTTTTCAGAGAGGTGTGTTGTTTTTTTCCTTTAATTTTTTGATGTTTACAAATTACACAAGGAATGCATAAATATATTCACAAAGGCAAATTTTAAACAATAAAGAAGCAAAAAATGAAATCTCACCTTTACTTTCTCAATCCCTGTCCCAGTCACATTAATGGCCTCCCTTCCAGAATTTTTATGTATAATTGAAATCAGCCTGTAGTTTTGAATGTTTTTTTTTTTTTTTCTCTGAAACTGAAGCATACCATAGATATATATTGGGTTTGGTTTTTCCATTTAAACATATGTTTTAAATTTTGGGGGGGTTAGAATATATCAAGTTTACTTCATTATTTTTAAAGCTACATTGATTCAGTAGTATGAAGGCACCTAAATGTATTTAATCATCCCCCTGTCCATGGCTATTTAAATTATTGCTGTTTTTTTGTCATGTTACTACAAACTTACTTGTATGCCTCTGTTCATATGTGCTATTATTTCTCTAAATATCTGAGAATGGAGTTGCTGTGTCAATGGATAAATTAAAATTTTGCTACATGCTGCCAGATTGGCCTCAAAAAAGCTGTACCATTACTCCTCAAAGTTTGAATTCTTTTTACATGTGAAAAATTTGAAACAAAGTAGAAATGGATAGTTAAATTTTGCAAGCTCAAACAGCAAATTGGGAATTTGCTCTGCTTTTAATAAAATCTGATTTATTGCTTACTTACACATTTGACTTGTATAAAAGTTCTCAGAAAAACTTGCCACTTGGGTATTGATTTATTGACCAGTTATAATCTTGTGGACTTTACATGAGCTCAGGATTAGAATGAATTTTAACGTTTTTCCATGACTGACTGATAAGATGTTTCCATCACAAACTCTAAGGAAGATGTGACCGGCGTGGGATGGTCAAGACATGACCTCCACCCAAAGCGTCTTCCACACCGAAGCTTAGGGTAAGAGTCTAGTTCTTTAGCATTTCCTTAATATCTCCGTTTCCATTTTTATTTTTTTTTAAAATTTTTTTTTAACGTTTTATTTCTTTTTGAGACAGAGAGAGACAGAGCATGAACGGGGGAGGGGCAGAGAGAGAGGGAGACCCAGAATTGGAGGCAGGCTCCAGGCGCTGAGCCATCAGCCCAGAGCCCGATGCGGGGCTCGAACTCACGGACTGCGAGATCGTGACCTGAGCTGAAGTCGGACACTTAACCAACTGAGCCACCCAGGCGCCCCTCCGTTTCCATTTTTATAACTCACTAATCCCTTCTCAAATCATTGACTCTGTCAAGAATTTTTTTTTTTTTTTTTTTGGCAAGAATTAGTAACGTGATGGCAAAATGTTGCTAAGACTTCACATTATTTTTTTATGAGGTGACAGTATCCCTGGTCCACCATGATGTACTATCATAAGTCTCTAAAATAAAACTGCTGCACTTGTCAGAGTACATGAGGCAGGTGAGTGTTGCTAAGATGATGTAGGGGTTTTCTCATCACTTCATTTTACCCACTTCTCCCCCACTCAATATGTCCTTTTATGTTTATAGAAACCCATTGACCTCATTGGGTGCAGATCAAGTCATGAAATCAAACAGCTAGGAATGTGAACGGCAATTCCTATTTTGTGATAGGACTGATAAAATTTGCAGACGACCCTTGTGCGAAATGAAGGGCTTTTGATGCTTTGATGTAATTGTAACGCTTTTTTAGAATTCTCAGTGGTTCCAAAGCTGAGCTCTATCCCTTTGACCATACTTGCTGTTAGCACCCAGTTTCTACGTTTACTTCCTGCTCTTTCTCTACCTCTTATTGCCAAAGTAAGCCAAGGCCTGACTTCTGCAAAATAAGAGCGGAAAATGCATTTATTTATTGTCCAGATATCTTTGAGTACGTAGTGCGTCACAGGCATTGTGTTAGGTTCTCCAGGCAAAGATTAACAAGACACGGGTCCCTGCCTGTTGAGAGGCTAGATGGGTGCACGTGTAATCGCAGTTGAGGACACTGAATGCTGTGGTTCAGGTCCATACCCAAAGCCACAAGATACCTGAATAGGGAACAACCAACACGAGGAGGTAGGCAACTTGGGAAGCCCTTCCTGCAACAGAGTTCACCTCCTCGAAGTCCACTGGCAGTAACAATGTAGCCTGTTTCAGGAAAAGAGCGGCGGGGGGGTGGGGGGGGGGGGAAGGTCTCCTAAAACTGCTTCTCCATACACCTGCAGACAGACTTCCCAAATGTCGGGTCACAGACTAAAGTCAATGCCATTCAAATGCATTAGGCTGTAAATATCAAAAAACCTGGCCAAAAGTGGTTTAGCAGTCAAGGCATTAATTTGCTAAATCGGCTAGAAATCTGGGGTAGGTAAGCCTGTTTTGTTCAGTAGTTCAGCGTGTCACAGATGACATGCTCCCACGCCGTCATTTTCCCACATGGTCATTGGACGGCTGTGGGAGCTTAAAGCTCTGTGACCTCACCTACCTGAGCACGTCCAGCAACCCCCAGACTTTGATGATAGCCCTCTCCGAGCCGCTCCGCGTCTTGTACTTTGTTCCCCTGGGCCTGCTCGCTGGCTGGCTGGCTGCTCACACGCACTGCCGCCTTGGAGGGCAGTGGTAACTGAGCCCTGAAGCGAGGCGCCATGTCTATGGGGCTTCCCTTGTCAGGACCAGAGTTTCTGAGGGAGTTTTCATTTCCAATTTTGAGGCCCGTTCTGTTCTCTGAGCCATTGTTTCTACAGGATAGGGTGTTTGGGGACCAATTTCATCTCTCTTTGAGTACGAACAATCAAGTATAAAGTAATATCAACGTAGGAGCTCCTGGGAGGGTCCGTTGGTTGTGTCTGACTCTTGATCTCAGCTCAGGTCTTGACCTCAGGGTTGTGAGTTCAAACCCCACATTGGGCTCTGTGCAGGGTGTGAAGCCTACTTAACAATGACAACAGCAACAACCTAATATCACTATAAATTCTTTTATTTTTCCCACTATATCAGTAGTGATTATACTCAAGTGTTGTAATAAGTATGTTCTTATTTGAATTGTTCATGCACTAAGACTCATACACATTAATAACCTCAAAGACCCCTAATGTTAAACATTGCTTTTCTTTGGGAATATGGGTGATGTTTCTTCATCTGTATGTATGTATGTATGTATGTATGTATGTATTTATTTCGATCTCCCCTCCATCTATTTATTTATTTTTGCACAGTAGAACTTCTTGTATTGAGCATATGTTTTCTAGAAATTTGATAAAAAATTCAACTAAAATTAAAATGATAGGAAAATGTTTATGTCCTTTGTGCATTTACAGTCTTACTCCTGTTGACTGCCATAGAAGAGGTGGATCTTACCTGTTCAAAGTATTAAGCGTGCGCCTATAAACTATAATTTATACATCGTATTACTGAGGGTTCCTCACGTAGACCTAAAATTCTTGACCGAGTTTGTGGCTGTTTTGTTCTTTCCGCAATGACACACGTGCGTTAGGAAATCAAGCTGGGTGCCCCGTATGCATGATGAACTTTGGAGGGCAGAGCTTTCTTCACTGTTTCTCTTTGGGGAGAGAGAGAGAGAGAGAGAGAGAGAGAGAGACTCTAAGATGATTAAATGGACTGGGGCACTGGAGACTTTGAGAATAAGGAGAGTTCATTTCTCTAGGTCATAGCTTCCCACTAAGGTCAAATGTGGCCCAAGGGCTAAGTGGAATAAAATGATTTGGCAGTCCCATATCTACCAGGTGGTTTGGTCAAAGTACTCAGTTGTCCGGATCGTTGGTTTCAGAGGATGTAATTAGCTTGGAGATTGATTGCTGTCTTGAGGATTGACTTCTGTAAAATGTCCCTCCAGCAGAGAGTCTAAGCACAGACTCCTGGGCAGTGCGCACTGAAGTTTTAGTTGCTAGTGAAGACGTCAGCGGTACCAAGTACTGTAGGAAGCGGTGCGGCCGACTTGGGAAGATAGCTGTTTCACGACCCACTTTACAGAGTTTAGTTTTTGTCCCACAACGTGGAACAGTCGGGAGAACACTGAAGTGACACATACATACACTAAATGGAATAGTCCTATGTGATCGTCAAAAAGAATCGGGCGCTAAATGGAACAACTCCGCCTTCACTGACATGGAAATAACCACATGGTAGTTTCGTGGAAACTGCAGGTGCATGCGCCGTGTCTCACGTGTTTTCATTTCTGTGCAAAAATTTACTTCATTGTAGTTTTGTTGAATGTTTATTTATTTTTGAGAAAGAGCACAAGCGGAGGAAGGGCAGAGAGAGACACACACACAGAATCGGAAGCAGGCTCCCGGCTCCCAGCTGTCAGCCCAGAACCCGTGGGGATCGAACTCATGAGCCGTGAGATCACGACCTGAGCTGAAGTTGGACGCTCAACTGACTGAGCCACCAAAGCGCCCCAAAATTTACTTAATTCTAAAAAGCATTTTTCCCATTCAAATTTTAGCATCCCCGATGTCACCGTGTATTTTATAGTTGCTAGCCTCCCTCCAGTTACCGTCGGCAACAACAGGGAGGTAGTTGTGGTGGTCCTCATGGCCACGCATGGGCCCGTCCTTCCAGTCTGCACGAAGGGAACTGCAGCCCTTTGATGTTTCAGCAAACCATTCAAGGACCATTTGAGGAAAGAATATAGGTCAAGTTAATGCCTGAAAACATTCTCTGACACCTGGTAATGCCAAGCAAGCATGGACACCAAAACTTGGGGATTGTGTCAGTGGTTTGGAAGGAAACCCCAGAGAGGATGGTGCTGTGTGCTTTTAAGCAATGCTGTATCGCTAACAGCCTTAATGGCACAGAGCAAAACATGGTAGAAAACATAGGACATCACATATTCAAAAATGATTCAGAGTTGGACTCTGAATCTGAAGACATTTTAGATGCTTTAACCAATTCAACTTTTATTTTTCTAAGTATTCACAAGAATGATAAATCACAAAAATCTGTAAGCAAATCTAAAAGAGCTCTTCTACTGAGTATAAATAAAAATTCTAAGAAAGCATTAGATCATAGTTTAATTGCAAATGCTTTTCTCAGTGACACAAAAAATTAATGGTCCGTCTTATAATTTATTTTTCCTCGATTCAGTTAAATGTGCTATTTTATCTTCCTCCCTCCTTTCCTTCCTTCCTTCTTTCCTTCCATCTATGTATTTTTTTAAAAATACAGAACATGAAAAGAAGCTGTTAATAGAGGAGAGGGACCTGGGTTTCTGGTACACGGGAGAGGGAGACACTTCTCCTATATAATATTTTATTTTAGTCCTTATCAAAGCTATACATACTCCAAGTTTAAATAGCAAGTTTGTGTTAGCTTCTCAGGTTACTTAATGGTTTTTCAGTATTAGGCCTTATCTACTGGCTGTATCTTGGAAGCTACTGGCTGTATCGTGGGTTGATTCTTATATCGCCTCCTACTCAAAAACTCACCCTTCTTGTATCCGCACCTTCCACTTATATTACCGTATTTGATAGATTAATATTCACTCTACATTTTTATGGCTATGCAAATGATACTCATAGATGAACCAGCTGGTTCACTGTTTACTTATTTGCCCTGAGTTGATAATGGAGTCTTATTTATTTTTTTAAATTGCTTTGTTTTTTTTTTTTTTTTTTTCCTGTACTTATAAGCAGTTAAGCCCCAAACTCTTTGACCAGTCAGAAATAATCATTCCATTCTTTCTCCTGCCAGGGCTGTTTGCATTTCTGTTCTAGTTTGAACTTCAGCTAATGGCTTAACATTTACATTCATAATCATAAGATCCCTGGAGCTTATTTTGTTCATCTGTGAAGCCCCAGAGTTCCCAGTTTAATGCTTTCCAAATAGTAGAACTCAGTAAAACCTTGCTTTTTAGGGGTGCTGCTCTGAGTCAGTGGCGCTGCCTCCTGTCTCCAGGTGTGTTGGCTGCAATAGAATCAGAACGTGAGACGTAGAAACCCCCACACGCGGCTTTTTAATAATGAAGAATAAATTCTTTGCGTGCTTTGAGAGATATCACAGACCCTAATGCAGGGTCATGTAGCCTTGCCATGAAAGTGGCAAGCAGGGGTTTAGCAGAACATTCTAGAACTCTCTGAAGTGGCTTTGCCAATAAGCCCTGGGCGACATTTCAGCTCCTGTCTCCTGGGGGGCGGGGGGAGGGGGGTGGATAGTGCCTTAGGCCGCCCTGCAAACTGTCAGTCCTGCTCTGGTTTCTTCTTCATCTTCTCACTCGTTCTAATTGTTACCGTGGAAGAAATGGAATCCCTTTCGAGATTAGGCTCAGACGCTCTCAGAGGTACCTTAATGTGCTTGTGAAGCTTATTGCAGATAGCGGTAGTGGGGAGGTAGCAATTGCAATAGTTATCTCAAACACTGGAAGTTGTTTGAGTTTCACGAAGCAAATGATTTAATCCCAGGCAGGAAACGACGACACACTCAGTGGTGCCATTGTGAGTTTCGCTGCCGCTGAGGCGTTTAGCAATAGGGTGATTTATGAGCCACGGCTGTCTGCCGCGGTTGTGTTTCGCCCATCGTTTCACAAGCCTTAACATCTTGTAGCCACAGAGGTGTTCACTTCCGACGGGTAAAAGGTTCCATAGTAAAATTTTTCGCAGCAAGAAAGTCTTCATCTATTTCTTACGTTAAATGTCAAGAAACACAGTTGAAGGGGAAAAACAAACACCCAAACACAGTGGAGAGGATTTGTAGTTTGTGATAAAACTTCTGTTCTCCGTAGCTACCTGGGTCATCAGCATTCTGTGTATTTGTGTTCGCAGCTCAGAGAGGCATTTACAACACAGTACCTGCACCAGGACTGGGCTTCCCAGGGTCAAGCAGTTTGATGGTTCCTTTCGTAAGGAGGAGCCTCATTTTCTGATTTTATGTTTTCCCTCCTTAAATAGGAGGCTTGTGTTTTTTCTCCTTCCCCATTCTCACCAGATGGACTAAGAGGGACATAAACACAAAGGGGGACATAAAACCCTGGGATGGTGATAACAAGGGGATAAGAATTGTGAAGAAATAGTATTTTTAGGAAAATCAAGGAGTAAGCGAGTAAGAAAAAATCTGCAACAGAAGTTGGAATAATAAATTGCAGTCAGATGGAGGTCTCAAGGTTTTTTATTTTTTAATGCTTATTTGTTTGTGAAAGAGAGAGAGAGACAGAGCGTGAGCAGGCGAGGGGCGGAGAGAGAGAGGGAGACATGGACTCTGAAGCAGGCTCCAGGCTCTGAGCTGTCAGCACAGGGCCCGACGCGGGGCTTGAACTCACCGACCATGAGATCGTGACCTGAGCCAAAGTCGGACGCCCAACCGACTGAGCCACCCAGGTGCCTTGGAAGTCTCAGGGTTTTGAAATGGGCTTCTGTATTAATCGTCCTCTGATAGGTGTTCTAGGTGTTTCAAACAATGGGATTTATTATGGGAATTTGTTAGTTACAAAGGCTTGGAAGGGTTGGTGGAGCAAAAGAACGTAAGGGAAGTTACACGGAACAAGTAATGGGAAACAGCTACCATCCGTGGGCTGGAGAAGCATGGCAGGGAGATTGGTTGACCCAGAATGCAGGACAGCTGGCCTCCAAGGTTCCGCTGTTGGAGGTGAGCAGGAACCTGTGCACTGGCACTGAAAGGTCATTGCCACTGCCGCTGGGGCTGTCACCACAGTCTTCGTGGCTGGTGTCTCCACTGCAGCCGATAACGATCACAATCCCAGGTGCTGCTGCTCTCTCTGCTAGGGGAGAAGCCTGTAGAAGAGGCTCCTTCTTGCCCTTCCACTTCCCAGCCTCCCTACAGCGCTCCCATTGGCAGGACCTAAATGCAGGCCGGTCGGCAGGGGGTCCTGAGAAATGAAGTCTGCAGGGTCTCTCCCTTCAGTGCGGAGCACAACACACAAAGATAGGAATGGAGCTGAGAAGTCAGCAAGCCGATGACTAACACGACCTCCTGTTAGAAAAAAGAGCTCCGGACCCTCTGTGCCCTCCATGAACCCACTTGCAGCCGAGAGTGCTGTAATCTTGGGCAAAACCCATGGTAATACTAAGCCCAGTATTTGAATTCTCGAAGGAATGTGTGTTCTGTTGGGGGACATTGGTGTGTCTGGAAGAAAGTAGTCTCCAAGAGAGAGAAGGTCTCTACTTAAGATTCTCTGCTTTCGTGATGGATTTATATAAAGCATTGACTCCTGGATCCATTTTGGTGGAAATTGTCTACAAAATAAAAGAAAAGGGCAAATCTTCCATGTGCGTGTTCTGTTCTCCATAGGAATTTGTAATCGGTATATTTCAAGTCATTCCGGGAAAAAAAAAAAAAACGCACATAAAAAGCAACTTTATCTGGTCACATAGAGCATCGGCCTGGCATGAGAAAGCCGGAGGATTGAGCGGATCTCTCGGCCGCATGCTCGGGCTGGCAACCCTTCTGTACGGGCTGGAGCTGTGTGTTGGCGTTAAGATTTCAAATGCCCGTGACTCGGAGTTCTCTGTAGGTTTATGCTTGGCTCATTGGAGTCAGTGTGCCGTGTACCAAAGATTACGATTCACCCAATTCTGTGCACCTGAGATGTACTTTAAAAGGAAAAAAGCCGGGGTGCCTCGGTGGCTCAGTCAGTTAAGTGTCCACCTCTTGATTTCAGTTCAGGTCATGGTTTCGCAGTTCATGAGATCGAGCCCCGAGTTGGGCTGTGCGCTGACGGCACAGAGCTTGCTTGGGATTCTCTCTCCCTCTCTCCCTGCCTCCCCTCCTCAAGTAAATAAACAAATAAAAAATAAAAGGGAAAAGGCAAAGGAAGGGTTATACTCAAAGGTAGAGCACCTAGCTTACTCTAAGAGGTTCAAACCAACCTTGGTGGTGATGTAATGGAGACAAGACACGAAAAGGGATTGGGCTTTAGGGAAAGATAGCTAGTTTAGTCAGGGCATGGTCATTGGTGATTTTCTCTGGGCTATCCAAGTGGATATTTCTAGCATGCTATTAGATAATCTGGTTGGAGCTCAGGGGAGCAGTCTGGATAGAGTATAAACGTAGGATCTATCAGTAAGTAGGTTTAGTTGAAACCTGAGTAGGGTTGGGAAACGGACATGTTGGCATATTTTAGACTAAATCATTGAAGAGGATTCATTATGGGAGAATGTGCTAGAAGGAAATAGTCATCCCCCAGTTCCTCCTCCTGCCCAACCATATTGGATGTCATTGTCAAGAGGTTTAAAATCTGAATTTGTGTCCTTGGTTTAAGTAATCACACACAGTACACCAGGCCACTGTTATACCAGAGCATGAATTCTAACCTGGAAGCAACTGTGCTTGGGGACGATGATTGACAACTTAAATCTGGACAATGGAGCTTTTGGACTCGGCCCAGAGGGGTCAGCTCTGGCTTTCTCCAGCTGTGCCCCTTCATACAGGACGAGGAGTCCATAGGCTAAGGTCACGTTCTCACCTGTGGCCATAGAGCCTGTGCCTCCCCCTTAGAGGTCACACTCCAAGTACCAGGATCCCAGAATTCCCTGCCCCAATGGCCAAAGTGGAGCTCACTTCCAGAGCCCTCAGTGGCCACTTCTCTGTTGCAGGTATGCACCCCTGGGCTTGGTGCCCAGATTGGTGAAGGGGTGACTACAAAGGTGTGGAATGTAAAAGAAAAGTTTTACACTGGATACTTGTTAAGCTAGATTTTATCTGAACTGCTCTAATAGAGGAGAGAGACTTCAGTATAGAACTGAGCTCACTTCTGGGGCGCCTGGGTGGCTCAGTCCATTAAGTGTCCGACTGTGACTCAGGTCATGATCTCGTGGTTCATAAGTTTGCAGCCTGCGTTGGACTCTGTGTCATCAGCTCAGGGCCTGGAGCCTGCTTCAGATTCTGTGTCTCCCTCTTTCTCTGCCCCTCCTCTGCTCATGCTCTGTCTCTCTCTGTCTCAAAAACATTAAAAAACATTAAAAAAAAAAAAGAACTGAGCTCAACTCTGAATACAACAAAGACTGTTGGGGATGTCTAGCCAACAAGCAGGGTGAGGCAGTCAGTGTATGGAATGTTACTAAGAGGACAGCAGGGGTAGGAAGATGTTTGCTAAACTGGCTTCAGGATTCATGTTGGAGGCAGGTCAAGGACTTAGACATCAGTTGTGGGGGATGAGGGACTTGGTTAAATATCAAGGGTGAGGAGGGGATTATCACCAAACCAACACGGCAGGACTCTTTGCCGAATCTGGGCTCTGGAGGCCGAGGGCAGGGCAGCCGGCCAAGGTTGTGACATAGTGAGAAGAGGGCTCAGAAGAGCCTGATTAAATTTGGTCAGAGAGGGAGCTTTTGTCAGGACAGAGCTTGGACTTACAGGTTCAGGTGTCCATGTCTGTGTCACAGGGTCCCTCATGGTGTGGCTCAGAGCCAGGGGCAGAAGGAAAAGGGGCCAGGCACCCTGGCGTTCCGGCTTGGAACCCTGAGGAATCTGAGAGGTCTCGGTTTGAACCTGACTGCCCAGCCACCGGTTCTTTTGCAAGAGTCTAAAAGGCTGATGCCTGAAGGGATGGGGCAGAGATTGTCTGATGGGGACTCTCAGCTGAGCAACTCAGGAGCTTCAGGAGGCACCTGGACAGTGGGGGTGGGGAGGGACAAGACCCAGGACAGGCCACGAGGGAACCCCTCCCCACCACCAAAGAGGAAGGGAAAATGGTGTCTAGCCTGGGGTGGTGCTGACTGAGTGGAAGGGAAGGCCTGAGGGGTTAGGTGAGGCTGTCTGCGAGCCAGGGAGAACCTTTCCCTTCTCTTTTCACCCTGTCCCAGGCCCCAGTGAGAATCACGACCTATGGTAGAAAACGGTGTCGATTTTGAATATACGTTCTCCACATTTGGTGTGAACTGTGACTTTGCACATTAAAAAATATATATATCCATGAATGGGGGCTCCTGGATGGCTCAGTCGGTTGAGCGTCCGACTTTGGCTCAGGTCACGATCTGATGGCTCATGGGTTCGTTCCCCACATCGGGCTCTGTGCTGACAGCTCTGAGTCTGGAGCCTGCTTTGGATTCTGTGTCTCCCTCTCTCTGCCCCTCCTCCACTCAACTCTCTTTCTGTCTCTTCCTCAAAAATAAACATTACAATTTCTTTTTAAATCTTAAAAGAAAATCCAGGAATGTATATATGTTAAGGTGGAAGGATCAAAGATCCAACACTCAGAATGATTTACAGGTGCTGAATGTTTAGGCATATGGTACTCCGGACCCCGTTTTTACTCTTGCCTCAGGCTCTGCACCGCCAGGAAGGGGCTGCAAAGTTGCTGACTGGCCTAGAGCACAGGCCCAGTTAGGGGGCGTGAGAAGTTTCCAGGCCCAGGGGCAGATGGACAGATGCCTGATTGAACATGTGCGATTGAGAGAGGGCTACACGACATAGAATCGATAAGGGGCAGGTAGGACTCATGAAGAGAGGTGGTGGAGAAGAGGGGGAGAAGATGGGTCTAGAAGCTAGTACGGGAGTGCTTGGAGTCCAGTGGCCTGCCCACACACCCCGACTGGGCTGGAACCAGGCCATCTGCAGAGGTGCATGTATGGCACCCCTCCTGCCTTTAGTTAGAATTTAGCCTGGGGTGATCGGGGTCTTTCCCAGGTGCCAGCACCATTCTTTCACATTAAAAAAATTTTTTTTTACTGTTTATTTTTGAGAGAGAGACAGAGCATGAACATGGGCGGAGGGTGGGGGTAGCACAGAGAGAGAGGAAGACACAGAATCGGAAGCAGGCTCCAGGCTCTGAGCTGTCAGCACAGAGCCTGATGTGGGGCTGGAACCCATGAGCCATGAGATCGTGACCTGAGCCCAAGTTAGATGCTCAACCAACTGAGCCACCCAGGTGCCCCACTTTCACATTTGGAGTTAGCCCTCAGAACCTTAGAGAAAATACATGACCTGATGGGGTTGTGTGGGTAAGTCAAGAAAGTTCACGTGAAACGGCTTTAAAAATAGCAACAAACTACGAAAATTCTGGGTGGTAATATGTGGCCTAAATTGTTTTTCCCCAAGAGCTTTCCTATATTGAGGTATTCTTTGTGGGGCACACAGTTTTATGTTAGAGTTGTCTTTAAAAGCAGGGATTACTAGGGTGTCTGGGTGGCTCAGTCAGTTAAATGTCCCACTTTGGCTCAGGTCATGATCTCACGGTTGGTGAATTCGAGCCCTGCTTCAGGTTCTGTGCTGACAGCTTGGAGCCTGGAGCCTGCTTCGAATTCTATGTCTCCCTCCCTCTCTCTCTGCCCCTCCCCTCCACACACTCGGTCTCTCTCTCTCTCTCAAAAATGAATAAACGTAAAAAAACTTTAAAAGAAAATAAAATCAGGGATTACTTCTGAAGGACATTTTGAGGGGGCACTTTTCTTTTCCTAAATAAGGTATATGTTCTCCCCGAGCAAGCTGGGTTTAAGCCAGGTAATGTTTTGGTGGGGGTACCTGGGAGCACCACGAGCAAATCGTTCAAAAGAATCAAGCGTTGTAGTGGGGCCACTGATCTTTCCGGTCCTTTAGCATTAGCCAGTCGGAAAATTCTGCTCCCCACTAGAGGTTTCAGCTCCAGATAAATGATTCAAACTTCGTTAGTAGAGTGCGGCTAATAATACGTGTTGCCTTCTGTTTTCACCAGTCTGGGTAGGAATAACAAAAAAAGAGTTTGTGTGCTTGCAGAAGGGAAGGAGCACATAAACATATCGTAAAGTATAGTCGGTCTTCTGCTTGTCTGCCACTCCAAATTCAGCCTCCGCAGTTAGCAATCTGGCACCATTTGCCAGCATTAATTTGATTCCATTTGTATTCCAAGTTGCAATTCCCTTTACAGTGCACTTTAGTGCTTAAGATCTATTTGTCAGCTGTTATTTAAAGGAGCGAATAAATTTTTCAGTATGCAGTAAACGCAAAATAACCTAGAGAAATGAAAGTTTGAATCCGAAGTTGTTAAACGGGAGAGCCAGTGAAGAGGACTGTGTAAAACTAGTGAGCTAATGGCATGCAAGTTAGTCACGTTTTTATGGATTTGCCATAGTTGAATTGCCTTTGATTTCTTTAAACGTTCCAACTCTTGGGGCGCCTGGGTGGCTCAGTTGGTTGAGCATCTGACTCTTGATTTCTGCTCAGGTCACTATCTCACAGTTCGTGGGTTTAAGCCCTGAGTAGGGCTCTGTGTTGACAGTGGATCCTGCTTGGGATTCTCTCTCTCTCTCTCTCTCTCTCTCTCTCTCTCTCTCTCTCTCTCTTTCTCTCTCTCTCTGCCCCTCTCCTGTTCACACACTCTGTCTCTCTCTCTCTCAAAATAAATAAATAAACTTAAAAAAATAAGGAATGTTCCAATTCTTGTTATAGTGGGTATTGCCCTAGAGTTGGAGAGAAGTAAGGAACTCAGTTGTTTCCTGAGCCACCTATAGAAATTGTTCAGTATCATCATTCATATTCTATAAATTTTTTTATGTTTATTTCTGAGACAGAGACTGAGCATGAGTGGGGGTGGGGCAGAGGGAGAGGGAGACACAGAACCAGAAGCAGGCTCCAGGCTCTGAGCTGTCAGCACACAGCCCGACGCAGGGCTTGAACTCACAAACCGTGAGATCGTGACCTGAGCCGAAGTTGGATGCTCAACCGACTGAGCCACCCAGGCGCCCCATCATTCATATTCTAGACCGTGATATCCTCAGTGAAATATGGTGGACCCTTGAACAATGCAGGTGTTAGGGGCACCACACCCCACACAGTCGAAAAATCTGCGTCTAACTTTGGAACCCCCAAAACTTAACTACTACTAATAGCCTGCTGTTCACTGGAAGCCTGACGGATAATATGAACAGTTAACACATATTTTGTATATTATACGTATCATATACTATATTCTTACAATAAAGTTAGCCAGAAAAAAAGAAAATGGTTATTAAGAAAAACATAAAAGAAAATACATTCACACTATTATACTGTGTTTGTTGAAAACAAATCCACAGGTAAGTGGACCCACAAAGTTCAGGTCTGTGTTGTTCCAGGATCAGCTGTAGTTTAGGGCTTTTATGGTTCTTATTTCAGTCTTCTTGAATGTTGACCATCTGAAGCTGTAGGTTTAGGGAAGGAGCTCACTGGGCAAAATGCCATCTTTTTTAAAATCTTCCCCAGAGAATTTTAGTGTGGAAGAATCTGATTAAAAGCCTACTTTAATATGATTTTGTGTGTGTCTGTTGTGTATGTGTTTTAGGGAAGTAGCTAGAAAATACTTTTTAAGGTAAAAAAATAATGGGAAATGTTTCTGGAAAGTTAGGTCCCTTTAACTTTCCTCTCTGTTAAAAAGGTATTCCCGCACTTTTAAAGATGGCATCACTCCTACAAACTAAACAATTCAGATGGATGTCCTAGAACCTCACACTCTCGTTTTTCAAAAGCCATGTTCTTTTTTAGAGCATGAACATACATGGATGTATCTTGCTTAGATTCCGCAGGCTTGTTTTACTACTAAAGATTGCATATGCACGGAACCCCGTGCTCTTCTCCCCTTCCTTCCTCTATCAGGGTTCCAGTAGAACTTGGCTACCGAGCCGGCAAGCCCTCGTTACAGTGAATGAAGGGTTCATAATTGCTACCAGTCTCAAGTCCCATTCATGTTATGAATACAATCTGAGTGGACCTAGAAACTGGCCACAGAAAGATCTAGCCAGAGCTGGTTTTGGTGCCTGTTACCCTTAACTGATGTGGACGAGCAGAGATGATGCTCAGGCCATCTCCATTCTCTGAAGCACAGGAGGCAGGCGTTGTGTCCTGCTGCTGTCCTGTTCTTTGGATCTTTGCCGTGGCACAGCCAGGGCGAGGCAAATAAAGAGTCACCTGCGTGCCATATAGCAGCAGCCACCAGCCACTGGTGTCTGACCCACTCACTCAAGACACCTGTGCCTGCCCCCCTCCCGAGTTAAGTGTGGACCCACTTCTGTTCTAATCATACGCCACCAATCTTAATCTTGTATCTTGATCACTGTCTCTGACTCCTGTGGATTGGACTCCAGTTCTTCTCTCCCAGTTAAACAGCCTTGATTCCTGTTATGCCTTCAGCGGAAACTTAATGCTCTAACTCAAGTTCCTGGGTTCCTGGTCCTGTTGGTGACCAGTTGACCAGCAACCACTTCATGTGCGAATGGCCTTTCTTCTCAAATTCTCTACTCTTTCACATCTTCAAGTTTGTCTGTTAACTTTTGCTGACCACCTAACTCTACGTGTCATTAAATTCCCAGTGTGTATGTAGGTGAGCATTCTTTTTTGTTTATTAATGTTTATTTATTATTTTTGAGAGACAGAGAGACAGAGCGTGAGCAGGGGAGGGGAGGGGAGGGGCAGAGAGAGAGAGAGAGAGGAAGACATAGAATCTGAAGCAGGCTCCAGGCTCTGAGCTGTCAGCACAGAGCCTGATGCGGGGCTCGAACCCACAAACTGTGAGATCATGACCTGAGCCGAAGTGGGATGCTTAACTGACTGAGCCACCCAGGCGCCCCAATCTTACTTGATCTTTAATTGTTTAAAAGCCTTTTGTGATTAAATGACTTCTTGCTGTAGTGTTGGCACCAAAGAGTGTATATTTATTTGAGAGAGTGTGTACCAGCATTAAACAATTAATTTTTATGAATTCTACTAGAGAATATGTTTTGTTCCTCTGGAAGCATTTATTTGGGCTTTTTTTTCCCCCTGCAGATAGATTTTTTTTTTTTTTTTTTTTTTTTTTGCCATTTCCTTACATTTAAAAACTCAAATCAGGGGCCACAAAATCATCAGTGTCAGGAACACTTTAGAAATTCTGTTACATATTGTGGTATTGTGTTAATCCTTTCTCGGTTATAGAAATAACTTCTTCCTGATTGAGTCTGCATCCACGATGTCAGGAAACAACTGCTTACCACATCCATCACTTCTGTCTGCACAGGATCGTGTTTCAAAGGTTTCCCAATTAATCCTGTGGAAGTTAGAATCACTCATAATTATAATCCTGTTATGCCGCCTTTATTTCTTGATGTGCTTGTTAATTAACGTCCATCCTGCAGCAGTCTGTAGCATGGTGCTATTATTGGCTGTTTTGTCTTTAAAAACCTCTTTTCTACCGTTTTGACTAAGATTGATTCACTGCTTTGTTGAAATCGATCATTTTGGATGAAAAAAAATATCTATACCATATATTCATTCTGGCTACTTTTGCGTGATTTCACTTTTTTTCAGTCCATCAATGCCAAGCTGGTTGCTTACCCCTTTTTGACTTCCTTTCTCTTGCTCTTTTGTTTTTTAAGAACTGTCTTTCTCTTTCTTTCTCCCGCCCTCTCTGAGACAACACCTCTGGGGAGAAAAGCCGATTGGCGGAGGCAGCAGAATAAATTCTCATTTCAGAACCAGGCTACACACTAGTCCCATTTCTCTTTTTATAAAATCAGGAAGAGGGTCCCTCTGCTTGGTGATCCCCCCACTGAACAGTCTCTAGGGTGACAGCGTCGTGACTGACTGCGAGGCACTTTGCAAGCGCTGTAGTGTCCTTCATTATAGCCTCAAACTCCTCTGTATTCTAATCTCACCAGGTAGACTCCAGACGAGCACTAAAATTCTTGCGCACATACTAACGTTTTCTTTTCTTCTTCCAGGCACTGACTTTAACATAGATAGCTTACCTCTGCCTCGGAAGGCCCATCACGACTGGGCCCTTTTTCACGAAGAGTCTCCGAAAAATAATTACAAGCTCTTTCACAAGCCAGTCATCACCTTGTTCAACTACACTGCCACGTTCAGCCGACATTCCCACTTGCCACTGACCACCCAGTACTTGGAGGGCGTAGAAGTCCTGAAGTCACTCAGATACCTGGTCCCTTTGCGGTCCAAGAACATCCTTCGAAGAAGACTTGCTCCACTGGTGTATGTCCAGTCAGACTGTGACCCGCCATCAGACAGGGACAGCTATGTTCGAGAACTGATGACTCACGTTGAGGTGGATTCCTACGGTGAGTGTTTACGAAACAAGGATCTCCCTCCGCAGCTAAAAAATCCAGCTTCCATGGATGCTGATGGCTTTTATAGGATCATTGCACAGTATAAGTTTATCCTTGCCTTCGAGAATGCGGTATGTGACGACTACATCACTGAGAAGTTCTGGAGACCTCTGAAACTGGGGGTGGTCCCTGTGTATTATGGGTCCCCCAGCATTGCTGACTGGCTCCCAAGTAATAGAAGTGCTATTCTCGTGTCTGAATTTGCTCACCCTAGAGAACTGGCAAGTTACATCAGACAACTGGATCACGACGACAGACTGTACGAGGCCTACATAGAATGGAAGCTGAAGGGTGAGGTCTCGAATCAGCGACTTCTCACAGCACTCAAGGAACGGAAGTGGGGAGTACAAGACGTGCACCAGGACAACTACATCGATGCATTTGAGTGCATGGTGTGCAGCAAGGTGTGGGATAATATCCGGCTTCAGGAGAAGGTGAGAGAATCAAGGTTTGGCGAAGAGGCTCTAGAAGAGCCATCTCGATGGCTTCTGACATTTTGCATCCTTTTTTAAAAAAAATTATTATTATTATTATGTTTTAAAGTTTATTTATTTTGAGAGAGAGCAGGAGGGGCAGAGAGAGAGGGAAAGAGAAGAGAATCCCAAGCAGGCTCTGTACTGTCAGCACAGAGCCCGACACGGCACTCAAACTCAACAAACCACAAGATGGTGACCTGAGCCAAACCCAAGAGTCAGATGCTTAACAGACTGAGCCACCCAGGCGCTCCGCCATTTTGTATCCTTCTGTAGCGGCCCCTTCGTACTCCTCTTCATTCCCATTAGAGAGACCAGGCTCTGCAGGAAGGTGAATATTTCATTCCTCTCCTTTGAGGACTTCATTCCTCATGAAGTTTACTAGTCCTGTCCTTCTTCCCGAAGGCCTTAAACTCCCCTTTATTGTTTCTTCTGAAGGACACCATGCTGCAGGTGCTGGGCAGTGATAGAAGCAGGCTGCAGGAGAGGGAAGAAAATAATAAAAAATGGGAAACTTCTAAATCTCATCCACATTGTCAGGTCTTTAACTTTTCCATCAGTGCTCTGGTTTCTGTCAGCCTCCTTACACGTTTGCCTCACAGGCTACTGCTTGGAAACTTATTTTCATTTCACATGTGCAATCTAACACCTTTCTCTCTCTCTCTCCCTCTCTCTCTCTCTCTCTCTCTCTCTCTCATTCTTGCTCTTTCTCTTTCTGGCACATGCTTATTAATATAGAGAAAATATTCAAATAATGATGGAATAACCCTTAAAATATTTCTTTTTCTTAAACTATTATAAAGAAATTTCTTAGTAATGTCTTCAAATTTCTTGATGCTCTTAACATTTGCTTGCTTTACTTATTTATACTGGGAATGGTCTCACTTTATATATAACTAAATTTGTTAGAAGGTAGTTTATTGAAAGAAAGAGAAAGATTAGTTTAATTTACCTTTGAAATTAAAAGAGAGTGGTGCCCAGGTGGCTCAGTCAGCCCCTAAACGTCAGCCAACTTTGGCTCAGGTCATGACCTTGCGATTCATGGTTTCGAGCCCCGTGTCGGGCTCTGTGCTGACAGCTCAGAGCCTGGAGCCTGCTTCGGATTCTGTGTCTCCCTCTCTCTCTCTGCTCCTCCCCTGCTCACACTCTGTCGGTCTGTCTCTCTCTCAAATAAATAAATGTTTAAAAAAATTGAAAAAAAAAAAGAAATTAAAGAAGAAATGAGATGGCCCACTTATACTATACTACTTGGCAATCACTCATCAGTCCCTTGTCCTACTCCCGTATACACATAATGTTTCATCTAAGTTCTCTGGAGGCAAACAATTTTTGTTAAATACTGAAATGTTTATTTTGGACAGCGTATTAATTTCAGGTCAGACATAAACCTGAACAGTTCATTGAATTATTTTTGTGTATTGTATAGATAAGGCTCTCATATGAGAAATGTATGTATTTTTAGACAAATTTTAAAATATTTGAAAGATTATTTTCCTCATTTTAACTAGTATAAAAATTTAAATTGTTTTATCTGGTTTTATATAACAAAGATTTACTCATAAAATCATTTCTTTTAAGCCAAGTGACTTGGTTGCTGCACAAACACTATTACATCATCCTTCTCAGAGAATGCATCCTGACTGGCAACGACTTCCTCTTTGACCTAAGTTACAGGGCCACGTTACAGCAAAAACCAAAATCCGCACGCTGCAGAAAACGTGAAAAAGTAGAGACCACATTAATTACCCATGCCATCCTAATTACTTATTCTGAAAGTCTGTTAAAGCAGAAAACAGAACTTCTGAGGGTGGTGATTTGCCCGGGGCTGCCGATCAAGATCCGTGCCAGGCTTGGACATGACACTCACAGAAAACCAAAGAACCCCACAAGCCCTAACTGTGTCCGCACCTCACAGACGCCCTTTTGGAATGATTGCTGGGGACTGGAAGAGAGCGCATGACGACGTTGGTGGATAGCTTTGTAAAAGTTATGGGAGAATGTGTATATTCCTGCATTTCCAAAAAAACAGCTAACTGTGGTATTTCCGAGTGCCTGAAGGTGATGTAATTACATGTCCTTCTCTTTGGAGTCTTTGAAGAAAAGTAGATGGAGTAGGCTGTCCTTTGGCGTGTTCTTATTCCTCCCCGAGAAGTGGTCAGTGAGGATGATTAAAAGGCTTTGCTTGCATTTCAATGGATGCGCTACAGTTCTCAAATGCTAATGTGCTCATTATTGAAAAGCAGAACAAAATGTACCGTGAAAGTAAATTAAAAGGGTATTAAGACCGGTTCTTTACTCTGGCATTTATTCATTTGTTTTACAAGATTTGTTACAGCTTCCATATGCCATGCCTTAAAGTAAGCTGCTTATATATGTTTCTTCACTTTTTCTCTTTCAGCCAAGGAAAAGCTAAAAGAAATAATTTGATTTCCTCTGACTCTGATTATTTTTCATCTTGTGGCTGGCAATAATTTAATCATTGTATTTGGATGTAGAAACTACCGTAAGAATATCAAATGTATCTCCCCTTTCTCTACTCTGCTTCTCCCCTGCTCTCCCTCCCCACAGATCTAGTGAGTTATCTATTGCTGTGTGAATAATAATGTCACAGACTTAGTGGCTTAAAAACCACACATATTTATCATCTCACGGTTTCTTGTGGGTTAGCTCATGGCTTAAGCGGGTCCCCTGGAAGCCTGCAATCAAAGTATCAGTCAGGGCCGGGTGTTCACCCGGAGGCTCAACTGGGGACAAGTCTGCTTCTAAACTCACATGCTTGTTGGCAGATTCAGTTCCTACAGGCTGTAGGACTGAGGGCTTCAAGTTGCTCGTTGGCTGGAGGCCGGAGGCTGCCCTTGGCTCTGAGAGGCCACTACATTCCTCGTCCATGCGGGCTTCCCCAGCATGGCTGCTTACTTCCTCAAAGCCAGCAAGGGAGTGAGAGAGTTCAGCAAGATCAGTGCTGCAACCAGCATATATGATCATGTGCACACAATCACATACATTCTCTCACCTTTGCCGTATTTTATTGGTTAGAAACAAGTGAAGATACCTTGCACGCTCAAGAGGAAAGGAATACAAGGGCATGAATACCAGGAGGCAGAAATCACGGGGGCCATCTGGAGTCTGTCCACCACACCTGTTGAATCTGAGTAGGCTTGTTCTCTATGGTGTTTGCTTTATTTACCCCATGTAGGGGGAAGTCTTTCGGTATTGAATTGACTTTAGTCTGTAAAAGAACATTTACGATACACCCTCCTGTCCTCAAAAAGGCCATAATAGGGGAGACAGCATATAATCGTCAGAGATCTAACTTCACAGGGGATAAGCTTTTAAAAAATTAGCTTTGAGGTATAATTGATATACAATAAACTGCACATATTTAAAATGCGTGGTTTGATTAGTTATGACCTATACCTGTGAAACCATCACCCCAATCAAGATGACAAACATTTCTGTCCTCCCCAGGAGTTTCCTCATGTCCCTCTTTAATCCATCCTCTCTCCACCCCCTTTCTCAGGCAGCCACACATCTGCTTTTTGCCACTTCTGACAAAGAAGCTAAGGCACTTTTCTAGAATTTTATGTAAATGGAATCCTGTAATGATTCTCTTTTGTGTCTGGCTTCTTTCTATCCACATGATAATGTTGACATTCATCCACAACACTGCGTATCAACAGTTCCTTTCTCTTCATGTTGAAGTTCGCACATGCCAAAATGGCCTTATCCATTCAGCTGTTGATGGACATTTGGGTTGTTTTCAGTTTCTGGCTATTACAAAATAAAGCTGCCTCGAACATTCACGTACAAGTCTTTGCGTGGACGTATGTTTTCATTTGTCTTCTATAAATACCTAGGCAAGGAATGGCTAGGTCATATGGTAGATGTCTGTTAAACATTTTGAGAAATTACCAGATTGTTTTCCAAAGTTACTCTGTCGTACATCCCCACCAGCATTGCATGGGAGTTGCATTCATTAACAGTCGGTGTGGTCAGTCGTAGTTTTTGCCATTTTGCTGGGTGCATAGTGGTATCTCACTGTGATTTAATTTACATTTCTCAGCAACTAATGATTTTGAGTATTTTTTAAATGGCTTATTTGCCATCAATATGTTCGGCGATACGTCTCTTCAAATCTTTGCTCATTTAAAAAAGATTGAGTTATTCTTGTTATTCTTGAGTGGTGACAGTTCTTCATATATTTTGAACAAATAACAGATGTTTTCTTCCAGTCTTTGGGTTTTTCCATTTTCATAACAGTGTCTTTGAAGGTGTAAAAGGTTTTAATTTTGATGAAGTCCAGCACATCATTTTTTTCTTTTATATTTGTGTGTTTTGTGTCCTATATAAAAATATTTGTGTAACCCAAGGTCACTAAGATGTGCTTCTGTTTTATTCTAGAAATGTTGTGGTTTTAGCTTTTACACTTGGGTCTGTTTTCCACTTAGAGTTAATTTTTGTAATGCAGTGTGGTGTAAGAGTTGAGGTTTGTATATTTGGATGTCCAATAGGATCGGCACCATTACTGGAAAGATTATTTTTTCATGATTGAATTACCTTGTTGTTTTTTTCTAAACTCAATTGGCCATATATATATATATAATATACATATATATATATATATGGGTTAATTTCTGGACTGATCAATATGTCTGTATTTAAGTACTGTAGCTTCATAATAAGTGTTAAAATGAGATAGTGTCAATCTTCCAACCTTGTTCTTTTTCAAAATTATTTTCACCATTTTAGGTCTTTTGCTTTAATATATAAATTTTAGAGTCAGTTTGCCAATTTATATGAGAATGCTTGATAGCATTTTCATTGTGATTGTGTTGAATGTAAGTATCAATTTTGGGAGAATTGACAACAATATTGAGACATTTAACCCATTAGAATGATATATCTATCCATTTAACTCTTCTTTAATTTCTCTAGACATTATTTTGTAATTTCTTGTGTACAGGTTTTTTTATAACTCTTTACTCAAACTTATCACTAAGTAGTTCACATTTTTTGATACCATAATAAATGATATATATTTTTAAACTATATATTCTGATCATTTGTTGCTGGTATATAGAAAAAAAATTGATTTTGTACGTTGACTTCATAGACTGCAACCGTGTTCATTACTCTAGTTCTGGTATCTTTTTTAAAGATTTCTTAGGATTTTTCTACATAAATGATCATGTCATTTATAAAAGAAGATGATTTTATCCCCATCTCCAATCTATTTGCCTTTTATTTCTTCCCCTTTTCTCCTTTACTGTACTAAGACCTTCATTATAACTTTGAAGAGTACTGTTGGGACCATAGTTCCCCATCATAGAGAGACTTGTTCTTCATCATTGTCTCATCATTGTTTTTCATCATCGTTTATGATATTAGCTGTAGGATTTTGGTTGATGCCCTTTATCAAATTGAGAAAGTTTCCTTCTGTTCTTACTTTGATGAGGATTTTTTAGCATGAGTGGATATAGAATTTGTCAAATGATTTTCTGTCTCCATTGAGACAATCGTGGTTCTCCTTCTTTATTTAATGATGAATTACAGTGATAATTTTCAAGGCTAAATGACCTTGCTTTCCTGAGATAAACTTCACTTGGTTATATTATCCTTCTTATTTATTGTTGGATTTGAATTGTTAAAATTTTTGTTAGGAATTTTTGCATCTATGTTCATGAGGTAGACCGGTCCATGTTTTTCTCCCAGTGCCTTGGCTAGTTTTCATATGTGGTAATGCTGCTCTCATGTTCCCTCTGCTCGTGTTTCCTGAGTTTGTGGAGATTTAGTATTATTTTTTCCTTAACTGTTTGTTAAATTTACCAGTAGGCCATCAAAGTTTTTTCCTTGTAGGGAGGTTTTTAAGTATAAATTGAATTGTTTTAATAGATACAAAGCTGTTCCTGTTATTCATCTCCTTTTGAGTGAGCTTTGGTAGATTGTGTCTTCTAAGGGATTTTTTTTTCATATTCTCCAAGTTGTCAAATTGACTAGCATACCATTGTCAGCATTCCTTTATTCTTTCAATATCTGTACTATCTGTATGTCACCTCTGTCATGTCTGATACTAATTTGTGTCTTTTTTTCATGATTAATCTACACAGAGATTTATCCATTTCATTGAGCTATTCAAATAATTAGCTTTTGATTTCATTATTTTTTCTTTTGTTTTATATCTTAATTATTTCTGTTCCTTATTTTAATTTTTCTTTTTAAATTTTATTTATTTATTTAATATAATTCATTGCCATGTTGGCTAACATACACTGTATACAGTGTGCTTTTGGTTTTGAGGGTAGATTCCTGTGGTTCATCGCTTACATACAACACCCAGGGCTCATCCCAACAAGTGCTCTCCTCAATTTACCCTCTCCCACCATCAACCCTCAATTTGTTCTCTGTATTTAAGAGTCTCTTGTGGTTTGCCTCCCTCTCTGTTTGTAACTCTTTTTTTCCTCTTCCCTTCCCCCATGGTCTTCAGTTAAGTTAATTTTTCTTAAATTGGACTTAATTTGCTCATTTTCAAATTTAAGGTAGAAACGTGGGTCATTGATTTTAAACCTTTATGCTTTCATAATATACGTGTTTAATGCTATAAAATTCCTCTAATCACCGCCTGAGCTACCTCCTACAAATTTAGGTTATTATGTTAATGTTAATTCAGCTTAAAATATTTTCAGTCTTCTGCCCTGCTACCAGTCTCCCTCCTGAGCATCTGATGGAGGTCCATGGAAAAGAGCTTTTGAGTGGATTTGAACTCTTCCTTTGTGTCTGGGACTCCTAGGTATTCCAAACTGGCATGAAAACCCATACTTCACCTTTAAGAATTTGTTAAAAATGTAACTCAGGGCACTTGGGTGGCTCAGTCGGTTAAGTGTCCAACTCTTGATATTGGCTCAGGTCATGATCTTGCGGATGGTGAGATCGAGCCCTGCATTCCTGTCAGCACAGAGCCTGCTTGGGATTCACTCTCTCCTCTCTCTCTGCCTCTCTCTCTCTCTCTGTCTCTCTCTCTCTCTCAAAATAAATAAGTAAACATTTTTAAAAAATGTTAACTGATTTCTTATTACCTGTTGGTATGACGACCACCGCTTTCTCCGGTGTTCTGTCAAAGGTTAAACAAATCATGTATCCATCTCTCCCTAGAGGGGCTTGTCACTCTGGAATTCGGTTTACCTGGTTCCTGTGTGGTTTCGGTTCCCTGATGGCCTCAAGGAAAGTCGTGAATTTAGATTACCTGACTTTGTCCTTATTGTTAGAATAGGAACCATGTTCTCTTTGGAAGCAAAATATTTGTTAATCATACTTTAGAAACAGCTTGTTTTTGTGCCCAGGACCCCAGCTGGAAAGGCAATTTGAGATGCTGAAACTTAGTCACTTCCAAAATGTCATAACTATTTCATCAGACACACTTCCTTCAGGTCATACTGTGAACTATTTCTACAAGAACACTAGAGTTAAGAGTCCATTTCATAAGATTATTTTCTTTGTGATATCACCTCAGATGGAACTTTATCCTACACTGCTGAAAGGACTTTTGAGTGGGCAGGCACGCAAACAGATATCAGTACTGGCTTTCTCATGTAAACAGTGACGCAGCACCAGGGTTGGGAAGGCCATCCAATGGTATGTGGTCAGTATGGCTACCAGCTGACTGGTTCTAGCATCGCGAACAAGCCATCTGCTGGTTATCTTGGAACATTTCCGGTGCTGGCGATTGCATCATTTTTCAGGGTAGCCCATTTTATCTTTTGTTAGTTTTGACAGTTATATGGTTCTTTCCTTGGAACCCGGACTTGCTTTCTCTAGTCCATTCTTAGTTACCTGCTTCTGACTCTTTAGTTCAATGGGATGTAGCCTCGCATCTCCACATGTTAGTCAATAAATATGAGCGGTGACCTTTCAAAAGTTTGCATCCTCCTTTCTTGATTCTGTTCTGCTCTTGCTTCAAATATAATCTCTGACCAACCATAATCCCTCACTAAAGTAACC
The DNA here is from genome assembly GCF_046562875.1 of Panthera onca. Taxonomy (NCBI): domain Eukaryota; kingdom Metazoa; phylum Chordata; class Mammalia; order Carnivora; family Felidae; genus Panthera; species Panthera onca. Next base: position 173,973,966 of record NC_138342.1, read on the forward strand.
CCAATTTTGAGCCCACCTCTAGTTTTCTGGGGGAAAAAATGTATTGCTATTCAGACTTCCCAGCTTTTAAGTCTTAGCATTTCCTAATGGTTTGCTGTTTGGATTTGTGTTCTGGGTCTCTGTGCTGTGTTGTCTTGGTTAAGAAGTCTTGCCCTAGTTCCAGACCCTTTTAAGCCAAACTGCATGGTCATTTGTCAGTGGTCCTCAAGAGCAGAGAGGTATATCCTTCACTCTCTTCCAAACATGTTAATGCATTCAACTTAGAGTCCCTTCAGATGCTTAAAGGAAGCTTTATATGCATTCTAGGTCATCTTTTTTTCGGGCTACACCCTAGTATCTTCTCCTGTGCTTCCTATGGAAAGTTTAACAAAAAAGGGAATATGTTGATTCAACCACAGGTAGGCACCCAAATTGTTATATTTCCAAATTGGTTTTTCTACTCTGCTTTCTAAATTTGTGTTGGATGAGAATTCTAATTATTACAAACTCAATACATTATAAGCCCTGTTATCTTCGCATTAAAAATTTTTTTGGAAAAAGATACACATGCACATAGCTCAAAGTATTAAATAGTTCTGCAAAGTTAGTTTAAAAAAAAAAAAGAGCAGCCTTTAAGTTACCCCTTTTCTCCCTCCCCAGGAGCAATCTCTTACCACCACACTTAGCTAATTATTTTGGTATTTGCCCAATGTTTCTAACTAACATGCCGATACACTAATATTTTGATGTTTAAAAAAAGGGACCCTGAGAGCTCCCCTGCCCAGCATTTGAGGATTTTCCTTTCTTATCTTTTTCTATTGCGTGGACACCTCTATTTCTTGCATGCTTTCTCCCTTTTCCCGAGTTTGCGCTTCTGATTGATCCTACCCTTGGACAGCTTCTCGAGAAGGGGTACGTGAGGGTGTCTGAAATGTCTTCATTTCACTCCAACATGGAAGCCATAGTTTCGCTGAGTGTAAACTATCAGTTTTCCTTAGAATGTGGGAGGCATTTTGCATCGCCTTTTAAAAAAAAAACAACTTTTACTTTTGCAATGATTTTAAATTGGCGGAAGAGTTACTAAGATGGTACAGAGGTCCTGAACGCCCTTCACCTGGCCTCTCCTGTTGTCAACATTGCACATCATGACATGATAACGTGTCCGCGCTTAAGAAATTAACGTTGGCACACTGCTATTAACTCACCTGCAGACTTTAGTCGTATTTCACCCGTTTTTCCACCAACATCCTTTGTTCCAGGATTAAATCCAAGATACCAGATTGAAATGAGCTCTCGTGTGTCCTTGGTCTTCTCCAAACTGTGACAGTCGTTCAGTTTCCTTATTTTTAATGACTTTGATGCTTTTAAAGAGCACTGGCCAATATTTTTGTAGACTGTCCCTCCATGGGTTTGTCTGATGTTTTCTCCTGTTAAAACTTGGATTATGGATGTGGGGGAATAATATTGCAGCGGTGAAAGGGCCCTTCTCATCGCACCTTGTCAGGGGGGTGCATGACATCAACCTGACCTATTACTAGTGATGTTAACTTTGATCACTTGGTTTAAGGCGATACCTGCTAGGTTTCCTCCGTGAGCTTACTGTTTTTCCCTTTCCATTAAGCAGGTTGCTAAGTCCAGGTCATGCTCGAAGGGAGGGGGATTGATCTTCACCTCCTCGAGAGAGGAATATCACACAATTTGCGGGCATGAGTTAAAACCACCACAATAATGAATAAATATTTCAGGGGAGATATTTTGAGGCTACGCAAGTATTCTTTTTCTTCCCTAAAGGTTTACGCACTAATGTTAACATTCAATGGTTAGTCTCACCATCGCTTTTTAACCTCCAGTGTCCTTGTCAAGAAATCTACAACCATCCTAACTCCTGATCCTCAGAATTAGACTTTTCCAGTCACGGAGGTGGCAGAATCTCTCCCTTCTTTTCTGTGTTCTGAGATTTCATAAAAATATTTGCCAAGAGACTATTTGTTTCACTGGGGAGTGACGATATTTGCTTTCAAAGGAAAAGTACGTGTCGGGTGCTGTTGTTGTGAGGCAGGAACATGGGACTTGTTTTTCCTTATCATCTATTTTGAATTCTTTTTTCCTTTCTCCCAATGCAGGGCTTACCACCCAAAAGATGGAAGGCAGAAGTTACCCACCTGAGCTGCCCGGAGCCCACAGTGTTTGCTTTCTCACCTCTGGCTCCACGTTGGAGCTCTTTGAGGGAGATGTGGATACCAAGCTTTGAACAGTCCAAGAAAGAAGCCCAGGCACTAAGGTGGCTGGTTGATAGGAATAAAAATTTTTCAGCTCAAGAGTTTTGGGCCCTCGTGTTCAAGGACTAATTTCTACCAGTATCACAGCGATATAGACTACGGGGTTCTCTTGAGCTTTATTTTCTAGGTTGCCTTAACACTCGAATACAGTCGCTACTTTGTTGACTGTCCTTCAGGATAAGGATTAATTGCTGTAGTTCTCATAATGAGCCCTCTCAGCTAATGGATATGAATTACCCTTAGGGGTCACCTCTGTATTTTTTATACTAAAAAAGTGAATATGTCATATGGACACTGGTCACCTTCAGTTTCCACGCCTGGACGGATGTACCTGCTGCCTTTTGTGGACGTCCAGCTAATGCGGAGTGAGTGCTTTCCTCGCCGCAAGCGAGGCGGAGGGTGGAGCTGTGGATTCTTGACACTCACCTCACTGTCTGCGGTTTATTAGTATTTGGCAAGCCCGGTGTCCTGATGCTAAGCATGAACATGAAATGCATTAGAACTTGGCAATGAGAGATTCCATCTGTTGGTTTCCAGGGATGTAAGTGAGTAATAAAAGCTGTGTGAGTTTTATCGGCTGTTTAGTCTTCAAGTCAGAAGAACATACGCATGCCTGCCTTCTCCTTACTCTCACTACCTCTCTTTTCTTCTTTCCACCTTGCCCTGCGTCCTTCCCCGCTCGCCTCCCTAACTGGAATGTCTTAGGAAGACCTGCCTTTTCCTCGTGTATTTTGAACGGTGAGATGTTCTCAATTGTCTCTCACTCTGCAGAGCAGAAGAATAATCATATGATCCAGGCGGTACACCCTGTTCGTTTCCATCAGCGTGAGAGTGGAAGTGAATGTCCTCAGGAACCCCAGTTGTGTTGAAGGTGATTTGTTTTTTCTTAGGATGATGCAATAGTGGGCAGCCCCACTGGTTTGTAAATGTCCCTTGTCATTTCTGATCCCATCACAGAGAAGGTTCAGCTCTCCTGGCGGGATCATCCACTAGAGCTCCATGAAAGACCGGGAGAAAACACTGACTCACATTTTCTTCCCGTGTGATGGTGGGGAGGCTTTTAGAGGATACTATAGCCCGTTGCCACCCAACGTGTCATGGCTTTGGTGCTCTTTATTGTGGAAAGGCCCAAGCCACAGAGGATAGTAGGAGTCCCTGACACTCATGTCCCCAGTGTGGCACACGGGCAAAACTTAGGGTGGCTCCCGTGGTACCAGCTCCCCCTTTATCCCAAGCCAGTGCCTTTACATGCCAGCCGTGAACAGGCTCTTCCATACGTAGTGCTCTAAGTGAGGCCTGAACCAATACATTCTAAGAAAGGTCACATTGCTATTTGGGAGAAGGTGTCTATGACTGGGTCCCTCTCCATCCCAGCACGGCCATTAGCTGAATATGATTTGGTACAAATCTCTTCCCTCCTTGGGCCTTAGTTTTTGTCCCTAAAAAGAAGCGATTGGGCTGGTCACTGAAGTTCTTTTCTGTGTCACGTTCTTTGTTTATCAAAATGAAGGCGTTTAGATTTGAAGATGTTTTCACTAAGGCAGTAACAAACCATTTAGAGCCTCTGCATGGTTTTAAAGGGAAGAACGCTCTTTGGAGGAAGAAGCATCCTTTGTGGCTAGTGTTAGGGATAGAAAGTAGTTTATCTCTGCCATCTTTTCTGATAATATCCAAAGGGAAAGTCTCGGAAAGGGCAATTGTTTGTTAAAGGACCAGATTTTAAATTGTATATTAAATGAGTTTTGTTGTTGCTGTACTCTTCAAAGAAAGCCCAGGATGTGATTGGTGCCTCTGGGGAGTTACTACCAGAGAGCTTCAGTTCTCCATAAATGCCTTCAACTAATGCCCAGTGTTCATATGCTGCACGTATGTTTTAAAGCTCAACGTTGCGTGTAGTTTTGTTCTATCTTGTTTCTTCATCAAGACTCCATAGATAAAAGTCTCCCTAAACTTTTCAGAAATATGTAGCCCTCAACATATTTAGTGAAATGAATAATTGACCATTTAGCATGGTCTAAACATTTTGCGGAGGAAGGGGTCTGAGGAGAGGGAACTCCATGGAATTGAAAGTGAGGTGTGTTTTAAAGAAAATAAATTAGGAGTTCTTTGGGACTCTTTGAATACCCATAGATTTGAGACTTTATTGTTGTTGTTTGTTTAGCCTATGTGTCGTGTGTGATAATTACTGTCGTGGAGTGAGAGGCGTGTCCCCACTGTAGCAGGATTCTCATCTGCAAATGGGAGCTGTGCATTTTTGAGGTCCATGCAGGCCCCCTCAGTACCATTCTATCTGTTGATCCTATCAGACCACACCCTTCTCTTTACCTCAGTGTCTCCATTCTGAATTCTGATTAAGAAAGAGTCCTGTCTCACAGGGCTGCTGTGAAGGACTCTGTGCAGTGCAACATTCTGTTCAATGCATCAATACGTTTTGCTTGGTTTGTTCTCAAAGACTGTTTTTCAAAGTGATATGACAAGATGGATAGAAACCGTTTCAGAAACGTTGAAAAGAAGGCTTACCAATGCAAGTCAATAGTCTTCAGAATCTTCGTGTGGAAAGATATCTTTGATCTTTGATCATGTAGCAAATCTAAAATTTCAGAACCCGAACGCCGACTGGCTTATTTGTTGCTGTTAAGGACTAGATTCTGGTGACTAGAACATCAGTTGAGATTATTACCGTTATCAGTAACAGATTGAACGCACACAGTGTTCTAGGCACTACTCAGAAGTGAAAGACAAGCAAAAATGAGCATCATTCCTTCTGAGTCACACATTGTATATTACATGTAGAACAATCTAGTATCTACAGAACACTACATGAATCCAAGCACAGTGCCGGCCTGAACTTGAGATGCCCAGTGTAATACTGTGCATATAAGAAAGTCATTAGTGTGCTCATAATTCCTGCTAAAGAGGACAAGGCATTAGGGGAATCCGATGTAGAGTTAATTTTCAGTGAATGATGTTGATTATCTAAAGCAACATGGGTACAGTTCTGCATAAATGACATTGTCTTTCTTGGAATCATCAAGATATAGGTTGTGGAAGTTCACAGGCTGAGAATAATGGTGGTTAGTTCATGTTTCAAGTGGCTTTGCAATCCTGAATATCCTAGGAAGAACTTTCTTACCCTTCTTTAGGGAATTTCCTTTTTTTGTTTTCCCTTTTGTTGTTGTCATTAGTGATACTGCCTTTACTGCATAATTCTGACATCAACATTTATCTTTATTTTCTTCTGATTACAGAAATTAAAATGCCTGAAAAACTTGGGATGTAGAATTACGAGCTGTGACTCTAGAATAAGAAAACCGGTTTTAGTCCCCACGCTCCAGTACCCCATCTGTATTAACCTTGGCCAAGTTATTTGGCCTTCTAAGCTTCAGTTTGCTCACTGGGAAAGCTTATTACAGGTCAGCCTCTCTCTGAGGTTGTTGTGAAGAGTAAGTGAGCCAGAATTCATCTTCACTGCACAAATGCTCGCTGTCGTTGTTACAGCTATGTGTGGCCATCAGCCTTTGCGAAGACCTTGACTGAGATTCGTGCAGAACAAAGGCATTGGTAATGATAGTGTCAGCAGTGGTACCCTTCTGTTTGTCATTTAGTTATTTGGTACACATGGATTGTTAGGAGACAGGCATTGTGTTTGGCACCTCAGCAGGTGTGAATTAGGCAGGGGAGAGCGGTGTGAAGGGGTCTGGGTAGGGACCGAGAGGAATGCTCAAATTGTACTGTCTTTCCCCTCCATGGGATTTCTGATGGAGTTTTATACAACGCTCCCAAAAGCATAATGGGAATCGAACAACCTCTTTAGGGTAGCTGTGCAAATCCAACGAAACCCAGTGCAGGGGCGCCTGGGTGGCTCAGTTGGTTGAGTGTCTGACTTCGGCTCAGGTCATGACCTCAAGGGTTCGTGAGTTCGAGCCCTGCGTCGGGCTCTCTGCTGTCAACGCAGAGCCTACTTCAGATCCTCTGTCTCCCTTGTCTGTGACCCTTCCGGCTCGTGCTCTCCCTCTCTCTCTCTCTCAAAAATAAACAAACATTAAAAAATATATTTAAACCCAGTGCAATGATGTCTGGCAAAAGCCTTTCAATTTTGCAGTTCTCAGTCTTGAGGGAGCCTGTTCGATGTGCCCATACCAAGAGAGGAGGGAAAGGTGACCTGGTCTGGAAGTTCTGCCTCTCTTACTTATTAACTGAAAAACAAACAAACAAACAAAAACAAAACAAAAAACAAGAAAGAGGAGGAACCTGCTCAGGACTTCTGAGAGACAAGCCCTGTTTTGTTCGTCGTATGTTACCGATGCGAGAATATGAGTGCAAAGCACGGGAGCTCACTGTTTAGTCACAGGAACCTCTCTTGCTAATAGATTTGGCCCATCAATCTCCTGGGTCTATCCCGTTAAATTAATGACCCATTGATGGTGGTGGTGAGATTATTAGGGAGATGGGCAAGGGGCAGAGGTGTGGGGAGGAGCAGAAGCACTCTCCATGATTTTTGTCATCTCAACTCATTGGGCTTCACAGCCAAGCCTGTGGTCATTTGGGGATGTGGCTGCATCCCTAAGGGGTGTGACCAGCCATGATTTGACGGGGACCTCCTTTCACCTTCCTGAGGCTTCTTCCCAGATAGCTACCCTTGCTCCTTTGTGTCCCCTTGGAACCACGGACATGAGAAGTTCAGCTGTTGTCTCTGAAACCTCTGAAATGAATCAGAAGGGGACACCGATTGGGGCGCCTGGGTGGCTCAGTCGGCTGAGCATCCGACTCTCGATTTCGGCTCAGGTCTTGATCCCAGGGTCGTGCCCTGCAGTCGGGCTCTGCACTGAGCGTGGAGGCTGCTTGAGATTCTCTCCCTCTGCCCCTTTCCCCTGCTCACTCTCTCCCTTTCCCTAAAATAAAAAAATAAAGTAAACAAGAACTACACACTGCTAAATGCCTCCAAGGGTGTTTTGAACATTAGGTGAAAACTTGATTCCCTATTTTATTTCTCATGCAAACCACGGCCACGTCATCCAACCTCGTTCACCAGAGGAGGTCACACGATCAGCCTGAATAGGCCACTATGGACACTTGGAATTTTGCTTTCATATACAACTTCATTTGCAAAAAATGGGTCGAGTGGGTAATTGAAGAAACTTAGAGACCATCAGGGTGGGTAGGGGGTGATATGAATGGTTTCGAGGCAGGGGCATTATTTTATCCCAGGAGCCTTTGAAATCAGCCTAACGTAAGTTGCTTCTATATACAGCTCAACATGACCGTGGGCACGTATCTGGTGAGTCGCACCCAGAAAAAGGCAGTTTTATTTAAGAATGTCCTTGATGAAGCAGTAAAAATGATTAATTTTATTAAACCTTGATCTCTGAGTACATGTCTTTTTAAGATTCCATGTGACAAAATGGGGAGGTATCCGTAAATCACTTCTGCACCTCAAAGCACAATGGGAATCGCAAGGGAAAGCACTTGTGTGCTTGTTCGAGGTGTGAACCGATTTAACAGCTTTTGCCTGTAATTCCATCTCTACTCAAAAGAGCATCTGGCAACCTACGGCTATCCGGGCTTGGGTTTTTGTGCGTCAGCTGCGTGAACACAAAGTGAGCCTGTCACTTTAAGAAAGCTGATGGATGTTGTTGCCCATGATAACATTTCAGCTTTTGAGCGCAAGTTAGGATGCGCTTGATTGGTGGTGATATTAACAAACGCTGCGTTTGACATTGCCTGAAAACAGAGATGATGCTGTGTCAGAGTGTTTTTAGTTTATTAGTTTGTTTTTATAATTCTAAGAAAGGAAAAGATGGTGTCAGGTACTGGAGAGAGAACAATTTTTTAAAAATTAAATTAAAATTTTTTTTTTTTAGTTCAAGACTTCCGTAAGTGAAAATGGAACTTCCAGTGGGAGAGTTTTTAAATTATTGATTACTTACTTGCAAATTGGGGTAAATAGGGGTGCCTGGGTGGCTCAGTTGGCTAAGTGTCCTACTCTTGATTTCAGCTCAGGTCATGATCCCATGGTTTGTGGGACCGAGCCCTGCATCAGGCTCTGTGCTGACAGCACAGATCCTCCTTGGGATTCTCTCTCTCTCCATCTCTTCGCCCCTCCTCTGTCTGTGCTTTGTCTCCCTCAAAATAAATAAATAAACTTAAAAAAAGAAAGAAAGAAAATTGGGGTAAGATAAAAAGTATGAAAGGTTTCATTGAGGGAAAAGAAGCCTTTGTTATTTAAGTCAGAAACAACAAAAAATGTATTAAGGAACAGGAAAAATACTTTAAAAATAGATTAAAAAAATATTGTTACTCTGGTGACTCAATGTCAGTCTGCCTGGAATTTATTAATATATTGAATACATTTTTTTAATGTTTATTTATTTCTGAGAGAGAGAGAGAGACAGAGCATGAGCAGGGGAGGGGCAGAGAGAGAGGGAGACACACAATCCCAAGCAGGCTCCAGGCTCTGAGCTGTCAGCACAGTGGGGCTTGAACCCACAAACCACGAGATCATGACCTGAGCTGAAGTTGGACGCTTACCCAGCTGAACCCCCAGGCGCCCTTGAATACATTTTTATTGAGCTCTTACTACGTGCCAGGAATTATTCTGGGCCACAGACACCCAGCAGCGAATGGAACCCACCAAGCCCCTGCCACTATAGAGCTGACATTCTGATTTGTTTAGGGGAATGAGAATGGAAATGCTTTAGCGAAATAGAAATCACTGCCTGGAAGCTTTATTTTATCAGAGCCCCATGGGATGGAATTTACCTCCTGACTCCTTACCACCACATTTGAAACATGAGATGTGATATAAATGGGTTATACTGATAGAGTGTATTAAACATGCTATATTGACAAGATATGTTAAAAGTACTAAGGGTTCATGGGTGCTTGGGGGCACAGTTAAACATCCGACTCTTGATTTCAGTTCAGGTCATGATCTCACAGTTCATGAGATCGAGCCCTGTGTTGGGCTCCACACTGAACTTGAAGCCTGCCTGGGATCCTCTCTCTGTGTCTCCGTCTGTCTCTCTCTCTCTCTCTCTCTCTCTCTCCTTTGCCCTCTGTCCTTCCCCTACTCTCTCTCTCTCTCTCTCAAAATAAATAAATAAAAAATTTTTTTAAAAATTAAAAAGAAAACTAAGCATTCAAATTTGAAGTGAGTTGGCAAGTCTAGAAGCAAATCCTGTCTCTAATCTTTTCACTGTTTACTCCGTTGTTTTATTCCTGTTTCTCGGAAAAGGAGACATTTCTTCTGTCAACCTTGGGTGATTTCTGGCAAGAATAAGAACTCTGACTTGGGGATTAGCAATGAAGACGGCGGGCCCACTGGGCAAGCAGGTCCACTCTGCCGAAACTGCATCTGTTCACCGTAAGTATAGAGGCTGGGGCCGGTCAGCATTTGCTTTGTCATGGTGCCTGGAAAAGTTTTATCTTACAAGCTGTATTCAGTCATCGTGTGTATAGTTCACACACCATTAATAAGAAGACTCATTTCATCACTGAAATAATATTATCTGTGAGTCTGAGAGAACACAGGTCACTTAGATGAGCATCTTCCAGTAGTGAAGTAGGATCACAGATGTCTTCTATTTCCTGTTTTCATGGCCTAAAATCCCAGCCTCCGAATGCTCCCGCCTGGAGGTGATGGAGCAGGAACAATAAAAAGGAAATCTGTGATGTCCCCTCCTTATATGTTTGTTTCTTGATTTTCACTATAGCTCTGGGGATGCCATTAAAAATACATTTTGGTAATGTTTATTCAGAAAGATGGTGCCGCCCTCTGTGCCTTTTAGCAGCATGTATTTTCCGGAAAGACTGTGACAATAGGTTGATGGCCTTATGATTTATTTTCCGAACGGGGACACTCTTGAGTGAAAGGGGAGCCATTAATTAAGCCAGGACGATAGACATAAACTAGGATGCGTGGTCATCCTTGCCATAGGGAATGTAGGAGGCAACGTCACGTTTTGGCACCACTGTGTTCCAGAACAGTCTCTGAGCATGGGGTGCTCAGATGAGGAAAAGGTTTATAGTATTGATTAATACATATTGGATGCTGTCCTGTGTAATGGCACTTAGTTGTTGCAATAACCGTTTGAGGTAGATGGTTTTCTCCCCTGCTTATAACACAAAACACAGTAGGTGCACCTGGGTGGCTCAGTCAGTTAAGCTTCCGAATCCTGGTTTCGGCTCAGGTCATGACCTCGTGGTTCATGAGTTTGAGCCCTGCATCGGGCTCTATGCTGACAGCACAGAACTTGCTTGGGATTCTCTCTCACACTCTTTGCCCCTCTTGGTTGCTCTCTTTCTCTCAAAATAAATAAACTTTAAAAATTAAAAAAAATAAATAAAAGAACACAATAAAACTCAGTTTAATCATGGCGGGGTGACATTTTAAGCAGTTTGAAGTGACAGAAGCCATTGTTTGAGCTTTGCCAATAGCTTTTTTAGTGGTAGAGATCTCTACGTCTCCTGGGTAGAGGTGATCTGTACTCCAGCAAGAACCTTTTGATCAATTGGTTTACATGTGGCAAGGTCAGGTGATTGGGTCCCCTTTGTTCTGGAGGAAGGGAGGAATTTTTTGTGCTTAGAAAAGGTGGTTCTCTCAAATACCTTAGTTATGGATGAATCAAAAACCAATTATAGGGGAAGAAGTGGAAATTTGAGTAGAATAGGTGTTGTGGACTCTCGAAAATCACTGACTCGGAGCATCTATTCTCCCCACCTTCCAGAACCTATTTCCCTGCATCTTTTGACAACGTTTTAGAACTGCAGAAAAGTGGCAACACTCAATATCTCTTCAATGAGATTCACCAGTTTGTAACATTTTGCCACATTTGCTTTACATCCTATTTATTTATTTATTTATTTGTTTTGCCATTTAAAAGTAAGTTGTGAAATAGAAGACATCCAAGTTGGTAAGGAAGAAGTAAAACTTTCACTATTTGCAGATGACATGATATTCTATATAGAAAAACCCTAACGACTCCACCAAAATACTACTAGAACTGATAATTGAGTAAAGTCACAGCATACAAGATCAATGTGCAGAAATCTCTTGCATTTCTATACATTAATAATGAAGCAGCAGAAAGAGAAATTAAGAAAATCCCATTTACAATTGCACCAAAAATTGTAACCAAAGAGGTGAAAGACCTGTACTCTGAAAACTACAAAGCATTAATGAAAGAAATTGAAGACGACACAAAGAAATGGAAAGACATTCCATGCTCATGGATTGGAAGAACAAATATTGTAAAAATGTCTATCCTACCCAAAGCAATCTATAGATTTAATGCAATCCTTATCAAAATGTCAATAGCATTTTTCACAGAGCTAGTACCAACAATCCTAAAGTTTATATGGAACCACAAAAGACCACAAAATAGCCAAAGCAATTTTGAAAAAGAAAAGCAAAGCTGGAGGTAACACAATTCCAGACTTCAAGTTACATTACAAAGCTGTAGTAATCAAAACAGTATGCTACAGGCACAAAACAGTATGGTACTGGCACAAAAATAGACACATAGATCAATGGAATAGAATAGAATACCCAGAAAGAAACCCATAAATATATGGCCAATTAATCTTTGTTAAAGCAGGGAAGACTACCCAATGGTAAAAAGTCAGTCTCTTCAACAAGAGGTGTTGGGAAAACTGGAGAGCTACATGCAAAAGAGTGAAACTGGACCATGTTCTTACACCATATGTAAAAGTAAATTCGAAATCGATTCAAGACCTAACTGTGAGACCTGAAACCATACAAATTCTTGAAGAGAGCCCAGTCAGTAAGGTCTCTGATATAGGCCATAACAACATTTTTCTAGATTAGTCTCCTGAGGCAAGGGAAATAAAAGCAAAAATAAACTATAGGGACTACATAAAAATAACACGCTTCTGCACAGCGAAGGAAACAACCAACAAAGCTAAAAAACAATCAACAAAACTAAAACCTATTTTCCCAACAGAATGGGAGAAGATATTTCCAACAAAGGCTTTGTATCCAAAATATATAAAAAACTTATAAAACTCTACACCCAAAAAACAAGTAATCCAATTAAAAAATGGGCAGAAGAGGGGTGCCTGGGTGGCTCAGTCAGCTAAGTGTCCAACTTTGGCTCAGGTCATTATCTCTCAGCTCATGAGTTCAAGTCCCATGTCGGGCTTTCTGCTGTCAGCACAGAGTCGGCTTCAGATCCTCTGTCTCCTCCTCTTTCTGCTCCTCTCCAGATTGTTCTCTCTCTCTCAAAATAAATAAATAAAAACTTTTAAAAAATGGGCAGAAGACACGAACAGACATTTCTTCCAAGAAGACACCCAGATGGCCAACAGACACATGAAAAGATGCTCAGCATCACTTAGCATCAGGGAAATGTGAATCAAAACTACAATGAGATATCACCTCACACTGTCAGAAGGGCTAAAATCAAAATACAGGAAACAACAGGTGCTGGCGAGGATGTAGAGAAAAAGGACCTTCTTGCCTGACTGATGGGAATGAAACCTGATGCAGCCACTGTGGAAAACAGTATGGAGTTTTCTTTAAAAGTTAAAAATTGAAGTGTCCTACAAGCCAGTAATTGCACTACACGGTATTTACCCCCAAAACACAAAAACTAATTCAGAGAGATACATGCACCCCTATGTTTATAGCAGCATTATATACCATAGCCAAATTATGGAAGCAGCCCATGTCCATCAACAGATGAATGGATAAAGAATTGGTTTATATACACCATGGAATATTATTCAGCCATAAAAAATGAAGTCTTGCCATTTATAATGACATGAATGGAACTTGAGAGTGAAATAAGTCAGAGAAAGACAAGTACCATATGATTTCACTCATATGTGGAATTTAAGAAACAAAACAAATGAGCAAAGGAAAAAGAGAGAGAGAGAGAGAGAGACAAGCCAAGAAACAGACTCTTAACTACTGAGAACAAATTATGGTTACCAGAGGGGAGATGGGGGGGCGCGGGAGTAAAACAGGTGATGGGGATTAAGGAGTGTACTTGTAATGTATGGAATTGTTGAATCACTATTGCACGCCTGAAACTAATATAACACTGTATGTTAACTATACTGGAATTTAAAAAAAGTTGCAAATGTCACCTCCCCACCATCTTCTATGAAGGACATTCTTCTAAATAACCACAATCCCATGATCACACTCAAAGAATCAAACGCTGACACAATAATATTATCTAATACACATACCATATTCACAGTTTCTCAACCTTACAAATGATGAGTTATTACAGCTGTTTCTTGTTTTCAATCCAACTGAGAATCTCATATTTCCTTTATTTCTTATATATCTTTAATCTCTTTTAATTTAGCAGAGTTGTCTTATTTTACTTTGTTTTGTTTGCTTTTGGTCTTTTGTTGACACAGATATTTTTGAAGAGTCAAGACCATCTGTCTTGTAGAATATTCCATAATCTGGATTTATCTGAATGCTTTCTCGTGATTAGATTCATGGACCCCTTCTGTTTTGAAGTTCAACATCACCTCTGATGCACTGGAGACTTTAACCAAGGCCCCTGCCAGAGAAGACTCCAACACTTCCCTCTCCACGTAGAGATTCACTAGATGAGAAAAGGGAATCTGAGGCAATGACTCAGGCTTAACAACCAGGTTTAGAGGATGGTTAGTTATTTTTGTAGTGTGTGTGTGTGGAGGGGGTGGGGGTGTGATGAATATCAGATTGAGAGAATAAAGAGGAGGAAGTGGAGAAGGGGAAAGAAAAGAAAACTAACAAGGTGTTTGGTATTGTTTTTTTTTTTTTTTTTTGTTTTTGAAACCAACATTTTATTGAGCTCTCCTACCTCTCAGAAATCTATCCCAGCAGATTTTCTCTTTGCCATGGGCATCACAGACACGGGGGTGCGGCCAGCACTCCCCCTATGCCCGCCTATGGCCCATCTGGGAGGGGAAGCCTCCTTCCCAGGACAGGCCACTGCACGTACGATGCAGGGCCAGGAGAGCAGGTCCAGCGAGGCCTTGGTGCTGGCAGTTAACCAGTAACGACCCGAGAGGTATGATGAATTCATTTCTCCTGCAAAAAGAAAAAAAAACCTAGTATGAAACCTCAGTAGTGTTCCAGCACTCAGAGTTTAAATATTAAAAAGGGATCATCAGAAAACAGTTAAAAAAGACAACAAAACCAACTGAAGCCACTTCCTGGTGGGGGGGGGGTGTGCAGAGGCCAGCCCTGCACCCTCCCACCCTCACCCCACACTGAGCAGCAGCAGGTGTCACTGGAGAAGGTGAAGCCCCAAACCTAGCAGCAGCAACAGCAGCAGCAGGGACAGCGCCAGCCGGTGCCCTGGGTTGGGGGACAACTGTGGGATCAAGGAGACGGGGTAGGTGGCGAGAGGTGAGGACTTCAGCCTTGAACAGGTGTGCTCATTCTGCAATGCCTCCTATGCTCGCTCTGTGGACGCAGGGGTGAGCCCTGAGTGGCTGGGAGTGGGGTGGGCCGAATAAGTCAGGGAAGGTGGAGAACACAGGAGCACCCACTCCTAACTGAAGAGGTCTGGAACAAGTTGACCAGAAAGAGGGGCACAGGTGGGGCAGGGCAATGGCCCCAAGAACAGGGCAGAGGAGGAGAAGCCAGCCCACCCAGGCTGTGGCTCGTCTCCTGGGGACTCAGAGGGAGGAATGGAGAGTGGTCAGGAGAGGTGCTCAAGGGAGGAGGCACCTGCTGGGTAGATGAGGGAGGAAGCACCCATGTCTGCCAGACGAAGGCGCTCCTGGCAGAAGGAGAGGCATGAGCACAGGTGGCGAAGCAGGCAAACACGCTCAAGAATTCAAGCATGGAGTCAGTAAACCAGGCGTCTCAAAGCCAAAGGCCTCTGGGACCAGGCACAAGCAGAAAAGTGGGGAAGCAAGCATGACAAGACAATAGGGAGTAGTGGGGCCTGTGGTACTCAGAGAGGATATGCCCTAGGGAGTATCACCCCATGCAGGAGGGTAAGTCAAGGTCATGAAATCTCAAGGCTTCTTTACCCTGTCCCTGATAGGGGCAGGAAGCTCCAGATCCTTATGTTCTCCCTGAGATTAGTGAGACCGTCCGAGAAACTTCTAAGAGCACCTGTCAGGCCTGTCTGCTTGTGGGTGAAGGCCAGGCTGTACCTGGACAGCCCGGGCAGCTCGCCGATGTGGGACAGCATCCACCTGACTTCCATCTTGTCCCTGATGAAGGCTGCCGCATGGCCACGTCGTCAGGTTTGTTGCTGTTAGGGGAGGGCCCAGGACATAGGAACCCCATGAGATCGGTCATGCCAGGAAGGTCCAGAATTTCTGGGCTATGCTCCTGCAGGAAGGTGCTCAAAATGACGGCCCTGGAGAGGGGTACTTCCAGAGACATTTCTTCTCTCGCGTCAGAGGTGGTGGTGGCGGTGGCAGTGGTGGAGCCGGGAGGCGTGTTGTCTCTAAAGAGAAAAATATGTGGTAGAAAGAGCAGTCATGGTGGTAGAGAATGGAGACATATGGTGTACAAATTAATTTTTCCAGCTTTTTTCTCTTTAAGGCAATTATAAAGCAGAACAGCTCTTTGGGCTAATAGACCCCTAACGTTCTATGATTTATTAGAATAATTAGAAAGGGAGATAAAACCCTTTTGAGATAGGAAGTTGGAAACTCACATTTTTGAAAACGTGATTTTTTTTATTACCTAAGATAATGAAGCAGGACATGTCATTATATACATAGCTTATCCATTGCCATGTAACTAGTAAATGGCAGAACCAAATTTCAGACCCAGGATTGTCTTGTTTGTTCCTGTTCTTTCTGCCATACTTCATTTTCTCTCAAAAGAATCTCTCATGGGATGGATAGGTTGTTGTGATTCTTTGCAGTACCCTGGAAAAATAAAATGTCTTTCCCACTGGTATGGAAAACTCCAGTTCTACCCTTATAGCCTTTCATAAATATGAAATTCCATATGAGTGAAATGGAGCCTGTGTCCACGCTTCTAAGTCAATCTATTTCTTCTTCAGAAAACTTTCATGTGATATTGGAATTATGAAGAATTTGGTTTGGGGTGCCTGGGTGGCTCAGTTGGGTGAGCGTCTGACTCTTGATTTTGGCTCAGGTCGTGATCCCAGGGTCATGGGATAGCCACATATTGGGCTTTGCTCTGAGCATGGAGCCCGCTTGAGATAGATAGACGGATGGATGGATGGATGGATGGATGGATGGATGGATGGAAGAATAGATAGATAGATAGATAGATAACATTAGGTTGGAATGTATTAAACACTTGGGAAAGCCCACGGCAGCTGTGTTAGCCTTAAAGGATACTCCCATCTTTGGGAAGGCCTAGGTTTGGCCTCTCACCAGATTTGTTTGCAGGGTGCTTTGTAATTCTGTACACACAACAAGTACTTTGACTTCCCCATTGTGAGAGCTGGCAGATGAAAGCTCAGGAAGGACTGTGAAGTAAAGGTGATGTATTTGCGCAAACAACAAAAACTCAGAAATGAATGATGTTGGAATTCTGGCAGTGATGCTGCAGTAAACCATGATCACAGTCATGGAAAACCAGATTTAACATTCAACGAAGAAAGCATATGGTGTCATTTCTTATGCCTACCCCACCCCCACCCTACCTATTCACAGTCTGGGATTCTTTCTAACTTGATACTTGTGCAAAATTTCCTCCATTTGTTTTGCAACTATAGAAGATAGTGTAGCTTCCCAAAATTCGTATAGACCCCTGTCTTGTGAAGAAGCAACACTCCAAATAAACTTTATAATAAGAGGTTTGCAGGGGTGACTGAGTGGTTCAGTCAGTTCAGCATCCGACTCTTGATTTCAGCTCAAGTCATGATCTCGTGGTTCGTGAGTTCAAGCCCTGCATTGGGCTCTGAATTGATAGCGAGAAACGTGCTTGGGATTCTCTCTCTCTCTCTCTCTCTCTGCCTGCCCCCTGCTCATTCTCTCTCTCTCTCTCTCTCTCTCTCTCTCTGTCTCTCAAAATAATTTTTCAAAAAAGAAGTAAAATGTTGGAGAGGGTGGCAATAACAAGGGACAGGGAGGTATGGGTGATAAAGAAGAAGTGACAAATGCACTTTCTGAGGAGATGTGAAAATGGCGCTAGGTTGGGGAGGTGAAAATGGCGCTAGGTTGGGGAGGTGAAAAAGGTGCTAAGTTGGGGAGGCCAAGTTGTATGGTGAGGCTGATGGCACACAGTCATTGTTCTGGAGAAAAGGCTTTTGCTATGGGTTTCTTTACAGAGGCCAATGTCTCAGCTTCAGTTTCAGGAAATCCCGAAACAGGAAATAAGATGTTGCAAGCTTTGGGCTTTGGGGACAGACTCATGAGAGCGATAAATTTCAACAACCTAAAAATTGCTCGGTGACTTCTTGGCTTCTGAGGACATGTAGTCGAGCCAAGGTGAAGCCACCCTTCCTCCCCCCCACCCCCACCCCTCACGTGCAGCTGGCTCAAGTGCCCTCAGTCTTCATAAACACAACCGCATTCTTCAGCTCTACACCGGACCTCCCCTCAAGTCACACAATCCCTCAGCAAACTAAGGGTCATTCATGAAGAGCCCGGAAAACAAGGAGAAAACAACTCCCGATCCATGTGGCATAGAAAGAATCTGTTTTGGTGGGAACAGGAGGGGAACTGGTGTGGAATTCAGGGTTTAAACAGTCTGATCTCAGCACTGGCAGCCTCTGAAATGACCTTGGAAAAGACCTTGCGTCAATTCCATCAGAACCTCCGGACAAAATACGTGAGTTCAGCCAAACATTTGAATGTTTCCGATGTTTGCCTGTTTGCCATCATACAGGGGATGGTCTTCACTGCACTGGGATTCAGTGTGACTCTCAGGAAGGCTGTTCTGAAGGGATCCCTCCCCACCCCCTTCCCTCCTTCCCTAACATCCTGCAAATTATGCGGGAATATTGGACACGGCAGATATATCTAGCTGTTGTCTGACTCACGTCTCACCTAGAACATGGTAGCATTGGATTTAGATTAATTTGGACCTGACTAAAGTGACACTAGAGACTGGGAACCTGAATGTGTCCACCAGGATTTACAAATCTTTTAAAATGTTCTCATGTGTGCTTGTGGCTTCCCAATTAGGCAGAGAACTTGGTGTCAGGCTGTGCACGGCTTCTCCTGTGTTTACATGTGTCACATATTTCTTCGGGGCACTGCCCAGTGGGGTAATTGATTAATCTAAGGCAGCCATTAATTGTTTGATGTCTGTTCTATAGAAGGATTGGAGATGGTCTCAGGGCAAATATAATTTGAGAATAGCCAGGGGTGAGTGACAGCATCACTGTTCTCTCATCTCCCACTGACTCCGGACATTCAAAGTGAGCTTGGCAATTATCTAAGAAAGAAAGGAACGACATGTGGTTTTTCCCAACGGGGGATTTCATTGTCCATTTGGGTCCTTTGTTTACTGCGTCGCAAAGAAACCATGACAACCATATTTGTCTATTTCCTCTCCCCTAGATGCTTTTGGCTCCATCTGTTCGATATTTACCAGTGAAGTCAACTTTTCATCTCTTTTTTCGTTATATGTGGAAGTGTACTTAGGTGAGTTCCTTTTTTTTAAAGTAAAAGAAAAGAAAAATTTAAAGGTGGTGCTTGACTGGATGTATTGTTAAACACCTTCTCTACACTTCTTCCTTCTTAATTTCCACTGGCGTGTGACATGCTCACTTATTTGACTTGCCAGAAGGTGTGGGTGCAATGTGCAGAGACGGGCCATCCCAGGAAAACAAAACAAAATAAACCCCCCCTGCTCTGTAGGTATATGTTTGTGTGATGAAAAATGCCTCCTCTATATTCATATCGACGTCTAACTTTATTCCTCTCTACTAACAAAATCTCAGGCAGTGGCAGCGAGGAACAGCTCTGTCCTTCCTCAGAAGGTGGTTTTGTCTTCTTGTTAAGGCTTTTTACGAGTTTGTACGGTCATGTGGCTCTTCGACGGGTGTGGAACACAGAAAGCGGTAACTAAGAGGAAGAAATATGGGGCCCGGCTTGAATGGGACACCAAAGAGACTTCTTTTGGTGGTGTAGGGTGACCTTTCACAATTGTGAAAGTTCCCCTGTTACAACTGAGTAGCCCCAGACAGAAGTACCCCAGGCTCAGGACTCCTGGCTGTGTCTAACTTTGCTTTTGCTATTAACTACCTTTGTGATCGCGAACAAACCATAGTACCTCAATATGGCCTCCACTTCCTTCATATGTAAGGTGAAGTAGTATTAGGTGACATATAAGCCTCCAAAGAGCCTTTAAATGATCCTGTTCTGTTTCATGGCTAAACGGTAACAGGGGCTAATGATTTTGCTAGTTTTCTTCTCATACCCCTCGTGTATAATTCTAGCCTCAGACTTCTTCGTGTCGCATTCTATAGCCTCTCTCGTCTATCCTGTCCACTTCACGTTTTCAACTATCGTTTATATACTTGTGACTTAAACCATTAAACATTTTTATGTTCCATTATAGTTACATAAAATACAGTGCACCCATTTCAAGTTCAGTGAGTTATTTGGAATATATATACAGCCATGTATCCACCACCACAATCAAAATATAGAACATTGATGGCAGCCTAATGAATCCCCTAGTTCTCTTTTGCATTCAACCCTCCCCCATTCCTGGCCCTACAACATTGCTAATCTGCTTTCTGACACCAAACGTTTTGTTTTCATCTTTAAAGCCATACTTCTAATTGCGATCAGATATGCATGTTCAGCTACCCACTGGGAAATATGATTTAGATGCATCACAGGGCCCTTGACCTTTATAAAATGGAAATCAAGATCTTTCCCCATAAATCTAATCACCAAAAGTGTACATCCGAGAATCAGCTATGTTCCTTCCTTGCCTTCTCTCTCTGTATTCATCCATCCCACTTAGGAATCCACTCCCTTAGTGTATTCTCATCTATCCCTTCCTTCTGTCACTGTTTCAGGTTAAGCCGTCACTAACCACAGTCTAGTCTCGTTCCGAAGCCCCATGGATCTCTTCTAAGGTCATGCCCCACATCCCTCTACCACCTAGCTCAGATTACCTTTGTGTAAACTTTCTCTAATATATTTATATGGTGTAAACTTTATAGTCCACTCACTTCAGGGCCTTTCAATAAAATCTTTCTCTTGTAAATCAAATACTCCCTAGCTTAATATCCTTTAATAGCCACTCATCCCCTTTGGGATATAGACTCTGGTATAACCCTTACCGGACTTTTCAGGCTCACCTCTTACTTCCTCATTAGCATGCCCTGTGCTCTGCTAAAACACACTAACTATATGTTGCCTGAACACTCCATGTTTTCTTCATATCTATACATCTTTGAATAGAGTGTTTTATTTCCTCTGCCTGGAATATCAGCTGGATGAATCCCTATTTATCGTTCGAGTCTCAGCTCAAATGATTTCCTCAGTGACGCTTTCTTGAATACTCTCAAAGGCTGTTAGTTATTCTCTCCTTTCATTACACAATGTACATTTCTCCTTTATAATCACCAAGATTACACTCCAACGTGGAAAAGGAGGGGGCAATACAACTCATTCCCCAGAGTCGACTTAACAGGTTGCTAGGTTGAGCTCATGTGTACATACTCACATGTGTGCACATACACACACACTGATAGAGAATGAGGAAGAATACTTTGATAGTCTGACTTTTGGTTCAAGTTCTACCTTCTAGCTCAGTAAGAGTTTTAATGAAGGGTTGTAGCTTTATGAGTGACTCTCCTCCACATTTCATAGGTTCTCCAGTTTCGTTCACTGGTCTGCAACTCACTATGTTTATTGTCTTCCATTCCCTACTCGGGGTCCTGCTTCCTCTGCAGGTGTACATCCTTGAGCACCGTCAAGTCCTCTGCTGGATGCCACCCCAGGTGGAGGGAAAGAGACCTTCCCAATGTTCTAGGCTATCTAGAAGTCTATCTGCAATATCGTAGGCATGTTCTGTAGATTGTCTTGCTAAAATATCATGTCTCCTATTATCTTCTTTTATCCTAGTCTGGTATGCTTCTACATTATGAGGAGAAAATTTAGATAGGAAACACCTCTCCTGTAATGTTTATAAAAGGACTTACTATATTGTAATTTTTATGATCTATTTACATGTTTGCCTCTTATAGACTGAGTTTCTTAGAGATCAGATAGTGTTTTTTTTTTTCTCTCTAGTGCCCAGCATAATGAATGAATGAATGAATCTTATGAGGAACTTGGATCCTGCCTATATTTCTTTTATAAGACTAATGATTTTATGTTAAGTAGCATGTTCTGCCTTAAAAAAATTCTCATGAGCAAATGAAAATGTGTTTGAATATCTAGAAGTGTTTGAACTGGAAACCTTTCCATTTAAAATTAGCAACAAGCATAGGCAATATTTTGATATTGATACCTCTAGTTCAGTGCATTATATTTTAAAGTAGAAATTAAAGCCAAGCTTGCATAATTAATTTGGATGCTTAATTTGCCAAGTCTTATTGCTGTTGGTAGACTTGTAGATATATAAGATCAAGCAGTATTTGAAGAACTTACGGTATGTTAAAAGATAAGAAAATAAACTGAGAAAATGCAACTAATAAACACTTTTTTCTTTAGCATGTTCGAGAGGAAGCTAAGTGTCAGCTCAGAGTGCTGAATGCAGAGATCAAGGTGGGGTTGTTTGTTTTCCTCAGGGAGTATAAGACCCTGGATGGGTTCTCTTGTTTCTTCTGTGCAGAAGGTGACAGGCCCAGGAGAAGAAACATCTGGAAATCCGCGGCTTTTGATAAAAGTCTGTTGAAGAATAGATTGTGTGGTTAAGTGTCAGAAAGTTGGGTAAAATAGTCAAGAAGTCTTTCGGAGATATGGATACTTCAAAATGCCTACAGCGTACGGTAATTTCAGATCATTTGGAGAGATAATTCTCCCTAGCCAAGGGCTAAGATCTCTTGGAAATTTTCTCTGACTAGCCTGTCTCATGATGGCTCTTTGCTTGCTTTGTGTAACTATAACATTCATGTGGGCTGTCTAATATTCTCTATGTTTATATGATGTATGACTATATGATACTGTAGGATATTCCCAAATTGTATTTCACCTACTAGATTATCTTGTCCTAGGGGGTCATGTCCTTTTTTTGCATCCTCTCTAGCTCAGTATATATCTACTATGTTCTAAACATTTTTACATATGGCTATGATGTGATTTGGGTCTTAGAACAATTTTGTAAACTGAAAATATTGTCATTCTGATTTTTGCAGATGGAAATACAGATGTAGAGTGTCAAGTAACTTATACAAATTTACACAGCAAGCAAGTGGCAGAGTCCAGATTTAGATTAAAGTTCATGATCATTCCTCAGTATACTTTTCTAAAGACACAGAATTATTCTGAAAAGAGTACTGAGATGTCCTTTAGCCGACAAAATAAAATAAAGAGACAGCTTTTTTTTTTTTTTTTGTCATGGAATTAGTGTGTTTTTCATATCATCTGAATATTATGTCCATTCTATGTTGGTCATTCATGGAATGTGTAATCCAAGGTTCTGCTTTGAACTGGTACTTGATAGAGATGGGTTCATGGGCTGACAGTGTGAACCCAACGCTCATATGAAAGACCATGATGCTCGTCTGTTGATCTGGAAGTTTAGTCAAAACAGTAAGGTAAGTTCACCAGAAAGGAAATGTAGCTCACAATGAAGCAATGTGAATGCCTCTCACAGAGTTTTCTCTTTTCCTTTCCCCTGCGCTGAGGGGTGGGTTATTATTTTAAAATGCAATAAATACCACGTTCTGTAATTGCTCATTCTATCATATTCTCTCTTTTCATTCTTCACTGTTCCTCCTGCCATCTTGATGACACCTCCTTCAGGCACTCACAAATTTCATCCCTCGAAAATGGAATGTAAAAGCCCATTAAACTATGCCACACGTGGCAATTAATTGCCAGAAGAAAGTCACCCGGAACCTTGATCTCGGACCTGTCCTTTAAATGATGTAAATCCAACTTATCTCACTCTGAAGCTTCTTTGAATTTTAGTGTCTCCATCACCGTATGGTAACACTGCTCCCTTCTTCAGGGTAATTGAATAAAAAGATGGAATCACCCCATATGCATTTTTAATTGCATCTCTTTGGATAAAATAGGTTGATGTCACAAGAGTCTTCTTTCCTGAACTAACTGCAGATGTGTTTTTAATACAAACTGTATCAGTCTATAAGAAAGCTAACAGAAAAGCTCTAACAGAAAGCTCATGAAAAATAGTCCCTGTCGGCCAACTCGTGAGTCCCAATTGCATTAAACAATTTCACATTAAATCTTTATTTTGATGGTTTTTATTCAGCTTATTTATGCCTCGGACCCATATAGGGTGTCACAGTTATAAAAATGCCATAAAATAAGGCCACGAATGAAATTATCTTTAGGTATGAAATAACTTATTCATAGATGAAGGTAGATTGTATTGCTAGCTTTTACTGAGCAAGGGATTTGCAGATTGTCTCTGGGATGATTTGGTAACTGCTAGCTTGGGTTGTTTTCTGTCCTTTGGATGTGTGTCTATATTCTCTAAAACTCTTTCGATTTTAGCTGGAACATCCACTCTCGTGGCTCCAAAGCAGAGCTAATCTGCTTTTCTGCTTCACAACCTTCATCTGTGTTTTTGTTTTGCCTCAGCAAGTGAAGGAAAAAGATCAGGGCATGAATCTCTCACTCCATTAGAAGGATGCATTTCCACTTTCATCCAATTAGCTGCTGTAATTTGAAGCTTTGGGGGCCTGCTGATAAGGTGGGAGGCTGGCAGAAGCAAGGCCCGCAGAAAGCTTTCCGAGGGCACACAGTGAGTTGTTATCATGAGTTTCACTGGAAAGATCAAGTATCAGGCCTGCTCACCCCAGCCTGATCCGCCAATCCTCATATATATTCATTAACCATCGATATGTGGTTACTCAGCAAGGTTACACGAGCCTTCACACACAGGTTCTGTAAGGTCTGAAGGCACATGGAACCAAAGCAGCCAGCGATTGGATCAAATTTCTAGCACAGCTTGTTCTCAGGGTCAAAGGGTTTAAGCAGCTATCTTCTTCCCCTCATTAGGTATTTATTTATTTTAAAGTTCATGTTTTTATTTTTGGGAGAGAGATTGTGAGTGTACAAGTCAAGGAGGGGCAGAGGGAGAGAGAGAGAGAGAGACAGAGAGAGAGAGAGAGAGAGAGAGAGAGAGAATCCCAAGTGGGCTCCACACTGTCAGTGCAGAGCCCGATGTGGGGTTCAAACCCACGTAGGGTGAGATCATGACCTGAGCCGAAATCAAGAGTCCGATGCTCAACCCACTGAGCCACCCAGGTGGCCCTCCCTCTTGTAAACATAATGGTATCCTGGAACTTTTAATCAGACTCCTTTCATTCATTTTTACTGATCTCTTTGATAATGAACAGGGCAAAGGAACTAACAAGACAATGGAACTTGTTATTTCTGGAAGTCTGAGGAGACTCTTGTAAATTCCTGGCACAATGAGGCGATGATTTGCACAGGCAAAAGGGCCTGAAAAGTCCCAACACCCCATTTTTATGTCTCTCTGTCGCTTCTTGCAATATGAGCAGAGAACACACGTACTTCTAAAAATAAGGCCAGATATTCTCTGACAAGTTTAGCCTGACTATAGAGGTGATGAACATGAAAGGGATTCTGCTCTAAATTTAGGTGTTGGGTGTTTTCTTTTCTAGAATGATCTCCCATTTTTCCTGGAAAAACTCCAGCACCGAAAAACTGTTTGTGAGAAGTAACCATGCAAGGAAGGTTCTTTCCACAAAGAGAAAACTCGTGGACTCGGAATATCTAGTCAATTGCTTCTGAGAACAAGGATGGGCTTGGCGAAACGGAGAAGTCAGATAACACACTTGGGGTCTGGATCTCTCTTATTTTACTTCTGCAGTATCCTCATCTGTAAAATGAAAGGGAAATTGTATACCGGGAAATTACTAACACGTCTTTTGGTTTCAGTGTTCTATGATTGGCGAGGTGGTGTATCTCAGTTTGGGATTGGCAAATATTAAGCTTGAATATGGCCATTCTTGCCAGCTATATTAACGGCATACACCTCTAATTAATTGTGAAAACTATTCCTGCTGACCTTGGAATTCCAAGGCCTTAAAATCCTTCTCAGCACAGAATTTCAAGCAGCCACTATCCATCATATGAAAAACTTAAGTGCCATTCCGGATATAATGAACAGCGATGTAATGACAAGACAAAGGAATGGACAGGAATCTGATCTTGGGTCTGATTTGATGCTTCTGTGTAACCCCTTGAGAGGTCAATTAAATATTTTAAAGTTAAATTTGATACAGCTTTTGCATGAAAATAAGTTCTCATTTCTCTGGCGTAAGTGCCAGAAGTGCAACTGCTGGTCCTGTGATAGTTGTGGATTTCATTTTCCAAGGAATTTTTGGAGTGGCTACAATATTCCCACCAAATACATTTGAGGGATCCAGTTTTCCTGCATCTTCACCAGCATTTAGTGTTCTTACTATTTTACATTTTAGCCATCCTGACATCTCATGGTAGTTCTTTTAAAAAATTTTTTTAATGTTTATGTATTTATTTTATTTTTTTGAGAGAGAGAGTGTGAGTGGAGGAGGGGCAGATAGAGAGGGAGACCCAGAATCTGAAACAGTCTCCAGGCTCTGAGCTGTCAGCACAGAGCCTGACGTGGGGCTAGAACTCATGGAGCATGAGATTATGACCTGAGCTGAAGTCAGATGCTTAACCAACTGAGCCACCCAGGCGCCCCACTCATGGTGATCTTATTTTGCATTTCCCTAATGGCTAATAATGGTGAAGATATTTTCATGGTCTTTTTTGCCTTCTTTATAACATCTTCTATGAAATGTCTCTGCCTGTCTTTAGCCCAAATTCTAATTGGAATTTTTTCCCTTTTTTACTTCTGAGTTTTAAGAGGTTTTTTGTTTTGTTTTGTTTTTTTACATATTCTAGATACTAGTTCTTTGTTGGATAAGTAGTTTACTAACATTTTCTCCTCCTCTGTAGTATGCGGGGTTTTTTCTTTAATTTTGAGAGAGAGAGAGAGAGAATGAAAGAGCATATGTGCTCATGGAGGATGGGCAGAGAGTGGAAAAGAGAGAGAATCCCAAGCAGGCTCCTGCACAGACCGTGAGATCATGACTTGAGCCGAAACCAAGAGTGAAACGCTTAACAAACTGAGCCACCCAGGCGCCCCTGTTTTCATCCTTTTAACAGGGACTTCCCCAAAGCAAAAGTTTTTGATTTTGAATGTAACATTTTATGACTTTAATTATTTATTTATTTGGAAAATATTTAAACTTTTTAAATTGAAGAGTAGTTGACAGACGATTTTATACTCATTTCAGGGGTACAATATAGCGATTCTACATTTATACACATTACAAAATAAGCACCACAGTAAATCCAGTTACCATGTGTCACAATGCACAGTTATTACAATTTTATTGGTTGTATTCCCTGTGCGGTACTTTGCATCCTTGTGACTTACTTGTTTAATAACTGGCAGTTTGCACCTCTTACTCCCCTTCACCTATTTCACCCATTTCCCCACCCCTCCCCTCGGTCAACCACCAGTTTGTTCTTTGTCTTCGTGAGTCTGTTTCTGTTTTGTTTTGTTGGTTCGTTTGGTTTTTTAGGTTCCCCATATAAGTGAATTGTCTTTCTCTGTCTCACTTCTGTCTTACTCATTTCACTTAGATAACACCCTGTAGGTCCATGCTTGTTGTCACAAGTGGCAAGATTTCATTTTTTATGGCTGAGCCATATTCCAATATTTTTCTTATCCATTCATCTATCAGTAGACACTTACGTTGCTTCCATATCTTGGCTATCATATAGGCAAACCCCAGAGACATTGTGGGTTTGGTTCCAGACTACGGCCATAAAGTGAATATCACAATAAGGTGAGTCAAATGAATTTTTTGGTTTCCCAGTGCATATGAAAGTTTTATTTACACCAAACTATAGTCTATTAAGTGTGCCATAGCATTATGTCTAAAAAAAACCCCAATGTACATACCTTAATTGAAAAATACTTGGGGCACCTAAGTGGCTCAGTCGGTTAAGCAGTCGACTCTTGGTTTCAGTTTAGGTCATGATCTCATGGTTCGTGGGTTTGAGCCCCGCGTCAGGCTCTGGGCTGACCGCATGGAGTCTGCTCAGGATTCTCTCTTTCTCTTTCTCTCTGTCTCTCTGCCCCTCCCCCACTTGTGTCCCCTCTGTCTCTCTCAAAATAAAGACACAAACATTAAAAAATATATATTTTATTGCTTCGGCTCAGGTCGTGATCTCATGGTTCATGAGCTCGAGCCCCACATCAGGCTTGTTGCTGTCAAGCACAGAGCCTACTTCAGATCCTTTGTCTCCTCTCTCTGCTCCTCCCATGCTCATACTTGCTCTCTCAAAAATAAATAAATGTTACAATCTCTCTCTTTGCTCTCTCAAAAATAAATAAATACTAAAAAATAAAAAAATATTTGGGGCGCCTGGGTGGTTCAGTTGGTTAAGCGTCTGACTTCGGCTCAGGTCATGATCTTGCGGTTCACGAGTTCAAGCCCCACGTAGGGCTCCGTGCTGACGGCTCAGAGCCTGGAGTCTGCTTCGGATTCTGTGTCTCCTTCTCTCTCTGCCCCTCCCCCACTCGCACTCTGCCTCTCTGTCTCTCTCTCTCAAAAATAAACATTAAAAAATTTAAAAATATAAGTAACTAAGTAAAGAAATACTTTACCGTTAAAAAATGCCAACCATCATCTGAGCTTGCAGTGAGTCATAACCTTTTTGCAGGTGGAGGGTCCTGCCTCGATGTTGATGGCTGTTGATTGATCAGGATGGTGGTTCCTGAAGACTGGAGGGGCCACGGTAATTTCTTAAAGTAGGACAACAAGGAAGTTTGCTGCATTGATTAACTGTTCACTTCATGAACAATTTCTCTGTAGCATGCGATGTTGTTTGATGACATTTTACCCAAAGTACTTTCAGAATTAGATGCAATCCTCTCAAACCCTGCCGCCGCTGTATCAACTAAGTTTATGTCATATTCTGAAACCTTTGTTGTCAGTTCAATAATCTTCGCAGCACCTTCACCAGGAATAGGTTCCATCTCAAGAAACCACTTTCTTTGCTTATCTATAAGATGCAACTCCTCATCCGTCAACACTTTATCATGAGATTGCAGCAATTCAGTCCTATCTCAGGCTCCACCTCTAACTCTAGTTCCCTTGCTATTTCCACCATATCTGCAGGTACTTCCTCCACTGGAGTCTTGAATTCCTCCAGGCCATCTGTCAGAGTTGGAATCAACTTCTCCCAAACTCATGTTCATGCTGATGTTTTGACCTCTTCCCATGAATCATGCGTGTTCTTAATTGACATCTAGAATGAGGAGCACTTTCTAGACGTATTCCATTTATGTTGCTCAGATTCATCACAGGAATCACTATCTATGGCAGCTTATCATCTTATAAAAAGTATTTCTTAAATGATGAGACTTGAAAGTTGAAATTACTCCTTGATCTATGGGCTACAGAATGGATGTTGGATATATACCTAGAAGTGGGATTGCTGGATCATATGGTAACTTTGTGTTTAATTTTTTGAGCAACCATCATATCATTCGGTAATAGCTGTACTATTTTACATTCCTATCAGCAATGCTCAAGGACCCCAATTTGTCCACACCCTTAAATGACACTTGTTTGTTCTGGAGAATAGAATTTCCAAATATAATTTGGAATTATATCTCATTGTGGTTTTGATTTACATGTCCCTATTGATTAGTAATGTTCAGCAGCTTTTCATGTGCTTATCTGTCATCTATACATCTTCTTTGAAGAAATATCTATTTAAGTCCTTTACCAATCTTAAGGTTGGGTTGCTCATTTTTGATTGTCAAGTTGTTGGAGCTTTTAAATTAATTCTGGATATTAATCCCTTATCAGACATATGATTTGCAAGTGTCTTCTCTCATTCTGTGGGTTGCCCTTTCACTCTGTCAATAGTGTCCTTTGATGATGTGCACTTTAACTATTTTGTTGTTCCTCTTGCTTGTGCTTGGTGTCATAATGAAGACGTTGTTGCCAAGTCCAATGTCATGAAGCTTTCCCACCTATGTTTTATTCTAGGAGTTTTATAGGTTTGGGTCTTACATTTCAGTCTTTAATCCATTTGGAGTTAATTTTTTTAATTTAATGTTTATTTATTTTTGAGAGAGAGAAAGAGACAGACAGAGCATGAGTGGGGGAGGGGCAGAGAGAGCAGGAGTCACAGAATCCAAAACAGGCTCCAGGCTCTGAGCTGTCAGCATAGAGCCCGACGTGGGGTTTGAACTCATGAACCGTGGGATCATAACCTGAGCCAAAGTCAGAAACTTAACTAACTGAGCCACCCAGGTGCCCCTGGAGTTTTTAATTGTTAAATATAATGTTAGTATTCATCTTCATCCTTTTGCATGTGGATATCCAGTTTTCCCAGCACCATTTGTTGAAAAGACCATCCTTTCTCCATTTTGAATAATCTTGGCATCCTAGTTGAAAATTATTTGACAGTATATGCATGGGTTTATTTCTAGGCTCTCACTTCTGTTCCATGGGTCTATGTGTCTGTTTTCATGCAAGTACAATATTGTTTTGATTATTGCAGCTTTGTAGTAAGTTTTGAAGGCAGGTAGTGTGAGAACTCCAACTTTGTTCTTTCTGAAGATTGTTCAGGCTATTTGGGTCCTTTGAGATTCCGTATGAATTTTAGGATGGATTTTTCCATTTCTGAAAAAATATCACTGAGATTTCCATAGGTTTTTTTTTTCCCTATAGGGATTGTATAGAATCTGTAGCTTGCTTTGGGTAGTACTAACATCTTAATATTATCAAGTTTTCCAATCCATGAACAGGGGATATATTTCTATTTATTTGTGTTTTTACTTTCCTTCAGCACTATTGTGTGGCTTTCAGTGTATAAGTCTTTTATCTCCTTGGTTAAGTTTTTCCTAAGTATTTTATTATTTTTGATATTATTACAAGTGGAGTTGTTTTCTTAATTTTTTCCTTACAGTGTTCATTGTTAGTGTTTATAAATGTAACTGATTTTTGCATGTTGATTTTTTATCTTGTGACTTTACTAGATGTGTTTATTACTGAATTCTAACAGTTTTTCTATTTGTGAAACATTTAGGCTTTTCTACAATAAGATCATCTTATTTTGAACAGAGATAATTTTACTTCTTCCCTTTTCCATTTGGATGCCTGTTTCTTTGTCTTGCCTAATTGCTCTAAAAAAAACAACAACTAGAATTTCCAATGTTATGTTGAATAGAAGTGACAAAAATGGGCACCCTTGTCTCATTTCTGATCTTAGAGAAAACTCTTTCAGCTCTTCACCTTTGAGTTTGATGTTAGCTGTGGGTTTTTCATATGTGGCTTTTATTATGTTGAGGTGATTTCCTCCCATTCCTAGCTTATTGAGTGTTGTTGTTTTTAATAATGAAAGGATGTTGAATTTGTCAAATGCTTTTTCTGCATCAAGCGAGATTTTTCTTCTCTCCATAATTCTGGTAATGTAGTGTATTATATTAATTGATATTCATATGATGAGCCATCTTTGTATTCCAGGAAAAAAATCACACTTGGTCATGGTATATAATCCTTTTGCTAGTATTTTCTTGGGAATTTTTTATCAATAGTCATCAGAGCTATTGGCCTTTAGTTTTCTTTCCTTTTTTTATTTATTAAAAAAAATTTAATGTTTATTTATTAGAAAGAGAGAGAGAGAGAGAGAGAGAGAGAGAGAGAGAGATTTAGCAGGGGAGGGGTAGAGAGAGAGGGAGACACCAAATCTGAAGCAGGCTCCAGGCTCTGAGCTGTCAGCACAGGGCCCCACGTGGGGCTCCAGCTCACAAACTATGAGATCGTGGCCTGAGACGAAGTTGGACACTTAACCGACAGAGCCACCTAGGCACCCCTAGTTTTTTTTTTTTTTTCTTGTTGTATCTTTGTCTGGCTTGGTAACAGGGTAAGGCTAGCCTTATAGAATGAATCTGGAAATGTTCTCTTCTCTTCAATTTTTGGAAAAGTTTGAGAAAGGTTGGTGTTAATTTTTCTTTAAATATTTCGTAGAATTCACCAATGAAGCCATCTAGTCTAGGGCTTTTCTTTTCTTCTAGAGAGGTTTTGGTTACTAATTCAATCTTCTTATTAATTATAAACTACTCTAGGCTGAATTGTATCCCTACAGAAGTCATATGTTGAAGCCCTAACACCCAATACCTGAGAATGTGACTGTATTTGGAGACAGGGTTTTAATGTAGTCGTTAAAATGGGGTTGTCAGTAAGCAATACGACTGTTGTCTATATAATAAGAGATTAGGACACACACAGAGACATCACATACGTTCATGCACAAAGGAAAGAGCACGTGTGAAACCCACACTGTGAGAAACTAAATGTCTGCTGTTTAAGCCACCTGGTCTATGGTATTTTGTTATGGCAGGCCCTAGCTAACCAAACTGTGGGTCTGTTCAGATTTTCTATTTCATCGTGATTCAATGTTGGTAGGTTGTATATTTCTGGGAATTCATCCATTTTATCTAGGTTACCCACTTTGTTGGTATATAATTGTTCATAGTACTCTCTTTTACTCCTTTTATTTCTGTACAGTTGATAATAATATCCCCTCTTCCATTTCTGATTTTAGTTTCTGTGGTTTTTGGCTAGAGTAGAAGTGTTATTGTCTAACAGTATTCTGTCTTGCTAGGCTATCCCTTTTCTGCCCCTTTGATATTTTCTAGTTGCCTGTTTTTTCAGCTCCATGTCTGGGGTATATGAAAAGAAAAAGGTGCTCCAGGGTACTTTCCACAGTGTTGTTCCTTGGGTACCAAGTTCCCTAGCAGATCACCGTCTCTCCGTTTTGCAGATTCTTTAAAAAAAAAAAATTTTTTTTTTTAAATAGTGAGAGGGTTTTTAGTTGTACTTTTCAGAAGGCAATGTGAAGACTGGACTAGATGATCTCTAAAATCCCTCCCTGGTCTGTGGATTTTCGGATAGGCTTTTCTGATTTTGAAATAACTAAACCCTAAGTAAGCAAACAGAGCCACTGTTCCCTTTAGGTGGAGAGTAAATAGATTAGGGCTCACTGCTAGCATCAAAACAAAGGCAGAGGCGTCATCATTCTACTGTCTTTAGAGAAACTTTAGGTTTCCCCAAAAGCTTTTCATGGGAAAAGCTTTTCTTTCCTTTTTCGTTTTCTTTTTCTTTTGGAGTGGAGTTCAAAGGTTAAATTTTCCTGTTTTCTTTCTCTCTCTCACTGCTAGTAAACTTGCTCTGGGGCTGAATATTTTT
The DNA here is from genome assembly GCF_046562875.1 of Panthera onca. Lineage (NCBI taxonomy): Eukaryota > Metazoa > Chordata > Mammalia > Carnivora > Felidae > Panthera > Panthera onca. The sequence continues at coordinate 174,006,571 of NC_138342.1, forward strand.
GCTGGCCTTCTAAACTCTGCTTACCCTATTGTCAAATGGGGGCCTAACTATTGGCACCCAGGGTCTAGAGAGAGCTCCGCACCCAGGAATTTGTCTTCTCCACCCTCCTTTCCCCATAGGCAACCTTGTCATTGCCTCAGCCCCCTGCCTTGACCCTTTGATGTCTCTGCTAATGTCCACTGTTGAGTAGGACAGCTCGTTGTTAGTTCTTGTCCCACATCAGAGGTTGTTCAGGTATATTCCAGAATCTAGTCGGAAGCTTAACAAACTGAGCCACCTCAGTGCCCCATGTTAATTTAGGATTAAAGAAATTATTTAAAAATAAATTTCAAAGGGCCCTGGGTGGCTCAGTTGGTTAAGTGTCTGACTCTCGATTTCAGCTCAGGTCATGATCTCATGGTTTATGAGTTCGAGCCCCACGTTGGGCTCTGCACTGACAATGTGGACAGAGCCTGCTTGGGACTCTCTCTCTCTCCACTCCCTCTGAAATAAATAAATAAACTTAAAAAAAAATTCCCAAACACTCAGAATGTGTCACTTCCTAATTGTTTTACTATAGTTTTCCATTGCCTATACTCGTGATGTTATTTACATCTATTTTGCCTGTATGGCGGAAATACCATAGAAGGGTGTGCTCCCAACCTCACAGGCAGTGATATCACACTGGTGGTTTGAAACTGGCCATAGTGGGAGTACTTAGAGTATGGAAGTTAGAAAATGCCACAATCAGAGCTGGATTTATTGTTTTGTTGACTATGTAAACTTAAACTGATGGAGGGGTGCCTTAGTGGCTCAGTCTGTTAAGCATCCGACTCTTGATTTTGTCTCAGGTCATGATCTCCTGGTTTGTGGGTTCGAGCCCCTCATCGGGCTCTGTGCTGACAGTGTGGAGCCTGCTTGAGGTTCTCTCTCTCCCTCTCCTGCCCCTCCCCCACTCGAGGGCCGTGCATGCATTCTTTCTGTCTCTCTCTCTCAAAATAGATACACTTAAAAAAAAGGAAAATGATGGAGAAATGTCATTAATGCAGATTAAACTCACGTCTATAGTGGTTATATTATAAATATTCCAAAAATTGAAGAAAAACCTTCTAGTATTCAAAACTATCATCCACCAGGAAGTGATCCTCATGTCACTGACGAGTGAGTCATGTACTAACATATGTTTCTGTTGTTTTGCTGTTTTATTCATTAATGTAAACAAAAGTATCCACTGACATTCACATCAGAACTACATCCGTGCCATCAATGATGTGAGTGGCTTTTTGGTAAATTCCATACTCAACGAGCATTTTTTCATAGGCTGTTTCTGTCAAAACATAGTTGGATGGCAACTATAGGTTAGCAACTGATACAAGTTTGGTAAAAAAATAAGCAAAAGGATTCTGTGAGAATCAACTTACATGTAGAATTTACAATAAAACGTATCATAAATTTTATTATTATTTATAAATTATGTGCTGCACATCCCTTATATCACTAAAATTTATATATATGTGTGTGTGTGTATATATATGTATGTATATATACATGTATGTATCTATATACACACACACACATATATATATGTACACACATATACACACATATATATACACACACATATATATATACATATCTATTTTTTATCCTGGGGAGCCAGCTGTTAAACATTTATCCTTATGCCACTGTTCAGACCCTAATTCTTCACCAAGGGACTTCAAACACCTTATTTTAAAATTCATTTCCCAACCAGAAGATGTACTTTAGGAAAACTTTTATGTATGAAAAAAGTTTGCTACTTGACTGGATTATTCTCAAAGCCCCCATTGTAATCCATGAATTTGCCAGCAGGTGTCACTGTGGTGTAGGGTCACAGTCTGAAGGGCTCCAGGATTGAGCTCCAATGAAGTTACACAGTGAGTATCTCCTAAAGTCTCTTTATGGAAAGACAAAGTCGCATCCAAAATCTCTGCAAACAGGCAACACAGTCACAGAGGTATAATCTGCTAGTTCTGTTTGTTGGCTTGTTTTATATTTTTAAGTCTGCTGCTACGTGTATGTTCAGAAGGCCTAAAACTCTATGGCCTTGCTATTCAAAGTCTGGTTCATGGACCAGCATCACAGGCATCACCTGGGAGCATGTTAGAAATACAAACTCTCAGGCCTGCCCAAGACCTTTTGAATAAGAATATTCATTTTAATAAGGTCGCCAGGAGATCTCTGTGCACATTCAGGGGAGTATGGAAGCAGCTTATAAGTGGCCTATATATTGACGGTTACCACGAGGCTAGGAACAAAATGGAAAAATAATGTCCAGCCTCATCGGTCACGAGAATGCAGGTAGTGGGAAAGAGAGGGACACTTCCCGAGGGAGATGTCTGATATTTTCCTTAGTGCATGTTGGATGGCCTAATGTTTTTCTTTTTCATTCTGGAAGGAACTTCTCTGGGTCTTTTCCCACATAAACCGATCGAGCTAACTTCGCCGGTGTTTATCTGTTGCTACGTCGCTTCCACGCTCTGTATTTCAGCCGTACTAACTCACCTGCCAGTGTGACCTTCTTAAAGCTCCAGCCAGACTGTATCTATCACTCCACTCCTTAAAGTAGCTTCCTCCTGCTCCTAGAACACAGACCAGAGTCTCTGTCATGTTTTGTAAGGGCTCCTAGGATCCAGCCCTGACTCACTTTGCCCTCCCTCTTCAGTCCTTCTCCTCTCCTTAGACCCAACACTCAGCTCCACTGGCCTTTTGGCCTCTCCTCCCTCACAGTTTTGGGCATTGGCCCATTCTGTTTGCTTTCCCCAAATGCTGCACCCCCTGCCCCAACTCATCTATTGCCAAACTGATACTTTCTTTAAAGAACTTAGGAAGTCTATTCTAACCCCCCTCCTAGATGCATTGAAGTCCTTCATTATATGATCCTCTAAGACTTGCATTTTCATTTTGTATGCTTATCATGTTTGTGACGACTCTTTTTCAGAGGACTCTTTTCTCTGGCAGACTTTTCTCTATAAAGGAGGGAGTATGTCTGCCTCATTCATCCAAACACTCTGCCATGGCCTTCGACATCCTGAACAATCTGGTCCCCATCTCCCCCACCAGTCCTTCATCTTTCTGCTTTCACCATCTTCTGCCATTCCTGTCTCTTGCCTTTCCCTTGTTCTCCTGTCTCCCAAACACACCAAACATCTCTTGCCATAGGTTTTTGTACTAGGTGACCTTTCTGTCCTGGCCCTTTCCCCACTGTTTTCCTAAGGTCTTTAAGTCTTAGTTATACTTCTGGAGGCAGACTGGATTGGAGATGTGGTGATAAGCTTTGGTTTCCATCTTATACTACATCTGTCTTTTGATGGATTATTTTGTGGTCCACTGGTAAACAGAAGAGAGCTGACCTGTCTTGTGTATATTTGACAAAGGTATGACTCTGGGCAAAAGTCCCTTCTTCTGGAACACCAGGTTGCTAGTTCACTTCTCCACCAGCTCAGACCTGAAGATGACTCAGACCTGAAGATTTACCTTTGGGAGATAAAGAGCCAAGAAGACTTGGGAAACGGGATATAATGGTAGTGAGAGTTGTTTGCTATTTTTTGGCCTACCTATGAAAGTCTGAGAAGTGGTTAAGGTCCCTTCCTTCTTCATTACTCACAAGTTTACAAAAATAATATTAAGGGAGAAACTAAAATGAAGGCAAGCAATTCAAGTTGTGCTTTCTCTTAGTGTGACAACAGAATAGTTGCTTAGAGAACAAACGTGTGCTTCCATTCTTTCCTTCATTCAGCTCCCTGCTTACAGAGCTCTCGCTGTATGCAATGTCTTGCATTTGGGCCCACACTCATTTTTCTTAACCCAACTACAACGCTTAAACACACCGAACCTTGATCCCCTGATGAACCCGTCCTTCAAAGCTTTCAAGTTAAACTGTCTGCTCCTACGGGAAACCTTCCGTGATTCATTCCCTATGAAGAATTCCTCACTCTCCCTATGTGGATGTGTACAGTTTTATTCACACTATTTAGTTTAATACAGTTAATTCAATTGAACAAATATTTGTGAAGTGTCTGAACTGTTCCTGGAAATATGCTAGTTGCTGGAATTATAAATGTGAAAAACCACAGTGCCTTCTCCAAAAGGGTTTATAACTGGCCTGGGAAGTCCACTGTAGATGGGCAAGAGAGAATGAAAATCACAGACTGAGAGATGTGCATATCATAACATGTCTGGGAAGAATTCCTGGTGTGGAATGAATGGAGCATAGGTTTTAAGGAAAGGAGGAAGAGGGAGCATGGTAGGAGATGGAGGGAGAATAGGTAACAGTAATATTAATATTAATATTGATATTAATATTAACTACAGGGACACCTGGGTGGCTCAAGCATTAGTTAAGCATCTGACTTCAGCTCAGGTCATGATCTCACAGTTGATGGCTTCAAGCCCTGTATCAGGCTCTGTGCTGACAGCTCAGAGTCTGGAGCCTGCTTCATATTCTGTGTCTCCCTTTCTCTATACCCCTTCCCCACTCATGCTCTGTCTCTCTGTCTCTCTTTCTCTCTCAAAAATAAACATTAAAAAATTAAAAAAATATATTAGCTACAACTGCATTTGTTTGCCAGGAACTAAGCCAAGCAGTTCACAGTAACACAGAGATGTTAAGTAACCTGTACAACACCACACAGGTTGTTAGTGGTAGAGCCAGGATCTGATGTACAGTGTGCAAACTTGAATTTCATTGTAGGTAAATCGTCAGTCCAACGAGCATTTAATAGATACCTTCAATGCACGAGACACTCTTCTAGTTAATGTGCGTGTCTGTCTTCCCTACTGGTTTGTGATTACTCCAAGGGATGGAAATTTTTATATTTATCCTTGTCAATCCCTTGCATTGGAGAGAGCCTGGAATGAAGCAGCCATAAAAGAATTGTAGTTCATTGTCCCCTTCCCTCCTCACCTTCTTTAAAGCAATGCCCTTCTCTCTAGGCTTAGAGCTCCCTACAATCACTAAACCCCAGGCCCTCTTCCTCTCTTCCCTTTCGTGGTAAGTATTTGCTGGTGAGGCGATTTATAAGGTAGAAATGATTGTTATTCTTTTATACTCCCTTAGGTCATGCTTTTGCTTAAGTGAATCTTTGGACAGAAAGCAACAAAATGTTCTTTGAAGAGGAAAGACCCATTTATAAGAAATACCAAAGTCCTAGTGTTATAGTGATGGCAGACTAGAAACATTAAATCTTATGAGAACACTTCATTATGAACGCTCGTACTTCTTGGCCGCCCACATTTACTTAAGAGTTAAGGGAAAATGAGGGGGTTGGCTTGTAGCTTGGGGACTCCAAGTCACATCATGCGATGAACAGGACAATCAGCCTGGTGTCCCCTTAGCCGTGTCAAGGAGTTGTGTTATAGATGTAATGGTTATGGTTCCAGTAGCAGAATGAGAACAAGAAGTATTAAGGGGAAGACATTTCTGGCCTTCCAGATCCTACATGAAGATAACCACCTCTCTTTTAATAAATCTTCTGAGAATTAGATGTTGTTTAAGAAAGTTCTACTGTTGTTTTGCGTTCTGAAAACCTACTCCCCCAAACTACTCTTAGGCCCTGTAAATGTCCTGTGTTTCAAAATTTCCCGTAGATATATATGACTGATTGATAGCAACACATCTATACCTCTTCCCCATCTTTTCCATTGTGAAATACTTCGTAATTTCTAATTTTTTTCCATGTGATTCCTAGAGATGGGAAAGGAAAGGAATTGACTAGGAAAAATGGGACACTTGACACAGAAATTTAACATGCGGTACATTGCTTGAAAAGCACAAAAGGCAGTCAGCGTGTACAGTTCCTGGGTGTTGTGAGCACAGCCTAATGGTCTTCGGAGAAGCATAATATATTTTAATATTACGCTAAGATAATATCAAAATTATCTTAGTAATATGTTAATGAGCTAATTTAAGAGTATAATTTAAAAAGTGTAAAAGGGTTTTTATTGATATATAGATGCCTGCACAGCATCCTTTCTTCGGGGGCGGTGGGGTGGGGGCGGTGACCCTCTGCTTTGCTCCCCAGGTCTTCTTGGATGCCCCTCTGCCACTTACCAGCTGGTACTTTCTTTCTCTTCCCAGATTGGAATGTGGATACACAATACAGAATGGCCAGCCAGTGCTCGAATCTCCCTGGCCAAGATAATCGGTTCATGCTCGGACAAAGGACTCACCAGAGACAAAAGGTTGTGGTTTCTTTTCTTTGCCAAGGAAGGCTTTGGAAGGGGGGCAGATTTTTAGATCAGGCCTTACCCGATGTGTGTAAGGGAACAACACAGGTACATGTGCTGAGGGGCTTTTGGCTCATGAATTGCCCCCTCCAAAGGATCCATGCCCAGAGACCGCTGTCATCTCAAACTGTCCGGAGTTCGCCTGTGGAACCACCCACGTGTGGCTGACCACGGCCACGGCTGGAGGCTTCTTTCCACCTCTCTCCCGTTGCACCCTCTTCTGAGATTTCTGAATACGTGAGCTGCTTTGTTGTGCCTACAGACAAAGCAAGGGAACAAAACCTCCCTGGATAATTTCTCAGGTTCCAACCACTCCACACTTTGATAGGTGGAGTTAAGTGTGGGCACAACTAGGGGCCCAGAGGAAATCTTGTATCAATTCCAAATCACTGTGAGTGTGCAAGATGGCACGGGAGGAGCTGGCCCTTCTGGGGCAGGCTGCCCTGGGAATTCCGATTCACCAAGAAAGAGTTAAGCTGTCTTGAATGAATTTATCAGCTCTGCGTCCACGTAAGAGATAAGAGAACAAAACTGCTACTTTTCCCAGAAAAGTATTAGAGGGTAAGTGAGAAGAGTTATTTATACTTTCAGCTGTCACTTTCAGTGGGCAGTTAAGATTGCCCTAGTGAGTGGCCTCTGCTTATTAATAGAAGGAGTAGGGAAAGAAAAAATGGAGTTAATGTTGCAATAAAGACATGACAGGGCCTCCGGTTTCCAGGATCGGCTTGAAATGAATTAAAGCCAAACTATACCAACAAATCTGTCATGCTGCCCTGAAAACAGGAAGTCTAGGCTGGGCCAGTAAGAATTAGTCACGGCACACGCAGGCAAACCCTACCAGACCGAGAATGAAAAATGTGCTTCATCTGCAAAAATCAGCTTTTGGAATTTGTACAGTGTTTTCCATTACCCACTCTCTTTTCTCCAAAGGCCAGTCATCAAATAATGCTTGGCTTACTTATGCTTCTGCTGCACCATTAAGTGTATGAATTTGTATATGAAACGGAATCCCAAACTAGCTGTGTGCCCCGAGATAAGTGATCTCATCTCTCTGCACCTGAGTTTTGTCTTCTGAAGAACAAAAACAACAAACAACAAACAAAAAACGAGGTTGGCATCTCATGGATCCGGGACCTCAATGTGGGGGGAATTAGGAAATAACGTCCTGGACACTTGCTGTGCATCCACGAAGTGTTCAGCGCTGTGCTGAGAAATGGTGAAGCAAAAAGGAAGAAGATTCAGCCTTTAGAGGATTTCCGGTGCCTGCAGGGAAAGGTACGTTTAGAAAAAGGTGCTATAAAAACGGTGATAAGGCCGACAGAAGTGTACATGTATATGAAGCACTTCATCGTGTGTCAAATGGGTTTTTCTCTGCCCCAGAATTGGAGCCAAGGACCAAATGTGGATGAAGACCCTACGTGCATCACATTCCAAAGAAACTCTCGAGCTAAAGAGGCCAGCTCTGGCCTCCCTGGGGTTTATTTGGAGGGGCCAGAGCTATGCTGGCCCTACCTCCACCCACCCCTCTCAGGAGAGGAGAACGGGAAGGTAGAGAAGTCTTAACTGAGTGAATGGCACATGATTCCAGGTGAGAGACTAGTGCCTTTCATCCCCGAAGCCAACTGAGTGGGGTTCTAAGGGGATTTCTTGTAAAGGCTGGAAGTAACTTCAAGACATAGAGATTGACATTTCATTCCTTGGCTCGGTGTATGCTGAACTGTCAACCTTCTGGAAGCGCCTTGATGCTCCTGCATACAGAGAATGTCTTAAGAGTTATCGGAGGAGTATGCTGAAGTCCTAGGATCGGGCCTACATTGTCCTTTTCAGTCCCAGAATCTCACGTGTGCCCTGAGTTTTGCAGACATACTTGAGCCAATGGGGTTCACATCTAGAGATTTCTGAGGAGGAAAGACCCACCAGAATGGGCTACTCTCACAGGCTCGAACAGATTGTAGTGTCCAATGTTCGGGGGGAAAGGCGGGACAAGCTATGCCTCATCCCAGCCCTTCATAGTCCTTAGAGGGTACAGGAGGGGACTCCAACATCCCGGAGACTTCAGAGTCCTGGTGGCTCTATGTGAAGAGCACTGGGTTTAACTGAGAAGCAGCAGCTGTAGGCTGGCCTAGGGAGCCGCTGTACCCCACGATACACTGTTGTACCCGGAGGCGCAGCTGGGGTGCTTGGAGATGGTGGTCAGATGGTGGAGATACCGTGGAGAAGTCCTCAGTAATGGAGGGGCTGGGTTAAAGCCAATCTCTTTCTAAGAATACCATCACACTGCTGACTTAGAAGCCACCAGCACTGGGTGCAACCAGACCGAACCAGACCGAGTCTGGGGAGGGTCCCTCACCAGGCAACTGCCTCCACCAACCCTCTTCCCTTTTCTCAACACTAGAGGAACATCAGGCTAGAAAAAGGAACGGGCGTTTTAGATCCAAATGGAGAGATTTTCTGGTATCTCACAGGTACTAAAAATTCAGAGTCTGCTCCATGTTGTTAAGGGAGGTACTGCCCAGAGGGGAAGAAGGAATCAAGGTGGCCTAGTTGAAGGTAGTTACTAGAGTAAAAATAAAACAGTTCCATATTTATACCCCAGTAAGCCTTCCCAATATGCTCCACCCTCCTTTTCAACATCAAGGATTATGGACTTCATACTTGCAGACAATAAAAAGCCATCTGAGTGTTTGATAACACATGTTAGGATGCTTTAATGATGGAACTCTGGCAATATTACAGAGGCAGAGGCAGAGGACGAGGAGATCAGAGAAAACAGGAAGGCATTTTGCAGGATTTGCAATAGCTCCGTTCAGAAGCAATGAATGTCTGAGACAGAGCATGACAATGAGGAGGAAATCAGCAGCAGCCCAGAGTTATCTGAAGGTCGCTGGACAGTAGTAAGAGGTGTGTGAGAAGGAGCAGTCACATGTGACTTCTAGCTTGACCTGTTAAGGTAGGTGATCCCACTATGAATCATGGGACGGCAAACAGATTTGTGTGGGAGGAGGGTGGGAGGGAAAAGAATAATAACTGACATTTATTAAGCATCTGCTGTGTACCGACACTTTTCTGAGTGGCTTACACATTTCAGCCTTGTCATAACCTTACGAGTAGATACTATTTCTACGGAGGAGGTAAGCTACATTTGGTTTCATGCTGTCACATTTGAGGTGCTTATTTGACAATCAGATAGATGTTCGGTAGGGTTTTGGAATACCTCTCTCGAATGTAGGAGGTGAGTTGTGGCTGGACACGAAAGAACCCCACAGATGGTGATCCTTGCCTCTGGAAAGCGTCTGGGGGAGCATGTCGTATTCTCACACTGCCACAGGCCCTGTGAAACTGGGAAGCCCACCCCTCAAAGAACAGAAAGGAGAGGAGTGTGACAGAGGTTGCTCACATAATCCATGTCCTCTTCTTCCTGGGGGCCCAGTTAGGTGGCATCTCCCAGCCTCCCTTGCAGCTGGGTGCGGCTGATTTCTAGGCAGAGGTATATGCGAGCAGAATCCTTGTGGCCATCACCCATGCAAAATTTCACGTGGGTTTTCTCATTCTCCTTTCCGCTTCCAGATAAGACGTCCAGGGAGACTGGGGACGTCATATGTATTTGACAAAGCCTCTATCAGCCTGGTTCTCTGAGTGACGATGCAGGGAAGAACATTCCTCCCTATCATCACCAACCCTGATGACATGAAGTTGTCCCGGGCTGCCAGGTGAGCAAGAAATACATGTCTCTTTGCACTTGAGTCATTACATATTCTGGAGTTTCCTTGTTACAGTAGTTACTACCGTGACCAAAGCACAGAGGCCCATGGAAGCCACGATGAAGCACTAAAAAGGGGTGAGCACTTCTTTATGCTGTAGCGTCTTATGTGGAATTCACACTTCCTTCAAAGGGAGCATACGCTTAGGTTAGGTTTGTAGAATAAGTCAATAATGTGACTTCACTTATTATAAAATTTCCCACAAAATAAGTGAAGACCTAAATCCCAGAGTGACTTAAAAAAAATTGGGGGGCACCTGGGTGGCTCAGTCAGTTAAGGGCCTGACTCGGGCTCAGGTCATGATCTTGTGGTTTGTGAATTTGAGCCCCGCATTGGGCTCTGTGCTGACAGCTCAGAGCCTGGAGCCTGCTTGGGATTCTGTGTCTCCCTCTCTCTGCCCCTCCCCTACTTGTGCTCTGTCTCTCTCTCTCTCAAAAATAAATAAACACTAAAAAATATTAAAAAAAACCAAAAAAACAAACAGTTTTCTCCCAATCTGCCCCCAAACTTCTGATCTGGTCTGCTTTAACTTTTGAAGCAGGAGCAAATCTGGAGTGAAAGTTCACATCACATGCTGCAGGGACGAGTTCTTTTCTTACTTCAAGGCATCTGACTTGCACGTGCTCTGCTCAGTACAGTATATCAGGGGATTCCCTTTCTTTGCAGGCACAGCACAAAGTGAAGGTCAATCAGCACATAATTGTAGGAACATTGCCGTGTTGAAAGCAGCCTTCATTACTCTTCGTGAATGCTACCTGATATTGACTGAGGCATCGTAAGGAGAAAAAAATTAATGGATCCTGCATATTTTGCAGTGCAATGTACTGTGATTACTGTGGAGTGTGTATTAGAACTTTGGTTGAAAGTGAAGTCCCTAAAAAAAAAATGAAGCCCCTGTGCATTTTGCACAGGAATATCATAACGGGATTTGCAGACACAAAGCACACTGTCCAAATCATCGGGACACACATTTCAGGCATTTTCTAGGACCAGCTGCTAAGTCATGATTCAGACACATGCCTTCTCAAGGCACCAGCAACTTTTCGCTCTGCGTGTGTGTGCGTGTGCACGGGCGTGTGAACTCCCTTGTGAGCAGGAAGCCCACAGACACTGGACAAGGAAATGTAACGCCCAAAGGGCCACTGAATAGGCCTCACCCACTTGTAAAATCAGCATCCTCAGCATTAAGATAAGATTGGGTGGCAAAATGCTTAATTCTCATTTAAACAAAATAGAGCCTCACATATCGGGAAAACACACCTTGGAAATAAGACCTAAGCGAGCTCCAAAGGAGAAAAGAAGGAACCGAATGCACCCTCATCATCTGAGAGACAGCCGGTCTCGTAAATTTCACATCAACTTAGTTTGGCCTATAAACCAAATCTGCCTTAATGCTATTTGTAGATATAGATTGCTGTCTTTTTCATTACCGTTATCAAATGATGCATTTGCGGCTCAGCTCTGAGCTTCTTGACCCATTAAGTGGATTAGATTGCCTGTTGCCTTTGTCCTTTTGGCTTTTGCTTTATCCTCAAATATTCTACCCTTTTATACTACGTACATAACATACACACATTATTATGTATGACATGCACATACACGTGTCTGCAGTCCCAATTAGCCTGACGACCCCAACCCTTCTGTTTTTAAGAGGACTGTGTTCAAATCTCTTATCACAGTCATCAATCCTTCCCTGTAGCAGCAGCAGGAGCTAAAATCCTCCGAGAAATGGAATGTCACAAGCCCAGCCCAGGGCTCCTTGTAGAGCTACACTCAGCAAATTGCGGATCATGCTCCCTATTAAGCTCCTGGCTGGTGCATCATGGTAGATTCGTTTTCAGGAGCAGCTTATGTGCCACTCCCCCGCACCCCCCCCCCCCCCCCCCCCCCCCCGCCACCCTGCTCCGTCTCTGTCTCATGCATGATAATCACAAGCCCATAGGAGCTGCAGCAGAAAAAAAAAAGGCTCAGGACAAGTCCTGATGGTGTTATTACCATGAAAATGATGCTCTCATACATTTGGGAAAAAGTTAAAGGGGGGAAAATAAAAGAGGGAGACAAAGAGCAAGGATTTGGTCCTGACTCTTGAAGCAAAAGGATACCTCCTAGCAAAGTTTGCTGTAGATACAATTAACCTCCATGATCAGCTAAATATTGAGGGTCCACCATATGTGATATTACTCTGCTGGGTATTGGGAACGCAGCTCTGAACAAGACAGGTGCTCTCAGCAGGAGCTGGTTCAAGGAGACACATAGTTAAACAAGCAATCTTAGTAAAATATAGCAGCAATTGCTGTGATATGTGTACTTAAAATGAGCATTCAGAAGGGGATCCTAATGTGTTCTAAGTTTAAAGGGGGTTCTGGGCCCAGTTCCAATGTGGTGGTGGGGGGGTTTCTCATACACTACCAAACAATTCTTGGACACCAGTTGGGTGTCCTACAATTCAACTCAATTCTGACACTATCTACCTGGAGATCCTGCAGCATCAGTCCTATAAGAGTGTCCCCCTTTTTTTCAGATGCCAGTCACAGGCCCAAGTTATCACCTGTGCTTCTGACTGATTGGCTATAGATTGGGGGTTCCAAACCTCCTCCTCAGGTTTGATAAATGTGCTTGAGTGGCTCAAGGAACTCAGACAATCATTTCGCTTGATTACTGGTTTATTATCAAAGGGTATAACTCACGAACAGTCAGAAGAGATGAATAGGGTAAAGTATGGGCAAAGGGCCTGGGGTCCCATGCCCTCCCTGGGTGCCGCCACTCTCCCAGCACCTCTATGTGTTCACCAACCTGGAAGCCCTCTGAAACCTGTCCTTTTGGGGTTTTTACAGAGGCTTCATTATGTAGGAATGATTGATTAAATCACTGGCCATTGGTGATGGATTCAACCTTCAGCTCCTCTCCTGTCTCCAGAGTTCAGGGGCCAGGACTGAAAGTCCCAACCTTCTAATTACACAGTTGGCTACTGTGGCAACCAGTCCCATATTTAGGTACGGTCCAAAAGTCACGTCATCAATGTAACAAAAGACAACTTTATCCCTCTCATCAGGAAATTCCAAGAATTTCTGTGCCAGAAACAGGTCAAAGACCAAACATATATTTCCTTTTTCCCCAGTGTTATTGAGAAATATGGACATACATCACTGTGTATGTTTAAGGTGTTTAGCATGATCCCTTGATTTATATGTATTGTGAAATCATCACCACATACATTCAGCTAACATTCATCTTCTCATATAGATACAATAAAAAAGAAAAGGAAGAAGAAAAGCATCAAGGAAAACAATTTTTTTTCTTGTGATGCGAACTGTTAGGATTTACTCTCATGACAACTGCCCTGTATATCTTATAGCAGTGTTAGCTGCGGTCACCACGTTGTACATTACGTCTCTGGTACTTATTTCTCTTTCAACCGGAGGTTGGACCTTTTGACCGCGTTCCTCCAATTTCCCCTCCCCACCACCTCCTGCTCTGGTAACCACAAGTCTCATCTTTTTTTCTATGGGTTTGTTTTTTGTTTCTTTTGTTTTGTCTTCTTTTGGTTTTTAGATTCATGTATAAATGAGACCGTACGGTATTTGTCTTTCTCTGTCTGACTTATTTCACCTATGATAAAGCCTTCAAGATCCTATCCATGGCAGCATTTGTTATCTCTTATCTTTTTGATGATGGCGATTCTAACAGGTGTGAAGCGATATCTCATTGTGGTGAGATGGTATCGCAATATTAAAAAAATTTTTTTAATGTCATCCCTTGACAGTTTCCTATCAACGGGATTACCACTTGGGTGCTGCAGGCAAGAATTTGGTCCACCAAGATCCTTGTGCTAGTTGTTGTGAGCACCTCCCTGCTCCTTGTCACAGTCAGATTCTGAATGGTCAAACCCACAGATTCCCCTGTGATCCTATGGTGAGAGATCCAAGTAGGAGATTCCACAAAGTGACCCACAGTGCTGGGCTGGTGCTGGATGTCCTTCCTGGGTTCCCTTTTCCCACTGGCAGAACCAGAGGCTCAGGACAGACCTGTCCATGATGCTGTACTGGCCTGGGGGAGGGGCAATACGGTCGACATGTAGTGGCTTTTCTTACCCTTCTGTGCAGTGTATCTTGGTCTGTCAGGTGCAAGGGGGTGCTTCGCTCTGACCTCTGTGTTACAGAATTCTCCCAGTGCTGTCTTGTTCTCGAATAGATGTCAACTGTTCTCTGTGAGGGGGGCCAGAGTCAGGAATGACCTATGCTATCATCTTGGTGATGTCGTTCCTACATTATGAACTATAATATCACATAGGGGAATCAAGGAAAGCTGCCTTTATAAAGTGGCATTTGGGCAAGACATGGCAGAGAAGAAGAACTATGTATTTCCCTAGGAGATCCCCATGTCTTTGGTAGATAATAAGGGGGACTTGTATCTTGTCTCCTAAATGGCCATCATCAATTCCTTTCTTCCTTTACAGGCATGGCATTTCCTCATTGAGAAGTGGAGTCTATTTCTTTCTCCTTTAATCTGGAATGATCTTAGTGACTTGGATTGATACTGTTATATTGCAAAAGAGATGTTCTGGAACTTTCAATAGCATCTTTGGAGAAATCCAGTGACCAGGGAAGAAGTCCAGCAATCCTGTGGCTACCCTGCTGTGAGATGCCATAGTGTTGTGAAGATATCTTAAAGGTGAGGTTGAGATGCCATGGAGATGGAGATAGAAACAAGAAGTAGGGAGAGAGAGAGAGAAAGACAGGGAGAGACCAGGTAGCACCATGGCCCCAGGTGTGTGAGTGAAGAAGCCACCTTGGAAGTGGTTCACCAGGCCCAGCTGCCCCAGTTGATGTCTAACACACAAAAGCATCTTGTTTACATCTTTATATAGCCCCCTACCCTTGACTCTAGGCTGATCTGTAACTCATTCTTGGTCGATAAAATGTGGCAGAAGTCATACTGTATACTTTCTGAGGCTAGAAGCCTTGAAGCTTTTGCCTGAGCCTCTGGTCATGCTTAGTTGTCTTACTCTGCCTCTTGAAGTCCAGCTGCCATGATATGGGAAGCCCAAGCCCTATGGAGGCCATGCGTAGGCACTCTGGCTTAAAGTTCCAGGTAAGCTTCCAGCAGATAGCCAGCATCAACTGCCAGCCACATGAGTGGGTTGTGTTGGTCTTTAGCCCAGTCAAGTTTCGGACGGCTACATACCCATCTGATATGAAAGATCTCAACTGAGAATTGCTTAGCTTGGTCCAGTTAGCACCAGAAGTTCAAAAGGTAATAATTAATTGTTGTTTTAAACCACCACATTTTGGGGCTTTGTATTTGCAACAATAGATAACTGGAAGATAAACCATTGCAACTAGTGTTTAACTTGGAAAAATGCAGTGTAGAACCTAATGTATCAGAAGAAAAACATTTGAAAAATTAAAATGTAGCATGTCAAGGGGTGCGTGGGTGGCTCAGTCGGTTGAGCATCCAACTTCAGCTCAGGCCATGATCTCACGGTTCATGAGTTTGAGCTCTGCGTCAGGTCTGTGCTGACAGCTCAGAGCATGGAGCCCACTTCAGATTCCGTGTCTCCCTCTCTCTGCCCCTTCCTTACTCACACTCTGTCTCTCTCTGTCTCAAAAATAAACATTAAAAAAATAATAAATAAATAAAATAAAATGTAGCATGCCAAGTACTGAAAGGCAAATGAATTTTCTTAGGCTATTAGGAAATCATTTGTGAATTATCTAATTATCATTGATGGTGATCTTATTTCAACTTTGGATGATATCCTCCCCTTAAGTCATTTTGAGAAGGGAAGATACTGAAGTTCTAGTATAAGGAGGGGTATAATTCTACCACAAGACACAGAAATGTACATCAAATGCCTCTCTTCCGCATGTGTTAGTACTCAAAATGTCAGTCAATCCACCAACAAATAAAAGTTTAATGACCCCTATATATGACATATATATGACATAGTCCCTGTTTTCAGGTTCCCAAAACATTTCCTAATAAGGTCTTTGTAGGCAGTGGGTGGGAAAACACAAAGCCTTGAGCAGGAAGAAACTGTACAGCCTATCACAGTGTCTGGAGCATTAGTTCCTTACTAATTCTGTTGGATAAATCATGTGGGAAATCAGTGCCCAATGCTGGTCACCAACTCAAGGCCAGGTGCGGCTTTACCTTCTAAAGCTCTAAAGGATGATATATGCCTCAGGGGCCTGCCTGTAAGTCTGAAAATTCTTCAATCAGTGTCAGGATCAGGGAGGTCAGAATTGAGTGTTACCTGCGTGTATATATTATCTGAAATACATATTTTATATAATTTTAAATCTATGTATGAATGTATATATGTGTGTATATATCAATATGTATATATATGTATGTCTGTATAAAATCTTGCCTCCCTCTTGTTCTCCTTTCATTTTGTGCAAGGTAATGTGTTAGACATTATAGGGTTTATATAAACGTCTGTTTCTAGCTTGAGGTCTTCAAAGTGCCCAAGACTCTAATTTACTCAATCCTCCATTTTATAAAAGGTTGAGATAAAAAGTATACTGTGACGTAGTTTAAAGTTCAGGAGGAAGGATCTTCAATAGATACAAAGTAGCATGAAATAAAATAAGCCTAAGCACCTTACCGCGCTATGGAATTCTTATGTGGATACTAAGACACAGAGACACAGGGACTGCTCCCAAGCACGGGCAAGTGGGTAACGTATGCCCAGAGGATCGGAAGACCCAACTCTCCAACTCATCTGACACTTTGCAGGAATTCCATCATTAGAGGCATTTCTTTGGGGTTAGCATTTTATTCTTCAGACATTTGTTCACAAATACGTTGCCCAAAGAGAGTAAAGTAACCGCTGGGAAATCAACGGAGAGTGACATCGTGGATACAAGGGAGGTGACTGAGGTGAGGATCAAGAATGGAGAGGTGAGGCTGCAAGCATCGGGGGCCTGTGGGAGAAAATGAAGGCTCTACCTAGGAACTCCAGTCTGGGGCTGTGGGTGCTGGGGCAGCATGATGGGAGGAGGGAGAACATCTTGTGCAACTTGTGCATCTTGTGCACATTTGCTCCAAAGTTGCTCTCAGCTGGAGAATCAGACCGAATGATTATAGTGAGTCCCTCAAGACAGGAACACAGGACAGGGGGACGGAGTGGTGGAAGACACAGGGAGAAGCAGACACAGGGCGAGAAAGTTCTACTTCAATCTGTGTCCCCATCTCCCACATTCACAAACAGGCCTAACTTTTGCTTTAATAAGAGGGTTTTTAAAATCTGCTAGACCTTTTTATATTATTTCCATTTGCTGACCATAGCTGTAACCTCAGGGAGGAGTTGCTTCCCCTTTGTAGCTATGGTCTGTCTGTGCCTACCAAGGTAGAAAAGACAGAAACTAGTCTTGCAAAGAGAATCTTAGGATACTCTCCTGACCCCACCATTGCCACCAGCTTCATAGAGTAGCAAAGCAATGTTTTAAGCTCAGGTCAAAGGGTTACCCATTTATACAGAGCCTCTCTGATCCCTATAACGGCCCATTTCTCACAACAAGTAGTAGACTGGTGACAGGAGATACAGGATGAACAAGCCTGCCCTCTGAGCAGAGGGCACTGCCCTATCAGCACCGGCTCTGCTTCCAAGTAGATCCAAATGTTCTTGACATTTGGCAGCAAAGATAGTAATCCACCTCCAACAATTAGACGGTATCAGGAAAATCCAAGGTTACATGAAAACCAGGGACCTCATTTCTATCTGACTATAAATACCATATACATGAAAGAAAAAATGGGAGATGTACCTGGACTTAAATGATCCACCATAAAGTCAGTGTCAAGGGAAAGAAGGGAATATAGTTCTTAGAATTTTTTTGGTTGCCATGACAGATTCCTAATTAGCTTAATGAAAATAGGGAACTTTTCTTCAAATGCCAGAGGTCTCGTGGAATCCAAGAACAGAACTGCACACGGGTTCCAGGAACAACTGGAACTAACAATAAAACTCATCACAACCATCTCTGTCTTCATTTTTCATTTATTCCTCTCAATTTCTTTCTCATTTTTTTCTTTCTTCAAATTGGCTGCCTCCATGTCTCCTGAATACCATGTGGAAACATAATCATGGAGTACATAGCTTTAAAGTATATGCCATAGGCGATGGAAAAGTACCAGCTTGAAGCTCTGGCTTCAAGGCCGACAACGGTAGAAGGGGTTCCTATTGGCTTACCTCAGGTCAAGGGTCACAGCTAGGGTCATGGGGCTAGAGTCACACAGCACAGAGGGGATGCTCCCGAGGTAACTCTATGCATGATGACCATGTGGGTGGGAGTGAGAGAACAGGGGTCACAGCCTCCAGAAAAACCAAAGAACCAGGCAGGCCAACGATGTGGCCAACACAGAAACCTTAATGCAGCACAGCAGACCTAAATGCAGGTTTGGGCATGACGTGGCCACTGTGAGACCATTTCTCTGAGAACTGGCTGCCCCCCAATCCTGCTTAAATATCCCTCTACTTGGAGCAACAGAGACCCTTGTTTAATCGTGATGAGACTTCACCTAAATCCTCACTGACAACACTGAAGTATTCCTCCCATTAGACCTTTCTCTCTTACATCCCATACATCATAGTCTCACCTGCTCTCAGAATGACCTCTGGGGAGGGAATGGCAATGAATGACAATACTGCCCTCCTTACCTTCAGACTTCCCCTTTGCAGCCATCAGATCTCTCTTGACTTTTCATTTAGCATTTCCTGGGACTGGGGGGAGAAGTGTAGGAGTAGGCACAGAGAACTACTTTTGCTACCAGCAAGTGCTGTAGATTTGCGGGTTCCATCATCCATGGAAACCATTTGTTTAAGTAATTAGGAATTTGGGTCTAGGGCATTTGTAGGGATTAATGACCAGGTGGTAAAAACTGACTGCTTACAGCCTTGTCAAGGGCTGTTTATCAGCAGGAAATGACCTGCTTCAAGGTGACCGATGACATTTAGTTGGAAAATTAGATGAACAAGAGCACATACTCACTTTGAATGACTCAAGGATGACAATATAGTGAAAACTTTCCTTGGGCAAGACTAGCTTCTCGGTTAGCCATATGAAGCATTTTGCCCTTGGTTTTAGACACAGAGGTCCTCTCTGTAAACATTCTTTTTTTTTAGTGGACCATAGAGAACTGAAATCATGAAATGAGAAAAATATCTGCATCACTGTTGTGTAGATATTTAATCCTAAAATTCAGCACAAATATGAGGTTATGTGATGCAGTGGAAAGAATAATAGACCAAAAGTTGGGGCCAGAATTCTAGACCTGACTGTCATTCCTTACCTTTGTGACCATGAAGAAGTCATCTCACTTCTAAGTTTATTTGTGTCCCAAATAAGGCAAGTGATCTCAAAGGTACTCCTAGCTCTGTCATTTTGTAAGTATAGCTGTGGACTATGATCAAGTTACCTGGAGAAAATGTGATGCAGTCAGCAATATGATTTTGTACTTGTTGAATGCTATTTTTTTTCTAATGCGGTCAAAGATTCTGCATATGCTGGTCACATGGGATACTCAACAACTTATTTTGGTGACTGAGTGAGATGCCTGTGAAATACTATGCTTCCACTCTTGCCATTCCTGTCTCAGAACCCGATGTGCCCACCCTCTTGGTACTCTTCATCTGGTCTTATTCATAGAATGCCCTTAACGTTAACAAATCAGAAAGGGTAAGCCATAGGCCCACCATTACTGGGAAAGTTATAGTTCATGGCTCCCAGATTTGAAAAAGGGTTTTGAATGATGGGGTGGGCTGTTGACAAAGGGAATTGCCCTGGGTGAAT
Source organism: Panthera onca (assembly GCF_046562875.1). NCBI lineage: Eukaryota > Metazoa > Chordata > Mammalia > Carnivora > Felidae > Panthera > Panthera onca. The sequence continues at coordinate 174,026,375 of NC_138342.1, forward strand.
ATCTGTGTGGAGCCTCAGAAAGCTCACAGGGCTGGAAGGGAAAGTTGTGGCAATGGTACCTTCATGCTTAGGTTACAATGGACAGCCAGGACAAGAAAAACAGCCTCTTGTTGGAAAAGGCAAGTCAGGAGCTAAAGTTTCTTTGTGGCATTAGGATGATGAAATTATCTTCAAAGAACAATATTTTCCAACCAAGAATGCATTTGGGGCATCCAAAGCCATAAATCGATAGGTATTTTATAGAACACTATGAACACTTAACTCACCTGAAGCCCACAGTAGCTCTGTGAAGGAGGTTGTTATCGCCATCTATCAACGAGAAAATTGAGGCTTACCTGGGATAAATAATGTTCCCAAGGTCATGCAGCTGAGCTCAGACACTATTCCTTGCCTGATTCCAGAACATACCATACTGTTTCTCCAGGGGGAAACATAGAGCAGATAATCTGCCTCCAAATAATTAGGAGTGAACGATGAATTGATGTATTTAATTTTAACCCCAAATGGAAGCTAACGCTTAAATGGTGTTCACTGTGCACCAGCTACTTTTTCAATGCTTTCCATAAATGAACTGGTTTAATGCTTACTGTGTGCCTTGGACATAGTTACTATTAACTTTATTCACCTAGTGAAAGGGAGTCACATAGCAGTTGAGTAACTAATCCAAGATTCCACAGCCAGCAACTGGTAGTTTTAAAGCCTCATGATGATCTGTCCCTGTTGATTTTGGAAGGTAAAGAATAAAAAAGAACACCTTGGGATTGGCTGTAAGACCAAGGGAGGTTTAACCTCCATACCACGTGGTTTAATTTTCACAAGGGGGAACAGGCCAGTGGAAAGAGAATATGAGTTTTCTCTGTGATCCCAGCCTCAGCTGGAGAGGCTACAGGGCAGGTACCCAGCCTGCTCTTGCTCTGAAACAGTGGGATTCACCTCTGGCAAGGGAAGCAAAGGACAGAAACATAAGCAGCCATCAATTGATTTCTTTTTAAACATTAGAGGGGGAAAAAATAGGCAGATGATAACTCAGCACTTTAAAGCTTTGCAGATTGGGACGGTGTTAGTCAAATTGCTAGGATAAAGTAGGCAGAGTTAGACGGAGCAAAGGAGGATACCTGGAGGTCATTACATGCTGTGTATCTTGACTGCCACAGCTACTGCTCTAACTCGTTAACATTTTCCCAAAGGTAATGAAATCAAGAGGGAGGAATCTCCACAGAGTGGAAAGAGCCTGGGGCTGAAGATGCAACAATTTCTTAGCAATCTTATTGACATTAGGTTCTGTATGAATCAACAGTCCAATATGGTTACAAAAAGAGAAAAGTGGGCACAGCTGTCTTGGCCCCGTCAGATAAAAAGTACACAGAACAGAGGGTGTGAGACGTGATGGTTCCATTTTAATCTGTGTCGGTCAGAGCCCACCTGGCATAAGGTATCAGGTCTGGACATCATGTTGAGAGAGAGTACCGCTGGGGCAGAGCCAGCAGAATGCGTGCAACCGTTAGGCCCAAAGAGAAGGGAAAATTCTGACCGGGGAAGGGCTGAGGTTAGAGCAGAAGCTGTCCCAGAGACATGAGAGAAAAGGGGTGGATCTTGGGCAACTGGCAGATGACACTTCCTGGAAAATCAAAAAGAAAAACCTATCACCATTCAGAGCAGCGAACACTTTCTGCAAGAAAGTACTCTTGTTAGTTGCATTTTTCTATAATAACCAGAAATTTGTTTTCCCTGACTACCCTTTTCCATTGCACTCCCACGTGACCTCTTTCTCTAGCCCACGTCCCTACTTAGTTTTCCTCTATGGTCTTTAGCAATGCTTATTTATGATCTCCATCAATTAGAAATTACACTCACAACGACATTCATTGTCCATTGCCTCCTGCTGTATTCCCACTGTCCACAATTGTGCCTGACAAAGTAAGTGCTCGGGAAAGATTAATCGAATGAATGAATGAATGAATGAGGTAGCAGCAACAGAAATAGTGAGATACGAAGGAGACAGGGTGGCACACGTGTCTCACTGCCCGGGTGCTGGAAGCACAGATGACTCTGACCATGGAAGATTATGAATGTCCTGTCAGGTGGAGGTTGAGTTAGATGACCATTCCTACACTAGTAATTTTGTGAAACTTCAGGAATATGAAGGGGAAGGGTGAAAACAGCTTTCGGGACAGAATAAAAATTCTAAAATGAAACTTAAAGTTTTTCACCTGTGAAGGAACTAGCAATCTGGGTGAAAATGAGCTCTCTAGACTGTTACAAACTTTCTTAGTTTTGGCGGTCTGTGGTGCCAGGAGAGATTTTGAAAACCTTTATTTGGAATATAAAAACCCATGTAGATGTTAGTAGAACGAACCCATCACAGCTGAAGGCTAAAGATAGAGAAAAGCAGGTGGTATAGAAGAAGATGAGGCTCGTGTCTCTGAAGGCTGTGGGAGAGAATCCTTCTTTCCTTCCCAGCGAGGTTACCAGCAATCTTTGGCATTCTTTGGCCTTGTAGATGCCTCACTTAATCTCTGCCTCTGTTGTCACAGGGCATTTGCCTGTGTTTCTGTGCACAGATTTCCCACTTTTCTGGGGGGATGTTTCTTTATTTTTGAGAGAGAGAGAGAGCACAAGCGACAGAGGGGCAGAGAGAGAGGGGGACAGGGATACGTAGCGAGGTCTGCGCTGACAGCGGTGATCCTGATGTGGGGCTCAAACTCACTAACTGTGAGATCATGACCTGAGCTGAAGTCGGATGCCCAACCAACTGGGCCTCCCGGGCACACCCAAATTTTCCACTTCCTATAAGGACACCTGTCTCTGGATCAGGGCCCATCTTAACCAGATGATACCTACAAAGACCCTGCCTCCAAATAAGGTCACATTCACAGGATCTGGGACTTAGGGTATAAAGTATCTTTGGGGGGAGGGACACAATTCTACTCATAAGAACATAAAACTCATAAAACACCAAAAAACACCAAAAAACACCATAAAACTCAAAAAACTACTCATAAAACACCAAGTTGGGCATCTGAGGCCTGAATGAACCAACTTTTCCTGGATGGTCAAGCCTTGCCTCCTACCCTGCCTTTTGGGGATAGTGTGTGTAAAAGGAATAGGGATCCTCCTACAGTCTCCCTTCCATATTCAGAAATTACAGGAGAGTACACTCTCCTAAACTCTGACCTTTGAGGAAAGTGAACATAAAAGAAAATAAAAACAATTTAACTTCAAAGCTTTGGCTAGGGTCTTTGAGGAGCTAAGGTATGGCTTTCGAAGAGCAGATTTCTCTATAATGAGATTGTAGTTAATATTGTTGCTTCCTTTTGGATAAAAAACTAATGACGGTGTTCCCTCTCCCTCACCAGTGGTTGTTCAGATTTCAAGACATTTGGGCCAATATGATTTATTTATTCTTCATTCATTCAACAAATATCTACTGAGTTTCTATTACATGCCAAATACTTCTAAAATGTGGCTACAAATGCTCTATGCATTAGATGTGACCTCTGTTACTGGTTTTTAAATCTCATCACTGTTAAAAAGATGTCTAAAAGAACATGGAGAAAAATGGCACTTTGTCCAGAAAATGGTACTATGCAAATAAGTTTCAACTGGCATGTAGAAGGTCTTCATGGCTACTCTAAAAATGTTGAGAATACAGGAGCAGATAAGGCAAGATGGGCAAGAGGCTTGTTTGAGGTTTCTGCAAAGAAAAGCCAGGGTCCCTCTCCCATTGGGTGTGAACAAGGGTATACTGCTGTCACAGTTGCTGACTCTGAGGGTATGAGCCCTAAGGTAAAGCCAATGCTTTGTTCAACAGAGCAGAGAGAGGGAAAGAGCTCGAATCTCTGATGACATTGTTGAGTAACCGACCTAACCAAACCTTATATTAGGGCATTCTGTGTTATGAGAAAATAAATTCTGAAAATAAACATTGAATTAGGTTTGACTTTTGCACTGCTGGTGGGAATGCAAACTGGTGCAGCCACTCTGGAAAACAGTATGGAGGTTCCTCAAAAAATTAAAAAGTGCTACCCTATGATCTAGCAATTGCACTAGTAGGTATTTATCCAAAAGATACAAAAATGCTGAAGGGGCACATGCACCCTGATGTTTATAGCAGCACTAGCAATAATAGTCAAATTATGGAAAGAGCCCAAATGCCCATCGACTGACCTCACGAATGGATAAAGAAGATGTGATATATATATATATATATATATATATATATATATATATATGTATTGGAATAATGTTCAGCAATCAAAAAGAATGAGATCTTCTCATTTGCAACAACGTGGATGGAACTAGAATGCATTACGTTAAGAGAAATAAGTCAGACAGAGAAAGATAAATATCATGGGATTTCACTCATGTGGAATTTAGGAAATGAAACAGATGAACATAGGGGAAAGGAAGGTTAAACACGATAAAAACAGAGAGGGGGAGGCAAGCCATAAGAGACTCTTAAATACAGAGAATAAACTGAGGGCTGCTGGAGGGGTTTTTGGGTGGGGGCATGGGCTACATGGGTGGTGGGCACTTGCTGGGATGAGCACTGGGTGTCATATGTTAGTGATAAATCACTAAATTCTACTCCTGAAACCATTATTACGCTAATATGTTAACTAACTTGGATTTAAATAAAATTTTTCAAAAAGAGGTGGGTTTGGACTGAGTTTTGATTTTTTGCATGCTAAAGATAACACTGACATGGGCAGCCTTTGTCTTTCTTAAATTCCACACAGTCTGAAGGCCACAGGAGAATAAAGGAGAATGGCACCTCTCTGTTTACCAATATTCTGTCTTGTATATGTGTTGTTGTAGGAGATTTTAGTTGTTATGTTTTGAAAATGGAAACAGTTGGTGAGAAGAGTGCATTTATAGGCAGGGAAGCCAGGAATTGTGTCTTCAAGCAGACTGCATCTCAAATGCTTTACCTTTTTTTCCTTTTTTTAAGCTCTTTCTGTAAAGCACACAGTTTAGAAACATCTTCCTTTTTGTATAGTATGGTAGGCCCTTCTTATCCATGGGGAATATGTTCCAAGACCCCCAGCGGATGCCTGAAACCATGGAGAGTACTATGGATAGTCCCAGTACTAGTATACTGTTTTTTCCTACACATATAGACATACGGCAAAATTTAATTTATAAACTATGCACAGTAAGAGATTAACAACAATAGCGAATAATTACAATATACTATAATAAAACGTATGTGAATGTGGTCTCTCTCTCTCTCAGAATACTTTATGGTCCTTCGCTCACCTTTCTTCTGGTGATGATGTGAGGTGATAGAAATGCCTCTGCAAAAAGGGGGAATGGAAGAAAAAAAAAAAAAAAAAAAAAAAAGAAATGCCTCTGCAATGAGATGAAGTGAGGTGAATGACAGGCTTTGGGCTACCATTGACCTTCTGACCATCTGTCAGAAGGAGAGTCATCTGCTTAGACTTCGGTTGACCGAGGATGACTGAAACCGTGGAAAGCAAAACCGATAAGGATAAAGGGAGGCTGCTGTAATCCTTTTCAGTTCACGGTCAATTTCGTAAAATCTCAACAGCCATGAGCCATGCGGTGGAATCGTGGGGAGTGGGAGAAGGAGGCTGTAAGAAGTATAGCCTGTTCATGTTCATCACCAGCCAGTGCACGCGAGGAGACCGCACGCTAGGAACTCTCGTCAGTGAGCAGACGCTGATGGTGAATAGAAGTCAACACTCGTTCCGTCATGGAGACCCATAAAAGAGCAGAGAACTGTGGAAAGGCAGCCGCAGCATAGAACTAACTTAGAGAACAAATGAAACAAGCCCACCTTTCCCAAAATTCACGAGAGAGAGCTCACCTTTGAGGGTGAGGGAATTGCTGCCATTTGCATTGTATTTACCGAGAGTTTAAATTAAAAAAAATAATTATATTTCACACATCTTAAATTATTAACAGGCCAATGTCCCTGTTAATTTGCAGTGATCACCCTTTGTTCTCTGGGCACTTGTCAGGCTCTCCTGTTTGAGCCATGTACTTAGATTGAATGCAAATATGTACTGCTTTGTGATGTGAGCAAGAGGCAGCTGTGCATTCACATGAGTGTATTGAGTGTTATCAACAAATATTCAAAGCCTTTAGGAACGGATATTTTGAGAAGTTGATTCCTGCCTCCTTCCCCATCCTCCATCTGCCCCCTTTTAAGACCGTCTCAGATCCCTTCCCCCAGTTGTCACCAGCATGTGCTTCCAGATCTGGGATGTGCTTTCTCCTATCTTCTTTATTTTGTCAAGTTTAAATTTCAATGTTTTCGCTCTTCTGCCATCTGCTTTTTCTCCCTTTCTTTTTCATTCCCGTCTCTTCATTCCTCGTTTTTCTATTTATCCCTAATAAGAACGATATACACTTTAAGTAATACACTTAGAAGCAAATACCCACACGCTAGAATTTCCCATTAGGAGAATCTGTTGTTGGAGAGGGATTATTGTAATGAAGAAAGAGATAGAGTGGGCTTTTATTTGTTTGGTTATTCTTCTTCTCATCTTTATTGTTTGCCTTCTCTCCGGTGCTTTCTTGCTTCTTTTTCTTGTTTCAGATTTTATTGTTGTTCTTCCAGATTTTGCTCTATGTCTCTTATTACCACTTTCTCAAAACATTTGGGTGTTGCATTGGTTTGTCAGGAGTGCTGTAACAAACTACCATAAACTGACTGGATAAAACAACAGAAATTTATTGTCTCACAGCTCTGGAGGCGAGAAGTCCAAGATCAAAGGGTTGGCGGTGTTGGTTCCTTCATGGCATAGGGAGAAATCTGTTTCATGTCCCTCTCTTGTTTCTACCAGTTCTTCTGGCAGTCCTGGTATTCTTTGTCTTATAGATCCATGGCCCCAATCTTTGCTGTCATCTTCACATGGTGTTCTCCCTGTGCACATGTCTGTGTCTAAAGTTCCCGTTTATTTTTTAAATAAGCACATCAATTATATTGGATTAGGGCCCACCCTAATGAGTGCACCTTAACTTGATCATATGCAAAGACCTGATTTCCAAATAAGGTCACATTCTCAGGTATTGTGGGTTAGGATAAGTACATCTTTTGAGGGGGCACAATTCAACCCACAACAGACATCGTATGATTGGTCATATGACCAGTCTTCTATGGGGGCCCAAATACTGAGGAATATTGTGATTTCTTCTTTACATGTCAGCAATACATCAGGGATCTCTTCAGGACCATCAAACTCACAAATTCTGTTTGTTCTTGTCAGAGATGGAACTCAGATCAAGTCTTGAATTTGGTGAACACATGCACATTAAAGTAGTGTTTCTCAGGTGGTCACAGAGTTACAGTCTGGGGATAAAACCTCCCTCATTCCTTCTTATTTTTAATCCACTTAGGTATAGTGAAAGCATTAATCATATGCTTATATCACACAGAATAATTAAGCAGGAGAGTTGGGCCTTGAAGGCTACTCTCAATAATCAGCATTGTTTGTGAGTAGCCATGAAGCATTGCCTTCGATAACTTCAGTTTCCTCCTGCCAACTAGAGGTTGGCCCCATTTACAACTGGGACAGGGCACCTCATGTAGTACTGAGACATGGACCCCTAGGAGCCCATCTGGTCCGTAACCACTGCTCTGTGTAGGTGGTTGCTGAGACATCTTTTGTTTCCGTGACCCTACAGCTCCGGTAGCCCTTTTGCTGCCTCAGGGCTACCCTGGACAACCAGGAGTCTTTGTGAATCTGTCTGGCCCTGTTACCCTTAGACCCAGGACCATGTAGCCTTTTTCTCTCTTTCTGTCATCTGTGCACCTCTTTCCCCAGACCTTTTCTGGGGAAAGATGTGCACATTCTTCTCCCAAGAGCACACTGAATTCTTGCCTCTTATCATCTGTCTTTTTTCATCTCTTTCTTTCCCTCTCTCTCTTTCTCTCCACCAACCCCCCGCCCCGCCCCCGCCTTATCCCCTCCTTAGCTTTGGAGAAATCTTTTTCTTATCTGGAATGGGAGTGGACATTGAGGCCTTGTCTATAAGCAAGTCCAAATTCCTCAAGGGCTTGGGGCTTGGGGAACACAGGACACAGCCTGCCAGGCCATTTGTGCTTTCTGCCTGTCACATGCTTCTCCATAGACAATGTAGAGAAAATGGATTGTTTGCCTGAAGAGAGGAGGTAGGAAAAGGGGAAATGGCATGATAAAAAATCACGTCTCCAAAGCAATTATATCAAAGAAATAAGAAGGGCTCTTCATTTTGCTGGGAAATGTGCTTTTTGAACATATTCCACTTGTAGTGATTTAGAAGTATTTTTTAAGGAAGGGTGTGCTAAACAGGGCCTTAACATCTTTAATCTTTTTTAGTATTACTATATTTGTATGGTAAATGTATGCTAGATTTGGGATATATAATTGCTTGGCTGTATTCAATAGTAATGTTCAACATGGCACACAAAGCTGTTATTTTTAGCATCCTGAATAAAAATGTTTTCTCTTCTTAGACTGTAGCCTTCCCTGTCACATCCATTCAAATTAACCCTGATACATTATTGATGTATCCTCAATACTCAGTTTCTATACATAATTTTAACCAGTAAACATTTTTAAGACCTAAGATGCTTAATTTTATAACTGTGGAACTTCGAGGTATTTAGTATCGCCTGCTTTCCAACCCCCCGAGTCCTCCTTTTCTTTTTCTTTAAATGTTTTAAAAAGTTTATTTATTTATTTATTTATTTATTTATTTATTTATTTATTTTGAGAGGGAGAGAGAGCACAAACAGGGGAGGGCAGAGAGAAGGAGAGAGAGAATCCCAAGCAGGCTCCGCATTATCAATCCAGAGCCCAATGTGGGGCTCAAACTCATGAACTGTGAGATCATGACCTGAGCCGAGATCAAGAGTTGGACACTTAACCAACTGCACCAGTCAGGTGCCCCAATTCTCCTTTTCTAAAGCTATGGGCACAGGACCCCAAAACAGCCCTATGCTGGTCTCTAGGACTACTTCTGACCTCAAAATAGGGGGAACTTAAGATTCTTATGCCCACCCTGTTAGGTGAATTTCCAAGTGGCTCCTGGGTTGCCCATGACCTTGTGCTCCAAGCTCATCAGCTAGGCTTTTGAGGTGCTTCTGAGACACAGACCGACTGTGCCCCAGTTCTGGTGCTGATCAAGCACCTCTCGACAACAGATCTAGAATTACTGTTCTCCCAAAACTGAGTCATAGGATGGCTGGCAGGGAGAATGGGACTTTCCAGCTTCAGACAGTCTTCTCCCAGGTTAATCATATGCCCACACATCTAGATTCCTCTGACTCTTATCCTCCGATCTCCTAGGCTAGAGCTCTATTTACTGAACACTATGGTAGTCACACTTCTCTCACTCTTTCCCACATGGCACACACCAATTAAAGCAACGTTTTCTCTTAAGAACTCACCCCTATTTGGCTTATATATCAAATCCTTTGCCTTAGCAGGGCGCCCTGTGTAAGCAGTGCCTAGTACTAAATATTTCAGCTGTTGGAGATAGATGTCCTCCCCACATCTACTAGAAGGCAGCTTGGCCCTATGTCTCCATGCAATAGTCTAGCCCAGAGTCAGATGTTAAATGTGTGTGTGTGTGTGCAATATATATATATATATATATATATATATATATTGCACACACCCACCCGGCTATTCAGGGCAACCCTGGAATTAGATGTGGAGTGTTTCCCCCCCTCAGCTATACTGAGACCTCTTGAGAGAATTTTGTTCCTTCTTGAGGACTCCATTCTTCCACTTGAAAAAAGGACAATTATAGCTGCCCTTTCATGAGTGTTATGGACAGAAATGATGGTTATAAAGAGATTTTCCTCGAACTGTTAACATGGTTGCTTCTGAAGAGTAGAATTGTGTGTATATGAAGGGAGATCGCTTTCAATTTTATTATTCAATTTATTTAATTATACATAATGAGAAAATACTACTTCATCATTATCATCATCATCATTGACAACAACATCATTATAGTAAAAAATAGAGAAAAATGAGTTTGAAGGCTAATTCAGGCCAGAAGCCAGAGTCTCTTGCTTCCATGCTTGGACAATTTTAAGGGCTCTCTGATGCTTTACTGTAGAGGACTGACTTCTGATCTTTTCTGGTAACATTTCGACTTTCCAGTAGGTCCTCTGTAGAAATATCACTAGGGTGGAAAAGAGAGACAGCTTAACAGAAAGAGGGCATTCTGAAAACGGCTGTGGAATCTGAGGAGAACATGGGTCGGGATTGCGAGACTGAGGTCTGCCAGAAATGACAGCTTAGGCCTTTTGATCATGGGTTCCCCTGTGAGCTGTTCAGCTGTGCTTCTCTAGCTTCTCATGCTCCTGCTGCTCCAAATCCTGTTGCTCCTTGGTAGAAAATCTGTCCCATTCTAAGGGGGGACCACTACATGCTCTCAACATCCATTAAGTACCACCTGAGTGGTTACATCACTGCTCTCAAGATCAGCGTGAGTCCTGTGGCTGAAGGAGGCTTTCTCACCATCTGTAAGAAAGCTAGCTGCCATCTTCCATCTGTCATTACAGACTTCAGGGTGCTTGGCAGAAGGCACAGAGCCATCAACGCTGGAATCATCAGACTTGCATTCAAATATTAGCTTGCAACTTAAAGGCTAAGTATTCATGGACTAGATATCAAACCAAACTATGCATCCTTTTTCTTTGTCTGTAAAAGGAATACAATTATAATTCCAACTCCGTAGGGTTGTTATGAGCATTGAATGAGATTATGCATGTAAAGGATTTAGCAGAGTGACTGGCACATTATAAATCCTCTTGAAAAGTGAGGATTATTGTGCTACTGTTGTCATGTTCCTAAGAGACAAATATTTAGTAACTGAACAAGAGGGTGGTATTATCCCGTATCTTCATTACTTCCTGGCTAGAGTACCCGTGTGGTGCCTTTTCTCTAATATTTGGTGGCTTCTCATTTAAGCAGATTCATTGTTATCCTTAAAGATACGATTATTTCAGAACAATGTCTCTTTGGTCTTCAAGGTGCCCTGTTTTGGGGATTGAATCATGCCACTGGAAATTTTCTCCACAGCCAGCTAAACATCACACCAGAGTTGGACTATGCCTTGCTGAACCATCACTCTTGACAAAGGTGTTCCAACGATGGTGTTTTTCCCAGGCACATAGGACATTCCAGGTGCCACCTTTTTAGCATATGCCTCCCATTTTCAGAATGGCTCAGGTAGAAAGTTAAAGGAAACGATGAAGTCAGTTAGTCCAGAGAAGCAATTCATATGTCAAGGAGCTATTTCATATATTCAGCATTTATGAATTGAGAATTTAATATGTACCAGGCACCATAGTGGGGTTGGGCATAGAGAGGTGAATGAAGTAGGCATGATGCCTGCCCCTTGTGGAGCTCACTGTTGGGTGGGTGTGGGAATCAGGTGTGTAAGCTAACAAGGAGGGAAACAAATGCATAAATAGGTAATTATAAAGTGAGCACATCTAACAAAAGGAAACAAACAGCTAGCTGTCATAAGGAACAATGGGGTAGGGATCAGAGAAAGCCTGTTTTAATCAGCAATAGTTAACCGAAATTTTGAGGATAAGGAGATTTCATCAAAGAGCATTCTAGAGAGAGAAAATAGCAAAAACAATGGCTCCAAGGCAGTGTAACTTCAGCTGGTCCAAGGAATTAAAAAGGAGGCAGTTTGGGTAGAGTGTAGTGAGATGGGAAGAGTGAGTCAATAAGATGGACAATATAAACAGAGGGCAAGATCAAGCATGGTCTTGTGGACTGCAGCATCTAGTGTGAACATTTCCAAAACGGAAATGGAGAATGGATTAAAGGAAAGTCAAAGAAAAAACTTCCCTCTCCCTCTCCCTTCCCTTCCCTTCCCTTCCCTTCCCTTCCCTTCCCTTCCCTCTCCCTTCCCTTCCCTTCCCTTCCCTTCCCTTCCCTTCCCTTCCCTTCCCTTCCCTTCCCTTCCTTTTCTAAATATTTGACAAGTGCTTACTATGTGTCAGTATTATTCTAGTTACTGGAGATACCGAGCTAAACAAAGAGATAGAAATTTAGCCTTGGTGTTTCAAACATTCTATTCAGGAGGCTGTAGTCCAGTGTAGAGGAGTGAGGACCAGTTGAAGGAGTGGCAGCGAAGACGGACAGAAGCAGAAGAGTTTTACATCCCTCCTTTCACCCCACACATCAGCTGGCAATGCCAACATTTCACCTAGCTCCCGACTCAGGTATCATGGAAAACCATTCCTTTAGCTCTCCTGCCTGACCTCTCCCCTACCCCACTGTCATCTGACTCCATGTCTCATTTCCAGAAAATGATGATGATGAGAAAAGCAAGAGAAACAGCCTGAAAGTACAAAATCAATATATGAATTAGAACATGAATCAAATGAACGGAAGGAAATGTTTGGGGAGAATGAATGAGGGCAGAGTGCCAGCATCAATGTGCCCCCTGTAAGAAGAATGGATCATGTCTTAGGGAAAGGATGGTTAACCCGGTTCACTTGAAGAGATTAGGTATAGGATTTTATAAACTCAAGTTCCCCATCAACTTCTTGGTTCTGACACTGAGGGAGGATTGAATCTTGGGGCCTCTACCTTAAATTTAAAGAAAATAGCATGCATTTGAAGAAGCCATTGTAACCTAGAATCTAGGTTCTGGAAAGACAAAAAAGGGGCATTTCCTCATAGATTTTCTCTGTTATAGCCGCTAGGGGCTCTTGAGCATTTAATACTATGTCTAGTCTGTATTGAAATGTACTGTAAGTATAAAATACTCACTGGATTTTGATGACTAAGTACAAAGATAAGAATATAAAATCTCTTGTTCAATAATTTTTATATTGGTTATATGTTGAAATATTCTAGAAATTGGGATAAGGAAAATATATTATTAAAATTAACTTCACCTATCCCATTTACTGTTTTAAAATATGACTACTAAAAACTTTATCTATGTAACTCTCATATTTCTATTGGATAGCGCTGCTCTAGATAATAATAGTAACTAATGCTTATTGACACCAATGTGTTCCAGACACTGTTCTAAGCATGTCACATGTAATTTCTAATTTTTATCCTCACAGCAAAATGTAAAGGTACATACTAACATAGCTCCATTTCTACAAATAAAGAAAAGAAGGCGTAGCTAGATTAAGTAAATTTTCTAAGCTCCTATGAGTAGATAGTGGCAGAGCTGGGACTCAAGCCCAGCCAAGCTAGCTCCAGAGCTCACATTCATTCATCCTATTACCCTTCTTCTTGGTGCTGAGGTGAGAGTTGCTTCAGAAGCTTATATGGAGCGGGGCAGTTATAACAAGGTCAACAATGACTTTATGCTTTTTTTGTACTGATTAGCAATTCTAGACTATAAGAAACAAAGACACACTCATATTGCCTGAGTTGATGGGGACTTATTATAAGGATAGAGAAGTAAGCAAAGGGTTCTACCAATGACAACATCAGGTGTCATGGAGAACTGGAAAGTTATTCAGGATACCATAGTGATTCCGGTGTAAGAAACAATTCCTAGACAGCCATTCTTGGGTCGTGCCTTCTCTCTGCCTTTGTCTGAATCTGTTATTGACTTGCTGCCTCATGCTTCTATTTACTTAAGACTACTAACTGCCTTTTCTCAACATACTTATCATTTGCTTCTATACCTCTTTGTTGTCTCTAAGATTTGAATTCTGAGTTCCAGTCAGAACTCAGACAACCAGACTGGCTGGATTGGACACTTCCTAACCCAGAATGGTTCTAGCAAGCATAATTTTCTGCCAGACTCCCTTTGGTTACTGGCCTTCATTATGTTTAGCTCTGTTTGGGACTGCAGCCATCACTGATTGGCTATAGACAGCGTTACAAGACCCATGTAATGACGTGATAACAAGGTTTTTGGTTACGTTACCTCCATTCATTCATTTACCAAACATTCACTGATTGTCTCCTATGTGCAGGTACTGTTCTTGACTTTTGGAATTCATCAGTGGGGAAAAAAAGGCAAAGATCCCTGCTCTCATGGAGGTTACATTCTAGCTGAGAGAGGTAGACAATAACTAAGAAGCATAATAAGTACAACATTTGTTAGACTACGGTAAGGACTATGGAGAAGGAAATAGTGGAGGGTAAAGGGATTAAGAGTGTTGCTGAAGGGAAGCAGTTTGCATCATGTGATTAGGGTGGGCCTCAACGAGAAGGTGAGCTACGCACAAAGCCATGAAGGAAGAGAGGAAGTTAGCTAAGAAGGAACTGGGGGCAGAGCATTCGGGCAGATGGAGCAGTTAAAGCAAAGGCCTGAAGCCTGGCATGTTTGAAGAACAAGGAGGCTAGAATGGCTGGAGCAGAATGAGGAAGAGGAAGGAAGTAGGGGATGCAATCAGAGTGGTCAGATCAGGTTGCAGTTTGTATCCCTTTGCAAGGATTATGCCTTTTACTCCAAAGGAACAGGAGTCATCATCACAGGTTTTAACAGAACAGTGCCATGAACTGACTCACCTCTAAGCATACACTGGATGCTGGGTTGCAAGCAGAGTGTCAGGAGGCAAGCATGAAAGCAGGGCTCTGGTTAGCAGACTATTGCAATGTTCCAGACAAGAAATGATGATTACTTGTGCCTGCGTTATAGGAATAGAGGTGGTGAAAAGTGGCTAATTCTTGGTATATGTTAAGCTAGAACCAAAGGATTTGCTCATAGCTTGGATGTGTGGCATGAAAGAAAGTGTAAAGGCAAAGATAACTCCAAGGTTTTGGACCCGAGCAATTGGTAGGATGGAGTTACCATGCACAAAGATGAGGAAGGTTGTAGGTACAACAGATATTGGGGTATCGGAAAGATCAAGTTCAGTTTGGCCACACTGAGTTTGATACGAATGCAGGCATTCAAGTGCGCATGCTGGGCAAGCAGTTGGATATATGAGGCTGGTGTTTACATGGGAGTTTTGAGTTTATAATATGCATTTGACAACTATCAGAATGTAGACCATATTTACAGCTGTGAGACTCGATGAGCTCATCCAATTAGTCAAGGTACATAGAACACAGAAAAGGGCCAAGGACTGAACCCTGGGGTATTCCAACATCAAGGCTTGTTTAGGAGAACAAAGTCCAGCAAAGGACACAGAGAAGTCACTGGTGACCTAGAAGAAAAATGGAAAGTGTAGTATCCTGGCAGCCAAATGAAGAGAATGGTTTAAGAAGGAAACAGCGAGAAACCACAATAGGTAAAGCAAGAAAAGCAGAGAACGAACCACTGGATGAACACGTGGAGGTCACTGGTGCCTTTGGTAAGGGCAGTTTCTGTGGAGCAGGGTAGTGGTGGATGCTGGCTGGAGCGACTTGCAGAGATAATGAGGAGAGAGGAATGAGAGACGGAGAGCACAGATATCTTCTAAGGATATCTACTACAGAGGGGGAGCAAAGGAATCAGGTGTGAGTTGGTGGGGGAAGTGGAGTCAAGAGGTTTTACTTGGCCTTTCCTTTTTTAAAATGAGAGAGGGGCTTACATGTCAGCATGCTAATGGGAATGGTTTGGCAGGGAGTGAAAAATGGAGAATAGAGAAGGGAAGGAATTCAGGAGTGAAGTCCTGGAACTGATGGCAGGGGTGGGATCTGGAACCCACGTGGAGGGGGTGATTTTAGATAGCAACACGAGAAGTTGATCCAATAACAGCTGGCGTGGTGGGAGATAAGCTGGGGGAGCCTGTGGAAGGTCACTTCTGAGTGGAGTGTAAGAAGTGGAAGGTAATGTCAAGAGTTGAGAGTAGGATAGTGGAGTTGTGGGTTTCAGTAGATAAGAAAAGGTTTGGAATAATCTAGGAAAATGGGAAAGTGAATGGATTCTAGATAGTGATGGGATTCCTTAGATAGCAAAGCCAGACCTCTAAGGACAATAAGTGACTGTTGTTTTTTTGTGTGTTATTTATTTATTTATTGTAAATATTTTTTAGTGTTTATCTGTTGTTGAGAGAGAGAGAGAGAGGGAGACACAGAATCCGAAGCAGGCTCCAGGCTCCCAGCTGTCAGCACAGAACCTAATAAGGGGCTTGAACTCCTGAACCGTGAGATCAGGACCTGAGCCACAGTCAGATGCTTAATTGGCTGAGCTACTCAGGCACCTCTGTTTTTTTGTTTTTTGTTTTTTGTTTTTTTAATGGAATGAAATTTACCATCTACTTGTTTGAAATGAGTCAAATGCTGGCCAGGTGTGGCTGTTGGCAAAGGGGAAGAAAGGAGATAGTTTTTCAAAAGCTGAGCCAGAGCTGGGCATCAGTGATTAAAATGAGCAAGTAATTCATCTCCTTTATTATGTGTCTGGTAAATTATTTCTTAAATTTTTTTTTCAAAATTTATTTTTGAGAGACAGAGCGCAAGCAGGGGAGGGGCAGAGAGAGAGAGAGACACAGAATCCGAAGCAGGCTCCAGGCTCTGAGCTGACAGCACAGAGCCTGACGTGGGGCTCAAACCCATAAACTGCAAGATCATGACCTGAGCAGATCAGACGCTTAACTGACTGAGCCACCCAGGTGCCCTAAATGTCTGGTAAACTCTTAACTGGCTCTGAGAGAGAGAAAGAGAGAGAGAGAGAGAGAGAGGAGAGAGAGAAGAGATGACATACAACCATGTCAGAATTTGGAGACCAGGAAAAATGTCATTCTTCAGGACCGAGCATCCTGGCTGTGACCCGGTGGATTATTGAAATAGATGAACAGCTCCCTAACTTATCACAGTGTGAAATGAAAAAGCTCTCCAAATGTTCCGCCTGTAGGTCTGTCATATTAAACTTTATTTCCAAGTTTGGAATCTCCATAGCCTCTAAATAAGAGAAGAAAAAAATTAAGAAGAAAACAGAGCCAGGGTGAAAAGTGATGAGGACAGCATGATGAGGATGGGGTTTTGGCTGTCTACCCATCTTGGAGGGAAACCTGATAAACCAGAACCTCTCCACGATGTGTTCCAGAGGGCTTAACTATGAATATAAGACACACATTCATACACTATGAATATTAGTAATATCAGAGGACTGGATGTTATCAGGAAAACCCACTCTAATTCTCTCTAGAGAAAATAGATGTGATTATCAAGTTCCATTTACTTTTGGGACTTAGTAAAGTCATATTAGTGGGCTTCTGTGATGCAATGTCTTTAGCAAAATTCTGAAGCTGAATGTATCATTACATATCTCACACCTCAGTCTTTAGATTTTTTAAACTCTTTTGTTAAAATGAATGAAAATGGATATTTTGGGGAGCAAATTCTTTAGTCTCTTTACTCCTGCTCCTATAATCTTGTGCTTAGACCAAGAACTGGGGAACCATGAACCCCTTCTGGGCTGTAAGACCCTTCACCTGGGTCTCAACAGTCTGGCTCACAAAGTGTGGAGCTGCTGGTTGTATTCTGCTCTGTACTGCTTAGAAAACCATCTGAATTTCCTTCTTCCAGAGCAACGGTACGGGCCAACATATATAGAGTCTGCACCTTTGTTATTTATCTGTTCTAAATAAATCAAAAACATGGAAACTGTCAGCTAATCAACAGAATAGAATATTTACCAGTCAAAAATGTGTTCGTGACCTCAGATTTGACCTCCCCAGCATACTGTGCCTATCAAAGCCTCAGTGAAACAAAGGATAGACCAGAAGGACATTCTATTCCTTGAGCATGCATTATACTGCTGAGATTGATCAGGAACTCAAAATAAAGAGAAAGAGACATCAGGAAGGCAAGTTTCCTATCCCCCTCCCTCCAAAGAATCCATCTTTAAATTCAACTGGTATGTATTGAGCACCCATCAAGTATTGTTTCTTTAGTTTGATCTGGCTTTTAGACAATGGTTAGTGAGAGGACCATTAGTAGGTTTAACATGGTTTAGAGGATTGCTTCCCAGGACTGGAAAAAGATGGACATTTATACATTGATTAGCATTATCTACCCATAAATTGAATAGGTGGTGACAGAAAAAGCCACAACTCTTCCATAATTACTTACCCAGGGTCTAAAATTTCCACTAGTAAGAAAAAAAAATCCACATACTCGAGCTAGTGTCCTGAACTACTCATGAATCCTTCTACAAGTGTAAATGTCTTTAGAAGAACAGATAACTCTATTTTCACCATTTAGACTTTGGTGATAGATGAGTTTCTCAGACAATTTCTTATTATTGTTCTGGAAAGTGAAGACACAGATCATGAAGGAATAGAACACTACAACCTGACAATCTTTTTGCAGGATACCATGGGCTGACCAAGGGATAGCCTCATAGCAGAAGGGTTGGGGAAGCCACCTGGCTGCACTGAGGTTGTTTAAGTCAGAGAGAGACCACTGTGAAAGCAATGAGGAGTTGTGTGGACAGACTTGACATGCCCTAACAATCAACTTTTAATTACTCAACAATTTTCCCTAGGGCTACTCCTTGCTTCGAATCAGTCTAGTTCTTCCTAACAGACTTTTGGGATTGTCAGAGCAACGTTCAACACTTAGTTTACTGTGGTGTAAAGAACAGTGACCTAGGACCTTAGAAACAGTCAAGATTAAGCTTCGTCTTTACTACTTAATGCCCGCCTTCAGGCAAATCATTAACCTCATGGATCCTCAGGTCTCACCTATATAAAGAAATAGTACACGAATAGACATTTTTTCCAAAGAAGACATACAGATGGCTAACAGACACATGAAAAGATACTCAACATCACTCATCATCAAGGAAATACAAATGAAAACCACAATGAGATACCACCTCACACCTGTCAGAATGGCTAAAATTAGTAAGACAGGAAACAACAGATGTTGGAGAGGATGGGAGGATTACACTGTTGTTGCTAATGCAAATTGATGCAGCCATCCTGAAAATAGTATGGAGGCTCCTCAAAAAGTTAAAAATAGAACTAGCCTACGACCTAGCAATAGTATCACTAGGTATTTACCCAAAGGATACAAAAATACTGATGTGAAGGGGCACTTGCACCCTGAGGTTTATAGCGGCATTACCAACAATAGCCAAATTATGGCTATTAACTGATGAATGGATAAAGAAAATGTGGCATATATATACATAGGTATATGTGTGTGTGTGTGTGTGTGTGTGTGTGTGTGTGTGTGTATGATATCTTGCCCTTTGCAACTAGAGTGTATTATGCTAAGCGAAATAAGTCAGAGAAAGACAAATACCATATGATTTCACTCATATGTGGAATTTAAGAAACAAAACAGATGAATATAGGGGAAGGAAGAATAAAAAAGAAAGGGAGGAAAACCATAAGAGGCTATTAACTATAGAGAACAAACTGAAAGTTGATGGAGGGAGGTAGATTTGGTATGGGCTAAATAGGTGATGAGTGTTAAAAGGGCACTTATGATGAACACTGGGTGTTATATGTAAGTGAGGAATCACTAAATTCTACTCCTGAAACGAGTATTACACTGTATGTTGACTAACTTGAATTTAAATAAAAACTTGAGAAAAAAAAAAGAGTACAAGTCCTTGACATTGGAGCAGGATACCTCATGAGCCTTTTTAAATGATCTCATTTGGAAATATTTTTCTATCATATCTTTACCTCTTAAATTTTAATAAATTGGAACAGTAAAATGTTTGACAGACATATTTCTAATATTTAATTAACATACAATATAATTTGATAAGTTTTGATATATGTATATACCTGTGAAATCATTGCCAGCACTACAGCCAAGATAATAAACATATCTATTACCCCCAAAGTTTTCTTTTTTTAAAATGTGTATTTATTTATTTTGAGAGAGAGGGAGAGCAAGAAGGGGAGGGAGAGAGAGAATCTCAAACAGGGATTCTCAAGCCCCTGAAGTGGGGCTCAGTTCCACGAACCATTAGATCATGACCTGAGCTGAAATCAAGAGTTGGATGCTTAACCGACTAAGCCACCCAGGTGCCCCCCACCACAAAGTTTTCTTAAACCTCTTCATAATCTCTTTATCCCAATTTTGGCCCCCATCCTCCACTCCACCCACATATCATTAAATTTAAGTTACCTTTCAAATCAAAATAGCCCATTTTGGCATCAAGTAGACAAGTTGTATCAGGATATGGATGTTGAGCAATTGGCCATATTCACTCGGGTTTTTTTATAATGTTTATTTATTTTTGAGAGAATGCAAGCAGGGGAGGGGCAGAGGGAGGGAAAAGAGGATCCTGAAGTGGGGTCTGCGCTGACAGGCTGACAGCAGCTAGCCTGATGTGGGGCTTGAACTCATGAACCATGAGATCATGACCTGAGCTGAAGTTGGATGCTCAACCGACTAAGCCACCCAGCTGCCCCTAAATTCACTCAGTTTTTAAGAACTTCTTGGCCACATTAGATTGCCATAGCACAAACAGTTCAAATATATAACTGAAAATTCAAACTTAATCTATGTGATATATTTTCAATGCTGCTTGTGACTACCTAGTCACCACTGACTAAATCTAGACATGTTGATTGCCTATCTATTACTCACTTCCTGGGCTGTTTTCAGGACCAATGCAGTAATGTGTGTGAAAGTTCCTCACAAACTATAATGTATTACACTTACAAAAGGTGTCATTTTTATTGTGAAGGTCACTGCTTTTCCCATGTGGCTCCAGAAGTGCCATGCATATGAATCTTTTGAAGCACATAGTATTTTCCATTTTGGAGGTAAGTAAGACAGAGCCCTTTAATTGCAAGACATCTTACATCTTGGAGGTAAGACAAAATCCTTGAAATACATTAATTGTATTTCAAGGGCTTCTCCCGGACCTAAGATAGTAATACATACATAGTACAGAAATCCTTCCTCAACCATTGGCGTTCAGATTCTGAAACCTCTTATAGTAGGATAATTCATGGTTGAGGAATCAAGGGGAAAAAGATTAGGGGACTGAAGATTTACCTGAGGGCAGAGAGGAGAATGTCAAAGACCTTAAAACAATAGGAAAATAGCTCTTAAAATAGTAATAACAAATACTGTACATTTCAGTGAAGCTTTCATGCAGAGATGACTTTCTGAGAGGATGCATGGGTGAGAGAAGGGAAGGGAGCTGGAGCATAATTGGAAAGAAGAATCATTGGCACCTTCCTCCTCCATCTCCTGAAGAGAGATGAGAGTCTCCTTGGAGACTCCATGGTCTGTTCTGGAAGGTGAATCCTGTGCTTGTGGCTTTGGCAGGAGGCCTGTGGCTCTCCACCAGCAGGAAAGATGCCGTGTGAAGAGCTTCAGACTCCTGAGTGAGCTTTCTCCTCCTTTGTGAAGAAAATGTATCAGGCAGGCTAAGTAGTCTATTTAGAAGAACTCTTTGCTTGTTATCAGTTAAGGTCAATTCCTCAAACTCATTCCTTTTGGCTTTTGCTTTTACACGTGTTCAAAGAGGAGTCTTTAAAGGCTAAGTTTTAATCAATTGATTTCTTTGAAAGGTGTCTTCTTTCTTCAGAAGGTTTTTCCAGTATTCTCTGAGAAATATGTGTCAGCTTGCTTTGCTAGTCACTGAGAAGGACTGGGTGATGGGTAGACATCTCTAAATGAGGGCCTCCTCCCGCACTGTGTCTGTATTGTTACTCAAAGTTAGCAGGTCGAGGTGACAAAGGAAGCAATTTAAAGTCCCTTGGTCAGAAAGAGTCACTTCCAGTACTTATAAAATAATAATAGAGCATTTTTTTCAGCACTTCCTATGTACCAAGCCCTCCGCTAAATGCTTTTGTGTATTATCTCTTTGAATACTTATATCTGCTGAAGGAGACAGTTATTGCGTTTTTCCCAAGAAGGGGAATGGCAGAGGAGAAACGTAACTTGCCCAGGATTATGTGCTACATGGCAGAGTAGAACTACGTAACCAGCATTGTGGTTCCAGACCCTTCGTCCCTAAACCCTCTATCAGGCTGCCTCCTTAGGTATCATTATTCAACACCTCTCCCTGTGATCACAACACCACCTTGATCTTACTCCCCAACTGTGCCTGGTAGCAGCATCTCACAAAACTACTACAGCTTCATGGAGTATTACACAGAGTTATCTGTATTCTTGAGAGGGCACAAAAATAATCTATGGTCTAGGGACAGACACATAGAAGAATAAGAGTAGAGGTAAGAGCCCCATAGACCTATCTGGTTTCATAATATTCTTTCCTAAAACAACTTTACGTTGACTTAGGGTGACTTTTGTGAGATAATCCATAATTCAAGTGGTTGTAGAAAAGTCATGCCGAAGTAAGTCTGTAAAAAACTCTAAACTTCTTTAACAGAATAGCAGACTATTTTTTTTTTTATCTGTTACTTATAGGGCCTGCCCTGCTTAGTAACTGCTGATTATTTGAGGAGAAGGAGCACCAGTTAAATAATCTAATGTAGGATCTGCCACTTTTTACAGTTGACCTTGGTCCCACTTAGCCCTGTCCTAGGTCACAGAGTAATAAGAATAATAGCTTTACTCTTGGCTTCACATCACATCTGTCCTTGTTTTATGGCTTTTGCCTCACTTTTTTTCTTATTAACCTTGTCATACTTTACACTCCATATTAAGCCTCTGGAACCCATTCCTTCACAAGGTGAGTGAATAAATAAACTTTGTTTCATAGCTTTTTTGGAGAGTAAATGAGATAATAAGAAAATAGTTTTGAAACAGTAAAATGCTATATAAATGGCAGCTTATTGTCATTCCTCCCTGCCTGAGTATCTTTTCCTTCAACTGTGCCTAATATGTTTTCTTTCTTTTTCCCAAATATTCTATGAGACTTGTTCAGGTTCTGGGTACATGTTGTTTGTTCTATGATATAAACCAATTATTTGGTTTCGTGTGTGTGTGTTGACGTGCGTGTTTCCTTGACCTCCCCCCAATATTATAGTAATTTTTTCTGGGGGTTCTTCCTTCCTTAACCCCTCATCTGTCATAATCTACCTGATCCTTGGATCTTCTCATTTTGCTTTCATAAAAGGGGAAAGATCAGAGCTGTTTGATGATATTTTAACCATTTTATCTCCATTCATTCATAGAAAAGGAACCATTACTTATTTTCTATGATCAGAATATAATCAGATTTTTCACCCTTTGGCAATTCAATATTGTTGGGAACTCATTCTGTTTATGGGTCCTTCACAGGAGAATGCATCTCTGTCAGTGCAATTTTTTGAGAAGAGAAACACACAGGGCAATATAGGCTGAGAAAGTACACCCCTCGGCACTACTTTGCTCTTTATCATTAATGATTTTCCAGGGTGAAGTAACATATTATACCATTAAAGTCTCAAAGGAAATGAACAGAAGGGTCATTCCTCATACAGGCTAGGAAACTGAGCTTATTCTATTACATCCTTTGTGGTAAAATGCCTTCAAATGATACAAATTGTTATAATTTTATTTTGTATTTTCTTAATAAACATGAGGACTCTTCTTAAATAGCATTCTAAGAACCTTGCGGGTAGATACTATTATTAACTAATAATAAAATGTAGTATGAATGAAATCAATATACCTGAATTTAGTAAGAAAACCAAACTGAGGAGTTTCTAAATGAAATTTTAAGTTATCTATAAACGTATCCCCTTGCAATGATTCAAACATAAGAAGAAGATATGCAAGCAGGAAAGAACAATGCTGGGAAAATATTCAAAATTGTAACTGTGGATGCTCCCCTAAAGTATCTGAGCTGCCTTATTACTTGACAATTTCAAGATAGTGTCTGCGCCTTTCTGTCAAGGCCACAGTCAATATGTCGGCTTAAATCTCTTTTTAATGGAGTGATAGGAATCTGGTTCTCAAGGGTTTAAGAGGATTCACTTCTATCACGTGTTCATATTCACCTAGGTTAATTGATGTTTAGCCAAAGCTAATCTCATTAATAGAATTGTTCAACCCCGTGTAACAAGAGGACACTGAAGACGTGTAGAGAGCTGTGGAGCTTGAACAGCCGCTGGCCTCACCTGAATGCCTTGGTTTTAGAGGGTGTTCATTACAGAGAGGTATTCTGGCTCCACCTTACCCTCTGGCTTATGTTCTTCTCTCTCTCTTTAAGAGGGTCCTGTGGAGGGGCGCCTGGGTGGCTCAGTTGGTTGAGTGTCAGACTTTGGCTCAGATCTCGTGGTTCATGAGCTCAAGCCCCACATTGGGCTCACTGCTGTCAGCACAGAGTCTGCTTGGGATCCTCTGTCCCCCTCTCTCTCTGCCTTGTTCTCTCTTTCTCTCTGCCCCTCCCCTGGTCATTCTCTGTCTCTCTCTCAAAATAAATAAACGTAAAAAAAACCCCAGAAAGATGGTCCTGTGAATGATGGTCTTGTGAATGGCAAGAGTCACAGGCAGGGAGTGAGAACATGTCCATCACCGGTGGATGACACGCTAGAGGCACAATGGGCACCTGCCCATCTGCCCACCCTTTCAGGATGTCAGGGACACAACACCCACAAAGGAAGCACGGACCTTGACTTTATTTCACGTTGCCCCAGTTTGGTGGGCCAACCTTGGTATAAAAAGAGGCATCCTTACTGAGGGCACAAGGTGAAACTGGAAGCCTTCCCTCCTACTAGCTCTGTGACCCTGTAGGAATTTGATCTTTAAACTTTCATTTCCTCCTCTGTACAATGCAGATGCAAATAGCATTAACTCCTAGGATTGCAGTAAGAAGTAAATGAAAGAATTAACTAAGACCCTTAGCAGAGTAGAGTGCCTGTTTTTCAGAAAAAATTCACAAATGGAAGTTGTTATTTATGATGATGAGATGATGATGATGATGACGATTACTATTACTATATAATTTGAACATTCTTTTTTGCCTCTTTTCGTGTGTGGTCCCACCCAGTGATGGGATATTGCCCTGAGGATCTGACCGTGCCCAGTGGAGAGTGTGAATCTAAGGGGGAGAAGAGGCTGGCTGGAAAGTCAAAGGTTGGAAATCCATGAAGTTGGCAGGAAGAACACAGTGTCATAGGACGGGGAGCCTGAGAAGCTCCCTGCCTCCCAGGCCTGGGGGAATCAGTCACGCAAAGTGCTCTGTGCCTTTTCGGGAATATCTCACAGGGGGTGGGTCTCTTTCTGTTCACTGACGTGAACCTCTTGGGTGTTTCTCGGCAAGGACACAATCACGGCCCCCACCCCTCTTACCCAAAGCTCTTTGCTGAATTATATGCTATAAGCATTATAATCATATTAAGTATTTTACTTGTGAGACTATGCTATTGTACATATAATAATAATAATAATAATAATAATAATAATAATAATAATAAATCTGGCTTAATGTTTATTATGCCCACAGGGTACCTAATGCCTTAGCAAACCTCTCCTCTTCCATTGTACTTTCTGCTTTGTCCTTCCTTAATTTTTTGAAGCAGGTAGTTGTATTAAGGACTCTGGAATTACTTAGAAATTTAATTTTTTTTAAACACATTCAGAAGCTTATAGCTGATGACACTGAGTGAATAATTTTTTTCTGAAAATTCAGGGTCTGCCATGGAATTGAGTAATAGATAACAATGGAGATAAATGCATGTAGATAAATGCAGTAGAAACCTCTTGGAGGGAAGCAGGATCTATGTGAATTAATGATTGCTCCTTTTCTGCTCACTGCCTTCCCAAATGAAGAACTTCGTCTCCCCTTTTGTAAAACATGAACCTGACCCCTGAGTGACTGATAGGAACAGGAGGGGCCCCTGGGAGGAAGGGGGGGACTCAAAAGATTTAGTCTCTCCAAGGCACTGACTCATGTGAGAGCAGAGATGTGCTGCAAAAGCGAACAAACGAAGCCGGTGAGAGGAGACAGAATGACACAGACGTAAACATGAGAGCAGAGATGAGAGGGGGAACGTGTCAAGACATCTTCCTAGTTCCTGGTTCTCATTCCTTTCTCGGTCTGGCAGCATTCAAATCTGCTCAGAGATTTTGTGATACACCGCTGAGTTCAAATCATCAATTCATTTTTTTTTTTTTTTTTTTTTTGCTTAAGCTAGCTTGAATTATTAATTCTATTTCTATTATTTGCTGCCAGAGCTGCCTTGATGAATTGAGCAAATATTCCAGGTATACTTCCATGACCACTGGTGTTGGCTCTGGTGGGAGTGAGGGTGGGGTGGGTGGGGAATAGGTCTCTCTCCTGCCCCGTATTGGGCTGTCCCACTTGCCTTACACCTTGTGCTTCAAAAATGTGTTTCCCTTAAAGAGGCTCTTGAGAAAAAAATACTTTGACCTTGAGTTCCCCTAAGGAATTAGCCCTGAGATATGTGATACCTAAGAAAAACAACAGCTTTCTTTTCAAAATGTCAACATTTCCTTGTGTTGTTAGAGCTGGAGCCTTGATTGTGCCTTTGGGGCTGACAGTTCTTTTGTTTTGGAAAAACATCCTACAGGTTTGCAAAGTTAAAGCCCAGATCCTGTGTTGGAAAGGAGACAATGAGAAGCTGAATTGCTGTGCTTAGTTCTGTCAAAGGTTGTCTTCCTCAAGGGTACAATAGCATCTCTGAGATTACGTGTGAGGAGAGGATGGTTTGCAAGACAGAGGAAGGGAAAACTTGCTTTACTTTTCGTGAAGTTTTTTCCCCCACTGTGGGTGGTGGTGCGGGCCAGAGCCTCTGATGCCAGCCTGCCTGGGTTTGAATCTCAGCTCTGCCATTGTAGCAGTCGGAACCCAGTCAGGAGGCAGAACAACAGGTACTCGAACAAGCGAATTTAATACAAAGAATTATTAATGAGGCAACAAGTTGTTAACTAGGTGACTAAAAAGCATCACAGAGGTAGCAGTGGAAGGAAGCAGCCATCACCTCAGACACTGGAATAGTTCAAATTCAAGTTATTGAGGAAGGAGCCCCGTGGAGATGAAATACAGACTCTGAGGAGGGGCTGTTGATGGGCTGGTGCTGGGGTCTTTGAGTTGGGAGGAGGGGCCTGTGGGACCCACAACTCCCAAGAGAAGGTGCTGGTTGCCTAGTGCTGGTATTTTGGGAGGTAGGGGCAAAAGACAAAGATGTTTCAGCAAGGGGTGTGTGTGTGTGTGTGTGTGTGTGTGTGTGTGTGTACTTGTGTGAGTATGTGTGTGTGCACGTGCATGCAAACACGTGCATGCTGTAGCTCCTTTATGCCTTCTCCCAGCTTTCACTCAAAGCTTACTGGGTGGTGACAACTTTGGTCTCGGCTTTGTTTTGGGAGTTAATGGTTGAACCCATGTCCTGTGCTCGGGGCAACACCTGATGAACATCAAAAGTCACCTGAGCAGGCTGGTTGGGAGACGGCTAAAGGTAAACTGGAGGAGTGCAGCTGAGAACCAGGCCCACATACAGAAAAGGGACATATGGAATCCATTTGTGAAAATGAAAGCATGCCATAGGGAGTCCAAGAAAGTATGTTGGGGAGAATTAGGTCAAATGGAATTGGGTGGGGAGTGTAGTGTCTCTCTTGATTGGATGGGGGCCCCAAATATGGGGTGATGATTGGGTGGAAGCCAGTGGTGCGGGCAGTAAAAGGATTCACCCAAGGCAGTGATGAGGGATCATGGGGCGTGGGGGTCTTGGGGCGGGCTGAGGACAAAGTACAAGCTAGCAACCCCCACCCACCCATATGTGTGTGATATTCCTCAGGCACTCTGGGCTGCCCAAGGACAAAGGAAAGGAAAGAAAACAAATGGCCAACTGATAGAGATCACAGTCATACAAGACAGGGTCTCCATTAGTTTACAAATAGCTTAGTAAATTACAATGAAAAGGCAATCTTATCAATAGCCCAATCTCCAGAAACCTATAGACTCAGTTTCCTGGAGCCCCAACATCACCCCTCCATAGTGATATGGAGAACAAAGGCAAGAAGGAAATGGCAGGTAAAATTAAATTTCCTCATAACTTGCAGCTCACTGACAAATAGAGTATACCTTTCTCCAGGAACCCCCTCCTGTGCTAATGCCTTACTAGAGAGAAAACAACCTTAGCTTGACAATAGCAAGGCCTCAATTATCTTAGGAGTCCTCTTTAGCATATCAAAGTCCTCCTGGAGACCTCCCTTTTGTCTTTACCTTCCCATCTCCATAGTATAAAACCAGCCATTCTTCACAACTCCAGCGCAGCTCTTTCTGCCCATGGGTCTTGTCTCTGCAAAGATGTCTTCAAGAATTCTTTCTTGGTCATCAGATCTGGACCCCCCCCCCATCACCCCAAAACCACAGCAGAACAAAAGAGATAAAAGTTTGTCAAGTATATCCCAAGGGAACAGCCGGCAGAGGAAAGACTGTCTGCAATGAGGCAGTGGGTTGGGGCTGTTTTTAAAGGGAGATGGTGAGGCAGTATGGTGACAATATGGAATTTTCCCTTTTTTGGTAACTGTGCCTGGTTGTGAGTAACCCATTGGTCAGTTAGGGCTTATGGGTATTTTGAAGTTGGTTGCCTGATGGGCCTGTGTGTATTCAGCCAGCTGGGGTGCTTTTGCCTTGATCAAGTTTCCTTTGCTCAAGCCTGTTGCCTAAAAGCCTCTAAGGGGAGGACTTAAGCTTTTGTTACTATTAAGTAACTCATTAGTTAATGATGGAGTCAGTGAGCTATTATAACCACTTTGACAAACGTTTAGGAAACTTAGCTATTTATGCACAATTTAGTGAGAAAATATTAGAGTAAAATCGCAGCGTTAAATATAAATCTGTTCAATTTTCAATTAGCAAAAATCTTTGGGATTATCTCTTCCACCAGACAGAATTATTTGCATTTCTAATGAACAAAAATAAAAAATTAACAAGTAACTTTTCCAAGTTAATAACAAGGTAACAAAATTTTCCAAGTCTGGAAATTTTAATCTGTAGTGAAAAATGAGATGAGCTAAATATATTCTCCTAGGCAATCTGTAGGTGTCCTTTGTCCCATATGATATTGAAAGGATATGCCACATATGGTTTTGCCTTAATTTAAAGCTTTGGATAAATTTCCTGATATTATTAGGCATAAAATAATGGTTTGATCTTGAAAGCTTCTCTAGAGAACTCACATAATTCTGCATGGCAGCTGTATTAGAAGCCACCTAAGGCTTTGATCTGTCTTGGGTTCTAGGCCACCTTCTTTTGGCTACCCTCTTAGTCTTGAGCATTTCCAGTTGCTAGGATTCCACCCACTATACCAGCAATTGGTTCCTGCTGTATGCCTAGATTATTTGACCACCTTGACAAGAACTAGTTACCCTGGCTTTGAACTTAAAGAAGCCCACAAGTAATGACTTAAAATCGTTGCTTTTGGGCACTATGCACTTCCCAAACCACTTCTCCATTTATTATCTATAAATATAATAAGTATGACATACACAGTAACGTATGTTGTATGTGAACAACTTGTAAATACACAACTTATAAGCTATATATATTATATGAAATACTTTTGTCTGTGTGTGTGTATGTATATATTTGTGTGTCTAGATACAAAGTTCGTAAAAGCAAAATCATATATAAACCCATGTTTCTTGGGATATATAAACCCAAGTTTCTAGTCACTGCAATAAGATGTATAATGGTACAAAAAATGTCATTAGATAACCAACAGCCTTCCCAGCACCGTTTCCCTTGCTGTCCCCAACTATTTGCATATTGTTGTGGTCTGCTTAGCTTCCACACCCATTTCTCTAACCCTTATAAAAATTCTAAAAGCTCCTTTTAACAGATTCAATTAATTGGGGCATCTGGGTGGCTCAGTCAGTTGAGCATCCGACTCTGGCTCAGGTCATGATCTCCCAGTTCTTGAGTTCGGGCCCCGTGTCAGGCTCTGTGCCGATAGCTCAGAGCTTGGAGCCTGCTTCAGGTTCTGTGTCTCCCTCTCTGTCTCTGCCCCTTCTCCGCTCATGCTCTGTCTCTCAAAAATGAATAAACATTAAAAAAAATTTAAAAAAAAACAAATTCAATTAGTAAGTACTCTTTAATAAATTTCTGCCAAATGAGCTAGAATGGATTTTGTTTTTTTTTAATCAAGAATGCTGATTGCTCTAAAAGATAATGAAAGGACTATACAACTATTCTTACTGATCTTTGAGAAATTAAAAAGCCGAAGATATGCTAGAAGAGTAAAGATAAACAAAAGGAAGAAAAAGAAAGATTTCAGAAGTCATGTACAGGGGAGGAAATATCTACAACAGCATATTGAATACATGGTTTATAACACTTGGAAAAGAAAGAAGTCCTCCTGAGGAGCCCCTATGGATTCATTAAAGAGTCAAGTCAAATGAATCTTCTTTTATTTATGTATTTCTAAGTCATTCCTAATAAAAAACTATGTATGAGGACTTAATCAAAGTAGTTAACAAGTTGATCACAACAGAAATAAAACACTTTTTATACCTTCTCTCTGGGGTTTGTACACATGGTAGAAGATATTAGAATAAGATAATCATTGCAATTAGGATATTTCCGAGGCTGCTTTCATGAAATATTTAAAGTCACTTACCACAAAAGGTGGATTTTGGAGAAAGGGGAAAAGAGCATAATGCTCACCATGGAAGCTGTTATTATCGTTTTGACTATCTTTAACAATGGCATATTTGAAGCAATTTTGCTAATGACATGGGAAAGTGCTAAAATAATGTTATTCCAAAAAAAGGTACACAAAATTGCACACAGCGTTTGATCTCACTTAGGTAAAAAGTTACCTAGAAGAAAATTTGAGTGGTATCTATTAAAATATTAAAATGATTAATTTTGGGCTACAGAATTGTGTGTGTGTGTGTGTGTGTGTATAATAAGCTTATATTATTTTTGTAATTAGAGTTAAAGTCAAAATAGAAAGAGAAGAGAGGTTTTGGGTATTCTGGTAGCAGGGAAAATATGAAATGTATTAACATATACCTGTTATGATAAGATTGAGAAAGAGGAGGCAGTTTTCCTGTAATTAAATTCTATGAGCATTTTTTCATATGGAATTTCATAAGAAGGAAATAAATATCATCTCTAGTGCCTTCTCATGTATAAAATTTATACTTATATTGGAAGTAGAATAATTCATATTATTATAAGAATTAGAATAAGAATAATTTTTGTTATTGTTTTTTGAAATGGCCCTTCATAAAAACCAAGGGCATAATATTAAAAGCAAAGTCAGTGAAGGTTAACTTTGGAAGGAACCACACTGCAATAAATAGGTAGATTTTGAGTGGCTAACCTGGTCCAAGAATAGATCCTAGGGAATAATCGACTTAACCAAGGTCACACAATATGTTAATGGCAGAGCCAGAATTAGACCTTATGACTTGATTTTTCAGTCTAACAATGATATCCTCCCCTTGCCTGGCCCCAGAGAAGAAACGTGGAGACTATTTCGGTTCCTACGGTCACCATCTATCATCGACTTGGATCCCTTACCCCAAAGTGTATGCTTACCTTTTTCCCTCTTACATTAAGCTACTTTTTAATTTCAAATCCTATCTTTGGATGAATGTGTTTGTGTGGATGTGTGTGTATTTGCATGTTTGGAAATGTGAATGTCTTTGATTGACAAAGGCTTGAGGAGATTAAGATATATTCTACATCCAGATTTTAGCCACAACAGACCAAACACTTGCCCTTCAGTGATTAATGGAGAGAAATTAAGGTAAAACTGATGGAAATTTACAAGATGCTTTTAATATAATTAGAAATAATGTCTCTATTGGCTCTTAACTCTTCTCCAAGACTAGTATTGGCTTCTTTCCAGAACTAATACATTTTATCCAACAATTGGAGAACACATTTTAAGAAAAAGAAAAATATTTCCATCTTTGAATTCCTACTTGACTGACCAAAGTGTGGTTTGTGAAATGTAGTATTAGGTTACTATATTATGAGAGAATTACTGGGTTGCTGCTGGTAATATTTTCATGAAATCATGGAAAGTTTTTTAAAGCAGGAAGAAACATACAGGCTCATCTAAACTTGTATCATTTTACAGATGAGGAAACAATAGCTAACTACAAATCCTGTGATTTTCCTTGCTTTTCTTCATTCTTTCAATTGAAAAATAATTTTTGAGCATCTTTTATGTGTCAGATCATGCAGTAGCTCTTAACGAATTAAAAATCAAAAGCCTTGATTCATAGCCTTACGAAAGAACAAACTAGGGGACATTCAGCACGCATTAATAAACATTAATCTGTCAGAGCATATGTTACGTTGTACTATAGTTATGTTCCCAGAGTTACAAAAGATAAGGGAATAGTGAAATTTGCCTGGGTGGTCAGGAATAAAAATTTCATGTTTTTATCTGGGCCATGAAAAATGAGCAAAAATAGCACCAGCTTCAGAAACAAGGGAAAAGTATTCAAGGTAAAGGGAAATACTCTACTTCTAGATAGAAGCATACAGGTTTGTGTTTACTTGGGGGATGGTAAGGACTGTTAGGGAGTGATTGAAGGTAGGAATGAATAGGTAAGCTCTCATATAGTTGGGGAAGGCTTTATAGAGACCGCTAAGTTGCATAAACTTTATAGATAATGGGAAGCTATTACATAATGTTAAGCAGGGAAATGGCATTTTACACTTTCACATGGGTCTATATTTGAGAGAAATAACTGGTTGCACTGTGGAGGATAGGCTGGAAGGAAGCAAGTTCAGATGAAAATGGTGAAGTAATGGGTTAGACCAATGAAGAGTGTGCCTTACAAAGAAGGAGGGGATATTTATGAAGTTAGAACTGGCAGGACCTTATGGTTGTGAGGGATAGGAGACAGGGAGCAGCCAAGGGGGAAAATGAAGTTTCTGGTTTTGAAGGTAAGTCATGGTGGTGCCATATAACTAGGCTATGAAATACATGAAAAGGGTGGTAGGAACAAAGCTTGCATGTAGTGTTAGACATATTCAGCTTACTCATGATGGCACATTTAAAGACAAGATATATAGGAAATAATTGAAAATCCATGTCTTAAGCTCAGAAGAAAAATCCGAGCTGGTGTTACTGATTATGGAGTTCTTAAAGTAGGTAAAAATTGAAGCAAGGAAGGGGAATAGAGAAAGTAGAGAGGTCTAAGAACAGAATGCTGGGACATACTATATTTAAGGGATGGTTGGGAGAGAGGAATCAGCATAAGACATGGTCAAAAAGAATTATTTGTATGGTAAGAAGGGTACGATGAGAACAGTGTTGTGGAAATCATGTTAGTTACAATGCCTTTAGCTGTAATTAACAGTCACACTCAAAATGAGTATAGTGATAGAGGGACTTATCTGCTCATGTGACAACAATGACAACAACAAAAACCTCCAGGGGTAACTAGAGCAGACAGAGAATGGGTATTTTAATCACAAATCCATTTCTTTCTGATTCTCTCAGAAATGCCCTTCTCTGGGTGCTGCGTTCATCAGAGATGACTGCTGGGAAAATGGCTAAAGCAGTTCTGGACTCCCCATCCACATAAGACCAAGGTCTTTCTTCCAGTGGTTTTTCTCTCAAAAGTGAGGAAACGTCTTATCCCCAATTCCTACCAATCTTGCCCTTCCATTTTATTGGCTTGACGTACCTGTTCTTGAACCAATCCCTCTGGCCAGGAGAATTCTGTATGCTGCTTGCATTAGGCTTGGGTTTCTGAACTGATCACTATCATAGAAAGTAGAGATTGGGAACTCATTGATCCTTCTTTTGTCTCACAGAGTGCAAGGCTGCTAACCAAAGAGGGTGAGGCAGAATGGATGTTAGGTAGGGAGGATGTCTGTTACGAAAGCCAAGAGAGGTTAAAGTTTCAGAATGAAGGGATAGTCATTCATCTAAAAAATTGCAGGTCATAGAGGGTAGGTATTACAGGGTCATTAAATCTGTCAATTCGTGGTCATTGGTGACCTCTGAGTGAGACCTCTCCGAGAAGAACTGGAGCTGCTCTTACAGAATACTCTTTGAAGGAGTGTGGCAGCAAAGAGGAGAGAGATGGGGAAAGTTAATGTTAAATTAATTGCAATTCAGTGAAGCATATACATTCTTTTGAAAATATTATTTTATTTCATTGATAAGTTTGCATCAACTCACTTCTTCCTAGGTTGAAAGGAAGAAATTAATCCTACAGTATGGAAAGAGTGCAGTAAGTCTGTGAACGACAGGAAGAAGATGTAAACAAAGAGAGAGTGATAAATGTATATGGCCTGATGAAAGGTGACCATTAAAAACGTGAGAGATGAGATTTCCATCAACAGTGCATTGGAATCAGAGTCATGCTATATTTTTGGTATGTTTTGTTTAGTTTCTTTACTGCAAATAAAAAATTGATGTTTAATTTACAAGGTCAGCCTTAGCAATATTATATGCGCTTTTGTAATCGCACTGTAATTACATTAAAAGGCAGAGGCAATTCTCTTTGAGTGTGGCCAACCACTCAGAAGATTGGTATAGGAAAGCAATAGGGCACACTTAGTCAATGTCAAGCCATAGGGTTTCTAGATTTCCAATGCCCAAAGTGTAAAATAAGTTTTCAAACTCTAAGATCACCAAGAATTTAATATCATTAATTCTGTGATAGTGATAATAATATTGAAGTTACCCTCATGTGGCTGATAGATGTCTTATTTTTCAGGGAAAGGAATTCTAATAATAGTCCCCATTTCATTTCCATTTGGGTAGCAGTTTTCACAATTCATTCCATTTTCTCCCCAAGTCACAATAATCCTGTGAACTAAGAATAGATCATGATATCTTTATTTCCAAGTAAGAAAACAGAGTAGTCTTAGAAAAGTTGTTTAGTGATTAGCTGAACGTTACTAGTTATCCAGAATGGTGACTTAGTGTCTGGGTTGCAGCCATTCCACAGTGAATGGAGAAATATCCAGATACGCAGAATAGGACGCAAGGGAATACGTGAGGACCATGGTGTCTGGGAGAGGTGAATTCTTGGACAAACTTTCACTCAGATTGGAAGAAGTGGACTGGGGTGAGGATAAGGCTTCCAAAGCAAATAGCTAGACTAATGATTGACCCAGGCTCAGGCCAAGGATGAAAACGTACAGGAAATTCATATCGCGGAGAGTTACATTTGGAAATGACTTTAAAGAGCATTGTATTATACCCTTTTCTTTTACCACAAGGATGCCAAGTCCCAGAGAATTCTGAGCTGGGTAAGAGGCAAATTCTTCCCCACTAGACCTGTGACTTGTAGCCTACCACTCCCTCCACATCTCTATGTCACTACTCGGAGTCCTCAAGGAAGGAGCATAAACCTGATGGAGAAGCAAGTACAGAAAGACAGGTGATGTGATTCGCAGACTCATCACACAGGAAAATTCTGAGAATACGGGAAGTGTCATTTCCCTAATGCTAAAGGAACAACTGGTCTAGTTAAGTTACTGTGTGATGGGCTCTAAAGAGGGGGGTGGTGAAAGAGATTTAAAGCCAGAAGGAAGACTTCTCCGAGTGTTACTTGCTATGAATATATCCTGATGAATTACGAAGCTGGCATTGGGACATATCCTACATTCTCTGCAAAGATACTGAAATATTTGGAAATTTTCTGTAGTGTTGATGTAATTTGTCCTGGTTTTGGGAGACACAGTTGCATTTTTGAAACTGTAGATACTTTCCAGTAACAGATAACTCTCTTTTGGGGGTTGAGGGTAGAGCAGGGAATGCAACTTCTGCCTGATTTATTTCCCTTAGAGCAAGAAACAAATAGCCTTGTTTATTATTAGTCATAGTTATTACACTATTCATAATCTGTTTTCCCTTAAGTATAGTACTGCAATGATGAATGACAACATATATACAGAACAAAATGAATTTATTGCAGGATGTATTTTCAGTGACATGAACAAGAAATTAGGTCTGCAATATGTTCAAGCTGTGCTGGGCAACTCTAATTCTGCCCAAGAATTCACCTTGGAGAAGGATGAGGAAGGAAGGATAAGATGAGCAGACACACTCCTAACTGATATTAGGTTGTAAGCTCCTGTCTCTGAGGACAGGGCCACATCTTAGCCATTTTGTTTTATTACTTAGAGCCTCATTTGCAGTATACAATGAAATGAATGTTGAATACATTGAAATGAAAGTGACTTTTTTTAAATTATGATTTTCCCTCCATCACAATGATTAACATATATTGAATGCTTATTGTATGTTGGAAACTGTTCTAAGTGCTTTGCATGTTTTAATTCACTCAATCCTCATAACAACCCTGGAAGGTAAATTCTGTTATCGCCCCCACTGTGTATAGAAGGAAAACTAGGACCAAAGAGATTGTGTAATTTGCAAGATTAAATAACACAGCTAAACAGATTAGATCTGGTGTTTAATCCAGGACATGCTGGCTATAGATGCTGCCGTCTTAATCACAACATTCTCCTGCTGTGTGTGTGTGTGTGTGTGTGTGTGTGTGTGTGTGTGTGTGTGTTATGAGTGAGAGTATGTTTTCCTCCAAATTGCTAATGATTTATACTACTATAATCTACTATAATTTATTATCTTCCCCTTCCTCATTGAATTATGTTGCAAATATTAAAGGCTTACTTTCATGTTTTTTTCAATTGATGCTTACCCATTCTTGTGTCAGTACCACACCATTATTCCATAACATCTTTTAATATGTTTGACCCATCCCTTCCCATTACTCTTATTTTTCAAAATTGTTGCTATTTCTCCACATTATTCTATCTTTCCTTTTTTGTTTTCAATGTGTTTTCCTGACTTTGGAAAAACCCTTCTTCCTTCAGAGTAAGGAGACCTGAGGCCAGGAGCATTCCTTTTAAGTGATGCAGGAAATACAGAGCTCAAAATGGATTCTGAAGCTGATAAACAAAAAAATAACCTTAGGATGGGGACAGAGGTAGGATGTTGAGTACATGTGATGAGCTGGGTCTTGTCACTCTAGCTTTGCCTTTTTCAGGTGTGTGTGTGTGTGTGTGTGTGTGTGTGTGTGTGTATGTGTGTGTGTGTATGTGTGTGTGTGTACATGTACAAATATACATATTTTTCTGGGCTTCAGTTGACATCTTTTCTGGATCCAGGAATGGTAAAGGATTTGGGAAAGCAGTTATTTTAGTTCACAGAATAGTAACTCTGGGTAGAGGGAATCTGATTTTTCTCTAGGCCGATGTGTCCTTGAAAAGATGGTTGCTAATCTGCAGAAGCCAATGGAATGGTAGAAAAATGATTCAGAGTGCTTCAATTATCTTTCTTATGGGATAAGACTTGGTGATATTCAGCAAAGAGTCTTCTGCAGTTCAGGGACTTCTGCAATTTGGGGTGGAAAAGTTCGGTTCGGGGGAAGGGAGGTGGAAGTTTCCTCTGCTTTGATGGTAACAACTATAATTTATTGCATGCTTATTGTGTGCTACGTGATACTCTAAGAGCTGGACTTATTTTATCCCTTTGCATCTACCCAAGTCTATAACGTAAGTTTCACTGATGAAGAAGCAGAGGATCAGATCAGCTGGGTGGCATAACTCATCAGAGTAATACAGCTGATAATTCAGAACTGAGTTAAAATCTTTGACATGGTTCGCAGGGCCCCACACAATCTGGCCTCTGCCTGTCTATCAGCCTCATCTCACGCCATCCAAATTCAGTCACGCAGGAGTCCTTTTATCCAGTTCCTTAAACATGTCTTGTTCACTGTGGCAGAAGCACCACTCTGTATTCCCCAGCATATCTTCTTTCTGTCCCAAGCACACAGAAAACTTACTTTGTTAGCCTTCCCTGGATTTGGGTGGGACTACATGACTAATGGGCATGAAGAGTGATGTACAATACCCCCAGACCTGGCAACTAAAGCATTTCATATCCTTGACTACATTTTCTGCCCCCCATCTGCACAGCTGGATGTATAGGACCCTTGGAGAGCAGAGGGCCAAACCTCAAGATAACATCCCTGCTTCACTAGTCAGACAACAGCTACCTAGGTCAGCTGCTCACAAAGCTGTGATATAAGAGAAAAACTTTTATCAAATGAGTATCTGAGACTTTGGAGTGGTTTGTTACAGCACCTAGTATTACTATGCATGACTAAATCGCTTACTCTAGACTAGAGGTTGGCATTTTTTTTTTCAGACTATGTCATAAATATGTTAGGTTTTGCAGGCCACACAGTCTCTTTTGTGCAACTATTCAACTCTCGTCCTGTAGTGTGAAAATGGCCTTAGGCCATACATTAGTGACTAGGCATGGCTGGGTTCCAATAAAACTTATAAAAACAGACACAGGATCAATTTGGCCTACAGACCAAAGTATGCTGACCTGTGTACTAGACTAAAGGACTACAAGGGCATGCTGTCTGGTCTTTCTCCATCTGTGGAGACTTTTCTGTCTTTGCTCCATCACTCCCAGACTCAATCCACCCTTTGCCTGGCTGAACTAGGACTGACTCTTCATACCTCAACTATAACTTCAGTTCCATGAGAGGATGTTTCCTATTTTCCCCCTTTCTCTGCCTCTCCCTTCCAACTAGGTCAGGACCTACATCAAATATTCCTGTAGCAGTTACCTATACTTCCTTTTTCATAATTAGCTTCCCATTTATAATTTGTTCTATGTTTTTCTTCCTCACTACGCTGAGCCCTTCATAAGAAAAAGAGGTTATGTCTGCTTCATTCACTATTTTATCTCTAGCACCTAACATAGGACCTGGAATAGAGTAGATTCTATAAATACATATGGAGTCAATGGGTAACTATAAGGCATATATTATTAACTACTGCCTTCAATATATAGAATCTGTGAAAACTCATCCTCCTTCCCCTTCCCTCTCCTCTTCCTCCCTGTCCTTCGGTCCTTGAGCTCAATATAACCAAAAAGGAAACCAAACCCACAATTATGGTATTATCGTCACACTCTTGAATGGAGAAAATACCACAGAAATGTATATCCTCAGGCATATTTCTTTGGTGTAAATACTGACCTTGTCTTCACCTCAGTCAATATTTTTTCTTCAAGACCATAAATCGTGGGATGTCTTCTCATAAAAGCCAATCTGTGTCACAGCTCTGAAAACTAATTCCATCTTGAGCCCCATAAATGGGAAGAGGCTA
The DNA here is from genome assembly GCF_046562875.1 of Panthera onca. NCBI lineage: Eukaryota > Metazoa > Chordata > Mammalia > Carnivora > Felidae > Panthera > Panthera onca. The sequence continues at coordinate 174,065,243 of NC_138342.1, forward strand.
TTTCTGAAATTCTGTCATCATATTGCTCTAACACCTATAAATCTGAAAAGCTTTCCAATTTTCCTCAATATTGTACATATTAGGTTAGTGGACTACACCAAATGGTCAAATATAGTTCCACCATATACAATCAGAGAAGATAGGAGAAAAATGCATTCTATTTTCAGGATAAAGAAAATACAAGAAATACAAGAAATAATGGCAGTTTAGAATAGCATAATAACAGAAAGCTACATCAAGATTATAAGAGAGCAGCCGACATAGACAGTCCATGAAGATGAACTTGTAGTCCTGTTGAGTGTTGGGTTTGCTCTGATAAAAAGCAGGGGATGGAGAACTCAAATACTGTCATGGGCAAATTCTCAATGCAGCTAAGATTACTGGGACTACAAGCTGAGGGGGAGTGGTGCTTTTGAGCTCCTCATGTGTTTCCCCATGGCATCTGAACCTAAGGCGGGAGACACAAGTTGCCCATCTGGGAAAAGTCCAAAGCCATTTACTCAAAGGCGGCAGCAGTGGTCACGTGGTCACGGAGAGTCAGTGGGAATCTGTGCAGGTCAGTAAGAGAAGGGGCTGGCGTGTCAATTCCTAAGGACCTGCAGTGTCAGTCACGGAGTTTATAGCCATTTACAGCTTTCAGTCTAAGATACAGCCTAAGAAATATTTCAAACATAATACCCTTCAGAGAATAAAAGTAGATTCCTACTATTTTTGATATAGGAAAACTTCACAGATCCTAAAATGGGAGTTCATGAAAGCATAGCTGTGGCCCCAGTTCATTTACAGAAATGGATCAACCTTCCAAATCTGTTTTCTTGTTTTTGAAACTTTTTCATGTTTATTTATTTTTGAGAGAGAGAGAGAGAGAGAGAGAGAGAGAGAGAGCACGCACATGAGTGGGGGAGGGGCAGAGAGAGAAAGAGACACAGAATCCAAAGCAAGTCTCCAGGCTCCGAGCTGTCAGCACAGAGTCTGATGCGGGGCTCAAACTCACGTACCATGAGATCATGACCTGAGCCGAAGTCGAACGCTCAACCGACTGAGCCACCCAGATGCCCCTCAAATCTGGTTTCTTACTAGCCGCCAGAATCTTTACCTCTGACAAGGAAGAGAAAAGCCTTCTAACTGCACTGTCATCATTCTGTCTCTAGAAACCAACTCATTGTACTGTGCCATAAATATCTGCAGAATTTATGAATAACTGGTGCGATTGGATGGATGGATGGATGGATGGATGAATGAATGGAAGAAAGACAGCAGCCAAGGAGAGTAGAGTTAACATTTGGCCCTAAGTCCATCCGTTTTCTCATTTTCTGATACTCTTTCTCACTTCTATAATGATCATTGGTCAAGGGGTTTAAAATAACAACACAACAGCTAATCCATATGCATCACTTTTACATACCATATTTTATGTAATATGAAGCGTTCAGCCTCGGTTTTCTGGGTGCCTTTCATTTGCTCATGTTCATCCAGATGTCAGTTGACAAGTAACCACCACCTTCAGCTTCATGTCAGCTGGGCACCTGTATGACCAGGGTTCTGTTCAGCACTCGACAGACAGAGGACTCGTTGTCATTCTGAATAACTGAATTAAGAGACCTCGGTCAGTTACATTTAAAACGCAAGGCTTCAAATTACGCCTTCTGAGGGGATTCAGTGTGATCATTAGGATAAGTAAACACATCAAGCACTCAATATATATGCTGAGCCAAATGTAATAAAGGAAGAAAGAAACGTTTTTTTTTCTCCACTGTGTCATTTTGTTTTGCAACTCTAAGCGTTACTGCATGCTATAATTCTCCAGAATGACACTTAATTCTTCAGCTAAAATGCTGTATCAGACATATTTCAAGCTAATTATTTGGCATCATAAGATCGTATTCTGTTCTCTAATAGCTTTGCAACATACTTTTTCATGGGAGCATCAGTGATTTCCACAGATGAAAAAAATGATGAAAGACAAATAACGATGATCTGGGTTGATAATCGGGTTGCCTGGGCTCATTGCTGTGTGGGGCTGAACCTCTGCTTTGGAAAAGTCATTTTATGCCCTGCTGCCAGGGTCCTGGGCTCTCCTGCTAATTAAACAGCCACATTAGTTTTTCTCTCTTGTTTTGTTTTTTTTAAACAAAGTTTATTATTTTTCTATTATGGCAAATTTAGAGAACATAAAACATCAAATATAAGAACCAACAAGTCACTCTTCTCTTCTCCACCTTCCTGCCCTGCCTGGCCCCACCCAAAGTTTATACACCTGTAAATCTTTATTGAGCACTGATGACAAGTCAGGCACCATTCTAGACACTGATATTGTCGACTTTCTGAATACCCATTGCCACTGAGATTAAGATCTGTGAGTAGAATGTCCTGTGATGAATGTGTAGCTAGTGAAGTTTGTCTTTGGTCCTCTGTCCCTTTATCTCTGCCTCAGTTCTTCCATAACTGCCTTCGCTGATTTTCAGAAATTCCCTGCCCAGCACACTAGGACTCTGGGGTCCTTTGGTCTTCTTCATGCTGATGTAAAGCTTGCTTTCAAGAATGGTTCTGAAAGGAGCTCATGACAACCTAAAAAGAATTCATGACTCCTGATACCTTATAGCACTCTAGGGTTTCTGGGCTTCTTGCGCTCAGCAAAGGCAGTTTCAAAATCAAAAGATGAAAGAATGTTTGCCTGTGATAATGCTACATGAGCTAAACAAAACAGAAGTCTTGCTTGGAATTTCTATTAATCTTTGATGTACAAAAGGATGAAAAATTGTTACTCAAGTACAGCTTGGTAAACAAAACCTTGAAAACAATGTAGCCAAGTGGTAAAAATGAAAGCTCATCCTCTTTATTGGTGAAATTTCCAGCACAGAACTGAAGGTGGGTGTGGGCGAAGGTGGGTGTGGGGTAGGCTGGTTCTTACTGCTGTTTAGGGGTGGTGCTGGCCTTGCCTAAATATTTTTCATATTTTTCATGGTAGTTGAAAGAGGAGGGAGCCAGCGGCGTGTGGCAAGGGAAACTGCTAGTAACCCGCTTTCCTGGACGCTGTGCCCGGTCGTCTGACAACATGGAAACCGGCCCAACTTGCCTAACGGATGTCATCTCATCTTGCTGCAGCTGACCTGAAAGGGTACTCCTTATATAGATCAAGAGCCTTCTTTGGGTATTGGAGTCTTCGGCTGCTCAGAGATCAAAGGGAAGAACCCTTCCTCCAGATTTTGAATATCAAGATTTTTCTCTAAAGAGATTTTTCTTCTATGCTTCTCTGGGCTGCTGTTAATTTGCAAACCAACTGAGTGGGTTAAAAATGTCTTTTGATCACATACCAACATGTGGTCATCAGAACACTGGTGACATTCAACCACAAAAGAAAACCGGGGAGGGAGGGATCTCAAAGTGACCTTGGTGACAAAAGGGACTTCCGCAGTGAAACATGTAGCCCAGGCAAGGGTGTCACACAATGAGCAGACTGTGACCAGCTGACATTTCATCAGTGAGTCGCTGCTCAAGTATTTGGAGGGGATGCATTGATCCCACTCTCCTGGAAACCCCCAAAAGCTCTCATAAAATGCCTGCTTTCATTTAGCTGTTGTTAAAACAACTAAAATTCCCTCTCATAATTGTTGGGACATCTCAACAATATAGTCCTTTCTTTCCCAGTTTGCAGCTCAAACAAATATTGTTTCATTTATTTCTTGCGGGTTCCTCAGCCTCATACCAATGTAAACAACTTTTCATGTCCAAAGGCATTTTCCAGGACTCCCTGAGGGTGGCAGTATTGTTCACACGTCGATGGCTAGTATCAGAAATTGGGCACCTGTTAGGGAAATGATTTAAGGAGGATGGATTTACACTATCAAAATGAGCAAAGTATATAATGAGGAATGAGGATTCTTTTGGGCCTACAGTATAACCAATGCCCCCAGAGCCATTCGTTCCAACGTGTACATGAAGTGCAAAAATAAAAGATGAAACTTAAAATGCTCATGTCAACAGAAATAGATGGATAAAAGTGGCAATGGAAATACTATTTCAAATAGGCTCAATTCCAGGTAATTACTTAATACAAACTTACTACCCACAATGCCTCAGGGTCTATGAGTTATCCACAGACAGCTGGCTGGGCAGAGTTAGATGATGTCAATTCACCAGGAATTTTTCAGGAGGAGACAAGCTACTATTGCTCTCATCCAACTTAAGTCTCCAAGAATTTGCAAGTCTTATTAGTAAACACCCTATTGCCCTCTGAGTTAAGTCATTTGAAGGTCATGTAGCAAGACCGCTCTAACAAGATATTTCACACTTACGCTTATGTGAAAAAGCTTCTCAGAATAATCCAAAGTGGAATTGAGCAACTAGAATTGAGTGAAACTCATTGGCAATTTTAAATGAGAAAAAAAAATCATTATCCATAGTATTGACTGGAAAGAAGACATCCATTTCTAGGCACAGTCAAAATCGATTACTTCCTGTAATCACTATGCCTGTGATGGTGTTTGGGCACACCTGGAGATGATGTCACAGTGTCACCTAGGAACTTGGTAAATAATTGATACTGGACCCTGAGTGGAAATTTTTAAGGGATACATTGAATAGCTGAAAGGGCAAAGCTGCCATTTATTTTCTATAAACGGGTCAGGGAGTATAAGGAAAGCCCCTGAATATGGAGAGCTGGGAATATTCAGGTCTTCCCAGAACACTTCAGATTGAGAGTTCCTAGATTTCTAGTTGAGTCACTTCTACCTTTTATTATATATGGTCATTGGGGTTTTCCAGTTTTTAGGATTCTCACAGAGGAGGCACAGATACTTGTATTTGTATTTAAGTGATGAAAATGAGGCAGCATAACTTTTCCATTCTGCAGTGCTTGATAAAGCAGTGAGTTGCCTGATACTGAGTTACACATCAGTGTCAGCCATTTACTGAGTCCCTTAAGAACTTCCCTTCCTGGAGGTCACTGGTAATAATTATGGACAAGTCTCTGTAAAGAAGTATCATTTATAGAAAATTTTGAGTTAATAAATAAAATACTTACTGAATGGTTACTAAATTTCAGATACTGTTAGAGGTACTTTACATTTATTACCTTTATTTGTATAAATACATTGTATACATAATTTTACTATATTTATCTATTACATTGAGTCCTCACAACATCCTATGAGGAAGGTACTAACATTGCTTTTTACTTGTTAAGCAATGAGATTGAGGCTCAAAGAAGTTTAGCTTGCCCAAAGCCATTACTAGTAACGGGTAGAGCCAGGATTCAAACTCTATGCTTTCTTCTTAGAGGAGAAAGCAGATAAATTTATGAAACCATTTAATGGGCTTGTGAATTTATTAAATGTTCTTTAATTTAAGATTTTAGTTTGGCAGAGGGTGGTTGGTTAGCTTGGCTATATGTTGATTGTTACCAGACCTCAGATAAAATCCCTTACTTGAAGCCCACCATTTTGAAAATGCATCCCATTGGCTGAAAGGAATCAGATAGCAGAGTGTGATGTGGTGGCATTAAACCAGATTTTGCAGGGATAAAGAGTAGTGTCTTTTTTACTTTAAAGGACAAGGTAGGAAGGTGTACATCTAGAGATAACCAGTTTATTTAATGGCGGTCACCCTAGGGGCTCAACTCTCCAACAGTGAACCCAAAACTTTGCCTGCTCAGTGCCCAGCTGCTGCTTCTGCCATTATTGGGGCACCTATACTTCTCAACAGAGTTTTACCTACTAGATTTCTTCATTCTTCCCACAAATGAGACCTGGAAGATGTGCATGGGCCAACCACAGGCCACATAGTTGGATGGGTTATTCCTTGAAGGAGAGGAATAAGGAAATATGTATCAGCCACCTGACATGTAAGCAAGAAAAGACCCCTTTACTCTTAAAGAAATGCCTTCTGGCTCAGTTAAAGTTAGGTTGCAGCACAGCTCGGTGGACTGAACTCCCTGAGCGCTGTCATCCCTGTGGTGTCCAGTGATTACTGGCCTGCCATCCACCCTTCAAGGGTCAATCTTGAAATCAATGTTGGTGCTAAGCCAATGGAGATTCCAACTAGTTTCTATAGTTAGATTTAGTTATTTTGCAGTAATGGTGGAATTGGAGGATGCTCACTCAAAATCATTGCTCAGTCTAGGCATGGATTATGCAATTTTAAGCAAGCAGGGGCAAGGAGCAGGGAGGAAATCAGATTTTAATGGGGCTTCAGAGAGTAGGGATAATCTGCAACAGGGTTCTGATACTACAACTATTTCTGGCATCACAAGTGTGCACATGATGTACCAGGAAATTAATACTATAAATATAATTAAAAAATAAAGGACATAAATTGGCATTTCTTAGCATAGCCCTTGATAGGAAATACCTGGGAAATTTACTACAAATTCAAATCTGTGAGTGACACCTGTTGAATCAGAGCTCTAATCCCTTAGCGAAAAGGCAGAAATTAGGAGAGCTGATTGGTGATGTAAATGGAGCAATGGTTCTCGAAATGTAGTTCTCAGACCAACAGCATGAGTACCACCAGGGAACTTACTGGATATACAAATTCTTGAGTCCTACCCTAGACCTACTGATCAGAAATGGATTGGGCCCAGCAAGCTGTGTTTAACAAGACTTCCTGGTGATTCTGCTATGTGTAAAGTTTGGGAACCACTGGAAAAGACAGTTCTCTACGGGCCTATAATGACACAAATTAGCTGTTGAGCCCAAAATATGTGGGAGTGGGGCTCTGAGGTCTGTATTTTTAGTGTGTTTCCCTGGTGATTCTGCTGTATACTTGCTTGAGAGCAATTGCTCTAGAAGAACAAAAGTTTTCTTTTCTTTTTGTCTTTTGTACTTCCATTATCTCCAAGGCTAAGAACCAGATTATTCTTCTAGTTACTAAAAGCCCACCTACCTGGGCAAAGGGCAGGGTAGAAACATCGTTCTGTATGTCCTTTAGAATCTTGGTGTAGATACATGTAAATGTGCATGCATGTATGTAAATATTTAAAGTAATGATCAACCTCTGCCCAAGAGACTATTACTGTACTATGTCTAAAAATTAACCAATTCCCCCTTCATTTTAATGCACTGCCTGAAATTTTACAAATTAGAGATGTATTTAGATTAATAAGCATTTTTTTAAAAATTCAGAGATGAAAGTAAAAGATTTCACAAAAATAGAAAAACAAACCCTAAAATGTGTATAGAACCACAAAAGACTCTGAATAGACAAAGTATTCTTGAGAAAGAAGAACAAAGCTGGAGGCTTCATGTTCCTTGATTTCAAACTATATTACAAAGCTATAGTAACTAAAGCAGTAAGGTATTGGCTTAAAAAAATAGACACATAGATCAGTGGAACAGAATAGAGAGCCCAGAAATAATTCCACGCATATATGGCCAATTAACTTACAACAAAGGAGTCAAGAATACACAACTGGGAAAGGATAGTCTCTTCAATAAATAGTGTTGGGAAAACTGGACAGTCACCTGCAAAGGAATGGAACTCGACCCCTATCTTCCACCATACACAAAATTTACCCTGAGTAGATTAAATACCTGACTGTAAGACCTGAAGCCATAAAACTCCTAGAAGAAAACAAAGGTACTACTTTCCTTGACACAGGTTTCAGCGATGATTTTTTGAATCTGACATCAAAAGCAAAAAGCAACAGAAGCAAAAATAAACAAACAAGTGGGACTACATCAAACTATAAAGCTTCTGCCCAGCAAAGGAAACCAACAAAATGAAAAGGTAACTTACTGAATGGGAGAAAGTATTTGCAAATCATATTCCAGTGGGAGAGTAATATCCAAAATATATAAATAATTCATACAACTCAATAGCAAAATCCAAAACAATCCGATTAAAAGTTGGGCAGAATGAGGTGCCTAGGTGGCTCAGTGGGCTGAGTGTCCCATTCCTGATTTCAGCTCAGGTCATGATCCCGGGGGCATGGGATCAAGCCCCACCTTGAGTGTGCTGAGTGTGGAGCCTGCTTAAGTTTCCCTCTCTCTCTCCCTCTGTCCCTCTCCCCCACTCGTATGTGCTCTCTCTTTCTCTAAAAAAAAAAAAAAAATTGGGCAAAACATCTGAATGGACATTTTCCAAAGAAGTCGTACATATGGCCAACAGGTACATCAAAAGGTACTCAGCATCACTAATCATCAGGGAAGTGCACATCAAAACCACAATGAGATATCACTTCACACCTGTCAGAATGGCTGGTATCAAAAATATAAGAAATAAGAAATGTTGGCAAGGATGCGGAGAAAAGGAACACTTGAGCATTGTTGGTGGGAATGTAAATTGGTGCAACCGCTATGGAAAACAGTATAGAAGTTCCTCAAAAAATTAAAAACAGAATTGCCATATGATCCAGCAACTCTACTTCTGGATATTTATTCAAAGAAAATGAAAACACTAACTTGAAAAGATATACGCATACTCATGGTCATCACAGCATTATTTACATTATTATCCATATTCTAAGATATGGAAAAAACCTAAGTGTCCACTGATGGATGAATGAATCAAGAAATTGTGACATACATACACACACACATATACACACATATACACCACATACATATATAATAATAGTATTTGGTCATAAAAAGAATGAGGTTTTGCCATTTGTGACAACATGGATGAAACGAGAACATTATGCTAAGTGAAATAGGTCGGACAGAGAAAAACAAATACCATATGATCTCTCTTATAAGTGGAGCAAGCTCATGGGAACAGAGAACAGATTTGTGGTTGCCAGAGGCAGGGTAGGAGGGGTGGGAGAAATGGGTGAACTGTTTTTGTTTTTGTTTAAATAAATTACATTTTTTAAAAGGAAAGTATATGTATAAATTGGTGTTAATATTAGAAGAACTTTTAGAGATCACCAATCTTGTATTTCTTGTTATGATGGTACCTGTTTCGTATTTTAGTACCTTTTCTCCAAATGACATTCATACATGCAAATAAGTTTCTCCTGGATGCAAAGGTAGGCACTGCCCACTACCCCTTGCAATTCTATGCAGGAAGGTGTAGAAATTGTCTACCACGATGAGCCAATTCTACCATATATCAGCTCCAAGAGAGTATCGTTGGAAGCCAATAGGCCTTTGTTATAGCTCTTTGGCTTGAATAAATAGTCCTATTTCATGGGGCTAATTTCTTAAGAACCTCAGGGGACAGTATTACCATCTCTTTAAGTGAGGGTATAGCATGTCTCTCAGATATCATTTGGTGTATTTTGACCGAACAAGCCATTTTCCTCATAATCACCTGAGATACCAGGTATAATCATCATGGCTGGTCACCACCCAGACTGCCAGCAAGGTTAAACTCACTTTCCAATGCACCCTGTTCATTGCCAAGAAGGGGAAGAGAGCATTCTGCCTCCCTATAGAAATGACACGATATTCAGCTCAAGCATGAAAATTATGGAGCTTCTGGCAAGTTCTGAGGTTCAGATTTGGTCTGGTAGGCCCAGACATTTACATAAACCAAGGTCATGGCTGCTGCTAGAGCAGCCTCTGTTGGGTGAGGCACAGACTACTTCCTATGAATTGTGCTTGAAAAACATGATAGAGTCTACTGCTGTTTTTCACTCTCCATGTTTCCCCCACTCTTTGTTCTCTTCTGCCTCAAACTAGGTCCTCTTTCTTACCAAGATCCATGCTTCCCACCGAACCTCAGAATCCTACCACCAGCACTAGCTCTGTCCCTGTCAGCCTGCTTCAGGAGACCTGTCTCCTACCTTGTTCCATCACATCTTTCTCAGGCAATCCAGATTGGTCATCCAGGGGCAGATGTTTTCTTACCAGGATGCAGTGGAAGTACAGCTGTGTGGGTTTAGTAACTGACGCTTGGTTCCGTGAAAAGCATATATGCTCCCTTTTTGTGCTCTAAACAAAGCCCTATATAAATAAGTACACCTTAATCATTTTGGATTGCTACCTTCTCTTGCTGCTTCCCCATTTTCTAGTCTAGTGCCTCTTAATGAACAGCTTTTAAGGAAGTTGATGCTTTTAGGTACCCACAGGCTTATAGAGAGCAATCAGAGTGTTGGGTAGAAAGCAACCTTCCAGAGGTAGAAACTCAGAAAGAGTAATGCTCTTCAGGTTGTGCTGTTCTCGTATACTTTCCTACGATTATGAATCTGATCTGACGTGACCTCATGGGCAGAGAGATCCTTATCTGTTTGGATATTATGTTAAATCATTCCTTGAATAAACATTGATGTTTACATAACATTCTCTTTGGGAAAATCCCAAGGAATGTGAGTTTGGAAGCCCCAAAACATGACATTGAGTATAGGAAATGTAACTTCTTGAGATTAGATAAAATGTTAGTGATTTTGCTGTGAGACTCACTCTCCAGAATAATCAAAGATGGCTAGAAACTACTGGTGATTTATTCCCCACTGTTATGCTCTAAATAGGCTTGGTAACTAATTTCAAGAAAAACAGAAGAAACATATCTGTTTCTGAAGCTGAAGGTCTTGTTCACTTCTGACTTGACCTGCTTTCCCCAGACCCAGACAACACCAACACCAGTTACACTGAAAGGGATCCTAGTCTCCTGGGCAGGGCTTATTGCAGTGGCCTTGGGATCTGAGCCTGCCATTCTTGGCTCCTTTCAATCAAATTAATTGTACTCTGCAGGAATGGGAGTTAACAGTCAACAAATTATTTTCTGAGAAGTTGTGGGGACATTACATTGAGATCTTGCATGCCTTGCAGAGGTGCTGAGACTATGACAGCTTAAAGCTGTTGGAATAGGATCATATCAGGCTATCCCAGATGGGCCTTGCCTTCTTTCTCATGTAATTGGACCTCATCAAACATGTCAAGCAGATACAGTTGGAGGGCTGATGTTCTCTCCTGGAAATGGGTGGTTCTAAAGGTGACTCCCCTCAGGAAAATCTCTCCCCTGAGAATTTTGTCCCCTTTAAATGCACATGGCTTTTCCATCCAAATGACAGGGAAACCACATAAAAATCCATCCACCATAGGTATTGGTACGGTGATTCCTCATTCTTTCAAGCTTATCTCCCTTCACTCTACTGTTCACTGTCATCCTCTTTGCCCATAGCTCTTCTGGATTCTCCTCTCATTTTGACTTTAAATCTTGGTTTCTACTTTTCATGTGGCTGCTTGATTTTGGTACCTCTCTGCTTGTTGTTTCTGTTGTTGTTTTCCCCAAAATATTCTAAATTGGAAATTGATTCCCTCTTCGGTCAAGACTTCAAAACTTTTCTCATCTGTTCCATGTGCTGAAACTATGGATAAGAAGCTCCCTAATCTCTTCTCACTTGCCTGCAGGGAGGTTGGGTTGATCAGTGTTTTTATTTTTAGTCCCTTAGAATGCACAGGGCATATCCATGAGTATGGCCCCGGGGAATCATATGTCATCTGGTGGCTCTAAAATTCCTCTGACTTTATCACTCCCATTTTCTGACTGTTTTGCTACCCCTTGCTCATTGGCTTTCTGGTTCTCTCTGATTATTGTGGCTTTGTGTCTTGGCTCTACCATCTTCTTTCTTTAAAAAAACAAAACAAAAAAACCTGCAACCTAGGACTTTGCGCACTTAAAAAAAATATATGTGCCAGCTCTGAGAGTGGTCATCTTTGAGATTATTCCACCTTGGCTGTGGGCCTCACTAGCTTTTCCTAGCTTCACTGGTTACATGCATGTTGGGCCATGTTGAGAGTACAGTAGTGTTGATCCCTTTTCTGTAAGTTCAGCTTTCAAGTAATTGAAGGCAATGATCTCCCTGCCCGTAGGCTAACCAATTGTCATTCATGTGACCTTAGCATTTAGTCTCTTTACCAAAAGATTTATCAAAAGGTTGAGACCTCCTCTGCTGGATACACTCCAGTTCATTCATACCCTTCATGGCATGTGGTTCTCAGAACAAAACAAATCAGCATGATATTGAGGGTACCATCATACCCTTTGTTCCATGAACTAATGTATTCCTTTAACAGAGCCTAAGTTCATACTTGAAATTCTGGCATCTCTCTCACAACGCTAATATTAATGTTTAATACTTGGTTAGTGAAAATCCAGATCCTGTTTATACTGTTCAGACATACCTTATCCTTCCTATAACTGGACACTTCTCATCCTTTGAAATTCTTCTAAAGTCTTCATTCTAAAATAAATAAGTAAGTAAGTAAGTAAATAAATAAGCAACCTACTACCAAGTACAATACAATGCTTTTCAGACTATGCTCCAGTTGAACCTGGAATTGTCCAGACTATGCTTCTAAAATTAATTCATGTGCTTATCAATTCACAGAAAAAATTAATTGATAGACTTTTCTCAAGATGTAACATATTTTTTTAACACATTTGCATCTTATGCTACCTGTCTAATAGTGCTCCACAGTGCAAGTAAAATTGTTAAATTAGCTTTTTTTAAAAAAAATTTTCTAGCTACTTTCCCCTTAAAAAGATTTCAAGAAGCTGTCATTTTAATGTATTAGGCATCCCTCCCCTTTCCATGTAGTTCACACATCTGATCAAAATGGTACCATTTGTTATTAATTAAACTGTTGAAAAGACCTCCCCAATGCAAACAAAATGCATTAACTTGTACTCCTTTGGTAAGGTCATTCAGTGAGTGGGAGTTTGCCCTCAGACTCTCTCTAGACATTTCTATTTCTTCTACAAGGATATCATGAGACCTTGTGCAAAGCTTTCTTGCAATTCAGATTCATCTGAAGCATTTATTTCATCAACTAATCCAGTCTGTGTGTGTGTGTGTGTGTGTGTGTGAGAGAGAGAGAGAGAGAGAGATTGAGAGAGAGAGAGAGAGAGAGAGAGAAATCAGTTGGGCATGATTTGTTCTTGATGGGTCCCGTGGGATCTTCTAGTATTCTCCACATCCCCTTGTATGTGCTCACAACTCAACCTGTTAATATTCTACCCCAGAAATTTGCCTAGATTTCATGTCAAGCTCACTAGTCCATAAATGACAAGCTCCATCTGCATCTGTTTTTAGATAAGCAGGAACATATTTATCCAGTCTCCATAATTCCACAAAGTACTACAAATTCTTAAGGAACACACACCACAATATGTGTTTTTTACACTCAGGGAACCAGACCACTTCAAAGATGCCCGATGCTGCTTTATTATACCTTACCCATCTATCAATATTTATCCTACCCTTTCCAGAATAAAAATCAAGCTTGCTGATGACGTAGTCTAATGTAAAATCCAAATTGAGCTCCTTTCTATCTTACCATCATCTGTTAATACTACATCAGGAGACCAGGCAGCTGGTAAATAAATTTGTTAATCTATTTACTTTTTTTTTTTTTTTTGAGTCAATGGAAATTTATTTATTTATTTATTTATTTTATTTTTTATTTTTTAATATATGAAATTTACTGTCAAATTGGTTTCCATACAACACCCAGTGCTCATCCCAAAAGGTGCCCTCCTCAATACCCATCACCCACCCTCCCCTCCCTCCCACCCCCATCAACCCTCAGTTTGTTCTCAGTTTTTAACAGTCTCTTATGCTTTGGCTCTCTCCCACTCTAACCTCTTTTTTTTTTTTTTTTTTTTCCTTCCCCTCCCCCATGGGTTTCTGTTATGTTTCTCAGGATCCACATAAGAGTGAAACCATATGGTATCTGTCTTTCTCTGTATGGCTTATTTCACTTAGCATCACACTCTCCAGTTCCATCCATGTTGCTACAAAAGGCCATATTTCATTTTTTCTCATTGCCACGTAGTATTCCATTGTGTATATAAACCACAATTTCTTTATCCATTCATCAGTGGATGGACATTTAGGCTCTTTCCATAATTTGGCTACTGTTGAGAGTGCCGCTATAAACATTGGGGTACAGGTGCCCCTATGCATCAGTACTCCTGTATCCCTTGGATAAATTCCTAGCAGTGCTATTGCTGGGTCATAGGGTAGGTCTATTTTTAATTTTCTGAGGAACCTCCACACTGCTTTCCAGAGCGGCTGCACCAATTTGCATTCCCACCAACAGTGCAAGAGGGTTCCCGTTTCTCCACATCCTCTCCAGCATCTATAGTCTCCTGATTTGTTCATTTTGGCCACTCTGACTGGCGTGAGGTGGTATCTGAGTGTGGTTTTGATTTGTATTTCCCTGATAAGGAGCGACGTTGAACATCTTTTCATGTGCCTGTTGGCCATCCGGATGTCTTCTTTAGAGAAGTGTCTATTCATGTTTTCTGCCCATTTCTTCACTGGGTTATTTGTTTTTCGGGTGTGGAGTTTGATGAGCTCTTTATAGATTTTGGATACTAGCCCTTTGTCCGATGTGTCATTTGCAAATATCTTTTCCCATTCCGTTGGTTGCCTTTTAGTTTTGTTGGTTGTTTCCTTTGCTGTGCAGAAGCTTTTTATCTTCATAAGGTCCCAGTAATTCACTTTTGCTTTTAATTCCCTTGCCTTTGGGGATGTGCCGAGTAAGAGATTGCTACGGCTGAGGTCAGAGAGGTCTTTTCCTGCTTTCTCCTCTAAGGTTTTGATGGTTTCCTGTCTCACATTCAGGTCCTTTATCCATTTTGAGTTTATTTTTGTGAATGGTGTGAGAAAGTGGTCTAGTTTCAACCTTCTGCATGTTGCTGTCCAGTTCTCCCAGCACCATTTGTTAAAGAGACTGTCTTTTTTCCATTGGATGTTCTTTCCTGCTTTGTCAAAGATGAGTTGGCCATACGTTTGTGGGTCTAGTTCTGGGGTTTCTATTCTATTCCATTGGTCTATGTGTCTGTTTTTATGCCAATACCATGCTGACTTGATGATGACAGCTTTGTAGTAGAGGCTAAAGTCTGGGATTGTGATGCCTCCTGCTTTGGTCTTCTTCTTCAAAATTACTTTGGCTATTCGGGGCCTTTTGTGGTTCCATATGAATTTTAGGATTGCTTGTTCTAGTTTCGAGAAGAATGCTGGTGCAATTTTGATTGGGATTGCATTGAATGTGTAGATAGCTTTGGGTAGTATTGACATTTTGACAATATTTATTCTTCCAATCCATGAGCAGGGAATGTCTTTCCATTTCTTTATATCTTCTTCAATTACCTGCATAAGCTTTCTATAGTTTTCAGCATACAGATCTTTTACGTCTTTGGTTAGATTTATTCCTAGGTATTTTATGCTTCTTGGTGCAATTGTGAATGGGATCAGTTTCTTCATTTGTCTTTCTGTTGCTTCATTGTTAGTGTATAAGAATGCAACTGATTTCTGCACATTGATTTTGTATCCTGCAACTTTGCTGAATTCATGTATCAGTTCTAGCAGACTTTTGGTGGAGTCTATCGGATTTTCCATGTATAATATCATGTCATCTGCAAAAAGCGAAAGCTTGACTTCATCTTTGCCAATTTTGATGCCTTTGATTTCCTTTTGTTGTCTGATTGCTGATGCTAGAACTTCCAGCACTATATTAAACAACAGCGGTGACAGTGGGCATCCCTGTCGTGTTCCTGATCTCAGGGAAAAAGCTCTCAGTTTTTCCCCGTTGAGGATGATGTTAGCTGTGGGCTTTTCATAAATGGCCTTTATGATCTTTAAGTATGTTCCTTCTATCCCGACTTTCTCAAGGGTTTTTATTAAGAAAGGGTGCTGGATTTTGTCAAAGGCCTTTTCTGCATCGACTGACAGGATCATATGGTTCTTCTCTTTTTTTTTGTTAATGTGATGTATCACGTTGATCGATTTGCGAATGTTGAACCAGCCCTGCATCCCAGGAATGAATCCCACTTGATCATGGTGAATAATTCTTTTTATATGCTGTTGAATTCGATTTGCTAGTATCTTATTAAGAATTTTTGCATCCATATTCATCAGGGATATTGGCCTGTAGTTCTCTTTTTTTACTGGGTCTCTGTCTGGTTTAGGAATCAAAGTAATACTGGCTTCATAGAATGAGTCTGGAAGTTTTCCTTCCCTTTCTATTTCTTGGAATAGCTTGAGAAGGATAGGTATTATCTCTGCTTTAAATGTCTGGTAGAACTCCCCTGGGAAGCCATCTGGTCCTGGACTCTTATTTGTTGGGAGATTTTTGATAACCGATTCAATTTCTTCGCTGGTTATGGGTCTGTTCAAGCTTTCTATTTCCTCCTGATTGAGTTTTGGAAGAGTGTGGGTGTTTAGAAATTTGTCCATTTCTTCCAGGTTGTCCAATTTGCTGGCATATAATTTTTCGTAGTATTCCCTGATAATTGTTTGTATCTCTGAGGGATTGGTTGTAATCATTCCATTTTCATTCATGATTTTATCTATTTGGGTCATCTCCCTTTTCTTTTTGAGAAGCCTGGCTAGAGGTTTGTCAATTTTGTTTATTTTTTCAAAAAACCAACTCTTGGTTTCATTGATCGGCTCTACAGTTTTTTTAGATTCTATATTGTTTATTTCTGCTCTGATCTTTATTATTTCTCTTCTTCTGCTGGGTTTAGGCTGCCTTTGCTGTTCTGCTTCTATTTCCTTTAGGTGTGCTGTTAGATTTTGTATTTGGGATTTTTCTTGTTTCTTGAGATAGGCCTGGATTGCAATGTATTTTCCTCTCAGGACTGCCTTCGCTGCATCCCAAAGCGTTTGGATTGTTGTATTTTCATTTTCGTTTGTTTCCATATATATTTTAATTTCTTCTCTAATTGCCTGGTTGACCCACTCATTCGTTAGTAGGGTGTTCTTTAACCTCCATGCTTTTGGAGGTTTTCCAGACTTTTTCCTGTGGTTGATTTCAAGCTTCATAGCATTGTGGTCTGAAAGTATGCATGGTATAATTTCAATTCTTGTAAACTTATGAAGGGCTGTTTTGTGACCCAGTATATGATCTATCTTGGAGAATGTTCCATGTGCACTCGAGAAGAAAGTATATTCTGTTGCTTTGGGATGCAGAGTTCTAAATATATCTGTCAAGTCCATCTGATCCAATGTATCATTCAGGGCCCTTGTTTCTTTATTGACTGTGTGTCTAGATGATCTATCCATTTCTGTAAGTGGGGTGTTAAAGTCCCCTGCAATGACCACATTCTTATCAATAAGGTTGCTTATGTTTATGAGTAATTGTTTTATATATCTGGGGGCTCGGGTATTTGGCGCATAGACATTTATAATAGTTAGCTCTTCCTGGTGGATAGACCCTGTGATTATTATATAATGCCCTTCTTCATCTCTTGTTACAGCCTTTAATTTAAAGTCTAGTTTGTCTGATATAAGTATGGCTACTCCAGCTTTCTTTTGGCTTCCAGTAGCATGATAAATAGTTCTCCATCCCCTCACTCTCAATCTAAAGGTGTCCTCAGATCTAAAATGAGTCTCTTGTAGACAGCAAATAGATGGGTCTTGTTTTTTTATCCATTCTGATACCCTATGTCTTTTAGTTGGCGCATTTAACCCATTTACATTCAGTGTTATTATAGAAAGATATGGGTTTAGAGTCATTGTGATGTCTGTATGTTTTATGCTTGTAGTGATGTCTCTGGTACTTTGTCTCACAGGATCCCCCTTAGGATCTCTTGTAGGGCTGGTTTCGTGGTGACAAATTCCTTCAGTTTTTGTTTGTTTGGGAAGACCTTTATCTCTCCTTCTATTCTAAATGACAGACTTGCTGGATAAAGGATTCTCGGCTGCATATTTTTTCTGTTTAGCACACTGTAGATATCGTGCCAAGCCTTTCTGGCCTGCCAAGTTTCAAAGGAGAGATCAGTCATGAGTCTTATAGGTCTCCCTTTATATGTGAGGGCACGTTTATCCCTTGCTGCTTTCAGAATTTTCTCTTTATCCTTGTATTTTGCCAGTTTCACTATGATATGTCGTGCAGAAGATCGATTCAAGTTACGTCTGAAGGGAGTTCTCTGTGCCTCTTGGATTTCAATGCCTTTTTCCTTCCCCAGTTCAGGGAAGTTCTCAGCTATAATTTGTTCCAGTACCCCTTCAGCACCTTTCCCTCTCTCTTCCTCCTCTGGGATACCAATTATGCGTATATTATTTTTTTTTAGTGTATCACTTAGTTCTCTAATTTTCCCCTCATACTCCTGGATTTTTTTATCTCTCTTTCTTTCAGCTTCCTCTTTCTCCATAACTTTATCTTCTAGTTCACCTATTCTCTCCTCTGCCTCTTCAAGCCGAGCCATCGTGGTTTCCATTTTGTTTTGCATTTCGTTTAAAGCGTTTTTCAGCTCCTCGTGACTGTTCCTTAGTCCCTCGATCTTTGTGGCAAGAGATTCTCTGCTGTCCTGTATACTGTTTTCAAGCCCAGCGATTAATTTTATGACTATTATCCTAAATTCACTTTCTGTTATATTATTTAAATCCTTTTTGATCAGTTCATTAGCTGTTGTTATTTCCTGGAGATTCTTCTGAGGGGAATTCTTCCGTTTGGTCATTTTGGAGAGTCCCTGGCGTGGTGAGGACCTGCAGTGCACTTCCCCTGTGCTGTGGTGTATAACTGGAGTTAGTGGGCGGGGCCACAGTCCGACCCGATGTCTGCCCCCAGCCCACTGCTGGGGCCACAGTCAGACTGGTGTGTGCCTTCTCTTCCCCTCTCCTAGGGGCGGGATTCACTGTGGGGTGGCGTGTCCCGTCTGGGCTACCTGCACACTGCCAGGCTTGTGTTGCTGGGGATCTGGCGTATTAGCTGGGGTGGGTAGGCAAGGTGCACGGGGGCTGGAGGGGCAGGCTTAGCTCGCTTCTCCTTAGGTGATCCACTTCAGGAGGAGCCCTGTGGCAGCGGGAGGGAGTCAGATCCGCTGCCGGAGGTTTGGCTCCGCAGAAGCACAGAGTTGGGTGTTTGTGCGGAGCGAGCAAGTTCCCTGGCAGGAACTGGTTCCCTTTGGGATTTTGGCTGGGGGATGGGCGGGGGAGATGGCGCTGGCGCCTTTGTTCCCTGCCAAGCTGAGCTCTGCCGTCCGGGGGCTCAGCAGCTCTCCCTCCCTTTGTCCTCCAGCCTTCCCGCTTTCCGAGCAGAGCTGTTAACTTATGACCTCCCAGACGCTAAGTCGCGCTTGCTGTCGGAACACAGTCCGTCCGGCCCCTCCGCTTTTGCCAGCCATACTCGGGGGCTCTGCTTGGCCGGCGAGCCGCCCCTCCGCCCCGGCTCCCTCCCGCCAGTCCGTGGAGCGCGCACCGCCTCGCCGCCCTTCCTACCCTCTTCCGTGGGCCTCTAGTCTGCGCTTGACTCCGGAGACTCCCTTCTGCTAATCCTCTGGTGGTTTTCTGGGTTCTTTAGGCAGGTGTAGGTGGAATCTAAGTGATCGGCAGGACGCGCTGTGAGCCCCGCGTCCTCCTACGCCGCCATCTTCCGGAACCCCTATTTACTTTTAATATAACAAAAAACGTTTGTTTGCTCTCTTAGCATGCTCGACATTTTTCAGCTCTTTGAAAGTTTTCAGTATTTTAACATCATTTTTAGAGATTCAAACCAATTCCTTCTCTCTTTTTCCTCTGTATGATATCTCCCGCTGACCCTTCTCTTTTGCCCTTGCCTCCTGAAATGTGACTTTCTAGTGACTTCACTATTGAAGGACATTGGTCTCTTTAGCTCTGCCCTCTCTTTGTTTCTTATTGGGATCACTTGTAATTTTATTACCAGAATACAACTTAAAAAAAATCTGCCCTCTCTTATGAATCATCTTCATGCTTTCTATATCAGGTATGAATTATGGTGGAAGAAGTTGCTTAGAACTTTCTTCTTCATTCAGCTTGTTTTCCCACATGCATAGGAAGGAGGTTGGTTAGGAAGCACATATTCTTCCACACACAAAAATTTTATTTTATTATTTTTTTATTATTGATTTTTTAAAATGTTTATTTATTTTGGAGAGAGAGACAGAGCATGAGCGGGGGAAGGGCAGAGAGCGAGGGAGACACAGAATCCGAAGCAGGCTCCAGGCTCTGAGTTGTCAGCACAGAGCCTGATGCGGAGCTCAGACTCACAAACTGCAAGCTCATGACCTGAGCTGAAGTTGGATGCTTAACCGACTGAGCCACCCAGGTGCACCCCACACAAAAATTTTTTAAAAAATAGTAGACATGGGGCGGAAAAGGCCTCCCATAAATTGATTAATTGATTAAAAATAACTAAGTTTGGTTTTAAAGAAAGTCTTTTGAAAACATCAGATTTCAGTAGCCACCTGATCCCATGATGTTAGTCCCTGGCCTGTCCCAACCTGCTGCCATAGTAACAGCCTGCTCCCTCCTGACTACTTTGTCTCAAGAACATTGTGTTTCTTCTGATTCCTGCTCCAGTTCCTTATTAGGACTGCAGCCAATTCCTGAAGTACCTTTGTGCAATTCTTGAAATTTCCTTTCCGAACTTGACCTACCTCTCAACACCTCTCACACTGACCCCAAGGATTTGCTTTGTTTACAAGTCAGACATACACGTGACAGAACTGTTGGTGGCCCACAGTCCTGCTCCCTGCCCCATCACAATCTTTATATATTGACATCACTCTAGATTTGTCTGTAGTTTACTATGATCAAAGACGGTGAATGTTCGTTCCTATATTAGCCTGCTTCAGGCTTTTTAATGAGTTCTCAGAATATGCATGCAGAAAGAGGGAACATTTTCTCTTCTCTGAAATCAGTACAAAATCAATTTTGGAAAGAATTTTAAAAGAAATCCATGACTATATTCAGATTCTAAACATTAGACAGGATTTATAATTTCAAACTGAAAAACATTTTGAAATGTGAAGTGTATACTTGGCTACGTGAAAAAGAATGTAGTAAAATAATACAAAATTCCTTATTCAATTGATAAAAGATTAAATATAAAGTTTGGGTGAAATTCTGGTCTTCTTGCTGAAAATGTCTATCAGCAAGATGGAGTGCCAAGTCTCATTTAAATGTCCCAGAAATTATACTTATATTTAAAATTTTCAAAACAACCCATTATTTCCATTTTAGAGGGGAGGAAAGTGTAGTTGGGGGAAGTAATTGGAATGAAGTTTTTCAGCTAGGAACTTCCAGAACTAGAAAGTAGGTGACCAGCTATCCCAGTCTGCTGAGATTGCCCTGGATTTAGCACCAAAATCCTGGATCCTGAAAAAGCCCTCCCTCGGTTCCATGCAAACCAGGGCAGTTGGGTCACCCTACTAGTGAGGCCAAATTTGTAAACTTCTGAAGCCTGGGTTTTTTTCCTTTAATTGCCCAGACTTTATTGGCTCTTTTGAGTTCTGCAATATTCACTTCAGTTGAATTTTAAAATATTGATAATCATCTGCTGGAAACAGAAACAGAGGCTTCAAGGTCTACCAGTGAATTTTAAGACTTCTTACTTTTGACACACCAGGACTTTTTCATAGCTCATTACTTTCTTCTTTGTCCAGCCTCTATACTGACACAGCTTGCTTTCTTGGTAAGAGCTTGTTTGAATTTAACTCACAAATACAGCAAAAGCATTGCATCCTGAAAAGAGGCAAAATTCATAGTGTTAATTCTCACTTCTAAGTTTCTAAGTATCTTAGCAGCATTTCTTTGGCGAAATCAGGGTTTGATTAGAGGAATTTTTTTTTGTTGTTATAAAAGAAATAAATCATGAGAATGTAATGTACTGCACGGTGACTATAGTCAATGATACCGTATTGTGTATTTGAAAATTCCTAAGAGGTAGATATTTAAAGTTCTCATCACAAGAAAAAAAAATTTTGTAACTATGTATGGTGACAGAAGTTAACTGGAGGATTTAAAAAATTTCTCAGTGTGCGTTTTGACATTTCATTTCATTAACTCAACATGAAAGGCAGGAGGAAGCTTTTCCTAATTAGATTCATAAATCGTAAACCAGAATTAGTATCACTACAAAATCTTAATGAATTCCGAAGAAAATGCCGCATTTCCAAGTACAAGATAAGAATTTTCCATTTCAATGAGGGAAAAATAAAAGTTAAGTTAAGGGGGTGTGGCGGTCACGTGCAGAAAGCAGCTTGGGGCTCCTGTTAAATCTTCCCAGCTCATTGTAGCCGGTAGTGAGCGTCTCCATCTTTGCTTGGCATGGGGACGTTCAGATTTAGTAACACGAGCTGTTATTTGATTCGGTGTCAGGCTCCGCATCACACGCTGGAGCCTCCTAGCTGGGTTTATCCCTCCAAAATGCCACCATGTCCTGTGTTTGCTGCTCAAACCCCACGGCATGCCACCGAGAATCAGGACCATCGCAGGGGGTAATTAAAAAGATGATTTCTTGGGCGCCCCGGTGGCTCGATCGGTTTAGCGTCCCACTTTGGCTCAGGTCATGATCTCAGGGTTTGTGGGTTCGAGCCCTGCGGCTCTGTGCCGACAGCTCGGAGCCTGGAGCCTGCTTCGGATTCTGTCTCTCTCTCTCTCTCTCTCTCTCTCAAAAATAAATCAACATAAAAAAAGATTATTTCTTGTGCAGAATAACTTCATAGCTCCGCCTCTCTCCCACCTGCGGTTGCTGGAGAGGGGAAACGCTTCCAGGAGGTTGCAGGAGTCGGGCATCTCTGGGAAGAACGTTTTAAAGATAACGTTTAAAGAACGTTTGAGGACGTTGAGTTCTCAATCCGTCCTTACCGGATGGATGCTTGTGTTTGCTGGGAACTGGACTAGAGCGGTGAACAAACGCAGCGGTCCCCCCTTGTGGAGGGTTTTAGCTTGGTTTTGCTTTGCACGGTTTCAGTTCCCGGGAGGGTCAACCTCCCTCCAGAAGCAGATGCCCCTCCTTTTGACGCAGTAGCGTCATAACGTCAAGAGCCGCGGAAGGCTACGTCACAGTGGTTACGTCACAGTGCCTAGGTCACAGTGCCTACCGCGTTCACGTCGCTTCCTCTCATGGTGGGGGCATTTTATCGTCTGACGACAAACACCACGGCAACAAGTAGGGTGAGTGCCGCATAGGACGATATTTTGAGAGAGACCACATTCATATAACTTTTATTCTAGAGCATTATTGTAATTGTTCTATTTTGTTATTAGTTACTGTTAATAGCTTACTGTGCCTAACTTATAAATTAAGCTTCACTGGGCACCTGGGTGGCTCAGTGGGTTGAGCATCCGACTTCAGCTCGGGTCATGATCTCGCGGTCTGTGGGTTCGAGCCCCACGTCCGGCCCTGTGCTGACAGCTCAGAGCCTGGAGCCTGCTTCCGATTCTGTGTCTCCCTCTCTCTGCCCCTCCCCCACTCGTGCTCTCTCTCAAAAATAAATAAACATTTAAAAGAAAAAAAAAAAAAGAAGGCGGTAGTGCTTTGGGAAACTATAGGCAACACAAGACAAGATCAGAAAAGAGGGCTGGCAGTGATAAGAGATTGGAAAAGGGGTTAAGTGGTTTTCTGGTGCCCGGACCAGCTCTAGCCAGCCTTGAGCAGACGCTGGGTGTGAGATCACAGGGAAGACTGCTGTCCTGGGCCGTCCTCTCTTCGGTGGGCACTGCACACAGCATGTTCTGTACATCTGTCAGCTGCCCAGGATTTGTTCCTTCCCCCACTGAACTGAGAAATGAGTTTTAGGGTCAGATTCCCCAGGCAAAAATTCATTAACCTCATCCAGTGGCTGATTACAGTTTTTTCAGTCTTCATCCCCCTGAGCAAGAATACCTACGGTTTGTTCAGCTGTCACTCTCTATTCTTCTGCCCTAACGTGCTCCCAGCATGGGTTTCTCGATCCTTTGTCTTAGTGCCTTGTCTGAAGTTACATTAACTGCATGGGCATTCTGCAAAGCCTGGAGCCAGGAGTTCGTCTCCCAGGAAGGTTCCTCTCACAGACTTCACATTAGGGAAGCCAAGATAAGGGCTTGGTGCATGAATGACAATGATACATTGCCTTTTTCCCTTACCTGAGAGGACAGAGCCACTGGGATAGAGATGGGGAGGGTGGTGATAAACTATTAAGCTTTTTGAGATATTTTGAAGTAAGAAACATGTGCAATGTGCATTAATTTGCATCCTACTGGTACTGAATGCTTATTTATTTATTAATTTATTTTGAAAGAGAGAGGAAGGGAAGACAGAGGGAGGGAGAGAGAGAGAGACAGAGAGAGAGAGAGAGAGAAAGAGAGAGAATCCCAAGCAGACTCCGAGCTGTCGTTGTAGAGCCCCACATAAGGCTCGATCTCACGAACTGTGAGCCGAGATCAAGAGTTGGATGCTTAACCAACTGAGCCACCCGGGCACCCCTGAATGCTTTTCACGTAGGCATTCTCTGTGTACATTTCAAGAAGGTGACAGAAACAGTTAAAAGTTGACCCCATTACCTTCTTGAACTATGACAGGAATGCAAATCCCACATTCACAAGTTTTGTCAACAGGGTTATGTTAATCCGTTCAGATGATCTAAGGACATTGATTTCCCATTACTCCTATAAAACAATGTCACATTAACTGGGCTCATCAGAAGGGAGGGAGTCTGACCGTATTTCTATTTGGGTGTCTGAGTTACCAAGGGAGACAACACCACCATCAGAATGCAAAATGCTTCCAATCTTAAAACATTTAAAAATAAAGCAAGGACATATGGAAGCAACCGCAGGACTTGTACTCAGACTCCGAATCGGTGCAGAGCATGGGGTGTCCGGAGTTAGGCGCCTCCTGGAGCCTCTGCCCGGCTACCCTCTGTTCTCCACTGCAGTGATTCCCGCTGAAGGCAAGGAGAGGTGGGAGGACTCTCCTCTCCTCTCCTCTCCTCTCCTCTCCTCTCCTCTCCTCTCCTCGTAGGATGGCAAAGGCTGAACATCTTATCATTTAGACATAGAATAGCTGTAATTAAACAATAAAAAAATTTGTTGAATCCCACTATTCTAACCCAACAATTGCTTTTCTTTCTTCAAGTTTAATCCATAGCTTTATTCATAAGAGACTCTTAAAAAATGAGAACAAACTGAGGGCTGTTGGGGAGTGGGAGGGAGGGGAGGATGGGTGATGGGTATTGAAGAGGGCATCTTTTGGGATGAGCACTGGGTGTTGTATGGAAACCAGTTTGACAATAAATTTCATATATTTTAAAAAAATCCATAGCTTTATTCCCATATGGACAATTTTTTAATGTTGTTGCCATATTGCATATGCAATTGCAGGGCCTGCTTTTAGGAGAGGAAAACTTCAGTGACATTTATTTCAGGGCCATTTTCCCTGTTGTTCCAAAGGCTTTCTGTTTATCATGTTTAATGATTGAATAATACTCCATTGACTGGATGCTTCATAATTTATAGACCAATTCCCTTGTTGTTGGACATTTAGGAAGGCTATTGTTTTTGGCAGACTTATGCTGCTGCAGAATTCCCAGCTGCGTGGGCTGAGATGGAAAAGGAAAGATCATTCCAGGGCAAGCCAAGATTGGATGCTGGGGAGCGTGTGGACAAGATGCCAAAATTGAGTCCATGGAGCAGAAGTAGAGCTGGGAATGGATCAGGATTAGAGTCCAGGCTAATACGATCCTTCTTGTTTTACTTGTTTGTTCCCTTTTATCTCCATTCCCCGATCCTATTCCTTCTATTCTTCTATAAGTAACCGTTCAAAAGTGTTTTCCAGAAGCAGCTATCCAGAGAGGAATTACTTGTAATTCCAGTGAGGATCACTGGGGCAGGATTTCTGCTGGGCTCCTGCCAGCATGTGAGGCAAGGGTTGGAAGATCATGGGGAAAACCCTGGTCAGAGGTTCAGGGTGGAAAAGACTGCTTGATGCTCGAATTTGCTTGTGCGTGGATGAACGATACAGTCTTTAAAGTCAGTTTCTCATTAGCTAAGGTAAGTTCAGCTACAGTAATAGAAGACGTCAAACGTTTAGTGACCAAAGGACAAGTGGTTTATTTCTTTGTCTCCTAACAGCACATGGCTGGTATTCAGGTCGGTGGGATGGCACTTCTTCATGCAGTCGTTCTGGTTCTGATCTCCTCAACATGTGCCTTCTAGAGTCTCCCCGAGTATCTCCATA
This sequence comes from Panthera onca, assembly GCF_046562875.1. Taxonomy (NCBI): domain Eukaryota; kingdom Metazoa; phylum Chordata; class Mammalia; order Carnivora; family Felidae; genus Panthera; species Panthera onca. The sequence goes on from NC_138342.1 coordinate 174,091,099, forward strand.
CTTGCCCACAAGAAGGGCAAAGAGAATGAAGGAGCATGAATGGGAAGTCATATGAGCCTGGTCTGCAAGTAGGGACATCACATCCATTCACGTTCCATTGTAGAGAACAGAGCCATGCGGGTAATGTGATCTAGCTGTAAGGGTGCCTGGGAAATGTGATCCCAAAGAAAAAGAGCAAATTTGGGGGCAATTAGTGATATCTGTACAACCAGTAAGTAGTACATGTAACATTTTGGCCTGCCATCTGCCATTCTCCTTTGCCTTACTTCTTAATTGGTTCAGAAGTTTTGCAAACAAGGGCACTATTTGAGAACCCCTGAAAGTCTCCCCTAACGAAATTGTTTTGGCAGGTCGCTGGTTTTCCTGATACGAGTATACTCTCTCGGTGATATCTGTGGGAGTGGAGGAGGGGGGTGGGGAAAGTACAAGAGAAAGAGAGGTAGAAAATACTTCTGCGTGGTGGGGTATATATAAAAGTCCTAAGGTCACACCCGCTGTGGGGCCACTTTCACTCTTCTTAACGGTACAACTTTATCATTATGGACACCTCGTAAGCAGACATTTCAAGTGCATGGGCCAGCATATGTTCCTTAGCTGGTCATTTTAAACTTTCCTACAGCTTTATATGCCTCGCATTCATTTATTGAATCAACATTTAGTGGGTTCCTGAAACAGCTTCTATTCTAGTGCCACTAGTATATAGAAAACATCAAAAGATATCAAAGTTTTAGAGTAAGATGAACTTGAAATCCTCAGAATTAAAGATAAACCATGAGTTATACCTTGCTTTTAGGATAGGAGAAGTGATTTAAAAAAATGATAAAATAAAATTTGATTAAAAAACCCCCCAAAGAGTTCTTGAGTTCTAAAAATAGGTTAGGCAATGGAATGGATAAAGAGTGAATACTTGCTTCTCAAAAACGATCTCACTAATGGTGAGCCAGAGGGATACAGTCAGGTGGGGCGTGCTCCGTGAGTTCAAGAAGGTGTTTGCCAGTAGCAGTCTTTACGAGACCAGGAAGAGAAAAATCTGTTTCCTGTATTTCTCCGATCTGTGCCAACCTGCTTCCTTGCCATAGCCCTGTTCTGAATTCTAAGCCCCTCATGCCTATCATGTGGCAGTAAGTAGACCCCTTGAGCTCAAAGTTGGCGGCTCCATTTGGACTGTGTCACCTCACAGCCCACTAGCTTTTAGGAGTTCTGGGATATGAACAGGAGTCCTTGCAAGGGCCACTTCTCATGGGGTACCTACTGTGTGCCAGCCACTGGGTGCCATATTATATGTGCCATATTATATTCAGTAGTTCCCATAGCGCTACTATTTTTTCCACATTGCCTGCTAGTAAAACTCAGGCTTCAGTTATTGAGCTTCCCTGAGGTCACAAGGTGAATCAGGAGCAGCAGCCAGGGCCATTAATACCTGAACTTGAGCATAAACCATTATACTATGCTGCCTTTCCTTTGAGCCACAAAGCATGCCTAAGCACCACATTCTCAAGTTATAACATGCACACTCTTAAAATTCTTTTTCTTTGAATAAAAATACTGTCTTCATTAAAAGAAAAAAATCCTCCTCTCCATGTCCCTAAAACTGAAACAAAATCATTTACACAAGTATCTTCTGAGGTAACTTGTTGCCCCAAATGTTTAAGATAAAAAGGTGTGCGATTTGGGGTGCCTGGGTGGCTCAAGTTGGTTTAGCGTCCGACTTCAGCTCAGGTCATGATCTTGTGGGCCCTGTGTTGGGCTGTGTGCTGACAGCTCAGAGCCTGGAGCCTGCTTGGGATTCTGTGTCTCCCTATCTCTCTTCCCCTCCCCCACTCACTTTCTGTCTCGCTGTCTCTAAAATAAATAAACATTAAAAAAAAAAAAAGGTGTGCGATTTAAGTAAGACACCTAAATTTTTAACACTAGAAAATGGGGCCACCTACCTCATAGAGGTCTTTTCCATCTTAAACAAGAGGATGTGTAAGGAAATTTCTGTAAACTAAACAATGAAACACAAATGATTATTGCAATTGTTATATCGACAAGTCTGGAAACATATGAATGTGTTAGGAAATATTTTATGATAAAAAACAAGCACTTTGATGAGGAAATGCTTCCAAAAACCTTATAGGTCCTCCCCAGTTTTCCCCCAATCAATATTTTATGGTAAAAAAACAAGTACTTTGGTGAGGAAATGCTTCCAAAAACCTTACAGGTCCTCCCCAGTTTTTTCCCAGCCACTCAATCTATGCATTTATGCATTGGTAACCTTTTTGAGAGAGTTCCTCATCCACCCTCTCTCAACTGAGCCTCTGGGATTATGTACAATCCAACAGGAGAGTGAATTTCAGTAGACAACCAGTGATAAGATTTTGTGGTTTTGGTTTGAAGACTCTTCTAGAGGCATGGAATATTAACTCTCTGCAAATGAAAAGCTGTTAATTGGTTGGCAGGGAATTAGACTGGTCTTATTTTTCATCAAGGCTTAACTCCTGTAACTGCCCGTATTGTACTCTTAGACTAAAATAGATCACTGTATTAAAATAAATAACCTCCTATTATTATCTAAAGTGTTTTAGGTCAGTAATTTTAAATGAAATACCTGTCATTTTAAAAGTTCAAGAACTCTTTAGGTCTCGGGAAGGATTTGTGGATCATAGTCTGAAAAGGTGAAACGGAAGCCATTCGTTAAATGTCATCATTAACCAAACAATCTTGATGAGTATTTAGATCTACTGAGGGAAATGTATGCAGGTTTCCCTCAGAAATAAAATAACTGAACATTGTTAGAAACAACCGTGAGGTTGAGAAATCACAGTTCTGTCTATCTCCAAATCCTTCCAGGCTCCTGTACCTAAACACAAATAAGAAGTGACAGTTTCTTCTTAAAGAGAACAAACTGCATTCTTTAGTCTGGCCTTGAAGTTACAGTTAACGGCAAAAGGAAGAGCCGAATCTGTAACTAGTGATGCGTTTCCAGGGCTCTTAGTTTCCTGTCTTCCTTTGCAAATCAGTTTCCAAAAGGAGGTGTCTGCCTTGCTTCCCACTTTCTTTTGCTAGGTATTCGCGTGTGAGATGTTGTTGTGCTATCAGTCATACCTCAGTCTCCAGCCAATTCAGCAGTGTTCCCATGGAGACTGTTGACTGAGCAGAGTGTGAACTGAATCAGCCACTCATGCCCAGAGCTCACTGTGTTCCTGTTGATGGTCTAATACCAAGCCCAGCAGCAACATGATTGGTGCCATCGTTAGTTTTCTAAGCCCCTTGGCCAGCAAGGCATTCTAGTCAACATTTTACTGACTGCCTGCAATACTGTAATGGCCCCTCACTGGGTTCCCTGATTCCATTCCTGCCCCTCTACGATCTATTTTCTACTCAGCGGCCCGAATGATCCTTCAGAACTCCAGCAATGTAAAATGGTGTGCATTTGCTGTGGAAATGGCATGGCGGCTTCTCAACAAAATTTAAAAATAGAATTGCCATATGAAAATCACATATGGTCGTATTATTCCTAGGAGGCTTTTCTGAGCCACTGTATCTAAAACAGCACCCTCTGTTCTCTTACCCTAGGTTTGTTTTCCTTCACAGTACTTACTACTCCCTGCTAGTATTTTGTACGTGTCTGTCTGTCTATTTTTGTCTATCTCTCTAGCTAGAATGTTCGCTTAATGAGATCGAGGATGTTGTCTGTTCTGTTTATCACTGTATCTATAGTGCCTGGTCCCTATATTATTGAAAGAATGATGAATGAAAGAATAAATGAATGAGTGAACCAGTGCTACAGAGAGGGTACAGAAAAGGTATTGGAGGGTCCAAAGCAGAGGGCAGATGACTGTGTCCAGGCATCAGTAGGAGTGGCCAGGTGGGTATGGTCTCTTGCACAATGAGGTCAGCACGCCCCCCCACCCCCCTGCACTTGATGGAGCTTCAGGCCATGCTGCTGCCTGGGGAGACTGAGGAGGAGGACTATTATCACCTTCTCTAGTTGCCTACATTGCCTGACATTCTTCAGTTACCACTTTCCCGTTTCCATTTCTCATCCGGATCTCTGCCTCTCAACTCGGGTTTCAAAGAATTAACATCTGAGCCTGCCATCTACAAGTTTTTGACAAAGGCAGGCCCAGCGACTTAGAGGGGATGCAGGCATCATCACCTCCAGCAGACGTGCCGGCCACTTTAATGAATTTTGTTCAGAAAAAGTATTTCCATCTCTTCTCCCTGCTTTAGGCTCCAGTGTTTGATAAAATGTTTGCCTCTTCTCCTGCTTGAACTCTTGAGGGCCAAGCGTGTTCTTAATTTAAACCTTAACCTTAGCTTTGACTCTTCCCTTCACCCTCCCAGGCCTCAGTGACTCTTTATGTGCGGCTGGATTATTTTTTAATGCCTGTTTAATACTCCAGAGCTATTCGTATAGTAATAGTCACTATCACCTAGAGTAATCTGCCCGAATCCACACCAGAACAGCTGTGATGACCTGTCAACTTTCCCGGGGGTCACTGTAACTTTGTTTTGGTTATGACATGGGATCGGAGCCTGGGAGTCCTCACCGGGATCCAGGCTGATATCCAGCCCAGATACATTTGCACTTGGAAAGCTGATCACACACATATGGCTGAGTGGTGTTTTTTTTTTTTTCCCTCAGATGTTTTCGTTTCATCCGTTAAAGCTGAAATCGAGTCTGGGATGCATTTTTGAGGCTCTTACCAAGATGTCGTAAGGTGAGTTATCAGACGTATCGATTAGAAATCCATAAAAGTCTGTTTCTAAACTTGAGGTTGTCAGGGCCCATTTTGGTTCGAACTGGTATGGCTTCCTGGAGGAAAAGATGTTTCAGGCGAGAGCAGAGGAGAAGTAGGTCTCCTCTGAGCAGAGGGTGGGGGAGGAGGGTGGGCAGTGGAGTGGAGAGAAGACCGGGTGCACTGGGGAAGCTGCGGACAGCTCAGCAGCCCTTCCCCTGGGTAGGTTTTGTGGGCAAGAGCTGAGAGGGGAGCACAGAGAGCAGGCCATGGCGGGCTTGGGGGCTCATGTGAAGGGTTCAGAATTGTTCTCTGAAGGAGGTGGGGAACAGCAGAAGTATTTAAAGCTAAAGAGAAGACAACTGTTTTTGTCAAAAAGAATCCTTGTTGGGGCGCTTAGCTGGCTCAGTCTGAGGAGCCTGTGACTGACTCTTGATCTCGGGGTTGTGAGTTCGAGCCCCACGTTGGGTGCAGAGATTACTTCAAAATAAAATAAAAAAAAAAAATCTTCCTTTTGCTGCTAAATGAACTTCCTTTTGCTGCAGGGGAGATTTGAAGGCGGGCAGGAAGCAAAAGATGAATGTAGCTTGAATAAAAATATGGAAATTACGTTAAGGAAAGTGGAGATATGTTTTTAATAGACTTTATCTTATTTATTAATCATTATCTTTTAAATAGACTTTATTTTTGAAAACAGTTTTAGGTTTACAAAAAGATGGTCCCGAGTTCCATACACCAGCTCTCCCTGCCCCCCACCCCCCCTTCATGTGTATACAGTTTCCCTTTTTATTAACATCTTACCCTTAGTGTGGTACATTTGTTACAATGGATAAGCTTATTGATAAATGATTATTACCTAAATTCTGTTGTTTGCATTAGGGTTTTTTCTTCGTGTCGTACGGTTCTATGGGTTTTGACAGATGCATAATATCATGCATTTACCACCGAAATATTATACAGAATAGTTTCACTGCCCTAAATATCCCCTGTGCTCCACCTACTCATCCCTCTTCCCCCTAAAACTGTGGAAGCCAATGATCTGTATATTGTCTTACAGTCTGCCTTTCCAGAATGTAATACAGTTGGACTCACACAGCACATACAACTTTTTCATCTGGCTTCTTTCACATAGCAGCATGCACTTAAGGTTCCCCCGTGTCTTTTTCTAGCTTGATAGTGCCTTTTTTATTTTTTAAATCACTGAACATTGCATTGTATGGATGTACCACAGTTTATGTATTCACATACTGAAGGACATCTTGGTTACTTCTAATTTTTGCAATTATGAATAGAGTGGCTATAAATATACATGTGTGGGTATTTGTGTGACATAAGTTCTCAGTTCTTTTGAGTAAATACAAGTAGTGTGATTGCCGGATTGTATCGTATGTTTAATTTTGTAAGAGACTAGCAAACTGTCATCCAAAGTGGCTATGCCATTTTGCGTTTCCACCAGCAATGAATAAGAGTCCTTGTTCCTCCAAATCTTTGCCAGCATTTGGTGCTCTCAGTGTCTTGGATTTTAGCCATTCTAATAGGTGCGTGGTAGTATTTCATTGTGTCAGTTTGAAATTTCCTAATGATATGTGATATTGAAAATCTTTTCATATGCTTATTTAACATCTGTGGCTCTTCTTTGGTGAGATATCTGTTCATATACTTTGCCCATTTTAAAATGAGGTTTTTTTTTTATTGTCGTTTTAAAAATTCTTTCTATTGTGGGTTCTAGTACTTCACTAGATGTGTGTTTTACAAAGGTTCTTTCCCAGACTGTAGATTGTATCTTCATTCTCCCGATAGTGTCTTTTGCAGAGCAGGTTTTTTTTTTTAATTTTAATGAAGTCCAGCTTGTCATTTTTTTCTTTAATGGGTTATGCTTTTGGTGCTGTATGTAAAAGGTCATCATCAGACCCAAAGTCAACTAGATTTTCTCCTACATTCTAGGCGTTTCGCAGTTTTGTGTTTTACATTTAGGTCATGTACCCACTTCCAGTTAATTTTTTATGAAAGATATAAGGGCTTGTCTATATTAATTTTCTCGTGTATGGATGTCCAGTCGTTTCGGCACTATTGGTTCAAAAGGCAATTCTTTTTGTATTGAATTGCATTTGCTCCTCGTTGACTATATTTGTGCAGGCGTATTTCTGGACTCTCTCTTCCGTTTCACTGATACTTTTGTCTGTTCTTTCACCAACATCATACTGTCTTGATCACTGTAGTTTTACAATAAGTTGGGTAATGTCAGTCCTCTGACTTTGTTCTTTTCCTTCAATACGGTGTTGGCTAATCTGGGTCTTTTGACTTTCTATACAAACTTCAGTCAGTTTGTCAATATCCACAAAATAACTTTCTGGGATTTTCACTGATATTGCATCGAATCTACAGACCAACTTGGGAAGAACTGGTATCTCAAGAATATTTAGTTTTCCTATCCACAAACATGAACTATCTCTTCATTTCTTTATTTTTTTTCTTCCAAATTTTTATCTAAATTCAAATTGGTTAACATACAGTGTAATATTGGTTTCAGGAGTAGAATGTAGTGATTCCTCACTTACATATAATATATCCTAACAAGTGCCCTCCTTAATGCCCATCACCTGCGTCACCTCCATCAACCGTCAATTTGTTCTCTGTCTTTAAGAGTCTCTTGTAATTTGGGGCACCTGGGTGGTTCAGTTGGTTAAATATCTGAGTCTTGATTTCGTCTCGGGTCATAATCTTACAGTTCCTGGGTTCAAGCCCTACATAGAGCTCTGCACTGACAGTGTGGAGATGCTTTGGATTCTCTCTCTTCCTCTCTCTCTGCCCCTCCCCCACTCACATTCTTTCAAAGTAAAAAAATAAATAAACTTAAAAAAAGAGTCTTTTGTGGTTTGCCTCCCTCTCTGTTTTTATCTTATTTTATTTTCCCTCCCTTCCGCTATGTTCTTCTGTTTTCTTTCTTTCCTTTTTTTTTTTTTTAAAGATATGCTATCTTTTTAAAAAGTGTTTATTTTTGAGAGAGAGAGCGAGCACAAGCATGGGAAGGGGTAGAGAGAGAGGGAGACAGAGGATCCAAAGCAGGCTCCAGGCTGACAGCACAGAGCCCAATACAGAGGTCAAACTCACAAACCATGACATCATAACCTGAGCCAAAGTCAAATGCTTAACAGACTGAACCACCCATCTGTGTTTTTTTTTTCTTAAATTCCACATATAAGTGAAATCATACGGTATTCGTCTTTCTCAACTGACTCATTTTGCTTAGCAGAATACATTCTACTTCCACCCACGTCACAAATGGCAAGATGTCATTCTTTTTGATGACGGAATAATATTCCATTGTATTTATATATGACATCTTCTGTATCCATTCATCAGTGATGGACATTTGGGCTCTTTCCATACTTTGGCTATTGTTGATAGTGCTGCTATAAACATGGGGGGTGCATGTGCCTCTTCAAATCAGTATTTTTGTATCCTTTGGGTAAATATCTAATAGTGCAATTGCTGCATTGTAGGGTAGTTCTACTTTAAAAGTTTTGATGAACCTCCATACTGTTTTCCAGAGTGGCTGCACCAGCTTGCATTCCCACCAACAGCGTGAGAGGAGAAGTTCTCTTTTCTCCTTATCCTTGCCAACACTTGTTGTTCCCTGAATTGTTAATTTTTAGCCATTCTGACAGGTGTGAGCTGGTATCTCATTGTGGTTTTGGTTTGTATTTCCTTGATGATGAGTGATGTTGAGCATTTTTTCATGTGTCTGTTAGTCATTTGTGTGTCTTCTTTGGAGAAGTGTCTTTCGTGTCTTCTGCCCATTTCTTAACTGGATTATTAATTTTCTGGGTGTTGAGTTTGATAAGTTCCTTATCAAATTTGGATACTAGCCCTTTAATGTGTCATTTGCAGGTATCTTCTCCAATTCCATCAGTTACCTTTTAGTTTTGTTGATTGTTTCCTTTGCTGTGCAGAAGCTTTTATCTTGATGAAGTCCCAATAGTTCATTTTGCTTGTTTCTTTTGCCTCCGGAGACATGTCTAGTAAGCAGTTGCTACAGCTGAGGTCAAAGAGGTTGCTGCTTATTTTTCTCCTTTAGGATTTTGATAGTTTCCTGTTTCACATTTAGGTTTTTCATCCATTTTGAATTTATTTTTGTGTGTGGTGTAAGAAAGTAGTCTAGTTTCATTCTTCTACATGTCACTGTCCAGTTTTCCCAACACCACTTGTTAAAGTGACTGTCTTTTATCCATTGGATATTCTTTCCTGCTTTGTTGAAGATTAATTGACCATTTAGTTGGAGGTCTATTTCTGGGTTCTCTATTCTGTTCCATTGATCTGTGTGTCTGTTTTTGTGCCAGTTCCATACTGTCTTAGTGATTACAGCTTTGTAATACAGTTTGAAGTCTGGAACTGTGATTTCTTCAAATTTGGTTTTCTGTTTCAACATTACTTTGGCTATTCGGGGTCTTTCCTGGTTCTATATAAATTTTAGAATTGTTTGTTCTAGCTCTGTGAAGAACATGGGTGTTATTTTGATAGGGATTTGAATGTGTAGATTGCTTCTGGTAGTACAGACATTTTAACAGTGTTTGTTCTTCTAATCCACAAACACGGAATATTTTTCTATTTCTTTGTGTCTTCTTCAATTTCTTTCATAAGTGTTTCAGAGTACAGATCTTTTTTTTTCTTTTTTCTTTTCTTTTTTTTTTTTTTTTTTTTTTGAGAGTGAGAGAGAGAAAGCATGAATGCACAGCACAGGGGAGGGGCAGAGGAAGAGGGAAAGAGAGTGTCTCAAGCAGGCTCTGTGCTCAACCTGATGCAGGACTCGATCCCATGACCCTGCGGTCATGACCTGAGTTGAAATCAAGAATCGGATACCCAACCACTGAGCCACCCAGGCACCCCCAGAGTACAGATCTTTCACCTCTTTGGTTAGGTTTATTCCTAGGTATCTTATGGGTTTTGATGCAATTGTAAATGGGATTGATTCCTTGATTTCTCTTTCTATTGCTTCACTGTTAGTGTGTAGAAATGCAACAGATTTTTGTACATTGATTTTATATCCTGTGATGTTGCTGAATTAATGTATCAGTTCTAGCAATTTTTTGGTGGAGTCTTTTGGGTTTTCTACATAGAGTATCATGTCTTCTCAGAGTGAAATTTTGACTTCTTCCTTGCCTATTTGGAGGCCTTTTATTTAGTTTTGTTGTCAGATTGCTGAGGCAAAGACTTCCAGTACTATGCTAAATAGCAATGGTGAGAAGTAGAATCCTTATCTTGTTCCTGACTTTAGGGGAAAAGTTCTGTTTTTCCCCATTGAGGATAACATTAGCTGTGGGTCTTTCGTATATTGCCTTTATGATGTTGGGGTATGTTCCATCTATCCCTACCTTATTGAGGGTTTTTATCAAGAATGGATGCTGTATTTTGTCAAATGCTTTTTTTCTGCATCTATCGACAGGATCATATGGTTCTTATCCTTTCTTTTATTAATGTGGTATATCATATTGATTGATTTAAAGGTATTGAACCACCCCTGCAGTCCAAGAATAAATCCCACTTGATCATGGTGAATAATTCTTTGAATGTACTGTTGGATTTGATTGCTAGTATCTTGTTGAGAATTTCTCCATCCATATTCATCAGGGATATTGGTCTATAGTTCTCCTTTTTAGTGGGGTCTTTGTCTGGTTTTGGAATCAAGGTAATGCTGGCCTCATAGAATAAATTTGGAAGTTATCCTTCCATTTCTATTTTTTGGGACAGTTTCAGAAAAATAGGTATTTACTCTTCTTTAAATGTTTGGTAAAATTCTCCTGGGAAGCCGTCTGGCCCTAGATTCTTGTTTGTTTGGAGATTTTGATTACTGATTCAATTTCTTTGCTGGTTATGGGCCTGTTCAAATTTTCTATTTCTTCCCATTTCAGTTTTGGTAGTTTGTATGTTTCTAGGAATTTATCCTTTTCTTCCAGATTGCCCAGTTTGTTGGCATATAATTGCTTATAATATTCTCCTGTAATTGCATTTCTACAGTGTTGGTTTTGATCTCTCCTCTTTCATTTGTAATTTTGTTTATTTGGGTCCTTTCTCTTTTCTTTTTGATAAATCTGGCTAGGAGTTTATCAGTTTCATTAATTCTTTCAAAGAACCAGCTCCAAGTTTCATTGATCTGTTTACTGTTATTGTTCCCCCCTATATTGTTTATTTCTGCTCTAATCTTTATTATTTCCCTTCTTATGCTAGCTTTAGGCTTTATTTGCTGACCTTTTCCCAGCTCCTTTAGGTATAAAGTTAAGTTGTGTATTTGAGACTTTTCTTGCTTTTTGATGAAGGCTTGTATTGCTATATACATCCCTCTTATGACTGCTTTTGCTGTATCCCAAAGGTTTTGGACTGTCGTGTTTGCATTTTCATATCTTTCCATGTATTTTTTTTTTATTTCTTCTTTAATTTCCTGGTTAACCCATTCATTCTTGAGTAGGGTGTTCTTTAACCTCCATGTATTTGTGGTCTTTTCAAATTTTTTCTTGTGGTTGACTTCAAGTTTCATAGTATTGTGGTCTGAAAATATACATGGTATGATCTCAGTCTTTTTATATTGGTTGAGGCCTGATTTGTGACCCAGTATGTGATCTATTCCAGAGAATGTTCCATGTGCGCTCAAAAAGAATGTGTTTTCTGCTGCTTTGGGAAAAAATGCACTGAATATATCTGTTAATTCCAGCTGGTACAGTGTGTCTTTCAAAGCCATTGTTTCCTTATTGATCTCCTGCTTAGATGATCTGTCCATCAGTGTAAGTAGGGTGTTAAAGTCTTCTATTATCATTGTATTGTTGTCGATAAGTTATGTTTTTTTATTAATTGTTTTATATATTTGGGTGTCCTCATATTGGGGGCATAAATATTTATAATTGTTATATCTTGTTAGATAGTCCCCTTTATTAGGATATAGTGCCCTTCTTTATCTCTTATTACAGTATTTGGTTTAAAATCTAGTTTCTCTGATATAAGTATGGCTGCTCCAGCTTTCTCTTGATGTCCATTTGCATGATAAGTGGTCCCCCACACCTTAACTCAGAGATGTGGGGCTCAAGGGTGCGGGGTTTGGCAAAAGCAGCTCCAGCCTCCACTGGGGGTGCTGTGTTGTGCACTGAAGTCTGACCCTGCTGGTGGGTGGGGGAAGATGGTATCACCCCACTCTCTTGTCTCCAGAGAGGGGAGCTCGCATGTGCTGCTGTTCAGGAAGCCCTCACAGAAAAGCAAACAATCTCCCTTCTTGTGTCCCAGGCTTCTGTCAGATCCTTGCTCTCCCCCTGTCTGTGCTCAGGCTATTGCCATGCCTGGTACCACAGTTCTCCTGTGTTTTATCTCTGGTGCTTGGCTGGGATTCAAAACTCTAAATCTTAAAGGACCCAGCATGGCTTGGACCCACTTCCCTCCTCCAGAGGAGAGCCTTGCCTCATTGTGTCTGGTGCTATTTTGTCCCAGAAAAGCAGTCGCATGCCTGTGCAGGTGCTTGGAGTTTATGGTGAAGCACAGGGAAAAGCAGTGAGCAGGTTATACGCCCTCTGTACGTGCTTCTGTCCTTTGCTGATGAATGGCTGCTCAGTGGCTCACACTGACTCTTTTGTTCTCGAAGAGGCAATAGACCCTCTTACAAACGTGCTCCAGGAAGGGGAACATTCTTTCCCAGGGTGACCCAGGGGATCCCTTCACGATGCTGTGAAGGCTTCCAGGCCTCCACTCTTCTTCCTGGGATTGCCACTGTCAGCCCTGATTGACTCTGGCAAATGGCACGGACTTCTCAAACCTCAGAATTTGAGTTCCACTGTTTATAAAAACTTGTGATAGTCACTTCCTCTCGATTCCCCAGTCACTGGTTTTGGGGAAGAGTTTTTCTTGTGTGAACCCAGCACATGGCTCTGTCTCCCCCTCTCTTTTTCTCTCTCTCCTTTGTCCACAAAAAGGGCTCCCTCCTCTCCATGGCACCGCAGCTTTTCTTTCCCCTACTTCGTGTCTTTGCACCCCATACTTGCCACGTTCTTTTCTTTTAATTGTGCAGATTTTTCTCTTAATCCTCAGCTCGATTTCCTAGGTGTTCAAAATGATTTGATGTTAATGTAGTTGTGTTTAAGGGGCAAGGTAAGTCTAGGGTTCTCCTACTACTCCACCATCTTCTCTCTTCATTTCTTTAGATCTTTGTATCCTTCATCAGAGTTTAATAGTTTTTCTCATACAGATCTTATATATATTTTGTTAAATTTATGCCGAAGTATTTTATGTTTGGGAGTGCTGATGTAAATGGTGTTGTGTTTTTAATTTCAAATTCCAATTATTCATTACTGACATATAGGAAAGCAATTGACTTCTGTATATGAACCATCAAGTAGATGTTAGCTGTAGGGTTTTTGTCAAAAAAATTTTTTTTTAATTAAGTTGAGGAAATACTCTTTTCATAGTTTGCAGAAAGTTTTGTCATGAATGAGTATTGGGTTTTGCCAAATACTTTTTCAGTATCTATTGATACCATCATGTGATATGGTCTTTCTTTTTTAACCTGTTAATGGGATGATGGATCACATTAATTGTTTTTCAAATGCTAAACCAGACTTGCATATCTAGGATAAATCCCACTTGGTCATTGTATATACTCTTTTTATGCAATGTTGTTTTCGATTTGCTAATATTTTCTTGAGGAGTTTTGCATCTATGTTCATGAGAGATGTTGGTCTATAATTTTCCTTGTTTGTATTGTCTTTGTCTACTTTTGGTATTGGAATAATTTTATTCCCTCTGCTTCTATTTTCTGGAACAGATTGAAGACAGCCTATTATTTTCTTCTTTAAATTCTTCTTCGGTAGAATTCAACAGTGAAACCATCTGGGCCTGGTGTTTTCTGTTTTGGGAGGTTATTAATTATTGATTCAGTTTCTCTAATGGAGGCCTATTGAGTTTATCTATTTCTCCTTGTGTGAGTTTTGGCAGACTGTACCTTTCAAAGACTTGGTGCATTTCATCTAGGTTATCAAATTTATGGGAATACAGCTGTATATAATATTCTTTAAAATTTTAAAAAAATTTTTTTAACTTTTATTTATTTTTGAGAAACAGAGAGAGATAGAGCATGAATGGGGGAGAAGCAGAGAGAGAGGGAAACACAGAATCCGAAGTAGGCTCTAGGCTCTGAGCTGTCAGCACAGAGCCTGATGTGGGGCTCAAACCCATGAACTGTGAGATCATGACCTGAGCCAAAGTCAGATGCTTTAACTGATTGAGCCACCCAGGCACCCCCTTTATAATTGTTTTAGGTTTATTTATTTACTTTGAGAGAGAGAGAGCACAAGTGGGTAGAGGCTGAGAGAGAGGGAGAGAGAGAGTCTCAAGCAGACTGTGTGCTTTTAGTGCACAGCCTGTCTCAGGGCTCGATCACAACCTGAGAACCATGAGATCACAACCTGAGCCAAAATCAAGAGTCATCCACTTAACCGACTAAGCCACACACATGACCCCCCCCCCCTTTTTTTATTTTAAAGTAAGCTCTATGCCCAACATGGGGCTCAAATTCATGATCCTGAAATCAAGAGTTGCATGCTTCATGGACTGAGCCAGCCAAGTACGTCTTTTATTATCCTTCTAATGCCCATGGGATCTGTAGTGATGGCCCCCGTTTCATTTTTATTTTATTTTATTTTATTTTTAATTTTTTTTAACGTTTATTTATTTTTGAGACAGAGAGAGACAGAGGATGAACAGGGGAGGAGCAGAGAGAGAGGGAGACACAGAATCTGAAACAGGCTCCAGGCTCTGAGCTGTCAGCACAGAGCCCGACGCAGGGCTCGAACTCACAGACCGTGAGATCATGACCTGAGCCGAAGTTGGACGCTTAACCGACCAAGCCACCCAGGCGCCCCTTCATTTTTAATAATAGTAACTTGTGTCTTCTATCTTTTATTCATTGTTAGTCTCATTAGAGATTTATCCATTTTGTTGATCTTTTCAAAGACATAGCTTTTGATTTCATTGATTTTCTCTGTTAATTTTTTGCTTTCAACCTCATTGGTGTTTGCTCTATTTTTATTATTTCTCTTATTCTATTTAATTTGGATTTAATATGCTCTTCTTGTTCTAGTTTCCCACACAGAAGCTTAGATTATTGAGTTTAGATTTGTCTTCTTTTCTACCATATGCATTAAATGCTATACACTGTCCTCTAAGCACTGCTTTTGCTGCATTCCACAGATTTTGACATTTTACTTTCATTTTCAACTAGTTAAAAAAAATTTTAAGATTGTTCCTGAAGCTTTTTCTTTGACCTATGTGTTACTTAAAGCCATGTTGTTTAATTCCCAAATATTTTGGGTTTTCCAGTTGTCTTCCTGTCATTGACTTCTAGTTTAATTCCACTGTGGTCTGAGTGCACAATTTGTATGATATCTGTTCTTTTAGATTTGTTAAGGTGTATTTTTACAGCCCAGTATGTGGTCTACCTTGGCAAATGCTCCATGCAAACTTGAGAAGAATGTGTATCCTGATATTGTTTGTGAAGTATTTAAAAAATGTCAGATTTAGTTGATCAGTGTTGCTATTCAGTTCAACTGTATCATTATTGATTTTCTGTCTGTTAGATCTATTAATTACTAACATAAAAAGGATAGGTTTTTTGAAATGTGTATGATCCTCTAGATTTTAGACATTGTAGTAGGTGTGTAGCATCATCTCATTGTTGTTTTAATTTGCTTTATTTTTATTGTTTTAATTTGCTTTATTTTTATCTAGAAGCAATCTTAAGCTTACAGAAAAGTTCCAAATATAGTACAAATGATTTTTTCTGTCCTTAACTATTTGAGAATAAGTTGCTTATTTAATGTTCCACCATCCTTGATCACGTTAGGGTATATTTACTACAAACAAAGACATTTTTCTACATGACCATGATATAACCATCTACATCATGCCCCAAGATCCTCGTAGTCAATAGTACTAAAGTTTAGACATAAACACATGCCTATATGTGTGTGTATTACATTCATATTTATTTCTTCATATATCTGTATATATTAAAAATCCTAAATCCACACCTGTATACCTCCGATTCCTAATCCAACATGTCAGGGGTTCAATCTAGTTTTCTCTCTTTCCCTGCCGGAAGCTCCCTGTTGTTTTCATTTCACTCCTGCTCTGGCACCCTGGGCCACTGCAGCTTTCTTCCATGCCCGCCCGCCCACATGTTGATGTTGTTGCATACCTTCCTTGGCCCCACCTAATGGCTTTTGTACTGATTATTCAGGAAGGGAAGAGAAGAGCAGGGTGAGATGTAGGGGAACAAATGAATAGATCTGAGAAAGATTAGGAGATAGAATAAATAGGACTTGGTGATTCATCAGATGTGGAGGTGATGGAGGAATAGGAGTCAAAAGTGATACTCAGGTGTGATTCAGGTAGAGAACAGAACAGGAATAGACTTGGTGAATGTGTGGGAGTGAGGTAGAAATGTAGAATTGCAGCTCAAGAGAGAAATATGACTTAGAATAAAGATTTTCTATTCATCAGATTATATATGACATTTAGAGACAATAGAAATGGATGGAATTTCCCCAGAAATATGTGTGTGTGTGTGTGTGTGTGTGTGTGTGTGTGTGTGTATCACTCTAATTTAAGAGATGGGCAGAGAAGAATTGGCTATCATGTCAGGGAAGTCCAGGGAAGGCAGTCCTTTGAACCAAATGCTACCAACAGCTCAAGTAAGATAGGGACAGAAACACACTTCCTGGATTCAGCAATATGGTGATTAGTGACTTTCAACATAGTTCAAGTAGATAGGAATGTTGGTTGGTAGTGGGGGCAGCTGATTGAAAAGAGAATGTTAGTTTAGAAAGTGTGGAAAGTAAGCAAATGTTTCAAGAAACATGTCTGTGAAACAGAAGAGAAAAATAAGAGTCCCAGTGCTTGGGGGGAGGCAGGCAGCCAAAATTTATGAGAGAACTATGCCAATTTCAGTACTGATGGGAGATACTGAAGACCTAGGGATGAGGGGAAATAAATATCGTAGGTCTCTGATGAGGCTAGAGGTCAGTCATTCTCCTATTTGAGAGAGACATCACCTAAAAATTTAAAAAATGCATAATTCTTTGATGCCAAATCTAGAGATGCTGATTCCCAGGTCTAGATGGAAGCTCCTGTATCTTGTCAAGCCCCCAAGATGATAATAATGCTGGTGTTTCACAGATAATACTTTGCAAAATAATGGATGTAAAAGGCATATAGAACACAATGATGGATTCTCTGGGGACAGAAGAAGGGATATTTAATCCTTTTAAAACAGGACCAGGTGTAGGCATATGTGTTGTTTGGGAATAGAAAGTTTAGTGGTTCTTGTCTGGTGTGTTCTATTTTCTCTATGAAATAGGAGGTGAATAGTCACCCTGAGAGTGAGGGGTCAAGAAGTTTGAAGAGAGTGGCAAAGATGGGAAATAGCTACAGTGCACAATGGGAGAGAGTGTGCACTAAGAAAACAAAGAAAGCTTTTGGAGAAGTATGAGAACCCAGCTGACATTTATAAATCATGAACTTATTGTAGCCACTGTCGGCATTGTTTTTCAAATGTCTCTAACTGAGGCCAATATCCCAGTGTTAGCACTGACAAAATGTTCAGTTGGGTTGGTGTAGGGTCTGTGTTTTTGAAGTATGAAAGCTAGAGAGGTAATAGCTTTGGTGTCAAACAAAGATTTTGAAATGATGAACTCCAAAACGAAAAAGAAAAGAAGTGAAGGCAGGAGGAGTCTAATGAGGCAAAGAAAAATAAGTCCTGGAGCAGAGGTCCCAGCGAAGCCCAGAGTGGAAGGACAGAGCTTTGCGGTCACCGTGGGGATATGTAATTGGAAGATTTCAGAGTTCCAGCATGCTTGGTGAAGCTAAACTGTGTAGGATGTGGTCACGGGAGTGGAATAATAAAGTGTAGCGGAGGTGAAGGTCACTAGTGATGAAACAGATCAAGAAATGTCGATGCCAAGCCCTTTGGAGGGCTGTGTTCAATAGCTTTACATCTATCTCCAGCACACGAGAAATAGGAAGTGCCGACTATGCAGGTGTTGGTATTTTTACTCTGAATGTGAATTTAAATCAACACATTACTTCTGTAGAGAAAGAGGCTATTTCATATGACCTCTAATTACAGAATGACTGTGTCACCTCAAGGAACCCAGAGGCCCAGAAGTCAGATCACTTAGGTTACCTTACTCTGCTTAGTAGCTTAGATAAAGGTACTCATACAATATCATTCTTTTCCTCATTGTGAGTAACTTGAAAATTGCTCTATAATAGTGTTTTTGTAAGTATGGTCCTCAGACCCCTTGCATAAAAATTACTTGGAGGTGATAGTTAAAAATGTATACTCCTGGTATCACCACTAGACCTTTTTTTAAAAAAAATTCTTTTAATGGTTATTTATTTTCGAGATAGAGAGAGAGAGAGACAGAGCGTGAGTGGGGGAGGGGCAGAGAGAGAGGGAGACACAGAATCGGAAGCAGGCTCCAGGCTCCGAGCTGTCGGCGCAGAGCCCGACATGGGACTTGAACTCATGGGCTGTGAGATCATGACCTGAGCCGAAGTCAGACACTTAACCAACCCAGCCACCCAGGTGCCCCTTAATAAAGTTGAACAGAGAGGGGGACTGAGATGGGTGCAGCTAGAGTTTGTATTTTCACTAGATCTTCCAAACATGTTTATGCACACATTGCACAGACACGCACACACCTGTGTATGCATGCTTTCCATGTGCGAGGGGCATGTAAGTCCATGTTGCTTATGCATGGGACCCATGCACAGACCTGCATTCTGTGAAATGTGCCCTCTCTGTGCTTCATGACACACGTTCCCATACTAGCAACTCTAGCTCCCTTTCTCACATCCATGCTAATACAGCTAATACAGGGAGCAATACAGTGACTTCCAGCATATTACTCTGAGGGGTATGGAATATTCTCCAGGGGATTTTAAGCAAATATTTTTACAGATTTTACCTTTGGTTGAATTACAGAGCTGGATTCCATGATGCCTACCCCCAGAGAGGACATAATCTTTAAACTCTAAAAAATAAACATTACCTTAACTGATTTTGTTCTTTAAACAAAGGCGTATATTAGTCAAGGGTGAATGGTAGAGAAGAATTTCAGGTTTCCAAATGTCAAGAAAGAGACAGCATTGCAGCCTACTTTAAGAACAAACCACCTGTTCTAATTAACATTTTTATCTTTGACATTTCCTGACTGCTTTTATATGTCCCTGAGGCTATTACTGTAATTTAAATTTAAAAATAAAAATCCAATATTCACTCTTACCCTCATTTTTATAGTTCAGTTAATCCCACCTAGTTCATCTGCTTTGTTGATTTACATCGCTTATGCCACTTATGGAAGGCAATCAGGGATGCTCACAACATTTTGCCTGTTTAGTTTAATGTTATAATCATCTGAGATGAAAGTATCGGTTATTCTCTTCCAATAGCAAACTCAATAAATTCTCTTCCTTGGGCTTAATGTGGTGTTCTCTTATTTCAGTTTCTTTTCCTCTCTTTCTCTTTATTCCCAAAAAGCATTGCATTTGTTCCCATCCTTCATTTCCTATTCAGCATCTGGATGTGGCCATTGACACCCATCAGGTTGTCAAGAACTTACTTGAAAGTTCTCTGGCTCCCCCAGCCCCTACTGTTTTTAAAAAGGATTCATAGAAAAACTTGAAGAGGCAAAGTTATAGCCAGTTTACATTTTGCAGCTGGTTTGAGCTTCAAGGAGCATGTAGTGGTGTGATATTAAAAGAAAAAAAGGTGGAATAAATAAAATGGTCATTTATTGAACAATGCTTTATGCTGAAATATATGTGAAATGTGCCATAGTTTATTGCATTTAATCTTCAAAATTTTTGCTGTTAGGATTATGCTTACTATTTTTTGCAGATCAAGAAATAGGTTAAGGTATCCTTTTTCATCAAATATCCCCCAAACCACCTATATTTTCAATATCTGTATCTTCCCAGCTTCCTTCTCTTATTATATAAACATGTTAAAAATCTCAGAACCTAGGGGCACCTGGGTGGCTCTGTTGGTTAAGTGTCTGACTTTGGCTTAGGTCATGATCTCATGGTTCATGGGTTTGAGCCCCACGTCGGGCTCTGTGCTGACAACCCAGAGCCTGGAGCGTGCTTCAGATTCTGTGTCTCCCTCTCTCTCTGTCCCTCCCCTGCTCATGCTCTGTCATTCTCTCTCTCTCTCTCTCTCTCTATCAAAAATAAACATTAAAATTTCTTTTTAAAAAGATCTCAGTACATTCAGAACCTAAAGAAACAAATCTTCTTTGATTGCAATTCTGTATCACTGGGTTTCTTCATAGCCAACATCTCTGAAGGAGCAGCCTTTGTCTGCTAGAAAGTCTTCGTTTTTGCTTCTTCGCTACTCCTAGTTCATTCTTAATGGACAGCAATCTGGCTTCAGTTGTACCCTTCCAATAGCTAAACACCTGCATTAGCACAAAACCGTAGGCTACTGTGGTCTTCATCTTGCTGCCCGTGCCCTCATTAAAGAACTTGACTCACTATCATGGTTGTTATCAAGATTAAAAGAGTTAATTCAAGAAGTTGAGGAGTGTTCCTGGTATAGAAAATATGTATGTATTTTATTTCTGCATGGTATCCTGTTTTGACATCTTAATAATAAAACCTTCCTGGTTGGGGAGAGACTGCTTCTCCCTGGGCTAACCAATTCTTACAGGTCACCGAGGGCCCAGTAAAGAGCATGGCCTTGATATATAAACCAACCCAGAGCCACACCTCCTGCATCTGGTCCCTGCACACAGGAGGCAATATTCCTCTCCCTTAATTATCCCAGAGCCAGGTACTAGATAAGTAGAGACCACCCCTATTGCCCCAAGCCCATTACAATGATTTAAATTGGCCAGTCCTAAACTATTTACCATTCTTCACCTTTCCTGCAGAAACCCCAATGGAGGCCATGGCCTAAGTGCTCCCCACTTCTTGTCTGCTGCCTCCTGACTACTCTGGAGTTTCTCCATAATGGTGCTGGGTGGTGTGCTCTGTCTCCTGTCTCTAGGACCTGTGAGTATTACAAACTCTGTTTTCCTGAGCCTCTCCTCTGTCTCTTCTTGTGGCTCTGCTTGACTGACCATCTCAAAAACAAATACGAAACAGAAACCCTCATTCAATGTTACATGTTATTGATATGTAATGGCGGTTGTTATTCCTAGGCTTTTATGGACACAGTGATCAGGGTCTCTATTCACCTTACAAATTATACATTTTTAGCTTCTTTTACTAGTTTTTATTTTCACTGCTGCCCTTAGACTTGAGGCAATTGCCCTAGACTTGCCCTTAGACTATTTCCATTGCTTGCCCTTAGGCAAGAGGGATCTTTTCCCTGGGCTTCATCTGCACATTTTAAAATATCAGTTATATTAAGATATAATATATGTACAATAACATTCATTAATGATCAGAGTACAATTTGATAAGGTTTGATAATATATATAGAGACGTGTGACCACCACCATGATCATGATATAGAACATTTCCATCATGCCCAAAATGTCCTTGTGCCTCTTTGGAATCAATCTTTTCCCCCTTCTCTTGGTCCTTGGCAACAATTAAACTTTCTGTCATAGTTTTATCTTTTTAAATTGTATATAAATGGAAACTATACAGTATTTAGGCAAAAGATTGTATCTGGCTTCTTTCACTTAGCATAGTGGTTTTGAGATTCATCTATATTGTTTCCCATCAGTTGTTTGTTATATTCTATAGCTGAGTAGCATAAGGTTATTTTTATTCAAATGCCAGACAGTGGACATTTATGTTGTTTCCAGTTTTGAGCTATTATGAACAAATGCTGTAAACTCTTGTCCTTGTGTGGACATGTTTTTTATTCTTCTGGAGTAAATATCTGAAAGTAGGTAAGTAAATATCTTCAAAAAGATACTTGAATCATATGGTGAGTGGATGTTTGTAAGAAAATGATAAACAGTTTCCCAAAGTGGTTGATATCATCTTGCGTTTGTGAGCAATCTATGAGAGCTCCCATCTCCCCACATTTCTTGCCAGTACTCAGCCTTTTTGATCTAGTGAATGTGTTGTGGCAACTCTTTGTGGTTTTACTTAGCATTTCCCTGATGATTAATGAAGTTGAGCACCCTCTTATGTGCACGTGTCATTCTTCTTTGACAGTGTTTCTGTTCAAATCTTTTGCCCATTTAAAAAAGTGGTTGTTTTCTTTATTTTATTGATTTGTAAGAGTTTGTAAATATTCTAGATATAAGATTTTCTCTTACATTTTCTTCTAGAAGTTTTGTAGTCTTAGATCTAACATTTAGGTGTATGGTTTATTTCAATGGGAGTTGAGGATTGTGAGATATATAGATATAGATATAGATATAGATATAGATATAGATATAGATATAGATATAGTTATAGGTAGATAGAAAGATATAGATAGACATAGATATAGATATAGATATAGAAATATATAGATAGACATAGATATAGATATAGATATAGATATAGATATAGATATAGATATAGATGCACATATATCCAATTGTTCTAGCTCCATCTGGTGAAAATTCTATCCTTTCCAAATTGAACTACCTTGGCCCTTTGTCAGAAATCAATTGACCAAAAATTTGTGGGTTTATTTCTGGCATCTATTCTGTTTCACTGAACTGTCTTTTTCTAGTTTTTAAAAAATGGAATCTTAGATTATTTGACACACATTCTTTTCTAATATAAACATTTAATGCTAAAATTCTTTCTAAATGCTGTTTTAGCTGTACCTCATACATTTTTGTATATTTGCATTTTTATTCAGTTTAAAATATTTTCTAATTTCTCTCATGATTTTTTTCTTGGCCTGTGTGTTGTTTAGAGATTATTTAATTTCTGTTATTTGAGAATTTTTTCCAGATATCTTTTTGCTAGTCATTTTTAGTTTAATTCTGTTATAATCAGAGAACATACTTTGTGTAATTTTAGTCCCTTTAAATTTTTCATCTACTTGTTTATCGGTATTGATAGAAGAGCATTGTGAACTGCTACTGTGATACTGATTTTGTTTATTTCCCTTTTCAATTCTATTATTGTGAATTTGTTTGTTTTTCTTTTTCAGTCCTGCCAACTTTGTTTTATGTATTTTGAAGCTCTGTTAGTATGTGCATTAAGTTTAGGATTATTATGTCCTCTGGGTAAATTAGTGCCTTTAGTATTATGAAATATTTCTCTTTATTCCTGAAAATATTTTTTTGTTTTGAAATCTTTGTCTGATATTAAAATAACCACTCTAGCTTTTTGTAGATTAATGTATTCATTGTATATCTTTAAATAGTCAATTCTATTTCAAGGAACTAAATATGAGAAAAATATATTTTATATTTTCCCACATATTTATTATTTCTGGTAGTATTCATTTCTTTGTGTAGTTCTTTTTTTAATGTTTATTTTATTTATTTTGAGAGAGAGAGAGAGAGAGAGAGCACAGGCAAGGGAGGGACAGAGAGGGAGAGAGAGAGAATCCCAAGCAGGCTCTGCACCATCAGCATAGAGCCCGATGTGAGGCTTGAACTCACAAACCACCAGATCATGAGCTGAGCCAAAATCAAGAGTTGAATGCTTAACTGATTGAGCCACCCAGGTGCTACACTCCTTAGTGTAGTTCTAAGTTATCATCTGGTATCATTTTCCTATGCCTAAAGAACTTCTTTAACGTTATTTGTAATTCAAGCCTCCGCCAGAAGCAGGAAAATAAATCAAATCCCTATTACTTTTTTGTGGTCAGAGGGAAAATCAGGGATTTCAGTCCTACTCTTCAGAGTCTTGTTCTGGCCCTTCTATGGTATACCCTTCGCCATAGTGTGAAGGTTCACTCAGGCCAAGGGGATGTGCTCACTCGGAATCTATGTTCCACCTCTACCACCTCTACCTAGTCTGGATACTCGGGACCCAGGAGTTTTCTATTTAACTATCACAGGCTGACTTCCCATCCAGACTTCTATTCCTGGATCATCCTTTTGATGGACACAGGGGTGAGTATTTGCTACGGTGATATGGACAGAGCTCAAATGTGCATGCTAGGGGACCCAACTGTGTGCTCAAGCAGTTTCTTGTAGTATAGGATAGATCCAAGGGTGAGAAAAGAAAGAAGGTGGGGCACAGGCTCCAGCTCCTTTCCAAAGCACCATATTCTAGCATGGAATTCTGAGTCCAAAAATTCTAAATTCAATTTAGCATTCCAGAATGTTATGATACTATATTTTTCAAGGTAGAAGGATAAAGTGTGTTTCATTTACCATTGTGTTGGCTTAATTCATAACTTTTAAGTATTAGACGTGGAATGTGGGCCTTTGTTTGTATTCTTGTCCTAGGCCTGACGAATGTTAGGTGTGGTCTGGATTTTTCTCCTTACTACCCTGTAAATGAACGTGCTGCTTGTATTTTCCCTTTATCCTCTTCCTTTTCCACTCTATAGACTTGATGATAGTCTCTATTCCCAAAATTTCCACTAACACAGTTGTAGGACAGTACAGAAACGCATTAAGACTGGGTCCTACAGGCATCTGGGTGGCTCAGTTCATTAAGCGTCCAACTTCAGCTCAGGTCATGATCTCACAGTTCATGAGTTTGAGCCCCACATCAGGCTCTGCGCTGACAGCGCAGAGCCTGCTTCAGATTCTCTATCTCCCTCTCTCTCTGCACCTCTTCCACTCTCTCTCTTCCTCCCCGCCCCCTGCACTTTAAAAAATAAATCAATAGACCTTAAAAAAAAAAAAAAAGACTAGGTCCTAGAGAATCAGTGCAAACAAATAGACAGACAAGGCTGAAAATGGCTCTCTAGGTCAGAGAGGAGAAGAGACAATATGCCATTAGTCAATAGTGTATTAAACTTACTAACTGAGAAGTTCATGAATAAATCAGAAAGGGCCGAATATTATAATGGATGATTCTGTGCTCTAGAACCAGGCTGCTTGAGTCAAATTCTGCTCCTGCCACTTATCAGCTGTGAGGCCTGATCCATTTGTGCCTCAGTTTCTTCATCTATGCAATGTGTATAATAATACAACCATCTGACAGGATTATTTTAAGAACCAGTGATCAAGTATGAAAGAATTGGAAGAATTCCTGGAAAATAGTACATTCTCAATGCATTTCTTTTCTTTTTCTTTTCTTTTCTTTTCTTTTCTTTTCTTTTCTCTTTTCTTTTCTTTTCTTTTCTTTCCTTTTTCTTTTCTCTTTATTTCTTTCTTCCTTTCTTTCTTTCTTCCTTTCTTTTTTTGGGAGAGAGAGAGCACATGTGAGCGAGTGGGGAAAGGGCAGAAGGAGAGAGAGAAGCAGAATCTTAAGTAGGTTCTGTGCCACGCTCCATCTCACAACCGTAAGATCATGACCTGAGACGAAATCAAGAGTCAGATGCTTACCCTACTGAGCCACCCATGTGCCTCTATTCTCAATGCATTTAGCTAATATATTAATTAAATACATTTTCAGGGTTTGGGCTGAGTTTTCTGTATGTCTCTGCTGTATATTTTAGAATTGGATAATCCTTGCTTGCCAATATTGGACTAATCTGTGGTTTTAGCTACATATGCTTCAAAGCTGGCTACATGCTCACCAATCCTGTTACCTCTTCCTGGGCACATGGTAAGATGTTATTTTCCAGAATTCTTGGATGCTGTGTTGGGGCTACGTGACAGAGTTCTGGAAAAATAAATGTGTACAGAATTTATGTATATAATTTTTAGGCATGGTCATAAATCCTCTTTTTACATTACTCTTACCTCCCCAATCTACTGCCCAGATTATTCCAGGATTACCTTGAACTTGTAAAATGGCAAAGCCATGAGATAGAAGCACTTGATTACTAAATCAGTTTGCAGGATAACCACTCAAGAGAACCACCCAACCAAGAGTACTCACAGTGGACTTAAAAATATTTTTATTACATTAAGCCAGTAAGATTTTGGGGCATTTGCTATAGCAGTTAACCTATTCAAATACAAATGTTTATATGTTGAAGTGGTGTTCTTTCATAAGAAAAATTTGAACTATATGTTATTGGCTTAGCAATTGGCCATGGTCAGTAAGGAAACTGAAATTGGCAGCTGGAAAAATGGTAATCTTATTATGCAGTGGTAAGACATTTTGTAAAACTTTTCCCTATGAATGCTTGGAAGGTAGAACATGTGCCTATTGGAATTGAACTCCAGGAGAAGGAATGAGAAACATAACTCTAGTGGTGTGGGGTTTTTATTGGCTGTGTTTGGCCAAGAAAAAGCTTGAAAAAGAAATGTCTAAGTTTGTAAGCATAAATGAAAGGGAATAGAGAGAGTCTGGAAATGCAGTTCTGCAAAGTTGAAAAGTCAGCTGTTTGTAGAATCTGAACTGTGGGAAATGGAATTTAAAAGAAAAAAACAAATTTTGAACATTTGCAGCTCAGTCAATATTTTCAGGTGAATCAAGTGATTCACAAAAAAGATCAGTTTAAGGATGGATATTCTCCATTCAAAAGTTATAGTCTCAAGATAGCCTATTATTAAATTGAGAGAGATCAGAATGGTGGCAAAAAGCAGAGAGATAAAACGTATTTGAGAATTATGTCTAGGGGAAATCTTTGAAGGTGGTTTCTGGCACATACAACTGCTGGGAAGCAAATTGATCAGAAGACTATTAAGCTTTTGAGAAATTTATATTTCCAAGTAAACCACAAACTAAACAAACAAAAACATCAGTTTTGGCCATTTCAGACTTCAAACAACCATTGGAGCTCCACATTTCCATAAACTTTAGGCTGACTTCCGGTGCTCCCAAATGGCATGCCCCCTCTCTCCCCCTTCACATGTGGCCGAAGAGAACAGTGGACAAGGTGAAGCTCACAAAGGATGGGGTCAGAGCCACAGAGGATGGACAGGGAAGGGACATTCCACTTAGAAAACATGAGAAAAAGCTTACCAAACATCTTTTCCTATCACCATTTCAGGTCCTTCACATTTTCTACCCAAAGGACTTGACTTCTAGGCTTTTCCATTTGTTCCTTTTGTAAATGGGGGTGTTTATTACTGTTACAGTGCCTCAGTTCCAACATTGCATATTGGCTGTGTGTGTGTGTGTATGTGTGTGTGGTGGTGGTGGACAGAAAGCTTATCTTTTAATTCATAGGTTACCAGAGCATGGGGAGCCATAACTAGTTCTGCTGGAAGGACTGTGCATCGTCTGGAGATCCTGAACTCTAAACTAGACGTAATGATGGAGTGTGACTTTGGGTTGTTCCTATTAGCGAGGGGGTGAGTGTACTTTGCAGATAAAAGGAAGAGTATGATAAGAATTTAATGGCCAGAAGGAAGTCTATAGTAGAGACTGACTAAATGCTCAGCAATCATATTTCCTTTTCTTGAGTACACAAGAAAAAATGTGTTTCTCCATTTCCCTTGAACTTCGTTTAAAATCACGTGACCAATATTTGGGCAATGGTATGTTGTGGAAGTGATGCATGTTATTTCCAGGACTGGCCACAAAACTCTATGTGCAAACCTTTCTCTTTTCCCTTTATCTGCTGACTAAAGATGTCAAGGGTACTTTAAAGCCACAAGATGGAAGCAGCCTGGGTTTCTGAGATGCTGCTTGGAGAAAAGCTGCCCAGGAGAACCACCTGACCAGGAATGTCCACCTTGGAATTTATTTAAGCAAGAAAATACTTGATAACATTCAGTGACTTGGGGTATGTTTGTTCCAGTGGTTAGCATATCCTGAGCAATATACCACATCATATATTGTGGAGACAATTAATGGAAAGTATGATAGGGAGTAATCACATAAAATGGCATCTTTGTTGTTAGAGATGGAATGAAGGCAGTTTCTCATTCTGATCTCCAGAATAACCTTGAACCCTGAATGAGTTTAAAATATTGAGTCAGACGTTTAGAAGGAGGATAAATTTTCTTGGTCTTCTAGGGGCTTATCTTAGCGGTGGATATTTGAAGGGTGAACGTGAAAAGAAATCGGTGAGTTTACCACTCCTCATTTTTGTTTATTTGAGAAAATAAATATTATCTAGAGGAAGAAGGGAAGAGTATGATGCATGTGTCAGAATTGTTAGGTTCAAGGACATTCCATCTTTTTCCCCAAAGTTCAAAAGAGTTATTTGTGTGTGGGCAAGTCTAGAATTGAGAAAGCAGAGGCAACTGTTGAAGAGCCTCATGGGACAAGTATTTGTTGTAGTACATGTTCTAGAAGTAACTTTTTTTTCATTACTGTTCAGTATTGCCCAAGGGCCCAGATAATAGCTTGGGGAATTTGGAAACCATAGAAAATCTTTACATCATACATGTGATTGTTAACTCTTTTAGGGCAAAACATGTCTTCAGCCATGAACAGGTATTGAAGATTACATTGAAGGAGGTATGCTTAAAGAATCAGTGCCTTGTGAATACACGAATCATGTAATCTGTTCTAAGAAATAAGACGAATTTTAGATGAGATTATTTTGGAAAGTCCAATAAAATAGAAAGCAAGAATTAATTTCCCATTGTCACCGTTTTTATCTTGATTTTATTGTAATTAGACTTTTACCCCCACCTTTCCAATGACTCCCATAGTGTCAGCAATGACTTCATGTTGTTGATCCAAAGGTTACTTTTCAGTCATCTGATTTGGTTTTTCAGTAGTATTTGACATACTATTTATTATCCTTTCCTTGAAATAGCTTCTCTATTTGGATTCCAGGACATCTCGCTCACCTGGGTTTTCTTTAATCTCTCTTGTTTTAAGTTCTTATTTTCCTTCGCTGGTTTCTTCTCATCTCCCTGACACCTACATAAATGTTAGTATTCCCCAGACTTACTCTTTAGATCTTTTTTCTTTTCTATCAACACTCATACATTTGGTGACCTCACCTACTTTCTTGGTTTTAAATGCCATCCATATGCTCATGATTTCCAAATCTATATCTCCAGGCTGTACCTCTTCTCTGAACTCCAGACTCATACTCCAAAATCCTTCTTGGATAGCCACTCTTAATTTTTTTTAGCTACCATCTCAAAATTTACTCCTGATAGTCCCCTGCCAACCCTTCTTTTCATGTGCTCTTTCCAAACCCATAACCTGTAACACAGTCCTTCTTGTAGCTCAGGCCAAATCGTTAATTCAACTCTCATACCTCATTTCATGTGAAAGAGAAAGTCCTTTGTTTTCACGCTACTTTTCACTATCTTGGATTTCTGCTTATTATGAACTACCTTATAGCCAAACAACCTTCTTCAGAGAACAACTAGAAAACCTGGATAAGGGGCACCTAGGTGGCTCAGTCGGTTAAGTGTCAGACTCTTGATTTTAGCTCAGATCATGATCTCACGATTTGTGAGTTCAAGCCCCACATTGGGCTCTGAGCTGACAGCACAGAGCCTGCATGGGATTCTCTCTCTCCCCCTCTTTCTTCCCCTCCCCTGCTTGTGTTCTCTCCCTCTCAAATTAAATAAATAAACATAAAAAAAAACCTGGATAAAGCAGAGCAGAAAATCAATTTGAAGGCACCAAAGAGCTATTAATAAATCAAGGACTTGAGTGGCTAATTTCTCAGAGAGAAGAGAATATACTGAGGCAAGTCCAAAATTTCGTACCATTATTCCTCTTATTTGTCGATTCATAAACTGCATGGCAGAAAAAGCTATGAAGCTCAGGAAGTTGTACCCAAAGGCAAAGAAGTTGATTAGAACTTTCCTCAGTTTCATAGGGCAGAGAGACATACATATATTGGAGTTTCAATATAAGGATTGGATGACTCAAGACCCCAGAGTGAAGAGAAACACAGAAGAGTGAATCTGATATTCCATATTGCTTTTTCACACCAACGTATTTGTCTTTTCATGAGAGGTCGAAGGCTGAGAGGCTATGAAGCCAAGCAGTTACTTTTTGCAGTCTCATAGTGCTAGGAAGACAATATATAGGGTTCTGAGCTCTTGTAAACATATTAAGCTTTTAGTCAAAGCTCCCAAATGGCTACATCTTAGCAGTAATAGAGAACCCAAATTAGATAAGACTTTTCAACGTCTGAAATCCAGCTTTGAGTATGTTTAATTCCTGATCAGATCAAGATGGGCTGTTGCTACTCTTTTTGCCCAAAGTGAACATAAATCCTCTTGGGAAGAAGATAACAGTTTTTTAAGACACAATGCCATTCAATAAAATGTGACCAATAATGTGCATTCAATAAAAAATTACTTAGGAAACCAAGATATGACTAAAATCAAAGCATACAATATGAACAGACTTATAATTATTAGAATTATCTGATATGGATGTTCATGAATATAGATGTCAAAGTGGAGAATTTCAGCAGATAACAGGAATTAATAAAAAATTAAATAAACTGATGTTACAAAATTGCAAAATACAATAATAGAAGCCAAGGACTTAATAGACGAGTTTAATATCAGGTTAGAAAGGGCTGAAGAGTGAGTTAATTAACTGGAAGAAAGGTCAGAAGGAAAGTATCCAGACTAAAACATAGAGAAAAAAACATGAAAATTACAAAAAGTGCATAAGTAATATGTGGGACAGTAAAACAGTCTCACACAAGTATAACTGGAGTCACGTGCAGGAGGAGAAAAAGAAAGGGATAAAAAGAAGCAATATTTGAAAAGATAATGGCTGAGAATTTCTCAAAACTGATGCAAAAAGTCAAGCCATAGATTCAAGAAGTACTATGAACCACCATATGATAAATACCAAGAAAACCACACAGAGACGCATCACAATAAGGCTGCTGAAATAATCACAAAGAGAAAGCCTTAAAAGTAGCTACCAAAAGAAATGATGCTTTAAAAGAATCAATAGTTAGTCTGTCAGCTGATGTCTTAAAAGAAATGATACACCTGAGATTTAAAAAAAAGGAATTCTATCTCTAAAATGCTGAAAGAAAATTACAGTATATCACACAACAAGCACCCAAGCAAAGATAATCTGTTAGCTGTGTCCTAAAGACAAGCAGTGTGGAGATACTGTGATATGAGATTTTGGTAAACATCAGACACGTTCTGCTTGCCTGACAGATAACATCAGAGAGAATTGCAGTCTCTTTATAAAGCATGAACTAATTACAAGCAGAGCCAGTTATTGAACTTTTGTCTCCTCTCAATCTACCCCCCTCCACCTTCAGGAAGTGATTACAAAGGCTTCTTTACCAAAGGGCTTGGTAGGAGGGAAATGAATGATGTGGAACTTTCTCAGCCAAATAGTGATGGGAAAATGAGTGAGGCAGGTGAGGGGAACCTAGGAGTTGTAAGCCTAACCAGTAGCTAGCCGTTGGAATCCAACAGTCCTGGAACTTGAGCCCTAAATCAGTGGATCTAGAATGGTCACTTAAGCTAATTCCTCTGATGAAGGTTGGAGGTGCCATAGAGTTAGGAGCCAGATCTGACTGAATTATGACACATCTGGACAATGAGTAATGATTTTACCCAGCTGTTTGGGAGTGCCAGCTGGCACTGAGCAGAGTGTGGCAACCTAGGAAGGGTTGTGAAGAACAGATGGGATGTTTGGGAAGAAATCACTTTACTTGAATGTACTGAGCTTGACTTCTTATTGAATTCTGTTTATTGCTAGGATGGAATTTTTTTTTTTACTAGAGTAAGGACTCATTAGGGTGCATTTCTGGGGGAGGGGGCAAAGGGACTATGCAATTGTGTGCTGAAATCCATTTCTACTGACTGATGAGAACCAATTGTGCACATCCCTTCCCAATCTCATATTCAGTGATGTGTTTGCTAGCTTGAAAACTTCCATGGTGGGGGTATTCACAACATGAAAAATTGACAAATGCTACAAATTAGGGCTTCCCCACCCCCCACCCTTGAAAGCCAGTTGATACATTTGCCAGGACACCATTGGAGCCATGCCATATGGCAAGATTTCATAGCATGAATTATTGGGACAATCTGAACAGATGATGACATTACATCTTCTAAAAACTGATCTCTCCCATTGTATAACTTAAGCTCAGATTTTTCTCTTAAGATCCAGTTCCATTTATCTCATACCTTATGGACCTTACCCCCAGTTTTACAACAAGCACTTCAAATTTAACTTGTCTAAAATTATCTTCTCTTCCAAACCAGTTTTTCTTCTGGCATTCTTTACTCTATTTCTTGACAACAACTTAATCCAGGGACCCAAATTGGAAACTTAGATGCCTCTCTCATTACTATTCTCGAATGATCACTGGGTTTTGACAAGTCAAACTAATCAGCATATGATATATTTGTTTCCTCATTTCCTCTATGAATCCTGTAGTCTTGGATCAGACGCTCATGCTCTTTTGCCTTACTCAGTGTCCTCAAACACATAATCATTAGAATCACATCAGTACTAACTACAATACAGATTTCCTGACCTCTTTTCTAGAGATTTAGGTTTGGTTATGAGAAGAGGACTGGAATCTGTATTTTTACCAGTGATCCAGAATTCAGATGACTAATGCTTTTTTTTTTTTTTTTTTAATTTACATCCAAGTTAGTTAGCATATAGTACAATAATTATTTCAGGAGTATATTCCAGTGATTCATATCCTGTGTATAACACCCAGTGCTCATCCCAACAAATATCTTCCTTATTGCCCTTTACCCATTTAGCCCATCCCCCCCCCCACAGCCCCTCCAGCAACCCTCAGTTTGGTCTCCATATTTAAGAGTCTCTCTTATGTTTTGTCCCCCTCCCTGTTTTTATATTATTTTTGCTTCCCTTCTCTTGTGTTCATCTGTTCTGTGTCTTAAAGTCCTCATATGAGTGAAGTCATATGATATTTGTCTTTCTCCGACTAATTTCACTTAGCATAATACCCTCTAGTTCCATCCACGTAGCTGCAAATGGCAAGATTTCATTCTTTTTGATTCCCGAGTAATACTCCATTGCATATATATACCACATCTTCTTTATCCATTCATCCATCGATGGACATTTGGGCTCTTTCCATACTTTGGCTATTGTTGATAGTGCTGCTATAAACATTGGGGTACATGTGCCCCTTTGAAACAGCATACCTGTATCACTTGGATAAATACCAATAGTGCAGTTGCTGGGTCATAGGGTAATTCTATTTTTAATTTTTTGAGGAACCTCCATACTGTTTTCCAGAGTGGCTGCACCAGTTTGCATTCCCAACAGCAGTGCAAAAGAGATCCTCTTTCTCCGCATCCTCGCCAACATCTGTTGTTGCCTGAGTTGTTAATATCAACCATTCTGATAGGTGTAAGGTGGTATCTCATTGTGGTTTTAATTTGTATTTCTCTGATGATGAGTGATGTTGAGCATTTTTTTCATGTGTCTGTTAGCCCAGATGACTCTAATTCTTAACCAAGTTTGGAAAATACTTGGGTATAGAATAAAAATTAACATTTCTCATCTTGGAATACAACCCCAACCATAATCTGCCTGGTGCCTGTTTCTCTACCTTTATCTCTCACCACTTTCCAACACATCTTTTACCATATATATGGTATATACATATACTGTATATATATTATATTTAAAGATTTATATATATAAATATATATTTAAAAATTATATATATGTTAAAATTTTTTTAATTTAATGTTTATTTATTTTTGAGAGAGAGACAGAGCATGAGCAGGAGAGGGGCAGAGAGAGAGAGGGAGACACAGAATCTGAAGCAGGCTCCAGGCTCAGAGCTGTCAGCACAGAGTTTGACACGGGGCTCAAACGCAGGAGCCATGAGATCATGATCTGAGCCAAAGTCAGATGCTCAACCGACTGAGCCACGCAGGTGCCCCACGGAGATTTATTTTTTCACTGAATATTTATTGTGCTGCAAGTATGTATCAGGCTCTGCCCTGGGTGCCAGGAATTACAGTGGTGAAAACAAACAAGTTGTTTGTTCTCACAGAGTTTTATATATAAATATGCCATATTTCAGTGTTTTGGGTCACCAAGCATATCATTCTTAGGCATGCATTTATACTTTTGTTCCTTATGTTGCTTTGGTCTGGGTGCCTTTTCTTTCACCTGCCCTCTCTGATCATCTTTTTGCTCCTAGTTCCTTCCTCTATTATACAAGGTTTATTTCCTTGTCTATCCCTCCTGCTAAACTTCTGGGTCCTTACAGTCAGAGTTTTTCAAACTCTAGAGTCTAGACCAATAATCGGTATAAAATAGTTCCCAAACATTTACTGAATGAATATTACTCAACTAGTAAGTAGCACAGTGGAGATTCGAATTTAGTTATATCTGACGCCAAAGCCATGTCCTTTTAACTATATTATAGTCTGTCAATAAAGTGTGGTTCACCTCATCAGAGGAGCCATTCTTTAATCATGCAAGGAGAATCAAATGATGCTTGAAGATAGCACTACCACCTGTCCAAAGGGAGATGTGCCAAATAACCACTTTAGTTGATCAATATCCAGTTCAGATTGGAAAATTCACGGCAAAGAGTATTCTCTGAGATTTATTAAACTAACAAAAGAAGAAGACAAGTATCTTCCCTTGTCTTGGCTTAATACAGGTAAAACTTTACCATGCATATACATTGACCCTTGCTAGGGAAGGTGACAGGCTAAGACCAGGTGATGGTATTTCCTAATACCAATCTAGCTAATTAGTCTTAAACACACTTTAGGGATAGGTCAAGCACAGTACTTGGCACACAAAATTCCTCAGAAACATTTTCAGAAATTTTGGATTATGAGAGGAGGCTGATATAATTTGGCAGAAAATGAGCATAACTCTCAATCAATTTAAGCATCCACTTTATTGAGGAAATTAATGCAACTCATATGATTTTTATCCTTTAGCATAAAGAATTGGGGCAGCAAAAAATAATGGATAAAATTTAGAGTGTCTGTTCTGTCATCTGATTTGGGAAATGTGTGCTGACTCTGCTAGTTCTATTAAAGATGCTGTCCATAAAATACACTTGGACTGGTTTGGCACAAGTTATTTTAGAGCTGTGAGAAGGACCATTACTAATAAAACTTCTCTTCCCCTTATAATTAATTCATGGCATTGCCACCAGAGTGTTCTTCCTATATCATAAATTTCATTGTGTCACCCCCGTGCTGAAAAGCTTTTGATGACTCCACATTTCCTGTAAAAAAATGTGAAAATTCCTTCACTTAACATGTAAGATTTCTACCACCTAATCACCACCTATCTTCCAATTCACAATTCATTTTACTCTTCTCTCAATTCCATAGTACCTCGAATCAAGCATTATGTTGTATGAATCTATGAATAACTCTTTGGCCACCATTCATTTATTTGTTTTGCCAACAAATATTGTTGAGGGCCTATCCTGTGTTATGCTCTGTCATCGACAAAGGATACAGAAGAGCAAAGGAGACATTTTCTGTTTTCATGAGATTTATGTTGAGAGAGACAGACAAGAAACAAACAGCTAACAAAATAATTTCAAACAGTGGTAATTACTGTGGAGAAAAGAAAAGATTAATATGACAGAGAGTGAGTTGAGAGGTAGGAGTGAGCAACGTCAGACACGGGACAATTCTGTAACGTGGAGACTTCTTATAGCGTGACAAGAAAAAGACAAACAGTTCAATAGAAAAATGCAGAGAAGATTAGAATTAAAAAAAAAATCACAAGAAAACAAAAGCCTAGTGGTCAACAAACATAATGAAAAGATGCTCGAATTCATGTTCAGTAAAAGAAATTCAAATGAAAATAAAGATGAAATATGACTTTGTATCTATTGGATTGGCAACATAAAACCCACTGCTGGTAGGGATGTGGGGAATAGGGTTCTCTTATACACTGTGTGTGGGACTTTCGAGCTTCACTATCTTTCTAAAAGGCAACAGAGCAGCATCTATTAAAACCTAAAATGCACTTCCCCTTTAACTCAGAAATTCCACTCCTGGGAATCTACCTCAAAGAAAAAAAAAATTGCCCATTTGTAAGGTCGTGTGCTGGGGGATGTTTATTGTACCATTGTTTGCACTGGCCAAGGGAACTTTGGTCAAATGGCCAAAGAGAAAGCTTACCAATATGGAAGTGGCTGGTTAAAATGCAGTATATCCGTATCATGGAACATTATGCAACCAGTAAAAGGAGTGAGGTGCAACCTTCCCAGATGATTAGAAGGAATTTCCAAATTTTGACATCCTTCATGAAGGGTTTTATACTTTTATTAATTCATCAATTAAGAAAATATATGATGACTGGGGTGCCTTAGTGGCTCTGGTTGAGCGTCCAACTTTGGCTCAAGTCATGATCTTGTGGTTTGTGAGTTTGAGCCCCACGTTGAGCTCTGTGCTGACAGATTGGGGCCTGGATCCTGCTTCGGATTCTGTGTCTCCCTCTCTGCTCCTCCCTCACTTGCACTCTGTCCCTCTCTCTCAAAAAAATAAACAAACATTAAAAAAAAAGAGAAAAAAATATATGATGACCAAAGACATTTTGGATTCCATTGGGTTTTAAACAAATTCACATTTTGTCCATCTCAATGTTATCTATCTATATATATTTGAAATACGGTAGCACATATGTTTTTGAGACATTCTATTTATTCACTCTACATTCAAGGCTTAGTGTAGACACAGATTTATTGAAAATTGACTTTTGTGGCCCCCAAAGAGTCAATGGTCCTCATGTTTGGAATGAATGAGCTTGACCATAGAAAGAATACATCTCCTTATACAGAGCTGAGTGGCAGTAAATATCTTAACTCTCCACAAGTGTTTGCATTTTAAGACATGACACTTACTCATCTGATTACATCTTTGGTATTTTTTTGGGCCTATCCAGTGCTACGGGTAGCGTAAGAGGAGAGAGAAAGAAGCTTCTCCATGGTATTGTCAATCACAATACATGTCAAAGTCTGTCCCTGGCTTCCAGAGTGCAGAGTTATACCAGTGCTATTTATTGGTTCTACTTCTCAAGCTACATGTAAAACCAAATTCAGGAAGTCCTACATGTTGTTTTATAATAAAGTATTAAAACATAAAAGGAAAATGGAGAAAAATGTAACAATACCAATACTAAAGTTTTATCCTATCAGACTTTTTTCTTCTTAGCTATTTTTTATTATTGTATAAAAATAGATTCATCCTTTTATATTAGTAGACAAAACACATATGGGCCACGTTTGAAAGGTAGCTTTATAGAAAGACATTCACTTGCAAACAAGCTTCAGGTACCAGGTCTGTCATAATTTTTGTAAATTCCAGACCATTTGCTTCCGGACAATTTTAGTGGACATACAAAATTTTATAGATGGTAATATGTTAGCGATAGATGTTTTTAAAAACATATACTGACAAGGGGAAGATTTATTGTGTCAAATATATTCTAACTTCCTTTTTATTCCTACCTCGTTACAGTTTCCTCTTAGAAACGTCCCATTAGTGCCTAGGATAAAAACAGGTGACTGGGTGATGGTTACACAACAATGTTAATGCATTTAATGCCCCTAAATTGTATACTCAAAAATGGTTGAACTCGTAAATGATGTATATTTCACCACAATTTCTAAAAACTGGATTACTGTGTGTGAAAGTAGTAGATTCCCAAATGTAAGAAGTAATAGATTGTATACCAACAATACACCATATACCAACCAAAAATTGCACAGAGTTTCAGAGGAACCCTCCTCTAAAATCTCAGTCTGCTACCCCAGCCAGAGGCATGCAGTAATTCTCGGACCCAGAGTAACTAAAAAAAAAAAAAAAAAAAAAGCCCAAATGCTTAATGTTGTGTGGTTGGACTTAGACAAGTGGTAGCTGCTAAGAGCTGGTTGGAGAGAAGGAGAAGGAAGGGAATGTTGATACTCTTCATTTCTTTCCCCTTCATGACCTACCAGGCTTTTTAAAAGACACAAAGTATTACAGAAACTGTGGAGGTTCCCTTCATATCCCTTCCTATTTCAATTGTTTAGACGGCATTCTAATAAATTCTAGAAATAGTTTATCTTCCCTTAGTGTGGAGGATCCCTCACCCTTCCTCACAGTTCTGCTTCCCAGAACTTGTCCAGATACCTAGAGTGACAGAAAGTCCCTGCACCAAGAAGTTGGAAGTGAAGGTAGAATTCTCAGGTCCAGCAGAAAACATTTCAAGTCAAACTCTTGTTGAAAAGAGCAAGAGCAAAGCCATCATACTTCAAAGCAAGGGTGGATCTTTATGCTGCGTTTTTCTTTGTCCCTCTTACAGAGAAGAAAGTAAGCTCCCTTATTCAAATCAAAGGGCAGTGGTATGCCTCTTCTCCACTCACTTTGTAGTGTAGCACAAAGCAAATACCTTCTGTGGCGTGTAGATCCTGCAAGGCTTCCATTAGCATTACACCTGTGGGTCTTTCTGTTTTTATGCTCTTGGTAAATAAGGGAAAGAATAAATCAAATATCGTGTTCAACCCAGGTCTACATTACATCATCACAGACAGCTGAAATGCTGAATGTTTATTTAGTCCTCTGGTTAGCAAATTATTACGCTGGCTTTCAAAAACATTTTAACGTGGAAAATTTCAAATGTCTAAAAATATGAGCAATAGTATAATAAACACTCTTGTATAAGCATCCAGCTTCCACAATGATCAGATCATGGCCATTTTTCCTCTAACCCTACCATTTCCACCCTATTGCTGTATAATTAGGAAGCAAATAGCAAACATTGTGTAATTATACCCATCAATATATCAGTAGAAATCTTTAAAGGATAAGGCTGCTTTTAAAAATATAATCACAAGAAAAATGATCACCCTTCAGATATTAATATTTTCTTAATGTTACCAAATATCAAGCAGTGTTCAAATTTTTCTAATTGTCTCACTTTTTTTTTTTACAGTCTGTTTGCTTGAATCAGGCTGTAAATAAAGTCTCGCAATCGTTTGACTTTATCTTGCAATCGTATCTTGCAATCGTTTGACATACCTCTTCAAATCTCTTTCACTCTGTAGGTTCATCTCAATGTGTCTGTTTTTATCCTTGCTTTTTGTTATCCTTGTTGAAAAAACCAGGTCTTTTGTCCTGTGAATCCCACACTGGTTTTGTTGATTGCATCTCAGTAAGTTCCTGTAACATGTCTTCAGTTCCCTGTATTTCTTGTAATTTGGAAGTTAGATGTAGAGGCTTGATTTGATTCAGGTTCAATTCATTGTTTTGTTTCTGGACCAGATTTGACTGATTTTAAAAGTGGAATTGATGAAATCAGTGCATGCATATGTGAGGAGTGTTGGGGAGAGAGGGAAAAGGGAGTTTAATGAAAAAACAACCATTTTCTTCAAAATTATAGTCTTGGAATTCGGTCCTATCTAGTGTCTTTTAAACTGATCAGATATTTTTATATTTAGGACATGAACAGTGAGACATAATCAAGGACACAGTTACCTCTGTGACGGATGCAAGACGTGTGATCTTCAGCCAATCACAGTTTCTTGTCTTTAAAATCAGGTTGACAATGACCATTAATAGCACTATTTGAGTGCTCATATGGAAAACAATCATGAATATGGAACAAGAATATAAATCTAAATGTCATAGTGCCATGATGGTATATCTAATGCAGAGATAAATCTTGGATGGTCCTTTTCATCTGAGATAGGATATTGGAATGAGACAGCAGTGACATAAAATCAGATACAAAAGGGAATGGAAAACAAATACATACATGCTGTGTTTAACAACGGAGATCTCAAGTCCCAGTTCTTCAACAGCTGAATCCCTTTGACTTAGTTTGGGACTACAAAATGATGAGGGAAGATTTTTGGAGGAGAAGGTCTCTCTAAAGAAAATTAAGGCTATACAGCATGTCTCTCAACTGGTGAAGGAGACTTGCAGGCAGCCACCCATGGACCTTACGTGTGACACCCCACTTCACTCCCCAGATGGCTGAGAGGAAGAGTGGAGTAGGTCTGACCTCTAACTTGGGAAACACCGAGGCCAAGAGACAAGCGCAGACTTCCTTGGTGGTAGAACTGGGAGAAAGTTGTTATGTTGCGAAGGAACTACCTGCTTCCCAGAACTTGTCCAGATACCTAGAGTGACAGAAAGTCCCTGCACCAAGAAGTTGGAAGTGAAGGTAGAATTCTCAGGTCCAGCAGAAAACATTTCAAGTCAAACTCTGGAATTAAAGATGGATTTACACGGGTCAAGAAAGGAACAAAGAGAGATTACCAGAAAAGCAGACTTTTGTGGAACTCAAGAAAGAGTTTACAAGAGAAGTAATTTGCTTTAGGCACTGCCATGCCCAGAGGGTACACCTGAAATCAGCTGAAGAGCAGTGTGAAGGGGTTACTGTCTCTGAAGTTAAAAATATTAAATTAAAGGAACTATGTCTTTGATACTCTCTTCATAGCACCCCTGTTATCATCCTCTACATTTTTGATGCATTACAGCTTCTATGTATTCTCTCTATCTTTTTCTCTCTCCCTCTCTCACATTCATTTCTTGTAATTATCCTGGCCAACAGTCTGGGAAGAGTAGACATTGTTTTCTCCACTTTATAAATGAGAAAAATGAGATTCAGTGGATTAATTGCTACCCAAGGTTTTATGTCTTCGATGTGATAAAGTTGGAAAAAGAATACATGTCTTTTCACTTCTAATCTGATATTCCTTCCATATTTCACGAGGCTTGATTATTTAATTACAAAATCTTCATTTAGTGTCCTGATCTCTTGAGCACTCTTTCACTTACACTGAAGAAATATTAGAACTTTCAAAATCTGATTCAGACTGTGGCTCAGGGATTGCTGCCAAATTTTTGCAAAGTACTTTTCAATAATTCATAATTCCTTAAACATGGAAACCCACTGCCTAAATATAGCATGAGAGAGTGTGCTCCGGTGCTTAGTTAAGCCAAAAGTTGCATATTTAAATACAGTAAATTTCTCCTTCTCCTCATATAAACACATCCAGTGTCACCCATTTGTTTGTGCAGAATGCTTTAAAATAACCCTTATTGAAATATGCAGGTACTTGATATGCCATTTTGTGGGCTTGTCATATTTGTGCTGCTTTAGAGTTTTGCAATGTCAGCCTGCAGAGCTTTCTTTTTCTTTAGTCTGACAAGACTGTACTGAGTGCCCTATTGTCAGAACCTCTGCCCAAGATTCTAGAGGGAAAAGGAGAAAGTTAATGGTGGGCTCCAAGGAAAGACCAGTGGAAAAGGGACCATGCTACTGGAAGACCAGCTTTTCCCAGCCTGCAAAGGACTTGAATTCTCCAGGTGTGCTTCACGTCTGCAGAGGGGATGTAATGCTCCTGGCCAACTTGGGCTCTCAGAACCTCTGGGTGGTTGAGGACAGGATTTCAGATAGAGGGCATCAAACTGTTAATAGAATTGGTCTCTTTAATGTCAAGGAAGGCCTATCCTGGGAAGCTGTCTTTAGAGGAAGACCAGAGCCTTTTCATTATTTCAAGTTTCTGATCAAGCAAAAGCTCACAGAATCTGTAACCAGAATTGGCCTTCTGTCCTGGCTTAGAGTTTCGGTAGCTGGATTCCTGTCTGATAACCAAGCCCTAAACATCTGATCTCTGTCCCTCTCTCTGTTCATGATAAATCTCAAGACTGCTTTCTCTGCCAGTGACTGGCCATATTTCTACCTGCCAGAAGTATTCATTCTCGCCATATCCAAATCTCTCCCTCAGGTTCTGTTTCATTCTCAGGACTCAGTTGAAGGGGTACTTCTGCAGGGCAAATTTTCTTGACCACTCCCTCTAGGCTAGTTGCCCCTCCTATGATTTCACAGACACCTGTGTGGGTTTTTTTGCTTTTATCTCACTTATCACAGTTTGCATTTATTCATTTGGTTTTCTTTTTACTTTATTTCTGTCTCACTCCCCCCACCCTCACACCCCCACATTCAGATGTAAATGCCACTGAAGCAGGGATCAGGCCTATCCTATCCACTGATGTATCCTTGTTAGTTAATACAATGCCTGGCCCATGGTAGGTTCTCAGTACATATTTGGTGAATGTATTGTTGAATGAATTAATTCTTGAATTGTGTCCCACCTAAGTTGAGTCTGTTTGTCAACCTTCCATTGAATCCCACTCAACAAAGCTTAAGACAAATGTAATAACTATTCGTCTGAATTTATGCACGCTGGATGTAAGGACATGGCTCATGGTGAATTCTCAACAGATGTTGAGGGAATTAATGAGTAGATTGAATTTAGCTGATTGAAATAGCAGAGTTTTAGTCTACACACACAAGCTCTTTTATTAATGCTGTTGAATTTAACAACAGTAACCAAGTAAGCAGGTCATTCTTTTTATGAACACACATTAGTTTTATTTGACAGAAAACCAATACAACTTGAAAATGGCTGAGGCAGCCTTGGGAAGCATTTGAACCTGGAATAATTTCCTGTTCACTCTCATTTATACCATGTAGCCACCTTCTTTAAGCAGATAAATTTTTAGAAGCATTTCTAATAATGCCACTTTTCTCTACAAATTAATTATGAATTACAGATTGGAATTTAAATATCTTCCTGCCTTGTCTTTAACCTTTGGTTTTGCATAGCATCGAAGGATACTTAGTCTGAATATAATGTCTTGGTTTTCTGATACTGGAAAGACATTTACCTTGCTTGAGCTGAGCTACTTAAAAAGAAGGATTTTACTTGATTTTCTAGATTTTTCAATAAGAAATGCTGATGTCATTTCCACTGTGCATCATAGAAATCTAATCCTTCTAATTTGATGACTTAAAGTCATTTTTGTGAAAAACCTCCATTTGTCACCAAAACTCCATTGCTCACCTACTTCAAAACTACAAACTTTGCTTATTCCCACTTACTGCATGGACACCCCTGGGCAACCCCATACCTCCTTGGTCACAGCAGCAACAACTTTCTTCCAGCTATTTTCCCTGCTGGTATCTGTCATGCCATAAAAGTTAGCCAATGCTGATAAAAGAGTTGTGATCCAAGAATCTCTGGGAGAAACTCTAGAATTCCAAAGATTGCTATAGGATTATGTTATCCTCATCTAGAACCTGGATTAAGGATATAAAAAGGGCACATGCCATTTAGTTCTCCTACTTAAGCACACTGTTCATTCTGAAAACTGGAAAACCATTTCTAGAGGTTCTTCAAGCTCTTACCTCATGGTACTTACCATTTGCTCACTTTGCTATTCCTCCTCTTGGGCTTACTAGTTTTCTATACCACCCACTTCAGCTCTGTTTCTTGGTTTCTTCTTTCTGCCTGCTCCTCTATAATGATCATCCCATTATCTACTTATTTCCGTTTTGACTCCAGAATTTACCTGTGGTGCGTGACCTCCTGTTCTCCCTTTCACTCATGGTGGCAATGGTAAGAGGAAATCTGTCTCTGGGTTCCTGGCCCTTGTGCAACCAACCAGCCAGCTCTGCCTCCTGTCAGACCCCATCTGACATGGTAGGGAAATTGGGGAATTGTGTAGGATCTTAGGAAGGGTTTGCTGGAGGAAATAATGCTGAGAAAGTGAAGGGGAGGAAAGACATTCTAGAAAGAAAGAACATTAGGAACAAAGGCAAGAAAATGGGAAATAAGATACTTGTGAAATTCAAACTGTTTATTTATTTTGGGCTCAATGCAGACAGAATATGATAAAGTTCTAAGATATGAAGTCAGAAAGGTGGGCAGGACCAAAATACTTATAAATGAATAACTGCAATAGTAGACTTTAGATAATAACGTGCCGTGTATGAGGTGGGAATGCTCAGTGCTCCATGAGTTTGTAGAGGTTGCTTATAACCAAGATGATTACGAAAAACACATAGAGCAGCTGATATTTGAAACTGAACTTTAAGGATACACAAGATTTTTATGTCAGGAATTAAAAGGATAGAAAGAGAAGGATTTGCATTCAAGGGTGAACAGGGACCAATATTTGGTATAGCTGGGCATTTTGAATGGGACATGCCTTTTAATATGTTAACGC
Organism: Panthera onca; assembly: GCF_046562875.1. NCBI lineage: Eukaryota > Metazoa > Chordata > Mammalia > Carnivora > Felidae > Panthera > Panthera onca. The sequence continues at coordinate 174,134,738 of NC_138342.1, forward strand.
ATTTTTTGACCTGAAACCCAGATGGTCTAATTCGCATATTTTCTTTAACCTCGATAGTGCAGCATCTTTATCTTTTTGACAGACACTACCATTTTATTCTTTTCACTCCTTATTTATGCAAATACATTATTTCCTTTGGGTTTTAAATTCTTTAAGGGCAAGGAATTTGTTTCACTCACCTTTGTATCCCCCAACAAAGGCAAGCATGGCCACAGCATGCTCATAGTAAGGCCAGGAACTGGCTATTGAATGTATAAATAAAGACCCAGGGTCTTCTTTAATTATTGCTATTTAGGTAGCCCCCTTTCAACTCCATGCAAATACTGATTTTGGATTGGAGGGACAAGCGTTAGATTATGAGTCAGGGTATCTAAGTGCCAGTCGTGGGCTGCACCAACCCAATGTGTAATATTGAGTCTCATCTGTAACATTAGGTCAGTGATCTAGATTGTTTTCCCCAACACGTTAGCCAGCAAGAACTCATTTTAAGTCATTTGTTTACCAACCTTTTTGTTTATAAAATCATAACTATTCATTTTTGCAATAACTAACTGTGCCTGCCAAACAGAGGGGTTGATTATCTTTGGTCAAAGTGGAGTGACTGATATGATATGGACAGAAAGGTTCTGCTAAGATCTTTGGGAGAAGTGTAATGGCACGTAAATATAAAATCTCCACTCTCCTTTTCGAAACATTTAAAATAGTTGATAGGATTCTAAGACTCTGAGGACCATAATTTGGAAACAGGGAGCTAGGTGGTTCCTCCCCATTCTATTATAAACTTTATTTGGAGTGATTTCGCCCATCTCGTTTAAGGAGGAATATGTACCACAGCGTGATTTCAGAATACTCTTATTTCCTCCAAAATTATTGTAAGGAATATATTTAGGTATTTTAAAGTGAATGTGAAATAAACATAACCTGTATTTAACCATTTGGAGGACCTATGCACCACTGTTTGAGACAATTGAGACTTCCCCAAATGGTAAGGAAGCCAAGGGTAAGAATGATTGTTAGTAGCTCTTGTCTAGACTGTGTAAAGCCTGTAGAGGAAGACTGGATCCAAGAGCCTTTTTTAAGTTTCTTTGTTTGCTGTCTAAAATTATTAAACAGGAAAGCCAGGCTGGCAATTGTCCTAGCTCATTTAGGATTCCTTCCCAGTCATTCTCTCAGCTCTAGGCACCTTCATGTCAGTCAGTGCTGCCTCCCACACCCGCGCCATTCAAATAACCCCTGAGAGGAAGCTGAATGTGCTTCTCTTTGGAGCACAAATTTCCACTTCTGTAGAAAGACAAGTAGAGCAAATTGGGTTACTACAGAGAATGACATTAAGGTGTCAGTGGAATAAGTTCTTATTTAGTTTTATTAGCTTCCTTAGAAAGTGCAAACTTCAATAGCCATATACACTCTCCTGGGCAACACCAAGTCTCTCTTGTGTTTTATTTTTAGCCTTGACAAGAAAGCTGTCTTTGCCAATTTGTCTCAAAACAGATGATGGATGTAATATTTATCCTCAAGGAAAGTAGTAGCCAGAGTAACATAACCTATATTTATATAGTGCTTTTACATATTTTTATATCATTTGGTCTTTGTAGCAACTATGCAAGACACATTGGCATTATTTCTCCTAAATGAGGAACTTGAAGTTCATAGGGGTTGATTGTCTTGTTTAAGGTCACTCAAATGAATCAGTAGAGAAGCCAGCATTCGAATTCAAATCTGTTTGTCACTGGTACCTATGATTTTCCTCTCCAAGATGTTGCTTTAACATCCAGGGGCAGGAAGGATTCCTCTTCAATGGTACTTCCTGAAAAGTCCCATTAGTTTTAGGGGAGACTGAACAAGGGACAAATAAAACTGTTAACTCAGTTTTCAAGAGGCAATGAATATTAGTGGTGGCAGAATTGAGGCAAAATCATTGAAAGGGTAGTGTTTATTTAGCAAATACTGATGACCCATATGAAAATTATTCGAGCTCCATAGCTTAGAAATGCCAATATAGAAAATTGAGAGGCAAATTCATCCCATCAAAATGGCAAAGATTCTTAAAAAGTGAAAAGATGCTGTTTTGTTAAGAATGAAGGGAAATGAACCTCTCATAATTGCTTGTGGTACACCTGTCACAAGGTCAGTTTGGCATATTTATTTAAAAAACCATAGAAGTATGCATTATCATATAATGTCTGGCTTCCTGTGCTAGGTGTTACGCTGGATAGAAAGACAATGACGGCAAGTAAGATACTGCCTCTGCCTGTTTGACAGAGAAGACAAACAACTAAGCAATTACAATAATGTGATCATTTCACAGAGTGTATAATAGAGATTCCTATTTTGAAATAATGGTATATGTGTATGTGTGCATGTAGAACATTCAACATACTAAAAAATCAAGTTTAATGGTATTTGTCTCATCTTTGTATTGTAGAATTATGAGATATTTATTTTCTTTTTTCATATTTTAAAATATTTGTTAAATGCTCTTGTAATGTGAATGACCAGAATACTAGGTCACAAATGCCTGCCTTTTTTACTAGCCATGAAAATCAGTCAGTTCACGAATCAATAAGAACCAGGCCTGTTGGCATATTAATATCTAGAATTTTACGCCTGGCATATTTTGGATAAGCCTTATGTGTGCCCATCTGAGATCCAAATCATTTCTTACTCAGTTCTGCTTTCTTGCACTGCATTCATGTCTCTGGGCTGCTGATAGTCGGACCTAATTACCATTATTGGTTCCCAATACCAGTTTATCACTGGAACAGGGGTTTAACCTTGAACCTGAACTCTATTGGCTAATGTCCTAGTCCTTGCTGGGGAGCTTGGTCACCAGAACTCCAAACTGGTGGCTGAATATTTCTAGACATATCTCTAGGAATACCTGAGAAACTCTAGAGGTTTTTTAGAGCATTCCGTTGCCATGTCCTTTCACCTTCTGCATTAGACTCAAGTTAGTTCTTGCTTCTAGCCTTGGAAGTTTGGATTTTAAGGACCTGCCTCCCCTCCAGGGAAGGCAGCTCACTCACTGAATTAGTTCCTTAATCCCATCATCCAACACCGTGGACCATGGCTTTGCTTCCAGTGGTCAGTTGGGAGACCCCACAATACCTTGCAGAGTGTGGTGCCACAAAATTTAATTCCAACTGCTTTTGTGGGCTGGCCACCTGGCCTCTATTTAGCCATGAGCCTTCCCTCAGTAACACGTCAAGCATCTTGTTAAAAATCTCCCGATTTTGTACTCAGGCTGCACAGAAACTTGATATTTATGACAATTGGCAAACATAATTTTTTCCAAAAGTTAAATTAAATAATCACAAGGTTATGTGACTCTATCTCTGTCTCTATCGAAATGAATGAACTTAAAAAAAAAGAAATAAAAATTGAAAAAAATTTAAAAAATAGTAATCAAAGTATCTTGGATATCCTAAAATTTATGTGTTGCCTGATAGTTCTGTAATTTAAGTAATGGTTTTTTTCACTTTATGATCCACTAGCAATAACAGAACATATTTTTTTTAAATCAAAGAAACAAATGCCTAAGGCAAATATTCTTGAGAAATTTCAAAACAATAGACAAAATATATGTAGATATCACTATTGCATTAAATGAATTTGAAAGTTGATTTGTATATTATTTAATTATGTTCTCAGGATGGAAACATATTTTCTCTGAATGTCAAAAGTCCCCTCAGTTTCACAATGGGGTACTACCTTTGGTCTCAGAAAGAAGAGACAAGTTGTGGCACAATATTAATTATTTGACAATGGATGCCAGTGGTGGCTAATCATTTTGGTGAAGTTCACTTATTTGCATGAAATAATTAAGAACAGTGGCTCTTCAAGTTATTTATCCTGGAAAGATCAATGACAACGTAGTCATTGTTGAATACGCCAGTATTAGACGGTTTGCACTAAGTGAGGTCATACGTGTATTAGGGATCGATGGTGACTGAAAGTGTACATGATTCTCATGAAACTCAGTGGGACTTAGACTCCTGTTTTTTCATTTCTGTGTTATTAAGTCTGAATAGTTTTCATATGGGCCATTTGTATTTGTAAAACAGACCCTATCCCTTCAATGATTTTGCCTCCTTTCTACCATTATCAGTATTATTTCTTACCCCTTTACGTCTTAGCCTCTTAAACTTTTCTTTTTCCTTTTCTCCCTCACATCTTCATTCCTGGCCATCTCATTTCTTATCATTTCATGAGTATACTTGCTATCAATTATCCAAGCAGCAAAAAGGAAAAAAAAAATATTGAGGTAAGTCTGACTCTGCGCTAGAGATCTGAAAATTTTATTTGTGTTAACTTGAGGGTGAGAAAATAAATTTCCTCTTCAGCCTGTCTGACACACATTTATAAACCCAAAAAACACCCAAGTGTTAGCTCCCTTCCCCTTAAGAATCAACAGTCTTCTCAAGTTTTTTTGGTAAAGAAAAGAGATTAGTCCCGTATTCAACCCTGAGTTATTCCTGTTGGGAGAGCCTTGCCTGCTGCTGTACCCTATGCTTCTGGCATCATTAGTTACCCTGAATTAACTTCTCAGTAGCGTTAAGACTATGGCTCACATGGCCTTAGCAGGAGAATGATGTGGAAAAGCTGTGCTTCCATTTATTATTTGTAGTAGGTCTTTGCCATTCTTTTTGATGACCCAGTCTTGGACCCTCATTGCAATGTTGGAGAAATCACCCCACCTTTTGAGGCAGAGCTTGCTTTTTACTCTGAAAGTGTACCAGACATTCTCGTGACCCTTTGCAGCTAGGGCTTTATCACATGGCCTGGGCGCCATCCATCGGATAGACAGACTAAGTCCGAAACTACTTCTGCGACGAAGTCAGCACCCTTCAGAAGCTCTTCTGGGATCTGTGGAGCCAACTGCTGGAGACAACCATGCCACTGTGCTTGCAGCAAGAGTAGGTGTCTGCTGTCTGTGGCTCCAGGGAGATGCAGTGCTGTGTTTGGTGACAGGAGCAGTGAAGTCTTAGACCAGTTCTGTGGCGTTTATTTGGGCAGAAAGCCTGGCTGCGTGGCCCCAACGCCTGGTTCTCTGGAGATTATATAAGCAACCCAACACCCTTTTTGTTAACTTGTAAATTTTCATATAACTTAAAACTGACAGAAAATTTGCAAGAAATTCCTATATACTCCTATGTACATATTTATATACTCTTGGTTTAGGTTTTTTTTTTTTAAACCTTCCTAAGAAAAATTGTTTTGGAAGTAATTTCAGCCTCACGTAGAAGTCGCAAAAATAGAGTTCCCGTATATCTTTCACCCATCTTCTCTCAGTGACCATAACTTACAAAACCACAGCATAATTATCAAAACTAGAACATTGGTATGAACTGTTTGCAAAACTGCAAACCTTATTTGTGTTTCACTAGTTCTTATATGCAGTTTTTTATATACGGTTCTACAAAATCTTGTGTGTATACACAATTGGGATACCAAACTTCCATCGCCCCAGAGAAACTCCCTTGTGCTCCCACTTTGCAGTCGCACTCTCCCCCGAACCTAATCCTTGGCAAGCTTTGATCTACTCTCCGTCACAATTTTGTTACTCCTGGAGTGTTAGGTAAATGAAATCAATCATACACATCTCCTAAAGGCAAACAATAATTCTTGAAACAATTCAGCCTAACTCCACAATAATGAAGAGATGAAGAGACACATTTTCTAAACACAGCATACTCAGTATAGATTCCCCTACCCGTTATCTCCACTTTGGAGACAGTGTGTCATATTCTCACACAGAAGAATCTCAGTGCCCATCTTCTGTCTGCAGGTGGTGGCTAGACATGGGCTAGAGCTCTGTTTCCTTGATCTTCTAGTCAGAGAAATTTGGGAATTCCTATTGTCACCTTTAGCTACATAAATGTCTCAAGAGAAGCTTTGAAAAGGCTTCTTTTTTTTTTTTTTTTTTTAGCTTTGGCCCATATTCAATTCTTTGGCATGGTGTCCTCGTTAATTCCTGTTAATTAATATATGGGGAAAAAGGTGATATAAAGATTTACTACCACCTTGTCAGTAGTAAACTTCAAAGGACATGAATATGTCATGTGTGTTCCTTCAGTGACATGTATAAAACACAGTGAACACTGTTAATGATGTTCATTCAGTTAACGCTCTGTTAATGTTACTCATTTACAGTAGAGTATACCATCACTTTCTTCATATTGGTGCCAACACATGTCCTGTTTGGTAAGGGAATGTTCTCATTACAGCTGGCTCGATGTAGCAGAAACAATTTCACATGATTCTCCTCGGGCTTACCGAGATACACTCATCTATCACTAGTGTGTCTTCTAGTCTTTGTTGTTTTTCTTTACCTCATTTGGCCCCTTGCTATCCATTGACTTACGCCTGGCATTCAGTGTGGTATAAAACTGCGGGTCGTTGCAAAATCATTGCAGGAAGGGATTCAGAAAGACCAGAGATATGTGAAAGACATCTTATTATTTATCCGTATGTGAGTATTGAAATGATTTTTACTTTAAAAGAAAATTACTTATTCTATGGTGATTTTGTTATTATACATAGAGCTATTAATGTATAAGACTAATTTCTTGTAAGCAAGTATAGGACTTTTACATGAATATGCTTACACAATATTGTAGGGAAAAACTGATAATCTAGGAACGGTGGGAAGGGTCAGAACTTGCCAGAGTTCTGTTACGAGAAACTTTGCAATAGTAATTCTTTTTTTTTTTTAAGTTTATTTATTCATTTTTAGAGAGAGAGAGAGAGAGCATGAGCAAAGGAGGGGCGGGTGGGGGGGAGAGAGAGAATCCCAAGCAGGCTCCGTGCTGTCAGTGCAGAGCCCAACATGGGTACAAACCGTGAGATCACGACCTCAGCTGCAACCAAGAGCTGGACGCTTAACCGAATGAGCCACCCAGGTGCCCCTGTAATAGTCATTCTTAATGAAGTTGGGTACTTCCCCTCCCAGACAAGCATATCAGAATTACTCGGGTGGATTTCTGAAAATATGCAACAACTTTATTTATAAAGGTTTGGTGGTCCCATCCCCCTGGGTTGAGAGTCATCTTTGTGATGATTCTTTCTTACTAGAAGGGCGTGCTTTTCCTTGTTTGTGTTAAGGCTGAAATAAGATTAAGGATCACTAGGTTAGAGCTTTAATAACCTCAGTGGATAACATTCAAATAAAACTGAGGATGAGGTCATGCACTACAGGTAGATAAACTTAAAACTGACTTGTAAGGCTTTTTTGTCAGTTGTCTGTGATATTTCAGGAAAAATGCAGAGGCTGTAAGAAATTAACCTGTGGTTATGTAGGAGTAAGAAGAAAAGTTTTGCTATAAATTAGCTTTGAGGGGCCCAGGAAGATGGGACTCAATCTTCAGGGTAGGAATGGAAGTCAAGATCTGTGAAGTTTTTTTTTTTTTTTTTTTTTTTTACTTGGAATATCAGAAACCTCTACTCTGAATGTGACTATTTTCAGTCCTTTGTTACTGTCTAGAATAATTTTTCACTTTTCCTTTATTTTTGAATGACATTCTCTTGATATCATTTTCTTGTCTCTGCTAAGTAAAAGTATTTTTGTCCCTTCTAGACACTTGGTGAACTCATGGAAGTTGGTAATCCAATAAGAATTCTAGAGCAGTGCTGTCCAACAGAACTTTCCCTGACAATGGAAACATGCCTTATCTGTTCTGTCTGATATGGTAGCAGCTAACCACTGGCTATTAAGCATTTGAAATGTGACTAGCTTGCCTGAGGAACTAAATTTTATATTTTATTTAACTTAAACAGCCACAGGTATCTAGTGACTACACTGTGAAACAGCACAACTCAAAAGGGAAAATAACCTGAGGTGAGAAACTCAGGGCTTATTTAAATTGTAATTCCTCTCACCTGAAGATCTTTTTTCTAGAGCATTTCACTTCTATAACCTTAGGCATTTTATAATTTGTTTCATTGAAGGAGGCCATTCATTTGGAGGCTCTCTGAATTATTTTGCTCAAAGTTTCAGAATTTAAGTGTACAAGATTCCTTTACAAAGCATTCATTCTTTCAGGCATGCCTGTGTGTTCCCTTCTTGACCTGACCGTATTGCATCCTTCCACATATTCATGAGACACACAGGACAAGCACATACAAAATATATAAGGAAGGTTGTATATGTAGATACAGAACATCACAGTACATCCTCAGCTTGGCTTCTGTTCATTTGTGAATTATGGTTTGGAAACTTAGGATAGGTTTTACCATCGACTCAGGGCACAGGAGTAACCTATTGAGCTCATTTAACCCAAAATGTAAGTGAAGTGATATTTGCTATATAAAATAATCGAAAACAATAAAGTTGTAATTCTAATACAAATAAAAAACTAAAGCTAAAATAAATGTGACGGTTTTCTTTTTTTAAAATTTACTTATTTATTTTGAGAGGGAGAGAGAGTGAGCACAGTGGGGGAGGGGGAGAGAGAGAGGAAGAGAGAGAGAATCCCAAGCAGGCTCTGTGCTGTCCGTGCAGAGCCCAATATGGGGCTTGAATCTATGAACCATGAGATTATGACCTGAGCCAAAATCAAGAGTCAGATGCTTAACCAACTGAGCCACCCAGGTGACCCAAATATGACAGTTTTCTATTTAGGGCAAGAGATACAGTGACACAAAGATGTGAAGTTTCCTTAAGAGTAGGGCAAAAAGGATCTGGATAAGGAAGGCATTAATTAGATGAGAAAGCTCAGCAAACCGCCTTTGAGGAAGTACCCTCACCACTGGTCACCAGGAATAAGTACAGGGGATGGGCAGCTGTCCAGTAATAGGTACTGAACATTTCCAAGTTGACTGGTTGAAACTGGTTGGGGTGGGCAGTTGCAGGGTAATACTTAGACTTTCAGTAGCCTTTTATTCTTTCAAGCAAGACTCAAAAAAAAAAAAAAAATTACCTGAATTACATAGGACTTAATTTCTTCTCAATAAGCTCTAGGAATTAGTTTTATCAGGCAGGCTTGGCAGGCTCATTCTCCCCATGGGGTTGAGGAGAAACAAAAAATATGTGAGGAATGTCTTGGTTGTAATTGTATCTCCAGCATGTAGCACAGGGTCTGATAGTGACTGGGAGTACGGGATCATAGTGAAGGCTATGGCTCCTGTGCAGAACAGTTTGTCCCCTGGGAAGAAATGAAACGATAGCTCTGTGACCTGTGGACACTTCTTTTTACCCTCTAGCAGGTTGAATATTACTAGTATTTTGCCTCTAGAAACTAAATGTCAGTAGAATTTCTGTAGGCTCTTCTGTCGAGGTAGATTTTGTCTAGATTTGTGTCTCTGAAGTCAATGACAGTTAAAGTTTATAGAAGCTTTTACTTGTATGGAATTCTGTCACTTCAGTGAATTTCTTCGGGTTATTAGTACCCTCTCCTTTCTTCTTTCTGTCCTGTGGTCTAATCTACATGTTTGGTAAAAAAAGATTCGTAGAGGCTTGCCATTAAACTGACACCTACAATCCATCTTTCTTGGGCCCTGTCTGAGAAGGACCTGGAAAAATGAAGCATTTAGTTGACCATGGAGGTGGGCTGCTATTTTTCATGGTGTGACTGAAGTTCCAGTTAGCCCTTTACCACTTCTTGGGATGCTACCATCATTTTCAGATAGAAAAATAATAGCTTAAATGAAACAGAAACAGATTGTTTTGCCTTGAACCAATTTGTCTAAGACAAATTTATCTAAAATTTAACCTCCTTTGAGAATTTCAACATCCACTCAGGCCTCCTTTCCCCACCCCACCCCCCATACTTTTGGGATTTTATATTTTTCAAAACATATTGATCAAATATACAGGGCTGAGCTCTGCTTTTAGACAGCATGGAGTAACAAGGACCACATTTATCTTCTTGACTATCCTTTAAAAAAGAACAACAAAATATGTGAAACAATGGTATTCAGACATTGGACATCAGGCAGCAGGAAACAGTGGTCCCTAAGAGAAGGCAAACAAATGATCTGAGCCCTGTGATTGCCCCAGCTTACGTCTTAGAGTTTTAGGCCACTGTGCAGGAAGACAGAACCCATGTGAACTGATTACAGTCAATTCCTAAACTTTGTAGTTACATTTGTAAATTTTCCAGTGGGACTTTTGTACTAGAGATATTTTCATGAAGATTTGTATGCTGCCCATGCCAACATCCTTTTGCTGGGGCAAATAGGATTCTCCCCTTCTTTCTGCCTAAAATTGCCATTGTAGAGTGTGTATGATGATTAATCAGTGAAGCTATGTCATTCTCTGGTTTTGACTGACTGGGCCAAGGATGAGGTTTCATGCTCAGGTAGAAAATAAAGGTGTTGCTTGTCAAGAACTTTGACTCCAGGTTGTGCTTCATACTGGATAGTAACTAATTGAGCTGTTCAGATATTTCCTCTTGGAAAGCATAGATGCTCACAAAACAGGAGGACTCCTGGAACTCAGGTTGTGTCTTAAAAGACCGAGCTATTGGGGTACCTGGGTGGCTCAGTTTGTTAAGTGTCAGATTCTTGGTTTCTGCTCAGGTCATAATCTCACGGTTCGTGGGTTTGAGCCCTGCGTTGGGCTCTGCACTGATAGCCTCTCTGCACTATCAGTGCAGAGCCTGCTTGGGTTTCTCTGTCTCCCTCTCTCCCTGCCTCTCTCTCTCTCTCAAAAATAATTAAATGAGGGGCACCTGGATGGCTCAGTCGGTTGGGCGTCCGACTTCGGCTCAGGTCATGATCTCACAGTTTGTAGGTTTGAGCCCTGTGTCAGGCTCTGTGCTGACAGCTCAGAGCCTCGGCCTGCTTCAGATTCTGTGTCTCCCTCTCTCTCTCTCTGCCCCTCCCCTGCTTGCCCTCTGTCTCTCTCTCCCTCAAAATAGATAAACATTAAAAAATTAAAAAAAAAATAATTAAATGAACATTAAGAAAATTTAAAAAAAAAGACTGAGCTATAATTTTAGTTTTGCATGAGGCCTGATACACATCCCAATCTTAAATATAGCAGAGTCCAGAGTGACTACATAGGTTGCTGAGATGATTTCTACTGTCTCTTACAATAAGTTCCTATCACCAAAGAGAATACCTTTGTATTTTTTCTTATGAACTAAGCAGCTGCTTTATTCTTTTTACCAATAATAGCTGTGGTTAAAAAGGTACTGTGAGGGGTGCCTGGGTGGCTCAGTCGGTTGAGTGTCCGACTTCGGCCCAGGTCATGATCTCGCGGTCCGTGGGTTCGAGCCCCACATCGGGCTCTGTGCTGACAGCTCGGAGCCCGGAGCTTGTTTCAGATTCTGTGTCTCCCTCTCTCTCTGACCCTCCCCTGTTCATGCTCTGTCTCTCTCTGTCTCAAAAACAAATAAACATTAAAAAAAAAAAATTTTTTTAAAGGTACTGTGAATTAAGCTCACATATAATAGCTTCAACCTGATAGTCTTGTAGGATATTACTACTACTACTAGTTTTATAGGTTATAGCCCAAGGCCAAGTGGTTACTATGTATCAGAGGTGGGATTTAAACCCAAGTTCAGGTTCATATGACCATTAGTTTATGCTCCTTTTCCTCTTCTGCTTATTTGCCATTGATCAATATTTCTTCCACTTAATTAGGACACCTAAAAAAAGATGAAACTCTGGGCATATATTAGACTCAAAACCTGTTTTTAATGTTTCTTCTTCTTGGATAATTATTACTAAAATTGGATCTGTTTTCCTTCGGTGAGTTGTCAGTTAACTGCTGTTAAAATTCTCATTAGAAAGTATGTGAATAACTATTTTTGCAAGTAATTAAATAAGAGATTATCTTCTTTTTGAGAAAATGTTACCTGCCAGCAAACATGTTTTTAGCTAATAGGTTTTAAATTAAACTTACTGTAAGTGGTATTTTACCACTATGTACAAGAACTGAATTCTTATCAGAAAGATTAATAATCAAAGAAACACACACACAAATTCTTACCTTCAGGTAAAAGCATTTTTAAAATTTATTTCTTTATTTCAATATAATTTATTGTCAAGTTGGCTAACATACATTGTATATGGTGTGCTCTTGGTTTTGGGATAGATTCCCGTGATTCATCGCTTACATACAACACCCAGTGTTCATCCTAACGAGTGCCCTCCTCAATACCCCCCCCCCCTCAGTTTGTTCTCTGTATTTAAGAGTCTCTTATGGTTTGCCTCCCTCCCTCTCTGTTTGTAACTATTTTTCCTCCTTCCTTTCCCCCATGGTCTTCTGTTAAGTTTCTCAAGATCCACATATGAGTGAAAACTCTGACTGACTTATTTCACTTAGCATAATATACTCCAGTTCCATCCATGTTGCTGCAAATGGCAGGATTTCATTTTTTCTCATCGCCAAGTAGTGTTCCATTGTATATATAAACCACATCTTCTTTATTCATTCATCAGTTGATGGACATTTAGGCTCTTTCCATAATTGGGCTATTATTGAAAGTACTGCTATAAACATTGGGGTACATGTGCCCCTATGAATCAGCACTCCTGTATCCTTTGGATAAATTCCTAGTAGTGCTACTGCTGGGTTGTAGGGTAGTTAAGTAGAAGCATTTTAGATAGAACTGTATGTTAGGGAAAGAGAATTGGTTGCAATCTGTCAATAAAGTGTGGTTTGAAAAGGTGACTTTCAGAAAGTTCAATCAGAAAATTTCAATGCAGAAAATATCATTTGTTTTAGGAATTACCACGTATATCAGCACAACTTAATCTAACAAACTGTGTCTTTTGGGCCTATTAATTAAATAAAGATTTGGCATGATTTAGAATAGAAGGAAAGCCGGAAGATGAACCATTGGACTACTCAATACAAGTGGCTGGAATTCATTGCTAGTTTTGGCAAAGGACTAATAATTGCTGTCAGTTTCCCAAAGAATTACAGAAGGAGACCAGGCAATGAAATATTGTAAAAATTCTTAGACCATGTTATATTATAGCATTCATAAAATCTCTCACACTACCCCAAATTATACTTTCTCTAAGATTAAAAGAAAAACAATGTATGTTAAGACTAGCACTTTAGGGCTAGTCAGCAGAGAATAAATCTTACAGTACAACATTGTTTCAAAAAGAGTGTGATCAACAATCCAAATTGCTCCTGAAAGAAGAGGGTAAAGAAATAGCTGTTGTATTTAACAATTAGGAAGCCATTGGTATCCATTGAGAAGCTACATACTGGCTTTGAAGTCTGCTATATCTGGGTTTGAATTCCACCACCATCTATTATGAAGTTCTGTGAGTTGCAGTATTCCACTGAGTCTAATGATAAATTCTTCACCATAGGATTATTATGTGGGTTACATGAAATAAAACGTGTAAAGCATGTAGTAAGGTTTCTCAGATAGCAAGCTGTAAAGAAAAGAGGACGATACGCTGGTAGATTAAAAGAATATTAATTGAGGGTTTTTATTAAACCATAAGAGAGTTAAATTTGTGGGTAGGGAAAGGGGAAAAGTCTAGTAAATAAATAGATTCTGATGATATTTAAAATAGGGCTGATCAAATAAGAGTAATCAAAGCAGAGTGGATGGCTTCAAAAGCAGATGGTGTGACAGAACAGAAAATAGGATGGGAAGAGGAAACACTTGGGCCAAATGGGAAAACACAGTATTTTGGCGAATATATTCAGCATAGTGTCAAATAGCCTTATGCCTGTCCTCATCCCATAAACATGCATTTGAATTTTATTATATCATGATATTTTGTTTCAAAAACAGCAAACATGTCTTTAGTCATGTAGGAATTGTGGGATAAATTTTATAGTGGACTAAAAACTACTAAATTGAAAAGCAAATGTTAGTGTATATGGTTAGGATTATACTATATTGGAATATTCAAAAAATCAGAATTGCTTATTGCCTGGTGATAGTATGTAAAGAAACCTTATTATAGCTTAGTGGTATATTTATTTGGATTCTTGAGTCCCCTCCAAAGAATAACTGGGAGTGAATGGATGACAAACTTGGAAAGATTATGAACATAAAAAAGAACAGGAGGTAAAACAAAAGAAATCAATCCCTAATCCTTTGTTCAGGAATTTTTTAGCCTAATGGTGTTCAATAAATCAGGGAAGCACAATCAAAATATCAAGATTCAATAAAAGCACCATTCTCTCTATAACTTACTCATATTGCTTTCCCCATTTGCTTTTTTTAACAACAGCTGTTTTTCTAACTTTTTAAATATAATTTATTGTCAAGTTAGCTAATGGACAGTTTATACAGTGTGCTGTTGGCTTCGAGAGTAGATTGCTGTGATTCACTGCTTACATACAACACCCAGTGCTCATCCCAACATGTGCCCTCCTCAATGCCACTCATTTTCCAGACCAAGTCTTTTTTGCAACTCCAGGCATTTTAAGTCACATTTACATGAAGGGATGACTGTAGGTTAAAAGAGAAGAGAAAGAATAAAGGTAGGAAGTAAGACAGCAGGATAAAAAACAAGGAAGGAAGGACAGAAAAAAGAAGAGACACAACGAAGGAAGAGCCAGTTGAAAACTATGGCTGCAGCACAGTGAATGGACACTATCAGTTCCTAAAGTTTTATAAGCCCTTTAAAAACATTTTTTTGGGTGGCGGGGCGAGGTGCCTGGGTGGCTCAGTTGGTTAAGCGTCTGATTTCAGCTTAGGTCATGATCTCATGGTTGTGAGTTCGAGCCCCACGTTGGGCTCTGTGCTGACAGCTCAGAGCCCAGAGCCTGCTTCAGATTCTGTGTCTCCCTGTCTCTCTGCCCACCCTCTCTCATGCTCTGTCTCTCTCTCTCTCCCTCAAAAATAAATAAACACTAAAAAAAAATTAAAAACTTTTTTTTATATATAATAAGAATACATGTTGCTCTCTTATAGATTTACAATGCACATTAGCATATTCAGGACTCAGAAGGAATCGGTTTAATTTTAACTTGACATTTCCCAAATGTATGTGCTTGTGATTCTTTGTGTAACAACTATAAATGACTATAGTAATTTGATTCTCACGGCACATGTTTTGGGAAAAACTGGAGGTCCCAATTTTATTTGCACATGTTGTTGACTTTTTTTTTCTTCCTCGTAAGGACAACTTTTGTCTTTTTTGCAGCTTTTTTTGAAGGAATGAGCTGACATATAACATTGTGTAAGTTGACCTTGCACAACAGGTTGATTTAATATACTCACATATTGTGAAATGACTACCACCATAGCATCAGCTAACACCTCCACTGTGTCACATAATTACTATTTATTTTTTTGTGGTGAGAACATGTAATAGCTACTCTCTTAGTAACTTCCCAGTATATAATGTAGTAGTATTAACTATAATCCTCATGCTATACATTATCCTCAGAACCTATTTGTCTTATAATTGGAAGTTTGTATTCTTGGCTGTTGGTCTATATTGACATGTGACGCATGTCATTATGTAATACTCAATATCCACTCTTCCAGGAAATACTGTCCATTAGGTATGTATATCACATGCTCTCTAAGCCATAGTTCTACAGTCTCTTGAGATATGATTTGAGTGACAAACCTAATCCACAGTCCTCTATTTTCAAAAGGTAGACAAGGTAGACAGATTAGTGACCTCCAAAGACATTCATGCTGTAATTCTTGGAATTTGTGAGTGTTGCTTTATATGGCAAAGGGATTTTGCCGATGTGATTAAGTGAAGGATCTTGAGATGGGGAAATTATTTTGGATTATTCACGTAGCCCCAACCTAATCACTTGAGTGCTGAAAAGTAGAGAACATTTCTTTGGGTCAGACGACCAGAGAGAAAGTGGTATGAGAAGGACTCAGCCTACTGTTATTAACATAGAAGATGGGGGAAGAGGACCATGAGTGAAGGGAGGTGGGCAGCCTCTAAAAGCTGGAAAAGGCCTCCAGAAAGGAACATAATCCTGCATTATCTTGGTTTTATCCCAGCAAGAACTGTGTCAGACTTTTGACCTACAGAACTATAAGATAATGTATTTGTAATGTGTAAGTCACCAGTTTTGGGGAATTCGTAATATAGCAATAAAAAACTAATATTATAAGTATACAGGAAGGTAGTATAGGAAATATTTGTGTTGAGCAATTTCCTCTAGGAAAATATTATTTGAAAATATGCATTCGGCTACTGTGGTGGTCAGAATTCTAAGATAGCCTCCAAGATTCCTGGTGTATACACACTTTGCCAGTTACTCTGGGTACCACTGCAAAAGGATTTTGTGGATGTAATTAAGGTCCCATACCTATTGACTGTAAAATAGGAGATCATCCTCTGTGGGTCTGTTGTAATCAGGTGAGCTCTTAAAAGGGATGAGGAGAAGAAATTCAAAGAATGAGAGAAATGTAACACTGGGGAAAGGACCCATTACTGGCTCTGAAGAGGGGGTCCATTGCTTGTTGTAAGAAGGGGGGCAGTCTCCAAGGGCTGAGACTGATCCCAGCTAATAGCCAATGAGGAAATAGAGACTTTAGTCTTACAACCACAGGAAATGTACTCTGCCAACAACACGAATAAGCTTGAAGAGGGGCGCCTGGGTGGCTCAGTCAGTTAAGTGTCTGACTTCAGCTCAGGTCATGAGGTTTGAGCCCCACGTCAGGCTCTGTGTTGACAGCTCAGAGCCTGGAGCCTTCAAATTCTGTGTCTCCCTCTCTCTCTGCCCCTCCCCCACTCACACTCTGTCTGTCTCTCTCTCTCTCAAAAATAAAAATTTAAAAATTAAAAAAAAAAACAACCTTGACGAGAACCCATAGTTCCAGATGAAAACATAGGCAGCCAACATCTTGATTATGCCTTGTAAAATCCTGAGCAGAAAACCTAGTCATGCTGTATAGATTTTGACCTCAGAACTGTGACTTAATAAATCGGTCTTGTTTTAAGCCACTAAATGTACAATAATCTGTTACACAGTAGTAAAAACAAGTGCAGGCATATTGTAACATAAGTTTTAAAAGTTCTATAAAAATCCATTTCACTCAATGGTGCCATCTCCATAGGGCCCAAGGGAAGCACTTTCCATAAGATCATATACCTTTGGCTGTAATTATTTATCCATGTATGTGTCACAGAGCATATCCTCATGTATTGCAGACTTGAATGAGTTAGTTCTGATACGAATTATCCTATTTCTTTCGGGGACCATTTTAAGGGATGCTCAGCTGTAAGCACCTCCACTCTTATAATGTTCATTTTCCATTTCCATTTGATAAAGCAAGGCTAGTCTAGTTGGTAAAAGATGGAATATGTTCCCATCAAAAGACTAGTGCTGATCATGTCCCTCAGGTTTGAGAATTGACTTCAGGGTACTGAGTTGGAAAGAACTACATGGAAGATATGGATCTGTCTCCAGTGCTCAGTTAGTGGAAATGTTCCAGTGGACTTGCTGATGTTACTAATAAAAACGAGTGGGATTTGGTGAGGAAATCTCAGAAAGCATTGTATCTGAGCTGGGTATCTACAGGTCCTAAAGGCACAAATACCTACCAATTTCTGTGCCTTGATTGGTTCTTTTGGCCTATATGCTGGAAGTTGAACCATACTGAGAAAAGGGACTCAGAGGAAGAGGGAGTAAGCAGAGAATTGTCAGGAATAAAAGGACAATGGTAATGCCATAGTCAGGATCCATGTCTAAGAGTAGAAGACCACGCCATAGTTGCAAGAACATGGTCCTCAGCTTGGTCATTTGTGAATTCAGAGTTGACCGGAGATCCTAGTGAGATTCTGTTTAACACAGACCAGCAAAGTTTCTCTTGGGTGGACCTCAACCTGAATTCTAGGTTGCAGATAAATGGGGAGCTGCAAAAGGAGCTTCCATTTACCATGGAAACAATACTCTTTCACAACTTTCTCTATCTTAATCAGAAGTAGAGTACATGTGGAATAATAGATGTTGTATGAACATTGAATTTAACCTGTGGTATTAACATAGAAAATATTTGAAAGGATAATAAGGCTTAGAATAGAGTTTTCTTTTTATCATACATTCATTTAAAACAATTTGTATATAGCAAAATGAAGAACTCTTACAAATTAGAAGAGTTCTTCAGGAAAGAGATCCTGTGATCATGTAAATGTATATCCACTATGGCCACAAAAATTTTAAATCTGTGAAGAACTGACATTAAGTGGCAGACTGTCTCGATCAGCTCTGCAAATGTAAGACATTATTTGTTTCAGATATAAGATTGTTTTAATCACTTAATCATGTAATTCAGTAGGATGTATTTATTCTAACCTGAACTTCTTTTTAGAAAACTTGAATCACAAATGGGGACGTTGGCAAGAGATGATTTGTTAAATTTACAAAAAAAAACTGTTTTAGAGATGAACGTTGTGCATATATCATGTATTGTTTGGAGATCTGATTATGTGGCCAGTTTTTTTTTTTTTTTGAGTTTAAAAAGATGAGGGAGGATCTTTTTTGTATGCTTTCTTATAGCACATACTGTCTTTTTTTTTCTTTTAGGGGTGCTATTTAAAATAAGTCTTGCCTTGATCAAAAAGTAAAAGTTACTTGTTATCCAGAATTTTTTCAGTGTAAAGTTTGGGCCTGTTGTAATCTGAGTCAAAAATGAATGCTCCTTTTTACCTTGATGGAGAAAAAACATTTCCCAGTTTGGGGCACTTGTTACAAAAATGATTCTTAGGGAGTAAAATGAAATGATTTTTTTATATAGATGCACAGTAACTTATTTAGGAAACATAAAAACACTAAATAATATATGCCTCACATTTAACCTTAGGAAGTCCAATGAACTCTAAAATACATATCGACTCTGTGTGTATGGGGCGGGGTGTGATGCAGAGAGATGTCCAATGTCGGGACAGGTCTCATTGCCAATGTCCTTACTGGAGTTGTGACTTTAGCAGACAGAATATGTATGGCAGTAATAATAAGGTATGGTTAGAATAATTTCAGATTCTCCAATTGGACTAGTTTTTGAGTAAACAAGTGAGACCTGGGTGTTATTAGTTATGCTACTAATTACATATTTGGTATGCCTCAATTTTCTCTGATCTTATTAATTGGGTTTCATTGCTGTTACTTTATGCCTGTGGGTAGTGTGATGTTTCAGCAACATTAGGTAGAGGGTCTGTGCAATAACCAGACAGCCATACCAGAAGCACTAGGTTGTGTCTCTGGTCTTTCCGTTAATTTAGCTATAATCTTTATGGGCTTGTCCCTGCCAGAGGCTCAGATCTCTAATAATCTGGCATGGGGAATGATGCATGAGTTATTAAAACATACAACAGCTTAGACAGAGGAAGAAAAGAGCTCCCCCCCAGCTGCTGAATTTGTAATAAAACAAATAACTTCCTAGGAATTCACTGAATACAAGTTCTGTGGGCCTCACATTTGGCTATAATGAGGTGGAAAATATGAAAGAGCATTTTACAGTGTTGCGACACAGGGAACCAGATCTGGAAGAGTTTATTTTGGAGAAGACTATTTTCTCATCTCAGGTTTCTGTTTAGACTTATGACCACTAGCTGCCATGTGAATACCATTTAAACTGGACATTATTTTTACAATTTTTGTCTTGGAGTTTTTTCAATTTATTATCAATGGTTTTAGAATGTAAATCAAAAGGCTGACCAGTAGCTGTATATGATTTCAGTTCCATGGTTAATTAAGGCTTCACAGAAATATAAATAAAAATTGAGTCCAAATCAAAGGAGACTGTGTGAGACCCGCTATTCTTGATAGTTCCAGGTGTTCAAATTTCATCTAATTTGGAATTCACAGGAATGTATTTCCACAGTGGACATATCGATGAGCAAACATTTTGGAAAGGGATAAGCAGGACCCTCTGAGATACTTGCCTATGGTTCAGAAAACTTTAATTGGCAGGATTGGCAGAAGTCTCCTTTAAGGACTTCAAAATTTGTTCCTGCTGGCACTGATAATTTGACCAGATTATGTTTTGACCAGTCATTGACTGGGCCTCGTACAGACCCTGTTTTCATAGTTAACTGTCAGCATTGGGCTCTTCCCAATTGAAATGAGACTAATTTCACTTCCAGCAGCTCAGCAACCTGCCCCTTGAGTCTGCCATCTGTCACTTTCACTGCTTTAATAGATACATCTCAAAATTTTAGGCTTAATCCAATAAGAAGTATATTTCTTGTCCATGTCGCTCTGAACAGTGCTGTGACAGGTAGTATCTCATAGGCGTTGTTGCTAGGACTCAGGCTTCCTGGATCTGCAACATGTGGTTTCCAAGTTGGCTGTCCTCACTGCAAGGGATATGAGAATAAAGGATTCACGAATACGTTTTTATGGGTCAAGCCTGGAAGTGCAGCACCTCCCCTCCATTCACAGGCTATTGGCCTCAACTCAGTCACACAGCATATCTAACTGCAGGAAGGTGGGAGATACAGTCTGTCTTTGAGTGCAAGAAGAGGAGAAATTGGACTTGGTGACTAGCTAGGTAGTCTCTCCACACATACAACGGTCCAACTATTTTATTTTATTTTAAGTTTAAGTTTTTATTTATTTTTTAATATTTGAGAGAGAAAGAGAGGGAGTGTGAGTGGGAGAGAAGGGCAGAGAGAGAGAGAGAGAGAGAGAGAGAGAGAGAGAGAATCTTAAGCAGGCTCCGTCTTTAGCATGGAGCCTGACGCAGGGCTCAATTCCATGACCCTGATACCATAACCTGAGTTGAAATCCAGAGTCAGATGCTTAACCGACTGAGCCACCCAAGTGCCGCTATCCAACTCTTTTAATAGTATTAAAGTTTTTTTTATTACTTTTGCCTTTATTGCATTACTTGTGATTTCTCACATGTGCGTTTCTTAAATTATTCCAATTTATATCTAAAATATCTTTCTTAAATTTGTTTGTGTATTATACATACACACACACACACACGCACACACACGTAAAACATGTGTGTATATATATGTGTGTGTAATTCAAGGTCACAGAGAAGCATATCCAGAACTTGAAACCAGGATTTATAACTTTGAGTCCACTAAATGATTTCATTTTATTATACAGGCAGTCCTCGACTTATGATGGTTTCTCAACTTACAACATTTTAGCTTTATAACGGTGTAAAAGCAATATGCATTCAGTAGAAACTGTGCTTAGAATTTTGAGTTTGGATCTTTTCTTGGGATAGTGATATGCACGATGACTCTGATGATGCTGGATAGCAGCTGCCTCCAGTCCCAGTCAGCGATGTGATCATTTGGGCAAACAGCCAATAGTTCTACAACAACTGTGCACTCACAATTCTGTTTTTGACTTTCAGTACAGTAGTCATACGTTACATGAGATATTTAACACTTTATTATAAATACGCTTTGTGGTAGATGGTTTCACCCCTCTGTAGGCTAATGTAAGTGTTCTGAGCACATTTAAGATAGGCTAGACTATATTATGGTCTCTGGTGGATTAGGTATATTAAATACATTTTTGGCTTATGATATCTTTACCTTATGATGGGTGTATTAAGATGTAAACCCACTGAAGTCAAGGAAGATCTGTACTTCAACCTCCAATTTACAGAGAAGACAAAAGGTCCATGAGTCAACACGTTGATCATTATCATCTCTACTTTAAAATTTTTTTAAGTTTATTTTTGAGAGGGACAGAGACAGCATGAGTGGGGGAGGGGCAGAGAGAGAGGGAGAGAGAGAAAATCCCAAGCAGGCTCCATGCCATCTGCACAGAGCCCCATGTGGGGCTTGAACTCACAAAACCATGAGATCATGATCTGAGCGGAAACCAAGAGTCAAACGCTTAACTGACTGAGCCACCCAGAAGCCCCTATTATCATCTGTACTTTAAATTCCAATAGTGGGGGGGCGCCTGGGTGGCTTGGTCGGTTAAGCGTCTGACTTCGGCTCAGGTCATGATCTCATGGTCCGTGAGTTCGAGCCCCGTGTCGGGCTCTGTGCTGACAGCTCAGAGCCTGAAGCCTGTTTCAGATTCTGTGTCTCCCTCTCTCTCTGCCCCTCCCCTGTTCATGCTCTGTCTCTCTCTGTCTCAAAAATAAGTAAACGTTAAAAAAAATTAAAAAAAAAATAAATTCCCATAGTGGGTAGTGAATATTTCGAAAAAACACTTCAGTTAGAGCCATAAAGACATCAGATATTCAGATCTCTTTATAATCACCTCTGCCACTTCTTCCAAATTTTTCTTCTAGCATTATTTATTTATCAGATTGGCTCAGAGATTTATTATAATCATTCTGGAACTTGAGGAATTGGAAAGAGGCATAGCTATATCCATAGATAGATCAGTTGGTCAATAGATATGATGGAAGGTGAAGTTTCTAGAAATTAAAAAACTATGGAGATCAGGCGCACATCATTTACCTCTTTTCCTCTATATCTTATAAAGGATATACAATGGGAGAGCAGCAGAAAAAAAAAAAAAAAACAATGGTACCTGTCAGTGCAAAAATTGGACTTTGACTCAGAAATCCAACTGCAAAACAACATAAGGAGAGGGTTGATCTGGGTGGGTATGACAAGCTTTGAACCATGATGATGACACCAGTATCTTCATGCCAATTCCCAGGGTGGACAGCTGTTTCTCATTATTGCTGCCAACTAGGAGTCCAGGAGAGAGTAGAAAATTCAAATGTGGTGTTCATAAAGAAACAAACCAAAGTTCAAATAGACTGAGAAAGGAATTAGCTATTCGGTGAAAAACGCTAAAAAGGCAGAACCACCTGGTGTAGGAAAAACTACCCTACAAGGGACTGTCAACATTACAAATAGCAAGAAGAACAGATAGTCTTCCCAGGGTAGAATGAGGAAAGATGTTTTACTGTGGCCTGATAAGGTGAGTAATATGGAAGGATTGCTTCCAGGCAGCTGCTGCCCATTAGGGAAGGTGGTGAGAGACTCCACGGAGAGCCCTTCAGACGAAGTTATGTGAAAGTATGCACACACCAGAAACTCTATTGAAGATATTAGATTGATCATGCTCCAAGTTTTATTGTGGCTAGAATGTTTTCTGGGCAAAGGGAAAACGTCCAGGCTTGGATTGTCCATATGTCTTAAACACTTAATGAAAAATTACATTATATTAATTCCTTATATCCTCTGTTACTTGTCCAAGAGACTAAATATGATTCAGATTGTCTTTACAGGCCTCTACTGATTGAAATAGACATTTCTTGGCTTTACTTTTCCCTTTTAATTCCCTAATTTTATTTTTTTGAATTTCAGTGTTAAACTTACTGAACGTAGAACCAACACTTAATGATTGTTTACTATGTGCCAGACTTTATCTAAATATTTTGTCTCTTGCAATCCTCATTACAACCCTGTAAAGGAAATAATTATAAAACTCACATTCCACAAATGAGGAAGCTGCTTTGCTTAAGTATACACAGCTAGTAAATGGCAGAACCAGAAAATTTATTATATTTCTCAGGTCAAAATTCATGCTGTTTTCCTTAGAAGACATGGTAAGGATCCCTGACATAGGGTTTGAGCTTGGCTGATTTCCTGCTCTTCCTCTTACAGTTAACATAGCAGCTTCTTCAACTTTCCTCCACTTTATATTCTTGGAGGCAACATTGGAGCCTGTGTTCCTTATAATCTTGGGTACATCAATTTATCTGAGCTTCTCCGGTGGTAAAATGATAGGATCAGACCAAACAAATTCACAG
This sequence comes from Panthera onca, assembly GCF_046562875.1. Taxonomy (NCBI): domain Eukaryota; kingdom Metazoa; phylum Chordata; class Mammalia; order Carnivora; family Felidae; genus Panthera; species Panthera onca. The sequence continues at coordinate 174,158,335 of NC_138342.1, forward strand.
ATCTCTTGTAGCTGCGACAACCAGCCCAAGGACCAGGACCAGATGGGCCATCCTCTCAGCCACACTCCTCACTGGGGTAGCTAAGAAGACAGTATTTTCCCTTGCTAGGTAACAGCCCCCTTCACTTCTTCCGTCACTGTAGGCAACTCTTTTTTTTTTTTTTTTTTTTTTTTAAGGTGAAAGTGGGGAAACTTCCCTGTTTGGCATATGTACACAGAAAGCCAGGTGTGATGGTAAACATCAGCTTCCCATTCGTCAAGTTGAATTCAAGCCTCATCATCAGTAAATTCACCCCCTGCAATCATCTGGAAGGTTCCTAAGTCATTGTAGGAAGATTCATCTATTTTTCCAGAAAAACAGAGTTTGCCTCTTTTTTGTACTGGCTGTTCGTGCTTCCCCAGAAGACCATGGCTGAAAAGAATGGTATCTAACCATTCCTGGAAGCATGGTTGCAAATGTAAACTCATGCCTCTACCAGTCCCTACTGACACAGTAGGTGTTTTTGTGACACTTGTCTCCTCACAGGAGCAAGTGATAGGCAAGCATGGTGACTTCATTTCCCCACTTCATGGAAGCAGTTCCCTTTTCTCAGACCCTTTTCTCAGTTGTGTCTGTGAACACTTGGCTGATGAGGCACATCTTTCCTTCAGTATAAAATACCTCTAAACCTCATGTGAGGTGACCTATTTGCTCTGTCATTATTCAGTATAGTTAAGTATCTATTAAAGCATTCAAGGGCAAGTTACTTCTCTGATGATAATTTCCTTACCCCAAATAATATGACCTTATAGCGTCATTACATGAAGTAATTAAGAAAATGTATGAAATATGAAAACACCTCCCTTCTCTGTGTAAGGCACTTGTCAGAAATTGTGCATCATAAAAAAAAAAAAAAAAAAAAAAAAAAAAAAAAAAAAAAGATGACTTTATAAGGAAGTGGATCAGGTCCACAAGAAGTTGCAGTCAGGTAAGAGATGTAAGGTACTTTCATAAAATCGCCCAAAGTTAAAGAAGAAAGAGGCATGCATGTAGGAAACACAGATAAAACGCCATGGGAGTTTGGAGGACAGAGAATACTTTTAGGGTTACAGGACACATTATTTTTCATGAGGCATTTGAACTCACATTTTAAGAATGAATAAGATTTCGACATATAAAAATGGGGGAAAGACAACATCATTACTTTCTAAAGGTGTAGCGAGAGACTAGAACTAAGAAATAGATGTGAAAGGAGAAAACTAAATGGTTTGGTTTGACTGGAGTGCATGGTATATGAGGGGCAGAATGGGAAATGAGGTTGCAAATGCAGGTGTGACCAGATTGGAGATGGGTTTGAATACCAGTCTAAGGAGCACTTATTCTCTGGAGATCGGAGTTTAGGGTGAAATTAATAAGAATAGAGAGGCTAAGAGGTAGAACAGATATATAATGGAAGAGAACAGAAAGTTTGATGAGGGACTTAGTGGATCTGAAGTGAATCAAGGGCCTTCACACTGGATTGCTAGAGAGGACTCGGAATTGGTGATATTGGAGGTGAGGTAACCTGACAGGTGTAGTTCCCTCGGCTGTACCTGACATCAAGCAATGGCCAACTTCAGCCGAGGAAGACTTTTGTAAACACACAAACTTAGCAATTCTATTGCTTATCTCAATCCTTAGCCATCTAAGGGAATACAGGTGACATAGGAAGTGAGAGTAGATGGAAAATTTAAGATCAAACTTAAATTTATTGAAGCTATTAATAAAAAGGAACCGGCATTGTCCTACTGCATACATTTTGGATTCAATTTATAGTGTGTTCTTGATAGTATGGCGGGAAGAAAAACGTAATGAGCCTTCAAACAGGTGAAATAAGTTATTGATAAGAACAAATAATAGAACAAAGAATACACCTTAACTACATAAGTACAAAGAGTAATTGCAAGATAAAAATTACTGATATGTGAAAGGCAGTAAAATCCAAAGGAAGAATTAGGTGATAATAAGTTGCTACTGTTTATATTTTAATGTCATAAGTTGCCATTCACATCAAAGGATTTTCTGACTTAAGGATCAAAAGGAAATTTCTGGCAGCAAGAATTATTGAAAAAGAAAATTCAAGGGAAACAGTGAAAACCCCATTATCACATCAGTGAGCTTTATCTGTAGTTTATTTTCTGCAGCTTGATTTCATTGATGGAGACTGGTTACAAAGATTAAGAGCCATAAAGATAAGAGAAGTGATAGACAGAAAGAGGAGCCTGAAAACAGTATATGATACAGCCAACATGGCAGAATAATATCATAACACCCTGTGACACTGAAAATATCCAATAAAAGACTCCCTGCTATAAAGCCTTAGGAAAATAACTCTGTGCAGTAATGGAGAATATTATTGCAAGTATCAAATTTCTTCATAGGCTTTGGGCACATTTACTAATATAATACAAGGCAGAAGTCTCTGCCATTATTTCTTATAATTTCGTATCTAACAATAGAAGAACTTCCTTGTAAAATATTAAGGCTACAGTGAGCTCTCCAGAAGGCCAGAAAATGAAGCCAACCTAATTCTTTTCTCCCTTGTTTGGAGTCTGAAGTCAGGAGACTGGCCGACACTGGCCTTTGTGTCCATCTTGTGAGTAAATGATGGGAACCAAAGCTAGAAAGGTCTTTGGAGGCCTTGAAATCCAGGTTTTAAACTTTTGACTCTGTACTTCTGAAATCAATGGGCAGTTATGTGAGGTTTTGGTGGGGGGGAGAGGTGATTAGCAGTAGTAGGACCAGATCTGTATTTTATGAAGAATTATCTGGTAGGTATAAAATAAGCTAGACTACGGAGGGACTTGAGCCAGGGAGAAAAGTTAAGAGTTCTTATAAAGTCTGATCTAAATAGGGTCAGAGAGGATTGCTTGAGAGGTTATTTTCGAAGTGGAATAATAGGGTCAGGGGAAAAAAAGAAGGAAGACTCTGGAATGTATGATGTCATTGAGAGAAATAAAACGGGATAGAAGAAGCATGTTTGCAATGAAATACATGCTTAAAAACATTTTTCTTTTTTTAAAAAATGTTGATTTATTTAAAAATTTTTAAATGTTTTTTATTTATTTTTGAGAGAGAGAGAGACAGAGTGTGAGTGGGCGAGGGGCAGAAAGAGAGGGAGACACAGAATGTGAAGCAGGCTCCAGGCTCTGAGCTGTCAGCACAGAGCCTGATGCAGGGCATGAATTCATGAACCGTGAGATCATGACCTGAGCTGAAGTCAGACATTCAACCAACTGAGCCACCCAGGTGCCCCGACAGAGACAGAGAGAGAGCAGGAGAGGGGCAGAGAGCAAGGGAGACAGAGGATCCAAAGTGAGCTCTGCACTGTCAGCACCAAGCCTGATGCGGGCTCAGACTCACGAACCGTGAGATCACGACCTGGGCTGAAGTCAGACGCTTAACCGACTGGGCCACCCAGGAGCCCCTAAAAATATTTTTTCAATGGAAATTCTTTCATAGAGAGTTTCTAACTGAAATTAAGGCAGAAGCTAAGGGAAAGTTAACTTACGGGACCATCTGAAGAAACTTTGGGTTGATTAACTTTGGGTCCATGTTGGCTCAAAAGGTCCTGGGACTGGAAAGGATATTTGAACTAGAAGTCAGAGGGCAGGCCCAGTAGTGGTGGGCTGAGAAGTTAAGACAGAGGATTTAAGGATATGGACAAAAGTGGGAATTCCAGAAGAATGTACATAGTACCATGCTTGACTCCCTGACACAAGATCCTGCAACCTTTGCAGTTGAGATATCTTAACTCCCACGTGTAGCTTTATCCGTGCCCAATCTCTGAGACCAGTGCATATTTTAAGTAGGGAAGAATTTTAAAAATGATTTAGGCAGCCCCAAGTCAGCCTCCCTGCTTCTCCTACTCTGAGCAAGTAATTGGTTCCATTTCTCATCTTCTTTCCTCAAGGTTCTGAGTTAGTTACTTGACTTGTGTTTAACATCATTTTAGATGCGGGTCCTTTTTATCCCTTAAGGCCAGACAGGGCTTTGCATCTTGCTCCTGGGCCCCAGGGGCCACAGGGGGACCTTGCTAGGTATACTAGACATCTCCGTTACCATCTGCTTGACCATTTGCATACACACCCTATTGCCTGTTGATTACCACTCAAGTTAACTTTGGGCTAAAGCTCTTATAATAAAGAGACCCCAAAACATAGAGGCTTAAGCAAAATAGAATTTTATTTCACTCTAAAATAACAGCCCAGGAGGAAATGGTCCAGAATGGTAGGAGAGCTCTTCTCTATGCACTCATTCAGGGATCTGTGCCTGTTCCATTTATATTAATTAATTATGTTAATTAACTAACACCTTCTGGGTATTGCTCTCTTTTTGTTTAATGTTTATTTTTGACAGATAGAGACAGAGCATGAGTGGGAGAGGGCCAGAGAGAGAGAGAGAGAGAGAGAGAATCTGAAGCAGGCTCCAGGCTCTGAGCTGTCAGCACAGAGCCTGAAGCTGGGCTCAAACCCATGGACTGCGAGATCATGACCCGAGCCGAAGTCGGATGCTCAACCGACTGAGCCACCCAGGCGCCCCAATTGCTCTTGACTGTAGAGTTGAAGCAACATCACTGTCATATTGACATTCCAGCCCAAGTGAAGGAGAAACAGCAGAAGTGGGGGCAAACAATTGCCTTTGAAGCAAGTGATACAGAATTTGCACATATAATTTTCATTCACATTCCACTGGAAAGAAATGGAATTAGTCATATTACCACAACTAGTCACAAGGGAGGCTATGAAAAGTATAGTTGAGCTGAGCCATGCTGTGCTAAATTTCTACTATGGAAGGAGAAACAGGCTTTGAAGGATGATCAGCAGTCAGCCACACCAGCCCTGACATTGTTGGTTTGGGCTTAAAAAGCTCATTTTTTAATTAATCAGTCATCAATTAAGAACAACAATATTCATTAAAAAAATCATTACAGGAATGTCACCTTATAAATACTACCTATTAAAATGAGCAAATTTTCTCCTTATTTTTATTGGTATATATTTATTTGGAGCTACTATTGTCATAGTTTCAGACGTGAAGTTTCCAGTGTAGTGAGTTTCTTCAGCAGTTATTGCTAAAATTGAACCCTACACATGGGAATGGTAACTTCATGACATACAAGCCACGATTCCTCTTTCTCTGCTCATGGCAGACATTGCTTATGAATACTCACACTGTTTTCCATGGAGCATGCGTGAAGTTCCACGGTTATTTTTAGCACAGCATTCCAGGGAGTCACTGCTAACCAATAGGGGCTGGCATGGGAGATTCAAACAATTTGCCATCTCCAAGTCCTTGGAGACCACCTAGGTTTTAGAGACCATTACTGATTTGTTGTTGCTTACTTAAAGCCCACCATACATAGAGATGCCTTTTTGTTTTTCTTCTTTTGAATTTTAGACATTCCTTTGCAAACAGTGGGGGGGAAATCTATTTCTTTAACTAAGAGATACTCCAAATTTTCCAGAACCAAGTTGGCCAACTCAGTTCCTAGATATGACTAACTAGGGAAGATTAGGACACTATTGGCAGACAAAACTCTCAGTAGGCTTATTTTCCAGAGTTTTATCAGTAAGAATCAGCAATGTTAAGAACCTTTTATTCAGAAAGCCCGACAGACACTTATAGCCAACAGAAATGGTTGAGTTTGTGTCAAAAAGAAGGAATCTCACAGATATTTGAGTTCGCAGGGCCTCTGGGTTCCCACAAAAATTCTCCCTCAAATTAACTGGAAGTCCTCAGCTAAGGTAAGCAATGTGTATCCCATAGTAAATTGGCCCTTTGAGGTTCTGTACAGGTGGGAAAAGAAGGGGAAAAGCCCTCAGAAAACGAAATGACAAAACAACACCCTGAGATACTCAGCACACTAGTTTGCTGTGACTACATTGCCAGCCATGTGTCTCCAGCTTCTGAGATTTTTTTGGAAAAAGGAATGAGCTCCATTTCTGAAACCAAGACCCTTTCCCTTTTATAGTGGAAGATAACATGGTTTTCCAACTCTCATACGAAAAAAATTAACATTCCCCCACTCCCTGCAGTTTTTCAACTTTTCTTCAGAAAATTTAGCCTCTGAATATTGCCAATCACTAGAGATTATTCTGTTAGGTTAACAATTGTGTCAAAAAAAAAAATGATTTGTTGATTTAAAAATGACCGTATAAAATGGATAAGTTATGATTATCTATTATTATAACATCACCTAGGGACTACCCTGATAGTTATTTTTTAACCTCTGGAGTAGTTTACTTGAACATAAGGGGCTGTACATGGAAGACCAGTTAGTTGGGAGGTGAGCAGAAGTTGAAGTAACTTTCAAGGTCATTTAGGTTAGGTACTTTCCAATTTTTTAGTCTCTCCTATATGTAGGACTCATTGAAAGAAAAATTGAGTGTAAAATATCACCTCCTATCCATGCTCAGGTCATGTGTGCTTGGGGAAAAAAAAGTGTAGAAAAGGACATATAGTGTGCTCTGACCATCTGCAGAAAATCTCTTTCTAAATATACATATGCACTCATCATAAATCTGTCCTTGGAAAACAAGAAGCTGGAAACACTGGTGTCTTGGGAAGGAACCAAATGAACAGGGGTGACAAGAAGACTACTTGTGGTAAACCCTGTATACACTGGGAATTTGTTATCATATGAATGTGGTATCTACTGAAAAAGCCAAAATGTCAGTGTATAGTTTTTCTGGTTTTTTTTTGCATGAGATTTTGCTCTATATATTAAAGAACATTGACTGAATATAAAATTCTAGATTGGCAGTTATTCTCATGCAGCAGTTGGGTGATTCCACTCTGTTGTTTTCTGGCCTTTGTTGTTGATAAGTTTGCTATCATTGTAGCCATGCTTTTCCTTGCTGTTTTATATATATATTTATATTATATAAATAATATGTATATTTATATATAAACATATATATATAATATAAATATATATTATATAAAATATATATTTTATTTTTTTACTTTGAGAGAGAGAGAGAATCCCAAGCAGGCTCCAAGCTGTCAGCACAGAGCCTGACCTGGGGCTTGAACCCGTGAACTGTGATATCAACCTGAGCCGAACCTGAGCCTAAATCAAGAGTCAAATGCTTAACCGACTGAGCCACCCAAGTGCCCCTGGTTTTTATGCTTTCTCTTTATTCTTGATGTTATGCATTTTCACTATGTGATCAGGTGTGAATCTATTTTTTATTATATTTTAATTTATTTTTATTTCCTGCTTGATTCTTTTAATCGATATTCTGGAATGTTTTTTGCCAATTAACTCTTCAAATGTAGCCTACTACCATTCCTTTCATTCTCTCCTTCTGCAGTTTCTATTAAGCATTAGATATTGGGCTTTCAATCTTTCCTTTGTGTCTCATCTCTATTTTTTTCTCTTTACTTTCTATACTGCATTCTGGATCGGCATCTCAGAGGTATTTTCCAAATTCACCAATGATCTCCTTTATGGAATCCAACCTAGCATTTATCCCATCTTTTGCAATTTAAAATTTTTTTTTTTAATTTTTTTTTTTTTTTTTTTACATTTTATTTATTTTTGAGAAACAGAGTGAGACAAAGCGTGAGCAGGGGAGGGGCAGAGAGAGAAGGAGACAGAATCTGAAGCAGGCTCCAGGCTCTGAGCAAGCAGTCAGCACAGAGCCTGATGCGGGGCTTGAACCCACAAACTGTGAGATCATGACCTGAGCCGAAGTCGGACGCTCAACCGCCTGAGCCACCCAGGCGCCCCTGCAATTTTAAATTTTCAATGATTACTATAAGTTTGATGTTTAAATTATTTAACTTATTGTTGAAATCAATTGATTCACATGATTTTGTTTCATTTCTGCCTCTGTTTCAAAATGTTATGTTCTTTTCAAGATGGCAATTATGGGGGTGCCTGAGTGACTCAGTCAGTTAAGCGTCCAACTTCTGCTCAGGTCATGATCTCATAGCTCATGGGTTCAAGCCCCTCATCAGGCTCTGTGCTGACAGCTCAGAGCCTGGAGTCTGCTTTGGATTCTGTGTCTCCCTCTCTCTGCCTCTCCCCTGCTCACTCTGTGTCTCTCTCTATCTCTCTGAAAATAAATAAACATTAAAAATTTTTTTTTAAGATGGCAGTTATGCTTTTGTTTATTTCCTTAAAGTACTCAATGTACATATTTTAAACTTTTTTTAGCTCTTTTTTTCATATTTTAAACTTTTTACTAAGCTCTTCAATAAAATACTCATATGAGCAAATACCTGTTTTGATTATTGATTACAATGCCTTTTTTTAGCTGGAATTCTTCTAATGTTTTATAATATTTTTTAATGTTTATTTATTTTGAGAGAGAGAGAGAGAGGTAGGTGCAGAGAGAGAGAGAGAGAGAATCCTAACCAGGCTCTGTACTGTCAGTGCAGAGCCTGATGTGGGGCTCAATCTCATGAACCATGAAATTATGACCTGAGCTGAAACCAGGAGTTGGACGCTTAACCGCCGGAGCCACTCAGGTGCCCTGAAATGTTTTATAATATTAAGTTGCAGGCTGCATTCGCACAGACACACAAACTCTTCAAAGTCTGGTCTCTAAAATGAAGAAAAGAAAAAAAGATGCAGGAGAGTTACCAACTCAAGTTTCTTTTGCAAGGACTGACAGCTCGGTAGCAACCATAAAAGTTACTACTGATAATTTTGAGAGGTTTATGAAACTAATCTGTTAAACTCAGCATCTTGTATAGCATTTGTCATGTAGCATGAATTAAATAAATATTTGTTGAACTAATTCTTAATAACCATGCTAAAGAAAATTGTAAAACCACCCCAAATCATACCTACAAAAGGAAACTAAAGCCCTATACAACAACTTAGAGACTTGCAGAAGCATTGGAAGATTATACCATTTCTAGAAGGGAAAAAAAAATGAAAGAAGTTTCCTGAAACTATTAACCCAGGTCTGAAAGTGACATATACCATCTTAATAAAGTAATGGGATACAGCAAATATGGCCAGGATGTGCTAATTATCATAAAATCTGGGAATGCCTGCCTCCTCAGAGAAAAGGTTGACAGCAAGAGTAGAAATGAGCATTAAGGAAGAATTAAGAAGGGGATTCTAAAGGATTTAACATGAAAAAAGGTTTACAAAAGACAAGCTGTGTTAATTGGAGATACAGAAGCTCTAGTTAAATATGAGACTGACTGAATATCCCTACAGAATATCTATATGAGACATTAACCAAAGGTCTGGAAAGATTTAGGAAAAAAGGAAACAGGATAGTAAGAATTATAATCTATTATATTTGTACGACAAATTACCTTTTATGAAACACTTCTACAGACTTTATCAAATTTGAGCTTTACACCCATCCTGTGAAGTAAAATTATTATTTAGATTCAGGGAGAGTAACATATATAAAGCAATTTCTCTATGCTAAGAACTTTTACCTGTTTATACAATTTAATTGGAGCCAGAGTGCCTGGTTCAGATCTCGGCCCTGCTGCTTATAAGCTAGGCGGCCTTGGGCAAGTTTCCTCACATATACAGTGGATCTATTAATAGTTCTTGTTGAAAGGGTTGCTGTGAGGCCTAAATGAATTAGGACATTTTAAGTACTTAAAACAGAGCCTGGCACATAGCAAGGGCCTTTTAATCTTATCTGTAATAATAATGATGATGATAGTCATTGTTTCCTTTTCTGGTGAAGACACTGAGGTTTTGAGAAGTTATGTGCTTGATCAAGGTCATGTAATTACTCATGTTGAAAACTCAAAGCTGGATTCTTACTCCAGTCCCCACGCTTTTTGAGAACACATTGCATGTTGCTTTGTTTAAATTTGTTTTTGGAGATAGTGAGATGTTAGAATCGTAAATGTAAAGAATGGAAGTAAATGTAAAAGAATGTGAAAACAAGCTTGAGACATCCACGGGGAGGAGAGTCCTCAGGTAAGGTAAATTTGTTAATGGGTGTAGCTAAAGAGGCTAGAAGAGCTGTTTTAGCTTTGTTCCTCAGAGCTTGGTACTGTGCTCAACACCTCCTAGCCTAAATGGAATTATTCCTTTTTGGCCATTTACTAATCATTCCCCATTTAAAAGGAGGGCTCCAAATGGTCTTTGGGAAACCACCCCTAACCCCCTCTCAGCCATATTATTTGGGTGAGAAGGAGTCCCAACCACCTTTTTGCTCCAGGGGTAGATGCTCATGATTTATCTTTTCAGTATCCTATTTCCCTTGTCAGGGCAAGTGGCCATGAATGGGCATGTAAGTCAATCCAAGCTAAAGAAAACCAGGGAGAAATTTGCTAGGATTTGGCAGGAGGAAATTTTATTTCCTCTTGGAACTACCAGTAGATGCACTTACACTTGTCGTGGATGGGGCCCTGTGAGGATGTGAAGGCTGGAACTGCTGCAGCCACTTTGCTATTATTAGGAGAGCATGAAGGGAGAGAGGGGAACTAGTCTTTGTGACATCAACTCGTTTTTGTGTGAGCCCATGGCCTGAGTCCTGTCTTTCTTGTTTGTTTATTTTTGTTTTTATTTATTTAAATTCAAGTTAGTTAACATACAGTGTAGCGTTGGTTTCAGGAATAGAACCCAGTGATGCATCTCTTACATGTAACACCCAGTGCTCACCCAGCAAGTGCCCCTTTAATGCCCATCTCCCAATTTCCCCATCCCCCCACCCACTTGCCCTCCAGCAACCCTCAAGAAGGTAAGGATGGTAGGAACATACCTCAACATCATAAAGGCCATATATGAAAGGCCCACAGCCTGAGTCTTATCTGAAGCCAGTTCTACTTCTGGACTCTTCAGTTATATATTTCCTACCTTTTTAAGAATCAGTATATGTTACTTTTTTGTTGCTGTTGTAACTTGTAACACAAAAAGTCCTGATGCAGTAAATGTCCAATAAATACTTGTTATGAAGAAGAATTTTGTAGCTTATTTTACATAAAATAGTTTAATAACCCCAATATATAAAACACTATTGAAAACAGTGTAGAAAAGCCAACCTGACAGAAAAACAAGCAGAGCATAGATAGTTCACCAAAAAATAAATGCAAATGGCTCTTAGCCAAAATGTTAAAAATGCTTCAACTTGCTCAGATTAAAGGATACACAAATTAAATCTATGTTGAGATACAATATCTCAACCATTAGATTGACTAAAATCTACATATTCAACAATGCATTTGATGAAATTCTGGGTTAACAAGTACTTTAATACATTTCTGTAGAGATTACAAATTGTTACACCACTCATGGAGAGTAGTTGGTGGTATCTAGCAAATTTACATATGAATTTTCCTTTGCACACTCTAGCCCAAAGCTATACTGGCAAAAAGTACAAAAAAAGATTATACAAACGAGGCTATAGATTGGCCTTGTTGAATATAAACCATAATACATATACTCAATAGAGTATCACACAGCTGGAAAAGGGAGTGAGGAATATCTCTATATCTTAATATATCCAACATAATAAGTGAAAAGGCAGAGTGGAGAAAATATATATAAGAGGCAAGCAATTGACTAAGAAGGAGGTTATATGAATATTTGTTTATATTTTTTTAAATGCATAACCTATGCTTTTTAAATTTTTTTTAATGTTTATTTATTTTTGAGAGAGAGAGAGACAGACCGAACATGAGTGGGAGAGGGGCAGAGAGAGAGAGGGAGACACAGAATCTGAAGCAGGCTCCAGGCTCTGAGCTGTCAGCACAGAGCCCGACATGGGGCTCAAACTCACCAGCCATGACATCATGACCTAAGCTGAAGTTGGACACCCAACCGACTGAGCCACCCAGGCGCCCCTATAACCTGTGCTTTTTTAAAAAATTGTTACCTATAAAGGAAGAAGTATGGAAGGGGTAGATATTGAAGTTAGATTTCTATGAATATACCTTTGAATGACAATCCATTAAATATTTTACATAATTAAAAGTCAAAATTAAATAAAAAACCAAGTCCTAAAAAATCAAAAGTGAAATAAAAGAGCTAAGTTTAAAATTTTTTTTTTTTTTTTCAACGTTTATTTATTTTTGGGACAGAGAGAGACAGAGCATGAACGGGGGAGGGACAGAGAGAGAGGGAGACACAGAATCGGAAACAGGCTCCAGGCTCTGAGCCATCAGCCCAGAGCCTGACGCGGGGCTCGAACTCACGGACCGTGAGATCGTGACCCGGCTGAAGTCGGACGCTTAACCGACTGCGCCACCCAGGCGCCCCTAAAAGAGCTAAGTTTAAACGTACAGCCTATTGGTGGCATAACTACATAGAATAACTCATGAAGCTTTAAAACAAGTCATTTGTACATCCCTAGAGGGAAAACAATATGTAGCTTGGTACAAAAATAAAACACAAAAACCTGCCCCTCCAACTCTCCCTCCCAAAATCTTACACTGTTTTAGGTAAACATATTGTTAGTGGTAGTGGTCGTATTTTCTAACATTTCTGTGAATGTGATGCGGGATACACTGAATAAACGTTTAAGTTAGTGAACCAAGATTTTCAGTATGGGAGAAAAATACAGATACAATCTTGAATTTGACTGAAAGTGTGAAATCATGATGTAGTTTTAAGAAAAATAACATATTTTCTATCTGGTATCTTGAAAAGGCCTGGAAATCATGACAAACTACTAGCAGTGAACTCCTTGTGCCTAAGTAGTAGTTTCTAAATATCATTTTCTGCTAAAAAAAATATCCAAACTCTGTGGGAAAATTCAGATTTCAGGTCTGAGGCTGGAAATGCACAATATGAACCTAGAATATCTTGCCATAAGAGAAAGCAAAAAAATTATCAATGACTACATGTATCATGTCAAAGTGACATAGAAGCCAACTTGGATAGGTTCCCACCACCCAAAGATGGGACAGTTTAGTTACCAATAAAGATAACAATCACGATGAATTAAAACATATTACGTTAAATGAGTTCATGTGATATCAATCAATCAATCAATCAATCAATCAATCAAACCCATTGGCCCCATTGACCACCTTTGCTAAATGATATCCAAATTATAACTCTGAAACTAGTAATAAATAGATAGAGCCAAGCATTTTTGCTGCCTTACCTATTCAGAACGAATGTCAGGTAGTAAATCAGTTTATAGCTTTATCAGCTTATAAAAACATTGTACTTGAATCTGGTCAAATCTCTAGATCTATCAATTTACATAAGACACAGAAAGAAGATTGTTTTAAAGGATCCTATGGATTATAGTATGGATGCAACTAGCAGATTGTGTTTTTTTTTTTTTCCAACAAAACATTACAAGGAAGGGGAGAAAGATGGAGGGGCAATTAATAAACTAAAATAGATACTTCGATTACTTGAAACATATAGATCTTGGGGCGCCTGGGTGGCTCAGTCAGTTAAGCGGCCGACTTTGGTTCAGGTCATGATCTCCCGGTCCGTGAGTTCGAGCCCCACGTCGGGCTCTGTGCTGACAGCTCAGAGCCTGGAGCCTGTTTCGGATTCTGTGTCTCCCTCTCTCTCTGACCCTCCCCCATTCATGCTCTGTGTCTCTCTGTCTTGAAAATAAATAAACGTTAAAAAAAAAAAATTAAAAAAAAAAAAAGAAACATATGGATCTTACTTAAATCCTGAGTCAAATACTTAAAAAGAATGTTTAAGACAATTATATAAATGTAAATATTACCAGGATTTTAAGGAATATAAAGGAAAGTTTATATCATTAACCTGTAACGATGGTATTATGTTTATGATTTTTACACACAAAGAGTTATCTTTTAGGATAGATTAAGAATTCTTACAGAGGGATTTGTAGGAGGTCTGGCATTATGTTGTATTGCAACACAATTCCCCAAATATCTAAGTTTCAAATAAAAAAGCTCATCTTACCAAAAAAAAAAAAAAAAAAAAAGAACCATGGAAATCTCAACTTGAATAAGTAAAGACAATTAACAGATGCTAACACCAAGATGACACAGACACTATAATTATCTGACAGGGATTCTAAAGTGGCCATGATAAAAATGCTTTAATGAGCATTTATGAGTGCAATTGGAAAAAAATATAATCTCGGCAAAGAAGTTGAATATATAATAAATAAGAAATGGAAATGCTACAACTTAAAAACTCAATTGATGAGCTCCAAAGCAAAATGAAAAGGACAAAGGAATGTTTCAGCAAATTTGAATACAGAAAAATAGAAATTACCCAGTCTGAATGACAGAGAGAAAATAGAGTGGAAGGAAAAAAAAAAAAAAAAAAGACACAGCTTGAGAAATGTAGGGGAATCTAACAAAATATCTGATGTTCATTTGCCAGAAAGAGGAGGAAGAGTGCAGGCTTGAAAAAATAAAGAATGGCTGAAAAATTTCCAAATTTGGTGAAAGATATAAACCTACAGATTCAAGAAGCTGGGAAAAACCCATACAGGATGAACCCAAAGAAATTCATGCCAAGACACAGCATAATCAAACTTCTGAAAGCTAAAGACAAAGAAAACTCTTGAAAACAAGCAGAGAAAAATCATACCTTAGCTATAGGAGGAAAACAATTCAAATGATACAAGATTTATCAGAAACAAGGAGGCCAGAAGAAAGTGGCACAATGTTTTTCAAAGGCTGAAAGAGAAGAACTGTCAGCCCAGAGCTCTGTAACCAGTGGAAATAACCTTGGGGAATAAAGGGGAAATCAAGACATTCTCAGAAGGAAAACTAAAAGAATTTGTTGCCAGCAGATCTACCCTGAAATAATGGCTTCAGGGAGTTCTGGAAACAGAAAGGAAATTAAAAAGAAGAAAAGTTGGAAGGAAGAAAGCACAATAGAAAGAGTAAAACTGGGTCGCCTGGGTGGCTCAGTCGGTTGGGCGGCCGACTTCGGCTCAGGTCATGATCTCGCGGTCCGTGAGTTCGAGCCCCGCATCGGGCTCTGTGCTGACAGCTCAGAGCCTGGAGCCTGTTTCCGGTTCTGTGTCTCCCTCTCTCTGACCCTCCCCTGTTCATGCTCTGTCTCTCTCTGTCTCAAAAATAAATTAAAAAAAAAAACAAAAAACAAAAACAAAAACAAAAAAACGTTATAAAAAAGAAAGAGTAAAACTGAGGGTAAATATAGTAGGCTTTTCTGCTCTTTAGTTTTCTAGATTGTATTTCATGGCTAAAACAAAATTTATAACACTATATGATGTAGTTCTCAATGTATGTAGAGGAAATGTTTTAGACAGTTATATTATGAATGGGAGAGGGTAAGGAATGTAAAGAAAGGTAAGATTTTTTTTTTTTTGATTTTTTTTTTCCAACGTTTTTTATTTACTTTTGGGACAGAGAGAGACAGAGCATGAACGGGGGAGGGGCAGAGAGAGAGGGAGACACAGAATCGGAAACAGGCTCCAGGCTCCGAGCCATCAGCCCAGAGCCTGACGCGGGGCTCGAACTCACGGACCGCAAGATCGTGACCTGGCTGAAGTCGGACGCTTAACCGACTGTGCCACCCAGGTGCCCCAAGAGAGGTAAGATTTCTATACATCATTTGATGGCAAAATGTTGACAGTGGTAGATTGTGATTAATGTAAATATAATATAGTACCTAAAGCAATTACAAAAAACCATACAAAGGTATATACCTAAAAACACTCTAGGTAAACCAAAATGGAACTCAAAAAATGTACAAGTAACCTTTACGAATTCAGGAAAAAAAATAAATGAAAACTGAAACAAACAAGCAAAACCACAGATAAACAGAAAATTAAAAAGCAAAATGGCAGACACAATCCCTGGTATACCAATGATATTTCAAAAGCATTATGCTGAGTGGGGAAAAAAGCTTATCTTGAAAGGTCACATACTGTATAATTCCATTTATATAACATTTTCAAAATGAAAATTTATAGTGATGAACAGGAAAGTAGTGGTTGCCATGGCTTCAGGATGGTAGGGGTGGTGGGTGGGTGTGACTATACAAATGCGTAGCATGAAGGAAGTCATTGTGGTGCTAGAATTGATATATAATTTGACTAGGTGATGGTTTCATGAGTCTACAGATGTGATAAAATAGCATAGACGTTGTATCAATGTCAGTCTCCTTTGTTGATATTATACCATAATTATATAAGATGTAACCATTGGGAGAAACTGGATGAAGGTTACAAGGAGCTCCTCTGCACTACCTTTGAACGTTCCTATGAATGTATAATTAAAAATTAAAAGGTAGGGGAAGAGTTAAGAAGGCAGAGGAATAGGGGCACCCTGGGCTTTCCATGTCCCTCAAACACAGCTGTATTAAGGTCAGATTACTTGGAACACTCAGGGAATCGAACTGCGGAGCAGCAGAAGGATCTCCAAAGTTGGAGGGAGACATCTTGGTAGGTGCAAGGTATGTGGATGTGAATTGGGGGAGAGAAAAATGGTGGCACCCTGGAGGGGAGGGAACCCCTTCTGTGGAGAGACAAAAGGGAAAGAGAGAGGTGTTGAGATAATGCAGCATCAGCATTGAGTTAGCACAAGAGGAAAACCTCTCTGGACCATGGACTGGGAAGTAAGAAGTATTGAGTGTCCCAGTTCATTTTTGCAAACAGCGTTTGCAGCTCAAACTCTGAGGTTTCGGAAATGCATGACTTTGTCCAGAGTGGAGCTGTGGCCCACGCTCCTGGGGAGGAAGGAGCTGGCCCCAGAGTGCATAGCATTGTGTAGAGATCTCTGGGGCACACTGCAAAAGAACATTCTCCTTCCTGGAGTACTTTTGTAAAGGGGTTTATTGCCTCTCCAAGGACAAAAGACCCTGCAGGTGGCAGCCAAAGGCCTTTCATAAGCGGGGTGAAGAGGCTCTACTCTGGAGGAGGGGAGAGGATCCATACTGTGCTAAGTCCTTAAGACTTCAGGTTTGGAATTCCAGCCATGCACCAAAGAAAAAACACAGGAGAGTTGTGGTGCAGCATTAACTGATGGCCCTCGCTATTTTGTGAGGGCTACATGAACAGCAGTGGTTGAGATCCCCAGTCTGGGAATGAGAGTGAGGTGGCACCATTCTCCCCCCAACACCAACATGGTGGGACTTCAGAGAGCATACAATGGCCCCCAGTGGAGACAGGACAAGCTTACACCAAACCCCGCCCCTCATGCCTGGCAACTGCTTATTCACTGCGGAAAGACTGACGCTGAGACAATGTAGCCAACCTCTCCTCCAGTCCAGCACAGCCAGCACTCCCAGACACCAAAAGACAACTCTTTTTTTCTTTTTTAACTCCTTCTTCTTTTATTCTTTTGGAATCAGTCTCATAGTTTCTTTCTTTCTTTCTTTCTTTCTTTCTTTCTTTCTTTCTTTCTTTTTTGTCATTTCCTTTTCTCTCTTTTTTTTGATAAGGCATTTTTTTATTATTAAAAAAATTTTTTTATGTTTATTCATTTTTGAAAGACAGAGACAGAGCACAAGCAGGGGTGGGGTGGAGAGAGAGGGGGACACAGAAGCCGAAGCCGGCTCCAGGCTCTGAGCTGTCAGCACAGAGCCCGACGTGGGGCCCGAACTCACGAATGGTGAGATCATGACCTGAACCGAAGCCAGACACTCAACCAACTGAGCCACCCAGGCACCCCATTGATCAGGCTTTTTTTAACTTCTTTTTCCTTCTTTTTTCTTCTGCTTTCTTTTTCCTTTTTTTCCCCCTTTCTTTCTCTGTGGAATCAGCCTTGTAGTGTTTTGATTCTCTCTTTTTTTGTTCCCTTTCCTTTTCTTTTTTTTTTTTTTTTATGGGATCAGGCTCCCCTCCCCTTTTTATCCAGGGTTATTTCAACAAACAAATCAAAGCACAACCAGTTAAAAGTCCAAACACTCCCCACTGCAAGCAAGGAAGAGCTCTGCAGAGGACTGACCAGTGGGATAGAGCAGCCAAAACACAACAGCAGAGGGCACACAGCACACACCAGAAACACTTCTTGGAATGCCAGGCCCTGGACAGTGGTGCTGTCAGGTGCAGGAAACAACAAGCTTTTAAAACATGCAAAAGACAGAAACTTAGCCAAAATGACAAGATAGAGGAATTCTTCCCAAAAGAAAGGTCAAGAAGGAATCACAGCCAGAGAATTGCTCAAAACACATAAAAACCATGTATCTGAACAAGAATTTAGAATAGCAGTCATAAGACTACTAGCTGAGCTTGAAAAAAAGCATAGGAGACACCAGAGAAAGCCTTGCTGCAGAGATCAAAGACCTAAGAAATAGTCCCAAAGAATTTAAAAAATGCTATAACTGAGATGCAAAATAAACTGGCTACAGTTACAGTAAGGATTGAAGAAGCAGAGGAGAGAATAGGTGAAATAGAAGATAAAACTATGGAAAATACTGAAGCTGAAAAAAAGAGGGAAACAATTACTAGATCATGAGAGGAAAATTAGAGAATTGAGTGGTTCTATGAAATGAAACAGTATCTGTATCATAGGAGTCCTGGAAGAAGAAGAAGAAAGGGGCAGGTTTATTTGAGCAAATTATAGCTAAGAACTTCCCTAATCTGGGAATGAGAGCCTTGCTGGATAAATGATTCTTGGCTGCATATTTTTCCTATTCAGCACATTGAATATTTCCTACCACTTGCTTCTGGCCTGCCAAGTTTCAGTGGACAGGTCTGCTACTAACCTTATGTGTCTACCCTTGTAGGTTAAGGACCTTTTGTCCCTAGCTGCTTTCAGAATTCTCTTTTTATCTTTATATTTTGCCAGTTTCACTATGATATGCCATTGTATTGACCTGTTTTTATTGATTTTGAAGGGAGTTCTCTGTACCTCTTGGAATTGGATGCCTGTTTCCTTACCTTATTTGTACTGACAGCTCAGAGCCTGGCGCCTGCCTTGGATTCTGTGTCTCCCTCTCTCTCTCTGCCCCTCCCCTGCTCACACTCTCTCTCTCTCAAAAATAAGTAAACGTTAAAAAAAATTTTTTTAGGGGTACCTGGGTGGCTCAGTTGGTTGAGTGTCTGACTTCGGCTCAGGTCATGATCTCACAGCTTGTAAGTTTGAGCCCTGTGCCGAGTTCTGTGCTGACAGCTTGGAGCCTGGAGCCTGCTTCAGATTCTGTGTCTCCCTCTCTCTCTCTCTGCCCTCTCCTACTCGCTCGGTCTCTCTCTCTCTGTCTCTATCTCTCTCAAATAAATAAAAACATTAAAAAAATTTTTTTGCGAAAAATTAAAAAAATGTAAAATTTGTATGGAACCACAAAAGACCCCTCCCTACCCCCCCCACCCCCCACCCCCAAGGCCAAAGTAACGTTGAAAAAGAAAACCAAAGCTGAAGGCATCACAATTCTGGACCGTAAGCTGTATTACAAAGCTGTATTATCAAGACAATATGGTACTGGCACAAAAATAGACATGTAGGTCAGTGGAACAGAATAGAGAACCCAGAAATGGACCCACAAATGTATGGCCAACTAATCTTCGACAAAGTGGAAAGAATATCAAATGGAAAAAAGACAGTCTCTTCAGCAAATGGCACTGGGAAAGCTGGACAGCAACAAGCAGAAGAATGAAATTGGACTACTTTCTTACACCATACACAGAAATAAATTCAAAATGGATGAAAGACCTAAAAGTGAGATAGGAAACCATCAAAATCGTACAGGAGAGAACAGCCACAGCAACTTCTTACTTGACATGTTTCTGGAAGCAAGGAAAATAAAAGCAAAAATGAACTTTTGGGACCTCATCTAGATAAAAAGTTTCTGCACAGCGAAGGAAACAATCAACGAAAGTAAAAGGCAACTGATGGAATGGGAGAAGATATTTGCAAATGACATATCAGATAAAGAGTTAGTATCCAAAGTCTATAAAGAACTAATTAAACTCAACACCCAAAAAACAAATAATCCAGTGAAGAAATGGGCAGAAGAGATGAATAGAAATTTTTTCAGAGAAGGCATCCAGATGGCTAACAAACATGAAAAGAGGCTCAACATCACTCATCATCAGGGAAATACAAATCAAAACCACAATGAGATACCACCTCACACCAGTCAGAATGGCATAAATTAACAATTCAGGAAACAACAGATGTTGGTGAGGGTGCAGAGAAAGGGAAACCCTTCTGCACTTTTGGTGGGAATGCAAACTGCTGCAGCCACTCTGGCAAACAAGGTGGAGGTTCCTCAAAAAATGAAAAATAGAACTACCCTATGACCCAGCAAATGCACTACTAGGTATTTATCCAAAGGATGCAAAAATGGTGATTTGAAGAGGCACATGCACTGCAATGTTTATAGCAGCATTATCAACAACAGACACATTATGGAAAAGGCCCAAATGTCCATCCACTGATGAATGGGTAAAGAAAATGTGGTATACACACACATACACACACACACACACACACACACACACACACACACGCACAATGGAATACTACCCGGCAATCAAAAAAAAAAAAAAAATGAAATCTTACCATTTGCAACAACATTAGTTGGAACTAGAGTGTGTTCTGCTAAGCAAAACTAAGTCAGAGGAAGACAAATATCATATGATTTCACTCGTATGTGGAATTTAAGAAACAGAACGGATGAACATGGGGGAAGGGAAGGATAAATAAGATAAAAACAGAGAGGGAGGCAAACCATAAGAGACTCCTAAATACAGAGAACAGACTGCGGGTTGCTGGAGGGGAGGTGCATGGTGGGGACGGGCATTAAGGAGGGCACTTGTTGGGATGAGCACCGGGTGTTATATGTAAGTGATGAAGCACTGGGTTCTCCTCCTGAAACCAGTAGCTGTATGTTAACTAACTTGAATTCAAATAAATAAATTTTTAAAAGACTATACATAATTGTTTATGAGGTACAATGTTCTCTCCCTATAAAATAAAGCTTACTGGTTTTGTTAAAAAAATGAAAAGGTCAGAAAAAGAAGTTATTGAAAACAACGTTTTAAACGTTATCAAGTAAATTTGCACAGTGTTATGGTGAGGAAGAGACATAAGGGCCTAATTCAACATAAATAAATCAGGACAACTTGACAGAGGAGGTAACGTTGCCAGTGAAATTTGAAGGACAAGTGTTTGGCAGGCAAAGCTCAAAGCTGGCCAGGACATACCAGGATTATGGAATTGTATGTGCCCTAAAGAGGAAAACAGGAGAGAAGAACCCATCTGGGCAATGGCATGTGGTTCATTGTGAACAGGATATGTGGATACCGTTGGGGAGCAGCAGGTGTAATGAACGCACGTGGCCACCTCTACAGATATTTAAGGGAAACAGGTTTATTTGCCTATGTATACATAGACTTATTCCTTTCCTCCCAAATATAATTTGTATCATTATGATTTAATGATAAAATATTGAGAAGCAGGAAACATTTTTTTTTATTTCTTATGCCTCATGCCACAGACCTTCAACTATCCTTTTTATCATGTATGCTCAAAATTAATATAGAAGAAAAAGGACAGAAGAGACCAGGTAGATACTAAGAGGGGGATATGGATTTTAACCACTTACTAACTAATGGGTAAAGTCACCATTAAAAAAAAAATCCAACTAACAAAAAGCATTGAATCTGTGGGAGGGATGTGGATGTGGAAAATACAGAATCATGGGCTTTGTTAGAGGCTTCATTCAGGAAGCCACTATGCTGTGGGAATTCCCCAGATAAAGAGTGTGCTACCATCAGAAAAATCAATACTAATGCCAAATTTTTCTTCTAGCTCCAGGTTATATTCAAATGATTGGGAGGAATGACTTCCATCTGCAGGAAAAAGAATGAGGCTATTGCTTATCAGTATTAGTCAAATATTTCATTAATTCACCCTTTTATTTATCAAATATTTGTTGAGCATTCATTGTACGTCAGGCATTCTTCCAAATGCAGAGCTTACACTAGAATTGAAATGTCTTTTCTCAGTATGAGTTAAGAGTCTAAAAATGTTTAATAACTTTGTTCTAGAAATGGTATCTTAAGGATTTGTGATGAAATAATAAAAAGGCAGACAAGAAGTTATATATGTGAATGTTAATATAGATATTAAATTTTTTTTAATGTTTATTATTTGAGAAAGAGACAGAGAGCAAGCAGGGGAGGGGCAGAGAGAGAGAGGGAGACACAGAATCGGAAGCAGGCTCCAGGCTCTGAGCTGCCAGCACAGAGCCCGATGTGGGGCTCGAACCCACAGACTGTGAGATCATGGCCTGAGCTGAAGTCAGCCGCCCAACCGACTGAGCCACCTAGGCACCCCCATTTAGATATTAGAATAAAAGAATTTAAAACAACTTGAATTCCAATGAGGCAGTGATAAAATAAATAACAGTACATTCACCTTGGACTATTACATAGACAGTGAAAATAGTATTTTGAAGACTAACATGATAAAATGCTTGATCTAGAAATAGGACATTAAAAAGTCAGAGTACATATGTGTCTGGATCTTTCATGAAATGCTATTATGTGTATTCTCTTTTTTATAATTTTCTGTGTTTTCTAAATTTTCTACAATAAATATATTTTACTTTTATAATTGGTAAAGCAGTTATGATTATTTATTTATTTATTTATTTATTTATTTAGAGCATGCACACACAAGTAGGAGAGACGGAAAGAGAGAATCCTAAGCAGACTCCATGCTGTCAGCACAAACCCGGTGCCAGGCTTAAATTCATGCACGGCGAGATCGTGACTTGAGCGGAAATCAAGAGTCAGACATTTAACAGACTGAGCCATCCAGGCGCCCCTGAACTAGTTATAATTTTAATAGAATTACGTAGCAGTTCATTCAGGAATTTTGTATCAGAATTAATTTTTCTAACACTACGTTTCAGTAACTGAACATAATGTGTTTCTTCATAGAAAAACACTAATTAGTAATTATTATGTATTTATCTCTTATCTATCTCCCCTAGTAGAATGTTAGCTTCTACTTCTATTTCTGTAGTGACACTCTATGTAAAGAACGTTCTGCCCTGAAGGAAGTTTTTTGTATTTGTACTGTCCAATATTGTAGCCACTAGCCACAGGTAGTGATTGAGTACTTAAAATGTGGCCAGTGCAACTGAAGAACTGAATTTTAAAATTTATTTTGTTATGGAACCAGGTGGAAAAACCAAGTGGCACTCAGAGATCTTGGTGGATCGGAGATTTATTCAATACTGGTGGGCTCAGAGGAGACCGTTTCTCCAAAGATCTGAGCCCCGAATGAAGGGGGGAAGGGTAATTTATAGTTGTCAGCTTCCATATTTGTGGCAGGTTTTCACGCGCACGGCAAACAGGGCAAGAAGAACCCAGAAGAGGGGTCTCCAAGAGACCAGAGCTTGTTTTAGTCCCGTGGGCCATTTTATGGTATAAAACTTTATCATTTTCCCAACAATTTACTTTTAATTAATTTAAAATGTAAATTGATATAGTCACACACTGTATTAGAAAGTATAATACTAGAGTCCAGAATAGTGTCAGGCAAATAGTAGGTGCTAAATAAACAGTTGGGGGTGCCTGGGCGGCTCAGTTGGTTGAGCATACAGCTCTTGGTTTCAGCTTAAGTCAGGATCTCATCATTTGTGGGTTTTGAGTCACATGTCAGGCTCTGTGCTGACAGTGTGGAGCCTGCTTGGGATTCTCTTTCTCTCCCTCTCTCTCTGCCCCTCCTCCTCTATGCTGTCTCTGTCTCTCTCAAAAATAAATAAAATTAAAAAAAATTTGTATGATGTATGGATGCATAGACAAAATTATTTGCTGATTTGGCATCATTTGATGACAATGGGGAAAGAACAGAGATAAAATTTGGTATTATCTTACATATAATATTAATATTAAAAATGGACCAGTTTGAAAGTTGTTGGCCCTAATGCCAAAATGAAATGAGAAATGGTGACTCCAGTGATATTAATAAATACGTATTAGTATGCTTAATTGCTCTATAAATATGAGATCATTTAATCCTCCTCATCCCAAGAAGTAATATCATTTCTTCTCATTTTATACCTAAGGAAACTCAGGCACAGAGAGGCAAGGTAACTTGTTCAGGGACACTTAGCTAGTGGAGCCAGGGTTCAAATCCAGGTAGTCTGGGTTCATCTGCAGTCTTAGCTTCCGTGATTTGTCTAGATGAAAGGATGCCCTTTCTAAGGACTTGGGGTGGTATTTGATGTTGATGCAGCAGGTCCCCCTTTACAGTGGATTCCTGTACGAGAGTACAATGAAGAACATCATGTACAGTGTCTTTGTTCTATTTTCAGTGCCTACACATGAACTCTTGAAATTCGTTCAGCAAACATGTATTGCATGAAACTAAGTGCCAGATATTGTAAGGTTCTGGAGCTATGAGTTATAAAGAGGCTATGTTACCTTCCCTCCAGGAGCTAAGATACCAGAAAAGATCCATCAGAAGAGATTACAAAGTGTGTTAAGTACAAAACTGAAAATATAAAAATAGCATTCTGGGAACAAGGTGAGGGGAGGCTGGGAGTAGGAGTGGGGGAGGGGGGAGGCAGAGAAGGAGGGAGGGAGAAAGAGAGAGAACGTTTGGAAAGAGTTGATACTGAGGGGTAGGGGTCCCTCTTTCTACTCCACTTTCTGCTCGACAACTCACCTGGCTCTCCTTCAGGCTGTAAGATATTCAGAGATCATGGTCAGGGCTTGATTTGGGTTTAATCCCCATCTATTATTTATTAGCTGGTGATTTGGGGGCAAGTTGTTTCTAGGTTTACATAATGGTTCAAACATCCCTACCCTGTAGATCTCATATTGTTTGTTTGTTTGTTTGTTTGTTTTTCATGAAAATCAAAATGAGATCCTGCCTGTTTGTTCATCTATGCCACCTAAAGGGGGTGGAAAAGCAAGCTTTTATCTTCAGAAGCTTGGGTGACTAACTGGCAGACCCATGCATAAATAATGAAAGGGCAGCCTCCCTGGAATGTGTCTAGACTTCAGGGCGATATCTGATTTAGCATCCCAAAGGATCTCATGTGCAAAACGCCCTGTCGGTGACTGCATTGGCACAAGTGGTGTTGTGTTTCAGAAGTCTGCTTGGAAGATGCAAGATAAAGGACGGCAGGAGTGGGGTCTGGAGGGGCACCACAGGTGCTAGCTAGCCTAAGGTCCACATTTGATATTAGTGGATCACAGGAAGGGGAAAAGCAGAAAGTCCAGGAATATTTGAAAAATAGAAATCTGTGAGCTATGACTCGAAGCTCCTCAATTGGGCATTAAAAAAAAATCACATTTATGAAACACCTTGGAGCTTTAAAATGTGACTTCAGAAAGATTTTCCCTTTCTCCATAAAATCAATCCATCAATCAATGAATCAATCATCAATCCCTGATAGTTATTATCGCCCTCACAACAAAAAACAAAAGACCTACAGAAGTTAAATTATTTGCTCAGGTCCTCTCAATGAAACCAATAAATAAGACAGGATATATGATCCAAAGTCCAGTTATCTCCACCATACGATAGAAAATAGGAAGAGTCAAAGGAAATGCAGTTGGCCAAGGTGGTTACTGACTGATTTCACGGAAGAATGTGAAATTGCTTCTTAACAGGAGAACACCCAAGCCTGGGCATGCTGTGTTGCACAACAGGATCTAGATCTACCTTAGATCCATTCATGACTCTTAATTGGGATTAATACTCAGAATCTACCCAAGATTTTCAATGAATTAAACAGGAAAATAAACACAGAATAGAGTTTTACCTCGTCAACCTTCAACCAGAGTCAAGGATTTTCAGTAAGGAGTTAGTGCTTGGCCTTTCTGCAGGCAAACTCTCTTTCCTGCAGCTGCTATCTGCAATGGCCGGAGGCCGTCTTCTTTGTCAGCCCACTCGAGAATTTGCCTTAAAACAGAAGCTCCTTGGGCAGCCCTAGGGAACCTGGCATCTCTTGAAATCCTCTAATCAAAGATAGCTTTTGCCTAAAGCTCTCTCTTATAAAGGCAAGGAAGATAGTGGCAATTATCCAAGTGATTCAAGCAAGAGAAATGAATTTGATCTTCATTACCTAACTTTTCAGGCAAAAATTTCTTACAGCAGTGCTTCTCAATTTTTCTCATGCAGAGAATCGCCCGGGGGTCCTGTTAAAATGCAGATTCTAATTTAGTAGGTTTTGGGTGGGGACGGAAGATTCTGCATTTCTAAGGAGCTCCCAGTTGACGCTGACCACAGATTCAGAAGTGAGGCTTTACCCACAAAGCTTGGCCCACTTCTGCACTTGCTATCTTTGGAGCAGAGGGTCTCAAAATTTGGGCCGCATTAGAATCACCCAAGGAACGTGGAAAAAATGCAAAGTTTGATTTGGTAGACCTGATATTTGCTTTTCTAATAAGTACCTCAGCTGTTCCCAGAGGCCATTCTCTAAGAAATGACTTAGGGGAAGCACGGCGGTGACCCAAAGTAGCCAGGTATGCTCAGCCGGGCCAGGACGCAGCCTTTGGAACCAATAAAGTCTTAGTTAGAGGTTTCTTTAAGTGGAGAAGAATATAAAAGTCAGTGAGAGTCCAGCCTCTAAATTCAGCAAAATAAGATAAAGCTAATGGTGGCACTCACATGGGGCTTCTGCATTGCTGGGCGGGAAAAGGAGTCTCAAATCTCTTCTGATCACACCCCTTGTAATTTCCTTCTGAAGGACCTGGGATGTGGTAGAAGGAGGAGCAAGCTGAGGATGATGATAACTGGCACCTGAGACCCCAGGAAAAGGGCATTTACAGTAGTGCCTGGAGGGCCCGGCAGCCCTGTGAGAAGTATGAGGATACATGCAGTCTGACAGCCATACTTTAAGTCATATTTTTCGTTTTCAGAAATGGTTTCTATGGAAACTCACCAGCCAGGTTTCTCAGTCTACAGGCAGAGATCATTTTGCGAGACGCGTGTTTTTCGGTGAAGCATCGGCTATAAAAGTGGCAATATGAAGGTGAATAAAATTGACCCATGGTACAAAAATGATCTCCTGCTCACCTTGCTTAGATGACGTCTTGCAGGAGAAAGGGAAGACACGGTTTCAGTTTCCTGTCCTGAACTACAAGAGGACAGAAGGTGATGGAGAGCAAGGTGAAGGAGCACTGAGTGTGTAAAGTCACTAGGCCTTCGTGTCCTTTGTCACATACGAGAATGGCGTTAAACTAGGTTAAACATAAAGCCCCACCTAGTGCGGGAATTCTGTGTTTCCATGCCTGCAGTGATTGTGTTCTGCTCACTGGTGCCACAATGACTGAGAAGAACAGGGGAGACCCTTAGAAACCGTTAGTTCGCTAAAGTGTATGTATGTGACTGCGCGTGTGTAGACTTAGTTACCTATTGTCTAATTTCATTAGGGTGAAGCTCTACATTATAAAATGCCTTCACCTTGAGAACTCTGACTTTTGTTTTCTACTCTTTCTGCTCCAGTCATTGCCACAGACCACATCTCTGTTCTTCTAGACCACTGAAGTCTCAGATCAAAAATAAATTGATGAAATTTGGCTCCTTTTTACAGTG
Source organism: Panthera onca (assembly GCF_046562875.1). Lineage (NCBI taxonomy): Eukaryota > Metazoa > Chordata > Mammalia > Carnivora > Felidae > Panthera > Panthera onca. Next base: position 174,185,716 of record NC_138342.1, read on the forward strand.
ACCTTTTAATTAATTTGACATAGACTTTTTTGGTTTGTTTGTTTGGAATGTTCAGATCATTTTGGTGGGTTTTTAAAAAATTTTTTTTAATGTTTATTTATTTTTGAGAAAGAGAGAGACAGAACGTGAGTAGGGGAAGGGCAGAGAGAGAGGGAAACACAGAATCCGAAGCAAGCTCCAGGCTCTGAGCTGTCAGCACAGAGCCCAACGTGGGGTTCGAGCCCATGAACAGTGAGATCATGACCTGAGCCGAAGTCATATGTTCAACCAACTGAGCCACCCAGGCACCCTTTTTGTTTCCCTACAAACTTTTTTTTTTTTTTTTTTTTTTTTAATCTTTCAATTCTGGAGCTCGGGAGTGAGTTAGACGATAGAAAAGATTTGGATCCTTTGGATACATATGTCCGAAGTTTAAACCTCACCTGCTTTGTGAAGAACGCTTTGATTCTCTTAAATCACAACTATTTCTTATTTTTTTGATCCTAAAAAATCATTGCTCTTTTCGCCATCATCCTTTAGCATATTTCTAGGTGTAAATGAGCAATCTTAGATAATATGTGATCTAAATTTATACCACTGAAATTATTGGGTAGATTAAAATATGTACTAAAAGCACACAGAGGGGTGCTCGGGTGGCTCAGTCAGTTAGGTGTCCGACTTCGGCTAAGGTCATTATCTCACAGTTCCTGGGTTCGAGCCCCACGTTGGGCTTTGTGCTGTCAGTGCGGAGCCTGCTTGGAGTCCTCTGTCTCCCTCTTTCTCTGCCCCTCCCCCACGTGTGTGTGTGTGTGTGTGTGTGTGTGTGTGTGTGCGCGCGCGCGCGCGCGCGCGCGCGCATGCTCTCTCCCTCTCAAAAATAAATAAACATTTAAAAAATTATCAAAAAATAAAAGCACATAGAGAACTTGGTAGGGATCTCGCTGTTGGATGAAACAAGTTTCATAGGAAAATGACTGTCTTGCTCTGAGAAGTCTGGGATCCCTGGAGAAGGAGCTAGACAGATGGAAAGCAGGAATTTCCCATACTGCAGCCCTGTATATCCTGAATGGATGGAGAAGTCCACTTCCGGCTCTGACACTGACAACTCTATGAGCTTAAGGGACCTTATTAACCTCCTGATTTCCAGTTTTTTCTGCTCTCAAAAGGAGGTAATACCAAGTTCTTAAGGTAGACAATTAAATACCACATGCATATAAAATCCAACAGAGTCCGTTTTGAGAACTCTGTCAACATATGCCAACAACAGTGAAAATGATGTGGGAGGGGAGCACCCTCTGGGGAGGCAGTTGATCTACTGACATTTGGGACAAACCATGGAAATAAATTCTAGGGCCGTATTCAGGCAAGAGCGGGGCCTAGGTTGGGAATAAAGGGTCATGAGGCATTTTCTGAAGTTAACTATTTTTAAGTACTTTCAATCCACCACTCCTTTGGTGCTTCATTTGTCCGAAAGCCATAGGTTTAAGAGCTACTGCCTGATTGTTATGCTTTACAACACACTCAACAGAAGAGATGAAACTCAATAAAAGAGAATAAAGTAATTTGTAGTATTTCTTTCTCCAAGGTATAAAGTATTTATTTTGAGCTACATAATTATTAAGATTGTAATTGGCTATTGGCAGGTCGAAAATTGGAAGCAAAGAAATGCATTATAAAAGAATGGAAACTCTGTGGATAATTTTTATTCTTCTGAGTAGTTTGTGCTACTTAGTTGCTTTCAGAGAAACAAATCAATAACTATTATTTAGAGTTTCCCTCTAGCTTCCACTGCTTTAGGAGCCGTTTCTCTATCAGTGATCCCGTAATTTCATCAATATGGTATCATTAGCACTCCGCAGTTAGCAATTAACCTTTATCCAACATGCTCAGTTATAGCTTTAGGAAAAAACTGTCAGTCACATGGAGTATGCTCAGATTTCAGTGGTATAGCTAGCTCTATTTAAGATAGATGAAACAGCTGTTAAAGTTATAGTTAGAGCTAGAGTAAGTATTGATTTGCAAGAACCAATTTCCTGTTTTTAAGGCAATCCGAGGAACCAAGGGGATATCCGTATCAGTCATTTTTAATCTTGGTAAGAAGTAAAGTAAGTGCTCCCTAATAGGGGCACCACGACATGCTGGTTTCTTGCAGAGCTCATTAGCAGCAGCTCCGTTTTAGATACCAGAACATGTATTAGTATTCTGCTAGTTACACTGCAGTCACTATATTTGTAGAGTGCTTTCACACAATTACATCGACCCTTGAACAACACAGAATTGATCTGCGCAGGTGCACTTACACGCAGATTTTTTTTTTTTTATATATATAAATACGGCTCAGTGTTGTAAATGTATTTTCTCTTTCTTATGATTTTCTTAATAACATTTACTTTTGGGTAGCTTACTTTAAATTGTAAGAATGCAGTATATAATACATGTAACATAGAAATATGTGTTAATTGTTTATGTTAATGACAAGGCTTCCAGTCGACAGTAGGCTATTAGTAGTTAAATTTGGGGGAGAGTTCAAAAGTTGTATGTGGATATTCTTTTTTTTTTTTTTTAAGTTTATTTATATATTTTTGAGAGAGAGTGAGAGACAGAAGGGTTGGGGCAGAGAGAGAGGGAAAGAGAGAGAATCTCAAGCAGGCTCTGCTGTCATTATGGAGTCCAGTGTGAGGCTTGAACTCACAACCTGTGAGATCATGACCTGAGCCAAAACCAAGAGTCAGAAGCTTAACCGACTAAGGCACCCAAGTGCCCCTACATGCCGATTTTCAACTGCATAGGGGTCAATGCCCCAAACCCTCATGCTGTTCAAGGGTCAACTTAACTTCCAATGATCCTCACAGCAATGCAGGGAAGTAATGTAATTATGTCCTTTCTTCTGATTGAATACTTTTAAGCAAAAACATATCCCTGCATCATTGCCCCAGATCTACCAGTAAATTTCTGTATGACCTCCAAAGTTGCCTGTGCGGGCTTCAGCGTCCTCAACTATAAAATTAGTTGTAATAACAAGCCGTTGTTTCAGTGGCTTGAAGCTTATTTCTAGATATGAGATCTGTGATTCCAGGCTTCTCCAAATTAACTTTGTATCTCGGCAAGAGTACTGTAGTATTAATTATTGATGAAATCACACCATAATGTCTTAGCCATTGTCCTATGGTATATTTTGTACGAGGGATGATGTTTTTAGTAATATGAGCACACTGTGCAGTACTTGTCTTTTGAATCTTTGCAAACAGTGTTTTGATGACCTCTTTTCTTGAAACTAATGTAGAAAATTTGCAGATCATACTTGCAATAATATTAACCATTAATTTTTTCCCCAGACCTAAAAAATTTCTTTTGACACGTATCATACATAACAGGAATAATTTAAATAGGCAAAACACAATAATTAAGAGATGGATGGAGTAGAGATCCATCCCTGTTGTTTACAGTAATGTGAATTGTCTGGCATATAAAATGTCATTAGTGAAGGGGAAGAAGATTCCAGAGACAGATCTACAAATGATCTACGTAGTAGATGAAAAATTCCAAGTAGAGAAAGAAATGTTCACTTTAATTTGTCATAAACTAACTTAAGTGCAGAAAGCAATATAAGCTTTCGTTAAGATTTACCTTTTTTTTTTTTTTTTTTTTTTTTTTTGGTATATGGGGACAGTTGATCTCAAGGATTCAAACTGAATACAATCCAGTAGAGAAACAAGTGACTGTTTTTTTTGTTTGTTTTTTTAATCCAGAAAAACATTTGCAAAGAGAAAGAAAAGAAAACAATCTATGTAATACATTTTTTAAAAATGTTCCTTGTGTTGCCTAGCTCTTGGAGAAGCTTTTGAGGAGCTCCATAGACCTTGCTCCTTCTCACTAGAGCTGAACTCGAACGTGGACTAGATTCTCTTCAGTTGCATGAAGTACTTCCAGCCACGAGGTCTGAAAAGGGCTTAGAAGGAATGGAGGAGTCTAGAACTCACTGATTGCCGTGATTGGGACACTTTGACTTAAATGAAGGGAAAAATTCTGGTGAGGACTTTCCTTGGGTCATTTATTAAAAATTCCGTATCACTGCTTTTTCAGGTTTTAATGATGATGCACACATATAGATTAATAATGACATTTTTCCAATATAACTGACATGCCAGCATTTTTTTTGTCTTTCACATCTAGTATTGAATTATACTACCATGGCCATCAAAGTAACTATTATTGGGGGGATTTAAAGTCCTCCTAAAAGCAAATGCAAGCAAGTTTCATAATTTTATTGATAAATGTATCAAATTTAAGAAATGTAATGGTACAGTACAGTATATATGTGTGTGATGGGGGTATAGCTCAGGGAGTAGAGCATTTGCATATGTGTGTGAGTGTGTGTATTTATATATGTACATATATATATATATATATGTGCATGCACACAGGTATACACATACATATACACATACATATGTATGCATGTATATATATGCAATTATTCTTTTCATATTTTCATGACCTCAGTGCACATCACAGTTAAAAGTAATACAGACATTTTCCCAACTGTGGTTGAATTGGGAGTAAAGAGCCTAGAACCCCTTCTTCCCTTGTCTCTGAGGTCACTGAAATACCACTGCAGGTTGAAAAGCAATGTGTAGTCCACAGCCTTCCCATTTTACACATGAGGAGACAGAGGCCCAAACATGTTAAAATACACGGTCTCATCATAGTCACTCATTTCCCCACCTGAGACCGGGACCCCACCCCAAGTTCAGTGATAAGATGACGGCAAACTCTTTCTCTGGATATCCAGGGTCCTGCTCTCTCGTCACACTGAGCTACTGATTTGGGTCTGTAACCTTGAACACATCAGTTGACCTCTTTGAATTGATGCTTTCTTGTCCTAAAACAGGAAAGATGCTAGGAGATATTAAAACAGGCAAAGGAAGAACAAATCTTCTACAGGACACTTTTATTTCTACAAAATGACTCCAGGGGAAATCCCCCAGAAATCACCAAAGGATTCAGCTACAGAAAATCAAACAGAACAAAGGGACTAAGAGACACTTCAAAGAAAGCAAACACTAAGAGAGACCCACCGTCCCTCTGGGCGTCTGCAGTGGAGTGGTCCTTAAAAGCAGAACGGAGCAATTGCAGGAGGGCAATGTTTTACCACAGCAGTGCTGTTAAAAATTTTCCATGGAAGTACCTCTAGCAGGAGAGAAATGGGAATATATTAGCCCTTGTCCCTTAACCACCAACCTAGTGTATAATTTGATGTGACTAGTGGCAAACACAAAAATTAATTGCAGTCTCATATTTTACATAAAATGGGATAATCTCTAGCATTTCACTTTTTATTTTGCCTTTCTTCTTGTATTTAAAATTATAAATTAATTTTAATATAAAATAATGTTTATCCACTTAGCTATACCTGCTGGGTTGTGTTTTTTTTTTTTTTTAAATACCTGCTGAGTTTTACAGCAGCACTGTGAGGAGGAGAAGAAGGAGAAATAAAGGCACAGATCATTCTCAAATATCTATTAATTATATACATGGAGACCAGAGGACAGTAGAAACATTTTCTCAGTGCCTTACCTTTCTGTTATGCTAATTTCACCTAAAATGAATGTAGGTGAATTTCTCCTCTTGTTCTCCTTTGAGCCAATGGATTACTATATGTTGATGGGTATTGATAAATATTTTCTAAGGAATGTATCCTTTTATACCCAAATATCCCGTCAAAACCTTTTATCATTTCCTATCTAACATGCCCATACCTGTCTAAATAAACATTGAGAGAAACATAGGTCAGATGCACATTAATATATAAGTTTGGCTTTGCAAAACATCTTGTGTTCTTTAAAAGGTTTTGTCCATTGTTTTCAATGAACAGAAAGATAAACGCATGTATAAACACACATAAAGGCGTAAATAATAATATTAAGAGCAAAACATTTGCACAAAGAAATATATTTCTAACTGGCTGAATCAGAGAGTAAAAGGAAAAAAAAAAAAGAGGGTGGTGGGATTGAAGTGTACTGAGGGGATTCCTTGAGAACAAGTCATGTACAAACCTTCACAGATCTTCCAAACTCCTGTTCAGTGACAACACATTAGTAGTTTGAGTCAACCTAGGTGGGACTATTTATGCAATAGGAATTAGCAAACACCCTCAAGAATTGTTTCCCCAAGCTTGGAGAGCTGATCATTAAATATGAATCAGAACACCATGGGCTAACATCCTGAAGAACCCAAGGAGGACTTTTTCAAGCCTTGGTCAGTTGTCAAGACTCCTTAATTTATATTATGGACAGATAGACTTCCTTTAGTACTTTTCTTATCTTTTTTTTTTTTTTTTTAATGTTTATTTATTCTTGAGCGAGGAGAGAGACAGAGTGCGAGCGCACACAAGTAGGGGAGGGGTGGAGAGAGAGGGAGACACAGAATCTGAAGCGGACTCCAGGCTCTGAGCTGGCTCGAACTCATGAACTGCGAGATCATGACCTGAGGGGAAGTGGGATGCTTAACTGACTGATCCACCCAGGCGCCCCCCCTTTAGTACTTTTCTTGACTTCCAGTTCTTTTAAGTGTATACATTTAGGTGCATTTGCAGCAAATTTAATGGCTAAAGTGCTGCCTAAAAAAATCCTATTGTGTTATATTAAATATCAGAACACTCCAAGAAAACTATAGTCATGTTACAATAGGGTTAAGAGAAAATAAATGATAAATATTTGAATAAAGATGAGAACTGGCTTGAAGTAACATCAACAAGATGGCTAAGTAGGCAGCCCCAGACCCTCCCACAAACGCAATTCAGCAATAGCTCAAGGACAGTTCCCTTAGTGAGAATCAGAAAATATAAATTATGACAATGATAACGAAGTGTGTGTGTGTGGGGGGGGGGAGTGTTAAAATGTATAGTCTTTGTGATTGAATTTAAGCGATAATTAGCTTAAAATAAACCCCAGGGTAACCATATACACGCCCCCCCCCACCCTCTATAGAAGCTACATAAAAGAAAAAAAGAGAAGAGAATCAAAGCAAATCAATACAAAAATTTAACAAAACACAGAAGATACTAGGAGAAGGAATAGCAGAAAAAAAAAAGAACAGGACTAAGAGAAAACAAAATGGCAATTGTATATCCTTCCCTATCAGCAATTACTCTAAATGTAAATAGATTAAATGCCCACCAAAAGATAAAGAATGACTGAATGGATTAAACAGCAGCAGCAACAACAACAACAACAACAACAACAACACAACAAGACCCAGTAGATTGAAAAAAAGTAGAAGTTTGTTTCGCTCTCCAATAAAAGTCAGAATGTAGTCAGTCCAGGCCTTTCATGGCTGCTCCAGTATCATCAAGGGCCAAATTATTTTTTATTTTTTGCTTTACAGCATTTTTATGTGCCTTAGGGTCTCACATGGTGCTTGAGCCTCAGTCATTATTTTAGTATTCCAGCAAGCAGGAAAAAAAAAATATTGAAGCAGGGAAGAGAGAAGAATGTACCCCTCCCTTTAAAGATACTTAAGAAACTTCTTTAGAAGTCCCACATGATAATGCTGCTTATGTTTCTTGGCTAGAACTTAGTCACATTGTCACACTGGACACAAGGAAGACTGGGGAATATACTTTTTATTCTGGATAGCCATATAACCCGCTAAAAAGCAGGGGGTCTATTACTAAGAAAATAATTAGGAATAGACATTAAGGTAGGAGTGTAGTAATCTTTTCCACAGCTATGCATGCAAGTCAAATCTATAGCTTTTAAAACTACTGATAACCGGTGTTTCAATTACCTATTGCCATGTAACAACCACCCCAAGACTTAGTGATTTGAAATAACAATATTTTCTCATTTCCCACAATTCCATGCTTGGTTATGCTCAGTTAGATTGTTTTTCTGATCTATATGGTGTCTGCTGGGATCACCCATGAGGCTGATTTCAGATGAGAGCTTGGTTGGCACTGGAATATCCAAGAAAGCTTTGCACACACGTCTTGGTAGGGAACACTGAGATGTCTAGAAGGCTGCAGTCTCCCCTTCCTCCTTCAGGATAGCCAAGTCTCTGTATGGTGACTCCCAGTTCCAAGAGGGTGGGTACGAACTGCCAGGCCTCTAAAGCCGAGACCTAGAACTCACAGTGCTACTTCTACCACACTACTGGTCAAAGCAAGTCACAAAGTTACCCCAGATACAAAAGCAGGGGAAGTAGATTCTACCTTTGTATGGTAGGTGTGGCAGATGCGCAGAATGAGAGGAGGAATTGCTGGTGGCCATCTTTGGAAGCCATCTTCCACCATGGCTCAACACTTCAGTTAGGGATCCTAAGTAGCCTGGGAGTTTGTTGAAGTCTGTATTTAGGATGGAAGGAAGAAGAGAGGAAATTCATAGGTGGTTGTGTTTCATATACAAGAGTAAAAATCACTGGCTTATTCCAGAGTCCCAGTTGACTCGACATTGTGAAGGCAGCGTGTAGAAATATCCATAAATTCTGCATAGAGCAGCCCCGACATCAACAAAATGACTCTCACGTAGTATTGTTGGCACTGCTAATTGGTATAACCTTTCTAGGTATAAGCTATAAAATATGTATGCCATGGATTCAGTAATTCTGATTTTGAAGTATCTACCTCAAGCATAAATTTTAACAAGTGTGAACACCTTCACACAAAAAAATGTTCAATGTATATTTTGCATACAAATAAAAAATTAGGAATAATTGTGTATTTGCCAGAAAGATTTATTTAGAGGGATAATAAATTACACTGCAGTTATTATTTATTTTTTTTAAGTTTTTTTCTAATGTTTATTTTATTTTTGAGGGAGAGACAGAGTTAGAGACAGAGACAGAGAGACAGTGTGCAAACAGAGGAGGGGGGGCAGAGAGAGAGAGAGACACACAGAATCCAAAGCACGTTCCAGGCTCTGAGCTGTCAGCACAGAGCCCGACGTGGGGCTTGAACTCATGAACTGTGAGATCATGACCTGAGCCGAAGTTGGATGCTCAACCAACTGAGCCACCCAGGTGCCCATACACTGCAATTTTAAAGAATAATAATATTTGAAAGGTCTTCACCTATTTGAAGTGGCAAAAGTAGTCTAAAGAGGAGAATATAAATAGTATATGTACAAGTTATGTATACTTTTCTTTTTGCAAAATTATGCATAAAAATTCTGAAAGGATATATAACAGTATGTTAATAATGGTTGTATTATGGTTACTAATATTATGGTTTCTTTTTCTTGGTTGTCTTTTCAAAACTTTTTAATAAACAAGCATTATTAATGTACTAAAATCATATTAAATAGGGGCGCCTGGATGGCTCAGTCGGTTAAGCGTCTGGCTTCAGCTCAGTTCATGGTCTCACGGGCTCATGAGTTTGAGTCCCACCTGTCGGGCTCTGTGCTGACAGCTCAGAGCCTGAAACCTGCTTCAGATTCTGTGTCTCCCTCTCTCTGCCCCTCCCCTGTGCTCTGTCTCTGTCTCTCTCAAAAATAAATAAGACACTAAAAAAATTTTTTTTAGATCATATTAAATACAATATTAAATACTAAAGCAATTGCACAGTATCCACTTGGCTTGGTTTATGTTTTCCAAAAATAACCACGCAAAGTGAGTTTATATGAGTCCTCACTGTTCTTCCCAAGGAACAGACAATTATACTCAAATATTCCCTTTCTGAATACAATTTCAGTTTGTGAGCCCAGCCATCTGTGAGATTTGTTGCATCCCTTCTTCCTATAGGCTATTGTTCAGCTTTTCAGTTATACTTTGGAGTAAATACAGAAGAACTAACAGTGAGGTTATCACCTCTGATAGCAAATGAAAACAAGGTCCTGGGAACCTGGATAAAATCAAAAGGCGTGAGACCCAGGGTAAAAGATCTAGTAAGGTAAAACTACATTTCAAATCCCCACATTATTTCACTGGGTTTTAAGTCAGTAAGGCCTTCAGAGTTATTGTGTGTCCAGTTTGGGCAGGACGTTAAGTGAAATGGTGACCTGTCAACAGTAGACACAGTCCCTGTCTTGAGGGAGAGAGAGAACACAGACAAAGACGGAAGCCATCAGGAGCCCTTACAGAAGAGCCCAACCACAAACAGACATTGGCACAGAGATCCTGGGCATGAAGAGTCCGTAGAGATTTAATTTTTTTGTTGTTTTTTCTGAAGAAAATGAACTTCTGCCTTTGTTTTTATTCTTATGTTAATAGAAAACCATGTGATTCGTCTTCAAGCTTGATAAAGTTCCTTCTAGACCCATGTCTGCTCACTTCTGAGCCATTGCTGCTTCACTGCTGATCATTCTTTTTAAAAAAAATTTTTTTTAGTGTTTATTTATTCTTGAGCGAGAGAGAGACAGAGTGTAAGTGGGGGAGGGGCAGAGAGAGAGGGAGACACAGAATCTGAAGCAGGTTCCAGGCTCTGAGCTGTCAGCACAGAACCTAGCGTGGGGCTTGAACTCATGAACTGCAAGATCATGACCTGAGCTAAAGTCAGATGCTTAAGTGACTGAGCCACCCAGGTGCCCCAACTGCTGATTATTCTTGGTAAACCCTGCTCAAAGACCATCAGTGGCTCACGCATCACCTCCAGAATATCTGTGTATGTATGTATGTATGTATGTATGTATGTATGTATCTATCTATCTATCATCTAGCTAATCTTCTGGATATATACTTTCAGTGAGTGATCTAGCAGAATCTACTCTTCCAACAGTAAACTCAAGCTAGTATCTAAAAACATTCACTACAAACAATTGACATCCATCTCCCAAACACAACTTTGACATTTGGACCTCTTTCTTCACCAGCCACATTCTTTTAACAATAAAGCATGTTTCACCCGAATCCAAATCCTACCTAATCTTCAAGACTCAATCCAAATTCTATATCCTTCCGAAATTCTCTCTAATCACAGCAAATCTAAGTATCCTCATTGACACATTCTTGTCCTCTTAACGTAAGGGCCAGCTATATATTTGATACCAACATGTGTATTACTTTGCATTGGTATCTTCAATATTCTACTTTGGGTTGTTAATTTTCTTTTCGCTTTTATTATAAGATCATTTAAAAATTGATACAAGTAACATACAAATACATTTTCATCAAAATGCAAAATAATAAAAAACATTGTTGCGTACTTGTTATATGTTAAGTATTTAAAAAAGAGCTTTGCATGTATTTAATACTTATAATAATTCCATGAGGTAGATAATATTATTATTTGCATTTTGCTTAGGAAACCAGGGTACAAAGAAGTTAAGGAACTTGCCCAAACTGTCCCCAGAGCTGGAACTCTTAACCTCTATATTATAGTATTTCTCATTAATATAGAATAATACAGAATTAAAATATCTATGTGAATGGTACAATTATATGAGACATCCCTGCCTCTGTTAACCTTTGTTCATTTATCTGTCCAGAACTTTATCCGATCATTTGCATGTTCATTCACATGCATAAGTAGCAGGTGTGAGTCTTACTCCATGAAGTGTCCATTTTTTTTTTAATTTTTTTGATGTTTATTCATTTTTGAAAGACAGAGAGAGAGCACAAGCAGGGGTGGGGCAGAGAAAGAGGGGGACACAGAATCTGAAGCGGGCTCCAGGCTCCGAGCTGTCAGCACAGAGCCCGTTGCGGGGCTCGAACTCAGGAACCGTGAGGTCATGATCTGAGCTGAAGTCGGACGCTCAACCGACTGAGCCACCCAAGTGCCCCATACATTTTTTTTTCTGTAACTGAACTTAATGGGTCGTGGTTTTTAGGATGGCAGAAACATTCATTTTTTAATTCCACATTTTCTTGACACCTTTTCTTGAGTTGTATGTAGGTTCCACAGAGGATCCCAGGTACTACATTATGGGGACCTATAAGGACCTCCATCCAAAGATATCCATGCTCCATCTAATCCTTATTTGTAAGGAGTACTGTTACTGACAGCTAGGCCTCTCCAGATCTGGGTCTCTCTTAGGTACTCCTGCATTCCTCAAAAGCAGATTTAAAATCATTCCACAATTCCTGAGCATCCCTTGGGATGCAGCAGGAACTCAGGTGGAGTTCCTTAAGGCCCTTTACCACCCAAGCATTTCCAGCACCCTCTTGAATCAGGGGGAGCTCAGTGGACTTGCCTTAGGGACTACTTGGGAAGGTCTGTAGAAAGTAGACCAGGATTACTCTGCTCTTGAATTCCTCAGTTATTGTTAGAGTGTCTATCATTTCTGTTCTCCTCTCTCCTTCAGCTCTGATGTGGCAAAAGGTTCTTGTCTCAGCGAATATGTAACCTGGTTACCTTGTTTCTCTGATACTTCTATTCTCCCACTTCAGGAGGAATATTTCTCTAGCTAATCATGTTCCACCAAATCTTCTGAACTCAAAAGCCAAGAAGATTTCACTCTTTTAGCCTGTGCTCTGTCACATCATTCCTCCCTTGTGGCAGTGAAGATGAGATGCCCTAGCAGCCTAGGCAGGGAGAAGGTCAGTGGGGTACAGAAACAATGGGGGGAAATAGCTTAATATCTCAAAATAGCATCCCACTATTCACATGTAGGTACATATTCAAATGTACTTTTTATAGCAGCCATGTATTATTGGTAGGGTTGACTCTACTTCTAACCCTTCGAGTCAGTTTTAATTTGGCTTAGCCTATCAGGATCCTCCTTTTCTTATGCTAAGTGATTGCTACTGATACACCTATGTAGCCTAAAATGGTCCAAGTGGAGTAGGGTCAAGAATTTTATTCCTTTTTGGGGCACCTGAATGGGTCAGTCAGTTAAGCATCTGACTCTTGGTTTCGGCTCAGATCATGACCTCATAGTTTCATGAGTTCGAACCCTGCATCAGGCTCCATGCTGGCAGCGTTGAGCCTTCTTGGGATTCTCTGTCTCCCCTTCTGACCCTCCCCCATTTGTGCTATCTTTGTCTCTCTCAAAATAAACTTAAAAAAATTTTTTTTGTTCTTTTTTGAATGGGGAAACACTTTCTCTCCCCTGGATGTAAATGAAGAAACTGGTAATCCTGGTTTCTGCTTGTAGCCATTTTTTTGAAGATTAGGAACACCAGAACAAATACAAAGCTGGTACTTGGAAAGAAACAATTTTAGAGTCTTGATTGTACCCTGCCTGAAGCCTGAACTATCTGTGGACTTGTCCTTGATTGTGCCAATAAGTTATTCTTAGTATCTAATTCAATTTAAGATTTTCTAATCTTAATTTGTAGATTTTCTAATGTAGATTTTCTGGTGTAGATTTTCTAATAATTGAATTTGATATCCAGAAATGGAATTGCTGGATGTGGGGTATATTATTTAAATTGGGGTCAATAGTGTCAAACTGCCCTCAGAAACACTTTGCGATGTACGTTACTTCAATTGAGTATTTTAGATTACCTGTTTCTTTGCACTTTAACCAACAACAAATAATAACAATCTTTTTTATCTTTGCCAATCTGCTGGGTGAAATATAATATAATAATGTAACTTCTCTTTATACTCCTTTATTTTCTATAACATATTTTATGTTCCTTATGAGAAACCTAACTCAAATTTGCAAATTAATGTATTTTCTGGTTGAAGACATTCTAATTTTAGGTAACAGTTATCTGGGAAATTAAAATGTTAAGTCTCTAGCAGGGCTATTTTTCCTCTTTCCCCTTCTCTGACAAAAGATAGTTTTCCGTAAATAAAAGCTACAGAGATAGGCTTACCCAACCTCACAGTAGTAGAGAGAAAGGTCTTTGGACCCTTGCATTATCTTCTAAATTCTCATTGATCTCTGCTTAGGACTGACTACTCTGACTCATGGACTGAGGATGAATTTGGCAACTCATGAATGCATGTAGTCTGTTTTCTTGATTTTGTCATGGTCTGTACTTCTTCACAGATAATTCAGCCCCACCACAGCTCTGCCTGGAACTTAATCAATATTCCCGAGGTTTTCTGAGATCCCCCAAGAGATCCATGCCCTGGGTTGTTGCCTTGCAACCCAGAACTCCCTTCTGGCCACAACAACTCCAACCCATACCATCAAGATCTCCAACATGCCTTATCAACAACCTTTTACAACTATGTCAGCGCATCTGTAAGATTTCCTAGTCTCATGGGATCAGAGGGTAATTCAGTGTTGTAACTCTGGTGCTCTGTTTCTCTGTCTCTGTCTCTGTCTCTATCTCTGTAACTATTTGAACTCTGATATGATCAAGCAATATTGCCTTGTGAGAAAATATTCCTCATTACACTTGACCTGCCCTTATTACCACCATATATAGATTTCCAAATTGTGTATGGGACACAAAAGCTCTTCTGCTTTAGTTCTACTTTTCAGCTAAACTAGCATTATGACTTCTGGGATTTCAGTAGGATTTCAGTATAACATACTTTTCTGGGGCTTGCTTCCTCCTGTCCAGTCTACTCCTGCCTTACTACATGGGAATGGCAAAAATGGGCATTCCATTCCATTTCTCTTCTTATCTGACTGTTTTCTTGACATGGTAATTCACTTCCTTTCTACAACATTGTCATTTGCCTGACCACTCCCTTTTCTGGGATCATGAGATGCCAGGAAAGAAATGAAGAGATCTAAAAATGTTATTTCTCTTATATTGAGACAAAAATTTTTCATGGGTTTATTGGTTGATATCCTTCTTCTAGGAATTACATGTTCATAGTCTTTTCATATGCTTGTGGAGTTCTTTACTTTTTCTTCTTAATTGTAATTGTTCTACATAGATTTATTTTCATTTATTCCCTTAACGAACACTTATTGAGCCCGTTATTTTCTAAAATATGTGCTTGGTGAGAAAAACAGGATTCATGTTTTCATGGAACTCATATTTTCCTAAAGGAGGAGAGATTGACTGAAAAATTAACAGAATAATCACAGTAATTAATGTATTATTCCAAAGTAAGATTCTGAATAATGAGAATAATAATTAATAGGGAATAATGAAGAAATATCATGAAGATAGGGATATAAAAGGTGGCTTCTTTGAGGAAATTATATTTGAACTAAATAGTTGCAAATACTTTTCTCAGTCTCTTTCTTGTAAAATATATATGGTATTCCATTTCAAAATTGTATATAGTCATAAAACTTCCCTACATTTGCATAAGCAAATCCAAAATTAAAAAAAATATATAATCATATCAATAGATGCTAAAAAAGCATTCAATAAAATCAACTCCTATTTATATAAACCTTGCACATTTCTCATTTGGTTTACTCTAAGTATTTTCAGTTTGTTCACTTTGTTTTATTTGCTTTCTGTGTGTTTTTATTTTCCTGTTATACATGTCATTGTTTTTTTTCCTATTACATTTTCTAATTGTATAGGAAGGTTATTACTTTATGTTTATCTTGCATTTGGCACTGTTTCATAACTATTTTATAAATTCTGATTTTTTAAAATTCTTTTGGGTTTTCATGGCAAACAACCAATATATTATATCTTTATCTTGTCTTATGGCATAGCCTCAGGCTTCAAGTACATTGATGAATTAAAGCAATAATAGCAGAAACACTAGCCTTATTACTGAATGTAATTGGAAAGAATTATGATGTTTCACCATTAAATATGAGGATAATGGTAGGATTCTTATATGTAATCTTTATCAAGCTATGGAAGCATTCTCTTCCTACCTCTTAAGACTTCTGTTATCATTGAGAATGTGAGTTGGATTTGATCAAATGCTTTTTAAGCATCTGTTGAGATAACCACATATTTTTCCTTTTGTATCTGCTAAAGTTGTGAATCAATCACGTTAATAGATAAGCATGTATTTAACCTTCATTTCTGAGAAAAGGTCTCCTTTGTCATAAAATGCCACTCTTCTAATATACTGCTGGCTTATTGAAAGAGTCATTGAGATTTTGAAAATCTGTGATTGAATTTGAGCTTTCTGTAGGTATTTGACTCTGGTCAAGTCACTTACTTTTGATTAACTTTATTTACAATTTTTTTTAATGTTTATTTATCTATTTTGAGAGAGAGAGAGAGAGAGATCATGAGCAGGGGAGGGGCAGAGAGAGAGGGAGAGAGAGAAAGAGTCCCAAGCAGGCTCTGCACTGCCAGCACAGAGCCTGATGGCGGGGCTTGAACCCACAAACCATGAGATCATGACCTGAGCCAAATCAAGAATCAGAACCTTAACTGACTGAGCCACCCAAGCGCCCCACTTTTCAATAACTTTAATTCCTTCAAGTGTAATATGAGTACATTCCCCCATATTCACAAAGTAGCTGTTAAGATTAGATGAAATTGTAAAATTTTTATATAAAAAAGTTATATATATAATTTATATTCAAGCCAACAGAGATTATGCTTTTATCTTCCAGATGGGAAGCAGGAGCTACCTAAGATACTGTTACTGAGGATGAACTCAGTGCATTGAATTACTACTGGGGCAACTCTCCTTTTTGCCAGTGGCATTGGCTCCATCCATTGAACAGATAAGGAGCGGAGCACACAAGATGGTAAGTTAATTTTCCCTAAGACTTCACCAGTGTTGGAAATGCTATCATGGCTCTGTCTGAGGGTTCAGCGATACTAACCAATAATTCTTAGCTAGTAGTTTGGATTACTTCTTCAAGAATAATGATGACATTTTGAAGGATAGAAAGAAAATGGCCCATGGGACGATATTTTGAAGATTGTCCACTAGATGGCACGATGAGCCTATTGTAATTGTTTTAACTAGGTATTTATTCACCAGTTAAATACTAATTAGTTAAGGAAAGATATTAGTAAATGGAAGTTAGTGATAGTAGCACTATCTTTAGGAAAGTTATTTGTTCCTTTTGTTTGAATATAAACTAAAGGTAGCAGCAACATAAAGCTATCTAGAGACAATGTTTAGCTCTCACTTGAAAGTAATCATCTCTGTAAGGAAAATAATTCAGCTATGGCAACTGGACAGTATACATACACTCTGAGAACAACAAAATATCAGTGAGAAATTTTTATCAAAAAAGCTAAACATATTTGTGTTCTCAATTGAATTACCTGAACTCTTTGTGAGATAAGTGGATTCCAAAAGAGCTTAGATAAGTATATCAATGACAAGATTAAACATGGATTTGTTTTGTTTTTTTTTCTTTTACTTTTTTTTTTTTTTTTTTTTTTTTGGATTAAACATGGATTTGAAAGGAAGCTGAGTAGTTTGACAATGCCAAAATAATTTTAGGTTTAACTCAGAGAAGGATACTTATTCTGTCATCAATTTGGGCTTGCTTTTGACAATAGAACACTTAGATCGATGGAATTTAGATAGTAATTATAACAAATATTATGATGATTATGAATTCTTATGTTCATTCTTATTAATTCTTGTGACAGAAAGTAACTGAATGTGCAGCTAGGACTTTTACCTCGGGCCTCTGAGAGTAGCATTTACCCATTCTAAACAAACACTGGCTTTTCTGTTTTATTCTACTGTTTTCTCTATACTTTGATTTATCCTCTCCAGACATCCCCACCTCCTCCAGTATACCTTTATTCACTCCTATAGTGTGTTAAAGAACAAAACACTTTTATTTTTCTACTCTTTTGAGAAAGAAAGAATACCTCCAAGCTGGCAGCTCATACTGTTCAGACTAAAAGAGAGTGGTATATGGGTGCCGTTTGGAATCATGGATGGAAATACTATCTCCATTAGACACACTTATACCATTAGCTGTAAGCACAGCTCATGTCTTGTCCTCAGTCATACTTTATGGTTATTATCACATGCTTGAGAAGATTGCCTAATAGGTATGAAAGGGATGGCTTTACAACTATGAAACAATAGACCTTTCATCAGCAATTATTTTATGATTTTGATATAGGGACATGTCTGATAAGGAAGGAACCAATTCCCAATGGCAAGGAGTCTTGGGGAAGAAGAAATTCCTCAAAGACATAATGTATAGTAATCGCATTTATCTATAGTCAAGATCTAATAGAAAAGTTTATAAATGGCAGGGATCTTACGAGAGTATGTTTCCTTATTCAGTTTTTCTGTGTTAAGATTTTAGCTTCGGACTAGCTACAGTTTGGGGGAATTCTGTCTTCTCAGTTAATCAGTAAATGGTCAACATTTTAAGACATGCCACCCTTCTGAAATCAATCAAAGTTCAAGTAGAACATTTTCAGTCAGTTGCCTAGTTTTCAAGTGTTGAATCGTGATTAGTGCTGACTAAGGGGCAGTGGGGCAGGAGGTAGGAGAGAAGGATTCATGCCCTCACACAGGTCATGTGGCTAACAATAGCTCCATTTTAGGACTGCCGAGCTTTCTAAGTCCCTGTGTCAGAATCCCTAACCAATGGGAGAGAGAGAAGCTTGCACTGCCCCTTTTAATTTAGTGGGAGAAGAATGTTTGGAATGTCATTTGCGTAAGTGTGACCTCAGCTCAGTACAACATGTCCAGACAGGTGAGACAGGATCCACCATCCTGCAGGTAGAAGTCTCGAGGGTGTAATTTTAACATTTCAATTACAGAAATTCTTATGGAATAATATTCTCACAGGTGAGACTAAAAGGTAATGTGATTCATAGAAAAATCGACAAGCATTAACAGGATGTATGCAATAAAATAAATGTTGACTCTTCTCAGAGGTGACAAGTTTTATCTGTGGAGAATAGGTTTGAATTTTAGAAAGAGACCAAAATGTAGGTAGCTTGGAAGTGGAGCAGAGAAGAATCACTTAAAATGCTGAATAAATAATTGGAAAGGTTGAAGCTGCTGTGCTCAATCTTTTAAAAAAATTTATTTATTTATTTCCAATAGGAGCTTCTTTTGGTTTTCATGACTCCCTGGCTGTGGTAGAGTCACTTGAAATAGAAAGTTGTTATGTGTGATATGGTACTCTGTGCTTCTCTCCTATCTGGACGTTCCATGAAAACAGATGGAACCACTTGGATGGTTAACTTGATAGACCTCAAAGGCTAAGTGCATCATAATTGGATGTAGTGGTTGAGGATGCTTTGACCTAAAGAACTGAGATTTGGGGTCACATTCCCTTATAAGGAATTCCAAAAATCATCTGAACCTATCCTATTCTGAAATTTCATGTATTTTTTTTTTTTAAATAAAGTCTGACACTGTAAGAATGTGTTTGGGATGATTTTTTAATAAAGTGAAATTTGCCTTATTATTTGCATTTGGGATAATCGGATTTGACTTCCAAGAAACACGAGAAAGGCAGATTGATAAGCAATGTATGTTAGATTAAGATCTTCTACAGAGAATTGACTTAATTTGGCCTCTGTCTTCTCTAGTGACAGAATCGCATCATTTGGACTAACAGTGCAAAATGAAAGAATTGGATTAGCTAAAAAGGAAAAGTTTCTAGAGAAAACTTTGAGCCTTCTGTTCTGAAGATCTAGGAATTGGAAATGTGATACACAGCAGTTTATCCAAAGAGCTTTAAATTCTGTGTTGCCCATTGGGAAAAAAAATAAATAAATAATGGCTTTTCCATGGGCAAGTCACCATGATAATCTTTAAATAAATTCCAAGTAAAGCTCATTGTTTACAGAAGCTAGGGACTTAGCAGTTTTGATCAAAATATTAGCAAGGATACCTGTGAAGAAACAGAGGGAAGATTTCTGCAGTGATAGCTGCAAAATACAGCAAGCCATGGTGTAACTTTGAATTACATATCACCTATATGAGCTCCATGTAATAAGCTGTATATATATCTGACGTATAAATGTATGCATGACATGTATATATACATATGAGATATATCTATATATATGCAAACATGTATAACACCTATATGAAAGAATATTTGGCAAATTTTCTTTTTAAGAAAGTATTTCTATGGATTTGAACAGGATTTTCTTTCTCCACAATTCTTTGTTTTCTTATCCAAAATGCTCTTCTGTGTAAGAAAGTGACTAAGATGCATTCCTCTTCCTCATCAAAGGAAATTAAACGTTTTATATGATAAGCTTCCTTCCCTCTACTGAGTCAAACAGCGTTAGTTCGTTAGTTCCCCAGTTCATTTCAAAACCAAGAGACTTTAGGAGCAGGAGTGAAAAGGCAACTGAAAAAAAGGGGTACTAGCAAAAATCCTGAAATGTGGGTCCCATTTCCACCTGTGCCTGTGTGCAGCTTTGTGCCTTTGGGGAAATCCCAGGATCTCTTCAGGCTTCAGATTCTTGGTGTGTAGAATGTGGAGTTGAAAGAGAGAGTTTCTAAGGCAGTGGACTTCTACCCAGATCACACATTAGAATCAGCTAAAGGCTCTGAAGGAGATGCGTTCTTTGAATTATGGAGAGCCTGCCATAGGGCATGGCGCATGTTGCCAGATTTACAAATACAAACACAGGACATTCGATTAAATTTGAATTTCAGATAAATGATGAATACGTTTTAGTATTTATATTTATCGGACAAGTGCTACGCATAAAAGGAAGTCAAAATTTGTGTAATGGATGTATATCATCAAGTCCCTATTAGTGGGAATTTTGGATGAAGAATGTAAAATGGGAGAGGTATCTGTTTCAGTAGATTTTGAGTCATATCACACAGAGAGTCTTTTATTCTTTTTCAAAGCTTTATCAGCCTTGATTGGAATACTTTTTCATCCTCTGGCAAGAACTATTATATCAATTGTGCTTTAGGCCACAAGTAAAGCATACCTCAATTAAATAGTACAAGGGATAAAGATATTTATGGATTTACTTAACAAGAGGTCCAGAACGAAAATGAGGTGATCAAGGACCCAGTGTTCCCGTCATTCTTCTGCTGGGATGTCATCCTGGGTGTGTTGGCCTTCCCTTTCAGGTTTGTTTCTATGATTATAAAGTGGCTGGTGCATCTCCATTTGTAATTATGTCTTCACATTACATTACATATCTCCATTATGTGTTCACATAATTACCTTCAGAGTAAAAAAGAAAGAGCAGTTTTGTGTTGTACATATCTTTTTAACCAGAGGAAAAATCTTTCCTGGTGATTTCTACCCCCAGAGTACTTCTTCAAAATCACTGGCCAGAATTGGGTCACAGGCCCATGCACTAGCCCAAAGGGAGGCTGGAATGCAAATTTCAGGCCTTTTTACTCTTCTTGGTGGGAGGCAGGAAGTAAGTAATGAAGGAAGTGGTTAGAAATAAATATGGAGGCTACTGAGTGTCATCCCCAACCATCACATCTAGGATATTCCTTTCCTTTGAATGTCATCAACACATGGATGGATTCTTGGCTTGTGGACCGGTTTGAAGGACTGGGGAATACTTCACAATATTAGGAAGCAGTTCTTTTAAATGCTCTTGTACATAAGTCTTGACCAAAACCAGAGACATCCACATTGGTCCCAACATAGCCCTTTAAAAATGTTATCATTTAACCAGCGTGATTAGAACTTTGAAAGTACACAATTGCATCCCTTTCTTCCCAGGGGAAAAAAAAAGTCTGAAGAATCCTTTTTCTTTTTTCCATTATACACTTCAGTTTTTCGTGCCAAGTATATGGCACAAAGTTCCATTTAGTATACACACAAAATTCCTAGAAGAGTTTACAGAATCCTCATGTCACAGGTTTTTTTCCCCCTTGTTGGAATCCATCCAGATGTAACTTTCATTCTAAGTGCACTATTTGAAGGAAGGTAATACAGACAATAATTTCTTTTGGTGCCCATGACTTCTCAAGATTCTTAAAGTGCTCTACATACTTGTTGTAACCTCTGATCACTGATCACATGAAACCGAGCAATGTGTTTCAGTGCAGAGAATACTTAACTAGCCTCAAGACCTACAAAAGAACATTGGCCCTGGTTTTTACACAACGTGATATGCTTTTGTTAACCATGTAAATGGGGTTTATAACTGGGGTAAATTCTTTCACAGTGCTCCTAAAGCGTCCATATTAAAGTCTATTTCCCAAAGCTTATATAGAATTCCAAGTGGTGTACAAATATGTTTAAAATGCTACATATGGAGAAGAGAGAAAAGAAAGAAAACCATCAATTAAGGAACAGCTTTGCTATTCCAGACACAATGCTAAATGTCTGACATCTTTGAATTTATCTAATCTTGAAAACAGCTTTTTGAGTTATTTTACAGTCTATTGATTCATCCAAGTTCATATAATCTAATGAACATCAGAGAGAGAATGAGAATTATTGCCAAAGACTACTCCTGCAGAGGCAGATATGTTGTTTTTATGAATACACACTTGATAAGGTAGTATTTTCTTAGTCTGTATCTTTGCCTATCTATTAAAATAGAGTTGCTACTTTGGGTTGAATTTCAGAGCAGGATTTAAACCTATGATGGTACTCACGATCATTAGAAAAATATCCAATCAGAGCTATTTTCTTGAGAAAGATCCGTGCATTTTCTCTTGCCCACCACCAAGGATAGGCACATTCTCTGGAATTCACTCCATTACACATTCCAAGCATAGCAAGTCAATCATTAATTATTCACAGGAAGAGCATTCAAAGTTCTCTTCCTTCTTTGGGGGATATGATAGAACAGTGAAAAAAAAAAAATCCTGGGTACTTAGTAGTTAAGCACTACCTGATCTGATATCCCATTTGTCATGGGTTCTCTAATTTCACACTGCTCTATCACTTCCTGAGAGTAAAGATGGGGGTGGGGGGAGTCTATGGAGTTTTTGTTTTTGTTTTATTTTTACTGAGAGAACAAGTAGCTATTTAACTTTCTCGACCTAACTAAATAAATTTGAGTTGTAACTAAGTAAAATTGAATAGTAACTAAGTAAAACGGAGTAAGTAAAACTGAACAGTCTTCAAATCTTGAGCTGTGCACTAGTTCCTTAAAAAGGTTCTGAGGTATGCATAAGAGTTTGTAGTGACTATTTGAGAAAAGGCTTGGACTTTGGAAGAAACCTGCCTGAGAACACTCTAAAGAAAAGTCAACAATGAAGTCCAGGTATTTCTGGAAAAAAGAAAGCATTTAAACGTGAAAAATTAGTCCAATGAAAAAAACACTACGCAAAGGTTCTCCTACCAGGTGTGAGGGTTTTCATCTTTCTATTTCACAGTAACTTGGACATACTAAGTATTTAATTTGTGGGAATGCAAGCTGGTGCAGTCACTCTGGAAAACAGAATGGAGGTTCCTCAAAAACTAAAAATAGAACTACCCTACGACCCAGCAATTGCACTACTAGGCATTTATCCAAGGGATACAGGTGTGCTGTTTCAAAGGGACACATGCACCCCCATGTTTATAGCAGCACTATCGACAACAGCCAAAGTATGGAAAGAGCCCAAATGTCCACTGATGGATGAATGGATAAAGAAGATGTGGTGTGTATATGTGTGTGTGTGTGTATATATATATATATATGTATACACACACACACACACACACACACACACACACACAATGGAGTATTACTTGGCAATCAAAAAGAATGAAATCTTGCCTTTTGCAACTATGTGGATGGAACTAGAGGGTATTATGCTAAGCGAAATTAGTCAGAGAAAGACAAATATCATATGACTTCACTCATATGAGGACTTTAAGAGACAAAACAGATGAACATAAGGGAAGGGAAACAAAAATAATATAAAAACAGGGAGGGGGACAAAACAGAAGAGACTCTTAAACATGGAGAACAAACAGAAGGTTACTGGAGAGGTTGTGGGAGTGGGGTGGGCCAAATGGGTAAGGGGCATTAAGGAATCTACTCCTGAAATTGTTGTTGCACTATATGCTAACTAATTTGGATGTAAATTACAAAAATAAAATAAAATAAAATAAATTTAAAAAGAAAGTATTTAATTTGTTGTTTTAGGGTTGGAAACTCATTTATTCAATAATCATTTGTTCAATAATAATTTATTCAGCCATCCTTTACTGAGTACCATTTATGTGTCAGATACTGACATAGGAGCAGAAATAGAACTGTAACTTGAGACACAAGATTGGAAGTGTCACTGCAAAAAAGAGCCAGATACCAAAATTCAAGAAAAAAAGGTGGGAACAAACTCTAAGGCATTCATTCTTTAAAGCGACCTATGAATGCTATGTCATTCTTCTGCTCCACACCCACTTATTATATAACCTGAAGTGAGACCCAAGACCCTTGAAAAATGTGCTCACTTAAGAAAATCACATTGGGGAGCCTGAGTAACTTAGTCAGTTTAGCGCTGGACTCTTGATTTTGGCTCAGGTCATGATCCCAGGGTGGTGGGATTGAGTTCTGTGTCAGACTCTGCGTTGAGTCTGGAGCCTGCTTACAATTCTCTCTCTCCACTCCCCCCTTCTCCCTCTGCTCCTCTCCTCCACTCATGTGCACATTCTCTCTCTAAAATAAAAAAGTAATAATAAAATGCAACTTTGAAAAAAGAAAAACGTGTCTATATTTTTTTGAATATTTAACAATGTGCAAAGAACCTGTAGGAAATGTGATTTTGAGTGGAACTAATGATAACAGGGAGTATTAAAAAGTGTGATGTTGGTCCTTTAAAATGGTTTAAGTCAAAGATCTTGGGCTAGGGTATGGATTTCAACTCTGTTACCCTAGAGAGACAGCTTCAGGTTACAGTGTTTAAAAGTTTTAGTTCACTCTCAGAACTCTAGTTTAATATTAACTTTCACTTAGAGAAATGTCTTTTGGAATCAAACCTGAACCAAAGGAGAACTTCCACTGACAATTCCTTAGCTAAGGGAACCATTCTTTGCCACTCTCAGTGGTCCCATCTTGACCCCTCTCATGTCTCTTACTGATTTGTTTCTGAACTCAGAGAAGGTCAGAGCATGATCAATGAGTACTCTAAAACCCCAGCGTTGCCTGGGGTGCCAAGGGAAGGCCTTTCCATATCTGCTATCAGTGTCAGGCTAACTCAGAACAAGAGCAATCCTTCTCTGACCCTAGGGCAGAGATCATTGGAAGTGTGTGAAAACTAGGCTTGTGCAAACCCTGGTTCATTAGAGGGTCACCTTGGCTTATGCAACTAAAAGGAGAGGTTCCCTAACGGGTCGTAAACCCAGGAAGAAAGCTGAGCCTAAAAAATCCTAACCATGTGCATTCAGACCGAACACTACTTTGCCCCAATATTCAGAAAACCAGTGGGAAGATCTTCAGTTTTGATCTGTGTTGGAGAGACTGAAGACAGACAGAGTCTAAAATTGTACAGGACTCATCTCTGAATTTTTTTAAATGAAGTTTTGGCCAAACAGCCAGTAGACAGGTTTCCTTGACATCCTTTATAGAATACCTTAAATCTGTTCAAGAAAACATATGAAGCAACCCTTTGTGAAGGGACATTAAAGATCATCTACCCCAATGCATCTCAATTGTTGTTGTCACAGTCCATGAATGTATTCAAATATTTCGCTGTCTTTTCAAAGATTCTCTTTGATCCTTCATTTCTCCTCTGGTCTAACCTCTTATCACTAATTTCTTTAACGGGTATAAGGATCATTCTCCCTGCTCCTACTCTAATATGAAATTCTATAAAACTCATAAAATGAAAATGATAATGCTGGACTTCCTATTTTAATAAAGGCTATTGACTATCGTAAAAAGGCTAATTTTATCTGTTTCTAATTTAAAAGAAGATATCTAATACGTCCTAGGGATTCTGGAAAAGAGCTCTTGCCATTTTTACTCATTCTCCCTGAATAGTCCTTTTTGAGTTTTCTGTCTTGCATTTGTTGTTTTTGTTTTGTTTTATCCAAAGTATATCCTACTAAGTCTGGGAACTAACTATCCTAGGTTAAGATTTTGATTTGTGTTTCTCTCTTTTCCTTTTTAATGTATTTCTCTAATTGTCCCTTAGTCATTTCCCATAGCATCTAATACCCGTGTAATGCAAAGAGCTCACCATGTTCCCTAAGGGATTCATATGTGTGCATATGGTACATATCTTGAAATAGTTTTTAGTTTCATATAGCTGTGCAGTCAGCTGTTGGTTTCTACTGCTTCTGGAAACCTTGCCAGACCATCTGCAGACCCTTTAATTATGTTTTCTGACCAGAGGGCAACTGGTAGGAATTAAATATGTTATGATCATATTCAACAAAATTTCAGGATTCCAATGCCCTAGCTGAGAAGCAATACCAGCTGGGCTTCAGTGGGAGACAGGGGTTAACAAGGCCCTCACTTCAACTCCAGGGATGCTTCTCTGAGTCAGCAAATACTGTTGACACTTAAGAGTAGCATAGCTCAGACCCTACATAAATACCAATCATCAGCTGGTCAGAGTAATAGGACTGGGTATGTGAACAATACCAGAAAGCTTTTCTAGATGCTAGACATACCTTTTTGGGATCAGGAGGAATTACTGTGACTAGCTTTGGGATCATAGCAAATTAATGGATCAGGCTAAATAATTGCAGCTTTAAGGATTCCCCACCAGAAGAAAATACTCACTAGACTGAAGGAAACATTTAGCTGGCCTTCCATGTAGCAGATGATCTAGATGTGAGGGTGTGAGGGATGCCTGTGAAGCCACGTAACCGAGCGTTGATTCAGCTGATTGAAAATGGTTATCTTCCTCCTCAATACTTCACCCCGAAGTGGCCTGATTTATGTATGACCACAGATTAATGATTACATTCCTACCATTCTTTATTCCTGCCTTTCCAACCATGAGTTATCACCTGTAACTACATCACTTGCCTCCCTATGTAGCTCCCCATATAAATGGATGTTTGGGGAAAAGGATACCACATGCACATGCACATGTTTGTGTTGGTTTTGTTCTTGCAGGAGAGCCTGAAGATACTGCATTTGTTGAAAGGGACCTTCATGCTTTTATTTTATGAATAGAATGGCACATGGAGTGGAGTGTGGGCTTATGAGAGGAAGGGAAGGGAAACCGACATGGAACAGGTCCCTCGTTATATGAGGCTGGTGAGGGAAATGATGTTATTTTGAAAATTCGAGTTTTCAGTAGTTACATGAGGAGATGTATTTATATGAAGGGATACGGTATTGGGCTAGCCTTCCTTTGTTTTAAAATCAACTTTACCGGGGCGCCCGGGTGGCTCAGTCAGTTAAGCATCTGACTTTGGCTCAGGTCACGATCTCACAGTTTGTGAGTTCGAGGCCGCGTCGGGCTCTGTACTGACAGCTCAGAGCCTGGAGCCTGCTTCGGATTCTGTTTCCCTCTCTCCCTGCCCCACCCCTGCTTGCACTCTGTCGCTCAAAAAGGAATAAACATTAAGGAAATTAAAAATAATAATAATAAAAAAATAAAATAAAATCAACTTTACTGAAATATCATTTATGTACAATACTGCATTCATTAAAGCACACAACCCAGTGCATATACCTGTGAAGCCACTGCCTGGTCAAGGTAGAGAATATTTCTATCACCCTCCAAAATTTCTTCTTGTTCCTTTTCTGTCCATCCTTCCCCTTCCACCTTTGGATCCATTCAACACTGCGCTATTTTTTTTTTGTCACAGCTTTTTTTTTTTTTTTTTTTTTTTTTTTAGGCTTTTATATAAATAGAATCATACTCTTAGGTCTGGTGTGATACACTCAACATAATGGTTTTGACATTCATTCATTTTGTTATGTATATTAGTAGTTTGTTTCTTTTTATTGTTGACTAATATCCCATTGTATAAATGCATCTCTTTTTGTTTATCCATCACCTGTTGGTGAACATCTGGATTGTTTCAATTTTTGGTTATTGTGCATAAAACTGCTATAAATATTTGCATACAAGTCTTTGTGTGGACATATGTTTTCACTTCTTTTGTATAAATACTTGGGAGTGGAATGTCTGGGTCATATGTTTAACTTTTTAAGAAATTACCAAACTTTTTTCCAAGTTATTGAACCATATTCCATTCCCACCAGGGATGTATAAGAGTTCTGGTTGCTCAACATCCTCACTAGCATTTGGTATTGTCAATCTTTTTAATTAGTCACTCTGATGGATGTCTGATGGCACCTCACTGGAGTTTTAATTTCCATTTCCCTGATGACCAACGTGTTTTAAATCTTTTTGGGCTATTTGTATACTGTCATTAGTGAAGTGTCTATTCAAATCTTTTACCCATTTTTCATTGGGTTGCTTTTCTTCTAATTATTGAGGTGTAAGAGTTATTTACATATTCTGAATACAGGTTCCTTGGGAACATTTCCCCCCTTCTTTTGATTGTCTTTTCATTTTCCCAGCTGTGTCTTTCAGAGAGCAAAATTTTTATCTCGATAAAGTCTAATTTATTGATGTTTTCTTTTATATAGCTCATGGTTTTTGTGGACTCTATTCTACTTCATTGCTCCGTATGTTTATCCTTATGTCAATATTATGCCATCTTGATTTTTGTAGATGGTATAAGTTCTACTTACGCTATCGAGTTCCATCTTCTTCAAATGTCTGTTCTAGAGCCATCAGATTTCCAAATAAAATTTAGAACCAGCTTGTCATTTTCAGTGAAAATGCCTGATGGAATTTTGATGGGGATTGCTTTGAATCTATAAATCGATTTCGGTAGAATTGATATTTTAATAATGGAATCTTTCAATGAACTTATGAATTCCAACAAACCATGAATTGGAATCTTCCAATAAATTTACAAACATGGTTTATTTCTCCACTTTTGTGATCCTTCCTTAATTTCTTTCAGCAATATTTTGTAGTTTTCAATGAGGAGCTCTCATGTCTTTTGTTAAATATATTCTTAAGTATTTTTTTGTTATTGTTTTTAGGTACTCTTACAAGTAGAATTTTTTTAAATTTAACTTGCCAATTATTTACTTCTAGCATATAGAAGACAATTAAGTTTTGGGTATTAATTTTGTATACTTCGAGTTTGTATACTTGCTAAATTTACATATTAATTCTACTAGCTGTTATATAGTTTCTTTGGGATTTTCATGTCATCTACAAATACAGTCCAACATTCTTCCTTTCTGTCTTCATTTACTTTTGCTGTAATTTTGGTTTCATCTGTTTTTCCCCCCATTGTCATTTTATTATTTTGTAGCCAACTTTTACTAGTGTCACTCATAGGATACAATCCAACACTACGTTAAAACCCTGTCCTGGTGCAATTTAGCCCAGATCTCAAATTGCCAATCATTGAGTGGCAGAAAACTAGCTGATGGATGAAAAAAAGAAAAAAAAAAGATACTGTGAAGGTAGATAGTTGGCTGGAGGCAAGGCTGCAACTTCAGCCCTTGTTCTGCTGTTGCTGTGACTGATGGAGAGAGTCACACTGATGTCCTTTTGAACTGGGTGGAAGGAGAAAACGTGTTGGAGCTGTGAATGGAACAGTATTGGCTGGAAAACATTGTAGACTTTTGAGCTACAAGTGGTTTTCAAGTGGGTAGGCCAATGTCATGCTGGTCAAACCCCAGTTCTCCTTCCTCTGCATGTCCATTGCAAAGCTGGAGAAACAGTCTCAGTATCCTTGTCTCAATTTCTGGACCCTTCTCTCTTCTCCAACAGTGTTACCCCCTATCTCAGAGACCTTTTCCTTCTTTCCTAACAAAAGTCCTCAGGAAAAATCTGAACCCCTTTCAGGGATTAAATTCTGCCTAAAATCCCCACACCTTGCTCATTATTATATTTTAATAAGATATATCCAAAGATGCCTTAAGTTTCAAATGCATGAAAGCACAAATACAATAGTAATACATAGAACGGGCAGGGAGTAACATTTATTGGACATCTACTGTATGATGCCCAGAAGTTGTTATTTAAACATTTTTAAAAATTTTTAAATATTTTTTATTTTGGAGACAGAGAGGGCAAGTGGGGGAGAGGGGCAGAGGGAGGAAGGGAGAGAGAGAGAGAGAGAGAGAGAGAGAGAGAGAGAGAGAATATCCCAAGCAAGCTCCATGCTCAGCATAGAGCCTGACACAGGGCTCGATCCAGCCACCTTGGGATCATGACCTGAGCCAAAATCAAGAGTCCCACACTCAACTGACTGAGCCATCCAGGTGCCCCAGGAGTTGCTATTTAATCACAATAAGATCTAAAATAGGATTTATAGCCTCATTATAGATAAAAGGACTGGGGCTTAACAGGCTAGCATTTTGTTCAAGGCCATATGAAAATTGGAGAACAAATTTGAACCTCAGCCTGAGTTTAAAGTATGGGCTTTTTCCATTTCAGTGTTTGATTTCAGTATTAGTAAACACTCGTTGTGCAATGTATTTTCTAACTTATCACTGACTCTAAAATAGTAGATTGTGCATTTCTTGTTTGGAGAAGTGTATTCTCCATTGTATTTTCAACCTCCAGCATAGCACATGGCAAATAGTAGGTACTTCATGCCAGTTTGTTGAATTGATTTAAATACCAACAGAACCATGTTTCTTTTGCTTTATTTATTCATTCATTAAACAAATGTTTTCTTGTAGGTAGGCACATAGATCTAGAATGGGAGTCAGATAAGTAAATAAGGAATGAACTCTACACAGTAATATAAGCTGTGATAGAGGGATGAATAAAATTTTGAGGAAACAAAAAAGAGTTACCTAGATCGGCCT
Source organism: Panthera onca (assembly GCF_046562875.1). NCBI lineage: Eukaryota > Metazoa > Chordata > Mammalia > Carnivora > Felidae > Panthera > Panthera onca. The sequence continues at coordinate 174,216,103 of NC_138342.1, forward strand.
TATGAAGTCAGCAAAGGCTACCTGAAGCGGGGATATTTTGACATGTAATGTCAAGAAGGATGCAATGTGAAAGAAGCAAGATATTTTAAACAGAGGGGGCCATCATGTGCAAGGTTGGAAGTGAGAGAGAGCATGGCACATTCAAGAAATGTAAGTAACTCAATATGGTTGGGACATAGAATGTGAGACATGAGATGATGAGAGATGAGGGCAAGGAATGAAACAGGTGCCAGCTGTAAGATTATTGTTTTTTGAAGGCTCTCTCCCAAGGGAACCACCAGAGGTGTGTCACCAGCAGGCGGCAGGATCAGATTTTTTATTTAGAAAGAACATTCTGGCTTCTTTGTGGAAAGTGACTGGAGGGACAGGACGCGGTTTGGGAAATAATTGGCGAAATCTAGGTGAAAAATGATTGTGGTCTAAACTGAGGTAAAGAATACGGGATTGGAGAAAGTAGGCAGATTTGAGAGATAATAAAAGTAAAATTAACAGAATTTGAAGACTGATTTAGGGAATAATGGAAAAAGAATTGATGAAGATGATTCTTGGGTTTTAGATTTGGGAAAATGGTGGGCAATAGTGACATTTCATGAGCTCTTGAGCCTATGTGAAGTGTTTTCTGCAGAAGAATATCTCCAATGAATATCATCCCAAACAATTTACTAAAACCTTAAGTTCATTATAGCTATTTCATTGAATTATTAGCCTTGTGCCCCACTCCTAGCTATTTTGCCATATCTCTTTATAACACCATCGTTTTCTGAGTCACTAAGGCTGCAGACCTCATGTTCATCATTGGTTCCTCCTCTCCTCAGCTCCCCCCTCTACTTTCAGTTAGTCACCAAGGCCTGTTAATCATCCCTGACTAATGCCTCTTGAGTCTGCCCTGTCCTGCCATTCCCACTGTCATAACTGTAGCCTGAGCCCCTATCACTTCATGCCTGAACTATTTCCTAACTAGAATAGTTTTCCTAACTTGTCTCCATACCTCCAGTTGCTCCCCAGTGCAATCCATCTGGCACCCTACGGCCAGAATGATTTTCTTTAAATACTGCTTTCATCACCTCTTCCAGCTCAAGCGTGCTCAGCGCACTCTTCTCCAGACAGATGAGTTACTCACCATCTTCCCAGCATGTCTTATGCATTCCCACCGAGGGAACCTTTGCTTGGAATGTGACTTTCTCCTAACATTTTCCTCTACCTCCCTGAAGAGCCTTCATCCTGTTGGGCTCAGCTCCAGTCCCAACCTCCGTGAGTCTTCCGTGACCATCCACAACACTCTCCCACCTCCAAATCCTCTGGCACCCAATACACATTTTGTTGACTTTCTTGTGTTCTTCTCTGTGTAAATCTTGTAGGCTTTTTAGAGCTGAGACAATGGGTCTCTTCTCCAGCTTTGGGTGCACATGTAGTGGAGGGAGAACCAGATTCTGGTCAGCTCACAATGGCTGTTATTTCTTGATTCCACTTGTGCTTGTAGCTGGAGACAGGTTATGCCAGTTTGATGAGTGTTTGTCCATTGTCGATGGGATACCCTTGCTAGTCTAAGTCCCAGCAGGGACTTGCATTAGGTGCCAAGAGCAAGACTCTTTCTGATTCACATTCCCACACCCAGCCATTGTTCGTCAAGCATATTGTTGGCTCTAATCAGCTAGATCTGGAAAGTCTTCTATATCAGCTACTCATGGTACAGAAATCAGCTCTTGTAGAGAAACCTCCAGGAAGTACTGTTTTCAGCCTTTGTCACCAGCCCAGTTACCTCCTGTCCTCTTGGTTAGCTCCCCTTTGGGAGGCATCCAGTCCTTTTGTCCATGTCCTCTCTGGAAACCAACATTCTCCTACCAAGGTTTATTTTGTGTCAAGATATTTTTGGCAACAGTAAGTTTCCATATCATTCTCTCCTCTTCCTAGCAAAAAAAAAAAAAAAATCCTATTTGCCCCACATTTACAAAGATAATAGAGTAGCATATGTGATGGGGGAGGGGTGGTGAAGGGAGGGAATCACATAAGTGACCCTATACAGAACAAAAGTGATTCACCCCTCGATAAGCTTTGGTTACAACCTTATACAAAAGAGAGGCTTATTTCATTTTTAGGTGCCCGTGCCAAAAATTACTTTTTGTTTGTCTCCTCCTCATGCCCAGATCCAAACCTACTCTTCTCTGTTCTGCTCTCTGCCTAAGGAGCGTGCCTGCTACAGATGGCATTTCTAGGGCACCCTGGCCCAGGGCTTCCCTGAGTTTGGGCTAACAAATGGCACCTGCAGAACACTTCTCCCAATCTACAGCAGTCTGGCAGTGCCTTCACTGTCTGTGGGAAAAAGACTTGTGCCCATTCCATTACTCCATTGCTTTAACTCTCTAAGCTCCAGCAATGCCGCTCCTTCCCTGTGTCTTTTCAGGCTCAAGTGGTGACAGGTTTATGCTGGCACTTTCCCCTAGCGTTTCAACATCCCCTGATGGCTCCCTTAGCCTTGTTTCTTCATTAAACTCTTTGGTCAGACTCTTTTTAATGCATCATCTGTCTGCCTCATGTACCTTAATTGACACATGCCCTTTTGCAGAACGCCCAGATTAATCTTTGCCTTTATTAAGGTGGATCTGGGTATTTTTTCTCTTTCATGGCACCAAGCATGGTGACTGACCACTACAAAATCATTTGTTACCCTAATTAAGAAAGATATCAATGAGTCAGGCTCATTCTTCTGTGTGAATCCAAGGTTCCTGCTGACAAACCATGCTGCCAGACGTGACTCCTGTAAGCACCAGTATTCTGAATATTGCGAGGTAACCTTGACCCTTCACCCTGCCTGGTTCCCAACTCATGATGAAAGATTGAGACTACATCATCTTATTCACTGACAGGGCTGGTGCATGGAATAGAGGCAATAGCTTGTCTACGTCCCAGCAAAATATCTCTACCATCTTCCTATTCTCAGTTCTAGGACATTGTGAGGGATGCTTTTCTTTATGAATCTAGCTAGTTTGCCACTGTCCTAGAGGATGGCCTGACAGGAGTTATTTCAAGAGGGCTGAGACTTCAACACTACTACCTTCAGGGTGATTGAGATGATTTGTTTGCCATCCCTGTTGTGCTTAACGAGGGCAATGCTCCTTCTCAGAAGTGGAAGAGTCACTAGTCGTCTACCATCATCAAAGAGAGACTCTAACCAGACGCCTTAGCAGAGCTTGCTGCTTTGCTGCTTACTGCAGGCCGCAGGGACTCTTGTTTTAATTATCGCTCCTCTATACATCATGTTCCCGAAAGAAATTCCAACATATTTCCAAGTTATTTTAGCTGGGTATTTTCCCTGCCAATCTTAAAATCAATGTTTCTACTCCTTGCTTCTTAGCGATTCGTCCCACTGAAAAAAGCAGAAAGATCTCGGGATATTTTCCCTCAGGACGCAGTGTAAATGTCTCCCGGGGAAGGATTTCTTCATGCACATGTAAAGCTGCAAGGTCCAGAAAGGCCGCCACATGCAAATTTGAAACAAACGTTTCCAAAGCAGAAGTCCAGCACCAGCCCTGTCACACATGCGTAAAACAAATTATCCAATGGGAGCAGTACATAAATCACTCAAGAGAGAGTGCCAAAAAATTCCACTGCATTCCTTCCAGAATCTAAAACCCAAACACGTTAGAGCTCCAAGCTTTTACCAAAAAATTCTGAAGGGAAAATGAACTGTGAATAACTATGGAGAAAGTGTAAGCAATTCATCTACCTGATGGGACCACCTGCTAATCAACGTTCACACAGTATTTTGTATCCAGCTATGAATCAAAATTCTTGAGCTAAGTTTATGGCTTGAAAAGCCAAAGAGTCCTGTCATCATCAGCACTGCTATTTACCAGTGACTGAGACAGAACCTGCATGAGTTGCCATGGTTTGTACAGGATGTTGATCTCCGTGGGTTGTGTCTGATTTGGAGGAGGAGCATTTGGGCTGGTTTCAGACACTAAGATTAATGGGGAGTGCAGTAAATCACAGTCATAGAAAAGAAGAGCCTTGGGGGAAGGGCAAATGTTTTAGTCTCTCAACCCACTGCACGCCCATGGAAGAGAGAACTCTGTGTGTGTTAGAAATGTCTAAGGTACTTGCCCTCATCTTTTTAGTAAATGTACTTTTGCAAAAGACACAGCGTTTGTGCAAAAGTTTTCTAAAAACATTTGTTGAGGAAGACAGGAGATAAATGATTCTTACAGCAAAATGTCTGCCCTCCCACGTGTAATAAACGGGGCCAAACCTGAGGAGCTCTACACAACTGGAAAAAGAGAAATGGGTTCAGCTATAAAATCAGTGCCCTGAAATTTATTAGAGGTGCTCAGTCTTTCACTGAACTACAAAACTTGATTCAACATATCTATGTATTAGTTTGCTGGGGCTGCTGTAACAAAATACCACAAACCAGATGGCTGAAAACAATGGATATGTGTTCTCTTATAGCCTTGGAAGCCAGAAGTGTAAAATCAAGATTTCAGTAGAGCCACGCCGGCTCTGAAACCTGTAGGGGAGTCCTTCCTTGGCTCTCTCTAGCTTCTGGTGTTTGCCAACAATCTTTGGCATTGGTTGTATTGTAGCTGCACCCCCCAGGCTCTGCCTCTGTCATCACACAACACTCACCTTGCCTGTCTCTTCTCTTCTTATAAGGATGCTGGCCATATTGGATTAGGGGCCCACCTAACTCCAGTATGACCTCATCTTCACTAATTATGTTCACAACCACTCTGTTTTGAAATAAGGTGACATTCCCAGACACTGGTAATTAGGACTTCAACATACCTTTTTTTGAGGAAGGTACAATTTGACACATAACAATTTACATATTGAAATATGGCAGGGATAAGGCTTAGAAATTAGGACATTTCTTCTGTTTCTTTTCTCCTTCCACACCTCCCTCCTTCTCTCCCTTTTCTTCTTTTCTTTTCTCTTCTTGATTCACCATGGAATATTGGTGAGCCACGAAGAACATAGCTAGAGGAAACTAAGTTAATGTATATAAGAAAAGGCGTGACAATATACAGAGAAATAAAATGCAAAATGAGAAAGGCAGCCTGTCCGTGTGATGAGGAGACCTCTAAGATGGAAACCACATACATACAGTAGAATTTTAAAGAAGGAGAACGATTTTGAAGTGTACCATTGGTGAGAGATCTAAAGATGATTTTCAGACGTTTGCCATGTTGCCAAGAGTAGCCACCCTTTACCACCATTCGAGAGCACCTTGAGGTCGTATCTATATTACACTCCATGGCTTTGGAGCCATGTCTGGGTTTCATTCAGATGTGTCACTGTGTGCAGTTGGGCCCACTGAGGGAGAAAATACAGCCCATTTTGTCCATGCTACATAAAATATGGGTCTGATGGGGATGCTTCAGCAATGGAGGCACAATAACAAAAGACAGAAAGAGGCAAATATGGGCAGTGTCCATTCAAACATAGCCCAAAGGACAAACTTGTCCAGTGGTTTTTATTATTATGGTTCCCTTGGCCAGATGCTCCCTGTAGTAGGTAACTGTGCCTTATCTTTCTTAGCTGACAATTTACTCCTTAATATCACGCAAGGAAGCCCACTTATTCTGTGCTTGTGCTCACTAAGCCAACTTCTCACTGTGGTTTAGTTTAGTTCTTTAAGGAGAGAATATATTAGTTGTATTGACAAAAATATCCGCATCCAGGGTTTGGTAAACTTTTTCTGTAAGCGGCGAGATTGCAGATACTTGAGGCTTTGCAGGCCATAGCGTCTCTGTTACAACTACACCATTCTGCTGCTGTGGTGCAAAAGCGACCACAGACGATGTGAAAACCAATGGCCGTGGCTGTACTCCAATACAGCCTTTACTTACAAAAACAGGTGTCAGAGCTGGCCCACAAGTCATTGCTTATTGACCTTGCTCTAGACCATAGGACCAGAAAAAGAAATGCTTTGTTTCGTTTGTTTGTTTAGTAAAAATTTGAATTTCTCGCTTACATATAAATTTTGGCTACTTGGGTTAATGTGTACGCACTCCCTTTGAGAAGCAGTTTCACTTGCCATCGTGCTGACAAATTCAAGACATTGAGTGTGTAAGAGTGAGGGTCAGATCTTTGAGCATGGCTTATTCACAAGCATATCATTACCTCATAAAAGCATCATGGCCACAGCATGTTGGTTTCTCCCCAGATAAGGATAGGATCTCATGACAGTCTCACGTTGGGATTTTTTTTTTTAGTTTTGTTTTTCCTACACTGAGTGGGGCCTCAAAGTTCATCAAGACTAAATATTTGTGCAAAGGAGAACATGAATCTCAGAAATATGAACTGACTTGTTAAAACTGGAAGCTAGAAAGAACATCCAGGTTTCTCAGCCCCAGTCCCCTGGCTGTTTTACTGCTTCACAGTCAATGCTCAACATCTGTGGTCTGCTGATTTGGCCCTTGCTGCTAAAAATTATCATAAAAGCTTGAGGCGTGGGACTTAAGTCATAAGGCAGTAGTTAACCCGGTATTGATGATAATGATTAGTAAATACATGGCTGGGCACAAAGGAGCCAAGAGCACCCACAGGCTCTTAGGATTCCTTAGCACAACGTCTTTCGAAAATGTTGAATGCCATTAAGCATTTACTGCCCAGGTATTTATCGAAACCTGTCTTGAACCTGTCTATGTTTTGGCTTTACAACTAGTTCAGATAACAAATTCCATGTGTTTACTTCTCTTCTAGACATGAAGACCTTCCTGTTACTTTAGAGCCTAGTTTTATTAAAACTGATGGTGATGTAACTGAGAGATGCCCCAGGTTGTTCACCCCAGAAAGCTCTCAGGGGAGAGCATGAGAAGGTATCATTCACAAAAGGGTCTTTGGGTGCCTTACATAGCACATTTCTTCAAAGTAACACCACTGCACGGAGATTTGCCAACATTTTTGGCCACCAAAACTTGCTAAAAAAACTTGCAGTGGGTCTTAGATAATCTTAGTAACAGATGCACTGGCCTACTAGTAGACCATTTTACTTTTCCCCACACAATTTAACATCAAATCATACACTATCTTTTTATTTCTTCTTCTTTCTTTCTTTCTTTCTTTCTTTCTTTCTTTCTTTCTTTCTTTCTTTCTTATTATTGTTATTTTTATTTGGCTCAACCCACCCTAGAACACAAGCCTGTGAAGGCAAAGACTTGGTCTGTTTATCCCCTGACACTAAAATAGTTCCCAGGGTGCCTGGCTGGCTCAGCTGGTTAAGCTTTTGACTCTTGATTTTGGCTCAGGTCATGATCTCACAGTCGTGAGAGAGCCCTGCACTGGGCTCTGTGCTGGGCATGGAGCCTGCTTGAGACTCTCTCTTTCTCTCTCTCTGCTTCTGCCCCTCCCCTGCTCACATGCACGCTCTCTTACTGTCTCTAAAAAAAAAAAAAAGAAAAGTTTAAAATAGTCCTCAATGCACTGCAAGCATCCCATAAATACTTTGAATAAATTAAGCAATGTGTGAGGCACTGAAGCCAAGCCCAAGCCCCAGGTTTCCATCCAGTACCATACCTAGAATCTTTCTGGGAGCCCCTTCTAGTCTGTGGAGCAGATTTTGAGTGGCATAGAACTTTGGTCTAGAGCTCATAACATTTTATTTTATGAGGGCCTCTCAACCACCCTGTGAGGTCAGTAGGGTGCCTACTGTTATTCCCCATTTGAAGAGGAGAAAAAAGACTTGGAGAAGATAACGGATTGGTTCATAGTCACCTTGGTGGAGGACAGTAATGTTGTAGAGCTAAGACAGCTCCAAAGGTGCCACACCAGCCTTTCAAACTATTTTGACTACAACTTATAGGAAGGAGTGAATTTAATTTTTTTTAATGTTTATTTATATTTGAGGGAGAGAGAGACAGAGACAGAGGCAGAGACAGAGCGTGGGCGGGGGAAGGGCAGAGAGAGAGGGAGACAGAATCTGAAGCAGGCTCCAGGCTCCGAGCTGTCAGCACAGAGGCTGACATGGGGCTCGAACTCACGAACCATGAGATCATGACGTGAGCCGAAGTCGGATGCTTAACTGACTGAGCCACCCAGGCACCCACAGGAAGGAGTGAATTTTGAATTCCGACCCAGAACACATACACACACACACACACACACCCCTAAAGCAAATGTTTTTACCAAAGAATGCCTTAATGTAATATACTCTGATATTTTTATTCTAATTAATTTAAAACAATTCTAAAAAAAATTCTAATTGCAACCACAGATTGAAAAACAGTCTTCTCTACCATCCATGTTTTCTTGCATAATTTCCCGTCTCATGTCATCTTTTCTCTCCATTTTGAAAATGAAATATGGATTGCCTTCTCCTCCTGCGGGGCTTCCCAGTCTGTACTTGAAGTCAGCCAGTCTGGGGAGCAGGACAGTCCCTCCGTGCTGGAGTCAGAGAACACGAAGCAGTCAGGACACCGGCTGAGAGGAAATTGAATGCTTTTATGGGGGCAAGGGGGGAGAGAAAATCAAATCTGAACGCCTGGACATTTTGGGCAGGAAACGGTTAAGAGACCACTGGATGCATCGAGCTGCCAAGACCACCGCAATGTTCCTACAAAGATTAGACAGAGAACAGATGTGAAGTAACTAGAGTCCTTCAGAGTAAGATAGCGACGACATAAATTAACCTTGTCTAGGGCCTGACAAAGGGACCACGCGCTTTTTGAAGTCTTAAGAGTGAAGCCATTTTTTATGGACTCTCCAAGGTTATATACCTTCATCCAAGAGAACGAGTTTAATTAGAGCCAGTTGTTTACAGGGAAGGGAAGGGAGCCCAGTGGGGGCTATCAGGGTGACTGCATAGCAAATAAACGAGTGAGCCTGCGAAACAGCTGAGGTTTCCTTGAGTTCTCTCCAGCCGATAAGATTCCCTTCCCCCCTCGAGATTACTTTTGTCTCTTTTCCTGAAACTAGAGAAACAAAGAGGTGAAAACATTCCAGACTCCCGATCCCTCCAGTTTGGCAGGCTTTTTGGTCACAGCTGCCTCTTGTGGTGGTGAGGCTGGGGGTGATTCCACACCCAGCTGCTGGAGCCCGACCCCAGCGATGCCTCACCCAGGCGGCGGGAGCCACGGAACAGCCACCGAGGATCCAGGCCAGCCTCATCAGTGGATGTTGAACCCCCGGCTCCGAGGAAAACCTGGCAATGCAGTTTCCAAAAGAAAACTTCTCTGCTCAGGGGAGGCCCAGCTGGGGTGGATTTGAGCCAGAGATGGCTTTGTTAGGGCTGCATCCCAGAAGAGACAGGGTTCCGTGCAGCACCGACAGGGGCCTGAGGATCCAAGGCGTGCCAGGAGGTCCTGATCAAATGTCTACAAGAATCACAGAGACGGGGGTGCCTGGGTGGCTCGGTCGGTTAGGCGTCAGACTCTTGATTTCAGCTCAGGTCGTGATCTCACGGTTTGTGGGTTCGAGTCCCGCTTCGGGCTGCGCTCACAGCACACAGCCTGCTTCGGATCCTCAGTCTCCCTCTCTCCCTGCCCCTCCTCTGCTTGTGCTCTCTCTCTCTCTTAAAAATAAATAAACATTAAAAAAAAAAAAAAAGAATCACAAGAGGGCAGGGGCTGTGCCCGATGGGCAGCAGAGGGGATGCCAGAGTTTGGATCAGGTTCCCCTGAACATGTGGAACACATGGTCACCTGGGGAAGGAACTAGGTGATTAAGTGAGGATTAGGAGCGGGGAATGGAGGGGGGCGGTTACGAAGCCCCTTATGGAAGGCACTGGGCTTATGTGAGTGCCTGGCTGAATGTCTGGGCTGCAGGGGCCGAGAACTGGTCGGGGCAGACCCCGGTCCCAGAGCCGTGTTTCCCTTGCTGCCGGCGGCTCTCTCCCGTCTTGCACAGGCTCTCTGCCTTCACGGAGAGACACAGCTTAGCCCAGGGCAGCCCCGGGCTCCTCATAAACTGGCGGAATAGATCCAGGACAGAGAATAGAGAGGCTGACTCCTCGCTCAGGTGGGAGAGCTGTTTCCTCTTTTTCTTTCTTTCCCCCGGGGCCAACTTTACACTTGGAGCTTGGAGTGGGCGGTGTGGGCTCCAAGGACCATGGAAACAAGTCCCTCCCTAGAACACCCCTTCCACACTGCCTGAAATACCACGTATAATTTGAGTTAAACAGTGCTATTTAAACAGGAAAAGACTAGTCCCCAGAGAGATTTGAGAGGATCTTAATCATTCATATCCTACTATTCACTTTGCTCATTTTCCTTTTAGCATGAGATTGAGGTCCCTGGAGTTGAAGGGACGGCACACTTTGGGGAGAAGGGACTGAGTTCTGGAGTAAGGGTCATTTCTGGGAAAGGCAATCTAGGACTAAAGTTGTCCACGAGGTCTTTGGTGAGTGTGTGTGTTTGTGGGGGCGGGGGGGAGGGTGGTCAAGAAGCGGGTTTGAGGAAAGAAGGGATCTAGGAGGATCCAAAGAAATGGACAAAGAAAGGGCCGCCAGAGCTAGACTTTGCTGCAATTTTTCCTAAGGCTTATCTTGCCTTTATTTGTTCCTTCTGCTCCTAAATCCCCACCCTGAGGAGCTTTAATTTCCCTGAGTGTGAGATACTCTTGCCCAGAGCCTGAGAAGAGCCCTTTCTGCCTCCTGTCCCCCAGCCTGAGTCCAGGAGAGACCCTCACCGGCAGTCCCGAGCAGACATTGAAGGGACCACTTTCAATTCCTATTGATATCTGCCCCTCGCACCTAGCTTATGAATACAGAAGGTACATAATAATGTTTGCTCAAAGACTGTTTCCCCCAGTGAGTTGCGTGTGCATGCTCCACACTGCAGGTGGTCTGAGACTTGGTACATTCTGTTCCTTCTTCCTGCAGTGCTCTCCCTTTCCACACTATCAGCGGGTGCCCAACCCCCCCCCCCGCCCCGCCCATCGTCCCTCAATTCATAATGCCATGTCCTTAGCCTTTTCTGTCTTCATGTGATTTCTCTGTGTAAACACCTAGGAATACATGTATCAGTGTATTTTCATTGGTGATTCCTTTCTTAACCGTATCCACTTGACTTTGACCTTCTTGGCATCGTTTATATCTTATTTCCAGCACATAGCATAGTTCGTGGCACGTAGCAGGTCCTTAGGAACCTTCTGGTGAGTTGATTGGACCTTATATAAAATTACTTCCCAGGGACCTCATCAACATTCCCAGTAGTTTTCCAGCCTATGTATGGCCAGAGAAGTGCTTAGTGGCAGAGAGGAAAACAACACGTGGGGTGGAATATGAGTAGGTCGGTCTACTAATTTCCATTTGTCATGAAGAGCTAACTCCCCTACTCATTAAGTCAAGCTCCCTTAATTTTCCTTCTAAATACTTTCTGAACTTGGCACCCGAAGAGGCAGGTTATTCATTTGGCATATGAAGAGCTGACATGCACTTCTGGACCTGCTGAGTAGTGAAGAATTTTCAAAATATAAAAGCGTCTATACAATGATTGCAAATAGAACCCATAAAATAAGCCCCCATCTACTTGTCTGTGATGAAGCTGTGTAGGTGGGAAGCAGACGTGCTGGGTTTTTCTTTCTAGTGGCGCAGGGAAGATCGACGGAGGACCGAAGCATGGGGCGTTCTGACTTCACAGCTGATTGTCTACCTTTGGATAGATCCAGACCCTCATTGCCAAACCTGTCTGAAAGGGCTCCTTGGTTCCCAAGAGCTGAGGTCATTGGTGGGACAATTTCTGCAGAAGAGAGAGACGTGGGTGAAAGGTAGGGTCAGAAGGCGAGTCTTGGCTTACTCAGGCATATAAATGCAGAGTGTGAAGCATGAAGTCCTCTGCCATGGTCATTCTTTACCTTTGGTTTAGGGGGAAACTAGCAGGGTTTCTCTTCCATGGGACTTGAGGCCCTTCTTCCTTCCTGCCCTTCCTCCTCCTTCCTTCCCTCCGTCACCTTTTCCACCTCCTTCTCTCTCCTTCATTTTTCATTACGAACGTTTTCAAATCTACGTAAGTTAGTGAGAATGCCGTCGTAAAACCTCCACCTCTCAGTCACCCAGATTCAATAATTATCAACATTTTGTTCAGCTCCTTGTGTGACCTTCTGATTGCAGTCTCGATTTCTTAAATCCTTTCCAGTTCTAATAAGAGAAGAGCGTGTCTTCATCTCGTTGGCTTCTGCACTAATTGTCTCTCTGTTCTGAAAAGTATGTAAGGGGTACACGTGTACTGGCACGGCAGTGGCAGGGGTGAAAGGTGAGGTGCCTGTGTGCAAGAGGCACTTCCATCCCTCTGATTTTTATCAATGTCCCAAGGCCACCCAAAGAACGATACAATCTAAGGTAAAAGTATCGTGCTTGCTGTGCAGATGGGGCTGCAAGACAAGCTCCAGGCTGCTGCTTCCAGCAGGACAATTGCTACTAACCCGCTTATAGAAACTCTGGTATTGCCACCGACAGTGGTGATATTAATGTCCAGCTTCTGGAAGCCAGATATCACGGTCACCTCAGCTTCAAGAGCCGATGTCTTTATTTTGCATTCTCTTAAGATGTCTCTTTAATTGTTGGGTGCACAAAAAAGCCTAGCTAATCTTTTGTGGTTTTTTGTTTTTTGTTTTTTTACTTTTTTCTTCTGTTTCACCTTCTATCCCTTCCTCTCCCCTCCTTTCCTTTTCTCCTGGGCAAAGAAACTACTGTTAAACACTGACAACCTTTAAAAAGTAGGCTAAGCAATTAAAGTTCTTTAATGTATGGATAGCACTTAAAGATTGACTTTATATTTAGCCTTTGATCTCTCCAGCCATCTCCCTCGTTAAAATACCTCTGCGTAAAGCAACTTGGCATTTTTTATATCGTCTTGATAGCTCATAGTTTTGGTACATAATGTCAGTGTTCCTTAGAGAGCTGGGCTACAAGAAACATGGGTGGAAGTTATTTAAGCCATTGGAATAGTTTACCGTTTGTAACTTTTGCCAGTCCCTGGAAAAGCTTTGCATTAAAATATCACTGCGTGTGATCTTATGTCTGTTAAATGTTTTACAGTCGTCATCAACTCTTTCTCAGATTGAAAACTAAGTCATAGGAGAAAAAAACAGCTTAGCTAACATTGTAATTTAGTGACTATTAAATTTAAAATCAAGTTCACAGAAAAAGGCAGGCGACGATATATATGCGATATATACACATATATGTGTGTGTATACATATATATGTATATATATATAAACCAAACTCTAGGCCACAAAAGGAGCTGATACACAAGGTGGAGAAAGCCCCTCCATTAATTGAATTGAATGTTCCTAATTTCAAAATTACTGGCTTGAATTTAGGGCTTCACTTTTCATATGTTAAGGGGTAAGTTAAAGTGTGTTTACATTTCTATAACATGTGTTCTACTTTGTCTCAGCTGTGGACTTAACAGAACTTCGGAGAAGTGATGTAAGCTCTCTGGAACCTTGTTCTCATATGTTTAAAGAAAACAGACTGAAATATTTGTATCGTTCTTTTTGCTTGACATGCTGTACTTTAAAACCGGGACATTAGGCTGAGTCCGTTTTGTCAGGTGCTGATAACTCCTAACAGGGACGTGTGCATTAAAATCAAATAATTAAGTTGCCTGGAAGCTAAAAGTGTAAACATAGCTGTAAATAAGAAACATGCTTGTTTATCTCTTCTGCTGTGGCTGTTAGCTTAACCTTGAGGTATTAGTATGGATGCACCACACACAAGGATTTTGGATGGCACACGTAGTGGGAATCTGGCCTGCTGCGCCTCACAAAGCAAAAGTACCCGGTGTTCAGCTCTAAAAAAAAATCTTGGGAGATTTTTTTCCTTCCTTTCAAATTAATGTTACTTAGGGGAGGTATATGATGTGCCAATTAATATGTGCGTTTTTTCAACAGTTCTGCCTTTTTTTTCCTCTTAGAGCTTTGAGGCAAAATGTCAAGTCCTCTGCAGCCCGTCACTTTTCATAACTTCCCTATTTCTTCCAATGAGTGATATAAGCTCTGTTCTCGAGGCAGGTGCATACCAATATACCATGTGGCAGCCTCCTGTATCAGCCCTATCACCAGGCCCTCCAGGAAATGAGCACTGTGTTTTTCTCAGGAAAAAAAAAACCCACATCAGACAGAAACCCTTGCTCATTACCAAGCTGCTGATTGCCAACCATCAAGGAATTTCACCAAAGAATTAGTAGTGGGGACAGTTGGGGAATATTATCGAGCCTCATGTTAGGAACAGTCCATCACTCATTAATGTATTTTATGAATATTAACTGAGCCCTTACTTTGTGCCAAGAACTGTTTGAGGTGAAGGCCACATACAAATGAAAGAAGACAAAAATTACAAAAAATAAAACAAGCAAGAAAAGAATCAAGATGCTTTTGATGGAGCTATACAAACAGTAGGAATTTGGTGACATGGTGAGAGGCTGGCTGGCCATTTTAGAACGCTGACTGTGAGGGGCGCCTGGGTGGCTCAGTCAGTCAAGTGTCCGACTCTTGATTTCGGTGCAGGTTGAAAACACAGTTCTTGGGTTTCAGCTCTGTGTCAGGGCTCTGCACTGACAGTGGGGAGCCTGCTTGGGATTCTCTCTGTCTCCCTCTCTCTCTGCCCCTCCACCCCCAATGTAAGTAAATACACATTAAAAAAAAAAAAAGAAAGAAAAAGAAAGTTGGCTGGGAATGACCGAGCTGAGGAGCTTGTATTAAAATTGAGGACTGAATGTCAAGAAGGAACCAGACATGCAATGATCAGGAAGCAGAGAATTCAAGCACAGGTCATAGCAAGTGTGAAAGTCTGAAGGGAGGAAGGTGTCTGATGTGTCTGAGGAACAGAAGGGAGGTGGTGCGTTTGGAAGGAGGGAGTGTATGGCTTCATAAAGATTATGGATTATGGAGGGCTTCCCAAAGCAGGGTGAGAGGTTTGTATTTTGTTCTCACGATGGTCAAAAATAATCGCAAGGTATCATTGGAATCATTGTTTATGCTTAGGGTTAGTTATGTAGGAAATGGACCATTGAGAGGAAGAGAGGAAGCAGGCCAAGTGAGAGAAAATGTTACATCTGGAAGTAAGTTCAAAGAGGACTTGCTACTGAGTTAATGTGGCAGTTTAGGAGAAAGAGAGGATGAAGGATAACTTCCAGATCTGGGGTTTGGGTAGTTGATGAAACAAACAGTGATTTGTTGTGAGGTGGGAATTGTTGTGGGGTGTGTTGCTTCTTAGACAACCAACTAGAGATATGAAGGATGTATCTAGAATCTAGAGGAAGGTCCAAAGACGTCAGTCTGGGATCGTTGCCATAGAGATTTATTTCAAGATGGCTGCATAGAAAAAGAAGGTCCAAGATGAAACCCAAGGCATTCCAAAATGTGGAGATCTACCAGTGGAGGAGGAGGGACTGAGGTAGGGGGAAAGTAAGGGGTCTGTGATCTCACCAAAGACAAGAGAAGAAACAGGATCTTTTCAAGAAAGAGGCCACTGGAAACTCAGGACATCCTGATGCCACCGGAGTTCTTACTGCCATTTCCCCATTAGCTAAATCTTAAGCTTATATCTCAGATAGAAGGCAGGTTTCTATTCCTCTTTTGCTTGTGGACCAGGCCCTCCTTGACTAGTCTTCATTTTTCCATGCTAGAAGTGACAATTCATTTTCTCCAGGCTTAGGCAAGACTACTCTTGCCTTGTTTCTGGCCCTCAACCCAACCATCCCACAGCTAAAGCACCCAGCTAGTCTTTCTTTCATGGGGAGGACTTGACAGTTGAGAGGGAGAGTTCAAAGGAGGTCCCAAGTGGGGAGGAGAATGAAGACAGACAAGGGAAGAAGAGTGGGCATGTTCAGGGATCACATTCTGCTTTGGGGTAGCACCTTTTCACAGGTATCTATCTGAAGGCTGGAACCCACAAATACAATGCTCTTTCTGCTATGTCTCAAAGATAGGCACTGAAATAACTCTAAGAAGAATAAAGGAAAACTCACCATTTCTTTGGGAAAAATGAAAGTGTTCAAAGCAAACTGATTCTGCAATCCATAAGCAAGCATGAAAGGAATCAAAATAATGTCTGACAGCCAAAGAACTCGTATGCCTCACAAAAGCTAAAGGACCACGTTTTATAATCTATCTTCATTAGTTATTGTTTGCCACATAACATATTAGCCAAAAACCTCATGGCTTAATACAAGAGTGTATTATCTCACAGTTTCTGTATGTAAGAAATTCAGGAGGAGCTTAGCTAGGGAACTTTGGATCTTGGTCTATCAGGAGGGGGCAGACACAGAATCAGTCAGGACTGAGGTCATCTGAAGGCTTGATTGGGGCTGAAGAAGCCACTTCCAAGATGGCTGCCTCAATGGCTGTTGGCAGGAGGTCTACATTCCTAGCTGTGTGGCAAGGGGTCTCTACATAGGGTTACTTTAGGGTTCCCCAAAGTAGAAAATAGTCCAAGAGACAGAACAAAAAGAGGTCGCAATGCCTTTTGTGACTTAATCTTGGAAGTCTAACACCATCATTTCACCACATTCTGTTAATTGAAAACCACTAAAATCAGCCCATATTCACGGTGAGGGGAATTAGGTTCTACCTTTTGAAGGAAAATTTTGGGAATATCTTTTTAAACTACCACACTGGCTGTCTTTAGAAATCGAAGAAGGGTGAGTTGTGATATCAGAGTAAAAAGAATTGGTGAGAAAGGATGGTTGGTCCACATTAGTCTCGTGTGAAATGATTGACTACATTTTGTTACTCAGTTCATATTCCAGGCATTGGCCATCTCCATAATCAGTCAGTACTGGTTCTAAAGGAAAACACTGAAATCTCTATGCATGCCTGATATAAAATGGTTTTACACAAAGAAATAAGGTTCCTCTGTAGAATACCTATATTCAGTCACTTGGTCACATAACATGTGATGGTTGCCTTATTCAGCATTCTCTCTCAATAGCGATCAAAACATTACTTATTATTTTGGCCTTCAGGTGCAGGGAGTTGACTTAATCATACCTATCAGCTCATTGCCTTTGGTCATTTCCAACCTACATAAAGAAATTCACATTTTCCCCCTTTCTATCTCCACTCACCTATCTTTCTCCTCTGCTCTGTCAGAAGCACTCACTAACTTGCTTCATATATGTTCTTTAATATTACCAAATGATGTGTGATGCTATTTTCTATGTGTATGTATTTAACACACATAAATAAAACTGTGGTACTAAAACGAAAATAAAAGGAATTGAAATAGCCTAGGTATTTAGAATGACGTATCAGGATTCGAAACTCTAAGTCTATGTATTTTTAAGGGAATATTGAGAACAAGTGTCCATAAGAATTTCTGGAGAGAAATGAGACCAAAATGGCTAATTTTGCAGCACAGAAGGCCAATCTCCCTCCTCTACTCTGGCAGCAAAAGGAGAAGCAAACAGGCCAAGGGCCATTACTGAGATGAGAAAGAATATTTTGCTTTCTGCCAGACACTGGCCTATAAGGAACTTGCAGTGTCCAGCAATATGGAGAATTAGTGGCCTGACAAGCCTAAAATATGGTCAATAGTAATAAAAGTTAGCTAGAAGAAGCCCAGAATTTGAACTCTGTAGCAAATACGCAGTTCTAATCCTTCCCTTCCCCCTCTCTTTACGATTTAAGACTTGGCAAGAGAAAGGTCACTTGACAATATTTATTAGCTCATTAACTATAAGTGTCTTTGCTGCCATGGGAGATATTTTTTATAACAATTCTATTCTGTTCTACAAACTATGCTGCAGGTGTCTCTCCATTGTGTAAATGAAATGGTGAGTGCTAGCTCTCTTTTGGCATCCAAGATCCATTACTAAGTATTATTTTTTTTTCCAGCTAGTGAAAGGGAACATGGTCAGACTGAGTCAAGCCTGGCTGACTTACATGAGGCCAACTAGGCAAATATCAGTGTTGCCGGAACATGGGCAGTTATGACTATCTTGTTTCCCCTGTTCAGAACCCCCATTCCTGAGAAAAGGGGAAGGGAACAGAATTAACATGCACCAAGTGCCAGATACTATATCAGGACTTTTACGTACAGTGTTTAATTCTCCCAACAGCTGTATTAAATAGGGAAGAAATTAAATAAGGAAGAAATCTTTGCCACTAATAAAGCAGATGAGGAAACTGAGTGTCAGAAAAGTTAATTTGCTCAGTCACACAGCTGTTATGTGGGGAAGCTGGGATTCCAAACTAAGTCCATGCTTTTCAAACATGTAAACTTCTGTGTCTAAAAATATAATACAGTATCCTCAAACATTGCACAATTTCTTGTTTGCTTTCCAGAAGACTGAGCTTAAAGATTCAGTTGCAGCAATAGAATAAAATGTCATCGAACTTTTGATAGAACAAGATTTGTTTTCTTAGAATGAGGAACATTGATTCTTTAAGTAAACCAAAATGTATTTTTCTTTCTTTCTTTTTTATTTTTAGAGAGAGAGAACATGAGCAAGGGAGAGGGGCAGGGAGCTAGAGAGAGGATCTTAAGCAGACTCCATGCTCAGTGCAGAGCCCCATGTGGGACTGGATCTCATGACACTGGGATCATGACCTGAGCTGAAATCGAGAGCTGGATGCTCATCCAACTGAGCCACCCACGTGACCCCCAAATGTATTTTTCCAATTGATTGTTTTCAAACGTTAAGTCTTACCACAGCTTAGCTCTTATGTTTTGGGGGGAAAGAGGGATCTAGCCTACCAGCCTTAATTGGTAGGGATGTGATAACTCATTGACCAAGATGTACCAAAAATTCATTCATCCATTTTTTTTCCTGCATTCACACAGATTTTCCATTTTCCCCCTACTCTTGGTTTGAGTGACTCCTAATTATTCTCTAAAATGTATCTCACATGCCAACTTTTCTGAGAATATTACCTTTCTTCTCTTAGTACCATATACAATTTTCATTGTCTTGTACAGCTCACTCTGCACTTTTTAATTTATTTTTATGTATTTATTTATTTAATATAATTTATTGTTAAGTTGTCTAACATACAGTGTATACAGTGTGCTCTTGGTTTTGGGGGTAGATTCCCATGGTTCATCGCTTACATACAACACCGAGTGCTCATCGCAGCAAGTGCCCTCCTCAATGCCCCTCACCTGTTTTCCCCTGTCCTTCGCCCCTCCCCCATCAACCCTCAGTTTGTTCTCTGTATTTAAGAGTCTCTTAAGGTTTGTCTCCCTCCCTCTCTGTAACTAGTTTGTCTCCCTTCCCTTCCCCCATGGTCTTCTGTTACGTTTCTCAAGTTCCACATATGTCACTCCTCATTTTTTAATTGGTTGATTTGTCCAGCAGCTGGAGTATTAATTCTTCGAATGCAGGGATTCTGCCTCACTTATCTCTGCATTCTCAATACCTAATGGCTGCCATTTAGTGCGTTCTCAAGTTAGTTATTGAATGAATTAACGAGTGAGTGAATGAACGAATGGCTAAATTAGATAATTTTTCATTAGGTACCTATGCTCTCTAATAATATTTCATATGAAGTCTAATGTTGGGTGCCACTTCTTTGGTGATATTTTTATCCAAAACCCATGGAACAATGACAACAGAACACTGGGGGATGAACATATCAAAGACCAAATCAATTTGTCTCTCTTCTCTCTCTCCTCTCTCTGTCTCTGTCTCTGTCTCTGTCTCTCTCTCTCTCTGTCTCTCTCTCTCTCTCTCTCACACACACACACACACACACACACATACATACATATACCTTTTCTTAAACCAAGGGATCAGTAGAGCATCCCATTGCTTTGCTATGGGATGAAGGACTTTTGAGGTTCATTTATGTGGGTCTTATCTGGAGAGGACCTTGCCCCTACATGACATTTATCCATCAATTAGGGTCCTGGCAAACTTTTTTAAAAAAGGCTGTTTATTGGAAGAGAGATTTGCCAGCATCTGAGAATTGTCCCCTAGAGAGAGTTTATATTCTCGTGAGTTGAACAGAAAGTGTTTGGTAGGAGGGCATGATTAACCATGACAGGCCAGTTGGTTAAACATTTCATCATTTTTGGCTTCAAAGTTAATGCCTACTTAAAATTAATTCAGTCATTTCAGAAGGTGAGAGTACGATATATTTAAATAAAATCATCACAGAATGTTAAAACAGAAAGTCTTTCCAGGGTTTTGAAATAACTTAATTTTACGTGATAATTAATTGAATTCTCCCCTTACCCTATTCCATTTGATTAGAATTAGAATCACTTTCTTTTTTTGTAATGAAAGCATTAAGGATCATTTATCTAACTTTTCTCTACTAATAGGACCTCAGAAAATGATGTTTCTGCTTTCCTTTGCCCTGTCTTGATGATCAAAGAGGGTGTTAGGAGCCCAGCTGAACCGAAAGTAAAGTGGCCTGTGACTCGGAACCAGTCCTGAGGTTGGTGGGGATGGTAGCCAAGGGGAGAGGAAATGGGGTGCTAATGACATTAGGGGGAGTGGCTCTCCAGGGGAGAGCATTGATTTTACAGGTTTCGAGAGAATTTATGAGATAATTAATATCGGCAGTTGTGCACATTTTGTACAGGGAGTACTTCAGACAGCAACTAAATAGATGCCAACAGATGTGAGAGTAATAGTCCTTTGGATTTCAAATGCTGTCTACGTCTACATGAGGGGGAATCAAAAGAGTTCTCCTTGTTCAGGGGATGTTCGGTATGAACAACCGCAGTTTTATAAATTACCAGCCATTATTTTTTCCTTCAGAGCGCTCCATAGATTGCCTTTTCGAATTTTTCTTCCTTTCTGAAGCAACGTGCCTTGTAGCCAGAACGACCATATGTCCTACAATTTTGAGAGCGGTTCTGATTTAAAATAATCTCTCCTGTCGTATGCCCCCCACACATTAGATCGTGTGACCAATTTGGGGTTCAGAAAGCATGGTCACCATAGATTCAGCCATTCCAGATGAACGACTGCATTCCAGCAATCTCAGACGATTTGATCATCTATGCTTGCTGTAGCACCCCCTCCGGCTTGGACCCCATGCACTATTGTTCCTGAGCAGAAGAAATGAGGAGAAAGAGAAGGGCATTACCCTCTCACAACACTATAGGAATACTATTCTGCGCAATTTTTAAAGTGCAGACAAAAGTAGTTTGTTGTGGTGGTGGTGGTTGTTATTGTTGTTGTTAACTTACACAATGCATATTGTAGAAAAGTTAAAAGCAATAACGTAGCTGAGCAAAGAAAGGCATCCAGTCCTGTCAATTATCCTAACCACAGTTACTTTTTAGTATTTTGATATGCATATATAAAAACATGTTTTTTATATTTGGTTTTTCTTAACCAAAAATGTGGTCCCAATATCATATACAGTTTTCTCACCATAATTCTCAATTAGCAATGTGTCACATCTTTCTGTATCATTAAACACATATTTACATCATCCTTTTAATCACTGCCTAGTACTCTGTACACATATGCAATAAATTAATTAAAAGTCCTTTGAATGTTATTTTGATGTTTTACTCTAATATACAATACTGAGAAAGGCACGCTTTTCTTCACGTAAAATATTTGGGTGGTGATAGGGGACTTTGTCCTCTAGAAGTCTGCAGATCTTCCTGAAAGCTGCCAGGAACGATAGCTTGTTGTAATGCATGCAAGTCTGGTCCTTATATGCCCAAACACATCAGTGACACGCTAATGAATCCTACTTTAATCTTTGCTATCATTTTCCATTGGCTTCTCTTGTGTTTCTCAAAGACTCTCTGGTGTCCAGACCAACTTTCTTGATCATCTCGTTGCCATTATTTTTTTGGCTGGATGTGGCAAGCATTGCTCTGAGGTCAGTCTCTGGTTGAGTCTGTCTGGATCACATTTTCGGGTGGTGCATCACACATCATGTCTGCTCCCTGGCTCCGACCAACAAGACTTTAAAGAGATTTTTTAAAAGGCTCAGAAAGTTTCTTGGATATCAAACAGCTCTTATAAAAATAACATTTTTATGACTTAAAATGTAAATGAATCAGAAACATATGGATTAAATTTCCTTTGAAATACCCATGGGTTTAAAAACTGGAGGGAAGAGTGCTTGCAAAATGAGTTAAATTGAGTTTTGCCAAAAATAAAATGCTTGAAAAATTGTTGGGGATGTTTTGCTGATCCCTAGGTGTTCATGGGTTCTCCATTCTCTATCTGAAAAGTACTTAGATTTCAAAATTTGGGTCACTCAATAAAAGGCACTTAGGACTCATCCAATGGGCATTTGGATCTCTAGTCAAAGAAGTGATATCATAAAGTCAGTTTTTGATCGGATGTACTTGTAAGGTGCCTTACTTCTTCAGTATCTCACAGTTTCCTCCACTGGCTGTGAGCATGCGTGAAAGGTGCATCCAAGAGAACTAAGACTACATTGGTAAGGATTGATAGTATTTATCAAACAAATCCAAATTAACACCCTTCTCTTAAGTTCCCTTTTTCTGTCCATTTCTCCAGCTCTTCCCATACTCTTCTATCTTGGGGTCAGTATCCATAGAAGCAGAGCTTAAGACAGGGATTCTGGAGTAAGTGACTTCTTGAGGAAGTGCTCTCGGGAGAAACGTGTAACGAAGTGAGGGAAACAGATGAGGCAAGGACAGAAGCGAAGCAAAGGTGTGGTTTCAGCTGAAAACCAGCTTCAGCCTGATCTTAGAGGGAATGGCTTAAGGGGAATGAATAGCTTCTTAAGTTGTCTCCCCTTGCGGGCACATCCCACATCAGTCCTCGGAGAGGGGGGACATAACCCCCCCCCCTCCCCCCCCCGGCAGCTGGGGGAAGGGCAGCTCCAGTCGGCTGAGGACAATTCTTGAGGGCACATGTCCAGGCAAGAGCGTAACTGTGAGTCCTAATCCACAATATCTACAGCAGTTGGGGGATAGATGCAGTGGGTCCATGAAGGGGATCTGGGCAGGGTATCAACAGTGCTACGTACGTACAGTGCACACATCCCTCTTTCTCAGAACCTTGAAGACATCTTTAATTCTTCCCTTTTCTGCTTTCCCCCTATTCAATCAAATTGTTTCCATTTTATTTTCTTGTGGTTTTTCTTGTATTTATCTTCTTTGCCTATTTCTCACTGGAGTCAATTTAGTACAGGCTTTGTTGCCTAATATCTGGATTACCTATCCATTTCCCAGCTAAATTCCCACTTTAGAATATCCCCTAACCTAGATGATCCCACACATTGCTGGATTACTATTCTCCTCCAAACACCATTTTCAAATGCTTAAGAATCAGTTGTATTTCTTAAATATCTATGAGAACATTTCTCAAAATTTTCAGAAGGAAAATACATGAAAATTGTGGTGTTCTCTTTGGAGCTCCATTAAATGCTAACATAGTAACCTTAAAATAATGACTTTTTTTCTTGCTGTATCTGATATTATACTGAAGTAGATTATAATATGGAAAAATAAAGCTTGAGAAAAATAATTTGAAAAATATTGAGAGAATCTATCAATCAATCAAGCTAAAATTTTACTTAAATAAAATGATACATAAAGCCCTTGGACCAGTGCCTGGTAAGAGTAAGTGCACAATAGATACAGGCTAATATCTATTAGTCTCATTACTGGTCTCTCTGGTCACACTTTTGTCATCCTCCAATAGATACTTTAAACAGGAGCAACAGTGGTTATGTTTAAGCTTCCTTGCTTATATCTCTTCCCCATGTGTTTACAGTGAAACCCAATGTTTACCTTGGCCTGTAAACTCAGTTCCAGCCACTTCCTAACACATGCCTCCAGCACATGGGCCTTCCTTCTGTTCCTTAAATGTTAACCTCTTTCCTGTCTCAGGGTCTTTGCAGCTGCTGTTTCCTCTACCTGGAAAGGTCTCCTCCCACCCCACCTACCCCTTGCATGATTGGATCCATTGTTAGGTCTCAGTTTATATATTTGCTTTTTGGAAAGTCTCTTCCTGACTAGCTCATTCATTCATTCATTCATTCACTCATCCATTCCATAAGTACTTACTGAGCACCTACTCTGTATCAGGCACTATTCTAGTCCTAGAAGAGAAAGAAAAACAACGATCACAGTAAAAAGGTTAACAGTTCCTGTCCTCACAGAACTTACATATGAGAAGAGAGAAAAACAAAATAAGGAAGCAAATGTATGTGTGAGTGTGTGTGTATGAGAAAACAAAGGGGAGAAGATGAATAGAATGATTGCTACTTTTGGTAGAGTGGTCAGAAAAGGCTTCCTTAAAAATTTTAGGGATCTTTATTTAAACAAAGACCTGAAATAGTTCCCCCCATGCCACTGTATATTCTGCATTTCAGTCTCTCGTGTTTTATCCACATAAAGGCTACTTATTAAAATTTGATAATTATTTTTTCCTTCTTTTTGTCTGTTTTCCCCACTAGATTATAAATTTAGTGAGGACACAAACATTCACTATTATATTTCCAACATGTTACATAGTACCTGATGCATAAAAAGCATTTAGCATATATTTATCCAATGAATATGTGAAGTTGTTTATTATTACTGAACCAAAAGTTAGGAATCAAGAGTTATTCTCAAATGCAATCTATTATACTGGAGTGAAATAAAATGCCATATGTGAAAGCACATTGTATGATGACAAAAGCTTACAATTCACAGTGAATTATAATGAATAATAATTCTGTCTCATACTTTTAGGATAGAGATGAGGCATAAATAAAAGAGGAATGCCTTGGTTACCATCTTAGCAGTGATATGTGTGTGCATTCCATCGTATTGCAACAGAGAACATAAGCAGAGACATATTCCACCTCTGAACCTCTGATCTGTGTACCTTCCCCACCCCCACCCCATGCAAATATAAAAGAAAGAAAAAGAACACTCACCAAAACTTCCAGGTCTATCTCACTTTTCCCAATAATGCCTAAGTTGTGAGAAGATAAAGATGAAGTATGGACAATGACTCATTAAGATCATTTTGGGTGAGTGCCTGGGAATGAAACCAATCAAATTGCTTGTTCATTTTTGAATAGTCAACAGACTGAATTATAAAATTTTCCACTTGTGTGGAGAATTACTCCTAGATCTGGCAAGAAGCATCCTTTCCCTGGGCTCTGGGCTTCTGAAAACTCCCTTGTGCTCTCTAGCTGAGCTCCTCCTGATGGGGCATTCTTGGGGCCAAAAAAAGACTTGTTCATGTAGAGACCATACCTTTCCCTTCTAGATTATGCTTTGGTTACTGGAACCTCAGAATTCTTTGTCCAGACACTTTCTGGACCTGTGTAGGCTCTTTACCATGTCCTACTTCCAAAGAGCAGTTTGCAAAGCTTATGTGCCTACCTCTAAACCCAAAGAACCGTAACTGAAGACTGGCCACTGGTGGGGAGATCAGTCACGCCTTGTGGGCCAGGATTGCTTGGCTTGACTTTGAAGGCCTCAAAGCTCACAGTATTTAAGTGTCTCCATCTATTCTCTTGCCCTGTAAGTGTTAGGGTCAGGCTGTTTACTTCCCAACCTCAGACCAAAGTCTAATTCCTACTCTTTTTTCAAGTCTTTCATAGACTAAGAGGAGAAACTTTGTGCAATCTGGTCATAACTTGATCTAAAAGTGCTACGTACAGTATCTTTGTGTCCCCCTCAAATTCACATGTTGAATTACTATTTCCCAATGTGATGGAATAAGGGACTTTTGGGAAGTAATTAGATCACAAGGGTGGAGCTCACGTGAACAAATTACTGCCCTTATAAGAAGAGACGAGAGATGATTTCTCTCTCCTCTATGTAAGGATATAGCACGAAGGTGGTCATCTGTAGATCAGGAAGAAGGCTGTCACCAGACACCAAATTGGCTAGCACCTTGATCTTACACTTCCCAGCCTCCAGAACTGTGAGAAATAAATGTTTGTTCTTTAAAGCCATCTAGCCTATGGTGTTCTGTTACAGCAGCATAAACTAAGACAAATGGAGAGATGTATCTTAGGAGAAAAACAAAACCATAAAGTACATTCAAAATTTGGAAACCTAAAACGTATGTATCATTGTGCATACTGGCCTGTGGCTAAGCGTACCGACCGTAACAAGGCTTCTGAGGGTGTCACACCCAGTTCTGGGAGAAGTGTGTGGGTTGTGCCTAATGGAGGTATCATTTCTTATAAACACCTGCACCTCTGAGATCTGGATTATAGGCCCTTTTCCTAGACTCCATCGTTCTCCCTCTGGGGGAGAGACTTGGAATTAAAAAATATCCAGCTAACATCCTAATGTTATTCTAAGGAAGGCCAAGAAGACAAATTAGGATATTCTAGGCCAAGAAGTCAAGGGAAGTACAGTATCTTGTAAATTATTCTAATGGATGTATTCAGAGAGAATTGTTATGAATTCATTTAGATTACTGAGGAAAAATGATCTAGCAAATTGAATTCCAGGTGGGGTAGGAAGGTTCACAGTTTGGTCAGTGCTCTGCTAGACACTTGAGGCATGTGTAATGTTGTTTTATTTCATGTTTCTTTGATAACTAGGGATGGTAAACATTGTATAATATTATTTACTGATCATGCATATTTCCCCTTTTGTAAACTGTCCATTTTTTTTGGTGCCTCTCTCTATTGCTAGTTTAGAGTATTTATTTATTTGAATAAGGCTTTTGTAATTAAAAAAAAAGTTTCTTTATTTTTGAGAGAGAGAGTGTAAGCAGGGGAGGGGCAGAGAGAGGGGGACAGAGGATCCGAGGCAGGCTCCGCAGTGACAGCAGCAAGCCTGATGCGAGGCTCAAACCCATGAACAATGAGATCGTGACCTGAGGTGAGGTTGGATGCTTAACTGACTAAGCCACCCAGGTGCCCCTATAATTTTTATTTATTTATTTATTTATTTATTTACTTACTTACTTACTTACTTACTTATTTATTTAAGTAAGCTCTATACACAACCACGGGTCTTGAGCTCATGACAGATCAAAAGTCACATGTGAGCTAGATGGGCACCCCTGTTTATCTTTTAATTTTCTATTTTTTTAATGTAAGAGGTTTTATATTTTATAAATTTAGAATTTAAATTTTAGCTGATTGTGATTTCTCTTGTACAAAGTCTGCTCATTAATTAGGACAAAAATAATCCTTAGCAAAATTTGGTCTTCTAGCCAGTAGTGTGCTGTGTAACTACATTTTTATCTTTTTTTTTTCTAAAAAAATAAACTTTTTAATCTTGCAGTAATTATAAATACACATTCAGTTGTAAGAAATAATGTAGAGAAATACTATGCACCATCTACCCAGTTTTTACCAATGGTAACATCTTGCAAAACAATATGACAAACAGGATGTTGACATTGACACAGTCAAAATGCAGAACATTATCATCACCAGAGACCTCCCTCAGGTTGCCCTTTTACATCCGTAGCTCCTTTGTCCCATTCATACCCTTCCCACCCCTGACAATCACTAATCTGTTGTTCGTTTCTACAATTTCATCATTTTAAGAATGTTTTATTAGGGGCACCTGTTGAACCTCCGACTCTTGATTTTGGTCCTGACCTCACAGTCATGAGATCAAGCCCTGCAGGGGACTCCTCCCTGGGTTGGGTGTGTAGCCTGCTTGAGATTCTCTCTCTCCTCCTCTCTCCCTTTGCTCCTTCTCTGCTAGCTTACGCGCGCGTGTGTGTGATCTCTCTCTCTCTCTCTCTCAAAAAAAGAATGTTTTATTAATGGAATTATATAGTAGGTAACCTTTGGGGATGAGCTTTTTTCATGCAGCATACATGCTGAAGATTTATTCAAGGTCTGTGTATTAATAGCTTGTTCTTTAAAAAAAACACTTTCTAGGGGCGCCTGGGTGGCTCAGTGGGTTAAGCGTCCGACTTCGGCTCAGGTCAGGATCTTGCGGTTCGTGAGTTCAAGCCCCTCATTGGGCTCTGTGCTGGCAGCTCAGAGCCTGGAGCCTGCTTTGGATTCTGTGTCTCCTTCTCTTTCTGCCCCTCCCCTGCTCATGCTCTGTCTCTCTCTGTCTTTCAACAATAAAGGTTTAAAAAAAATTTTCTAAGTATACAATCATGCAGTGTATTTCTCTGCCTATATGTCTTTTATTTCCTTTTCTTGCCTTGTTGCCCTGGGTACAATTTCCAGCACTGTACTGAATCAGAATGCGGAGTGCTGTCATCTGCCTTTTCTCAAGCTCAAAAGGAAACCATTCAGTCCTTCTACCAGTAAGGATAATTTTAGCTAAAGTTTTTTGTAGGTGCTCTTTATCAAGTTGAGGAAGTTTGCCTTTATTCCTATTTTTATGAGAATTTTCATCAGGAATGAGTATTGAATCATGTCAAATGCCTTTTCTGCGTTAAGGTGATCATGTGATATTTCTTCTTTAGCTATTAATATTACAGATTACCTGGATTCATTTTTTTTATATTGAATCAGTCTTACATCCCTGGAATAAATCTCACATGGATGTGGTATATAATTCTTATTTGTTGCTGAATTGTAGATGCTAGTATTTTATTAAAGATTTTTGTGTGTCTATATTCATAAGTGATATTGGGCCGTAGCTTTGTTTCTCTATACACTGTTTTTTGCCCCAAATATTTTTGTATTTTTATTTACATTTTGTAAATTTTTTTAATGTTGTTTTTAATTTTATTTTTGAGAGAGAGACAGAGTGCAAGTGGGGGAGGGGCAGAGAGTGAGGGAGACACAGAATGTGAAGCAGGATCCAGGCTCTGAGCTGTCAGCACGAACCGTGAGATCATGACCTGAGCCGAAGTCAGATGCTTAACTGACTGAGCCACCCAGATGCCCCTGTAATTTTTATTTATCTTTTAACTTGATTTTCTAATATATAGAGATTTATATTTTATCAATTTATAAATTTTGGCATCATGTAAATACCAGCTTCACAAAATGAATTGGAAGTGTTCTTTTCTATTTTTTCAGAGTTTGTATAGAATTGCTTGTTAAATCTTTATATATTTTGTAGAATTCTCAAAGAAACCATTTGAGCTTGGAGATTTCCTTTTTAGGAATTTTTAAACAGTGAATTCAGTTTTTAAAATACATACTTACAAGGCTGTTCAAATGATATATTTTGGATCAGGAGAGTTGTAGTAATTTTTGTTTTGTTTGTTTTTTTGTCCAAGTTGTCAAATTCCCTTATTATCCCCTTGATGTCTGCAGTATTAATAGTGACAACCCTTATTTCAATTTTGGTGTTGGTAAGTCTTTGTTTTTTCTTTGACAGCCTTTTTCAAGGTTTGTCAATTTATTGATCTTTTCAAAGAACCAGATCTTTGTTTCATTCAGTGTTTTATTTCTGGTTTCAATTTCACTGAGATCTGCTCTTACCATCTTTCTTTGGTTTTAATTTCCCTTCTTTTTGGTTCTTGAGGTGGGAGTTTAGATTATTGATATGAGACATCTCCTCTTTTCTAATGTATGCATTTGGGCTATAAATTTCCCTGTTGGTTCTGATTTAGATGTGTCTTACAAATTTTGATGTGTTTTCATTTTCATTCAGTTCCATGCACTCTTTATATTTATTTTGAGACTTCCTCTTTGGCCCATGGATTGCATAAACATCTGCTGTTCACTTTTCAAGCATTTGGAGATGTTCCCATTATTTTGTTACTGATTTCTAGTCTGGTTCTTTGGTAGTTGGAGAACACGTTCGGAGTATTGCAATTCTCCTAAGTGTGTTGAGGTTTGTTTTTTATGGTCCAAGGCCTATTTTGCTATATGTTCTATGAGTACTTGAAAAGGATGTATATTCTACTGTTGTTGGGTACAATGTTCAATAAATATTAATTAGATCCTGTTGTCCCATGTTATTGTTGAGTTCCTCCATATTTTTACTGGTTTTTCTGTCTTCTATCGATTGTTGAGTGATGATAATGAATTCTCCAACTATAATGAGTGGATTTGTCTATTTCTCTTTTCAGGTCTATCAGTTTTGCGTCACGTATTTTCCAACTCTGTTGTCTGCATACTCACTTATGATTGCTACATCTTCTGGGTAAATTGACAATATTCTCATCATATAATGTTTATCCCTGATCTCTGTCTCTGGTAATTGCCTTTGTTCTGAGGTTTACTTTAATATTAGCATAGCCTTTCATGCTTTTTTAAAATTGTTCTCATCGTTTATTTTTTCCTTCTTTTTACTTTGAACCTGACTATATCATTGTTTTTGAAACGAATTCTTTGTAAACAGCATATAGTGTGTCATGTTTTTAATTCACTCTGCCTGTCTTTGTCTTTCACCGCTTGCTTTAATTATCACATTATATGTATATAATTAATCATAGTCTACTGGTGTGTCATTTTACCTACTGCCTCATTTTCCTTTACCCTGTCTCATTTTTAATATACTTGTCTTCAATCTTCCCTCTAGATACACTTAGAATCACAACAGTGTTATCATTTTTGCTTTAAACATCAGTTATAATTTAGAAAACTCAAGAGAAATTAAACTTATTGTATTTACTCAGAGTTTTCTAACCATGTTCTTTCTTCTTTACTGAAATTCCAAGATCCCTCCTATTGTCATTTCCTTTGTGTTCAGAGAACTTCATTTAACCCTTCTTTCAGGGTAGGTACACTGGTGGCAAATTCTTAATTTTATTTCACCTTTGAATGTCCTTTATTCCTGAAGGATATTTTCCCTGGGTGTAGGATTCTGTATTGACAGTTGATTTCTTTCAGCACTTAAAACATATCATGCTGCTTCCTTGTGATCCCAATGGTTTCTGATGAGAAATCTGCTACCATTCAAGTTGTTTTTCCACTATGGATAGTGTACATTTTTCTTTAGTGTTCAGGAGTTTAATTATGCGGCATCTATATGAGAATTTCTTTGGTTTATCCTTCTTTGGATTCATCAAGTTTCTTGAATATGTGGTTTTAGGTCTCTTGCAAAACGTGAGGAGTTTCAGTCATGATTTCTTTGAATACCTTTTCAACTCCCCCCTATGCACACCCTTTCTCTTTGCTTTCCAGCAATCCAATGCCACAAATATTAGATCTTTTATCATAATTCCACAACTATGAGGTTCTTTTCAGTTTGTCCAGTCTATTTTCACTCTGTTGTTCAGGTTGGATAATTTCTATTGCTCTATCTTCCTATCCATTAGTTCTTTCCTCTATGGCTTCTGTTCTGCTGGTGAGCCCCTATACTGAAATCTGCGTTTCAGTTATTATAGCTTTCAGTTCTAAATTTTCTATTTGGTTCTTCTTTATACCTCTTGTTTCTTTTCCAAGACTTTGTATTTTTTCATTTGTTTCAGGCATCATCATAATTGCCATTATGGCATTTTTAATCATGGCTTCTTTCAAATCTTTGTCAGATCCTAACATGTTTGCCATCTTAGTGTTGGTGTCTGATGATTGCCTTTTTTCATTTGTTTTGAGATCTTTCTCATTCATGGTATGACTAGTAATTTTTTATTTAACCCTGGACTTTTTGGATCATGAGGCTGGTTTTATGTAAGCCTCTATTTTAGCTGGCTTTGTGTAATATCTCTTTGAAAGTGGAAAGTGAGGCACCAACTTACTACTCTAAAGTGGAAATAGAAGTCCAGGCTCCCTACTCAGCCTTGTTTGCATGTAAGGTAGGGGGATCCTTGTTATTGGTGGGCAGGCTTCAAGTCCAGCTCTTCCCATTGTCCCACTGGCAGCATGGTGGCAGTGGCTTTGTAACTAAGGGGAGATGGTGAATGTCTTGACTCTTCACTAAGCTTCTTCTAACACCACTCACCAAGGAAGGGAAGGAATGCCTCATTAATGCTGGGTAGGTGTTGAAGTCCAGACTTCCCAGGTGATCTCCCCTAACACGGAAAGGAAGGCTTCTTTACTTCTCTAAGGGAATGAAAGCAACAAAAGTCATACTTTCTTCTGTGACACTACTGTAAAGGTGTTGGGACACCTTGTTGAAACCTCTTGGAGAGGAAGTCTTGACTTTCTACTTACTCTTTACTGACATGAGTGGGGGCCACTTTTTTTTTTTTATTGTTTTTGTGTTTGGATGGAATAGATTATCTAAAAAGTTTCTCTTTCTAGGCTGCCCCTATCCTGTTCCTTTGGCTGCAGATAGCAGACTTTTTGCAGATGGATTTTTTTGTCTGTACAGTTTGCATTCCCAGGTTGCCAGCTTCCTTAGCACCAAAAGTGGGATATAAGAGATAACAAATAAATAAAAACCAACAACAACAAAAGAAACCTCCCACTAATGTAACTCATCTCATTTCTCAGGCCCTGATATTCCCGAGCCTATCTGCCTTATTTCTATCTTTCAGAGTCTTCGTATGCTTGTTTTGTATATAGTGCCCAGGAATTTTAGTTGTAATTAGAAGGAAGAACAGGGAAAAGTACATCTACCTCACATTCCTTGAAGTGGAAGTCTTTAAATCTTTTATTTCTTTTAGCCATAGGTATTTTATTTTCATTTTATAGGTACCGCATGGTTCTTGTTACGTTCATTCTTAAGTTTATAAATAGTTATGTATATAGTTACTATTTCTAAGTTGAGTCTCTGTAGGATCTAGAACATCTGAATCTTCCAACAGTTCTCAATTTCTCTGAAACTTCAGGGAGAGTCCCAAGAAGCACATATATGTATGAAAAACATTCCAGATAGAATCACATTTTATTATTAACTGGGGCGTGGTTCCACAGAGCTATACAACTTGGTGTTCTGGTGAACTGGGCTTGAATGTATGTGAATCTTTAAAGTAGTGGCTGCCTAATTATAGCTTCATTAAGCGTGAGGTAAGAGCACAGACCTTGGAATCAAACAACCTGGCTTCTTCACAAAGTTACTGAATGTTTAAGTACCTCTGTTTATTCACCTATGAAATGGAGATATATGAGTACTATCTGAAGTGAAATCTGCTGCCGTTCAAGTTATTTTTCCCAATAAGTAAGATGTCAGTTTTCTTTGGTGGCTTTTCAGATTATTTTCTCTGCTTTTAGTTTTCAGAAGTTTAATTATCATGTGTCCCGGTATGGATTTCATTGGTTTATCCTGTTTGGAGTTCTTCCAGCTTCTTGACCTTATGGATTTAAGTCTATACTAGGATAAAGTGCATTAATATGCATGTCGCATTTGTAGCAGTGTCTGCTCATAAAAGCCATGTAAATGTTAGTCATTTACATTATTACTGTCTCCTTTCCTTAAAGAAAGAACTAAGAAAATGTAATTATGGACTTTAGTTAATAATAATAATGTATCAGTATGAGTTCATTACCTGTAACTAATATAACATACTGAAGTAAAATGTCAATAATAGAGAAAACTGGCTGTGTCATATATGGAAACTCTGTATTACCTTTGCATTTTTTCTGTAACCTAAAATTGTTCCAAAACAATAAGTTTACTTTAAAAAATGCCTGTGGGAAATGAGTGAATGGAAGGAATGACACAGAATAGGAAACAAGGATAGAGGTTTAAAAAAAATTGTTTAACAAAAGGAACTTTGTGGAAAAGAATATATTTAGTTAGTCTGAAAATATAAACTATAATAATATATTCTTTTCCATTGAAAAAATAGATGCAAAAAGAAAGCAAAAAATCTAGACACTCTGTAACTTAGCCAGCATGTGGCCAATAGCATTGATTTCACTTAACAGCTTATAATCACAATAATTAGTCCAGGGCCAGTGAGCCAAGTTATTGGAACTATTTTTCTAATAGAAATTGTCTTAATTCAGACCAGGGAAGTATTTGTAGGGGAGGTGTGTGGTTAGCATAGTAAATAGATGCACTGAAATTATTAATTGGTTTATACAGTTATGGCCAAAAAAAAAAAAAAAAAAAAAAAAGCACATAAATAACTGGCTCATGAGAGAAACAAACAAAGAGAATATGAGCAATTTTTTTGCAGTTGTATTCATTTGATTACTGGAAGGTGTATTTCAAATTCATTTTGCTATAGAATCATCATAAAGCAACCCATTTGTTATTGAATCGTTAATTGCTTTTCATAATGCAGTTAAGTGATAATCAACTTTTTACATTTGTAAATATTTCCCAGTAATCTGATGATGATGTGCTATTTTGCATTTTTTAAGGGATTTTTACATGTTTACTCATTTATTTTTGACAATTGAAATAAAAGCTTATTTTTCCTCCCTTATAATTACATGTATCTGTTACCAAAATTACAAAACAAAGAAAAAGAAAATAGCTACCCATAATCTTATTATGTTAACTTTTTTAATGTATTTCCTGTTAATCTTACTTACTTCAAAATTTTTTTAATTATTTATTTTGAGAGACAGAAAGCGAGAGAGAGCGAGAGAGAGAACACATGCAGGCGTGCAAGTTGGGGAAGGGCAGAGAGAGAGGGAGAGGGAGAGAATCCCAAGGAACTGTCAATGCAGAGTTCCATGATGCAGGGCTTGAACTCAGGAACCATGAGATCATGACCTAAGCCAAAATCAACTTAACCTGAGCTTAACCGACTGAGCCACCCAGGAACTCCTATTTTTTATTTTTGAACTATAATTGTGACTATAGGTATATTTAATTTGGGTTCTACTTGACCGTTTACCATAAGCTCTTTCTTATGCTATTTAAAATTTCAATCACTATTTTAAGTAATGTGAATTATTAAATAAGTTGTTATATTACGATTTACTAATTTATTAACCTATTGGATATTTAGGGTTTCTCCAGTGATATTTTATTCGCCCAGATTTGTGCCAATTCTGGAAGAACAGTCCTAACTCACTGATACTTTGTGTCTCTTTAAGTGATATGACTGTAGCATTCTTATATTTGAAACCCAGGAAAGAAAAAGTTCAAACAGTCAAATATGCAGGTCTAAGACATAAAGGTACCTTAAAATTTTTTTTGTATTTGAGTATAGTTGACACACAATGTTACGTTAGTTTCAGGTGTACAACATAGTGATTCAACTTCTCTACAATTATGCTGTGCTCCCCATTAGCTACCATCTGTCACCATACCACACTTTATGATGTCATTGACTATATTCTCTATACTGTGCCTTTTGTTCCTGTGATTTATTCATTCCATGAGTGGAATCCTGTATCTACCTCTCCCCTTCACCCATTTTGCTCATCTTCGCATTCCCTCCCCGCCAGAACCACCAATTTGCTCTCTATATTTATAGGTCTTGATTCTGTAAAGGTACTTTTTTAACTGCCACACTCATTCTGAATCTCGTCCATCTCTTTTAAGATGAAGCACATGTCTGGTTCATTGTATAACAAAGTAGCAGACACACTGCATCCTGGTATCGAAGACCATTGCCTATAATTAATTAGGGAAAAATCTATTATCTTCCAATGAAACAAGAATCGTTAGTAATATGATATTTCTGCCAGAAGTTACTACAACTTTGGAAAGACCGTCCATTGGTTTCCTGGGAAACCAGCTGGCTATCTTGACTTGGGATTTGTTACCATGCCTGCTCTTGCCCTACCAGACAGCGTCGTGGACTCAGTTTCAGAAGTTCAATATGAGCATGGCCTAGAGGTTTTTCAGACAACTGCCCTCCAGTGAGAATGATAACCTGTGAGAGAATGATACTGAAGTTAGAAGCCTAGTTTTATAAGCAATGGTCTTAGATACCAGGATGCAGTGTGTTTGCTACTGTATAATTGTAATGCCTTTTGACTTAATTCTGAACTTTGTTTTTAATTTTTTTTTAATGTCTATTTATTTTTGAGAAAGACAGAGACAGAATGCGAGTAGGTTAGGGGCAGAGAGAGAGGGAGACACAGAATCCAAAACAGGCTCCAGGCTCCGAGCTGTCAGCACAGAGCCCGACGCGGGGCTCGAACTCATGAGCTGTGAGATCATGACCTGAGCAGAAGTCGGACGCTCAACCGACTGAGCCACCCAGGCACCCCTGAACTTTGTTTTTAACTAAAAACAATTCTGCAGTTCATAAATGGATACCTAAGGATTATATTTATTCATTCACAGGGTATTTATTGAGAACATACTAAGTGCCAGGTGCTATTCTAAGTGCTATGAGCAAGGCAGAGAAAAATCACTTCAGTCATGAAGGGTCCCTTTTTCAAAGCCCAGAATTGATGAACTACTACCTTCTGAGATAAAGTTGGTAGTGTTAGGAAGAAAACTATCAGAGAAGTAACTTGACACTGGAAACTCCTTACATTTTCCCTCTGGGTTCATCTCTCCTTACCTACAGTGAGCAGACACTGAGATACCACAGGGGGGTATCAATATCTTCTAAAATGAGAGAGGGAACATATGGGACAGAGTCCACTGAGGCAGGGACCAGTGAGAAAGTTCCAAATTTTGTTTATGTTGGGAGCTGGGGAGGTTATGGGCCACAGAGAGAAAGGAAATTATTATTATTTTTTAAACAAAAGAGTTAAGACTGAGTTAGTTACACTACTAGAGTTTTATTTTAGAACAAGAGCCAAGTAATGCCAGAATAAAAGCAGAAATCAAGACCCTGGGGTTTATGGCTGGTTGAAAACTGTAAGGTTGTTCAGGCTTCTTGAATTTTGTTTTTATTTTTATTTCTCTTGGGCGGGGGGGGTGGGGGGGGCTCTAGTAACCAACATTTCAGAAACTACAAAAAGAGCCACTGGGATTGAGGAAGGTTTATGGAAAGCTAAGGATCCAACACCGTCCAATTAGATCTCTTAATCCAATGAGAGCAGTTCTTTACTTAGAGGGTCAGTCCTATGCTTCCTATTGCGCTTCAAGGATTAGAAAAAGACTAGAGCCACAGCTTTGGAAATATTCTGTATCTTGTCTGGATGGGAATAGGAAAGTCATAGGGAACTGGCCAAATACCGTATAGGAGTTCAGTAAAGACCTCAAAGAAAAGAAAATAGGTTGATTTTGTCCAAGGAAGACAGACAAATAAGAGAAGGGAAAAAAAGAAAAAGAACTAGAGCATAGGACAGAGATAGAACATATTAATTTTCACTCTTTGAAAACGAATCTCTCATCACATCCTTGATGATAGTCCTTGGACAATTTACCACGGTTGTATTGAAAGAAGACAAGGAAAATGACAGGTTGTAAAAAGAGATTTGGGAAGAGTTGAGAAAACATGGAGCTTCATATACACTCATGTCATTAAATACTAGAGTTTGGTTGGAATAAAGAAAAATCAATTGTAAGCCTGGTTAAATGAAAGGAAATGAAGTAAAGAATGGCTCGCTGTTTGTTTGCAAGGTTGCCTGTACACAAACTCCATACATGCAGTACCAAAAAGATGCCCTTCTACTGGAATACTCAAAGCATCTGTGTAGAATTGTGCTCTTCACATGGTTTGGCTTTCTCCCTCTATTCTTTCTCTTTTAACACCTCAAGAGCTGTTTTTGTTTGTTTGTTTGTTTTTAATATGCTAAAGGTTTTTTGCCTTTTTAGATGAAGGCAATGCCAATCAATTTCCCTGAAAATTTAAAGTGAAAAACTGTAAGTTATGGATAAATAATTTCTCTGAGTTATATCAATTGTCAGTTGTGATGATCTAAATATTCATCCTTCATCGTGTGAAGGAGTATTTTGGAAAAGTCTACGGCTGTAAAACGTTGAGCTGAAGAAAAACCTCTCTGATTTCCTTCGTAAAGAGACAGCTTTTCTTTTGATTTTTTAAAAGTTTGTTTATTTTGAGAGAGAGCAAGCGTGAGTAGGTGAGGGGCAGAGAGAGAATCCCTAGCAGGCTCTGCACTATCATCATGGAGCCTGATGTGGAGCTTGAACTCATGAACTGTGAAATCATAACCTGAGCTGAAGTCAGACACTTGACTGAACCACCCAGGCACCTCAGGAGGCAGTTTTTCAATGGTGATCTCAAACTGAGAAAGCTAGGAATGGTTGCCTGTCTCATCAGCATCACATAGCTACAAATATTAGCTGGGCATGAAGAATGATGTAGTCACTAGATATAATCTGAAACAAGAGTTTTATACTGGATTCTTAGGGCCTCACTGTGACCTAAATTACACACACATGTACACACACACATACAATTTCCAATGACATCAGTCAAAATTTCCTGTGAGCAACTGGGAAAGAGACTTGGTCTAGAATTCCAAGAAACCAAACCTGAAGTTTTAAACCATACTCATTCCCAGTGCTTTGCAATTGATTCAGTTTCCAACAAAATTATCACTGTCCCTGGGTCCAATAGCAAACAGAAGGGAGAATTGAATTAGGAAGGAAAAACATTTTGTTGAAAACAAATGACATGACTCTGTGAGAACATTTCAGAAGGGCCCCCAGAAGGTGGATCCAAAGGTGCTATTCCCAAGATCTGTTGGGTAACCTGGACACAGATGTTCCATGTAGCTAAGACAGTGAGTGTGAAAGTGAGCAGGGGTGGGGGATGGGAACGAAGAAACACTAATGCCTCCTATTTGCTTCAGTCTCATTTTCTTCCCTGAAACCAAAGCTTGATTTGCTATTTGGCACAAGGAGCAGGAGAGGACAGAGGAAGTCACAGTGCATTTCCATTTCTTGTCCAGTTTCCAGTCCCATGTCAGTAGAGTTGAACCTTGGATGGCCTAGCAACATCCCCATGGAGGTCTGCTTGGCAGAGGGAAGACGCTTGTGTTGGAGGACAGCCTTTTGTAGTTTTCAGCCCACAAACTGTCCATCCCCTCTGACCCCTGTCAGTACTACAATGGGAAGAACAAGATAAAGAAAACTCCCCTTCTCATCAAGAAGACAAGAATTTTATATACAGCAGTCACCAGACGGTGCCTCCTTGGCCAACGTCCAGGATGGCTACAGAAATTTGTTTGCAACAAAACAAATACAAGCAGCCTTGTGACTCAGACAGTGGGTGGTCTAAGTCCACATACACAGCAGCTTTTCCATGACTGACAAATGTCACAATTAGTGGATGACTGGGGCAATTATTTGAAAGTATCCTTTAAAGAAACCATAAGAGACTCTTAAAAACTGAGAATAAACTGAGGGTTGATGGAGGGGTGGGAGGGAGGGGAAAGTGGGTGATGGGCATTGAGGAGGGCACCTGTTGGAATGAGCACCGGGTGTTTTATGGAAACCAATTTGACAATAAATTTCATATTAAAAACAAACAAAAAACAAAACAAACAAACAAAAAAGAGAACATAGGTTAGAGTCACCATTACTGACACATCAGAATGCATATCTCTACTAGATTTTGGATTACATTATAATGTAAAATCATTTAATTGCCAAAATTTATCTACTTTTTCAAAATAGGGTTCTGAATCAAGGGTCCTGATGGGAATTGCCTGTGATACAGTGAGTTATTTTTAAGAGTAGCCAAGAAAAGAATTCAGTTCTTCTGCTGGTTATTCCAGGCTTAATGATTCACCTTTGGTAGATACCATGCTTGAGCTGGATTACACACAAGTTGGCATGTAGTCCAGAAAGTTTTGAACGGATTGTCCCCAGGCCATGTATACTCTCAAGAAAGAATCAACTGGATATCTTTTGCTAAAAAATAAGAGATGAATAGGAGAGGAATTAAGTTCCTCGAGATTCTGGAGAAATCTATGGATATACCCAGGCTTTCTACCACATTCCAAATAGCCTTATCTGAGGCCTCTGTTTCTTACTGATTAGCCTAGAAGTCTTATCTGGAACAATACCTAAGAAAATCCAACATTCTGGTGAACTCTGGGTCTTGCAAAGAATATCCACAGTGGTGTAGAAACTCTGCTTTCCAAATGAAACTCTTGGAGTTCTGAGACTTATTTTCAAGTAGAGCAAGGCAAAGAGAAAAGTGTAGATGCAAAGATACAATCACATATATATATACATGTGTATATGTATATGGCTAAGCAACCTAAAAATAAAGTGAAGGAGGAGAAGCCACAATAAATTTTGAAAATGAAACACTTAAATCTCAACACAATGGAAGTATTTAGAATAAAGACACATAGAATGCAGTTCAAATGGGTCCTGGAGTAGGGAATACATACGTACATACATACATACATACATACATACATACATACATACAAATGAGACAGCACCACTTAGTGGTTACAACTTCAGATTCTGAAGTCAGACAGATCTGACTCTGAATCCCAGTTCCGTCATTCATCAGATGTGTAGCCTTTGGAACATAAAATTCCTTCAAGTTTTTTTTATTTATTAAAGAGACTAAGAAACCAATCACACAGATGTTCATAAAGCTTTTTAATGAACTAATGTATGTACATAATTAGGTATGAAGCCTGGCGCAGATTAAGTGCTCTATAAATATTGGTGAAAGTTATCTGGAAATAAAGTAGTCAGGATCTGAAGGAAAGTGAAAAGAAGGGGCAATTTATTTGGTGGATAGTAGCAGGAAGTAATTTAGATATAAGACATAGTATGGGAAAATGCTGAAAGGTATGATGGCCACATTGCCTGAAAAAAAAAAAAAACAAATTAGTACACATGACTTGAGAATAGGAGAGATTATCGCTATTGGGGTCATCATAGGAAATTCAGGAAAGATCAGC
This sequence comes from Panthera onca, assembly GCF_046562875.1. Lineage (NCBI taxonomy): Eukaryota > Metazoa > Chordata > Mammalia > Carnivora > Felidae > Panthera > Panthera onca. Next base: position 174,256,422 of record NC_138342.1, read on the forward strand.
ACTGTGTGAAAGTACAAATTATATTTACAAAGGAGAACGTTCTTTCGCTGAAATCCAGGAGAAATTAACATCTTTTCTCAGATTCTATTTTTGGGTTACTATCAATTCTAAGTTACTTAAAGCTTCAAAAATTTATTTGGCTCTTTTCCTTCTCTTTGCATTTCTTGATGCACAGGTTTTGATATTTGAGTAACTGTTAACATTCCATCAAAAGTAATGAAATGGAAAAGAGATTAAAAACCAACAAATCTTGACTTGATAAGCGAGCATACTGGTAACCAGGGGAGAGAATAAAGAATCACAGCAACTTCTCCAGCCGAAAATATACTCTGACAGCAGAAAAGTTTGATTTTAGATTCCAGTGATGTCTTTAGACACTATGCCTGCAAGTTAGTTCTGCCCCAATGCATACACCTGATTTCATGAAATGAAGACTTTCAGGGATTATAAAGTATAAGCATTGTGCTAAGTAGGGTTAGGGGTGCAAAGGGAAGTGAATAGTGGTGGGGAAGGAACAAACAAATATGGTGCTAGGGAGACAATAAGCAAAATAAAGTTTAAAAAAATCTTAGATGTAAAATAAACATAAACAGAGCTGTGTAGACCAAGTATGGAAAAAAGTCATCCCTGAGGAGTGACATATAACTGATATCTGAATGACAGGAAGAAGCTAGACACTCTAAAATTGGAAGGAATGATGTTCATGGCAGAGAGTTCTAAGGCCTTGGGCAGCAACCAGCTTTGTGTGTTGGAAAGACAAAGAAAGAAGTATGTCCAAGGTGTACAGAAATAAAGAAAAATTATTTATTAGTTAAGACTGTGTATTAGTTAATATTAATTAAGCAGAGGGGATTGTGTATTAATTTATTGGAGTCTGCCATAAATTGATGTTGTATAAATTAATCTTATATCAGCTCATTATGGGGCAGGGAATTTATAATAGTATTCTTCCTATTCTATCCCTCCAAACCTTTGTACTATTGTTATCATATACTTTCCTACTGCATATTGATACACACCATAATAATATTTTTTCTTTAAAAATCAATTGTGCTTCCAATAATTCAGAAAGAGTAAAAAAGAAAATGTCTTATATAATTATCTAAATTTTTACTGAATTCCTGAAGCTTTTCTTTTTATGGGTCCAAATTTTTAACTCATACGATTTTTCATAAGCCTGAAGAACTTCACTTATCTATTGTCGTGTAGCATGCTGATAAAAATTCTCAGCCAGCTAGGAATAGAACATCCTCAAGCAGATAAACACATATAAAAAATGCTACAGGTAACATCATATGTGATGATGAAAAGCCAAATGCTTTATCTGGAGGGTAGGGTACAAGGCATGGATGTTCATTCTTACTCTTTGCTCAACCACTATATTGCAAGTCTTAGCCAGTGCAATTAGGCAAGAAAAAAAAAAAGAAACATCCTGATTGGAAAAGATAAAGTAAAACTGTCTTGAATCACAGACAGTATGACCTTCTATGTGGAAAAACCAAGGAATCCACATAAAAGATGTGAAAAGTAATAAACGAGTTTAGTAATTTAAAAGATACAATGAACACATACAAAATCAAAAATTGAAATTTGAGTAACATTAAAACAAGGACTACTTAGGTATAAGTCTAACAAAATCTTGCAAGCTTTGTTTGCTGAAAATTATAAACCATGATGAGAAAAATTAATGTCTTAAGTATATGGAGAGCTATAGTGATGATCATGAATCATTAAAGGCCTGTGCAATTTACAACCTATATATAAGTTTACCTTGATAAAAATTTTTTTAAAAGAAAGATGAAATAAAAATGTTTTTAGTCAAACAAAAATGAAATAATTCATTACTAGATGAACACTAATGGAAGTACCCAAGGCCATTTTTCAGGTAGAATTAACAGGTGTTGATGAGGATATAAGCTCATAAGTGCAGCTGCAATGTACATTCATATAATTTTTCAAAACTGTTAGGTCTTATCTATAAAACCAATGACCCAGCAATTCCATATCTCTCTTTACCTAGGACCATACATTTGTAACGGATTTTGCAACAGAGGATATTTCATTGGCATTTGCAGTTCCCAGAGAATATGGGAGATTTAATACCAAGGTCAGAATATAAGAAGAAGTAAAATCTCTATTTAGATGGTGACACTGATAGATGCTGCCCTGTGATGGAACCTGGGCCTCTGAGCCCAGCTGAGAATCAGGGGGGGTTGGTGAACAGCGGGTGGTGTAAAGGGAGAACTTCAGGCCCCACTAGCACTCTGTGACCTTGCAGGCTTGTGCTAGCTACCGCTGTGGCTCCATTAGCATCCATATAGTCACTGCTTCAGACTTGTCTAGTAACTTAATAACACCAGCCAATCCAAGGCTATGGAAATGCCTCTTGGCTGGCTCACTACTTCATTTTAATAAATCTAAGTTTGTTCACTGATAAGCCAAAAACCCACCACACTGATTACCGATGGCATCCTTCTACATGCAATGTTTTTACCCAAATTGTTGTCTTTTATTTCTAGCATTTAATCAACATCTACTATGTTCCTAACACTTACCTGGCACAACAGCTGAGCACAAAGTTAAGATGGCAGCAAAGGCAAAGACACTGAGATGGGTGAGAAAACAATGTATTGTCTGGGGGAATTAAATACAATCCAGTCTCACTGGACGTTAGGCAGTAAAGGAGCTGGGTGAGGATGAAACTAGAAAGGTAGGCCAACCCCAGATTGTGAGGGATTTTGCACATAGGCTTGGATTTTCAACTTTTACTAAAGAAGTTGCCATGGGTTTTTACCACTTCATGTGTACTTGTAAAGATTGGAGACTCCAATCACTTTTTTTAAAGCGAAGATGTTTTGAAAGGCAAATACTTGCCAGAAGTTCAGGATTGTCTCTCCATAAATATATTCACACGAGGAATATAAAACTATATTTTGGAAAACAATTGTGGGATTTCTTCTGCTTAATCTGTGCTTGACACAGAGTCATAAGAAAGGATCCAGTTTCCTCTCATTGGTCCTCGTTCTCATACCATAAGAACTGATCCAATTACTACCAAGACCATTCTCTACAGACTTCATTATCTACTTCCTTTGCAGGTTTGTGTTGGAAAGTTTTAAAAACTCTATCCAGGGATGCTTTAATGAAAGGAGGAATTAAATCTTTCTAAAAAGTGAAAGGAAAGCGTTTCATTTAATTCCCCTTCTGACTGTGTCATTCACTCCTTTACTGATTCTTCGCCTTCAAGATCTCTATTACATGGACCATTCTCTGTTCTTGCAATCTGTGTATGACCTTTTGTTTCCATTTCTTTTGCAATCTAGATAAGACCTATGGATCATCACTTCAAACTCTTCTGTGTATCCTTTAGTTTTTTGCCCCTTTTGTGTTTCTGCCCAGTAAAACCCAAATGAGCATCTTCAGATCCAGGAGGAGAGAGAAAGGAATATGGAAAAACAATTAGATAGGGACCAGACTAGAAGTTGGAAGCCTACCATAATGATCTACTTGTAATCTAGGCAAGAAATGAGAAGAGTCTGAACCATGGCAGTGGAACATTAAGCACCAGGATCACATTCTAGGGACATTAACAAGGTGGAATTAGAAGACTCTTTTTCTTACTTTTTCAGCTGCATAGTGGCCAGCTGTGTTCACTAAGAATAGTAATAGAGAAAGAGTAGACTTTGGTAAAGAGGATAGACTGCACTGTAGCTAAGAATTTGAAATCCTTGTGAGGCCTCCAAATAGCGCTTTTGAGGAGTTCAGGAGAGATGCTTTGGGATGCATAGGTGACCTATGGGAGTCATCAGCATGTAAGCAGCAATTGGAGCCATGGGGTTTAATTAACCTATAAAAGGAAAATGTGTCGAGAACGAAAAGGAGGTACCCAAGGATCAGAACAGAAGAGTCCATTAAGGAAATGTGTCAAGAAGCTAAGGGGAAAGAGGGAATCGCAAAACTGAGTAATGAGAAGAAACAAATGCTACAGAGAGCTCAAGAAAGATAAGAATAGAAAATGTCTTTTGGATTTAACAAAGAAGAGTTCATTATCGACTCAGCCAAAATATGTAATCATATTTGAGGGTGGAAACCATGCTTGGAATAGTTTGAGAAGCACATATAATGTGATAAAATAGAGAACTCTTAGATTGCTATTCAGTAACTCTGGCTATAAACGGAAAGAGGACAAGAGGAGGACAATGCATGGATGAAGCAGTATTCTAAAGGTGGCAACAATCTGAGCATGCTTGGATGTTGATGGGAAAGAACTGGAAGATAAGGAGAGATGGAATATTTAGGAGAAGTTGGGGAAACAGATGGAGCGAGAACGGTGAGTGGTGAGTGGGGAATGGGAGCCAGAGTATGGGCAGGAAGGTTAATTTAAGACTGAACAAGATTTCCCTGTTGTTTTAATTTAAAAGGTCAGAATTAAGGGTGAAAACAGGGTCTGGATTGGGAGCAGGAAGTAGTTGGAATTTCTTTCCAGGGGCACTTATTTCTGATATCAATTTTTTTAAGGAAGTAAAGGGAGAAAGTCTATGTCAAGAGCCAAAAAGAGACTAGGGCAGAGGAGAAGGAAAATGAAGATGAGGACCCAACTAAGATTGGTGACTGTAGATGTGTTATTTCAGATTGTCAATCTTGCCTTCATAATAGAATCACCTGGAGAACTTTTAAAAATGCTTATTCCCAGTGCTTCACCCAAGAGATACTGATTGTTCTGGGCAGAAGCATTTTTGAAAGCTCCCTAGGTGCTTCGAATGTACAGCCACAGTTGAGAGAGTACTGCTCTGATCCCTTTGGTTTTGTGAGCTTGCCATAGCAGGGATCAACAGTCTGGGTATAAGGCAGAGAAGGCAGGTGGCCAGACTGTTCAGAGTTGCAGATCTGCTGGGTAGGTTCAGAGGAAGGACAAAGGAAAGGCACTGGAGAGGTGGTCTGTAGAATCTAGGCTGAGAGAAGAAAATGGAGACATGAGGTAATACAAAGACTACAAGAAAATAGAGTAGCCAAGAAATGGTGAACATGTGGAAAAAGTAAGACGGGGATTGATCTGGACTCAATGAAGAAAGGAGCATCCCCTTTCAACTTTCTGATGATCTGAAGCCACTCCTTGGGTAACATGCCCTTAAAAGTACTTTTTAAGGGGCACCTGGGTAGTTCAATCAGTTAACCATCTGACTTCAGCTCAGGTCATGATCTCGCAGTTTGTGAGTTCGAGCCCCGCGTCGGGCTCTGTGCTGACAGCTCAGAGCCTGGAGCCCGCTTCTGATTCTGTGTCTCCCTCTCTCTGCACCTCCCTGGCTTGCGCTCTCTCTCTTTCTCAAACACAAACATTAAAAAAAAAAAGAAAAAGAAAGTACTTCTTTTTACTACATTTCAGTGCAAGACTACAACAAACAGAAAATAGAGTTTATTGAGAAGTAGAAATGAGGTCAATGCTTATAGCATGGAGGAGCAGGAAGCATAGATAGTGGAGAAGAATTCTCCATTAAAATATATCTCTATATATTTATATATAGTTTCTTATTCCTCATGTATCAATCTAAGTTTATTAGTAACTAAGAATATTCAGCAACTAAGGAAGTGATTAGAATCTTCAATTTAGTGGGTATTAGGGAGTAGTATGATTTTGAGATGATCCCTCTTCTGGAAGTAGAGACATGAATAATGCTTTTCTCTAAACAAAGGATGTGATTAGTATAATTTAGTGACCCTGCTGTATTATTATTAAGTTATTAGAATGATCTTAAGTCATCTGCATATAGTGTAAGGTTTTAAACAATAGAGGCCCCCGAATGGGATGAATGATAAACAAGGCATAAACAGACCTCGAAGCAAAACCCATTTACTGTATATTTCTGTGAGAATCTTGGACAAAAATGTAAACTATTCTCTCTTTTTTAAATTTATTTATTTATTTTGAGGGAGAGTGAATGGGGAAGGGATGGGTGTGGGGGGGAAGAGAGAGAATCCCAAGCAGGCTCCAGCTCTGTCAGTACAGAGCCCAACATGGGACTCGAACTCATGAACTGTGAGATCAAGACCTGAGCCAAGATCAAGAGTCAGAGGCTTAACCAACTGAGCCACCCAGGTACCCCCAAAATATGAATTATTCTTAACCGACGAAGTGACAGTAAGATGGGGAAAGGAACCAGAGGCCTTTAGATCCTGCAGCAATACAAATGAGGGCTTCATGATGGCTGAGAGAAGAGAAAGAAAAATGAGTTCTAAGGATGCTCCTGTTAATTCACAAGGAGTCCTAGAGAAAAGACTGAACGTTATTCATTGGAATTTTTCCCCATTGTTCTCTCTCATTAAAACTGGATCTGTTTTGTCTCCCTCTGAGACTGTTTGAAATGTAGATTCTGATGTCCTTTGAACTTTGTTCTTTGATAAAAGTTGGGCAAAAAACACAGGCCACACACAACTGTGGACCTGAGATGTGAGACTCGTGACAGTTCTGGAGACGGCTTCCTGCCCTATGCTGAAAAAGGAAGACAAATGTTCAAACTGACTAGGAGGCAAAATATTTCCATGGTTAGTCATTAATATTTACTAAGAGGCATCAATGAACTGCAAGCTTCCTAGATTCAAGGAATATTTAGAAAGTTCCCTTTTCCCATCTCCATTAGGCTGGCAGGGCAGAAGGACACAGCCACCCGGGCTTGGTCTCCATCAGGACATTTCACCTATATGGTTTCTGGAAAAAAAGCAGTTTTTCTGCAGGTTTGTCCTCAAACAATAGGGCTTTGGGGTAGGCTAAAAGTGAACATATGCCAAATTAGGGATAAGATGATGGGGTTTTGTTTTCTTCACTCTAGATTTCCCTGTATGACTTTTTTCTTCCTTCTTGCAAATTATGGACTATAAATCTAGGCCTTTATGATTCAGAGTTCTCTTTGATTTGAACACTTTTATAAAGGGGATAGTTTCAAATGGTTGAGGTCTGTGTTCCTTTTTTCTTCCCAATTTACTCTCCGAGTCTGAGTAAATTTATGGCGCCTCTCTATTACAACTACCTGGCTTGTGTGGCATTCATGTTACCCAGATCACTCTTCTTTCATAACTGAAATACATAAAAATGAAAATAGGGCTCAAGGGGTTTCAGTTGAACCCCCTATATTTGAAGGGAATTATTAAGCACAGAATGTAAAGCCTATCTTGTTCTCAGGGGTCTGATGTGACAGCAAAACAGATTCAAGAAGAATAATGCTCTTCACCTGTAGTCTGAAACAATGCAGGGAGCTGATCCATTGAGCTCCATTTGGGAGGAAGACAGAGGTTGGGATCCGGACTAAGGCACCTCAAGCACCTCTGACCCAGGAAGTGAAGTAATGATGAGGTGATACGTAATAATAGGAGGGCAGGGAGTATAAGCTGCATGACTAGGTCCCCAGGGAGAAGTGGACAGAACTCTCCCTTCTTTTGCCAAACATACTAAGAAAAGGTGTATTGGATTATTTGAATGTTAATGTACCCAAGAAGCAAACACAAAAGTAAGGGTGTGGTATGTTTAATTTCTAGGTAGCTGCTAGAAACATTGTTCAGTATAATCACTCTATGACTCGACACAATTAATCTAGTAATTGGGAAATTTTCTTACTTTGCCAGAGAAAAATGATTTTAATAAGGAACCCAACCAGCCCAGTCAAAATTTGCTGTATTTTGAGCGTTCACATCATCCTTGGACTTTTATCTTCATAGGTTTTAGCGAAGTTGTTGAATCACATGGAAATAAGGACATAAACCACAAAACCGTGTGATTATTCATAGAGTTAACCATGTTTTTCTTTTGGTGCAGCTGTTTTAACGGCAAGAACCAAATGATACTTCATGTCATTGAAAAGTAGGGACGACTATACCCCTATTGGAGTAGCTAAAATGGAAAATAGTGACAATACCCAATGCTGGCAAGGGTGCAGAGAAAGTGGGTCTCTCTTACATTCCTGGTGGGAATGTGAAATTGTACAGCCACTCTGGAAAGTAGTTTGAGTTTCTCGAAAATGAAACAGACATGAACAACATGATTCAGCAATCACACTCCTGGGTATTTGTCTCAGAGAAATGAAAACGATATCCACACAACGGCTTATTCATGAATGTTCATAGCAGCTTTATCGGTAACGGTGAAAAACTGCAAACAACCCAGATGTCCCTCCATGTAACAACAGTTAAACAAACTGTGGCATATTCATAGCATGGAATACTACTCAGCAATAAAAGGGAATGAACTGTTAACACACACTACAGCATGTATAGATCTCAAGGGAATTGTGCTGAGGGAAAAAAGTCAATCTCAAAAGGTCACTTACTGTGTGATTCCATTTATATAATATTCTCAAAATGATAAAATTACAGAGATCGAGAATAGATCAGTGATTGCCAGGCATTAGACAGGAGCGGAGTGGGGGAGGGTGGATATGATTATAAAAGAGTAGTGCAAGGGAGATCTTTTTTAGTGATGGAACAGTTCTCTATCATGATTGTGGTGGTGGCTACATGAATGTACACATGTGATTGAAATGCATAGAACTACACACACACACACACACACACACGTACAGGTAAACCTGGTGAGATCTGAATAAGGTATGTGAATTACAACAATGTTATTTTCCTAGCTTTGATATTGTACTATAGTTAATGTAAGACATCACCATTGGGAGAAATTGGATGAAAAGTACATGGTGCCTCTGATATTTTGGCAACTTTCTGTGAATCTATAGTCCATTCACAATAAAAACTTAAAAAAAAATGGAGAATAACGTCAAAATGAGGCTACCATTTGAAAAATTATATGAAAAATTTGAGACCGTATTTTTGGAGATAACAAAGCCAAAGTGACAACTTGTAGATATGTTGTAGCTATAAAACTGGAAATTATTCCCAAACGGATTTCTCTGTATGAACACTCTATTTGTGTGTTTCTGGAAACTGACTCAATGTGTTTATTGACACTTCTTCTATCTGTGAAATGTCTGTTTTTCCTAATGAAAAGTGTTCCAGAAAACCAAGCAATGACATATATGGCTGTACAACTTCAAGATGCGAGTCTATTGTTTGCTTTGTACCCTTGCCACATCCACTTTCTGAAGACATGCATCAGTTGATAATAGCCACTGGGGGTCAGACTTCCACATGGCCCTTACCAAACATATGATTTCATACCCAGTGCAACTGCAGGAGCCCAGACCCACAGATTAACAGAACTCAAACCTTCCTTCCTACTTGTAAGCTCACCAAAGCAGACAGAGATATATATGTTCCTAGTAATTACCCAATTCAGAATGCAAACATATCCAGTGATTGTGGAAGAGACACCAGAATAGTTTTATATAAATCTTGGTTAAATACATCACAGTTAATGAGGAATTCAGCAGCAGGCTAGTGTTTTCTCTAAGTTGTGGATGAGATACAACCTTCCTTTCTACAATTTGGACAAGAAGCCCCTGCCCTGGGCCTCACTTTAGAAGCCCCACATGCCCCTGGCCATGCCCCTCACCATAGGACAAGAATCCCAGTTCTTTTCCAAATGGCCGCAGAAATGCTAAATTTCTTCCCAATAGCTAGTTATCACAGAGTGTAATTTTGGGCAACAATGAGCAGAAGATAGTTTGGAAAGAGGCCTTAACAAAGAGGGGAGATTTGCTTCCTAGAGTTATGGACAATGGAGCAAAGTTTAAAAGGGGGACTACTATGAATCACAAAAGATAAAAGAAGAGAAATAAACCAAGATTGGAATTGTCTGATTCTAGAAGTGGGTTTGAATTCTTTGAGTTCGAACAACGCGTCACTGAATCTAATTGCCAGGACATGACACAAAAATGACAATAGCTGAGCTTCTGCCTTGCAATGTGATGATGACAGGGGCAGGATCCAAACCTACACCATGCACACTGATCCAGAAAAGGTGTTGGTAATCACTTGCATTGCTAGCACTGCCTCCAGTTGGCTTTTCTCCAGAAGATAGAGGTATATGAGGTCACAAGGGGACCTCCTCTGTTATTGCCTTTACAAAACCAATTACTCAAACCCCCACACACAGAGAGAAGTGATTATATCTTCCTAGGGACTAGGTAAGGAATTTCCAAGTGGGTCGATGTCACAAATCAGGCAGGCATCATTTGGTCTCGGGGCTTCAATGACTATATCCTTTTTTTCTCTTACTATATATATGTGTGTGTGTGTGTGTGTGTGTGTGTGTGTGTGTGTATTAAGTTTATTTATGTATTCTGAGAGAGAGAGAGAGAGAGAGAGAGAGAGAGACAGGGAGTGAGTGGGGGAGGGGCAGAGAGAGAAGGGGAGAGAGAGAACCTTAAGCAGTCTTTGTGCTGTCAGCTCAGAGCCCGATGCGGGGTTTGAATGCACGAACTGTGATATCATGGCCTGAGCCCAAATGAAGAGCCGGTCACTTAACTGGCTGAGCCACCCAGGTGTGCCTCTCTTATAATATTTTTAAATGATATCTGGACTCTGGGACATACGTGTAACTGAAATAGTTCCAGAGACTGATGCCACCTGTTCTCACACTTTGAGAGTCCAGTTTAGTTTGTTCCATGGGATTTCTAAGATTCCTTAGTGTCTCCTTTGCAAACTTTGATATTCTTGCTTTCCAAGGTGAGCTGTGATGTCATCCCTTAGGACTGAAGATCACTAAGCCAACAATCTAGCCCAGATTAAAAGAATTTTCCTGAGTGGCAAGATGCACATCTTGCATCAAATGGCAATGAATATGGTCGTGCGCTTAGTGAAGCAATAACAATTAAACCTGTCAACTTTAACTGAGGCTGAGAAAACAAAAGACATTCCAGTTTACAGTGGCCTCATGCCAGGAGACTGCTGAGACCGGAGAAGAATCAGACTGCAGACTGAAGAATGCTATCTTCTAAGAAGAATGTGCTAATGAAAAATTTTCAGGAACAACAGCCTTCTCAAGTTTTCTTCCAGAATATTAATCAGCCAGGACCTCAAAGTATTCCTGGTCAGTGAGTATTCTCTGGCAGGTGCAGGGGACAGGAACACACAAAATCTCCCCTGAGCCAATTTAGAGGGAATAAAATCTGATGTGATATGCTGGCTGTTAACTTCTTTCAATAACTATAAATTAGCTGGTTATCGATGAAAGATTGAAATATCACCTAGACCTTTGAGGATATAAGTATAGCTTATGAAGGAGGCAGGGGCAAAAAGGAAGAATAATGCTGCCCTGAGAATGAACTTGAGGTTTTCTGGCCTACTGCAAGATTAAATAAATGTTCTTTGCTGTTGGCAAAAAAGTTAATTTTAAGTCTCCACTTCTATGAGTTGGTATCAGTCTCCTCTTAAGTCATTTCTTTTGATCAAAATCCTAGCTCCAAATATTCTTTTGAGGAGTCAGGTAAAAGATTATGATTCTCAATAACCTATTTATACAGCAATGTCTCCAAAAGTTCTGACAGCGTAAGCAAGGATGATGGAGTCAAGCTCACATACAGCAGCAAGAGGAAAAAGCCACTTTATCCAAACCTACTGTATCTGAAGCCAAACACTGAGTTATAAGGCTCAATATCTCATGTGTATAGTCCCCCGGATTCAGACAGGTAAACACCTCAGTTTCTGACATAAAGTCTCCTATCCTATGTGAACAGTTGTTCAATATCTTTGAGGGCACCAGAGAGTTGGTGGGTTGTGGCAAAACCATGCAGTAGTGGATCCAAACAGGGACTTTGCTTCCAGAAGGATCTGAGTGCTGTTCACTTAACATCATGCATAGGCTACTCAGATTTCTGACGCTCGGTTCCAAATCTGGAAACGGAAAGACTCACATGTCTTCAGTAGAGTTGTTATGAAAATTGAGGAAAACGTAAGAGCTGCTACATAGTCAGGGTTCCATGGATGGTAGCTATTATCCCCTGAGCATGTTGAATGAATGCCCTTGAAGAGGGATCAGGCTTGAACATGAATTCTGGGAAATTATTGTGGGGAAGCCTCACGTCGTGAACTCAATTTGCTGGCTTCACCGTGAGAGGCATTTCCAAAATCTCAGAAGTCCCTGCAATCTTTTTTCTTGATAGTGTTTTCACTGGACTGTCTAAGCCAGGAGTATGAGTTCCCTTTCAAGAAGTGCTGTTTTCTCTTCATGAAATGGTTGGTTGAGAAGCATCAGGAAGCTGGCAACAAGTGGAAGTTGAAACTGAAGTCACTGGAGGTTTCTTTGATGCTAAGGGCTTGCAGTACACTCTTGTCTCCGCTGTGGTTGGTTTTCCTGCTACGTGCAGCTTCCCAGCGTGACTCTTGTCTTCTCTCCCTCTTACCTTCATGGAAACTAATGTGCCCTTGAAATGTTTATGTGCCATTTCTCTTCTGGTTCGAGGTTATGCAGTGTCTGTGGAGAATTAGAGGTAACACTAATTCATCTTTCATTCCTCACTTTTTGTCCTGCAAACTTGATAACTGTTTCCTTCCTAGGAAAGATAAAATTCCAGAGCCTCTCCTCCTGTTGAACTCCATTCTCCTTTCACTTCTGAACAGTGAACCGCCTCGTAATTATTATTCTTCACATGAAACTCTCCTGTTAGACTTCCTGTTCTTTTATTTGTTCTTGTGGATAAGAGGATGAAATGTGAGCTGGAAGATAATATTATAAAGTCCATTTTCATCTGAATGAACAAGGCACCAAAAGAGTTCTAATTAAGGCTTTGGGGTCAGGCTGGGGATCGGGGGAGGAGGATGTGTGTGTGTGTGTGTGTGTGTGTGTGTGTGTATGTGTGTGTGTGTGTGTGTGTGTGTGTTGTGTGTGTGTGTATACATACACAAAGATAGAGGGAGAGGGAGAGAGAGAGAGAGAGAGATCTTTAGTAGGAGGCTACAGGACTCTGGCCTTAATTTTGTCTTGTGTAGAGTATTTGAGTGAACACAGAGAAGATATCAAGTTTTGTGATGAACCAAAATGTGGAGAGATAATTAAGGTAAAAATTGAAAGAAGAAAAAGGAAGATTATTTCAGCATATTAGAGTTGTGGACAAATGCCAAGGGAACAGAAGTTAATGGGAATGAAAATGAACGCAAAACCGTGCGTTTGATATTAAAAAGCAGTTGGTTATAGTATGAGAAAATTAAACAATGTTTTTTTAAAAAACCTGCAATGATGGGGATATGCCAAAGGGACACTGGAGCTAACAGAGAAAGCTCACAATGGCAAAGCTGGACCAATATGAGCAACATGATAAATAAATAGTATTGGATTATAACCTAAATATAAAATAGTACTATATAAACTCAAATATAAAATAGTACAAATATAAAATATTTATAAAATAAATATACACAAGTCCACATTTATATAAATAAATGATTGAATAAATCACTCTGAGGGAAGAGAGATCTCCTGTATAGAATTCCAAATATTTAGATACTCTACCCTCATGGTAAAGTATAACTCTTCACTCCTTAAAGTGTAGGCTGTGCACAGTGCTTCATTCAAGAGTATAGTATGAAAAGGAAGAAATAGAAGGTAACTGTGTAGGAGAAATCTGATCAGCCAGGTAACCAAGTGATAAGTCAATAGTGATATGTCATGTTGATAGTATGTATTCTTGTTTGTTTGTTTGTTTGTTTATTTAGTCATTCATTCCTTTATTTATTTTGAGAGAGAGAGAGAGAGAACGGGAGGGACAGAGGAAGAGAGAGAGAATCCCAAGCAGACTCTACGCTCACCACGGAGTCCGATGTGGGGCTCTATCTCGCCACCACGAGATCATGACCTGAGCCGATATCAAGAAGAGGCTTACCCACTGAGCCACCCAGGCACCCCAGTATGTATGTATTCTTGATACATGTGATGCGGATGTCAGTTTACCTCGATGGTCTTTGTCCACAGAACACATAACCCCAGGCTAATCACAAGACCATCTGACAAATCCTTATGGAGGGGCATTCTACAAAACACCTAACCAGAACTCTTCAACACTTTTAAGAGCATCAAAAACAAGGAAGATCTGAGAAACTGTCAGAGCCAGGAGGAGTCTAAGGAGAGACGATAATTAAATGTGATATAGTATCTTGGATGGGATCCTGCAACAGAAAAAGGACCTTTGGGAAAAATGAAGGAAATTTGAATGAAGCACAAACTTTAGTTAATAACTGCTTAGTTAATAACAGTGTGCCAATATTAATTCATTAGTTGTGACAAGTGTACTGTACTAATATGAGAACTCTTAGTACCGTCATTGCAATTTTTCTGTAAGTCTATACTATTCTAAAATTAAAGGTTTATTTCATAAAAAGTAATGGAAAAGGTGAAGGATCAATTAGATTTTAATTTGTGGCAGAATATGTGAGAAATATTTGGGAATGTTGACCAAGGTAAACTTTAATGGATGACAAAGTAGCAGAATTTTGTCCAAACTACCAGAAACAATAGTCCCATCCTTTGTGTGTTCTTGGTGAGATGAAAGTCTGGAGTATTATATTTGATTTTGAGAGTTACAGAACTCTACTGTTAAAACATGGTATGCCTAGACAAAGTCAGTAGGAAAGATAAAGTTTTAAACATTATTTCAAAAAAGAAATGTCAGCGCATCTGGGTGGCTCAGTCGGTTGAGTTTCCGACTTTGGCTCAGGTCATGATCTCACGGTCTGTGAGTTCGAGCCCCACGTCGGGCTCTGTGCTGACAGCTCAGAGCCTGGAGCCTGCTTTGGATTCTGTGTCTCCTTCTCTCTCTGACCCTCCCCCGTTCATGCTCTGTCTCTCTCTGTCTCAAAAATAAATAAACATTAAAAAAAAAAGAAATGTTGTCTTAGTGTGGGATCCCCATGAAAACAGAGCAGAGCCTCAAACCAGGACTTATGAGCAGGTAGGTTTTTGTTTTTTGTTTTTTGTTTTTGTTTTTGTTTTTTGAGATGTGATTTCATGAAACAGAAACAAGAGATTTAGGAGAATAAGGGAAAGAAAGAATGTTATGAGATGCTTTCTTGCTGTGGGCAACTGGAGCTCACTTCCACTGGACCCTTATGGAGAGCCATGTGGAATGTGCCCATAATTTTCCCTTGAGGGACAAAAGTAAGCATTTATAATGTGCTGGCATCCCCTGTTGGCTAAATGCTGCCCCAGGCACGCTTCCTCCCAGATTGTGCCTGTGGGCTCATGGCTGGTGTCATGGAAGTGCCAGGGTGGGGAACGAGAGCCATGCAGCGCAGACGAGGTAAGGTGCTATCACATTGCCCCTGTGCGCAGCTGGCTACAGCAGCAAGAGATGGAGTAAATGGTGGACTAGCGGGATGTGAGGAGGGCCCTATGCAAAGGAGAATTTCTTTAAATGTTTTTTTTTTTTATTTTTTATTTTTGAGAGAGCACAAGCAGGGAAGGGGCAGAGAGAGAGGGAGACAGAGGAGCTGAATGAAGCAGGCTCTGCGCCGACAGCAGTGAGCCAAATGTGGGACTTGAACTCACGAACAGTGAGATCATGACTTGAGCTAAAGTAGGTCGCTCAACTGACTGAGCCACCCAGGTGTCCCATAAGGAGAATTGCCAATGGATGTCTCAAGTACAAGAGGGAGAAGACATTTTACTTTGCACCCTAGGGGCATGGGCTAGACCTTTGATTAAAGTGACAGACACAGATTTTACCTCAATCAACTAGCCCTATCCAGATTGGCAATGGGAGATAGAAAAAGAGGGGGTTAATATACAGAAAAATCAGAGTAAATAGAATACACTGGGTATGATGTTAAAAAAAATCCAAATGCCACGGTTACTGAAATAAATGTGAACATCTAAATTTATCAGTTAAAAGACAGATTAGCATAATGGATTTTTTAAAATCCAGCTATGTGCTATTTACAAAAGTCATACTTACACATTAAGAATTTAAAAATGGAGGGGCGCCTGGATGGCTCAGTTGGTTGAGCGTCCAACTTCAGCTCAGGTCATGATCTTGTGGTTCACGAGTTTGAGCCCTGCGTCGAGTTCTTTGCTGATAGCTCGGACCCTGGAGCCTGCTTTGGATTCTGTGTCTCCCTCTCTCTGCCCCTCCCCCGCTAACACACACACACATACACACACACACACACACTCTCTCTCTCTCTCTCTCTCTCTCTCTCTCTCTCTCCCCCCTCTCTCTCTTTCTCTCTCTCTCAAAACTAAACATTAAAAAAAATTTTTTTAAAGAATTTAAAAATGGAACAAGTTATATCAGAAAAACAGTAAAAACTGCAAGGCAATATCAAAAGTTAGAATATCTATTTTTTAATGCTTGTTTATTTATTTCTTTTGAGAGAGAGCATGAGCTGGGGAGGGGCAGAGAGAGAGGGAGAGAGTGAATCCCAAGCAGTCTGTGTGCTGTCATTACAGAGCTCAGTGTAGGGCTCAGTCCCACGAACCATGAGATCATGACCTGAGCCAAAATCAGGAGTCAGACCCTTCGACTGAGCCAGCCACGCGCCCCAGAATATCTATTAATATGAGCCAAAACACACTTTTAAACAAAAAATACTATTAATTCAGTAAGTATTTAGTTTGACTGTTTAGAACTGAAAAGCCTTAAATAACAGTAGCTTAAAATTGATAAACGTGGATAACTTTTATGCTCATAAAATGAAAAAAAGTGTCAGAAAATAGGCAGACCTGGGCTGGGATAACAGATTTCAAATTTTACCAACACAAATCAGGTTGAGAGTTGGAATCTCCCCAGAAAGACATACACCCTATGGTCACTTCAGATGTGGGTGTAGAGGACAAGGGAAAACTTTCCAGAGAGGGAAGGCAGACACCAAAGAGAAAATGCCTGGCAAGAAGTAGAATCGGGATCTAATCAAGGAATCTTGTGTACCACAGAGAGTAGGATGCTTTCCCCAGCCCTGTCCAGCAACACTTGTCCAGCCATTGAGCAGTGATGGCTGTGCCTCTTCTATTCTTCCATTTTTAGAATGGGAGTTTTTCTGGAGGTCACCCACCCTGTTCCTGATACTTTGCTGTATATTGGGCATATGCATATGAGACATATATTTATCCAGTTAGTTCATAAATCATGAAAACACAAAGTCACATTCAAATTTGAAGGAAAGGACTGTGCACAAACCAAGGATCTTGGGCCTTGACCTTAAAATAGTCAATGAATGGGACTTGGGGTTGCATCCTTTGGAGAGAGGGTGGTTTTCTTTCAAGGATGAAAAGAAGTCCCCCCCTTAGCCTTATTGTCCATTACCCATCTCAAAACTTATATATGCTAATTTTTGTCTGATATTTTTCTTTCTACAAAAACTTCCATTCCTCTGTGTGGGAGAGAGAGTGGACTGTTCCTCCAATGTCTATTGTCCCCTTGAACCATAGTAATATATATATATTATGTATATATATATTATATATAATATATATATAATATATATATACACACTATATACACTATATATATTATATATATATTATATATGTTATATATATAGTGTATATATGTAATACATATATTATAGTGTATATATATATATATAGCGTATACACTATATATATAGTAATATATATACAATATATATAGAAAATTCATATATATCCAACCAAAATAAAAATTTGTTTCCCAGCATCCCTTGTAGCTAAAGACATTTGGTTAGGTTCTTACCAGTTGGATACAAACAGAAGCTTGTGCCGTTTCCAAGAAGTGCCCTCTTTCTTGATCGCCAGAATGTGGGTATAATTGTTAAAGTTCCAGCAGGTATCTGGGACCTTGAGGAGATCTTAGGGATGGGAGCTAAGTATGGTAGAGATACAAGATAAAAAGAGGCAGAGTTCTTGTCACTAAGGAATAAGCATATCAGCCCTGGATAACTGCCTACAATTTTTCCCCCAAGGGATAACATATTATTTATTTTTGTGTAACTTAATTTATATCTAGCATCAACATTCTTCTCAGCAGTGGAAAATTTAATTAATTCAATGAAAACTCAGTCAGAATAACACACATATTAGGCTGCTAGAAATTGTCACACAGCTCATTGAAGCTCTGTTTATTTTTTTCAGTCTTTTTTCTATCATCTCAATAGTTTTTATTACCATGTCTTCTTACCCATTAATCTTTTCTTCTGCAGTGTAGTGTCTGCTATTAATTCTATCAACAGAACCTATTTTATCCTAGATATTGTATTTTTCCTTTATAGAAGTTTTATTTAGGTCTTTTAAACATTTCTCCAGGTATCTACTTAACCTATTCCAGGATTCCACTACTTTCTTGAAGATATAGAACTGTTTTAATGTTCTCAACTAATTCTATCATTTATGTAATAGAATCTGTTTCTATTGATATTCTTCCGCATTATGGGTCATTTTGTTCTGCTTTTTGTATGCCTCTAATTTTTGATTGGATGCCAGACATTGTGAATTTTACACTGTGCTGGGTTATGTTTCTATAAATATTTTTTGAGCTTTATTTGAATGTTGTTATTTGAAAGTAGTTGATTCTTTGAGGCTTGCTTTTAATGTTTGGAAGGTGGAACCAGAGAAGCCTATAGTCTAGGGCTAACTCTACTCCACCACTGAGATATTACCCTTCTGAGTGTTTTACTTAATGCTTCATGCATTCACCGCTATTCCTTTTTTTTTTCTAGTGAGAACACAAACTATTCCTGGTCCTGAATAAGTTCCAGAGATTTTTCCCTCTTCTCCTTTCAGGTGTTTCTTTCTTCCCCTTTGGTAGTTTCCTTACACACATGCACTGGGCAATGTTCAGCAGAAGATCTGAGGGAGATCATCTGCACATCTCCAGAACTTGGCTTCTGTGCACCTCTCTGTGATATTTGGTTCTGTGACTACTCACTGGTTTAGCCTCTCTGGATCCCTAACTGTCTTAACCCTGCCAGACTGGCTCCACCTGGGTTCTCCTCCTGCACCACAGCCTGGAAACTCTATCTAGGCAGTAAACTGAGGTATCTTCTTCATTTCCCTTCTTTCATGGATTATTGTCCTGTGTTGCCTGATGCCAATGTCTGGAAACTATTGTTTCAAATATGTGTCCAAATTTTTAGTTGTTTCAGATAGGATGATAAACCTAGCTCCTTTCACTTCAGTTAGCCAGAAGCAGAAGATTTTATGTTCTTTCTAAATAGAGCACAATAGGCGTAATTCTAATAGTGTAGTTAACCAGTGTAATCCTAACTAAATATGCCCACTAGATTTTAATTATATGTTTGTGATTCTAAATAACCATCCAGGAATCAATGCATTCCATGCATTGTAGTTTTCCCGGGTAGAAGAAAATAGCCCATTGTACATTTTTTTGTGATGCTATAAGGTTATGTTATATTCAGCCACTGAAGAAACAGATTTTATTTGAGGACTCGTTAACAAAGGATCAGCTTCTCTCCCAGAGCTGTAACTGGGCTCATCAGTAGTAAATAGGTTTAATTAGTGAGCTGGTTCTTAGATGTTGACATTAACTCTCAAAGTCTAGCTACACTCATACACACACATACACACAGTTAAAAACAGAATTATTTCTCCAACTGGATGGAGAACTTTCTGAGCATATAAATAGGGAAAGCATACATATCATCCAGACTTTTGGTCCTACTCTTTGGTTCTAAGTTCCATCTTGATTCTCCCGCAGACCCTACTCAGGATGCTGCTTTTTATGTCTTTTTTTTACATGTCCTATTTTCACATTATTTTTACTCAGTATAGTTCAGACTTCAAAGATGATATAATAAAAGGAGCACTGAAATCAGACAGATCTGAAAAAGTTTGTTTTGTATTTTACTGACAATGTGGTCACTACACATTACCTTATCATCTAGTTTTGTT
Organism: Panthera onca; assembly: GCF_046562875.1. NCBI lineage: Eukaryota > Metazoa > Chordata > Mammalia > Carnivora > Felidae > Panthera > Panthera onca. The sequence goes on from NC_138342.1 coordinate 174,276,190, forward strand.
CATTATTCATCACGTAGTCTTTGTTTATTTCATCTATAAAATGGAATATTACCTACATCACAGAGTTGTTGAAAGAACTAAACAAGATAATTTAATGCATGTAAAAGCATGCACTGAAGTGTTTTACAGAATATGTGTGTTAAATAAATGTTGATGAACTTCCATCTCTTCTACTGAATATTCTTTTTACTATTTCACCTTCTGTGTTTTTAAAGAGAACCGTCCAAAGAAAATAGCCAAAATAAGGATACAAATAAGAATCATCTTGGGGTGCCTGGGTGGCTCAGTCGGTTAAATGTCCAACTTCGGCTCAGGTCACGATCTCGCGGTCCATGAGTTCGAGCCCCGCGTCGGGCTCTGGGCTGATGGCTCAGAGCCTGGAGCCTGCTTCCGATTCTGTGTCTCCCTCTCTCTCTGCCCCTCCCCCGTTCATGCTCTGTCTCTCTCTGTCCCAAAAATAAATAAAACGTTAAAAAAAATTAAAAAAAAAAAGAATCATCTTAGTATTTGAAGGGACTACAAAGTAAGTACTATAAATAACATCCGTATGTTATTTATAAGGATGCTCTAAATGCATTTTAAACACTATCCACCTTTGATGGTGCAATATCACTCAAATGCAAATATCAGATAAAATAATCCATAGAAAATGCCAACTCAGGAAGTAGGAACTGCAGCTTCTGAAATAAGCATGCCAATGTCCAAGAAGTCACTTCAGAAATACTTTTGGCTTTATGAAATTTCTATCCAGGCTTGCATCTAATGCAGGAGGTAATGAAAGGTCATTTGAGTTGTCTGTCAAAGCAGCCAAGAACTTTTATTGCTCTTCTCAGAGTAGAGCCAAGGACTTAATCCTCATCCATAAAATGAACACATTTGATTATATAACTTCCAGCTGTAAAAATTGCACGATTAACTAATTATTCATTATAGAGGTCTGGCCCTTTAAATTGATCTCAGATGAATCAATTTATGTCGATTCAAGCCTGGTGAAACCAAGCCATAAAGAAAAAAGTTTGTCTTGCATTTTATCTTAGCTTTATAAATAGTGCACTACAAAAGTATTAATAATAATAATAATAACAATAATAATTGATGAGGATATTTTATCCTAAAGGTAATTTTGAGGTTTATGGAGTATTCAATAGTTTCCCCTATATAAACTGTGTTTATGAGATGCAGATAGCAGAAAGAAGTAAAAAAAAAAAAAAAAAAAAAAAAGAGAGACGGCTCAGAATCTTCTTCCATCATTAGTTAGCACCATCTTCTTTCTGCTGGCAATGACAAATATAATCTTTTTTTTTTTTTCCCTCTCATGACAGTCCTTTTTCGTCAAATAAGAACAAATCCCTTATCTTTGGGCTGAATTTTTCCAGCACTGAGCATTTCCATCCAGTATGTTCCACTAAGAGAAGGAGGAAGGAAGAACAGATAGAGAATCTCTCTTCCAACATCCTAACACCACTTTTGGCATTTCCTCAGTGGCATATGTGATGTGGCTTTGTCCAGAATGCCTCCAATAAAAAACTACTCTCAACCTTGGATGTCTGAAAGAAGTAGGAGGAAGACATTAGAGAAAGTGTTTCTCCAGCAGCCATTACTTTTCTTTTTTCTTTGTTCTCTTTTCTTTTCTGTTTTCCTTTCCTTTCCTTTCCTTCCCCTTCCCCTTCCCTTCCCTTCTCTCTTCTCTTCTCCTCTCCTCTCCTCTCCTCTCCTCTCCTCTCCTCTCCTCTTTCTCCTTTTCCCCATTACCTTTCTAGAACAAATTAGCAGTGTTGCATTTCTTCTGATTCACTGGTGTTATTTTTTTATAGCACTCGAGGCAAGTTTTAGCACCTGCTATCACTGAAGCCATGCTATACTGAATAGCCACCAGCATAATTATGAATTCTTCGAAGGCAAATGGACACATGAGCCTGACTGAAAATCTGTACTATCCTTTTCTACGGGTAGAGGCTCTCGTAGTTTTTTTTTTTTTTTTTTTTTTTTTTTTTTTTTTTTTTTTAATTTTTTTTTTTTCAACCTTTTTTATTTATTTTTTTTGGGACAGAGAGAGACAGAGCATGAACGGGGGAGGGGCAGAGAGAGAGGGAGACACAGAATCGGAAACAGGCTCCAGGCTCCGAGCCATCAGCCCAGAGCCTGACGCGGGGCTCGAACTCACGGACCGCGAGATCGTGACCTGGCTGAAGTCGGACGCTTAACCGACTGCGCCACCCAGGCGCCCCGAGGCTCTCGTAGTTTTATCTAAATGTACGAAGACCACCCCATGACAATCAATCTAATTATGGGCACAGAAGGCGATGCAAATTGTATCTATATCACCATGACTGTTTCCTTGTTAACCAACACACTTTTCAATGACACCGAAAGGATCCTGTTGAAAGAAAATTGGATAAGAGAAGTCCGAATGTTTCTCAAATATTTTAAGTGTGTAATTGAATGTGACCACATTAACATTAGAGTCAATCTTTGTATTTAAAACTACTACTTTGTGGAAAATTTTATGACAACAAATTTGCTTGTTGTGATTCACAATCAGTCAGTCAATCAATAGCTTTCATTTTATCTTGAAACAAAGGATGATTGCACAGAACTGGGCAATACTCTAGGGAAGGCCTTTCAGTTCAAACATGTTTCCGCTAGGGACTAAAATGTATGATCACATGAAAGAATGTTAAATGTTCATTTAACAAACATTTATCAAGTAACTGCTACGTGTCAAAACTGTTATTGATTACACTCCAGTGGGGGAAAAAACAGACAAAATCTCTGCCCTTATAATGCTCCCTTGTAGGGTCTAGTGGGAGAGACAGATATTAGATATTTACAAACCCAAATAAAAATACAATTATTAAAAAACAGGCTGCTGTGAAAAAGAACAAGTTTAGTTCTCTATTTGGAGTTGCTTTGGGGAGAGAAGTCATACAAATTCTTCCTGAGAAAGAAACATTTAAATCAAAACCTCAAGGAGGAATAGGAATTAACCAAGAGGAATGTTCAAGGGAAGACATCCAGGCAGAAGAAACGTCAACACCACCAGTAGTGCTCAGAGATTCAAGTTTCACCAACAGAATCAACAACCATCAGGTGTGATAATTGTTGTATTGTGTTTCTAAAAATTGGAAATTTCCCGGATGACATCAGGGAATTGGATCATCCTTGTGTATGGAATCCACAATGAAACACTCCAGTGATTCTCTTGACTGGATAAATTTTGACATTTATAATAGCTAAAAATAAACTCTAGCAAGACTTGTCCATCTAATTTCACAGAAATTAAAGCAGCAGCTTCTATTTAAGATTATATTGTCAGACATAGAAGTCTTGCCAATAGAATTAGAAAACCTAAGGAAATACCCAATATCTATAGATATTTCAGATGTATAAAAGGGCATGCAGACTGATATGTTCTTTAAAAGAGGACTACATTGCCATTCAAAATCAACTTTAAAAATGCTCAAGAAGTCTTATAAAGAATGCAGTTACAGTCCAAATTCTGTGGAGTTACATCTCAAATTTCTGCAAAAGACACAGAGATGTCTAAGCTGTATTATATATAACAATAGAACTATCCCTCAATTAAGTTGAAGAATTTGTAGACTTATCTTTATTAACTTCATTACATTATTTTCTTTTGTTATTAAAAACAAATTTTTAAGTTTATATTTGAGAGAGAGAGTGTGTGTGAGTGGGAGAGGGGCAAAGAGAGACGGAGACAGAATCCTAAGCAGGCTCCAGACTCTGAGCTGTCAGTATGGAGCCCGACGGGGGACTCAGACACATGAGCTGTGAGATCATGACCTGAGCTGAAGTCAGACACTTAACCGACTGAGCCACCCAGGTGCCCCACTTCATTACATTAAAAAAAAAAAAAAACATTTACCTTTTTTAAAATTTTAAAAAATATTTATTAGTTTTTGCAAGAGAGAGATGGAGAGCAAGTGTGGGGGGTGCAGAGAGAGAGAGGGAGACAGAGAATCCCAAGCTGTCAGCCAGATGTGGGCCTCAAACTCACAAAATGTGAGATCATGACCTGAGCTGAAATCAAGAGTCAGACACTTAACTGACTGAGCCACCCAGGTGCTCCTAGAAAAACATTTTCCAAAGGATGTTCCATAGAACACTAGATTCAAAGTATATTAATAGATGTTACTTTAAAATGCGTAAAATACTAAGTTCATACTGCAAACACTTTTCAGATCTCCTAATATACTAATGTTCACTGAAAATATAAAAAAGGGGATTCACTATGTAGTATTTCTCAGACACATTTATCTAAGGAATGCTTTCCTACGAATTATCAATGGAAATAGGCATCCTGTGGTACGGTCTTCGGAAATGCCATACTAATGGAAAAGTACAAGTTGAATTAGTGGAGCAAACATAGGGGTTATTTTACATGGAGTTTTACAAAATATTAGTAAACAAAAACTTTCAAGTTTCATTATTCAAATGTAATATTTGAGGGAAAAAAGAATTGATACCATTAAAAACTAATCATGATTATTAATAATATCCTTGCCCCAGCCAAGTACATGCAGACTTAAATGAGGACATATGAGGCCATTACAACATGTCATGATGATCTGTGCTGCACCTACCTTTGATTTATAACAAAATTCACCCTTTGTTAGAAGTGATTACACTAGGCCAATTTATTTTCAGCCATTGTAGTTACATGTCACAAGGTGTAAAAGGGCACATTGGCAGAGATAGTACAACCATATTTATCAGTCTTGAGTGTGTTTTTTCCAATGTTAGTAGACAAGAACATGTCATGTCTGAAGTTTAATATCTACTGTAGAACTATCCGCCAGTTGTGAACTATGCCTTCTGAAATCTCCCGAAATTAAGGAAGAAAGCAGTTCCATTTCTAGTTAGAATGTAAAGTTTCTGATGGACCATTTCTCCCATGAAAACATCTAGACAAGACTGGATAATTTGGAAGGCTTCACATGCATACTAGGCAAAAATACTAAATCCAGAGAGGAAAAAGCTCTTTCTAGGTGAGCAGAAATTGGTAGCTATTCACCAGTGTTCTCGTTCCCACAGGGACAAATTGAAGCAACCATATCTGGGTATGAACAGAACATTTTGCTTGCCAAAGTAGATAGATTCTTGGAGACAGAAGAGAAACCAGCACAGCTTTTAACAGCTGTGCAAAACGGAAATGGCAGATTGAAATCTAGAGAAGTCTCAAACACACAGCCAGTTTTTACCACATGCCTGTTTTCCCCTAGAGGATTTTTGTTGAGTATTGGGAATCAGAGAATGTGGGGGCCGAGCTAGAAAGACAGAGCAAAATCCTGTGCTCTCACAGTGTTTAGAAGTCAAAGTGTTGCTTGAGGGAAGGGTATGGAATAATTTCAAGATAGGTGCCATTCTCTTAAACCAAAAGTAAACTAAAATTAATGAAAACTGCAGTCTGGTTCTGATTCAGCTAAAATTCTGATTGGCATAACTGATCAACTCCTGAAAAGAAAGAAAATGTATTTTTTTTGAGGGAAAAGAACATCATCTTTAGGACTTAGAATTTTATTATATACATATTTTTTGGCATACAGTAACAACAATAAGAAAATGTGAAGCAGGAAAATATGACACGTGCTCAAAAGAATAATTAGCAAGTAGAAGCAGACCCACAAATGACCCAGATTTCAGAATTGGGAGACAAAATCTTAAAAATACTATTACAAATATGTTAAGACATTTAAGATCTCCAAAAAAGAACTAAATATACACTGTATAACTCAGAACATAATATCCAAAATTAAGAACACACTGGATGGGTATAATAATGGACTAGACTTAGCAGAAGCAAGGATCAGTAAACTGGAAGATAGGATAATAGAAAAATGTAAGTTGAAGTACACAATGAAAAAAGACTTTAACTGCAACAAGAGAACAAAGCATAAGAGACATACAGGATGCTATCAGAGAGCTTGTGTAGTAGGAATTCTATGTGTAGATATATGTGTATTAGGAATTCTAACAGAAAAGAGGGAAAGTTGTGCAGAAATAAAATTTGAAGAAATAAGTCACGGCTTTTCCAACACTGATTAAAAAATCAAATCACAGATTTATGAAGCTCACTGAATATCAAGTTAATACAGATAAAACCACACAGTATAGTCAAACAGCTGAGAAACAAAGACTAAAAGGGAAATATAAAAGCAGCCAGAAAATAAAGATACATTATCAGGGAAGCAGCAGTAAGATGTTTAGTTGACTTCTTAACAGAAACGGAGAAGCCAGAAGACAATGGGACAACAAAGGAGTGGAATAATTCTACATGGCAAAAATATTTTTCCCAAATGAAGGGAAAATACAAGTATTGTCACAACAACTAAGAATAATTAGTAGTCACTTAGTATTTGCTGGTAAATGAGGGAATTAAATGAATTTTTATGGTTTCTTCGTGAAGACAAATTATGTATTTGGGATGGACTTTATGATTGGTAATTAGGACTCTTACATTGCAAAAAATACATTTTTAAAGTTTGGAGATACTTTTACAATATAAATTTGATCACAGTCAAACCTTGCAAAAAAGGACAAGAATTGGAAAAGACATAAAAGAAAAATAGCCAACATTTGCAAAGTTATGTAGAATTGACGTCATACAATGTAAGAGGAGGTATAAATTGGTACTTTTTTGAAAGGTAATTAACTTGAATTTCGATATGCTTCAAGAAATATTTCCCCCATGGATATATCTTAAGAAAATAATTAAGAACGTTCACAAATGCTCACGTACAAACTGGCTTGGCACAGTGTTGTTTGGAAAAGAACACTGGGGGAAAAGCAAACATGTCTGTTTGTCTCCTTTTAAAAATTTTTGCCCAGTGACCTATTAAGAAACATGCACTTACCCTCTTATAGGAAAGAACAAAATCACTACAAGATTGGGAAAGGTTTCTTTTTTTTTTTTTTTTTACACTGGATATAGTGCCATTATGAAAAATTAGGTTTCCATTAAAAGGAAGAGGAGGAAAAGTGCTGTTGGGTAGCTGCATGCCGGTTTCTGTCCCATCGGTCAGAGGAAGTCGTTTTTGTGAGGATTTGAGTTGTGCTATGAAAATAGCACTTGGAGATCTTGAGTACCAAGATAAGGTTCTTGGATTTTATTCTCAAGGTCTAATCGAACCAGTGAAGGGTTTTATGCAAGGGGCTAATATGATGCATCTGTTACTTGGCGGAGATTAATTTGGTAGTGAGAGGAATAATTTGGAAGAGGAAGAGGGTGGAGATAGGAAAAGCAGCCCAGAATGTGGACATATAACCTGTCTTGGCATCAGGATATACTTCCTGAGTTCAAAGTGTGGCAGGAGAACATGGGAAAAGTGGACGGGGATGAGGAGGATTGATCAATTGGCCACAAAATACATATTTCATGGTAAGCTACTAGAATTCATTCTTTTCATTGCATAGTTTCAGTCTCCAGATGTATTCCTGCACAATTTAAACGCTTCTATAATCTCAAAAACACAACTGTCATGTTCAGCAACAGTCAACACAATTGTGTGTCTACAGAATGACTAGATGTTCAGACCTTTAAAAAATATAGAAAATCAAAACCTGTAGAAATATGCAAAAATAAAAAAATGCCTTGATGCCTCTAATGTCTCAACTTCTATACTTGGCATTCTAATTTTATTTTAGATTCTACTGCACACAAAAAAGTTAATAAACCACATATTTGTAACTTTGAGACCAAGTTTAATGTGATGTTTGGAGAAGTTACTAGATTGCTAGATAGCAGAAGTTTCACTGTGACTTTATTCAGTTGAGACTATCTGACACTGATTTGATTTGATTTCTTAAAAGAGCATGTTGAAATCCATGACAGTCATGTTATTTAGGGAGAATTTAATACCACAAAGAACTAAGAAAATCTGGGTCTGTGGAAATTCTTCACTTGACCTCTACTAACCTACCACCCACCCCAAAGTAATACTCCACTAATTTTTTTTCTCTTAAATTGTGACAGCGGATACCAGGATAATGTAGTCCATGGTTCAAACACAGCTGTAGAACACAAAAATCAGTCAGGCACTATGATTATTGCAGTTTTTAGCCTATTTGCTAACATTTTCCTTCTGTTGCCTGTTGGTTTTTTCTTCTTTCACTGGCCCTCACTCGATTTTGAGAGAGCCTGCATTTTACCCTTTTCTTTCAAGCTTACGAGCAAGGGGAGGATCCGTTTTGAAGTTCCAGAGAAGAGTACCCTACCCAATGGATGTGACAGTGTATTTGTTGAAAATATAAGGCATGCTTAAAAATGATTAATACCTGTTTTTATCAGGCTTCCTGAACTCCTAACTTCACACCTTTAATACCAACTAGTGAGCCAGTAAAAGTGATGTGAAAGGATGAGAAAATAGATAATTTCCTTAGAGAGAATAATCCTTTTGCTAATAATTGAATTCTCTCTACCATACATGTCTTTCTTAGCATGTCCAGAATTAATGTCGCTTCGTGACATTTTAACTACGTGATAATCTCCACATCATGAGAATCTCCTTAGACTTTAAATCAACCCTTAACAATTAACAAGGCTTTACTGAGTACTTACCATGTGCCTCCCACTGTGCCGATCACTGTTAGGACACAACGATGTATAAGACATTTCCCTTCAATTAGAGGAGAGTATGGCCTACTTAGGGAGACTGATAAGATGACTGTTGAAAAATAATTAGAGGACATTTTCAGATGATTTATATGTGTTAAAGAAGAATAATGGCAATCACTACCACTCACTGGGTGCTTGCTGTATGCCAGGCTCCCACTTGGTCTCTTTAACATATTGTCTGGGCCTCTAGTTTCAAGGGCTGTAGGAACTGAGGGAGGGAGAGGGGAGTATCGACAAGAATGGTCTGAAAAGAAGGTGAGGGAGGCTGAGCTGACTTAAGAGAAAGGCTTAGGGGTGCTGGGTGGCTCAGTTGGTTGAGCGTCCGACTTCAGCTCAGGTCATGATCTTGCGGTTCGTGAGTTCAAGGGCTGCATTAGACTCTGTGCTGACAGCTCAGAGCCTGGAGCCTGCTTCGGATTCTGTGTCTCCCTCTCCCTCCCCCTTCCCTGCTCATGCTCTGTCTCTCAAAAAATTAAGAGAAAGGCTTGGATCTAGAAAGGCACAGAAGACGCGGAAGGCAGTCTTGACAGGGAGGGCATCACCGTCACAGTATGGTTCCTAGGATTGTGCAGGGAGTTTCTTGCAGAGCCTGGGGCTTCAGAGTGGTAAGGAGTAGGGATTGCAAACTACCCCCAAATGTTCAGTCCTCTCTATCCATGCCCTTTGCCATGTGATTTGTAGTTTATCTCATCAAGAGACAGACTCTACTTTCTATACCTTGAATAGAGGTTTACCTTGTGACTTGCTCTGTGACTTGCTCGCTCTTTCTGGGATCCCTGCCTGTTGCTATGGGAACGAGTCTGTCCTAGCCCTATGGATCATGAAAGACTGTGTGGAGCAGAGCTGAATCAGCCAAGCCTCCGTCATCCTGCACCAGCCAGCCCCACGCTGGCTGCAGGTTCAGGAGTGAGCGCAACCATAATGGCAATGATAGCTATCAGTTATGAATAAAAAGCAATCAAACAGTGAGTAAGACCTGTTTACCAAGGGGTTAGTTACAAAGGAAAAGAAAATCCCCTTTGACGTATGTTTTCTACTGGCCTGCAGAGCACCAAACTCCCATTTATTTTTTCTTGCGTCACTGCTTTGTCCTTTCCTTCTCAGTTTCCTTTGCTGGTTCTTCCTCCTGATGATGGAGTGCCCAGAGTTAGTCCTCAGGCCTTCCCTCCAGTAGCTTATTAATTTCCCCAATCCACTTGGTTTTCAGTTCCAGGTAGGTGCTGCCAACTCCAAATGCTATGTCTTTAGCCGAGATCTCTCTCCCAAAGTCCTATCCACTGCCTACTCATCACTTCCACTCAGAAGTCTAGGAAGCATCCTGGAGTCAGGATATCCAAAGCTGAGTTCCTGACCTCCCCTCCCATCCCTAGTCCGCCACAACCCTTTCCCATATCAGTTTGTCAAGAACGTGCTTCTTCTACCCTTGTCCCTCTACAGTCTGTTCTCAATTCAGCAGACTGACTGTTTTTCTTTATTTTTTAAAATTATTTTTAAATTTATGTATTAATTTGGGGGGGGGCAGAGGGAGGGGGAGAGAGAGAGAATCCCAAGCAAGCTCCACACTGTCAGCATAGATCCCAACGTAGGGCTTGAACCCACAAACTGTGAGATCATGACCTGAGCCAAGATCAAGAGTCAGATGCTTAACTAACTGAGCCACCCAGCTGCCCTCAGACTGATTGTTTTAGGAAATGATCATGTCATTTTTTTTTTGTTCAAAACCCTGCAATGGCTTCCCGTTTTACTCAGAGTGAAACCGACCTGCTTGCTCGAATGATCTGGCCTCTGTGACCACCCTGCCCTGTTTCTCCACTCCAGCTATCTGTCCTCCTTTTCTTTTTTTTCTTTAATGTTTATTTTTTATTTTTGAGAGAGAGAAACAGAGTGCAAATGGGGGGTGGGGACAGAGAGAGAGGGAGACACAGAATCTGAAGCAGGCTCTAGGCTCTGAGCTGTCAGCTCAGAGCCTGATGCAGGGCTCGAACTCACAAACCGAGAGATCATGACCTGAGTGGAAGTGGGATGCTTAACCGACTGAGCCACCCAGGCACCCCTGTCCTCCTTTTCACTCATACTTGCTAAAGCTGTCCCTTCCACTCAGAATTTTCTTCCTGAAGCACAGGCTTCTACTCTAGGACTGTAAAAATGGTCTCTTCACTTGACGACACTTTCTGTATATTTCTACATGATTAACATCCTCCCCGCCACCCCGTCCCCTGCATTCCAGTCTTTACTCAGATGAGGCACAGTAAGATGTAGCTAGAATGACAACTCCATAAGTACAGGGACAGTTTTGGTCACTGAGGTTTTCCCAGTTCCAGTGCTTGTCCAACTGGCCTTCAACAAATATCGGTTAAATAGATGAATGCATGAAGATGTGATAAATATCCATGTTTGGGAAAAAAGGGGGAAAATCCAATCACCACAGATATATTAGGGTTCAAATCCTGTCTCTTCCACTTGGTGGCATGATATTTTGGATAAGTTGTTTAATGCCTCCGTGGTTCATTTTTTCCTCTATAAAATGGGGATAAATGACTGCCTACATCACAGGGTTGTTATGAGGGCTCAAAGAGTGAATTTATATAAAATAATTAGAGTAATGCCCAGCACATTATAAATATTAAGCAAGCAGTGCATTTTATTATTATCAGTACTGATCTCCTGGATTTGGTGTAAGGATTGGATGAAATACTCTGTGTAAAGTTCTTAACACAGTAATGCTCAATTGCTATTAATTCAATCGATGATGTAATTTCTGTGTTTTCAGGACAATTGTTTCTCCTCCCCAGAAAGTTGTTGAAAATAGCATTCCACTTTTAGGGTACAGTGTGTTTTTAAAATAGCCTTTCCTTTGCAGAAATCCTCAATATTCCCCACCTCCATACTATTTATTGATGTAGATAAGGTCTCCTTCCCAGGAACTTTCCTGGTTAATGGGTGTTGGACACTTTTCTTCTTGTACCATCCCATGAATATCAGATTTCTAACTAGCCACCATTTATTTCTCTCCTGATGGGGTAGTGAGTGTTTAACTGTAGAAGTTAACACCGACCAGTAAAGATCTCATGCTTAATAAGTCTTTTAAAAAGAGATTGGTAGAGGGGCGCCTGGGTAGCTCAGTTGGTTAAGCATCCATCTTCTGCTCAGGTCATGATCTTGTGGTCTGTGAGTTCGAGCCTCACGTGGTGCTCTGTGCTGATAGCTCAGAGCCTGGAGCCTGCTTTGGTTTCTTTGTGTGTGTCTCTCTCTGCCCCTCCTCTGCTCATGCTCTGTCTCTCTCTCAAAAATAAAACATTGTAAAAAAAATTTTTTTTAAGAGATTGGTAGTATTTTTTCATTATGGACGACTAGTCTTTTGAACCCTGGAAATTAGCTTAAATTGATAAAGGCATAACAATTGGCATTTTCTTAATGACTTTTACTTATACTGTTTAGTAAGCACAGTGGTTTACAACATATATTTGCTATCAGATTTTCTCATGAGAGAGAAGGAAGGACCTTATTATGCTGCTAACATTCATTATTTCAGACATTATGCTGAGAGAGAGCAGAGAAGGCATTTGGGGGGAATTGCTTTTCTATAGGTCATTGGATCATCTAATTATTGTTCTTTGTTTCATTGATCAGTATGGACTCTATCTTTGCAGATATGAATGATTACTAAATTCAGTGAAAATAAGATTAAAAGCCTCACCAAGAACTAGAAGGATGATAATAGAAGATCTCATTTGGCTGCTCCTGGGAAGTTTCCCACTAACTGACTTGTCGGCTCTTTCACCCATGCCCCTCCCCAAATCTCCTGTATATTCTTTCTTCCCGGAAGAGCTGAGTCTATGATCTTTCAATTCCAGAAAATGATTTGTTATGCTAGCCTGATATTTACTACCGATGCTTGATATTTAAGACACTCATTTCCCCAGTCCCCTCATCAGCGTGGACAGTGCTGATAACCCTTCTAGAGGGTCCATGTCACCATGCACTGAACTGAGTTCACCAAAAGGATCCCAATTTTTAAGTCAAAGTGAATGCTAGAAATCCATTATGTGGCTACAAGTACCTGTTTGTTGAGAGTGTCATTATGTGAACACACTAGAATTCATAGAATTTTGCTGCTGAAGGGACTTTGAGCGTTCCCCTTTCTGTTATCTCTCACACCTTTGCTAATGTCTATATTGAAATTACCACTTCAACCAGATAGGAATGTGTGTTTTGGGGGTGGGGTGGGGTATGGAATATCCCAAGAAAAAAAAGGCTAACCTCTTCATATGTATGACAATGGATTTGGAGATTCTTGAATCTTCCAAAGGTTAGTATATAAATGTAGACTTTAACCTTCTTTTTTCTGGGAATAAAAATCCAATTCTGTTAAAAACAGGTACATAAGCCACTGTGTGGTGAAAAGAGTCCTGAGCTAATCAGAAGACACAGGTTAATGGTTCTGGGTTTTTTTCATTTAACCAGGTATGTAACCCAAGGCAAGTCACTATATGTCCCCAGGATTCAGGGTAGGATAACATCAATTAGGATAGTTGAGACTCCTCAATTTAAAACTTTTAACACTATAATTTTTCTATAGTACTTGGACTTTTTGGTTCATGAACTTCTTCCAACAGCCACTGTAGGCAACCTACTTACCTCTGCAAGAAAAGATTTTGGGAAAATTCTTGCTAGACAGATAATTAATACTGAAATAGAAGTTTAATATGTGGATATCAGGCTGTTGAACTTAAGTTTAGATTAGCCAGCATTATATTCATTCAAATGAAATACTCAGATTTTTTTTATGCATTCAGCTTTTAGCAGAAAGATGAAATATGCCAAGACAATTCAAATCAATGTGCCTTTCCTGAAATAACCATGGTTTGGAGTCCGTGCACATCACGCTGGAGATAGTCTGCCTTCTACTGCCTCTTTCTCTCATCCTTTCTGTACAATGATCATAAATGTTCAGACTCATGACCTCACATTACTGCAAGAGGCTCATACACCAAAAAAGTAAATTAAATAAAGTATGCGGAAAATACTCCATTTATTAAGAAAGGAAAGTCATTCAATATCTTAACAAACACATTCAAAGGAATGTTTTTAAGGGGAAAAAGGGTTATTTGGCAAAGCAATAAACCCATAAATATTTACTGCACATGAATTTTTTCTAGGTATGTCAAGGCATTTAGAAGTTGGAAATATGGCCTTATTCTCAAAATACTTTTTAGAATTTTTTTAATGTTTATTTATTTTTTAGAAAGAGACAGAGAGACAGAGTGCAAGAGGGGTAGTAGCAAAGGGAGAGGGAGACACAGAAACTGAAGCAGGTTCCAGGCTCCAAGCTACTAGCACAGAGCCTGATGCGGGGCTCAAACCCATGAACCGTGGGATCACGGCCTGAACTAAAATCAGACGCTTAACCGACTGAGCTACCCAGGCACCACCCCCCCCCCCAAATGTTTTTTTAAAACAGTGTGAGAGTAGGAAACACTAATTAATAGTAATTAGTAATGAGTAAAAATAGTAATGTTTATGGTTGCTGTGTTGAATTGATGACCATCATCTGTCCTAAATTACTTCTAGGTTGCTTTTCTGTGCCACAGAGCGTACAAGGTTAGAAACTACATTTTTAAGACCCTTTTCAAACCAGAGTGCTGGATGCAAATTAGATTCCCTCAATGAGAGGAATTACATGAGATTTGGAAGGCAGAAGTTCAATAGCAGTCTTCAGATTGCTGTCACATTTCTTTTGGTTAGAAGCCAGTTGGTGGAGATGGGTTTTTCTGTAGCCACCTTGCAGTGTCCAGTCACTAATTTTGTGGGCATGGAAAGACAGCTAAGGAGGTGATAGCAATGTCTGCCAAAGATCTGAATTCCAGCTCTGCAGATAGGTATTGTGCCTCGTAATTCCCCGGGGGGGGCCTGTGTTGTGAATGTGTTAGCGATTTTTCCTCTGAAGGGCCAGTGAGGAGTTGTCGTTAGAGGTGCTCCTAGATGCTTAGCCTAAAGCCCATGCTGCTCATCCTTGGAACAATTCTGTGAGCACCAAATCTCTGCTTCTAAACCCTTTTCTACTTAAAAGAGCTAGAGTGGCAAGATTATACGGTAGGGTTTGATGGACGAGGCTGAACCCTGAAGGGTAGGTTGGTGAACATCAGATAATTCTCTGAAAAGTTTGGGTAAGATTTAAGTGTAGATTCACACTTGCACATTAAATATGCAATAATGATTTGAATTCTGCATCAGCCTGAAGATTATAAGACCGTGGAAGATCCTGAGAGCCACTGCTTTTAGACTCTTTGTTTTACTAACTTTAATTTAAACAGATTCTTAATTTTCCAGGCTCCAATGCATGAAATGATCCCCCAAAGAGCAGTTTCTGTTGGTTTAGCCCCAGACCTTTACAGTAAATTAAGAGTGATCAAAAATGTTTTCCAGATAGTTTATGGATAATGCTAGGCCAGCAAAATCCAGCAAATTAGCCTTAAGGATAAAAATTCTCCTGACCTCTTGCACCAAAGTATTATAAGGACTGTAGTTTGGTTTTGTGGCTTTAAGGCTGCAAATCACAAAAGGTCAAATTCGGAAGCTGTGCTGGGGGGATTCTAGGAATGCCGTTTACGTTGACGGAAACCTCAGTCATGTTGGGAAACTCCAGTGTGATACTTTCATCTTCTTCTCCTGGACTCCTGGAAAATTTCCTTGTTCCATGAGGTTAACCACTCCAAAACAACCTGGTCTTTTACTGGCCTAGTTTCTTAGTGATGGAAAGCCTGTGTCCTTGGCCCCTTCTCCATGAGGGATCAAGTGACAAGCATTCCTTCTTTCTGTTCTTCCCAGTGGCCAACCTCCCCTGGCCTGATCTCTCTGGCATGGTTTCCCACTTGATATGAAGCCACAAAGGACAGTATCTTCGTTATCTGCTTCTGAGAGCAGGATTTATGGGGTAGCTCTGCCTCTAAACCTCAGGCCATTTACACAGCAGTGACCACAGAGCACATCAGATTAACTAAGATCAGGACAGGCCTAAAATGTCTCTCCATTTACTTGGGCCTTGACAGTGGGTTGAGGTACAGGAAGTAGTTTCCTCCAGGAATTGCCAAAGAATCAACAGATCTTCCCTGTTCAGTCTTTTTAGAAAACCCAACAAGTGTCCATCCTTTGTCATTTATAATAGAATCATTAAGTCTCAATTAATGGAACCATTAGGAGATTTTAAATGGAATGTTAAGGCAAAGGAGACAGAATGTAGTAGTGGCTAACCCTATGAAATTGTTAACATGAGTCCTCACTTTCCAGGCTGGTCACTCCAGGGGCTTCCAACCCTAAGTGGAAACGGAGTGTGATAAGTAGATGATGGAGAGTCCATTCTCTTTCTTCCGAAACTAACTTTAGGGTACCTTTTTACAAACCATGAAAGAATCACATTACTAGCATCAGAAGACACTCCAGAGGATGGTAGTTTGCAACCTAAACTAGATGTTTTTACTCTACTGATTGGAAGGGTCGTTGAATCCTACTGTGCCAAGGGGACTTCTTCCTGCCCTTCCAAATATTCTACTTTTTTCAACTTCTCACTCCTTCCTACCTGGTAGAATCAATGCATGACTGTGAGTAAATGGTCAGACCTTGAACCTTCTCTGAATGTTTACCACGTCTTTGTGTAGAAAAAAGTGTTTGGTCTCGTGCATAGGTGGCTTTTAAAATTGGCAGAGAAAGGAACGAGAAGGCTCAATGCTTTGACATATGACCCTACCCATAGGTGTATTAGATCTTCTTAGAAAAAGTCATTCCTTTAACATATAACTTGTCTCCACATTAAATACAAGTTGACTCCCAGATAGTGAATGGTTTGTGTTGTTATCATTTCAACCCTGGCATGAATCCAAAATACAATTTTAGGTTTTTGTTCAGGCTTACAAGAGAGCATAAGGCACTAGATGCTTACAGATTGAGAGATTGAAGGACGGTAGGTAGGCATATGCATGTTGGAGAGGCTGGGCTCCTTAAAACACAAAGAAACAAGAAACTCTAAGTTTGTGGAACTTAGATTGGGTCACTTAGCAATATTGTTAGTGTTTATTTGCTTTGTCTTGTTTTCTGATGACCTATAAAAGGAATCTCCAATTACTGAAAAATAACCCATTCTCTAATCTCTCCAGAAATTCGAGGAACATTCTTTTTGTTCCTCGTTGCTGGAGGAGAATGGAGGAGAACATTCTTTTTGCTCCTCCTTGCTGGAGATCAACCTTCAGTGAATGAAATTTCTCCTATTTCCTAATGATGAGGAGAGTGAAAGTCTCAGTAGGAAGCGAAAAATGCAAGTTTAAAAAATGGAAGAGAGGAAAAAGAACGAAGAGCATCTTAAAGACGAATACATACAGTGAGGCCACATCGCTAAATAAAGAAAAAGAAAAGGATTTTGAGCTGTATAGTCTTTCCTAAACTAAAAAATGTATGGCAACAAACTTGTTTTTTTAAGAGTTAAATTATTTTAAAGATTTTTCCTACAATATTTGCTCTAGTAAACTTATTATAAAAGACAAACAGTATGTGTTTGTGGCTCAGTCATTTACAAGTTTTTCCCTATTACTTCGAAGATTTTTATGTGAGAAGAAATTTGGAGTTCTAAAGCTAATTGGATTTGGCAGAGAGAAGGTTATCATATTGGAAATATTAAAGGTAATGCTAATTTTCATGTGGAGTATGGGGATTTACCGAGGTGAAATGTAAACACCAGGAAATCCCAGAGATCACAGCTTGCGGGGCAGAAACATTTCATGTTTGTTAAATTAAGAAATGGCATTTGACATTGAGTTTTTCCTCCTTAGCTCACAAGCTGCTGACTTAAGTCTGTACTAATTGAGGGTTTTGTTTGGCTCAAAATTATAGACTCTTAAACAAAAGGCACAAATGTCCATATATTACACGCCATTCCTAATTATAAAATACAAATGACAGTACCAAATTGGCTCCATTTTCCAGTCCAGATACCACATGTGGTAAGTTCAGTAAAGACAAAATGTATCGAATGTACTAGAAATATAAAACTGTCATTCATCCAATATGCTTCATACATTTCATCTTTGAATTTCTTATCATACGTTTACACGATCTGAAATGAAGCCAATTTCATATTTATTCCATTTGACTACAATGTGACCCTTTCTGAACCTGGAAGACCTCTGGGATTTTGTGACATTGAAAATTGTAGCATTGGCAGAAACATTTTATTCTTTTACTACAGCTCCTTCCTGGAGAGGTTATTAAACTCAGTGAGCATGCCTCTGTTAGATCTATGGACTAGGAGATCAGACGCAGTCCTCTGCTCTTTGGAGTAAAGCATGAAAGGTGACGTTTAGCTCCCTTCTGAAGGAGGGTTCAGTCACCTACACACAGCACCAGACCTCCCAACCCCTCCTTAACTGGTATCAGCAATTCTCTGCTCTTGTGTTGTTATAATGGACTATGAAGACATAAGGAGAGACTATCAGAATCAATCGGAGAACGACTTATTTTCAGAATGCCATGTCCCGATCTGTTCTGTGTTATATGGGCTAAAATAAAAATGGGAAAGGATTTCACTGACGGTTATTCATGTATGGATCTATACCTTATCCTTCTCTAGAAAAATATTAAGTTTCTTTCAAGAATACAGTGGAAGAGGGGCACCTGAGTGGCTCATACCTTTAAGCTTCTGACTTCAGCTCAGGTCATGATCTCACAGTTTGTGAGTTCAGGTCCAGTGTCGGGCTCTGTGCTGACAGCTCAGAGCCTGGAGCTTGCTTCGGATTCTGTGTCTCCCTCTCTGTCTGCCCCTCCCCCGTTCATGTGCTGTCTTACTCTGTCTGTCAAAAATAAGTAAACGTTAAAAAAATTTAAAGAATACAACAGAAGAGAAAATACACGAAGACAGAACTAACTGGCATTTAAGTGTTTCTTTCTTTGTTTGAAAAGGCGTACATCAAGAAGTCAAAGTTCTGGA
Organism: Panthera onca; assembly: GCF_046562875.1. Classification (NCBI taxonomy): domain Eukaryota; kingdom Metazoa; phylum Chordata; class Mammalia; order Carnivora; family Felidae; genus Panthera; species Panthera onca. The sequence goes on from NC_138342.1 coordinate 174,294,798, forward strand.
GTGGTCATCAAGTTTCTCTGTTTTTAGAGGAGAAATTCATCACTTTATCATTTCCTTCCACCTGATACCTTCTCTAGTTGAGGCCTGTCTTCAGAAATCAGTAATGCTGAATTTCTCTTCCTGACATGGCTCTGTAGCTCTCTCCTCTCAGTCCTGTCAAGGATGTAAGTCCTAGGTTCTGAGAGTAAGGACAGGTATTTGAAAACCTCTAGTCCAGTTTCCTCGTTGTACCCACATGAGGAAACCTAGGCTTAAGAATGTTCAAGGGCATCTGGGTGGTTCAGTTGGTTAAGCATGTGACCCTTGATTTGGGTCAGGTCATGATCTCACGGTTTGTGAGATTGAGCCCCAGGTTGGGCTTCACGGTGAGCATGGAGACTGCTTTGGATTCTCTTTTGCGCTCTCTGCCCTCCTCGCCACTCGTTCTCTCTCTCTCTCAAAATAAGTAAGTAAACATTAAGAAAAAAGAATGTTCAAATGACTAGTCCAAGTTTACTCAGCCACCTAGTAACAAAGACAAAACCAGATATCACAGAACCTCTTTCCAATGTTCCCTGCATTTCTACCTACCCTATGTTATTTCTTTTGGTTCTCTAAATTTTCTGCATATTCAGTTTATTCCTTTTAGAGATCTGTAAGCATGAAGGGATATTTTCATAAGTCATGAATCCCAGTAGATTCAACTCAAGCTTTATGTTTAACATGATCTCAGTGTTCTCAAGGACCTCATTCAGTTCAGTAGTTTGTTTGTTTTGTTTGCTTATATCATCTTTGATTATTAGACATCTGTCCTCTGCTTGCATTATTACAATGTCAGAGAATGCTTGAATTTCTGAGATAGGCCACCCGATTACCAAGCGGTACTACTTCTGTAAATAACTCTGTATTATTTTGAGCAAATATGCCAACCTATAATTTCCATCAACTGGCCAAGGTTTTTTTCCCAATAAAAAGAAAATGGCGCACTTCCCTACCATCACAATAGAAGAGCAGATCTTTTCCCCTGAGTCTTGAATCTTTGAAATTTAATAAGGCACTTCCATCCCAGAGAGCATTCCAAAAGAAATCCCAAACCTAAGACATCTCTTCTGTTCCTTTGAGATTGACAGTTGCCATGGGAATGGGGAGGGGGGGCGCTGTCCTCAGGCACTCCATGATTTCATCCCAGTACAGCTCCTGCTGGGACACAAGTGCCTGCTAAGATTTTTATAGAGGTCGATCAGCTGGGCCTAACAGAGGAAGTGCTAGGTCCCTTCGCACCAGAGCAAGGGAACATGATTTATTTAGTGCTTATTGAGTGGCTCTAACATCCCTGCCTTGCCTCCCTCCCAGAAAAACGCAGAAATTCTGATTTTATTATAACTCCAGTCACCGGATTTCAGTCAGAACTCTTGGGTGGATTTCAATAGTTTATAATTAAAAGAAGAGAGCAGTCCAATAAACCCTTGGCTGGTCAAGTACCCATCGGTCCAAGTGGATGCATCTAAAGTGCAGGTCATACTCCAAATGTTACGCTTTTGATTTTTCTGTGCTGTAAACATGAGAAAGCTGCTCAAACTGGCTTCAACAGGATCTTCAGAGTGACTCATCCAGTGTTGGGAATTTCAGCTGAGAATACAGTTAGTGCAGTAAGCTATTTTGCAAACTAATGAGAAACCTGACTCTGTCTTTAGAGGGAGACACCACCCAGAAGACAACTCAGCCATATTGTATACAAAGGGGAGACTGACAGCCTGAAACAGGCAGCCAGGAGCCACCTAATGCGAAATCCAAGGCTGGATTTTGTATTGACCTTGGAGTGGGGCAGGGAAGAACATTCCTTATAGTGAAAGCTCCATCTCCAGAGACTCTGGGCCACTCTAGGGAAGACTCAGACCCATCCATCATCGTTATTTTGTCAGGAAATAGGAAAATTGAACCTATGTTAGTTAAGTCCTTAAATAGGCTTAGCAATACCTTTGCCAGTTTATAGGCAGAACATTAGCTTGCATCATCAAAGTCAATATTTTGCCTAGGTATGTTTGATTATATGGATGTGGTCAAGCAATAGACCATTTCAGAGTTTCTTGGGTGGCTCAGTCGGTTAAATGTCCAACTTCAGCTCAGGTCATGATCTCACAGTTCACGGGTTCAAGCCCTATGCCGGACTCTGTGCTGATAGCTCAGAGCCTGGAGCCTGCTTTGGATTCTGTGTCTCCTTCTCTCTCTGGCCGTCCTGTTCATGCTCTGTCTCTCTCTGTCAAAAATAAATAAATGTTAGAAAAAAGAAAGAAAGAAATAGACCATTTCTAAGACACTTCTCAAATACATTCTTACATAAGAAAGCATCATCTTCCAGAGGGACAGTGCTTGGTAGCTCTAGTTAATTCCCTGGAAACTTCAGAGTGCCCAGTCAATAGTCATTATTCTTAAGTAATAGGGAAATTTGTCATTGTAGAAATTTGTCATTGTCAGAAATTTCCTGAAAACCAGTATATTACCAGCCAGTCCCTTACCATTAGGCTGCTGCAGGATGTCTGTGATGTGCATATCATATTATGAGTAAGGCTTTTTAAAGTTTATTAGGAATCATTTAAGATATAAAGAAAGATATATAATACAATGAACAAAAATACACTGAATTCTTAGTCTGTTATCCAATATAAGAAATAAAAAATGATGCATAAAATTAAAGTCTGTCTGTATTACCCCCAGTCTTATCTCCCCAGGCCTCTGAAAGTATCTCTGTCCTAAATTACATGCTTTTTATCCTCAAGCATTTCTTTGAGTAAAATTAGTATATACTATTAACTTGAATGTTTATAAACTTCATATAAATGATTTTTTGCTCATATTTTTCTGTAATTTGCTTTTTCCACTCAACATCATATATAAAGATTCCTGCACATTGATAGATATAGTTTCAGTCCATTAGTTTTCATTTGTGATTAGTATTTCATTTATTCTTCCATTCTTTTATCAACAGATATGTTGGTGGATTTCATCTTTGTTAAAGAATGTATACTTTCAACTTTATAAGACATTGTCAAATTGTTCATGATGGTGTTTATACTAATATATTCTCATATATACTCATACTCATATATTATACAATACATACTAATATACACTCATATATGCATTCCAGTTTCCATCATTTCATATCTTTACTAACATCTGCTATTTGTCAACCTATTAAAGATATTGCCAGTCTGTTATTTCATTATGGTTTTAATACCCGCTTCTCTGATTTCAGGTGAGGGAGGTTAAGCATGTTTTTGATAAGGTTTACATCTTCTGTACCAAATTTGCTTTCCTTATGTCATTCTCCATTTCTTAAATACTGCTCTCTCTTTTACACACACACACACACACACACACACACACACACATTCACACACCACTACTTTCTACTGGTATGTATGTTCTACAAGGCAGAAACATAGGTGTATCCTCAATTCTTAGCTTAAGGTCCAGCCCAAATAAGGTGCTTAATAAATATTTTCTGAATGAATGAATTTGTGTTTTTCAATTTTAAATTCAATGCAGGCCCTGATGACAGAAATTAACAACTACCTAGTCTATCTGACTATAGAGACTTTCTGCTGCTTATCCATTCTACACTCCAGGATGTTTCTGAAATACAACATTCATTTTGTCACTTCCATGTTTAAAAGTCTTCCGTGGCTCCCTGTTGCTAAGCAGAACAGGGTCAAACTCTCATGCTGATAGTTAAGGCCTTTCCTCAAATGGAGCCCTTTGTCAGTTCTAATTTATTTCTCATTATGGCTCCAATCTGAGCCCTCTGTTCTAAGAAAGTTGGTCCCCCTGCTTCTTCTCATGAGACAACTTAGTGTTTATAAGGATATCCTTTATACGAATAACTTTATAAAGGTTACCTTTAGAACCTCCAGAATTTTGTGCATGTGGAAAATGCTGTACATGTTTACTAGCCTGTAGGAACTTTGAAGGGCCTAGTCTTTATCTTCCATACCTGGGACACAGTAGGAATAGCTGTTGGTTTTTAGGTGAATGGATTTTTTTTTCTTGGTCTCCTTTGGTAAATCAAACACACAACATAAACCAAGAACTCAACTCTAGCACAAAACTGACTAAATGAATGTCAAAACCTATCTAGGGATTAACATCACAATTTTCATGATGGAAACACACAATAGGTAGGTGCCAGGCACTGTGCTGGTTAATATTTCCTTGTACTCAAAGATAAATTTTGTCAGTTCTCTGTCCTGAAGGGACTTAGAGTATAAAAGGGAAAACAAATTTTTTTTTTTTTTTAATTTCAACAGCATTTTAATGAGATCAACAACAACAACAATCTGTCATTTTAGGGATAACTGAACAAGTGATAAAATTATGAAAATCCAAGAAAGGATAAAAAAAATAAGAACAGTGAGGGTATTAGGCAGGATACAGAACAATGAGGATCAAGAAGGAGAAGATAGAGAGCTTCAGTAATGTTTTATATTAGAATTCATGTTATTGGTCAAGATATTTATTTTGGTATAAATAATTCTTTTTTTTTTTTTTATACTTACATATTTCTTTTTTTATTTTTTTTTATTTTTTAATATATGAAATTTACTGTCAAATTGGTTTCCATACAACACCCAGTGCTCATCCCAAAAGGTGCCCTCCTCAATACCCATCACCTACCCTGCCCTCCCTCCCACCCTGCCCTCCCTCCCACCCCCCATCAACCCTCAGTTTGTTCTCAGTTTTTAACAGTCTCTTATGCTTTGGCTCTCTCCCACTCTAGCCTCTTTTTTTTTTTTTTTTTTTTTTTTTTCCCCTTCCCCTCCCCCATGGGTTTCTGTTATGTTTCTCAGGATCCACATAAGAGTGAAACCATATGGTATCTGTCTTTCTCTGTATGGCTTATTTCACTTAGCATCACACTCTCCAGTTCCATCCATGTTGCTACAAAAGGCCATATTTCATTTTTTCTCATTGCCATGTAGTATTCCATTGTGTATATAAACCACAATTTCTTTATCCATTCATCAGTTGATGGACATTTAGGCTCTTAAAAGGGAAAACAAATATTAAATATTATAATATCTACCTCTACCACTGCCTCCACTAGCAAAGTTGTGGGAAAACTTACCCTTCCTAGGCTAGAAAAGAAAACATGATCTTCAAGATGGTACCTGGAAGTCATTCTCTCACCTTATAAGGGTCATCTATTTTATTTCAGAAAATGATAAGTTCCCTGTGAAATAAGACTCAGAAAGGACTAACTACTAATAGCTGAGAACATACCTTCCCTTCCTTCTTTTATTGACTAAACCCTCAGAACACTTGTAAGGCAGGAAAGGCCACGGATATCAGAAGATTCAAAAAGGTCTGAAGCCAGTGTAGGATCTAGAGTCCAATCTGTTTCTTCCTTTTCCTTTATTTTCTATTGGCGTGTGCCCAACATAGCCTTCTTGCGCTTAAAAGCAGATAGTCTAAGATAAGGGAAAAAATAAAGTAGGCAGCAGAAAACTGAGGTTCTCATTTTGTTCTACCCACTAACACAAAGGAGAAATGAGGAAATTGCACTGCACACTCTCACAAGTATATCTAGCTTTAACCGCCTGTGTCTTGACTCTAAAGTCAGAAGTGTCTTTGGTGTGCATTGTATTTATTGGCAGATCCTATGTCTTTAAGAGTTTCTACATGTTTATTTCAAGTTTTGAAGGTACAAGTTATTCTCAGAATTTAGATAGTAGCTGAAAGCACTAAAAACATAACTTTTAATAACCACCCTGAATACTTGGTAGAATTTCAAAGTTTCTAATAATTTCAAAGTAAAACACTTGGGTTTTCCTGTAGCCTGTATTTTAAAACAGCAAATGGCTGTTTGTGAGGTAAAATCCAAGGGGAGAATAAACATCCCCTTACTATAAAAATGTCTTTCCATTTAGCTTACATTCTGTTCAAAATTCTGAACTATAAATCAAAATCCTAAATGTGGTTAAAATTGAAAAGACAAGAAATAACAAGAGTGTTGGCAAGGATGTGGAGAAAAAGGAACTTTCATCCACTGTTGGTGGGAATGAAAACTGGTATAATCACTGTAGAAAATAGTATGGAGTTTCCTCAAAAGACTAAAAATAGAAATACCATATGATCCAGTAATTCTACTACTGGTATTTACTCAAAGACAACAAAAACACTAATTCAAAAAGATAGATGCACCCCTATGTTTATTGCAGCATTATTTACAATAACCAAGATAATGGAAGCAACCTAAGTGTTCATCAGTAGATGAAAGGATAAGGAAGACACACACACACACACACACACACACACACACACACAGGAATATTATGCAGCCATAAAAAAGGATGGCTCTTGCCATATGTGACAACATGGATGGACATAGAGGGTATTATGTTAAGTGAAATAAGTCAGACTGAGAAAGACAAATACCATGATTTCACTCATATGTGGAATAAAAAAACCCCACAACAAATGAGTAAATAAATAAAAAGCACAGACCTATAAATATAGACAACAAACTGATTTTTACCAGAGAGAGGGCAGGTGGGAGATAAGCAAAATGGGTGAAGGGGAATGGGATATACAGTTATGGAATATATCCCATATATTCCAATATGAATATATTCCAGTTATGGAATGAATAAGCCACAGGAATAAAAGGCATAGCATAGAAAATATAGTCAGTGGTATCATAATAGCGTTGTATGGTGACAGACGGTGGCTACATTCATGGTGAGCATAACATAATATATACAGAAGTTGAATCATTATGTTGTATACCTGAAACTTGTGTAACATTGTGAGTCAACTATACTCAAAAAAATTTTTTTTGTAGCTCAAATGATTCCCCTGAACAATTCCATTTATGTCATTTCTTTCCTATTTTTAAATTCTCTTTTGCTTATTTGGAGGGAAGTTGCGTTCTTGCTAATTACATATTTCAATTACTGTTGTGACTATATAAGACATGCCCATATTTACTGAATAAGAACATAATAAATACAAAATAAAAAGAAAGGTGCTGAATGTCCTTGATAAATGTTATCTGGAAGAAGAAATCTTAATTGTCCGTCATTATTGAAAATATTATTAAGCAATCTTAAAAGGCCCCAGACTCCGAGAGAATGAAACAGAGAAGTAATTACTTTTTATTTATAATGGGTATAAGAAGAAAGACCAGTTGTTTTCTGGAAAGCACCAGCATAGATAAGGTGTAAAGTACGTGTGAAGGTCACTAAGTGGTTTAAACACACAAAGATTTAACTCTTCTAAATAAAAGAGGGCGGTATGGAGGCCTCCAGAAATCATCTGAAACCAAAATACCTCTTGTGTCTGCTCTGCCACTGTAGGCTTCAGCTGTCAAGTTTACACCCCAGACTCTCAAGAGAAGAAAGAAGGAAGGGAAAAAAAGGCCCACGTCTACACTGGGCTGACTCCCTTTAAAGAGACTTCTCAGCTGTCCCACACCATAATTCTGCTTTCATCTCACTAGTCCGAACTCAGTGTCAAAGTCACCTCTAACTGCAAAAGAGGCTTGGAAGTGCAGTGCTTCAGCTGGGTATGTTATGTTCTGCAATAAAACCGGGGTTCTGTTATTAAGGAGAGGGGGGATACTTGATCCTGGGTAGGTGACTAGCAGTCTCTGCTTTAGTAACCTAATGGGGATGTAAGCAAATGGAACGTTAGGAAGGAGGAGGCAGTACATGAAATTGGACTATAGCTTTTCATACATCACAAGTTTATGTGGTCTAAATACTATTGCTGGTGGGTCATTGAGACTTCTAGAGTTATCTATAGTACTATGATGAGCAACCAAAGGATAAGAAAAAGTCATCATTTCCTCTCTTGGTCTCAATTTATTTACCTAAAAAAATGAAAGAATTTATTATATCAGTAGTTTTCAAACTTTGTCTCAGCAGCAGAATTCTTTTTTTCTCACATTATTTTATGCAGATTCCCAGGTAAGACTGATGAACAGGAAAACCTAGGCATCTGAAATGGGAGTCATGAGCTGGTCGCTCCATACCATGGTCTTTCCTTTGTTCTCCACCATGGCCTCTGAGATACCCGAGAGCTGAAGTATGACAGTGTGAAATCCACTGGTCTTGCTTTTTGACTTGAACATTTCAGGGTTTGATGACTCAGACCAAAAAAGGGGTTTTGTCCATAAGCCTTCCTCTTTCCCTTCTGCATCCTACTAACAAATAATCTGGGGAGAAAATTTCTGTTTTTATTTCTCATTTGGGAAGAAAGTAAGATTCTTATTTTTTATTTCTATTTGAAGAAAAAATACAACAAATAAAATTCTTATTTTTTAATTTCTATTTTGGGGAGAAAACTCGGGAAGCCTTCTAATATCTGATGACTTTTTGCACAAAATTTAAAATGTGGCCCTGTTCACAGGGCTTCTTTGGAATTCTTTACAAGTACAGATGTACATGTCGTATGGCTCTCATACACTGATATTTATTAGACTAGATAAGTAGCTAAATTTGATGTGCATGTTGTTAGGGTTTTTTTTTTTTTCCCTAATAATGTTTCCCTCCATGAAGTGTTAACTTCTAAAGACCACAAAAGCATGTTCCAGATAATCTATGTCCAATCACCCCTGATTTTCTATACATTTCTTTTTTTTTTTTTTTTTTTTAATTTTTTTTTTAACGTTTTATTTATTTTTGAGACAGAGAGAGACAGAGCATGAACGGGGGAGGGGCAGAGAGAGAGGGAGACACAGAATCGAAAGCAGGCTCCAGGCTCTGAGCCATCAGCCCAGAGCCCGACGCGGGGCTCGAACTCACGGACCGTGAGATCGTGACCTGAGCTGAAGTCGGACGCTTAACCGACTGAGCCACCCAGGCGCCCCTCTATACATTTCTTAGTTAATGCTTGGATTCCCTCCAAAAGTGATATTGAAAGGATAAATTTGACTATATTCCATGTAGTCAATTTCATAAAGTCATGGAGACGGAGAAGATGTTTTCCTACAGGAATTTTAGCGAAAGTGTTGGAGTTTAAATTTCATGTGTGGCTTTTCCTTTATGAGGATTAGCTGCTGTGCAAGTCTGAAAAAAATGCTAGGGAGAAGTAAAATTATAGATAGAGATAGTGTAAAACCAAGGGTGGCTTTGAATCACACTTAATAGGAATATAGAACTCTTTACACTTTCCAAGTTTTCCCCATTCCATCGAGACTCTTAAACTGAAATAATAATCTCTTTTCCCCTTTAAATAATTCTTGTCCTACTTTTAAGACTACTAGGGGAATAAAATAAAACACATGCAAAACTTAACATCAGCATTACTAAAACATATGTAACAGCATGTAGAAACTCCACAGACCTTGTAAAAACCCATTTAAGACCACAGAGAAAATCACCTAAAATACAGACCAAAATGTATTTGAATGGAGAGCATGGTTTGGAGGGCAGGAAACTTAGAATTTACTTTCAGCTTTTTCATTGCCCAGATCTCTGCCTACTGTGTAATCATTCTTATCTACCTAAACTGTCATCTCACCCTTCATATAATTGAGTGACAGTTTTCTCTTGTCTTCCAGAGATATTGGGAATGTTATGGTCATTTTCCTAATAGTCTTATGTCAAATGAGGGAAGGTGGCTAAATAACCCAACCCATTACTGCTGTTGCAAAGTCTAATAAAATACAAGACAGTATGGCTCTCATAGACTCATGGACCTGGCATTAGACCTAAAGTCATTTACAAAACACACAAGTTTATAATTATCTGCTACTCTCCCTGCGTCATAGTTCTATGGCCAGATTCCCTTTGGTCGATCTAGATCATTTAATCTTCCCTTTACCCTTGACTACCAAGCATTATCTCCTTCATATTTAACCAGAAGTTTAAAAGCAAGAACTTATACATGTGATGGATTTCCTTCTATTCTAAAATCTAATGGATTCCCCTCGTGAGAGCTCAATGTGGTAGGAAATGAGGTGCTACAAATCAGTGGGCTTTAAGATTTCTCTTTTCAATGTTTAGGTCACTGGGGCCCTTTCTTTCTCTATTCTAATAGTTCCAAGCAGCCAAAGAGTCCCTAGTCCTTGACCTTAAACTTTGGGCTTGGATCCACAATCTTCGGAACTGGGAGTCAGCCCAAGTATAGCTCTTATCTGGCTGCAGCCCAAAAGTTTGGTAAAACTCCTAGATACAAAATATCCATAAACAAACAAAATTAACTAATACATTATTTTCGTGCCATTTGAATTTAAATCAGAGCAATTATTTTTTAAAAGGCACAAAAAAGTATTAAAGAATTTTCTAATTTGCAAAAAGATATTCTTTAGTAACGTGATGCTTCTTAGGGAAACTGGGTTAGGTCTTAGGGAAAATTTTGTATGACCTCCCATTAAATGAGGTTCTGCAATCACCCTTGACAACTCCACTATGTCAGGTTGTGGCCAGGGACAACCTCATGGTCATGCAACCTCTGCAGTCTCCCAGAACCCCATGTTTAGAAGGGTTCCATGCTTGGTTGAATGCCCTGGCATAGTCAGTCTTCTTGAAATTCTTTGAATTTGGGTTTTGTAAGTAAATTTGATGGACAATGAAGAGAGAAGAGACATGCACCCCCATTGTTTTTCTCACTGATTGTATATAGTGTTTGCCATGAGTACACAATTTCAGGGGACTCCCAATGCATGGGAATTCACTAATACTCAAAATGGGTTCAAGGCAAGCTTGTAATGTCTATGAATGAGTAAACAAGCATGCTGACAGCCCTAAGAAGCAACACTTTCTATTAGAATAAAAACTTGCTTTGAATTCAGGAGGATAAAATGGCAGAAATTAGTGTCACCCTCAAAGACTTAAGGAATGCAGAGGCAATAGTCCTCATCACGTCCTCATTGAATTGACCAGTTTGGTCCTTGTGAAAATAGGACAGAACATGGACGATTATGATGGACTACATAAACTTTACCAATTGGTAGCCTCAATCACAGCCAATGTGTCAGGAGTAGGATGTTTACTAGAGTAGACCTCTGAAGTTTGGCATACATTTACTGATATAACATATGCACTCTTTCATTGCCCATAAAAAAAAGGTCTTTTCATTCACCTAAAATAAACTGCAAAACAAATACATAGTCTTGTTTTAGGATTTTGCTAACTTTCCTCGCTCTGTCTTATTAAAATCATAAGAAACCTTGATAATCTTGACATTCTGCAGAGTATCATGCTGATCTCTTATGGTGATGACATCATGAAAATTAAATCTGGTGAATAGGAAGTGAAAAGAATTCTGGATAAGATCCGGTGGGATACAAGAGTGATAAAGAATGGGAAATACTCTGTACATATTTAGGGAGCTTCAAAATTTTTGGTAACCAATAGTCTAGGGCATTCTGGGATACACTCTCCAAGGTTAAAAAAAAAAAAAAAAGGAAAACAAGTTATTTTGCTTTATACTTCTTACTACTAAGAAATAAGCACAATACTTGATAAAACTCTTCATATATCAGAGAGAACATAGTGGGGAATATTGCTCAACACATTTGTAGACTGACTTGAAAATCTGCCAATTTGGGGTGGTGGCCAGAACAAGGGAGGCCTCTGCATCTTGTTCTGGTTCTGACACACTGGTCCTGCTACTTGGATCATATGACCTGGCCTATCCAAAGTTGCTGTAAGTCTCCATAGCAGACCAGGATGAATTGTAGAATATATCCCAAGCATTAAAACTTGGGTTGCAATGCAGACTCCTTAGGTTCCAGAGTGAGGTCATGCCATTTGAGGAAGAGAAATATTCACTGTCTAAAAAACAGCTCTTCAGAGAATTGAATAAGCGAGATGGTGGAATAGGAAGCTCCAAACTTTGTTCTACCACAGAGATACTGACTTAGTAAAATACGGTACAGCAAGCCTTTATAAAACAGAGAAACCAATTAAAAAGTAATAGTTACCAAAATAATCACAAAACCAAGAATAGTTGTACTGAAACAAATGAGAAAAGCCATTGCATTTTATCCACAATAGCTCTAATCCCAGTCAGTGCAGCATTGTGCAATGAGGAGAAAATGCTCAACCTGTAGCTTTTCCCATGGGAGGTGAGACAAGTGTGGACTGTATGTCTGAAGTTCTCGCTTTCCATGGGGCTGCCTGAGGGACTGGTTTCTGTCTCATCTGACTCAGAGCACCAATGGAGAACTGGCCTCGTTTGGAAGCCTGGGGGTCACTGACAACTAAGGAGAGCTCAGCAGATTCCTGCAACACTAGGAGACCTGCAGTGCCACAGACAATTTTAAGATAGGTCATTTGAAATTATGGAGTCAGAGGAACAAAAAGAAAACAAGAATGCAAAGTAAAGAAAACCTAAGGGGCTTTCAAATGAACCAATATAAGTATTATAGAAGTCTGTATAAAGAGGAGGAAGAAAAAAGGGTAATTTCTTATTTGAATAAATAATGGCAACAGACTTCCCAATCTGAGGAAGGAAATAGACATCCAAATTCAAGAGACTTCAAAAAACTTGAACTAGGATAAATCTCAAGAGACACACACCAAGACATATTATGGTCAAATTGTTAAAAGTCAAAGACAAAGAATCTAGAAAGCAGCAAGAGAAAAGCAACTCATCACACACAAGCTCCCACAAGATTATCAATGGATTTCTTAGCAGAAACATTATAGGCAAGAAGGGAAGTGGATGACACATTTAAAGTGTTGAAAAAAAAATTAACTACCAGCCAAGAATACAATATACAGCAAACTGTCTTTCAAAAATGAAGAAATAAAGGCCTTCTGGATAGAAGCTGAGGGAGTTCATACCACTGACCTGCCTTGCAAGTTGCTAAAGAAAGTCCTTTGGGTTGAAATGAAAGGATGCTAAACAAGAACACAAAAGCATGAAAAAACAGAAAGCTGTTTGGTAAGAATAAATGCATAGATAAATAGAAAATTGTGAAATACTATAATAGTGGTGCATAAGTCACTTTTAATGCTGGTAGTAAACTTTAAAAGATAAAAGCCTAAGGGTGACTATAACTATAAAACTAAGTGAGTACAAAATATAAAAAAATATAATTTATGACATCAATAACTTAAAGCAGGGGAGATTAAAGGAGTAAAATTTTGTACACGATTGCAATTAAGGCATTTTCAATTTAAAATGGATTATTATTACTATAAGATGTTTTGTATAATCCTCACAGTAACCACATAGGAAATACACATAGAAGGTACACAAAAGAAAATGAGAAAGGAACCAAAGCATATAACCTAAAAAAAAAAAATCAACAAAATATGAAAGCAGCAGGAAAGGAAAAGAGGGATAAAATAACTAAAAGACGTACGGAAAGCAATGAACAAAATTGTAATAGTAAGTCCTTCCCTATCCTTAATTACTTTAAATGTAAATAGGTTAAATGTAAATGTAAATAGGTTGAACTCCCCAATTGAAAGATAGAAAGTGACTGAATACATTTTAAAAGGACAAGACCCAACTAAATACTACGTGCAAGAGACTCATTTTAGACCTAAGGACACATATAGGCTGAAAGCAAAAGGATAAGAAATACATCTACGTGAATGTATGTGTATATGTATGTGAGAAAACATAGACTTTAAGTCAAAATCTTCATAAAAGCCACAGAAGGATAAAAACATAAAAAGGTAAATTCACTAGGAATATCTAACAATTATAAATATATATGCATCTGACAGCAGAACATCCAAACATCTGAAGCAAACATCGCCAGAGTTGAAGGAAGAAATAGACAGTAACAATCATGGTGGAGGTTTCAATACCCCATTTTCTATTATGGACAGAATAACTAGATAGATCAATAAGGAAAGAGAGGATGTAAATAACACTATAGGCCAATGGGATATAACAGATATAAATAGAACAGTTCACTCAACATCAACAGAATACATACTCTTCTCAAATGTACATGGAACATTCTCTAGGGTAGGTCACATGTTAGGCTACAAAACATATCATAACAAATTTAGTGAAAGTGAAATCGTACAAAGTTCCTTTTCTGATCACAATGAAATGTAACTAGAAATCAATAGCAAATGGAAAACTGCAAAACTCAAGTACATGTGGAAATTAAACAGCATACTCTCAAGGAAAAAAAGACTGGCTCATGAAGAAATAAAAAATATGGGGGCGCCTGGGTGGCGCAGTCGGTTAAGCCTCCGACTTCAGCCAGGTCACGATCTCGCGGTCCGTGAGTTCGAGCCCCGCGTCAGGCTCTGGGCTGATGGCTTGGAGCCTGGAGCCTGTTTCAGATTCTGTGTCTCCCTCTCTCTCTGACCCTCCCCCGTTCGTGCTCTGTCTCTCTCTGTCCCAAAATAAATAAAAAACGTTGAAAAAAAAAAATTAAAAAAAAAAAAAAAAATATGAACAGGGCCACAACTAGTGAGAAGATTGAATCAGTATTCAAAAGCTTCCCAATGAAGAAGAGATGAGGACCAGATGGCTTCAGTGGAGAATTCTACCAAAAATTTAAAAACATAACACCAATCCTTCTCAAACTCTTATAAAAAATTAAAGAGGAGGAAACACTTCCAAATTCATTTTATGAGGCCAAAATTACTCTAATACAAAAATTAAAACACTACAATAAAAAGGCTACAAACCAATATCCCTGATGAATATTGATGCAAAAATCCACAACAAAATACTGGCAAACTGAATTCAACATCACATTAAAAGGATTGGGGCACCTGGATGGCTCAGTCAGTTAAGCATCCAACTTCGGCTCAGTCATGATCTCACACTTTGTGAGCCTGAGCCTCACGTCGGGCTCTGTACTGACAGCTCAGAGCCTGGAGCCTGCTTCGATTCTATGTCTCCCTTGCTTGTGGTCCATCTCTCTCTCTCTCTCTCAAAAATAAATAAACATAAAAAAATTTTTTTAAAGGATTATGTACCATGACCAAATGGGATTTATTCCTGAAATGCAAGGATGGTTCAATATGTGAAAATCAATAAATGTAACACATCACATTAACAGAATGTGGGGGGGGGGGGATCAGATGATCATTTCAATTGCTGCATTAAAAGTATTTGACAAAATTAAACACTCTATCAACAAACTAGGAAGAAAGAAATTACCTCAACAAAATGAAAGCCACATATGTAAAACCCATGTACAAATAGCCATTATATGGTCTATGTAGATAGAATCCATGGGATCAAGAACAAAAGAATTGGGGTAGGAGTAACTATTCTTACAATCACTTTCAGAGACACCGTTGGGAAATTTATGCTTTCTGTCTCTACACCAGGCTCTGTTGGATTATATGTTCTATTCCTGGAACGGAAGGCTGATATCAGGGGACAGAGTGTAGGGTTCACTAACCCCAAGGCTACTGCTACTACTTAGTCATTTGGGGCTACTCATGCCGGTAGATATCTTAACTGGAGTATTTGACTACTATGAGGACATACTGTTGCTGCTGTACAATGCCATCAAGGAAAAGAATGTCTGGCACTCAGGAGATTCACTGCGGGTGCCTGTTAGTACTCAATGCCCAGTCATAACCATGAATGGGTAGTTGCAGCAACTGAGCCTGGCAAAAATCTTAAAAATGGGGGGATCAGAAATCTCAGAAATGAGTTACCTTGCTGGCAACCGAAAGCAGCTGAAGGGACCTGGAAAACATGATAGGGGAAAAGGATGAATATTACTAATGAAATAGGGACTCGTTAAAGCCATAGGGACTGCAGGTGGCTCCACTTACCGTCTTGCTATGTCTTTTTTTCCCTTAATCAACTTTGTGTGGCCACAACAATGATGCATTCCTAACACGAGTGAACTCAACAAAGGACATGAGTAGATCCGAGAAGCACCAAGAATGATTGTAGCCGATGCCTTTGCTTCCCATCAACTATCCTCTCAGGTCTCATTGTCCCCAGACACACCTGCAGCATAGCTTCTTTTTTTGCAAAACACTCTGACTGAGAGATATTTATGGCCGTCAGAACATGTTAAGCCCACTTTAGGACAGGCTGGGAGGACCTGGGGGTAAAAGTTATTTCTGCAGCTTCAACAAATGACAGACAGGAATTAGTAGACACATACCGAGGCTTTCTTGCTTTTGGGTAGGGCAGCTTTGAGATATGGTTGTCCTCCAGCAGTCATCAGTGGGCCTGAGGACTAATTGCTCACAATGGCCGATTGGTTATTAACATGTTCTATTGCCTTAATTTCTTTCCTTCTGGAATGGCCTCCCAAATAAGTGGACATCAAATCCAACTCATGGTCTGGTTCTGAAGGAATCCAATTCACGGCAAGAGATTTTTAACCTAGGTTCACCTGAAGCCCCCATGAACTCTTAAACCCTATGCTATCCTGCAACGTCCCTTAAAATGTGGCCTATGGAATAATTGCCTTAGAATTACCTGGTGACAACTGTTTAAAATGAAGATTCCCATATAGTCAGTGATATTGTAATAGCATTGTACTGTGACAGATGGTAGTTACACTTATGAGCATAACATAATACACAGAGAACATAAGTCCCTATGTTGTCTACCTAAAACAAATGTAACACTGTGTGTTAACTACATTCAGATAAAAAAATTAAAAAGAAATAAAGATGTAGTAGAAGGAAAAGAAAGAAAGAAACAAAGAAAAGTAGAAAGATTAAAATAAAATAAAATAAAATAAAATAAAATAAAATAAAATAAAACAAAAACAATATTCCCAGGCAGATGGGTGTTAAACACACTGTAGCTTGAAAATGATTTCAGTATTTTGAAGCCCAGTTAAAATTTCCAAGGCTAAGGAGAATTCTCTTTCTACATATAATAATTATGTATCATTTCAAGTCACTTAGACTGTCCCTAAATGATTTTCTGCATTCTTCTTTTGTGTATGTATGTACGTTGCCTATGCTATATGCCTGTGCGTATGATTACACTTTAGTATCTTATAGCATATCAAGAGTATTCTAAGAGCTAAAATAAGAAAATTTTCTAATCGTAGCAGAAGAAATGTCTTGAGGCAATGGATTTTTGATCCTTCATTCTCTATCTACCAACAATTTCCCGTGAGGTCCTGGAAAGGCCAGTTAACCTCTTAGTGCCTATGCTTCCTTATGTGTTAAATGGGACTCATAACCTTTATGATGTAAAGGCACTAAACAGATGAATTATTTAATATTAGATGATCTATAATCTGCCACACAATATTATTTTGAAGATGCCCATGCATTATTGATTGCTGAATGCACTTACATTATTATACAGTCTCACAAATTTCAGATATTATACACACTTTTTACTAGGTGGCTGTAAGCTCCATGCTGCGAGATATTTTTAGCTAAAGTGAGTTAATCGTAGCTGACCCATACTGAAATGTTTTAGGGCTCTGTGAAAATGATAAACCTAATCTTCATAGTGGATGATAAATATTACTGTATTTATCTGTAGGTCAATAAAACTTTGGCATTCGGGGATTTAATATCATGGTTTGTATTCTTTATTAACAACCTCAGAGGTTCATGTCACAGAGTAATCTGCAGTTCTATGGTGGCATAAATTTGAATTGTATACACAAAGAGCCTGATATGTGGAAGCCAGTCTCAATAGTGCCGAGGGGAGCTAGCTAGCTTCTCTTCACTTGTGCTCACCTTAGCCCTGTTCTCTTCTCTCAAATGCAGTAGCTGTTCTTAAGTGATAAAACCTTAGTATATTTGTGAAAAATGGCTCTTCTGGGAGAAATAAACCATTCCTAGTGCTGGTGATGAAACTGAAGAAGTCTAAGAAGTGCTTCTTCTTAGCCAGAGAAGAGAGATTTTTAATAACGTAAGGAATGGAATGTTGCACTTGGCAGATTTAAGTCCATGATATGATGGAGTCCACCAAATGGGTATATGGAAACCAGAAAAATCACTTCATGAAATTATTTTAGCGAGCGTCCTCACCAAATCAAAATTTCACTCATTTGTGCATTTTTATTCTTTTTTAAAAATGGCTAATCTGAGCGTCAGAAAAGAAGTTTTCAATTTTACTTTGTAGCATTTTATAGAAGTTATACGTTATGTTAGTGTCCTTTCTCATTGCTTTTATCAATTTTAATAGTGTTTTAGTTAATTCTTCTGCATTTTGTAGGAGGAAATCACACAATTTTCGAATGAAGGGGTTACCGCCTACTTTTCGACATTTGAACCATTAAACTTCTTATTTTGTTGTGCTGTATGAGCACTTCAGAAATAATGTTAAAAAATAGATACACTTGACATGTTCTATTGTTCTCAACTTGAATTGAAATATGTATGGAGTTTCCCAAAATGTATTTTATAGAACAATTGCCCTCCTTGAAGAAAGAAGTCTATGATAAATTAAACTTTAGAAACATGTTATACTCTGTCCCCATGTTAGAGAGTCAAAGAGTATATTCACCTATTTATTAAATGTGCTCAGAAGCTCTATAGTTTAATCTTCTATGGTTTCATTTTATTTAATCCTGGGATAAACAATCCTCCAGAAATTTAAAAAAAAAACAGGGAAATTTTTTAATGTCTTATCAAGCCAATAACTTTCATAACACATTAAAGGAAAAAAAAGTATTTAAAGCAGTATCAGTTTTTAATTTCATTCTTAAGCAAGTTGGCTGACATGTCACCAATCAGTGTGAGAGCAGCAGTGTTAAGGAAAACCCCTGCTACAATGTCTCTAGTGGTCACTATAGAATGGACACTAAGCCCTCCAACCATTGAAATGAAGTCATGAGTGAAAGGTTTCCAGAGTGAACAATTTCCATGGGATGCCTGGCTGGCTCAGTTGGTAGAGCATGTGACTCTTAATCTCAAGGTAGTGAGTTCAAGCCCCACATTGGGTGTGGAGCCTAATTTAAAAAAATGTTTCTTGCCAAAGTGGACAATTCCCATAAAAATAAGATGAACAATAATTGCACTAGAGACTCTTGACCACTAAATTTTGTTGACTACTGAGACAAAATATACCTCTATTTCATTTTGCAGACTTACGGATTAGTCTAGCTAAAGAACCCTAAGCCAAAATGTATAAAATTTTTATCCATTTGCAAGTAGTTTTCCCGTTTGAACCATGATGTTTTCAATTCTTTGCTGGGTGATTGCATTATGCAACCCATGACCCTCCATTTCAGATTGTCTTGTTCATCAAAGCCACCTTGTCCATAAAGAATTGACTACATAATAAACTTTATACAGACAAACATATGAAATACATTTATATAAATAAAAATCCCTTTTCTCTTTCATAACTTGTGTGTCCATATAAAAGTTAGTTTTATAACTTTTATAAAGTTATAAAGTTTATAAACTAGTTGCTTCTATTTAGTTACATCTCTGTTCTTCGGTCAAATTTTGAGATCATACTTTTTTTTTACTATATTTTGAGACAGTCTATATATTTCGTTAATTATCCTTCAAAGATTTAAACACTTCACCATGTTAAGTCTACACTGCAGTAATTTTGGATAACCTTAAATTTTTTCCTATTTCAGTCATATTTATTCATATATTTAGGTTTTCTATATTCTCTGTAATCAATATTGGTAGTGTTTATTTTCCTTAAAAGTATCATTATTTCCAGATTTGGAAAGTCCAAGAAATATCTTTTACTCATGGCTATAATGAATAAAAATAGAAAGTACGCTGTGCTACCTTCCTGCTAACATTTTCCTCACATTGGGAAGGGAAAAAAAACAGAAGAGAAGGATAGTGACAGTAGTAAGATCAAAGGTGCACTGAAAGAGACCTGCTGTGGGAGAATGGAATAGAAAAAGCTGCTTTATTATTCCTTTCCACAGACCTCGTATTAAAAGACGAGTTATTATATAAGAAAAGTGAAGGCGACTATTACAAGGCAAAGGATGTGCTGTCACAGGTTTAGGCAGGCCACTGTCAACCAAGTTTCTTCAACTATAAAAAAAGTATTTATGTTAACTATATTCAACTTTTTGTAAGAGAATTAGGTCAAATTAGGTCTACATTTCTCTGAAATACAACCCGATATAAATATAAACTAGTAGTATTATTTTATAAATTTCATATGTTCCAATCCTGACTCATTCTCCTCTAGCAAATTTCCAATTTTAAATGATAAAAGATCATTTTTTTCCTGGGGGCAGATGACCCAGAATGGTACAAGTTGATGACAGGTTCTGGCTGACCATAGGACTATCCAAAGAAAAAAGTGCTTACATGATCAGTTAATATATTAATTATTACTGAAAATGAGTTGTGATCACCAATATTGGTCTTCTGGAACAATTTTTAAATAAAATTCAGCAAATAATTTTAACTTCAGAACTACTACTGCCCTCCCTGAGTCAGTACTACGTGTAAAAAAAAAAAAAAAGGAATATATATTTAAAAGATGTGATACCTTGACAAGAAATGTGTTCAAAAGAGAGAAAGATATTGGCCTGCAGCCCAACTACCTGTCTTCTGTTCATTAACATCTCTTTCTATTTACCCTTCTATCTAACCTGCCCAACTCCTGCCTCCATGACTTAGGCAATTTTTAGTTGGTTCTCTAGTCATGGCTGCTGGGAAAGTTATTTGATTTCTTTCCTATTTTTAACATCATTTCCCTCTTTTACATTTTGCCTACTGTTTTGTTCACAGTGGCAACATCTCCCCAATAAAGAGGATTTATACTTCCTGAAAGCCGTCATTTAGACATTCCACAAATGTCTCTAACTTTCTCTTGCCTCTACTTCTGTGGGTGGCAAATAGTATTTTGGTCGTTAAAAGCAAGAATTGAGAACCAAGGGAAAAAAAGTGTACTTAATTGAAGCCCAAGGTGTTAAGACCATGGAAATATCATTCCACAGCTCATTAAAACATCCATAGACGTGAATTTCTCTAGAGGAAATTAACCAAATGAAATGTCCATGCTCCATGCTATCTGTGGGCATCAATTTGCATAGCTGCAGAGAGTGAGGAGGGGGAAGTGCCAGTGGTCCTGCAGACCTGTGGGTTAATCTGCATATCAGATGCCCCAAACTGGGGACATTACATTAAAAATGAACTCCATGAATTTCATGAGCTTATTTGGGAGTGTGTGTATGACAAGGAGGACCCGCTCATGAATGTAAAGCATTTAGATAAGCAGAGGCAACAGACGCACAATAATGGCTGTGCTGTAGAGGTGCAAATCTAATTTTCTCATATCTTCCTCCCTCCCCACTGGGTAACCCGATTTCTTAAGATAAAATGACTGAGACGTTTCAGCAAAGACCAAGAAAATCGGGTGAGCAACTGTAAATAATTGACCTATGCTGTGAGGCACAGAGAGTTACGTGACACTTGGGAAACTAATAATATTTATTTACAAATTACCTTGAACACTGGATCCTTACATTCTTCCTATGCTAGGGGTATTGTTTTGATTACTTTTCCACTTTTCAGATGGAATAAACAACCCAGTCTCGGAGATAGATATTCAATGACTGGTCCTTTGCTTTATAGCTACTAAGCAAAGAACTGGGACCCAAACCTTGGTGGATGAGCTCCAAACACCACGCTTTCCCTGCCTTTGGCAGTTACCAACCTTGTGGGAAGGTACGATGCACCCAAGTGAAATAACAGAGAATTAAGCAGAACACATAAGGGGGACACTGGGTGAGTGTCCTCCCTTTGCTGACAGACTGCAGCTGGTGGATCCAGATGGCATATTTGACTATTAGCAGCCGACTCTGAAGCAATCCTGAGACTAGCTTGAAAGGTTCTTCTTAACCTCATTTAGTGGGACACCCATATGAAAAATATTGTTACATATGTCTGTAAAACATGTATTGACTCAGTCTGCAAGCAATGCTTGGATTTGCCTTCCACTTGTGGCTAACATATGAACCCAGTGTGGCTAAAGACTCTTCAGGCCCCTTTGGTCCTGGCTGTTCTCTACCTCAAAAGGTAAACAAAATCTCCAAACTTTCCCTTTCTCACACATCACCTCATGTATTTTGAAAATTGTTATTGAAATGCTTGAAAGTGGGGCACCTGGGTGGCTCAGGCCGTTAAGCCTCCAACTCTTGATTTTGGTTCAGGTCATGATCTCTTGGTTAATGGGATCGAGACTCATGTTTGGCTTTGCATTGACAGTGTGGAGCCTGCTTGAGATTCTCCTCTCTGCCCGTTTCTCAATCTCTCTCTCTCTCTCTCTCTCTCTCTCTCCTCTTTCTCTCTCTCAAAATAAATAAATAAACATTAAAAAAAACACTTGAAAGTTAGAGCATTCAAAGGAATCCCCCACCCCCATGTTTGAGTGCTCTCTGAACTTGGGATTTAGACTCAGAGACTCTGACCATTTCTTACAACCATCATTGTTCCTTACTGAATTTCCCCAAAAGGTATAGATGGGAGTTAGTTCTAAAACATTCAGATCATCAGAAAGGATAAACAGATTTTCTGGGTGACTCCTTCAGCCTGTTACAAATTACTTTTTAGGAGAGGACATAAGGTTCTTCTCTCCCTTATAATAAATGCCAGCTATTGGATCATTGTTTCTAAACCATGATTAGAGCTGTCCTGAGAGCCTCATGCCAGGTTCCCTTGGCCTTCTACATTAGCATATAGTTGCATGGTTTCTTCGTTCCAGGAAAAAGCCCTGAGACAACTCGGCTGTCAAAAATATGTTTTTCCCTAAGTGGGAGGTCAATAGCATCTTCATATCCTCAGCCGAGAAGAAGAAATGAGATGCCAAGTGTGACACCCACTAATCATCTACCTTTCAGGGCTTGATTAGGTAATTTTCTTCTAGAATGAAGAAGCTGACAGAAATGCTTTCAAGATGGAAAGAGGGCTTGTAAACCTGCCTGACTTATTATTTTCTGCCTGAAAGCAATAAACATCTGTTTTCTTGATAAAGTAACCAGGTTCATATTTGAGGAGAACAAGGTTATAGTTGGCCTCCCAATTATTGATTCTTCTTGAGAACATTGCCCCGGGGGCTCTTTGCAGTGAAACACTGAACTTTACCCCAAGTCCTCCAGATTCCCTTACACAGTCTGTCAATAGCCCAAATTCCATGCCGTGAGACTTTTTTTTTTTCATACTATAAAATGTTGGCAAATCTGTTGAGCACGGAAAGTAGATACTAGCTGTTCACTTTGATTGAGATATTGGAGCAGGCCAAAGCTTAGGGAAGAGACTCTCACATATAAATAAGTTTTACTCCTGAATAGCCAGAAGTCATTTCCTTAGACTTAGATAAGTAGAAAGGTCTAGAAAGAGATGGGACTGTCGTGTGTGTGTGTGTGGATGTGTATGTGTGTGTATTGTGTCTGAGCCTTACTATCACTTTTAGAACACGCAGACTTGATTCTTGACTAACAAAAGTTTATTCTATTATTTACCATGTTATATGTGTAACAAAACAAACTATTCTTTTATTCATTCATTTATTCAACAAAGCTTTTTGAGTATCTCTATGTGGCAGACATTCTTTCAGGTACTTAAGAAAAGGTTAAGAAACAAAAGACAACAACCCCTCTCCTCCTGGAAACTTAGATTCTAGGCAATAAATAACAGCACAGTAAATAAGGAGACTGCACATTGGCGGGGGTGGGGGGCAGGATGAACAGAATAATGGAAATCAGAAAAGCCAGAAAGAGGTAGTAAGTAGAAGATAGTTGGGATTTTTAAAAGAATGATCAGAATTGCAACATACTGAGAAGGTGGCATTTGAGCAAAGGCTTGATGGATGTGTGAGGGCTATCCATACGGGTCTTCAAGGAAGAACATTCTAGGGAGAAGAAAAAGCCAGTGCAGAGCTAGAAGGGCAAGAAGGCAAGAGCATGTGTGGGAAGTTCAAGCAGCATCAAGGAACTCAATATATCTGGAGAGAAGTGATCAAGCAAGGAAGTAGCAGGATTTAATGTCAGAGAAGTAAGACTGAGAGGCAGAAAGGAGCAGACTTTTTTGACTGTAGTAAGAACTTTGGCTTATACTCTGAATGAAATGAAGTCTTTTACAGGATATTAAGCAATGAACTGACTTGTATTTTAGAAGAATCACTCTAGGGGAACCTGGGTGGCTCAGTCAGTTGAGCATCTGACTTCAGCTCAGGTCACGATCTCACGGTTTGTGGGTTCAAGCCCCGTGTCAGGCTCTGTGCTGACAGCTCAGATCCTGGAGTCTACTTCAGATTCTGTGTCTCCCTCTCTCTCTGCCTCCCCCACTCATGCTCGCTCTTTCTCTCTCTCTCAACAATATATAACATTAAAAATTTTTTAAAGAATCGCTCCATTTGCTTTGCTAAAAGAGACTGTGGATGTCGGGAAGCAAGTATGGAATCAAGGAGGTGTTTCAGGAGATTATTGCAACAGTCCGAGCAAGCGGCTCAGGAAAGTGTGAGAGTGGTAGTGAGGCGTGTAGAGCTCTGAATACATTTTGAAGAATCAATAGGATTTCATGTTATGTTGGATGTGAGATGTGAAAGAAAGAGTCAAGGATGACATCAAGATTTTTGGCTTGAGCAACTGGGAGGATGGCGATGTATCAACTGAGATGGGGAAAATTGTGGATGAAATAAACTTGGGGGTATATTTATACATGTGGATTTCAGATGGAAGATCAAGTGGAGGCATAACTTTGGTATAATTGTTTTTAATGTTTATTTATTTTAGAGACAGACAGTGCATGCGAGCAAGCCGGAGAGGGGCAGAGAGGATCCCAAACAGACTCTGTGATGCCCACAGAGAGCCCTATGCAGGGCTTGAATTCACAAACAGAGAGATCATGACCTGAGCCAAAGTCCAACGCTTAATCTACTGAGCCACCCAGGCCCCCCGATTTGGTATAATTTTTAGGTATCTATGGTAATTAAAATCATACTGCTGGAGGACATCACCAAAAGAATAAATGTAGACGGAGAACAAAAGACTGAGCCCTGGAGCATGCGAAAGAGGTCAGAGATAAGAAGAGGAACCAGTAAAGAAGAGAAAACAAGACACCATGGTGTTCTAACCTGTAGCAAGAAGGCGAGAGTTACTAAATGTACAGGAATGTGTAATTAGTAAGATAGAGACTGAAATAGACCACTGGATTTAGCAATGTAAGTCTCATTGGTGACCTTGAATAGGCTGTGTAAGAATGAGAATATGGCTGGTGACAACAGATGTGGAGAGCCTGTGTAATTTCTTTGCAAATAAGTACAAAAATTGGGGGGAATGGAATCAAAATAAGTTTTTTGTTTCCTAAGATAAGAGAAATAATGATGTTTACATGCCATGCTGATGGAAAAATCCAGGACGGGGGGGGGGGGGGAATGATGCAATGAAGAAGAGAGGATTCCTAAAGGAGTCCCTGGGGTAAATGAAAGTCGTTGAGATGTGGTGCACAGGATGGATTAGTTTGGATGGGAGCATAGGTCTTCCATCTGTGGTTATAGGTAGACAGGCAGAGTAGGTGGGGGCAGATGTGGATTAGTGGGTAGATGTGGTCATGTGAGTCTTTTGAACGCCTCTGTTTTCTGAGTAAAGTAAGAAGCAAGGTTATCAGGTCAACATTATAAGGAGAGGGGAGAAATTTTTGAAGGTTTGAAGAAAGGAGAAGGTGACATATAGTTGTTTATACCTCTGATGCTTAAAGTGAGGTCCTCGGGCCAATAGTCTTGGCATCTTAACAGGATCCCAAAGCGTTTCACATGCACATTAAAATTTGAGAAACTCTGGTCTTGACAGTCATAGTGGAACAAGCGTGAGCTTTTGGTCCAAATAAACTGAATTCTAACTCTGCCATTTAGAAATCAGGTGATTTTCAGAATGTTCCTTAACCTCTGTGTATAGGTTTCCTCGTCTGTAAATTGGGGAGAACTATTAATATTAGTCTAGCAGAAATAAAGGGGGTTGTGTTAGTAGTTGTAATAACAATCAGTAACATTCACTGAGTGCTTTATCTGTTGAAGTCTTGGCAGGAAACAGAATTCACTCACATGGTTTCAATAAGTTCTCAACTCTGGCTTCATTACCTGAGGAGGTCTTAAACAACACGAGCGCCCAGGCCCCAACCCAGGCCTGTTACATCAGTCTCTGGGGATAGGGGCCCAGGCATTTGTAGTTTTCAAAAGCTCCCTTGGTGATGATAATGTGCAGTAAGAGCCGAGAGCCACTGCTTTAAGTGAGTAGATTTTAATGAAGGGACTACTTACAGAGATTTGGGCAGAGTTAAGGAAACAAAAATGGGATGTTCACGCACCCAGGGAGCAGAAACAGAGGGAAGACATTAACCTTTCTGGGCTGCAGAGACAAGGGGAGCAAACGGGGTCACTGCAGCAGCGAAGGAAGGGCCGCCAGGTGGAGTTTCATAATGGAGGGACTGGGTTCCTGCCAGAGAAGTGAGCAGAGGAGGGCAGGAAGGAAATTCTCCATTCTCTCTCTCTCTTCCCACCTTCTGCTTTCTGGACACTTCCTCCCATTGGCTGGCCCCAAACTGAAGCTGGCAGGCAAGGGAACCTGCGTGATGTCGTCCTTTCTTTCCTGGAAAGGGACCAGGAGGAAGAAGGTGGGAGAATGAGTAGTGGGAGGCAGGGGGTTGCCGGGGGTCAAACGGAGAATAATCACCCCAAAAGCACTTACTATGGACCAGCTCTCTTCCAAGTGCTTCACATGTATTAACATTTTAGTAAATGGCTTCATTCTTTTTTCATTAGAATTCAGTACTTTTTTATTGAACAAGGGATATGTTCCAGGTCAATTAATTATGGGAGACAGTTAAATATTTCAAGTTTTCATGCACACTATCACCAGAAGAGTGCTTTGAATTATTCTTCAGTAGTAAGGCTGAAGCCCAGAGCTCAGCAGGCACATTCTCTAGGCCCCTAGTAGATTCTTGGTAATCACTTGGTTATAGAAATAAAATCTGGATAATGAAACAACTTGCTTTTGTCCTAATGACCCAGCTTTCTAATTTGTCTTAGGAAAACATGATAGAGAAAGACACAGAGGGCCCCCAAGCTGCAGATCCTGCCAGAATTCTAAGGCATTTTACGTGAACTACGTGAAGAAGTCGACAAGACCAACGATATTTATAAGTGTTCTCTGTTGTAAGATATATTTTGATATAATTAACAACAGTTCTGAGAAAACAGGCAGGACGTTTGAGGAAACAGGCAGGAGAAGACAACTGGCTGGAAAGAGGCAGATGAAGAGTTCCATCTGGCAAAGATAGAGCACAAAAGATAATCTGGGTCACATTTTGGAGATATTGATTAAAAGTTAACCAACAAATATTAACAGATTTCCCGCTCAGAAGAGGGAGATTTACTTATTTTGGCCCAGAGGCTAAAGTCAAGGCTATAGGTGGCTCTCCGTTGACTCCTCTGGAACACTGTGGATGGGAAAATAAGCAGTACTCATGGAGGTAATGTGTCAGGCAAGGCTCATCTCGGGCAACAACCACTTTCCTCTGCAGTGACCCCATTTCGCTTGTGGATCAAAAAGACGTAGCCAGGAAAAGTGAGGACTGGGACTGGGCACCCGGGGTGGGGCCGAGCTGAGCCATTGATCAGAAGGAACACAAGTACAATCCACACAGGGCAGTTCTGCAGCGTTTGCTCTCCAGCCTTTTGCTTCCTCTGACTGCATTCATCATTGCCTTACCAGGGGTTAGATCAATATATTGCCTTTAAAACTTGTGGTAAAGCATCTCTTTTGAAGGATGTGCTCTGAGGGAGAGATCATACTTCTTTAAAACAACCTTCTGTCGGTCTGTTTGTCCAATGCAGGTTTCCCAGATGCCTCATTAGACTTTCATTCCAAGAGCTGGCTTTCAGACCACATCGAGCAAATCCTCTTAAAGGTGTTAGTTGGCATATCATCTTGTTAGAGGTTTCTAGAGAAGAGAAAAGTCTACTAAATTCAGAGACATTCTTTCCTAATATTGGAATTCAAGCACCGTGACAAGTCTATGAGAGAGAGAAATTGTTCTCGAAGCCTGCCATACCCAAAACGGTTTAGACCGCTTTCACATTCCGATACTCGACTAAAGAGTTAATGAAGACTGTGTCTTAGCACCGGTGGTATTTATTTAACGTGCACTATAATCCCAGCTGACACTTCCTAATGAGTTTATTGCTGCTGTGGAGTTAAAGCTCCCCCACTCAATAAGCATAAACTTGAGTGTCAAAAATGAAACATAGTCAGCCCTGGTGCTTAAATGGCCTGTATCGATCCTCCGGCAGTCTAACTGCTGTAGTCTGGTGCCAGTTCTCTAATTTGCGCCCTGAAGTGTGCAGCCACACTTGATTTAGAGGTCAGAATGAGGCAGCACTCAGTTTGAGAAATCAGCTGAAACATTCTTAAAAAAATTGGTCTGGATAGCTTCACCTTGCATTGTAGAGATCATTGCTCTCGTGTAAACAAGGGGCTAAATAATATTATTCCCATAGACTTTTTTGAGGGTGTTTTATCAAAGGAAATGTCCTCAGAGTCAAAGCTTGCTGTGTTTTGTGCTTTATCTGTACAGAAAATTCCATTTAGAGAAATTTAATGCCAAAGCTGTAAGATCTGCATTCCTAGAGAATGACTATTTAGGGCATTGTCTTTGAATATGAAGTAAACACACACTGAGAATGTTTGTATGAGGTTCTTTCAATGGCCAAGATATGCTCACTATTCCTAGGAGTCAAAAGGACTCAGACAACTTAAAGATGTGTGGCATCTGCAAAACACCACTATGTTCATAGCTATATTCCTGTCTCAGAGAAATCATCTGCCATTTCCAATGACATCAAAGACAGTGGTTGAAGAGCTAACAGCAGGAAGGTCAGCCAAATTTCTACTTAACACTGGCAAAACACGAGAGAAGCTCATGATCTCCTTCAAAGTTCAAATGAAAAATTCAAACGCTTAGAATTATAATCTCGACTTTAGAAGAGACTTATAGATCAACTACTCGTTATGACAAAAGAAATACGTGCCCCGCAAAAAAACTGAAGTTAACTTGTCCAAGGTAAAGAGCTTGCCAAGAGGTAAGGAAAGGACTCGAATTCAAGTCCTGGTCCCCAAACTTTGTCTAGTAGGTCGACTTTTTACTAGAATGGTGTGCATTTTACTTTAATCACATAACTTCCAGGGGAAGGGTCTTCCCTTTCTTTTTGTTGAAGTTTGATATTGTTACAGAGATAACCTCGATGTTCTGAAAAAGTCATTAGCAAAGTGTTCTTCAGAGTTCCTGTTCTTAGAAAGCATGCTTTCCTAAGTTTTTCAGTCTACAGGTTTCCTTCAGTTTTCTTGACACAGGAGATATTTTGATGACTGTTCTTTACCCTAAAATATCCGATCATATACAGTGTCATATAAATGCACGGTGTCAGTTTTAATCCACCCTCTCGGCAGTCAGCAAACTTGTAACCAGAAAACCAGAAGCTACAACCGCTCTGGTGATCAATAGTACAGGTTTTTTGAAATAGAACAACTGAGTATTAGAAATGGATTTCTTTGGTTAAAGTAATGACTAATCACCTAGCATAATAGGTGCCAGAAATAAGTTCTCCATGATGAAATGAATGGTTTTCAAGCTTCATGGTTAGGCTAAAATAATTTAGGGACACTCCACATTTGCATAAAAAGGGTACAGGAATATTGCAGATTCTTTAAATTTACCCTTGAAAAGGGCACCTGAGCCTGTATTCTCAAGTTGTCCTGCATCCAGACAAGAGTCAGTTATAAGCTTGACGAATCTCGCTTCAGAATTCTTTCATCAGCCACAAGTAAATCGGTCATTCAGGGTATGGTCAGGGCATCTAAAAGGAGAGAGGATATCTAGGAGGACCGAAGGTCCTGGTTTGCTTGGGACTGAGGAGTTTCCTGGACTGATGAGTTCCATGCTTCCTGGACCAAGGACAATCCTGAGCAAGCTGGGACCATTGGCACTTTGCTCTGAGGTTCTGTGAATTGCTAGGTTGCCCGTTTGCTAGTAAATGATGATCTGTTTGTGAGAATTTGGTCTGACACTTGTTTTAATTTTTCAAATTACCTGATAAGTTCGTTGAGGGAAACCCTATATTTATAACACCTATTCCTCACTGTTGGTGCAACCAGTATCTATTTTTTAAAAACCTAGTGGTTTTGTGGCTGAATTGACCTAGGGGCATATGCAACAGATTGAGAGGGGTGGAGAACACATTTTACGTCATACTGGTCTGGATATTTGTGTACCTATAAAGTCATATAAATGAAACCCTACACACTCAAACACAAACAAACAAAATGCAAAAACATACATATACATACCCTGTAAGAAAGAGTGGTACGTCAACGCCAAGCAAAAATTATCTTATGATCTTGTGGCTAGCAGCCATCAAAACCTTAACTCTTTATATTATATTGTATTTATAAAAAGTTTTATATTATAAAAAGTTTATATTATAAATTTATATTATAAAAAGTCTGTACATGGAGGGAAACTTCAAGGGTCACACCAAGCAAGATCTTGAGAATTGTTCGAAATGACTGAAAACCCCTTCACCCAGGTGTACATTTACAAGACTACACTTACCATGATGAGCACTTACTAATGTATAGAATAATCTATAGATTCTATAGAATCACTATCATGTACACTTGAAACTAATATATCATTGCATGTCAACTATACTGGCTTTAAAATTAAATGTGAAAAATAAAAAAATGACTGAAACAAAGATAGTAAAATACAGTTTGGTTTCTTAGAACATGAAGAATCTCCCTTTTTATATTTAACGTAAGGAAAAAAATGCAATTTGCCTTGCCTTTTCCCTTACGTAGTGATTATGTGCGTGGTGCTGAAACTTCCAAAAGAATTACAGAGAAAGGCAAAAGCAATGCTAAGAGAGTACATTTTCAAAGAAGAATGCTTCTTCTGAGGTGTCACGGCTGAGCCTTGGAGAACTTGTCATTTTGTAGCATGGACAGTGTAGGTCCTAACGCACAAGCATCACTTGCCAGTAACCTAACTGAATGTCTGCACTGCATTTTAACCCAACGTGGCCTGACGTGGTCACTCTCAGATGGAGTGAAGCTATTCCCAGTGGTCTGCAGGGTCCTTTTGTTTGCCTGGATCTTCCATTATTTTATGAGCACCGTATTGAGCATGGAATGCAACCGCCCACTGAAGTGGCAGGCCTTTTGTCTCAACACAGTGCTTTCAAAATTATTACAGAGAAGAGATTATGCTAAAGGTTTCACAGACACCGAAAGGCAGCACAGCGGCAGCTATACTCTACTCGCAAATTCAAATCCGAGCTGTGAATTTCAACAAATTAGATGAATTTGGCTAATTGTCTCTGCAGTTCATTACTGATGAGTCACGAACTTAACATATCTCAGGCATTTTCAGACTCTGGGGTATCTTTTTAACAGGTACCTGCTGGGGCCAGACTCTATTTCCAGACCATTTTGCTAAGCAGGTCATGAAAAGTCCTGGAAGGCCATCCTTCTCATCATGGGCTTTTTGTCCAGCTACACTATGAAAAGCAAAATTAACACTCAGGCCACTAATCTGATCTTTTCTTCCCCCCCCCCCACCCCCTTTTAGGGTTATATGATACATCCCATACCACCATTCCTGGCCTAACCACAAAGTCATCATCTGGGTTACTCACATGATCATCTCATTTCTTCAATTCATTTAGGCCTTTAAGACTGAAGGATGAGAGGATTTTGTGAGAGTTTCAGATTCAGCCTCATAGGGCTTATCATCTCAGAAAAAGCAAGTGGGATAAGAGTAAAATCAATCATTATCGGTCAGTGATTGAGTTGGAAAGTTTATTTCAAGGGAGAGAATAGCTGGGCTATTGGAGGTTTCTCACTCAAGAACAGGAGTTTTTCTATGCTTTTAGTATGGGTTTCTAGTGGCAAATCAGGGAAATAGCCTTGGGTTCTGTGGGACAATCTGGTGGAGATCTGAAGTGACAAGCACGGGAATGGGTGAGAGGAAAATGGCCCCACCTCATACTGTCTCCTTCCTTCCTGATTTCCAGCAACAAGATGGAGCGAAAACCACCCATTGCTACTTGTTCACAACATATTATCTACTCTTCCATATATACTCCTCAAGAGATTTCTTCACCCCTTATCGGCTTCCTGGGGGGTGCATTTTAGCCAGATTTCACTGGATTTCAATGGATAGGGGGTGGGACATTTCATTCTGTAAGACCTATTTGGAGCTTCTCATCTTACATATGGCCCTGTTCAACTTTGGATTTAGCAAGAAAAACATGAGCCACCCAGCACACATTTCAGAAAGATCACCTTGTTAGGTTCACAACTTACTAACACATACCGGGCAGAAAAAAGAATTCCCCACCAACCAGATAACTACTCTTCATTAACTGGGTCAGTCAACTCTAGAGAGCTTAGGTAAATTAAGAACTATATACACATATATTACAAAGTGGAAGTTCTGAAGTCTAATTTAATAACACTCAAATATCTTTTTTTTTTTTAAAGTAATCTCTACACCCAACGTGCAGCTCAAATGCACAGCCTCGAGATCAAGAGTTGCATGCTCTCTGACCGAGCCAGCCAGGTGCCCCTCAAGTATCTTTTTGAATGAGCAGAACTGAATAGTTCAGAGGTTACTCTAACTTTGAGCATGCATTCTCCTGTGACCGTGGCAAGGAGTGCTTTCCCTGGGCGATTTCCAAAATATTAACAGGGCACAAATTATAGTGGACTCAACCACGCATCAGCAAGACTTCCAGCTTTGGCACACAGCACGTGAGGCTTCAGATCAGCCCTGCTGCCTCGGGGGTGGCCTCACTTGGCCGGGTGTACAGAAAACCTTGATTCAGTGTTTGTTCTACGATCTGACTCATTGTAACATGTTTATTGTCCCAAACAGGAACTAGAGACACAGTGTCCCATCTCCATCCCAGAGGTCAGGTGGGGCCAGCTCCCACCTGACGCATCCCATGGGCTGAGCTTTTAGCTGTAAACTGCTGTGGATGGTCTGGCTTCTCTCAGAGATTGTGGGATAGAAGGGGCCACCACATTTTTTTCAGAGGTTTCAAAGGTTACTCAGTCTATTTTATAGACTCCCCCAAAGATGGATATGATGACACACAAATTGTTCCTTCGCAGTTTGAGCAATCATGAAATATGTCCCATAATTCCTCACCATTTCTGAGCTCTGGGCCAGTTCCAAATAGTAAAAGCCATCTTTCTCAGTGACTGCCTTTCTCTGCTAGTTGTGAGGGACAAAGGACAGGGCACCACACTGACTGCGCGAAAACGTAAGCCACGTCTACCATGCTATTGATACTTTTTCTCTTCAAAAGCAGCGATGTCCCTGGGGCGCCTGGGTGGCTCAGTCGGTTAAGCGGCCGACTTCAGCTCAGGTCACGATCTCACGGTCCGTGAGTTCGAGCCCCGCGTCGGGCTCTGGGCTGATGGCTCAGAGCCTGGAGCCTGCTTCCGATTCTGTGTCTCCCTCTCTCTCTCTGCCCCTCCCCCGTTCATGCTCTGTCTCTCTCTGTCTCAAAAATAAATAAAAACGTTAAAAAAAATTAAAAAAAAAAAAAAAAGCGATGTCCCATGAAAGGTAAGTAGCCAATTTATTTCATGTTCTGTCCTTCATTCTTAAAAATCCCACGGATGGGCATTAATTCATACTCTGCTATGGTATGAATGTTACTTTAAAAAAAAAAAGATATTTGAAATAAAAATAGGGCTGTCTTCCAGACTCCCATCCCATTTAAATAAAATTCAATGTGCATTGGTAGATTGGTTAGATTGGTTTGGGATTTATTATTCATTATTAAAAAGGGTTTCTTTTCAAGAGAGTCTCTAAATAAGAATTTTATGTATCCAGTTCCACTATTGTAACTTTTTAAAGGTTCCTGTTAAAAAAAATTCAATGTCTATCCAGCATTTAAGAAAAAATGTCTATTATTTATGTTGTGATCCAACTGGAATGACATTTCTGTGAACTGAATGTCTCAACCAAGCAGCGGTACAAACAGAATAAAGCAGGCGTAAACTCTTTCTTCATTTCTGAACTCTATGCTCTTAGGTTGAATGTGACTTTCCCAGTATCAGGGAAGAAGACTGATAAACATTAAAGAATTAATGGATTGGCAAGCAATGCAACAGAGGCCAATGGAACAGTGATCAAATGGAGGAAAAAGAAAAAAAAAATCTCTTTTTCAGTGTCTGATAAGTGCTCAGGAATCCTGAATATAAGCCTGGGCACACTGATGCCAGAACAATATAGATTAACTCAAGGGAGCTGAAAGAACAGGAACGTATATGATTAGAAAGTAAGGAGAGTGATTTATGGGCAAAGACCCACAGAACTAAATACTGTCCACATAGGTTACTTGAGCAGGAAGCCAAGCTTGGAAGTGACAGCTCAGTAATTGAAGAACACAGGAGGGAGAAGAATCTTTTAAGGGGGTAGAAAAAAAGGTTAAGTAGGGGCAGTGGAATGGAATAAAAGACCCTTGTTTATATATTTAAAAGACCCTCCGAGACAACCTTCTGAATTCCAAATCAGTTGAGTCATCATAGGGGTCCCTCAAACTTGAAAAGATCAAAATGCCGAGCCATAAACCCCCGAAATGATTGTGTTTGCAGCTCAGAGAGGAAAAAGCAGAGAATAAAAATTCTGGTTAAATGTTGGAAATCTTTCCACTTCCAGATGGTGAGAAATATTAGATCATGAAGGAGGTCCCTGAGGGAATTGACAGAAATCACTGCGCAGCTCTTAAAAATCAGACTGCCCAAAGCAACAGAAAATGCAGCGGGGGAGAGGGCCTGTGTTAACAGAGATGAGAACAGACTCAGTTATATGCACTGTCTCTCCCCTCTCCAAACTGCTAGTCCTCCCTGTCACTGTTGGTGGCACCGACACCTCTCCAGGTACCAGCTTCCTTCTCACTGGTCAGCCAGTGGCCAGCTCTAATTTCTTTTGTCAGTTTCGTCCTTCCTGTGTACCTTTTTCACATCACCCATTGCCCCTTACAGCGACGACTCATAAGAATCCTGAATTCTACCTTTGTCCCTAGTACCTCACCTTTCTACCCATTTTTTATACCAACATCAGATTTATTCTCCTAAGGCACAATTTTGATTACGTCACTTCCTTGTTCAAAAAAACCCTCATTCCTAATAGAACTATTCCAGCTAATAAATCGTAAAGGTATGTTAGAGCACCACCATTTTGCAATCCTTAATGAAATAATGTATTTAGCATTGATCAACTTAAAATCATTAGATAAAGAGCTAAAAGGTAGCTTAATAATGAGAGTTTCAAGCAGACATCTGAACCCACTGATCGGTTTTAGCAGGAAAAAAAAAAAAAGGGACAAAGCACATCCTGATGGAAGAACACAATTTAACTTTGAAGAATTCTTGCCAATAAATCCAAACTGAATCTAATCAAATATCTAGCTATAATTACTAGTTTATAGAAAATCAAGGGGAACTATATTAAACAAAATCCAGAATATGGAAAAATTCAAAGGATCAATGACTCAGTTTCTTCAACAAATAAAAGGGAAAAGAAAAAGAAAAAAAGAAATAGAAGATGAATCTATAGATTCAATGAGACTAGAGATGTATCAACCAAATGTAATGTGTGGACCTGGCTTAAATTCTGATCCAAACAAACTATGTATAAGACATAGTTGAAGCCCCATTAGTGATCTTTAAAGGCTGCTGGATACTGGATGATACAGTACCTGGCAAATTACAGGGGCAGAGGTAGGATTCAGTAATGTTAATGTGTGTGTGTGTGTGTGTGTGTGTGTGTGTGTTTAAATAATTATTTTTTTCAGATACACACTGTGATATGACATATGAAGAACAATGAAATATCATGTATAAGATTTGCTTCAAAATAATCAAGAGGGGGGCGCCTGGGTGGCGCAGTCGGTTAAGCGTCCGACTTCAGCCAGGTCACGATCTCGCGGTCCGTGAGTTCGAGCCCCGCGTCAGGCTCTGGGCCGATGGCTTGGAGCCTGGAGCCTGTTTCTGATTCTGTGTCTCCCTCTCTCTCTGCCCCTCCCCCGTTCATGCTCTGTCTCTCTCTGTCCCAAAAATAAATAAAAAAAAAAAACGTTGAAAAAAAAAAAATTAAAAAAAAAAAAATAATCAAGAGGGTAGGGGAAAGTGGGTGTGGATTTAGGTGAAAGAATATTGTCATGATAATTGCCAAAGCTCAGTGATGGTACATGGATATCATTATACTATCTTTTCCATATTGTATATGCTTGAAATATTCCACAATAAAAAGCTTTTTAAAAAAGTCAACTGACCAGGGCACCTGGGTGCCTCAGTTGGTTAAGCATCCGACTCTTGGTTTCTTCCCAGATAATGATCTCTTGGTTCATGTGTTCAAACCCCATGTTAGGCTCCATTCTAACAGCACAGAGTCTGCTTGGGATTCTCTCTCTCTCCCTCTCTCTCTCTGCCCCTCCCTGGCTTCTGTGTTCTCTCTCTCTCTCTCTCAAAATAAATAAAAATAAACTTAAAAAAGAGTCAACCAACAAAGATATTTAGTACACCAATTTTGCCACACCAAGATATCCAAGGGGTCTCACTGCCAGAGCCAAGTAAAATGCATTCCTGGAGAAGTGAGCTGTTTAAGCATGGAAATTGGATCTTTATTTTCCATTTTTGCTCCTTCCAGGGGGCAATAGATTTTTAAACTTGCTGACTTTCTAGGTTTTCTCCCCATTTTCTATTAATTTCATGGTTTGGTTTTTTTCTCTACCACACACACAGCTCACAAGTTATTCAATATTTGGCGGCAGCCATGATTGGGAATTTGGTTTTATGATCTGGCCATTTGGTGATCTCTGTGGAATGGATGATATAGATCTTTTTGCTGTTAGATGAGAAACAACATAGACTCCAATCTTAGTCACTTGTTTGTCTATTTGTGAGTTCAAACCAATTAAGAATTTTGTGGCCACTGAGGAAGAGAAAAACTCCAGACAGTGAATTTTTGTGTTTCAGTGTTGACTTTGACCTATACCTGAAATGAGAAACACTCCATGTGTGTGTATGTCTGTAATTCAGGAAGACTTTTAATTCTTGTTGTTGGTATGAAACTTTTTTCTGCCTCCAAAGGGTTGAATAAATTAGGTTATAATGTATCTTGAATTAAGGGAGCTCTGTTTATATGGATTCATAGAGATAATATTTCTAAAATACCCAGAAAATGAGGAAATTGATCTTATAAATTTAAAATATGCTGGAATTTTAAGAAAAAAATTCTCACAGAAAACACCAGCTCAAAAATATTTTCATATAAGAATTACAAGTTAACACAATTAAAATGAATCCTTGGCTTAATAATTCAGGTTTAAGAAAGAAAGCCATTCTCCTATATAGTTTTCCCTCAAATTTTATCAGCATAAAATACAAGAGAATATTTTGTTTTTATAAGATTAAAGCGTGTTTTCTGTTAATCTGATAGTTCTAAATATTTTATATTGGACTATTTATCAAGAAAAAGCTAATGTTACTCCTACATAATACTTAAGACTATAAAAATGTTACTTTGTGTTCAATTGAGTCTTTATTCTGAAATTTTCATATCATCAGGAATCATATTTATAGTGTATTAGCTTGAATATAATATCCAAGACCCTTAGATAACATAAAACTTTAGACTGATATTAAATTAATTAATGGATAATCACTGGTCACCCAGATAATTTTATGTAGGTTTACATTTTATCTCATTTTTAATTAATTTTATTTTGAGAGAGGGAGAGAAAAAAAGCGTGAGTGGGGGGAGAAAGAGGAAGAGAGAGAGATTGCTAAGCAGGTTCCACACTGTCAGCGCAGAGCCCGATGTGGGGCTCAAACCCACGAACCATGAGACCACGACCTGAGCCGAAATCAAGAGTTGGACGCTTAACTGACTGAGCCCCCCGGGCGCCTTTAGTATGTTTACATTTTAAAGCGCAGATATTAAACATAATTGTAAGTGTATATACTTTGCTTCTGTGTTTGTGCGATGTGGAATTCCTATATCTTTGGGTCACATTAATAAATATGTTTAGTTTTTCCACCGTAGGAACAGGTAGAAGGGAAGTATTGGCTGTGAAATGTGTGTTATGTGTATTCATGAGCTTTGCGAGTTCGCCAAAATGCTTATATATGACAGACAGCTCTTATTTACCCTCTAATTTTCTCTATGAAGTAGAAGTTAGTTACTTTGATACTATACCGAGAACAATGGTGACAGAGAAGTATGCATTTGTAGGCAAAGTAATGGACTGTGTTTTTGTTTATCAAGATAAAGAGTTTTGGGGCACCTGGGTGGCTCAGTCTATTAAGCCTCGGATTCTTGATTTCAGCTCAGGTCATGATCTCACGGTTTGTGGGATTAAGCCTTATGCAGAGCCTGCCTGGAATTCTCTTTCTTCTTCTCTCTCTGCTCCTCCCCACTTGTGCACTCACTCTCACACTCTCTCTCGAAGTAAATAATTAACATTAAGAATATATATATATTTATATATTTAAGAATATATATTTATTATTTAAATATATACTTATTTATATAGTTATATTTATTATATTAATATATAAATGTATATTAATATATAAATACATATTATTTATATATTTAAGTATATATATATATATATATATATATTTAAGAAAAAACCCTCCATATATATACTTATATATACTTACACACACACACACATATACTTTTTTCCTTAAATTATCTGGTTATTCCAGAATTCAAAACCTGAAGAGGATGGTAAAAGACAAATATTACATGGATGCAGAAAGGTGTAGAAAGTTTACAGAGAAGATACTTTTATTTCCCTTGCTTTGTAATACCTGAGTCTGAAAAGAAGAAATAAAATGTCTTACAATTTTTATGAAAGTTGCATTGGTATTGATGGGTTTATCCACAAGAAAAATTTTCTGTGTATTCTTTCCTGTCAAATATATTTATGAAAAGTTATAATTTGATTTTCTGTCTGTTAAAAAGATAAATTTGTCTTAGAGCTCTTAACAAAAAGTTATTCTTTACTTTTTGTGTGAACTGCCAAGAAGACATAGACTCCGTATCTTGCCAGATAGTCTCCTTTGAACATATTTTGATAAAAATTATTATAAGATGAGCTGTATTTAAGTTTTCTACTCTTGTCTAGCTTTCATATTTACATATCTTTGAACAGTGACCCAAGTATCGCCAAGCTGAATACTCATTAAACAGTAAAGAATGTGGGTGCCTGGGTGGCTCAGTCGGTTAAGCATCTGACTCTTGATTTCTGTTCCGGTCATGATCTCACAGTTTTGTGAGTTCAAGCCCTGCATCATGCTCTGCACATTGCACGGAGCCCACATAGGATTCTCCCTCTCTCCCTCTCCTTCTGCCCCTGTCCCACTCATGCTCCCTCTGTCTCTCTCAAAATAAATGAATGAACTTTAAAAAATAGAAAATAATAAATAAAAATAAGAAAAAAGTGATTAATTAGGAAATATAAGGAGAAAAAGCAACAAAAGCGGGAGGTGTCATTTTCTCTCTCTCCCATTTAGATATGAAGCTATAATTAGTAGCTTTGGGAAAGACATATTATAAAGAAAAATAATTATTACATATAAAGAGAACCTACCTGTGTTTTGAAACAGCTTAAAAACAATAATAAGCAATGATACTATACATTTCTTTAGTCAATACATCTGTTAAAGCATCTTTTTCAAACGTTTAGCCATGCCCAAATACTTTATAGAGAGTCAAGGGAAAGGTGAATACATACTTACCCCTAAGTACTGTCATCAACATTATATAGCATTAACATAATATCAACAACTTCTGCAGACTAGTCTGTTGCACTGAGTTTCCTGATGCAAATTTCTTTGCAGAAAAATAAAGAAATGAAAAAGAACCCAACATTTTCAGGGTGATTAAATCACGCTTATACCAAATCCATCAAGCTAGTTAGACGGAATATGGTAGGTCAATGTCATGGCCACTATTAAAAACATTTGTTTTGACAAACACAAGGATTTTCACAATAACTTATTACATATTTGCCATACAAGGCTCCTGTAATCATGCACAAAGAATAAACCAGGGTTTTTTGAGACTTTGAAGATTCTCTTCAACCACTCAATTTTATAGAAAAGAAAAATGAGGGACAAAAATATTAGGTGACTTACCTAAGGCTACATAGCTAGTTTTGAATAAACTTCAGTGCACTGTTCTTTTTAGCTAGTCAAACACAGAAGTGGGAGCTATGCAAGATTTTGGAGACTTAGTCCAACATTTTTTTTTTCTCTTTAGAAATTAAAATGACATCATAGACAAAATGGCATGAATAGCAATCATCTTTACTCTCATACTTCAGAGTTAGCAATATTTTTTTTCATATGCGCTTCTAAGTCTATTTATCTTTTTTTATTTTTATTTTTTTTCAATATATGAAGTTTATTGTCAAATTGGTTTCCATACAACACCCAGTGCTCATCCCAATTTATCTTTAATACAATTAAACTTACTGAAAGAAAGACCTTGTTAAATATCACCCCAAGGGATTCTTGCTTCCCCTTCTCCTGGGAGTAACCAGTGCTGGGCTTGAGATGTAAATTTCTAGTCCAGTACTGTCTGCTAGAAATATAATGTGAGCCACATATGTAATTTTATTATTATTTTAATGTTTATTTATTTTTGAGAGAGAGAGACAGAGTGTGAGCGGGGGAGGGGCAGAGAGAGAAAGAGGGAGACACAGAATCCGAAGCAGGCTCCAGGCTCTGAGCGGTCAGCACAGAGCCCGACGCGGGGCTCGAACCCACAAACTGCAAGATCATGACCTAAGCCGAGGTCAGATGCTTAACTGACTGAGCCACCCAGGCACCCCCACAAATGTAATTTTAAATGTCTACAAGTCAAATTTTAAAAAGAAAAAATAATACAAAA
This sequence comes from Panthera onca, assembly GCF_046562875.1. Lineage (NCBI taxonomy): Eukaryota > Metazoa > Chordata > Mammalia > Carnivora > Felidae > Panthera > Panthera onca. The sequence continues at coordinate 174,335,624 of NC_138342.1, forward strand.
AAGTGGAATTAATTTTAATAATGTCTTAAATTATTACCCAATATATCCCAAATATCATTTCAATAGGAAATCAACATAAAACAATGTTAATGTGTTATTTTTACTTCCCTTTTTAAAAATAAGTCTTCAAGGGGTTCCTGGGTGGCCCAGTTAGTTAAGTGTCTGACTTCAGCTCAGGTCATGATCTCACGGTTCCCTAGTTTGAGCCCCACATGGCACTCTGTGTTGACAGCTCGGAGCCTGGAACCTGCTTCGGATTCTGTGTCTCTCTCTCTCTCTCTCTCTCTCTCTCTCTGCCCCTCCCCTGCTCGCACTCTCTCTCTCTCTCTTTCTCTCTCTCATAAATAAACATTTAAAAAAATTAAAAATTAGATAAAATAAGCCTTCAAAACCAGTATGCAGTTTATAGGTATAACACATCTCAATTCAGATGAGTGGAATTCCAAGTGCTTGCTTGCCATATGTGGCTAGTGGCTAGGAATTGGCCGGCCCAGCTCCCATCTATTTTAAAAATGGTTTCTCATTTATATGTATATATTTACACTCACTATACATAGTATTGTTTCTGAATTGTGAGTTTACATTTATGTAAGTAATACGCTGCTGGTATCATTCTCTTCATTATTTAACATTATAAATTTAAGATCTATTTGTGATGATGTATGTAAATCAAATTAAGATATCTAAACTGCCATGCCGTATCCCATGCGAATACAAAACATTTTAGATATTCATGACCCCACTGACACACATTTAAGTTGTTTTCAACCTTTTATTCCTTTGGATAAATACACAGTGAACATCACTGTGCTTGTTTACAACCTTCTAATTTTGCTGACTAGGAGAGAGATGGGGAAGGAAATTCAATAACTTTCCCACTGTCACAAAGGGAGATGACCATGTGTTTCTGACCTGAGGGAAACTACAGGATGAGATTTTCATCAGGAGGTATCGTAATCAAAATCACTTGAGTGTTGTTTCCAAATCACATAGCTCTGCCCCCTCGCACCCATCCTAATCCCTAAACCCCCATACCAGTTTAGATCTACCAGAAGATGAGGTGGTGATAGTATTGAACTTTATCTGAGCCCTGGGGTTGGACAGTCAAGCAATCTCCCCGTTCCTTTATATTCTGGGAAGTGGCTAACCACAAAGGACCATGCTGCCTTTGCATATTCCAAGATAAGAACGTCCTGACCTCATGAATCCAGTAAGACCTACTGTCCATCTCTCCTCCTAACTCCTTCACTCACTCACCTCTATTAAACCCCACATTTGCTCACAGATTTTCTCTCCAGAACATCCTTGAAATGTTCCTCAGTAATGACAGTTATCCCTATTGCAATAGCTTGAAAAAAAAAATCATGTCTTTAGTTTTGTAGTACTTTTGTTTTTCACAGTTTGGGTGCCATGTCCTTGGATAGTCATGCACCCTGCTTTTATATCCCCTTTTGCTTCACCCAGAACAAGAGGCCAGTGAGTCTGACTGATGCCTTCTTCTGCACTCCTGTCCATTGGAAGTATGGCAAGAATTTAACTTCGATTCCTTTTGAGTATTAGGTGATTTCTGGTTCTGGCTTCTTTGGTTTCATGTTTTGACCATTTGGTGATCTCCGTAAACAGATCAATGGTTTATAGAGATCCCTCTCTGGGGTGAGAGACAACAAATAATCCGGTTTGTTAGTCTTTTCTTTGTCTACCTGTCTATATAGAGCTCAAATAAATTAAAGATTCATACCCACTGTGAAGAAAACAGCTCATTGATATGAACCAGTGAGTTTTGTAATTATGTGTTTACGCTTGACTCATGGCTGAAATTTTAGAATTGAAGCTACAAAGTCTCTCTATGCCTGTAGGATTATGCATCTGTAATTCAGAAAGGCTTTTATCTTTCATTGTGTGATATGTAATATTTCTCTACCTAAAGATGGTATTACTAAATCAGATTATAAATAAAATTTCTTAAAGGAGCTCGATTCTGATGGCTTAGCAATAAGTTAGCACTTATGTATGTTGAATATTCCTAATATTTCCAGAAACTAAGGAAATTGAGTCTCAAATACTTTAATGTGCTAGAATTAAAAATTATGTTTATAGGGGCGCCTGGGTGGCTCAGTCGGTTAAGCGCCCGACTTTGGCTCAGGTCATGATCTTACGGTTTGTGGGTCCGAGCCCCGCGTCGGGCTCGGTGCTGAGCCTGCTTCCGATTCGGTGTTCTCTGCCCCTCCCCCACTCGCACTTTGTCTCTCTCTCAAAAATAAATAAACATTTAAAAAATTATCTTTATAGACCAACTTGGATATGCTTTAGGAATTGAAGTTCACATAATTTAGATAAAGCTTTGGCAAACAAGACTGGTTTAATATTTTTGGTTTAATAAAAACAGCATGTCTTCTCTGATTAGGGTTAAGAATAATAGGTACATAGATTTTTGTTCCACTTGGAAGTGTTCTACATGAACTCACACAGGTTTACCGATTGATTAAGCCAGTACCGGTAATATTTAAGATTGTTAGTGTTTAAAATATGAAAAATTGTACATTTGTATTTAACCAAATAAAGTCATTGTAATAACAAACTTTATTTTACTAGTCATTATGTTTTAGAGTATGTCAGCAGGAAGATAATTTCCAAGATCTTTAGGAAGCCCAAAAGCTTAGATTTATACTAAATTGAGTTAACTAATAGATATTAATTGAATGCTTAGATCATTTCAAAGATGGAACAGTGAAACATTAACATGTAAGCATAATTTTAAGTGTATATACTTTTTGTCTTTTATTTTATATGTTACAGAGGGAAAGAGGAGCTATGCATTTGAGTCTGCCAATGAACATGTTCATTTTGAGAAGTTGTATTATAAGGATGTGTATGGCTATGAGAAGCTGTGGAATGTATATTCATGAGCTCAGCTCATCTGCTGAAAAGTATTGGTGTGTGACACACAGTTCACAGTTATCTGCCTCCTAGTTTTCTCTGTGAAATGCAAGTTACTGAGGGTAAATAATATGTGAGTGAGACTCTAACAGGAGTGGTAGCAGCAGAAATGTACACCTTTGTGTGCAAGGTGGGCAGGACACGTTTCTGTTAAAGAAAAAGAGAGTGATTTTGTTCTAAGGCAAAATGACAGAATGGATGTAGAAAGTTCATGGAAAGGAAATTTTATTCACCTTGGTCAATGCTAGCTAAGGTTTAATGGGCTTATTTATAAGATTTTCAAAGAAGAGCTTATGTTTACATTTGTCTGCTTTACTAAAAGATTGTAAAAGCCTTTTTTTTTTTTTTTTTAAACTGGGTAATCTGATAGAATGAAGGGGAGTGGTATTCTTTGTGAGCAGTAAATGGGGACTGATAACGTTGAACTTTAGTCCTCCACTCCTTTGTGTTCTGGGAAATGGCTAACCACAAATGACTACCATGCTTTCCCTTATTCCAAGATAAGAATAGTCTCCACCCTCTTCTCCAGTCTAGTAAGACTCACTGTCTGTCCTTCCTTCCTCCTGACTCTTTTGTTTACCTGTAAACCCCAGGTTTTCTTCCTCTATTTTGAGATAATCTTTATTAGTGAATGGTCTCACTCATGCAATAGTCTGAATAAAACCATCTCCTTAATCATCCAGGGCATTCTGCCTTTCACAGGGCTGCAATCTTTAAATTAAGTGACCTCAGCAAATTAATAAATGTAACAAGCAATGCATGTAAGAAATACAAGGTGACAAAATGATCTATTTTATGGTGACTTTTATGGAAATGAGCCTTGGAAAAAGATTTGAAGGAGAGGAGGGGAAGAGGAAGTTTAGCCTATTGATGGTAGCCACAAAAAAACCCAAATTCTCCTCTGTGTGCACCACCCCCAGGGGAGGTCAGAAATAGAAACAAAGAAATTATTACTGGATTTCTCATACCAAATCAGACATTTTGGAAAATAGCTGGAAGAGTAGCCATCAATGCAAGTCCTTCTACTGTAGGAGCTAGAATTTTTTATAGAGCTTTATTAAGCTCCAAAGGGCAGGAAAGACTGACAGCAGACCCTTTAAGGCATGAACCACAGAGAGAGGAATTACGAGTAATGATCAAAGAGCAGTGTCCTACTCCCAAGTTACAAAGATTCATCCAAAGGTTCATTCTTCATGGGAAGAAAGAATCAGAGGGTCAGGAATAATTGGTTGGTACCTTAGAATGAATTCACAGTTAAAGATGGATTCTGTAAACCTTGGTAGAAACCCGACATTCTAGAAGAGAAAACACATTGCCTGGCCTCCCAGGGTGTAGCCTGAGGAACTGACGGCCTCAGAGAAGAACTGAGGGAGTCCAGTGGAAGCTGAGGGAGGTATCTGAGAGTGAGGACATCGATGTGAGCACCCCAATGTGGGGTGGAAAAATTAGTGATGCTGCTAAGAATTCCCCGGTCCCCAAAGAAGAGCACAGAATTATCTTTTCTGTTGGGTTGAGGTGATGAGAATGCCATCTGGGGTCCAGGCCAGGGTCTCAGATAACTACAGCAGATGTAACAGGGTCAGAAATTCATTACCAAGACCACATGAGAAACGCTACATCTCAGAGATGGTCAAAGAGGACAGTGTAGCAGGTGGGCCAGACAGCCTCATCTGATCCCAGGACAATAAGTCAGAATAAGTCAACCATCTTGAAATGTACATAACACCCAGGGAAAGACAGTAAAGTAGAGTAGTTTCTGGATTGAGTCAACAGATGCAGAAAGATGCAGTTTTTAACTGGAAGTGAATTAATCAGTTTGAATTCGTATCCGGTAGGTTTTGCCTACCTAATGGCAATGGGTACTTACCAGCTACATTAAGTTCAGTTTTAAAAAAAATCACATCTTTGCACACCTGCATTTATGAATGTGAAATGTTATTACCTACTGTGAATTATAGATGAGTGAAACTAGCAAGAAATAGGAAAGAGAGATTGTATTCGATTGAAATAAGATTATTCACAGCATAGGAATGACTATCAGAATTTTCTGGAACATGATCCCAGGCAAAGGTCAAGGACAAAGGAATTTGATTTTAAGGAACAGCATGATACAAGGTTCATAGAACTCTTCTCTAAGAGAGAAAGCATAGAAGAAAAAGATGGTGCATTCTCCACATCCCTAGTAAAGAACATTTCTCCTTCTCTCCTTCTCTGACTCTAGGATCAGCAGACAAACCTTTGTATATGATGTGCCTTCCCGAGTAGATGATAAATAACTAAAAGGGTTATTCCAAGTGTAGTGTTGGCATTTTCCACATATTATATCTCAACAATCTCCACATGCGGACATCTGTAGTTCCACAGATGCGAGTGTATTTGTAGGGAAAATGTGACAGACTCTTTGAAATTCAGTATAATCCTTGAAAGTCCAGGCTGTCCAGTTACTAAACTCGCACAGATAACAGATCACTGCTCTCTGGCCAAGTACTCCTCCCTCTGAACATAAATAAGAGAGCAATCTGGCTTACAGACTGTCCCCTGGATTCTTGGTCTTCGTGAATTAGTTTACTGAAATTTATCAACCTACGATTTTTGAGTAAGTTGGAAAATAGACTGATTTTGTTTTGTTTTGCTTTAGACTATCTGAAACACACACACACACACACACACACACACACACACACACACGGTGCCCTGTATACGGTGATGGTTTCACCTCAAGCTCCTCGTGTTCTCTGGATCTTTTCTTTCATTACACCTGCTCTTGGAAAAATCCTTCACACCGGAGTAAACTGCTAACGGTTTGAAATGCATATCTCTTAGTGAAGGAGCAACTCTTAACAATATGAAAATCTGAGACTGAATAAATAAATTCTAATAATGACATTGCAGCCTGCATCCAAGTGGATGAGAGAATATCTGGGGACTACAACCCTTACAGGGCCCACCTGAAATCATACTACCTAATTGGTAACCTCATCTATGGATAACCTGGCCCTGATGGGACCAACAAACATTTGTCTGGTTAGGAATCAGAGTTGAGTCTTTGGGGAATGAAGACGAAAGGGTAGTACATTTGATGGAAGTTTGGAAATATATACCATAGGGTATATTAAATAGTCAACTGGTATTCATGATCAGTTCCTAAACAGAAACAGAACTTTAAGGAATAGCTTTTTATCCAAAAAGCAGGATAAGTTGGAAGGAACAGGGGTTGAAAGCAGACAACCTAATTGCAGCACGTTTCTAATGGTACATCTCTAAAAATCGGTTCATTGACTCCCCACGAGTCAGGTTTCTCAATGCAGGCAAGACTGGCTCTTCTTAACACAAAATTCCGTTTCTGTGTTCTCTTGCCTAATGATGGCTTGGCTACAAGTAAACAAGCTTCTGTGAGATTCTTGACGCGAACAACTTGCATCTTATTGAAAGATGAAGACAATTTCACTGCTTCAGCAACAACTCTGGCTGAACATGAGACAATACAGCAACAACCCTGGTCCTTTCCCAACAGGACAAAACCAAACAGACTAAGTCCACTGGCCCCCTGGTAGGAGTCTCCTGGATTAGGGAGACTCTCCTAGATTCAGGGGCCGGACTCACCCTACGATCAGAACAGGACGCTAGCACCCACATCACTTTCACTCAGAGGCTTCTTCTCTTCTTTTTCTTCTTCCTCCTTTTAAATCGCTTCAGGAGGCCTGTTCCATTAAAATACACTCAATCTGGGCCACCTCTGACAGACATATATAGGCCCCTCATGCAGGCTGATAATTTCACATCCCAAGAAGGCTAATACACTTGCCCCTTCAAACTTGTATTCTTGGATCCTTTGTTCACATATTTTAGAAGAGAGGTTGAGAGGAGCCTGGGGGAAGGACAAAGAAGGATCCTAGCAGCAGGCAACTATGCTCAGACTCTTCTCCTTGTTCTAGTCCTAGACAGTTACACACACCCTCAGCAAAAGCCCTTACTGTTCTCTGGGCCGACCTCCTGTTAAGAAGCTAAATGAACATTTTATGTTTCTGAACCATAACCCTAGGGGTGAGGGAGTCTCAAAAACGTCTTAGAAAAGTGGGTATCATCTAACATCTACAGTTTCTCCATAAGAGATAAAGGCTCTGGCACTTTCGAGCTGTGCGACTTTGGACAATTATTTCACCTCTCCGTGCCTCAATTTCCAAATCTGTAAAATGGCAATAATAATGCTGTCTATATCAGAGGGTTATTTTGAGATTTAGAGAAGTTAATACACTTAATACATTTAGAACAGTGCCTGGCACAGATGGAGCTACAAACGAGCATTTTCTATTCTTAGTAGACTAGGAAGAAGAATTTAGGTAATTGCAATTTTCCCAATCTCCTTTCATTTTCAGAAATGTTCAGTCACTCAAGTAATGTTTGTTGCTTCACATAAATTAGCATTTTGGACATCTGCTTGGTTGGCCCATTCCTTAGTCGGGCTCTGAGTCCATAAAAGATAACCATGCCAAAGTGTGATATAAAAAAAAAAAAAGTAGTCAATTAAATTAGGCAGAAGGTGCACCGTCTTCTCAAAGCAGGGAACACTAAGATGGATATACAAAGCCTTTCGTGGGTACAGGAAGAATCAGGACAATATCACTGGCAGTGGCAGGGTGAGGTGGAGGTCAAGGGTTGGGGGCCGTTAAGAGAAAACATACCCAATATCTGAAGGAAATACAATCACTATCTTGAAGAGATATCTGCACCCAGTATTATTCACAATAGCCAAGACATGGAAACAACCTAAGTGTCCATTGACAGATGAATGGATAAAGCGTGGTATAGATACATGTGGAATGTCATTCAGCCATAAAAAAAAGAAAAAAAAAAGAAGAAGAAGGAAATCCTACCATTTGCAACAACAGGGATGGACCTCAGGGTATTTCTAAGTGAAATAAGTCAGACGGAGAAAGACAAATACTGTATTATCTCACGTATATGTGGAATCTTAAAAAAAAAAAAAAAAAAAAGCCAAACTCAGAAACAAAGAGTGGAATGGTGGTTGCCACGGGCTGATGGGTGGGGGAAAGGGGTGAGATGCTAAGAAAGTGGTTATTAAATGTTTCTACTACAGAAACTGGTAGCTACGTGATGGATGTGATGGATGGATGGATAAATGGATGTGTTAACTAATTTTATTGTGGTCATCATTTCACAATATATATGTGTATCAAATTATCACCTGTATGCTTTAAACTTACACAGCGTTCTAAGTCAACTATATCTGAATGAACTTGGGGGTAGGGAAGAAAATATAACCCAAACCTACATATTCAAATACTGACTTAACATTGTATCTCTTAAGGGGCTACATACATTTTTCAGTGATGCTGCTATATTTAAAAACATATTTGGAAACTGGAAACTTCCAGAAAGCCAAATTAGAAGACATACATGAAAATAAATTATTGCTTTGCTTTTTACCCCAACCTCTGCTGGCCAGGGGTTTTTTCCCACTGTAGTCACTAGATGTGGTTCTGGAAGCTTCTTGGCTATTAGTAAAAAGAAACTTAGAAGTATACATTTCTATTTTTCTACCACTGAGACTGTCCAAAACTCAGTTCTGAAAGTGACACTAGCATTTGAATAAGATATTTAACTTGTATTTTGGATAGTAATATAGGATTTCTACAGTTTTTGTTAAGTAAAGAGACTGTTACTTTGTAGTCACTTTACCTATCTTGTGTATTGTTAAATCACTGTATTTCCTAGGTAAATCAAACTCAATGCCTCATGATCCTGCCCCCCCCCAAGTCAATGAAATAAAATTAGCCATGTACTTATTCCACAACAGCAGTGTAAGTTTTAATGAGAATATTTGTGAATTAATTCCGAGCTCTTACTCTGTGAATGCAAACCATCGGTATTAAAGTCAGCAAATAAAACAGCTGCCTGTGACAAAGACAGTCAAGGTAAGGGTTCTAAACAACTGCTCAAGTACAGTGTTTAAGGAGCTATTTCCATTCTCTCTCTTGTAGCGGCTCATTTATCCCTTGTACCACATCCTTTGGCGGGAGTAGAAACGCACTACTCTGGGAATGCTACCGGCACTATGGGGAAGTCATTTGTAACCGCTAAATGACTTGCAACCTGGTAGGACGGAGAGGTATCGCAATTGCATTCGCCCACGCATTTCCACCAGGCATTCTGCTCAGTGGACTCTGATGTATTTATCATTACAGTTTCACCCCCGAAGAGGTGCTTAACTAGGTTTGCCTTCAGATTCTAGCTGGTCGGAGGATGTGGAAACCCAGCAGGCAGGGCAAATATATCGAGATGGCAGGCCTCAGGAGAATTACACGGAAGACCCACCGCTTGCCATGCCCGACGCCAACGCTAACTTGGAAAGTGTCAAGAACGTGCAGGTGCCTACAGGCTGCCGCGCGAGCATCTGGTTGACCTCTGGAATGGTGAAACACTGGGCCAGAGAGAGAGTAGCAGGTTGCACAGAACCGATACTTGGTTCCCTTTAGACACCGGACATAAAAAGTGCCATCAACCAGTTCTATCGGTAAAATCATGTGAGCTCTCCCTTTTATTTCATTAGGAAAATCAAAAGTTTTCAATACCCAAACCTTTCAACATAAAGCCTTATTTTTTGTAAGATTAATAGCCTCAGTCCAGCTCTCTCCTGCTAGCAAATGAGGAAGACCATAACAGAGTATAGGAGAATGTGAGCCTTCTTCACTCCATTAGCAGCTGTGACTGGGCCCTTGTTGGGCCTCAGACACCACAACAGTGCTGGAGAGATAAAGCGAGTTAAGACATGAATGCAGCCCTTGAAGGGCTTACTGTATCAAAAGAGGCAGATAAATAACAACCGCACCTATAAGGAGGGCTGTACACAACAGAAAGAACAGTCTCTAGGTTGGAGGATGATAACCGACTACAGGGGAGAGTTAATCTCCATCAAATAATTTACATCTGAGATGGCTCAAAGGTTGAGACTTCACTATAAAGAATCAGGGGAAGAAGAGTCTAGAATAGCATTCTCTGGGGTTGAAAGCACAGAAGCACCTGGCATATTGGCAAGTGTCATAGGTTGAACTGTGTCCCCCCTGCCACATTCACATGTTGAAGTCATAACCCCCAGCACCACAGAATGTGACCTTAATTGGTAGACATTCTAATAGGATAGACATTATAAAATGGGGCTATTTGGACAAAACAGTCATCACCCGGGGAGAACGCCACGTGGAGATGAAGGCAGAGATCGGGGAGTCGCAGCAGGAACCAAGGCAGACCGAGGATTGCCAGCAACCACAGAAGCTCGGGGAGGCCTGGGTCAGATTCTCCCTCACGGCCCTCAGAGTTGTGACCGCCCTAACGGGACCTAGGTCTCGACTTCCAGCCCCCGGGACTGTGAGACGATACATTTGTGCTGCGTTGTGGTACTTTGTGAAGACAACATTAGGAAACGAACACAGGTGGAGTGGTAAGATGTTCTGTTTGGGCGCCTGTGCAGGTGTGAAGTGCCGAATAAGGGCCATAGGGAATGAAGCTGCAAAGGAGACGAGGTCCTTACCCAGGGTCTTTGAGGTCAAACTGAACAAGTCCCTCTCAGATTTGTTGATGAACGGGAGCAGCAGTTTTTAAGGAAGGAATAAAACTCGGGGGAAAGGAAGAAGCTGGAGGCTTAAACGGGTGGCAGAAACCATAGGAAAGAATCCTGGACCCAGAGCCATGAGCCCAGGCACAAGAATAGGAGGTTGTGAGACCCTTGACATTTTAGGTAAAATTTCATGTGGTTGTGCATCATCACAGCCTATTAGCTAAGGGCACAAATCTCGAAGTCAGGCATCAGTTCCAAATCCCCGTTCTAACACATATTAGCACAAGGCTATCATCAAATTATTTCTCTTCCCTAAGGCTCATTTTCCTCAACTAGAAAAGGGGGATGACCTTATACTATATGCTGGTTATGAGAATGTAATGGTATATTGTACAGAAAGTACTTAGTACCATGACATAGAATAAGTGCTCTTTCATAAATGTCTCCTATTATTGTTTCCTTATTTTCCTTTTCCATGTGCGGGTGATGCCTCAACACTGAATTCAACGAGATCGTTGTCACATTAAGGTTCTGATGCCTTCAAAGTCCACCAGTTAATGGAGAGTATGGTAAACAAAGTTAAGGCTTCAAATTCTACATCCATATTAAAATTGGTTTAATAGGTAAAATTAATGATCTTTCTTTATTATGAACACAAAGCTAATCTCAATGAATGGACTATTTTAAAATTGAACGTTAATAATAATTCTATCAAACTAATGGTTACCGGAGGGGAGGTGGATGTGCTGGGGTATGGGTGAAATAGGTGATGGGGGGGATTAAGGAGTGCACTTGTGATGAGCATTGAGTGATAAAAAAAAAAAAAGAGAGAGAGAATATACAGGGGCACCTGGGTGGCTCAGTCAGTTAAGCATCTGACTTTGGCTCAGGTCATGATCTCACTTTTCATAATATCAAGCCCCACATCAGGCTCTCTGCTGTCAGCACAAAGTCCACTTCAGATCCTCTCTCTCTCTCTCTCTCTCTCTCTCTCTGCCCCTTCCCTGCTCACATATGCTCTCTCCTTTCTTTCTCTCTCAAAAATAAACATTAAAAACAGAATATGCTAAAATAATTCAGGGGGAAAAAAATAACAATTCTGTCTCCAGTGGAGATAAGTGACAAATATAACTAAGTTCTGGTTAACTGAGCAAAGTTCTTTGACTCTTTGGGGCCAAAGTGACCAATAAAAACTGTTTGAGAAACAATCATCTGCATGTTCAATAAATAAACGTGTATGGTGTGTGTGTGTGTGTGTGTGTGTGTGTGTGTGTGTATTAACTCAACATTATCCAGTATAATAATTGACCACTGAGATACAAGTCTGTTTCAAAAGAATGACCTATGGCAGCTATCATTCAAATTCACACTGATTGCAACGGATTTATGTCCCAAGACTTGATCTCTAAATTTCCCACAATTTTAAAGTGGTTTTAAATTGGAGATGAGTCAGAGTCATGTTATATAATTTCAGTCCCAGATTATGGTTCTGATTATATCATAAATTTGGGGGCCTCTGTTAGTGAGGATAAGATCCTCCTCATCTCTTTAATACAAAAGCTTTTTATATTCCTCATTGTGGGAGAGAGAAAAGCTACTATTTCTTTTATTGAGTATCTGACCCAAGATCATATATTCCTTGGAGTCAGACTTAAGCCAGACAAAGCTTTTATCTCTCTATGACATCTCACTATCTTTCCAACTATGTATTAATAACATGAAGATAAGAACAAAGAGAAGTAGAATTACTATTTCTTGAGTACCTACTAAGTACTAGACACTTTGGCATGGATTTTCTCATTTCATTATCAGTTATTACCTGCATTTTTCAAAATTTACTCATTTAATATGAGATAGAGCCAGGGTTTCTATCCAAGTGTTCTGACTCCCAATCCACTGTTCTTTCTACCACACAAAAGAAGACTGCCTTCCCAACTCCCCCAAAATATCCACGTTTAGTTTTCTCTCTTCTGACATAATCTCGTAAATTGTACTTTATTGTTTTAGATTAGGTTCTCCTCAATGCAGACCTCATATCAAGAACTGAAGTGCACAGGGGCACCTGGGTGGCTCAGTTTAGCGTCCAACTTCAGCTCAGGTCATGATCTCGCGGTTCACACGTTGGAGACCCGCGTCGGGCTCTGTGCTGACAGCTCAGAGCCTGGAGCCCGCTTCGGGTTCTGTGTCTTTCCCTCTCTCTGCCCCTCCCCTGCTCACACACACTCTCTCTCTCAAAAATTAATAACCATTAAAAAAATTAAAAAAAAAAGAATTGAAGTGCACATTGTTTCTTCGGGAGGTACTTCTAGGCAGGATCCTCAGGGAAGTAGGGAAGTAAAATAGAAAAGGCAAGGAAAGCAATAAAAGGCACATCGATGAGTGCATTACCACTGGGGGCAACTGGGGTTCATTCCATGGGAGTTTGTGGGAGACTGCATCAAGCACATCTGAGCCGGGGTGACCTACTGGGTGTCTACCCACTAACTCCTGTGAGTGAATAGTTGAAAGCTGTTCCTCGAAGCCTTAACTCCCCGGCTCTCATAGTCAGGTGGCCACAGAAAGCTCTCAGGAAAAAAGCTGAACATGTTGCCTGCTGAAATCCTGGGGGAATAGTGAGTCTCACAAAGATATGGGGGGGGGGGGGAGGGGCAAAGATGCACCGTGTTTGCTACAATTACTGTCCTCATTTTATAAATGTGGTAACTGAGGACCAGAGAAGCTAAGTGTCTTGCCCCTCGTACTCAAGGATAATGAATTGACTAATCGGCAGTATCACTTGTCCCCAAGGAATGTGTTTCTAATGCTTAGAAAGGATGAACATGGGGCGCCTGGGTGGCTCAGTCGGTCAAGCGGCCGACTTCAGCTCAGGTCACGATCTCGCGGTCCGTGAGTTCGAGCCCCACATCGGTCTCTGTGCTGCCAGCTCAGAGCCTGGAGCCTGTTTCCGATTCCGTGTCTCCCTCTCTCTCTGACCCTCCCCCGTTCATGCTCTGTCTCTCTCTGTCTCAAAAATTAAAAAAAATTTAAAAAAAAAGGATCAGCATATTAACTTCTCTAGGCTATTTCCCTGTTAACACAGTCACGGCTCCGAGTGGAGCTGGAGATAAGTTATTTTCACCTGGTCACACTGTTTTCCTTTCAGTTATTAGCTTTCAGCTCATCGCCTCTCCCTAACTTGTGAAGTAGTCAATGCGGTCTTCTGCCTTCTTACGGGATCACCCTCCACCCTGGCCCCATTTTAACTTAGTCTCCTCTGTAAACACTATCTCCAAGTGAGGTCACCTTCTGAGGTGCTAAAGGGTATAACATCAGTATATCAATTTGGAGGTGATATAATTCAGCCCATAACAGGACATCCAGGAAGAAGTAAATTAGACCCATAGAACTGATCATTTATGTTAGGTTTAGGAACAAGCATTTTTGTTTTGGGGTTTTCGGCATTTAAAATAATTGTCATCCTTTCAAAAATTTGACATTTTGAAATTTTGCAAGATTAGTCTTATAAGTAAAATGCAAAAACATATAACTGAGTCATTGATTTTAGATTTGGAATTTTAAGTTGGACGGTATGAGTTTTTGGCTAAGTTTGTAAATAATAGTAGAATGTTTTAAAGAACTTAGATTCTTTATATTTCTAAAGTATAATTTAATAGATTTACAATGTCAAAGTATATGGGAAAGTTTTGCTTGCTGAACATTTATTTAAAATATGTGAAAATAGAATCTATTATGTTACATTTATAAATGAAGTTTAAAACATTTTATGAGAGTTTAGCCAAGTTTGTAAATGGGACAGAATATTTAGGAGAGTGTAAAAATATTAATCAAAGTTTCCTTGGAAGTGATTATTAAATGTTAAGAGATTTATAACTATAACACCATTTTTAGGTCGAATTTAAAAAGCTTAAAGGAAAGCTAAATTTTTCAATTTGTCACCTTAATAAATTGAACATTAATTTTAAAAAAAGCAGACACCAATAGCATTTCTTGTGCAGCAGTCTGCCCTCAAGAATGCAAAAGTCTCATTTCAATACTAAGAATACCATGTGAAAAAGAGCTACATTTTTAACTTAAAGTTCAATTTTTCTCCTATTACAAAAGCAACATGCACACATTATAGAGATGTTCGAACCATCGAGGACCCTTTTTAAAGATTTGAAGATATCAATGAAAAGATAATAAAATAAAAATTATATAATCCATGAGATAATTACAGCAAACATCCTTGTAGGAAGCATCTGCAGATGTCAGTGTTCTCAGTGTGTGGTTTCCAGACCAGGGCAGCCGCCACACCTGGGAATGAGTCGCAAGACCAAACCCCCCGCCCCTCTCCCCTGCCCCCCCCCACCCCCCGCCCTCCCCCCTTCCCTTCTCCCCCTTTCACTCCACCCTCCAGACACACTGAATAAGATGCTGGGGGGGGGGGGGCAGCAATCTGGCTAAAACAGTCCCTCCAGGTGATTCTATTGTATGCTAAACTTTGAGAGCCACTGACACACGTCAGAATTGTTTCCACAGGGTAAGTACCTATGAGCGATAGTGTTTGCTCCAAAAGGATTTTGTGCTTTTTGGTTTATTGTTATTATCATCATTAATACTTTCACTGAACCATAGACCTTGTTTAGATGGCACCAGTTTTTCCACTAATGTTCTTTTCTGCGCCAGGATCCAATACACGGTCCCAGATTACATTTAGTCATCCTATCTCCTTTGTCGCCTCGGGTCTGTGACAATTTTTTAGGCTTTCCTTGTTTTGCAAGACCTTGATATTTTTGAAGGATAATTTGTGAAGTATTTTGTTGAGTGTGCCTCATCTGGGGTTTTCTCATGATTATTAGATTGGGGTTATGAGTTTCAGGAAACAATACCAGAGAGGTGAGGTACCCTTTTCATTCCAGTCTATCAGAGGGTATGTGATATCCTCGTGATTTACCACTGGTGATGTTAACCTTGACCACTTGGTTAGAATGGTGTCTGCCAGATTTCTCTGTTGTAAAGTTACTATTTTTCCTTTTCATACTTCATGCTTTGTAAGCAAATCACAGAGTCCAGTCAGCACTCAAGGGAAGGTACGTTAAGGGCTACCTCCCAAAGGGGATAGCACCTCCATAAATTCTTTGGAATTGTTCAAAGATTTCCTCTCCCCCACTGATTGATTGGCTGATTGATTTATATCAGTATGGATTCGGGGACATTTGTTTTATTCTTTGGGTTATAATTCAATGCAACATTTATTTATTTTTTGCTCATAGTATTCTAGCTTTGGCCAGCTCTTTCAGATTGGTTCCTATGTTTTTGCAGCTTTATTGAGGTATAATTCACCAGTAAAATTGTAATATATTTAGCATGTACAACATGATGATTTGATATACATATACATAGTGAAAGATTTCTACCAAGTTAATTAACACATCTATCAGCTCGCATAGTAGCTTTTTGGGGGGAAGGCGGTGAAGACACTTAAGATTTACTCTCTTAGCGAATTTCAATTATATAATACAATATCACCAGCTATAGTCACCATGCCATAAATAAGATCCTCAGACCTTATTCAACTTAAAACTGAAAGTCTTTTATCAACCTTCTCCCATTTCCCCACCCTCTAGCCCCTGGCAACCACCAATTTACTGTTTCTGTGAATTTGACTTTTTTTTTTTTTTTTTTAAGGTTCTACATGTAGTATTTACCTTCTCTGTCTGGATCCTATGTTTTTTGTTTCTCATTCCTTACCTTTGGCACTACAAGATGGCTCAGGGTTCTTATTTTATATTTCCCATGCCCAGCCCTATAATAATCATTTCTCTAAGGAGCCTTGATTCCTTTAACTGGAGAATTGTATTCAGTAACCAAGATCTGTGCCCTCGGTGTGCTTCTTACCACGAGGGTATTACTAACCTTAGACTTTCTCATGGGCAGAGCTAGTCAATACATATACTTTTAAGGATTCCAATATATATTGCAACATTTTCCTTTTTTATCTAGCTTACATCGTACCACTAATGTATGATAGAGCAAGTTTTCCTGTAGGTTTGTCAACAAGGATCATTATGATTTATTTTATTGTAACTTTACCAATGTGATAAATTCTAAAAAAAAATCGTATACCTATGCAATTTTTATTACTGTGTCAAGTAAATATTTTCCATATATCCACTAGGCATTTTACTTTCTCCTTTCCTAAGTTTTCTCCTTGTGGCATGTGCTCATTCATTTTTCTACTACTGCTCACTTACTAACTACAGTAAAAGAAACTGTTTAAACATACACTCTTCAGATATTAAGGTAACAGAAAATGAACATACTAATAGCCATGTCTAGCAAACCTCATGGCTTAATTATATTTGCGAATGAAAGAAAAGCTACTTGGTTATCTCTTTGACCTGAAACTCACCTGGAGAGACAATCCTTGAAAGAAATTCCAGAGTACTATAAAATATTGATACATTTCAGGTTGACCTCCCTTTGCACTGGTAGCTGACAGAAACCACTAACATCCTAGGAGTTTGTGTGAAGTATGGAGTGATTTTAAGTTCTTCTGTGCTCTGGGAGAGAAAGTCGAGATTTCGTTGTGCATATGGCCTGATTTATGAGGAATGGCAAGCTGCAAAAACTCTCTCCTCTGGACCTCCACAGGGCACATGAATTTTGCTGTATCTGCAAAGAAATATCAAGATGAAGTTTACAGTTTAATTTTTTTTTAACGTTTATTTTATTTTTGAGACAGAGAGAGAGAGACAGAGCATGAACGGGGGAGGGCCAGAGAGAGAGGGAGACACAGAATCCGAAACAGGCTCCAGGCTCTGAGCTGTCAGCACAGAGCCTGACGTGGGGCTCGAACCCACGGACCGCGAGATCATGACCTGAGCCGAAGTCGGATGCTTAACCGACTGAGCCACCCAGGCGCCCCGAAGTTTACAGTTTAAAAGTGTGGTAGAAAAAAAAAAAAACACAAAAAAACAAAAAAATAAAAAAATAAAAAATAAATAAATAAATAAAAGTGTGGTAGAGAGGATTATACTCAGGACATTTCATTTATATTATAGTTGCTTCAGTATAAGATAGTCAAGGGCAGGTGTACCACTTAACAAGGGCTTGGAAAAAGAAGATAATGGGCATTTGAGGTACAAGAGTGGGTTCATTGCCTAGAATAGTATCATAAAGCCCTCAAGCCCTCAAAAATCTGGTAATACCTCCTCTCGTTTAGTTCATCCACCATTCTTTGCTCCAATCACACGGAGGTAATTGCTATCCTTTGACCATGCCAGGCAAAACCAAGGGCATTTGCACACATTATTTTCTTCTGCCCAGACCATTCTTTCTCCACGTATCCACACGGCTCCCACCCGTTGCTCAGACGTTACCTTCTCAATAAGAACTCCCTGACCATAGTGTTGACATGACAATCCCTCACTCTCAAATCTCTTTGTTAAGATAACGCTAGCAGCTATAACAGATAAAACCCTACCTTTCAATGGTTTACGACAATAAAAGTTTTATTCACTCAAAAGTCCAAATGGTAGATTGGTGGGACAGATGGTGGCACTTTCCCACACAACCATTCAGCGACTCATACTGAAGGAGTCTCTTCCTATCATTATCATGTCGATTCCAAGCATGTCCCTGAATCAATAAAGAAAGAGGTAGTCAAGGCAAGAGACTTTCACGTGTCAAGAGAGAACTTACTCAACATCATCCTACCCCCATTTCATTGGCCCAAACTCAGTCACATGATTATATGTAACTAGCTGAGAGACTGAGAGATGTGGTCTAGCTATGTGCACAGGAAAAAAGCAAAAAGTTAGTTTAACAACTAACCGGTCTCTTCCACACACATAGTAGGCATTTATTAAATATCTGTTGACAGTGAACACATCAACGTTGTGATTAATCCATTCAAGTTAAGAGGGATTTTGAGGGATTCAATGAATGATAAACATGGTTTCTTTCTTTCTTTTTTTTTAATGTTTATTTATTTTTGAGAGAGAGAGGGAGACAGACAGAGCACAAGCAGGGGTGGGGCAGAGAGAGAGGGAGACACAGAAACCGAAGCAGGCTCCAGGCTCTGAGCTGCCAGCACAGAGCCTGGTACGGGGCTCGAACCCACAAACCGTGAGATCATGACCTGAGCAGAAGTCCAGCTCTCAACCGACTGAACAACCCTTGCGCCCCAAACATGGTTTCTGATGGTTTCAAGGTTTTCTACTTAAGCGAGGAAATATGCACTCATTTAAAAAATGATCATACAAAGCAACAGATAAGAAACAAACAGCAGTTATAATCAAGACTTCAGTAATGCAGTGGAAGGATCCAGCCCTTAGTACTAAAATGGTCATGAGGAGTTTTGAAGGAGGTAGGACTCTCTCAAGTTGGGTCTTTAAAGAAGGGTAGTGATTTTAGTGAGTGGAGAGAAAGGAAAGAATAAATCAGGTAAGGAGAAAGAACAAGGATGAAGGTAGGCTTACTTATGTATTTCGGGTGGGGAAGTGTATCAGTTAAGATAGGCTGCATTATCTTATAATAAACCACCACCAATATTTCAGAGCTTTAGAATAACAAAAGCTTATTTCTGGCTCATTTTACACGTCATCGAAAGTCACTTGGGATCTCCATTGTACTTGCCAGTGTCTGCTTGGGGGCCCAGGTTGATAGATTAGCCACTATTGAGAACACTGTCAGTAACTGTGGCTAAAGGAAACACAGCACTCTGGAGGGTCCTACGTTACCAGTTAACTGCGCTGCTCGAAAGTGACATATATCACCTCCACTTAAACTCACCGGCTGGGATAATCACATGGCATATTCCCAAATGAGAAGAATTTGAATAACTGGCAAACAACATTGACGACCATCACGAAGGGCAGCGGAGAATGAAGTCAGATCGGAGGTACCAGCATTGCCTTCAGTCTGCATCAGCACCACACTTAGAAATTAATTCACACTGCAAAATCCTGACAGACTCCAAAACTCACCTCTTTAACCCGGATCGCTTTTAAATTCCCCATCTGTTGATCTGAGTCCCGACCACCAGCCTCCACTCAGATATTTATGGTTGTTTCATTTATCAATCTGTGATTCAACAAACATTTGAGCCGACCCATCAGGTGAGGTGCTGGGGACACAGTGGTGAATAAAGCAGTGATAGTCCCTGGCTCGACTGGATGGAGAAGCTGCAGGAGCCTGTGGGCAAAAACTGCACTGATGAAACCAAATCAAACCAAACCAAGAATCATCAGAGGCACGGTCTCATTGCTTGCCTGCGCATGGTGGCCACAGGAGAAGAAACGTCTATCGGGCTTGCAAGTGTCGTACTTTATTTCTTCCACGTTCGCGAAGGCTCTGAGCCTGACGCTAGGCACACGATAACAGCCGTTCCCTCCAATCTGCCGTTTGGGTGTCTCCTTAGGAGATTTCAGTTACCCACGGTCAACCATGGTCCCGGAGCAGATGCACCTACTCCTGACGAATCATTAGGCCGTCACAACATCCATGGTCACCTCACGCTACGTCAGAGCGCCAAGGGCACTCACCTCGCTGGTCTTAGCACATGGGCATTTTGTCATCTCACAGATTCATAAGAAGAAATGTGAGTTTGCTAATAAAACATTTTTTTTGAGAGAGAGAAAGACCAAATTCATATATTTGTATTCAGTATATTGTTATAATTGTTTTATGTTATTACTTATGGTTGTTCATCTCTTACTGTGCCTAATTTAAACGTGTATTGATTTATTTTGAGAGAGAGAGAGAGAGAGAGAGAGAGAGAGAGCCTAAGCAGGCGAGGGGCAGAGGGGAGGGGCAGAGGGAGAGGAAGAGCGAGAATCCCAAGCAGGCTCCACCTTGCCACACAGAGCCTGACATGGGGCCCGATCCCGTGAACCTTGAGATCCTGACCTCATGAGTCGAAATCAAGAGTTGGACACTCAACCGACAGCCACCCGGGCGCCCCTTACTATGCCTAATTTAGAAATTAAGCTTTATCATGGGTATGTGTGTGTAGGAGAAAACAGTATATATAGGACTCTACTATCTACAGTTTCAGGCATCCACTGGGGGTCTCAGAAGACATCCTCTGTGGACAAGGGGGAGCTACCCTAGAGGCCGTATTGCTGTTCCCTCTTGCACTCATTTCTTCTCTTGCCTCTCTTTCCCTTAATCTCCCCCTCTCTCGTTCTCCTTACTGGAAGCGATGGAAGCACCTCAAATGAAATTCTTTTCTGTGAAAAGTACTAACCATATTCATAAAAGACAAAAGCTGGCAAAGAATATTGTTTCAGCCTTTTCATTTCTTAAGGAAGCAGAGTGATGAATTTGCCTGGAAAGGAAAGTGCCAAAGATAAATTTTGCGGATAATAAAAGTCCTTAACAAAGGCAGGTGGATTGATTTGAGTTCTGCCAAACACAGGTCTCCTGCTGAACCTGCCCTCATTCTACAACTCAGTTCAGGAGTGAGCCATTTATGCAGTATTTGAAAAGTGCCTTAAAAAAAATCATGACTGGGATTTAGAACGCAAGCTTGTATGGAAAGAAAAAGAACTTGAGCCTTATCTCCTTTATTAAAACAAAATGCTAGATCTAGCTTTTTTCAAAATTTAGTGAGAAATCTGGACCAGGCACACAGCATGCAATAAATATTATTTGCTGCTCTGAATTTATTTATGTTCTTATTTCTTTTTTTTCCCATAAGAAATATTCTGACCTCTACCTTAATACTGTCTACACACACACACACACACACACACACGCACACACATAAACACCTTCAAATGGCTTTTTGGAATATTTGAAAAGGAACTAAGATGTAATTATGAAAAACATGATGTAATTGATAAGTAGTATATGGCAATAAAGTCTTTTGAAGTCTAATCATATAAAATTTACATTTTAAATTTTAGCCCCAGAGGTTTAGAAAATGACAAACTGAATTTCATAATTTTCCAAGATTCAAATTCGTTTCCAAGTAATGCTATGAATCAGCAACCTTAAGACTATCGTGCTAGATTACTAGAATACATATACATGTTTTATATATAAGCATTAATATTGCCCTAATATTAAGGTACAAATTCTCTTCTATAAGAAGCTAAACAAAGAAAAACAATAATTCTAACGAAGATAAAAATACACAACTCCCTAACTGACGTCAATTTTGCCTGGCTTATTCCACATGGCCACATTTGAAAACGTAAATCAGAGCATACATAAACAAATCGACAATCAGGCACAAATCAACCCTTTTGGTCAGGTTTCGGGAAGAAATGGTAACTTAGGTTGTTCAGGAGATATGCGTACATCCCTGAAAAGCCTGCAGCAATATCATCTGAAATACGCTCCCTCATAAGGAGAGAGTTTTGCTTTCTCTTGTTCATGCTAGTTATATCAGCTTGATTTCTTTCCATAAAGGTTTTCTGAGCACTGACGATTGGAGGTTGGATAGATCTATGAGCTGGCATTTTTGGAAGGAAGTGCAATGGGAGAAAAGATGGACAAGGGCAAGCCTGTAATGAAAGATCATGAACCCTAGGCTGAATACAGAGGCGGGAGAAGAAAGGAAGAGCTCAGTGAGGGAAAATGACAGGACGAGGCGTTGGAGAGGATTTGGTGAGGTCCCAGGACTGGGGAAGTGATGGCCCATTAGAAAGTTAGGAGAAAGGGCACAGGTTGTATTCAGAAGTAAGTATCAATGAAGAGTTCAAGAGGTAATGAGAGCTGGTCTGTGGCCCCGAGCACACACAACAAGGCAAAGGGAAGAGAGCATTGTTGCCAGTGAAGGGGTTGAAGAACCCTGAGGACAGGATGTTCGATCTGTGTCATCTGCATAGTTGTTACAAAAAACAAAAACGAGAGTTGCTCTGGGGACACAACTGCAACTGTGGACCACTTGTGGCGTTACTCAATGGACAAGGACGACGTGTTTGGGCCGTGGAAGCAATGAAGATGGGAAACAAACCCGGAGCCAGCAGCCACTGCTTCTGAACACTGCCTCGGGCACGCTGGCAGACCGTAGTAGTACATAACACGTACTGAGGACTTGCCACAGCGAGACACTGTGCTAAGAGCTTTACATTCACGTTCTTACTATTCCTGACAACAGAACTCCACTATTTTCTCCAATTTTACAGAACAGGAAAGGGGGTGAATTTGCTCAGAGAAACATGATTCAATTGGCGGAGCCCATTTGGAACCCAGGCAACCTCTTCCAGCTTCCATGGTCCTAACCACTGAGCAATATGGCCATTCTGTTTGGAACCCCATCTAGGTGAGGCTAATGACCCTGGGTGGGACGACTGTCGTAAGAAATCACAACGGCCTAAACATTTGGTTAAGACTGGTGGATTTCAGAGGAAGGTCCTTATTATTACAGACAGGTGGAGGGAAGGAAAGACCTATTTCCCATACCCCCAGACAGACACCTTTGTTAGCCCTGTGAGAGTGCCCTGACGGGAAAGAACAGCAGTTTGACCAAGGAGATTCTGCAGTGGTGGTGTGTTTGCGGATCTGGCCATTCTGGGACTGGGCATCATGCACTCCCCACAGCCCATAAAGAAAGGAATAGATGTGGCGAGGAGAATTCCCCAAGCCTCGATAATATGCTGGAGTCTAAACTAGTTCTGCCTCTTGAAGCAGATGATATTTGCTGCCCTAGGCTATTTCTAAATGGCTGTGAAAACTGCTGAGAGCCCTAACTCTAAAGTATAAGGGAAAACTTTGGAAAGAGCATAAATAGGAACTCTATAACCACTTCATCCCTAGTCAATAGATTCACTCGGGAAAATGCTTTGTTTGTTGTCAAGTCAAAAATAAAAGTAAATTTCAGCCGGAGGCCAGTGCAAAATCCTCCTATTTCTTACGTCCCAATGAAGCCAAGTTGGCTTCTGGAACAGAGCCTGCGAGAAACCCCAGGAGAAGAAACCCAGAGACTCTCTTCATGAACCCTGTTCCCTTTACCAGAGCAAGTGTCAGCTCCCAAACCAGAGGCAAACCAGGAGCATGACAGTGTGAGCGAAGCTCTGGGAAGATAAGGTGGGCGGGAGATACTGTATATGCAAAGGATGCCCCCAAATCAGGAGAGAACCAGGTTACAGTATCCTTAACAAGAATATTGCTAGAGTCTATGCAAAGCTTAGAGTAGAGGGGTGCCTGGGTGGCTCAGTCAGTAAGCGTCCGACTTAGGCTCAGGTCATGATCTCGTGGTTCGTGAGTTCAAGCCCCGCGTTGGGCTCTGTGCTGACAGCTCAGAGCCTGGAGCCTGCTTCAGATTCTGTGTCTCCCCCTCTCTCTCTTCTCCTCCCCCACTTACACTCTGTCTCTCAGGAGTAAATAAACATTAAAAAAAAAAAAAAAAGCTTAGACTGGAAGAAAACAGGCCAAAAGTTGGAGGTGAGTAGAGATATGGAGAGCACGTTCTAAAAATAAGGATGTGTTGCCTGGGAAAAGGAGGACATAGCACACAGAAATCAAATCAACCGTGTAAGGTGTACTTGTTTAGAGGGCCTGAGAGCGTGTTACCAGACTGAGTGGTTTCTAGTCACTGCTTTTTACATGCTCCTGCACCTATATCCTATTTGATGCATGATGATGCATTTTCCCGCCCAAAATTCACATCCGCTATAAATGAGTAAAAAATTATAGTTTAGCAAAAAGAAAAGAAAAACAACAACCATAATTAGCTCCATGGAAATATTAGTATATTCATCCCTGATATATTCATCCAGGTTTTTTTTTTTTTCAAATATACAGCTATGCTTTCAAAAACTGATCATATGATACATAATGGACTATACATTGCTTTTCTCCCTTGGCATCATATTGTGCCATATCATCCAGGAAAAGATAATTCTTATGTTACAACCATTCCAAAGCATAGAAATTGATGGACAAGTTCCCAACTATAGGCTAGTGTCACTAACCAACACTCTGATACATGATACTAAAATATTTGCAAATTAAATCTAATAATATACCATGACAAGTAGGATTTACTGAAGAATATAAGAAGGTTACAACACTGGAAAATTAATCCATATAACTCACTATATCAAAATACTAATGGAAGGGAAAGTGATAGATGTCACTCATTCCCGGTTAAAAAAAAAAAAATTAAAGCCACTAGTCACTAGGAACAGAAAGAGAATCCTATAACCTGAATGGGTAACATATAAAACATTGCATTTAGCGGGAAAATATTAGAAACATTCACAGTAAATTAGAGAGAGAGAGAAAGTTATCTTATATCAGTGCTATACTTGAACATTTTCTTACTTTCTTTAAGATTCTAACTAATGCAAAACACACAGGAAATAAGGGGAATGAATATTCAAAAAGAAGAGATGAAATTGTCACAATTGGCTGAGAATATCATCTGTCTTGAACATATATGAGAAGAATCACTCCCCCCTTGCAAGAAAAAGATTAGAAGAGATAAAATATTTCAATAAAGTAGCTTTTATATAAGCTCAGCCTACAAATCAATTGTTTTCCTAAACACTGTCAATCATCTTAAAACAAAATGAAAAAAATCATAGCTAAAATAGAACTACCTAGTAATAAATATAATCATGAAAGTATAAGATGTTGATGAAAAAAACATTTTTTGAAATATAAGACTTAAGCGATTTAAAAGATATAACATGCTCTTGGATTGGAAAACTCATTGTAAAGATCCTTTTTCTTTTGAAACTAAACTATAAAGTTAATATTTAATGAGGGTAACATTTTAAAATATATAATATGCTTTTTTATTCATCCAAAGGCCTCCATTAAGCTTGGGAAAAATTAGAATTTAAAAATTTTTTTTTAATGTTTTTATTTGTTTTTGAGACGGAGAGAGACAGAGCATGAGCAGGGGAGGGGCAGAGAGAAAGGGAGACACAGAATCCGAAGCTGGTTCCAGGCTCCAAGCTGTCAGCACAGATTCCGACACAGGGCTTGAACTCACAAACCACAAGATCATGACCTGAGCTGAAGTCAGACACTCAACCACCTGAGCCACCCAGGTGCCCCAGGAAAAATTAGAATTTTAAAGCAGAAATTCAACGTGAAATAAAGAAGCAATACTCAGATTTTGCCTTCAAAAATATAATTAAAAAATATTTTTAACAATTATTTATTATTGATAGACAGAGACAGACAGAGCATGATCAGGGGAGGGGCAGAGAGAGGGAAAGACATAGAATCTGAAGCAGGCTCCAGTCTCCGAGCTGTAAGCACAGAGCCTGACGCGGGGCTTGAACTCACAGACCACGAGATCATGACCTGAGCCGAAGTTGGACGATTTACGAACTGAGCCACCCAGGCGCCCCCAAAACTGTAATTTTTGATTCCACAGCAAAGCAATTGTCTTGAAAGCCAAGGTTCGTTGAGTGAGGAAAACAGTCTCTATGCTTTAAAATCTCTCCTTTACATTTCAAGAGCTAAATCTGAGTGACCTAGATCACAGGGTTTCCTATTATCGTAGTGTAGGCAGAATGCAGTATGCCAGCCACATAAGGATAGTTCCCAAAAGATGGAAAGAAAGCATAGAGTGTTCCTCCTCGGGAGGAAGAGAAAGATTTGGAAGAGAAGTATCTAACACAGAGATGCTGTCTGGACTCCTAAAAGGACATAAACATCATAATATTATCAAAAAGTAAAATGAGGGGTGCCTGGGTGGCTCAGTCAGTTAAGCATCTGACTCTCAACTTTGGCTCAGGTCATGACCTCACCATTCAGGAGTTCAAATCTCACATCGGGTTCTGTGCTGAGAGCACAGAGTCTGCTTGGGATTCTCTTTCTCCCTCTCTCTCTCTGCCCCTCCCCTGCTCATGCTCTCTCCCTCTCTCTCTCTCTCTCTAACTAAATAAATAAACTTTAAAAAGAAATAAAAAGAAAAAATAAAGGAAAAAACTGACATGTGTAAGTAAGAAAGTGCTTAAAATATACTCTAATATATAATACATAGACTTTAAAAGAATGAGAAAAATGAGTCGATCTTTACAGTCACGTTCAGCTCAAAAAGTATACCATGAACTATTTCTGTGCCAATAAAAATATGTCTACAACACCATTTCTTATGGCTGCATATATTACATTGTATAAACATGCATACATACTTTTGTATTGCTAGATAGTTTATCTCGTATTATAACTTTTAGGTCATAATATACAATTTTAGACATAACTCTTCGTACACTTTCTGATGTTTGTTGTGTAACAATTTCCTCAGGATAAACTGATAAACCTAGAATTATCGAGACAAAGTGCAGGTGAAATATCAAGGATTTTGATCTGTATTAACAGGTGACTCTCCAAAGTGGTTCTACCAGCCATGTGGTCAGCTTTGGGGCGGGTGTTTCAACCAAGGAGAGGAAACGTAGGTAAACTCGATTGGAATAATAACCGGAAAAATTGCACCAAAAGAGGTGAGGACAGATCCAGAACCTTCCTGATCGATTCAGCTAGTAGGTTTTCTTCATAAAGTTTGGGTTTTTTTTTTTTTCGTAAAATGTACTTAATCATAGTTGCTGTAGTATATCAATAAGCCTGCTTTCATTTTCCAGATTAAACGATGTTTTCCCAGAGTTAGCCTAGCATAATGCAAGGTAAGTAGACATAGAACGCTAAGTTAAGGTAAGAGTTGTGGATTCATATCCAAGCCCTGTTTTGTACCTGTATGAATTTGGGTCAGTCACTTGATTTCTCTTACTCTTCATTTTTTAAATTTTTATTAAAAAACTTTTTTAAGTGTTTATTTATTTTTGAGAGAGAGAGAGAGAGAGAGCACGAGCAGGGGAGAGGCAGAGAGAGAGGGAGGCACAGAATCAGAAGCAGGCTCCAGGCTCTGAGCTGTCAGCACAGAGCCCGATGTGGGGCTCCAACTCACGAGCCTTTGAGCTGTGAGATCATGACCTGAGCCCAAGTCGGCCGCTTAACTGACTGAGGCACCCCTCTTACTCTTCATTTTAAAAATATAAAATAAGAATAATATCTTTGGTTGTTGTAGAGGTAAAATCGTGCATGTGAAAGGACGTGGTACGGGTCTGACACGAAAGACATTTGAGTTTTATTTCATTTTCCTTCCTAGAGAGCAAAAAGAAAAGTAATTTTTATTCAAATGAAATTAATTACTTTGTTTGTTGGACACTACACACGAGGGAAAATGTGTTGGCAAAAACCCAAGATGGCGCTTGAATTCTGGAGGCACTTTCCAAAGATACGACTTCTCTGTCACTAACTCTCTATACTATCTTGAGCAAATAGCCAGTTCTTCCAAGGATGCATTGTTCTTACCCATAATGAGGAAAAATATGTTCTGAATCAAAAGGTCTAGGCCTAAGTCTTATTTTGTATGTATGGGAAAATGCATGGACATTTTTTCCCCCATAGATAAAGTCCAAGGCTGTCAACAGAATTTCAAAGAGACCTGTGATGCAGCAATAGTGATATTCTAGAATCTAGATGGTTTCTAAAATTTCATATATATCTAATGCTCTCATTCTGATCAAACTCACAACTGACTCTCCTTTTGGTTCAATATTATTCATTAATATGCTGTGTAGCAGTGTAATGCTTTCATGGTGATTTTCCAGCCAGAATTTGTAGATTCTTTCTTGGCCTCGGTGCCTCCCTGCAGTTTTCCCACAACCATTGGGAAAATGGTATGGTCCCACCATTGCTATACCACAGGTGCTGATTACCAGAGTTGTTGGTTTCCTAGACTCCTTATATTCCTCTTCCTCCTTGGTTCAATTTTTTAAGAAAATGCTCTCTCTCTAGGCCAATTCACCAGAGAACAAATTTAATTAATAGGTGGCAACATATTGCAACTCTCCCTGCCAAGATACATGATTAAGAAGCCTGGAGGCTTCCAGATCTTTTAATTGTTTTTATTTCAAGCTTCTTGAAATACACAAGATCATATTGAGAACAATGTCAGATTATAACGTCAGCATAATAAATATGAATATTTGTGAATATTAAAAAGTAAACTGAAGAAAAAATACTAGATGTAAATGATAGCGTTAGTAAGCAATGCATTCATTTGCAATGAAAATTATAGTGTTAGATGATTGCATTGTGGGGCTCAGAGAAGTAAAATATTTATTCTGTTAATATTTATCGAGAGTCAACAACATGCTTTGCAAGGGGATGTAAAGGATAGAATGTTAAACTTGAATTCTCCCTCTAGGAAAATAATCTATCAGGACATGCAAGAATATAATATATGTATGCAAATGACTATAATGCAATTATAATACAAGTGTTGTGTTCCAATTCAATATGGATAAACTGCCAAAGTTGTCAATGATCAGAAAGCTTTATTATTTTTTAATTTTATTTTTATGTTTTGAGAGAGAGAGAGAGAGAGACTTAGTGAGACCAGGGGAGGAGCAGAGGGAGAGACAAAATCTCAAGCAGGCTCCAGGCTCAGCACAGAGCCCAACACAGGGCTGGATCTCACCACCATGCAATTATGACCTGAGCTGAAATCAAGAGTCAGCGGCTTAACCAAATGAGCCACCCAGGTGCCCCAGAAAGAAAACTTTAAATTGGAGGAAAGAAAGGGGTGCCCGGGTGGCTCAGTCAGTTGGGCAAGTGACTTGGGCTCAGGTCATGATCTCATGGTTGGTAGGTTCGAGCCCTGCATCAGGCTCTGTGCTGGCAGCTTGGAGCCTAGAGCCTGCTTCAGATTCTGTGTCTCCCTCTCTCTCTGCCCCTCCTGAGCTCACGCTCTGCTCTTTCTCTCTCAAAAATAAATAAACATTAAAAAAATTTTTTTTAAATGGAGGAAAGAAAGATCTCATACAAAAGTTAGCCATTGAGGTGAATTTTGATTCATAGGTTGTGTTTGGACACATGAAACATTGGTATAGACATTCAGACAGAGGCAACGGCATGGACAAAGCCAAGAGAGAAATCTGAGGGATTTGAGAACTCTTCAGGACTTGCATTTACTTAAGCTCTCAGTAATATTTCTTAATTACCTGAAGGTAGCATACGTAAATAGAAGTAGTAAGAAGCAAGATAAGAGAGCAAGTCTGTAACTAAACTGGGGAGGACCTTGAATGAAAGAGTAAAGTTTTTATTTCATCCATAGGCTCTGAGGAAACACGATGGTTTTTCAAGTGAGGAAGTGATATGATCTGAGTTTACATTGGGAAGATTAATTTTTGGCAACCTATATTGTGGAAACTAGCTGAGGAAACAAGAGACTAAACAAAGATAATGGTGTCAGTAATCCAAAGAGGGAGAGAGAAGGGAGAGAAACTATGACACTCAAATCAGTCATTTTTTTTTTAATGATTGTATTTTTTCCTGATTTGATTTGATTATTTTATTATATGAAATATGAGCACCCAGTGCTCGTCCCAACAGGTGCCCTCCTCAATGCCCATTAACCCACCCTCCCCTCCCTCCCACCCCCCCCCCCCATCAACCCTCAGTGTATTCTCAGTTCTTTGGAGAGTGTTATGCTCAGTCATTTTTAAAAACAATTTAACAGTATGGAGGAGCTAGAGGAAGAGGGGAAAAGATGTGCCAGACTTGAGTCTAAAGATCTGGAGGGATACTGGAGCTACAGAAACAGAACACTCAAAATCAGTGAAGAGAATAGGAAAGGATTTGGATGAAAAGCTATAGAAACTGAGGGATGGAAACGAAAAAGACAAAAAGAAAATACACAGAGGCTCAGCAACCTATGTGACAATAATCACCAGTCTGGCATATGTATCACTGGGGCCCAAAAGGAGATGGAGGATGAAAAAAAATGTTTGAAGAATGGCCAAGAAATTTTAAACTTTTTTGAAAACTATAAACCGACGGTTCCAAAAAGTTCAGCAAACCCCAAGAAAGATAATCATATCAATATTCAAATTTTTAGAAACAGGAGTTAAAAATTAAATATTCACAGCAGCCAGAGGAAAGAAGAGACTTTACAAGAAGAAATAATAAAACGGGACAAAAAAGGGAAATTTGCAGACTACTCATCAGAAATAATACAAGCCAGAGAAATGGAAGAACATTTTTAAAGCACTGGAAGAACAAAGTTACCCATCTAGCACTGGATAGCCTCCCAAAATGAAGGTGAAATATAACATCGAGCATAGTAAATCCATAAGTCTGGAGGCCAAGTGTGGACGCTAATCTCCGATGAGGGCATAGAGAGGGGTACATGAATGGTGGGTGTGCTGCACACAAAGAAAACCAAAACCAAAACAATTGATTAAAGGAACAATGGCTGCCAAGAATTAAGTTTAGCCCAGATGAGAATCTCAGTCAGAAAGAGATGGTTCTCAAGGGTAAGAATAATGCCATCATAAGGGTGAAGGTCAGTCACTGAGGAAAGGAAATCCTCGTGTTTTTAAGGTACAATACAGAAGGCTCCAGGGTTATTGACAGGTGTTTTTCCTTAAGATTATCTAATTCAGTCACTTTAAATAACAGGAGATACAGGGTCTTTTCCTTTTTGAGAAGATCTAATAAATTGAATTTATAAACATTTAGAAAATTGTTTTTAAATTTATGAAATTTGGTATGGGTTGGCCGAAGGCCTGATATCATCTTGGGCTGGTCACAGGGAGTCATATTTGCTTCCTGTATTACTTTCTTCAGTTGACAATTGTGTTTTTTTTAATGCTCCGTGTTTATTTTCGAAAACTTGAACAGCTCTTGAACCCTCAGGTTATGACTGGAGAACATAAATTCTGGTGGGCAAAGGTCCTCATCTTTCTTTCTAGTAGAGACGTTTCCAAAAGTCTCTCAAGGCAGTCTTCTCTTTTTTTTTAATTTTAATTTTTAATTTATTTTTATTGTAGAGAGAGAGGGCATGAGTGGGGAAGAGGGGCAGAAGGAGAGAGAGAGAGAGAGAGAGAGAGAGAGAGAGAGAGAGTCCCAAGCAGGCTCCACACTCAGCACAGAACCTGATATGGGGCTCAATCCCACAACTGTGAGATCATGACCTGAGCTAAAATCAAGAGTCAGATGCTCAACTGACTGAGCCACCGAGACCTCCCTCAAGGCAGCCTTTTCTAAACAGGGTGGAGGCAGCCTTGCAAGCCGTTGTCCCACGGTAACTTCTTGTGTTCCTTCTGCTTAGCCAAGCAGAGAAAAGGGCGTGGCCTCAGCTACCAAGAATTTCCATTTGTTCTTCCAGGCATCT
The DNA here is from genome assembly GCF_046562875.1 of Panthera onca. Taxonomy (NCBI): domain Eukaryota; kingdom Metazoa; phylum Chordata; class Mammalia; order Carnivora; family Felidae; genus Panthera; species Panthera onca. The sequence goes on from NC_138342.1 coordinate 174,367,270, forward strand.
GTGAGGACGCCACTGGGCCTCAGCCGATGAAGTTCACTGTAGTCGTGACTCCAGAACCATCTTCAGCTTCCACCTGAGAGCATCCTTTCTGCCCTCAAATCACTCCCTTTCCTTCTCATATCTGAAAATCTCACCATAATGCATAATTCTTCCCTTTTCCTTAACTAACCTCAAATGCTGCCAATGATTTTTCTGAGACGTCTCTTGAATCTGTCATGTTTTTCTATCTCTGTGGCCACAGCCAGTCTTCTTAATCCTGCCTTCTCTTTATAAAACCCATCTTCCCCTCTTGCTACTTCAGTGATTGTAGTCTAAAACTTGGTGCTCCTACCTAAATAAATATATTTTCTCCAGGATAAATTCCAGGACCTTTTACATGGTATTCTAGGTCCTTAGCACGTGGCCAAATCCAGTTTCCATCTTGTCTTTAGTAATCATTACCTGACCTTGTCCACACACCTCAACATGAGCAAGCTCCAGACAAGTAAATCATAAATTTTAGTTGACAAAATACTGAGTTTTGCTGCATTACGGATGTCCTTACAAAGGGACTGAGGTGTCAATGACTACCCAAGGGACAGGGATTTTTCACAAGATGACTGTGTATATCCTACGGTTCTCTCACTGGCAGGAGACAAATGAACATCTCAGGGAAAGATGGAGGCGGCTTTTCCATCAGCTCATGCTTATCATGGATTCCTTAGGAGGAGAGTCATAGTTCAAAGAAATGGAACTCCTCAGTTCCATCTTGAGTTCACGGAGAGAAAAAGAATGGAAAGTGGCTTTTTCTCCCCAATCCAAAGGAAGCTTGAAGAGATAGGGACAACTTGATCCAGACGGAGGTGCTAAAAGAATAGGCTTGTGGCAAAGCCTTCAAAGCAAGAAAGAATGCAAGAGAACAAACAAGAAGGCCCAATGTGAGTCTGGGGAAGAAAAGGGGCAGCTGTTCCAGTGAGGGCCGTAGGCTCATGCCCTCATACGGGCTTCTCCAGGATTTCATCTCTAACATTCTTCAGAGAAGAATCTCTTCATTCTTCAGAGAATGAAGAAGGAACAATAGTGAAGTTGGTGAGAAACGAGGTGAAGGAACAGCAGTTCCATCCTGAAGACAAACAGAAGCAGGCCTGGTTGCGGAAAGGAAAGAGCCCCCTTCTCCAAGGGATTTGGGAAGGCCCACTTGATGGAGGCCAGATGGAAATACAGTAAAAGGGCAGTCTCCACAGGGGGATGAAGACGCTCTTGGGTCTGCGAGAGGAGGGCAGTGAGGAAATCTCTACCTACTCACCTCGAAGCGTGACGTTTGTTGCACTCCCCCTCAAGCATTCGGGTCGGACCCCTGCAGCTGTGCTGTGGACAGTCCGTATGATGAGCTGCGTGGGGCAGCAAGAGGAGAGATGGTGTCTAAGACTGAGAATGCACGTCTCTGCCCCTGGAGATGACTCTTCTTGATAATTCCTGAAAGGCAAGATGAAAAGTTAGAGACCAGTGACAACAGGAAACTTTAGCTTCCCTAAATATAGAAAGTTCTAGCAATCCTGGGCCTTTGCTTCTGCCCTGGGCTCTTTCCCCATTTACATTACTGCATTGGCCTCCACAGGCACTTGATATTATCTCAGCACAGCAGAGAAATGTGACATACAGATGGGCTGGATTCACAGGAGAAAACATCACAGAATGGGTGGGTTTGAGCTAGAACCTGGTGGAGGGAGACAGAGGAGGATATGTGTGTCTGGCTGAAACCCCACAGGCTGAATCAAAGGCCTCAACAGTATAGGACCTTTTCTCTTGGACTATGACTAACAGGTTACCAGAGGGATCCCCAGCCAGCTCAGCGTCACTGAGCCCTTAACGTAAGAGAACTCCCCTGAGCTGTTAGGAAGTCACTGCTGTTCCAGCAAGAGAGAGTATATAATGAAATTAGTAGAAAAGGATAGTTTGGAGAAGGGGCAGTGGGCCAGGTATCCTGATTTTTATCCCTAGTTATTTTATTGATTTTCTATGTGATTGGGTAATTTGCTGATATTCTGTACCTTCACTTTTTTATCAGTAAAAATTAAGGGGTTGGACTAGGTAACCTCCTAATTTCTTTAGGCTCAAAAGACCCATGACTCTGAGAAAGGTATCTATGCCTGAGCATCTCTACTCTGTTGGACGCTAGAGGGCGTGGTGTTTGGTTTGGGAGCTGAGGGCGTCACACGATTACTCAACGAATATTTATGGAGCACCGCCTGTGTGTAGCAGGTGCTAGCTTATGGACTGGAGATATAGTGGTAAACATCCGCAGCCTTACTGAGCTTAGATTCTAGTGGCAGGGGACAGAATATAAATAAGACAGAGATATAGTAGATTAAATTGTGATAAATGCCTATGTGTGATGGTGTCTGGAATTGAAGAAGGCTGTGTGTAATACACGGAGAGCAGAAGATTGAGGCAAAGATTATGCACACCTTGGAACAGAAGAAGAGTAAAATTTTCCTTTCTGTCCTCCTTCTGTCCTAACTTCTACATTCCTGAAAATGGGCACACTTTTATCATACACACCTCATGTGCCCTAATATGACCAGGGACCATGGCAAAAATCACCTTGATCAGACAGTCACATTGATCAGATGAGCCACTGTTGATGGCAAACTCCTTTTATTTACCCTGGGTTAGTATTTCCTCCAGTTTTGTTTTTCCTTTTTGTATTTTTGGCCTGGAATTCTAAATTTACTGAACATCATTCAGTCGTTCTTTTTTACCACCTAGATTTTTTTTTTTTAATTAACAATTTCACAGATTTTTTTTCTTTACACTGGGTAGATGTCAAAGTTTAAGACTCTCTGTTTTGCAGGTCCATTTTCTAGGCTAATCTCGTTAGTAGGTCTAGATAAGGCATAATATTTGTGTCAGAGAAAGGAAGTCAGCATGCTCCAGTATCTTAAGAAAATTACATTTTCTGAAAGCAAGTTGGCCTCTATCTAATCGCTGTAAGACACCTTTTTTTTTTCTAGACAACCAAACACAAATTGGCTGATCCCTTGAAAAAAATAACTCAAGGGTCAGAGAAGGAGGTTAGAGTTTAAGTAAAATAAAACAACCTGAAAAACAGTCACCCAGGTTACCAGTAATCGGAATAGAAAGGAAGTATATGAACATATCCAGATTCAAATGGTAGAACTAAATATTTCGAAATGCATAACTTCTTGGGTAAAACTCAAAGCTCGCATTCCAAGTCAAAATTGCAGTGTGCACGTGATGGCTCCTTATGGAGTCGATGGGGGAACGGAAGATGGGGGACCCGAGAAGGACCCACAACTTCACCGCAGTGAACCTCGTGCCACAGAGTATGAAGAGCAAAGTCATCAGATAAGGTTGTGATGCTTGGCTCTGGGTTTCCCTGTGTTGCTTTTAAAGATGCCTGCTGGCTGAGTCAGAGTGGAGAGTGATAGCTGGCAACTTGACGGGGTCGGGGGGCAACGCAAGCCAAGACAAAGAAGACGAAGCAAGAACAGACTCTAGAACAGATGTGAGCTGCTGGGAGGGCCCCACGCGATCCAGCAGGGTCCTGACAGCCCTTTCATTAAGCTGCACTGCATGGGGTAGAGAAAAGAGGGTTTGGGTCTTTTTCATTTAAAAAAAAATTTTTTTTTGTCTTTTGTAAAGTTAGCTTCTTACTCTTTTCTCCTTCCCTGTGCTCAGAAACGTCTGCAGCCTATGTCGCTGCGTGTGTTACACTGAAAACGTGTGAGCATTTATACTAACACCAATGAATTGTAGTAATGATTGTAGCCATCACACTACTAAAAGCGAATACTTACGTTGTGCCCAGTCTATTTTTGAGTCACTGTTCTGATAACATATGCATCTACTCCCCACAGCCACCCCATGAGTTTGGCAAAGCTTTTAATCCCGTGCTGCAGATGAGTAAACGTGAGACACAGAGGAGTTCAGTGACTTAGACAAGGGCGCATGAGATTCACAGCTGGAGCAGAAAACAGGATTGTAGGAATGTCTAACCTCTTCCTTCCAGACTTTTTACTCAACTTCTGCTCATCGGGGGACATGGGATGGGGGTGTTGAAGCTGTGTAACTGAGCTGATGCCCAGAGCACTTCTCGTCACACACCCTTGTCCTCACGCACCCTAACGTCACCTGCAGTCTCTAGGGTCAAATGGTTCCATCAGGATGAGAAGTACCCCAGCCTGGAGAGAGAGTGCAGAAGGGTGTGCTGAACAGGAGAGACGAAGTAGAACGGACACCAGTAGGGACAAAGGGAAAACCAGGGCGGGTGGGTGTCAGAGAAACACCACTGAGTCAGTGTCTCGTGTGCCAGGAGAAGAATTACTGAGACCATGTATTTGTGAGTCCCGACTCAGGACACATGGCTTGAAACAGAGTCTGAACATGGACCAGAATATTTGGAACTGGGACTATCCGCCAAATTCACTGACATACCAGGTGCTGAGACTCTTTCTAAGTCACTTGCTGAATGTCTGACGGCATCCAGCTGAGGAGCAGGGTCACCCGGTTAAGGTGCGTGTACGCATGTGTCCTTGTGGAACCTCGCGCTCCAAAGAGCTCTGCAGTCACCAAGACAAACAACCAACACTGGCTGAGAACAGCTGGACAGACCAGAACACGGCCTGTTACACAGAGGTCTTTGGTTTGATATCATACACTATTTGACATCATACCTTTAGTCGTCCCTGCTATATCTCACTCTATAGTTAATAGAGAAAACAAAGTCCCAAACCCAAAAATCTTGCCTCATATTCACGCCACACATCTCTGGCATTAGGGAACCTTCTGAGGGTTCTTCAATTCATTACAACAAAACAATAATCCTGACCTCCTTCCCTCCCCTACAATTGCCCGAGGCTTCCGCAAGCTGATTTCTGGATAGCTTTGTCTTCCGATAATAGGAGACACTTCAAAAGAAATGTCCCCCTCTGACGTGGAGAAGAGCCAGGAGAAATTCCCCTCAGAACATCTCCCATAAATGCTTCCATTTCCTGAAACAGGAACAGGAGGCCACAAAAATGAACTCGGATGAGACACTCTGGTGGCAATTGTCATAATGCATTATAACCGTTTATTGCGATTTTCTGGTTTGCCCATAAGGGGCTCTGTTTTAGCCAGCATTTCACAGAGTAGCAAGCACACAATAGACACTCTCTAAATATTTATCGAAAGGGATGAGGGAATTCACTGCTTCTGACATGAAAAAGGAACTCTGAGCTCAGGTGATACACACACGCACACACACACACACACACACACACACACACACACAGGTACAAAACCAAAATAAAAATTTTACTTCCTTGATCATGAAGAAAATCAATTCAGAAAAGGAATAATTCCCAGAGTTGTCATAGTATTTCTTTCTGTAATCATTTCCCCCACCTTGCCATAAAAAAAAACCCCACAAAATCTAGCTTACTGCTTTTTAAATTTTCTTTTACTGTCAATAAAATACTTCTTCCAGGAAACTTGCAGTGTGACTCTTCTTCCCTGGGGATAGTGAACTTTCAATGGGTGCTTGCCCTTGCAAGGCAAGGCACGCACAAGGCACTGTTCTCCATTCAATAGAGGAGAAGCTGGGTCTACGAGCCTACCACAACAGCCTGCTACAGATATTAAGTGGCAAGGTTGCGATTCAAACCCCAAGAGCTTGCTTTGACCATTACAAATGATCGTTTCACCAGGGTCATAACCTCGCCTTGTTTAAAAAATGTTTTGATGTTTATTTATTTTTGAGAGAGAGAGAGAGAGAGGTGGGGAGGGGCAGAGAGACAAGGGGACAGAGGATCCAAAGTGGGCTCTGAGCTGGCAGCCCGATGTGGGGCTGGGACTCGCAAACCATGAGATCGTGACCTGAGCCGAAGTCTGACGCTTAACTGACTGAGCCGCCCGGGCACCCCCATAACCTTGCCTTTTTTTCATCTCAGAGGAAAATTGAGCCAGGATCCTTAGGACACTGGGATGGGTGAGGGAGTTGAGGAGTAGTCGGGAGCAAGAACACGGTCTCAGAGGAAGTTAGCCTTCATAGGAGATGTAGCATACAGTGGACCTCAAGGGCTAGAGGCAACTGATGGTTTCTGGAAATGCCAAGCAGTCCTTTTACGAAGAGCGAACTGGAAACCTAGCCAGAAGGATAATGACATTGGGATCATTTGCTCCTTCTGAGTAGAAGATACAGAGCAGCCCCGAGCTCCAAACCTAGTGAATATCAACACGAACACGGTCAGTGGGGCACTGGGCTGTGTGCGGCTGGAGGGCTTAGAAACACAAGAACTAATATCAGAAACCAGAAAAGCTCCTTTAGGAGGGTGGGGGCACATGAGAAAAATCTTCCGTGAGGCAGAAGAAGTAGCCAAACAAATTGCAAAGGTGCTGAGACATACAACCCTCAGCCCTTCTTACAAACCATGGCTTGTGGGGGCAGTTGGGTCTCCTGTGGGCAGCAGAGTCTGCTTTGGTGGGTTTGGCCCAATTGCCGTTGGACAGGGACAAGGGTGGATCTAGGCCTAGTTTAACTTTTGGGGTACCAAGTGTTGGTCTCCGAAAGGTCCCCCCCAAGGCCTGCCACAGCATCAAGAAGTCCATTGGAATCATGGTGGGTTTAGACATAGGATTAAGAAAAACGCTGTGGCTTTGCAAACTCCCCAGAGTAGAAACATGCTAAATTGTTTCCAGTGTGATAAGGAAGTTGCCAATCAGAAAGTAAGTTGCCACGGTGATTGGGCAAGACAGGTAGTTTGTGAAAGAAGACAGAAGATGTCCGAAGTATAGAGCACACAGCTGTGCCCAAGATGGTAGGAGGCAGGAGAGAGAGAATGGAGTAGGAGGTGACACAATGCAAATCACTCTTTCCGTCAACAAATGTGACTGAGTGTCTATGTGCCAAGCACTCTTCTGGGCATTGGATATATGCAATGAACAAAACAGGCAAACATTCTGCCCCTCATGTAGCCGAAAACCAAGGGTATATTTTTCTGCCTTGATCATTTCCCTTTGCCTAGACCAATGCCACGAGCAGGAAGTTCTTCACAGAGAGCACCAGTAAAAACAATAAAATCGCAAAGAAACTTGGTCCTGCTTAAGCCAACAGTGGTCTATTAGCTGCTTATTATCCCTGTTTCACCAAAGAGGAAACGAACGTTAAAGTCCTGGGGAAGCTTATGCAGCTAGCAGGGACTGAGCCGGAATTACGTCTGAGGAATGGGTGACTGGAGAAGCAGCCCAGGGTAGAGCACGGACTCTGGGGTCCACAGAACAAGAGCTGAGCTCTGGAGGTGCTGCTCAGTTGACCTTGATCAATTTACGTATTTTCTATTCCACTCAGTGTGCTGGTATGCGTGGTTGGGATGATAAAACCTACTTTAAAGGTTTAAGATAAAGCTAACATGAAAAGGGTGCCTGGATGGCTCAGTTGGTTAAGCATCTGACTTCGGGTCAGGTCATGATCTGGTGGTTCATGAGTTGAAGCCCCACCTCAGGCTCTGCACTGATGGGATAGAGCCTGCTTGGGATCCTCTCTCTCTCCCCCTCTCTCTGCCCCTTCCCTGCTTGCCCTCATGGGCTCTCTCTCTTTCAAAACAAACATTTAAAAAAAGTTAACATGAAAAACTTGGGTGGAATACTTAGACCACATCCTGCCATGTAGTAGGTGTTCAGTGAATGAAAACTCTCATAACAACAACAAGTAATCCATGTTCTTTTCCTTTTTGCTTTCTTTTGAGGAGGGGGAGGGGCAGAGGGAGAAAGAGAGAGAATCTCAAGTGGGCTCCACTTCCCACTGGTTTGGGTCATGGCCTGAGCTGAAATCAAGAGTCAGATGTTTACCTGACTGAGCCACCCAGGCGCCCCCATGTTCTTTTTCTTTTCCATTGCCTCACTTTTGTCTCCTGGATTGAAATCCACCAGAGGCTGCCAAGCCCCACCCCTATCCTGACCATCTCCCTCTGTTCCTGTAAACTGTAGACCGGAAAGAGACACAAGGAAGCCCCAGCCATGGAGGCCCATCACTCCCATTCCACAGGCACAGGAATTGTACATCAGCTGGTCTGCTGTGCCTTTTCTGTAGGCTGTTTTTGAAAGGTTGTCCCTTTGAACACACAGAAGTCAGGAAATGCAAAATTAAGGTTTTCAGAGTAACCATAAGTCACTCACAATGCACATCGAGGCATAAATTTCACTGGAAGTACAACAACATAAAACACTGAGCACACCAGAGTGGGAGAAGTTAAGACTGTTGCTAAAGTCATAAATCTGAATTTCGTGACTTGGGTGCATTTTCACTGTCACCCATGATACTACATTAACATAGCATTCACACTAGCAATTGCAACATAATTCAGAGGCTGTTGGGCCTGTGACTGAGGTAGTTTTCTCTGTAGGGACCTCTTCTCAGACATTCATAAGGATTTCAAGAAAAAAACCCTCTGAAGAAATATTAGTCCCTTGGGGAATGCAGCTAAATCTACCCAGCATGAAAGGATTTAGCTACATTTATTTTCTAGCCAGCTCTGGAAGCAAGCAACCTCTTTGCTTTCAAGTGCTACGTCCCTGAGAGAAGGTGGCTTACCCAATCTTTGCCATTATCTGAATCTTCCACTGGGTCTTGAGGGAATGTAGGCTGTAGATGTCCTGTCTCCTTGGCTGGGACAGGAAAGGTCAAATAAATGGGTGTCAAATGAATCAGTTTATGCAAGTTGATAATGTGTGTATTCACAGTGGAAATCGAGCCAACATTCCTGCAAAATGTAGAAATCAGAGTGGGAACTTCAGGGTCCTCAGGGTTCACAAACTGTCAGAGAACCATAGGATTAAGGCACCTAGGACAAATCACCACCTCTGTTCTAGCTTTCCTTCTACCTGAGCCTGGGTCTTTTGTACAAGGAAGTCTAATGGTAATTACACTTTCTCTTCACAGAGGGAGGAGACCACTTGAACTCTTATGGTCCTGTCTGCTCTATGGTCAAATATTCTTTGATCATGAAGCCTAATCCTGACACCCTTTCTGCACCGATGATATTCCAAGACAAGTATTTCCCCTAAAAGTTCATAATTATTTACGTTGAGTGTCTCCTTGTCTCAGAGAAGGCATATGCTTTTTGCCCAAAGAGGCTGCCTATTTGTCCCTGGAAAGAAGCCTTTCCAAGGACAATTAGCAATGGAGACAGTCAACAGAGTGCTCACTGGATTCTCATTGTACAACCCCCCCACCCTTGTCTTATTCTTCCTTCTTGGGTTATTTCAGGGTTTAAACAAACAAACCAACAAGAAATGTATGTGAAGTGCCCGACACCTAGTAGGGGCTCAAGAAATGCCAGTTTAGTTTAGGTTACCTTTACCAGGTAATCGGTGCCCTCCCCATCTGGATGGAGCATTCCCTTGCATCCTCTTCTCTATCCTCCCCTCCCCATACAGAGTGGGGAGAGAGGACTGCCATGTTAAACTCCAGGTTTCCTCTGCTCAGAGTGCAAGCTAATCCTTAGAGGACTTCCAGAATCCAACTCTGCACCAGTCCCTCTCGTTCCTCTTGGACATTTCCTCTTTCATTTCAGTAACCAGAACACAAAATCCAGTCAAGACAGACCTTTGGTCTTCCTTGCTCTGCTTCATCAGGAAAGCACCCTGGGCTTTTGCATTTCCTTCCATGGCTATCATACATCTGTACTTCACATGTAATAAAAAGATGTGACAAACGAATGCTGGTCTTTTCTCCACGTTGCACCTGTCTGAGGACTGGGGCTGCTAAGTACATCACAAAGTCAAGGAGAGTTCGATCTCTGATATTTCATTCATCACACATCTGCATATCACCAAGCTCTGCAACCCAACCTTTGTGGTGTTTCTTTCATTCTCCCATCCTTCCCATTTGCGCTGCTCTACCCTGAGACCAGTCACGAGAGACTTAGCCTTGGCCTTTCCCCAGTCTATTCCCATTCAATGTTGTGACTCAAAATGCTCTTCTTAATTTTTTTTTTTTCATGATATAATGCTTGATCAGAGGCTGGCAGAGGCTTTATTTCCTCTCATGTCAAATCCTGACTCCTAATCAAGTTCTGCGAGGCTCTTCACTGGAGATAGTCTCCTCCCTAAAGACTGAGAACTCTCGAAGGTAGAGGCAAGAAGATGAAAGGGGGACTTAATAGTCATTTTCAAACACCTAGGTACTTCTTATGTGAACGATGTGTTTTTACCCAGGAGACATAATAAGAAGAAAGTTTAAATAGCTATTTTGGTTGAAATAAAAGAAAGGGAGTCTTGACTCTCAGATCTAGCTGATGTCCGACCCTCTCCACCAGGGTTTTCCTTAAATCTCTGGCTCTCCCCACTAAAACTTTCCTTCATTTGACCTCACAGCCTTTTTCTGCACCATTTATTCTAAATTAGTCTGACCCTTGGCTTTTCTTGGCTCTTGTATTGTTGCTTTGCACATCATTTACCTTGTTCGATATGTATGTCACACCTCTTCCAGGCATGTTTGGATTTTTGTTTTATGAAACCTTTCCAAAGCATTTGGATCGCTGCTGACTCCCACAATTTCAAAGTTCCTTCCACCGAATGTGATCACTGTGCATTTGCTCAGTTGTCCTTATGCCTCTATGACTGTTTATCCTCATTCCTCTACCTACAGTTGAAGTGTGCGTGCTCCTAAAGTGTCCCCTTAATTTTTTTTAAGTTTATTTATCTATTTGAAGAGAGAAAGAGCAAGAGAGTAGGGGAGGGACAGAGAGAGAGAGAGAGAGAGAGAGAGAGAGAGAGAGGAAGAGAGAGAATCCCAAGCAGGTTCCACGCTCAGCACGGACATGGGGCTTGATCTCATGACCTCGAGATTATGGACTGAGCCAAAATCAAGAGTCTGATGCCTAACTGACTGAGCCACCCAGGGCCCCTAAAGTGTCCCCTTATTAGTCAACGTTATTTTCTGATCTTATACAAGGAAAGTTTACATTTTAAGGTTATAGAATCTTTGGGAGTCTGTGGACTATTAAAGACCACACCTCCAGAGTATTGTACATACAAACAAATTTGGGTTTCTCCGAAGTCAGAAAAAAAGACTCTCTAGGATGAAATGAATCCAAAGAAATGAATACCTGCTTTAACCCACTTTCGCATTCTCTCATTCAAGCTTCAGGCTGCTGATTTCCACACTTCAAGATCTCCCTCTTATGCTTCAAACACTCGAACTGATTGACTTACTAAAATATTGTATCTGACCCCCATTGCTAATTAGTAAAAAATTTACCTCATATTAATTTAAGATTATTTACTGGATCTTTCATATCCAGAGATAATTTATCCAATCCCTTTCTCACATGATAACCCTTCCGATATGTGAATACAGCTATGAAAAACCCAAATGCTTCAGTCTCTCTTCTTAAAACAAGTGTCTTCAGAATGCTCATCTTTGTCTGAATGAGTAATGACTTGTCATTGTCCCTCTTAAAATCGGGACTTAGAGTGGATCACAATATTCTAAGTAGGTTTTGACACTGTAAAGTATCTATCATCTCTTGTGTTACATAATGTCTTAAAATCACTCTGGTTTTTCTCATTTTTTATTCATATCATGTCAACTAGAACTCCAGAGTCTTTTCACAATTATTGCTGTTATAACATATTTCTTGGGGGTGCTTGGGCAGCTCAGTTGGTTGAGCATCCAACTCTTGATTTCGGCTTAGGTCATGATCCCAGGGTCGGGGGATCGAGCCCCGTGTTAGGCTCAGCATGGAGCCTGCTTGGGGTTCTGTCTGTCTCTCTCTCTCTCTTTCTCTCTCTCTCTCCCTCTGCCCCTCTCCCCCACTCGTGCTAAATAAATAAATAAATAAATAAATAAACCCTACATTTGTCACATTTTGTAATTCTATGGTATGATTCTTTAAAAATTACCAGAATTCACCTTGGTTTCAACCTAGTATTCCAAAAGCCAAAGTCAGTTTTGAGATTTTAATTCAGTCATCCGAGCTGGTGTCAAAGTGCTGTGATGTGCCACTAGAAATACCTTCCATTTGGATACTGATTCATTAATCTCCCAGTATTAGCAATGAGCTCCTCTAACTAAACTACGGTTAAAACCAATTTGTCAACAAACGTATATTGAAGGACTTTTTCAAACAGCTGGAGGGAAAACATACATTGGAAGCAAATAGTCATTTGGCTTATCAGTCAAGAGATTCTCTGCAGAAAAAAAAAAAAAAAAAAAAAAAGATGCCCCAGCTTGTTCTTAGTGTTATTTCTAGTATCACTGCCTCACATATACCGGAAACATTGATCAACCATTCCTAGAATTTAGCAAGAGATTTATTATGAGCTCATCCAATGATAGATCTCAAAAATTACCATCCCACCATTTTTGAACATTCTAAAATTATTTGTCCATCTGTCGGTCTTCTGGTACCAATCTTATTCCCCATCCGTTCTCAGAAGTGTGGTCAGTGGTTTTAATCTCCGATCTGCAAACATTAGGGGAGGCTGGCTGGATTGTGCCCAGGGCCTCCCCACACATTTCTTTGCACCTTTCTATAAATCTATCATTATTTCATAATAAAAGTATTTTTAAAGGAGTCCCATCTGCAAAGCTCAGTATCTTAAGATCTATTATATCTGAACCTAAAGTTTTAGATATAGTTTTAAGTTAGACACCTTTCAGAGTAGCTTCCCCTATTTTGGGCTTCAGTTTCTTCTTGCCCATGTTTGTTTTATTCTTTCTAGTCTGAAGACAGTTTTATTAGAGACGAACGAACCCCGTGGGGGTAGAGCAGCTCAGTGTTCCGCCTGCCATCCGTTCTCAATGCACCATACCTACCCTTCCCTTGTTCTTTATCGTCTGTTCATCACTAATTTGGGCTGTCCCATTTTCCAATCACTTTTCTCTTCCTCTGGCTTGTCCTCGTGGTTCTGTTCCTACCCAGTTCCTTATCATTGCTTTGCATTTGTTCTTAGCCATGTGCTCTCCCCACTGCCTTTGATCTGCATGCTTTCAAAATCTGACTTCATTTGAGACCTCCTGAGTGCAAGGTATACTGCGACATGCTTTTCAGGTGCTGCAAACTGCTATACCAACATTATTATCATAGAGAAGAACACTGCTTCTCTTTTTATTACCGTTTTAGTTACTCTCCTGTATGGGTTTTCTTTTTATCTTCTGAGTGTAAATTATTTATATACTAGAAAATTGCTCTGACTTACATGGGGAAAGTGGAGATTTTAAAATTTTGTCAGCAGACCAAGAAGATTTAAGACCTTGTGGAAATAGTATTGTTCCTCCAAAACTCCAAACTGCTTTATCTAGACCTTTTTAGAGTCCTCTCCCCTGCATTAAACTTTTTCATGTAGATACACGTCTGGCTTCATCATTCTCTCTCATTAGGGGCCTGTGAAGCCCAATTGGGATGCTTTCAAGTGACTTTCACTTGAAGTTGGGTGTAACCTGTTAGAAGCGATCCATCACCCCAGCCCTTAGCCCCACATGCAATGTTTTGGAGCCTCCTTTCTTAGCCAGACTTCTGCTAGGATGCCTCCTTTAGAGTAACTTCTCCCAAACATTCAACTGAAATCATTTAGTCCATCCAGGTCGCAGCTGGGATGCCGAATTCCTTACAGCGTACTCTAAGGGGAGGGTTAACGGAGAGTTTCTGGTAGACCTTTATCTGAACTCCTTAAAAGCTCGATACCAGAAAAGTACAGATTAACACGTAGCAAGAAAATACATTCAGTCAAATATAATCCCATGTGTACCTGCCAAAATCTTCACTCAACTCTACCAACATCCTTGTAAAAACATTGTTAAATGGTTCTGACACTTCTTAGATAAATGCTTCATTCAGTTCCCTGCCTCCTTTCAGGAGGAAACAGGAAAATTCCCAATACAGTCAACCCAGTTATCGAGGTCTCCTTATCCAGTATGTGAGGTATCCAGGCCCTTTGTTTCTCTTCCTACTCCCTCTGACTACCTACATTTGGGATGTATTAGTTCCACTCTGTACCACCACTTTAGGGCACTTTGAGAGAAAAGACTCCTAGGTTGCCAGAAATGTTTTTATTGTACTTTTTATTGGCATGCCTAATAAAGAACTGGGTGAGTGAAGTCTCTGGAACCAAGGCGCAAACCAAAGCTTGAGGGTTCCAAGTAAATCTGACTTCGAAATACTTCGTTCCAAGATACCCTGACTTAGCAGCAACAACAGCTACCCCAAAATGGGCCTCCTTCCCATAGACATTGCTAGAGATTTCTGTTTTCTTTCTCTGCTGATCTATTTTCTTGCTCTTTTCTCTGTCAGAAAAGATAAACTACGCATAGCGAAGCAAAATTCATTATAATAAATAGACTAAAATCTTTGAAAATGTTGAGAAACCTTAATCGGGATGTCCATCAAATTCCCATCCATCTCTTATCCTCTTCTCATTAAGGGATAAGGGGGGGAAGGGAAAAATGAAAACGAAAATAAGTTTAATAAATCTGACCCCCACATCCCGCAGCTCTGTAGAATTACGCGACTGCTTTCTAGCTTTTATGCAGTAAGGGGATTTGACCTGCATATGTTTTAAATAGGCTTCAGAGGGCTATAAGAGCCAGAGACCCTAACTGCGTCTACCTCTGTTTCTTTACAGAAAATGTGGTTAGGTTTCCAAAGAAATGCTTCACAGGCAAACTTTGGAACACAGTTGGTTTGTAATATAGAGCCTACCTAGGTTCCTGGCCTTCCCTTGCTGCAGCAGCTTCTGCTAACAGAGAATCTAGGGCTCAAACAGTCCCAGTAGAACTGACTCTGAAATGCTTTAAAGAGAAGTTAGAAATTGATTCAGGCAGTTAGTTTGAGCACGCAGGCTAGGACATTGCTGAAGTTGTATTACTTCCGATGGCACCTGGGACTTAGTTACTTTAAGTGCATAAATCAGCCTTCTGAGAAATATTCCGTTTCCTGAGCTTAGTTTAAGCTGAATTACAAGTGACCCTATAGAATTATTTTATTCCCCTTTTGCCTGAATTCCTGTGGAAAGGATTAAAATCCACATTGTCTATTTTCATTGGCATGTCTCCTCTCACCCCACCCCATTTTAATAACTTCATCTTCTCGAATCTATATTCTGTACACGGCATTTTATAGAAATTTGCCAAACATGTAAATGCCCAAAGTTAACTAGACCCCAACTATTCCTACAACAACTGGTGCATATACAGAAGACGTGATGGCCCTTTGGGTACCAATAATTTCCCAGGGACATAAAAACAAGAAATCTTTGCTTTGCCAGATCTCCCAGTGCTTTATGACATCACCAGGCATTCTGTGACACCATCACTTTAAAATACAGGCTTTGGCCCTACACTAGAGGCACAGGAACATGTTTATTGATGGAGGCACTGGAAGAAGGACTGGAGATTGGAAAGGAAAGACTCTGAAGTTGCGTGGAGAAAGGTTCCTGAGTCAAAACCAAATCCAGAAATGTCCTAAGGAGAGCAGAAGCAGGGAAGGCAAGGAGGGCTGAATAGGCAACACTGAGTTGGAATCATACGTTTTTTCCAATGAAAAAAAAATCTTGTGTGTGTTTATTTATTTTTGAGAGAGAGACAAAGAGAGAGAGAGAGAGAGAGAGAGAGGGAGAGAGAGAGAGAGAGAGAGAGAGAGAGAATGAGCTGGGGAGGGGCAGAGGGAGTGAGGGAGACACAGACCCCAAAGCAGGCTCCAGGCTTCAAGCTGTCAGCACAGAGCCAGATGCGGGGCTCAAACTCATGAACCACAAGATCATGATCTGAACTGAAGTTAGATGCTCAACCAATTGAGCCACCCAGGCATCTTGGTTTTTTCAATTTTAAATTACGAGGTGAACATGAGAGTTTATCAGGCTCACTATCTCAGATCCTAAAGGTAACAATAAAGAAGAGATGTTAGCAGTAAAATGTCATCATACAAGACCAAATTGAATTTGGTCCTTCCTCAATGCACTTGCCCTTTCCCCAGACCATTTGTTCTAGATTCCCTGACTCTGGAGTTGGGAGCCTTAAACGCTTTCATTCTGGAATTTGCGGCCATGAGGGGTGCCCTGTGGCCTTCATCAACACAGGTGAGGTTTCTTCATTTTTTACTACATGAAGGTGGAAGTCTCTACAGGAATATTTACTGGAAAAGACATCTTGAGAGTTTACAAATTACTATGCACATAAAGCAAGGGTAAAAAATTACAAAAGTCTATAGAGTGTTGGTTTCTAATTATAGTTTGATGTAGATAAAAGTCAGGATGGCTGCTTACCATCGAAGGGTGCCTGGGCTGTGGACCCATTTCTACAACCCAGATAAAACTAAAGTGAATGTTAGAGCAGACTTTCCACTTTTTTTTTTTTTTTTTTTTAACCAGAAAGCAGATTACAGTTAGTGCTGCATTTGCATTTCATGGAAATATCTGTTTCTCTCATCACATTTTAGACATGGTTCCATGTGATGCTCCTAAGCCCCCTTGAGGCTGCTGCCATAGAAAGAGAACACTGGACTATGGAAACCGGGCATCCTAGACTTTACGTGCAGTAAGGAAGCTCCAAATTCCCTGGGTAGGACTCAAATTTCTACTATCTCTGCATCCACAACCGAACAACAGGTAACACAACGATGTAGACGAAAAAGGATCAAGGCCACAATCACCATAGCCTCCCCCACACAACCAATACTCATTCCCACTGACTCATTAGACCTCCCCTAGAAAGAACCCAACAATTCAGTTCTTGAGCCCCAGAGGAGTCCCTATTCCCCGAATTCAGATGGCAGTTGTGGAGGCCTCCATTTCTCCTTGTCCCTGCCCTGATCTCCCTCTTACGGATTCACCACTGAGAGAGTCACACTTTTTGGCGGAATATCAGCAAACAGAAGATGAAAAACATACAAATCCTTTTTTTTGTTTTTAAACATTTATTTATTTTTTGAGAGACAGAGTATGAGTGGTAGAGGGGCAGGGAGACAGAGGGAGTCACAGCTTTGGAAGCAAGCTCCCGGCTCCGGACTGTCAGCACAGAGCCTGACGCAGGGCTCGAAGTCACAAACACGAGATCACGACCTGAGCTGAAGTTGGATGCTTAACCCACTGAGCCACCCAGGCACCCTGATACAAATCCTTTCCAACCAGTGCTGTGAGGTTCAGCCCATTGCCTTTTCTCCTCCCTGAAATGAAAATAAACCAGAAAGAGAAAACCAGATAAATGAAGTAAATGATGATGTTTCTCATCTCGGTAGGCTGACTCCGGGAATAATGAAGTTCTCACTGGAGAATTTTATTACGTACGCTTTCCATTTGGGAGAATCTTCATGCTCCTTGGAGCAAGTAGTTTGGGGTTTGTTTGGAGTTTGGTTCTTTCCCTTTATTGCAGGGGGTGCAGTGCTGGTCTAACAACAGCATTATAAAACCCTGGAAAATACATAAAGCCTAAGAACTCTAGCAATTAGAGATGGAGTAGACCCATTATATCATCTCTCAGGCCCAGGGGAATCCGTGAAGGATTCTTTCCTAGAATAGATTTTCTAGTTCCTTATCCTGTTGATTTTCAAATGGCTCGAGGGACGGAGGGATGATTTTCAAACCACTTCCTTTAGTACATATTTCCCCAATCTCATAATTCTCTCTGTCATAGTTTTTCAGGGCGTTTAATCCAAATGTCCCTTTTCTAAACATGACAACTGCTCTCCTTTACTCAAAATCGTGTCCACTTGTTAGAACGGACAATACTCTTCTACAACTGTAAACACTTCCCACTTCTTAGAATTCTTCCCTGATATTCTCTCTCTTTCTTTATCTCTGCCATCATGGCTGCAGGTGGGGCAGAGAGCATATCAAAGAAACCTCAGTAGTCGGCGCGTGGAATTTTAGACTGTTTGAGCAGTGATGTCTCAGAATTCCAACACCAGAGCTCCTCTCGGTGTTTCAGGACTTACACTGCCAGACTGATATCTCCTTTCAGGGCCACACACAGAGCCCTCACGTCACACTGACACTCCTAGAATTGTGCAGTGCACAACCTCGACAAACCTACACAGTCCTATAAAAAAATACCTTTCCCTCATATTCAGTAATGCCTCATTCAAGTTCAGCTTGCACATGAATGTATGTTGATGTATAGACGTGCCTATGCATGTTGGGATCATAACTGTAAAATTCTTTGGTGTGTTTTCCTCACAAGGGTCCTAATACAGTACAGGGCTGAGAGTCATGAGAAAACCAGAAACCCATGTTGTCCAGGTGCTTTATGTAATAGATAGCCAGAGAAGAAAACTTAGAAGTTCTGAGACCAGATGTAACTTACCCACCCACACAACAAGATCAGAAAAGGACCCCAATATCCTCTCGCAGTCTACTGCTCCTACTCAGATCTTATTCTGATAATTTCCCTACTATGCCTTTGAGAGTGTCTTTGTCTTCCTCTGGACTTCAGCTTTCTGAGTTGGAAATGAAGTGAGCCAGATAAAAGGTAGCAAACTGGGATCCACAGAATGACTTTCCTTGCAGTGTTTAATTTATTTTTTTTTTATTAATTTTTTTAAATGTTTATTTATTTTTGAGACAGAGATAGACAGAGCTCAAACAGGGGAGGGGCAGAGAGAGGAGACACAGAATCCGAAGCAGGCTCCAGGCTCGGAGCTGTCGGCACAGCACAGCAGGGCTCGAACTCATGAACCGCGAGATCATGACCCAGGCCTAAGATAGACACTTGACCGACTGAGCCACCCAGATGCCCCCAGTGTTTACTTTTTCAAATTAAGTCAATAGATTTTTTTTTTTCCTGTAACAGTCTGAATTTTTAAACTCTAATGAATGCCACTTAGTTGCCTCCTCACCTCCATTCCTAATGCCAGCCCCACTACCTTCTAGCTCCTTCTTTCCACTCCGAAGATATGTCACTCCGGGGTACTGGCTCCACCAGCAACTCCTCTTGGAGCTGGTGTCTCATTACTTACTTGCCGAAAGCTCCCTGAATCACTGGTTTCATCTGATAGACAAGGAGATCTGGCCAAAATTTCTCATGGCAACAATGAGTTGGAAAACACAGTAGTTTCCTGCTTCCAATGGGCTACGTACCTTCCAAGCTCAGCTCACTTCTCTCAACTGGCTACCTGTCTTCCCCCACAGGGATTTTAGTCTGTGACTTCTGGGTGAATGGTGACGCACTACATTGTTTTATATACTATCCAGATGCGTCACATGCGAATGTGTCCCTGGGTGGACACACTGTGATTCAACTGTCTATTAATTAGGTCAAATAGCAAGTTTTTACCATGTGACCAGGCTGTACTTTAAACTGACCAAACAGACTAGTGAGTGGTTTTGGCATCGTGTGAATGCTGTCTCAGTAAGGTTCTGCTGAACTTCGTGTAGAAGTATGTGCCAAATTATATGCAAATTTGTGTTTTTCATGGGAGCTGAGAGCCTTGGCACTTAATTTTGATTTTTTTTTTTTTTAGAGCTAAGTATGTAGCATTGGCCAAGTTCTGCATGTTTAATCCTTTTAATCATTCAACATAAATCATGCTCTCAGTCCCTTAATCATTCTTGTTATTCTTCTTTGAAACTCCTCCAGTTTCCTTACATCCTTCATTGCATAAAGAAGAGTTTTTTTAACAGGACTGTTTCACTTCCAAGAATCCATTCTGTGATGGAAACAGTGGGGGTTAGAAGATCCAACGCCATGAGAGACTCCAAGGGAAATGCAAGGCGTGGTCCTCGAACAGTCGCAGACATTCACAGGAACTAAAAGGACGTCTGCCACATCTGACCCAGAAAGCTAATTTTATATCCTTTTTTCTCATAAGTAATACAGAGAAGGGTTTATATGAGGCCTTTTGGTAACATAGTCTACATTCTTTTATTGTGTATTTATTTATTCGGCATCTACTACGTGAACGAGAGAGGTCTTGCCCTTCCCATCATGTTGAGTCTAGGGAGATAAACAGCTGGTAGGATCACATCTCTTAGGATCCGAGATTTGTCTATCATCATCCATCAACCCTTTCCCCTTTAATCTGGTCAGAGAGCTGCTAGCGAAGAGTGTCTGAGGGAAACTCTAAGGAAACACAGACCCTAGAGGAAGCAGAAAAAAGCAAAGTTGACAGAATGTCTTCGTATCGATCTACCTTTTCCTGTATCTGCTCTTTCTTTTCTCTACAGGCCCCTCCCCGTCTCCAATTTGGATATAAACTCCAGAAGAACCATGTTTTGGTCATCAGTCTACCCCAAAGCCTAGAAAGGTGCCTGCCACATAGTAAGTGCTTGAGAACTGCTTGAGGAATCAATAAACAACTGCCTTCAGCTTAGCACCTCATGCTTGGATAAGGATAATTGATACTTATTAATTTTATGTAAAGTTTTATGCAAAGCATAGCTTCAAGACACTTACTGAAGCCTCCCTCACGTTCTAATATACCTTTCAAAATCCTATTTGTGCCTGTCAGATCCTCTTAGAGAGAAATTTAGGGCCACCATTATTCAAAGCCATTTAGTCCAATAGATTCATGAATCCCCCTTGTTGGCCATCCTACCAGTTATCATTTAGCCTTTGCTTGAATACCTCTAGAAACAGAGAGCTCATTTCCTCCCAAAGCAGCCATCCTGTGCAGTCATGAGGATTAGAATACTGAAGCTTAAGTTTAGCTAAGATCTTCTTTTCTATAGCCTTTACCCATTGTTTTAGTTGTCAGAAGCTAATTAATCTTTCCTTCCACTGGCCAACCCTTCAGGTATTTTGAGACATTAGCACATCCCTCCTAAATTTTCTCTTCTGTACATTAAATGTCCCTTGTTCCTTTCTACACCTAGAAAAAGTATAGGAGAAATTCTAGCTTGGGAGTGTTGTGTATATTCACGCGAGGATTCACACATGAACAACAGGAATGCATGAGCAGGGTGTCTGTTTACGGGGAGGACGAAAGAGCTTCATAAGGAAATCAGTAACTAGTTAACGAACCACAAGTCCTCCTTCAAGAGGCATAAACCAGCATGAGAAGGGAGGAATGTTCAGGGACACGGGCTTAGCTCGTTCTGTGGACCCTGTTTTCTCCCCTCAGGAACTTGTGCCAAGCTTGGGGAGAAGGAACACTGAGGATCAAAGGCCAAGATCACAGAAAGCTCTGGTCAGCACTGAAAATACAAGGCAACGCTTGTGATGTTGGACACCACATAGGATGGAGAAGTGGGGGAGAATATTGTATCACACTAGAAGGGACAACAGTGACCTACCAGGGAGGGGCGGGGGCAGACGTGAAGCCAGGGACCTGGTGGAGAGAGCAGCAGCAGGGTGCAGGGTTTGTTTAAGGAGCAGCTACAGTGGGAGGGAGAAACTGTGCCCGGGAGGGACAGCCCGCCAAAGGGGAGAGGGTCTGCATCCAGCACGCCTGAGATTCTGGGTAGCATTTGGGGAGGACTGCAGTTCTCTGAACCCGCTAAGAGAGAGAGGCTTTTTTGTTATTCCCCAGCATCAGGAAACATGATTATAAGCCCTAATGATCACACTAGCTTCTCTCTTCCGGGTCTACGGGCCCGGCGCTGCGTTAACACTGGGACAACCCATTCAATCCTCAAAATAACCCTTCGAGGCCGGTACAGTTTTTATTCTCCTTTTACAGATGAGAAAATTAACATTTAGTGGATCTATCATATCTAGAGTCACACTGCTAGTAAACGGCAGGGCTGTGAAATAGAGCTATTTCTTTCTAACTTTAAGCTTGGCTTCTCAAATGACATAAAATTATGCATTTTAGTATAATTTCCTTGTATTGCAGCCCAGACTTTAGTCGTAAAGTATTTACATTTGAGTTGAATATGTTTGGTGCCTTAACCAATGCTTTAAAAAAAAAATGCCGAACCTAAGTATATATAGCACATCATACAAAGAAAAAAAAAGGAAAAAAACTTATGCAAAGAAGTGAAGTTACTTGATTCCTGCAGGAACTCTTCTTTTTTTTTTAAGTTATTTTATTTATTTTTTGTGGGGGGAGCACAAGCAGGGAAGGGGGAGAGAGAGAGAGAGAGAGAGAGAGAGAGAATCCCAAGCAGGCTCCCCACTGTCAAGGCAGACTCTGATGCAGGACTTGAACCCACAAACCCTGAGATCATGATCTCAGCCAAAACCAAGAGCTGACTGAGCCACCCAGGCACCCTTGCAAGGAACTGTTCTTATCAACGGTGACAACAGGATCGTCTATTCCATGTCACGGAGCGAGAGTAAGTGACCATCAGTCCCCACGTCAGTGCAGCCCTATCAGCTACAGAACTAACACTTCCTCAGTGGCTATTGCTCTGAACCAGCCTCCTCCATCCAGCATCAAGTCAATACTGATGAAGTAGATGAGAAACACTGTCCCACGTCCCCTGTGTCCATCACCATCTTCTGTGTCCCTGGATGTTCTCCTCACCAGAGAAATTTTCTTTCTGGCCCAGGGAAAACGAAATCCTCCCATGAGTAAGTCTGGGGCATCCTGCTTTTAAAAACCTTTTATGGGACCATAAAATACCTCACCTCACCACCTTTAAGAAGTTGGCTTCAGGAGTGAGAGCAAACTGAATTGCACGGAGCTGAAAACAAGGTAAGCAGATTGTTATTTCTTCTGGCTAGAGCATATCTGACTTCCTTATTGGACTAGAGCATTTAGTAAAAGGAAACAGCCTTTTAATTGCACGTTCCTTGCAACAGCCCACAGACTCATGACCTGAGCCAGGAGCAGACTCCAGAGCAAAGTGTTGTAGACAAGCTGGTACTTTACATGCCTAAGAACACGGTCATTTACAACCCGGAGGTACTTTATTGCTAATGATCTTTGAAGTTAACAAGGTTTGCAGAAGCTTTTCAGCATTATTATTACTATTTACATCAATGGCATTAGTGATGTCCTTTATTCTTCCAAGACTTAACACTACTAATTGGCATCAGCATAAACAGAGGTATAAATGCTATCATGCAACACAGGCGGAGCCAGCTCTGCAGCTTTGTGGGTTTAATATGGAAATGTTTGCTATCTAATGAGGACACAAAACGTTAATCTGCAGAACAAATTGTATTTATAGAGAAACGAATTATCATATGCAAATGTGACACACATCACTTGCGAAATTCCTGTTGCCGCTGGGGCGGCCCTCTGTGACCTTTCTGAAATGCAGCGCTTTGAAGCAGGAGCTAATGGTTTCATGCACTGAGGCTGATTACTTTCATTTTCATACAGAAATGAGCTAAATGGGAAGGACTCTGGCTCCGAAGAACACAACAGAGGCCTCGCCTTCGTAACTGTAAGCTGCACTCTGTTGATTTCTTATCCTTTGCTTTAAAACTCAGAGTTCTACAGCTTTTGCTGTATGTGCAAAGCCAGAGTAATGAATGTTGTGACCCACTTAATAAAAGGCTTGAGATGTTCTTATCATATCTTATGCTGTCCTATTGGATGAGGGCTATTTTGATGTTGCCTCATAATTATTTTGTTGGTGTTGTTTCTCTTCTTCATCGAGGAAGAAACTCCCCTGAGTACAGATTGTTAAGTCTACTGAGTGGTGTTTAACTCCTTTCCCTGGGACTTTTTCCTCTTCTCTTTCAAATATATGTGTTCTCTAGTTTGAAGCGTCACGGAAGGATAAAATGCTGGAAATTAAGTGGCTTTAGCGATCACCCAGTGAGTCCAAATATTTCATTTACAGATGAGGAAAGTAGGGCCCAGAGAGGTCAGGTGACGTACCCGAGATCACACAGTGAATTGGTAGTGGGCACTGGAAGTCAGGTGCTCTTTCTATAGGCTTACGCAATGAAAATGATACGAATAAAAACAAAAACACCTCTACTCTAGCACTGCCAAGTTTAGAGTTATGTGAATGCTTGACAGTGTTCTTGACTCTGTATGAAAGCTGCTGCTGGCCAAAGACCCTTGACCAGCTTACAGATATGCAGTTCTGCTACTTTGCATCAGGACAGCGCAGATCTGGTTCCGCATTTTCCAAATGCCTGTCAGACTGTGAGGGCAGAAAGTGAAGGAAATCTGGCCTCTACGGTCATAGAACCCACAGTTTTCTAAGGGAGACCAACATGCAGTCAGACAATTTCAACGATAACAAGGTAAGCGCGTTATCAAAGTACTCACCTTGAGTAAAAGCATGGAGAAAACAAGCACTCCATGTAAAGGAGACTGCACGGTGGGGTGCACGGTGGTGTTTCTATTGCTATGTAACAAATTATCTCCAACGTAGTGGCCTAAAAACACACATTTATTATTCCCGTGGGTCAGAAACTCCTTCATGTCTCAGACGGGTCCTCAAGTTGAGGGTCTCACATGGATTCGGTCAAGGTGTTGGTCAAGCTTCAGTCTTTTCTGAAGCTCAGTGATAGCTTCCAAGCTCGTGGGGTTGCTGGCAGAATTCATTTCCTCCTGGTCGTAGGACTGAAGTACAGCTTTCTGGCTGGCTGTCAGTGAGGGCTGGTCTCAGTTCCTGAAGGCACCCCCCGCCAGCTCCTTGCCATGTGGCCCTCCTACAATATGGCAGCTTACTTTCTCAGAGTCAGCAGGAGAATCATTCTCTTCAGGAAGGCCTGAGAGAGCAGACCTAGGCAGGCTGACTAGTGACTATGTCCCTGACATGGCCGCAGAAAGAAGTTCCTGCTCAAACCTCAGAACATGCCTCCTCCCCTTGAGTAACTTATGTTTTCTAAGAAAGCAGGCTACCGATTGATGCATTCTTCTGAAGTCTGAGGTGGGAGGAAGGGGAGTGTGAGAGGCGTGGAAAGTGTGAGTAGAAGAGGTAGGGGCCAGAGGCAGGAGCCCTCAACCCTGTCCAGGCTTAGAATGACCTGGGAGCATTTTACCCCTCCCCAAACCAATTAATCAGAGTCTCTGGGGATGGTGTTTGGTGCTAGGTATTTATATAGCACAGCAAGGCTGACAGCCAATGGTTCATAGGTGACCAGTGAGAAACGTTCTGTATACACTGAGGCCAAACATGTTAGAGATCCTCAGACACACAGGTTCTTAAACTTCAGGTGCATCAGAATCTCCTGGAAGACTTGTTCAAACACAGATTGCTGAGCCCCACCCCCGGAGTTTCTGATTCAGTAGGTCTGTGACCACCAGGCCCAACATTTGCATTTTTAACAAGTTCCAGGTGATGCTGATAATTGCTGATCTGGGACCACACTTTGGCAGCCAATCGGCTGAGTCCACGACCCTTCTTCCCCAGCCAATCGGCTAAGGCCATGATCCCTATAAAACCTTTGGGCTTTTGAAACTCACTCTTTCTCTCTCCGGTATCTCACCGCTGCATCGGTGCAGGCAGGGGATTGAGCTCGAGCTAGCTCGAATAAAGGCTCTTTGCTTTTGCATCGGACTCGGCTCCCTGGTGGTCTTTGGGGATCACGAATTCTGGGCATAACAGGCCCAGTCCCTCTTCTAAAGAGCTTTTACTGATTAACTCAGGCCCATCCGGGATAATCTCCCTTTTGATTAATCCCAAATCAGATGATTTGGGACCTCAGTTTCATCTACCAAATCTCTTCACATTTGGGACACGACGTGACCTGATCACAGGAGTGAAATCCCATCATTGTCAGAGGCCCCACCCACACTCAAGGAAAAGGTCTGATACATTGGGACAAAAATCCTGGGACCTAACCTAGAATGCTGCCTCCCTCAAGGAGAAAGCAGAGGGGTAGAATTCCAACAGGTTTCAGAAAGTATGAACTGAATCATAAAAGACAATTAAGGTGGGGTGCCTGGGTGGCTCAGTTGGTTGAGGTTGAGTGGGTTGACCAGGTGAGGATCTGATTCTTGATTTTCGTTTAGGTAATGATCTCACCGTTCGTAGTTTGAGCCCTGTATTTAGGCTTAGGATTCTCTGTCTCCTTCTCTCTCTGCTCTTCCCCTGTCCTCTCTCTCTCTCTCTCTCTCTCTCTCTCTCTCTCTCAAAAATAAATAAATAAACTTTTTTTTTTTAAAGATAGAGGTAAACACCTGAGGCGAGTGTTTTAATAATTTTTTTGAAATTATTTTCTCACCAGAGGCCTGTGTTCACAAGCTATGATTTTATTTAAGTCAGGCGTGCACTGAGCACGAAGAGAAAAGAGGCATGAAATGGACGACTCAGCAGGAATGAAAAAGCAGTAGAAGAAGAAGGGGAAGGAGAGAGGAAAAAAGCTTTGTTAGGATGAAGGAATGAAAACGAGACACAGTCGAGAGCTTAGAAGACAAGGTGTTTCTTGGAGACACCATGTTCTCCTTTGAAAATACGGTAATTATTTGCAGTACATGAGAGGCAAAGGAGTAATATTCCTAACATGGAAAAACTTCTCGAAAAGTAGGAAAAGAAAAAGAAGAACATTTGACTACAAAAATGGGCTAAAGATTGGAATCTTAGGGTTAGGTCCTGTTATGGGCTCCATTTTACTGACCCAGAGAGGTTAAGTTGCGAAAGGTCACAAAGTGGCGAGTGGCAGAGTCCGGGTCTGTGCAGGTAGGGAGGCAGTGCTCTCATGGCTTGAAGACACGCTGAGACGTCAACAGTGGTTCCTTAGTCCGTGTTTAAGGGCTACCCAGCGTTGATGAGGGTTTGGGAACACAGGTACTCCCCTAAGCCACTGATGAAAATGGAAACAACTATATCTTTCTGCGACGTTTTAACAGTTTGCATCTAAAATCTTCTTTGAAGTACATGATCTTTTATGTAGCATGTCTTTCATGTTCTTTTATCCCAGGGAAAACAGTGTTTGTAGAAATATTTAGTTCTAAGAATATCAAGTTACTCTTAATAAAAATATATTAAAAAATTTTTTTTTTCAATGTTTATTCCTGAGAGAGAGAGAGACAGAGTGTGAGTGGGGAGAGGCAGAGAGAGGGAGACACAGAATCCAAAACAGGCTCCAGACTCTGACCTGTCGGCACAGAGCCCAACGCAGGGGTCAAACCCATGAACCATGAGATCATGACCTGAGCGGGAGTCAGACACTTAACTGACTGAGCCACCCAGGTGCCCCAAATAATTTTTTTTAATGGAAGCAAACAGAGGTTACAACAATGATTCTGCATTCATGCAGTGGAATACTCCACAGCAATTGCGACTGTATTTTATCTTTTAGGGTATTAATAGGAAAACTGTACTGTATATTGGGAATTGAAAACAGGTTATATAATATCCCATATTTGTTTCAAACATTAAAAAATTCTGCATATATATGAATACCAAAAGAGGGGAGGAGATATTCTTCCTGGAAATATATTCACCGAACTATTAAGTGTGATATATTTGAATTGTGGTAGAATTATAGGTGACTTGTGTTTTTAAAAATTTTTAGTATCTTTTTACTCAATAAGTATCATAACAAGAAAGAGTAATATCAGATTTAATTAAATGCTCTTTAAAAGCATTTTCTCACAATCTATTCTAAGACCCACATTCTAAGACTGCTAAGACTCCGTATAAGCAGTCAGCCTAGTGATCTGCCTTCTGCCCTTGGCTCAGCTACAAATTAACTCCAGAAAGTTAGAATTGGAAGGGATCCTAGAAAAATCAAATGATCTAACGATTCAGTTTTACAGGTGAGATGCCAAGGCCACAGGGCACAGATGATTTGCCCAAGACTGATGAGAGCCAGTGTGGGGTAACCCCGAACAGGAAGGCAGGACACCCTCCCCACAGCTTGGTACCAGTTTGCTTTAACTATGCTGTCTTTCTGGATTTCTGTGTCTCGAGTTGTGAAACTGGAGCCCAGATCAGTAGTTTCTCAAGGAAGAGTTCGTGATGGTCACAAACGTAGGATTTGAGGTCACACAGCCTGTGTTCAATGCCAGCTCCTCTGTTTCTGAAAGACCTTTAACAGGAGAACCAACTTTTTTGAGCCTTGTTTTCTCACCTGCAAAATGGTGATTATAATAATACTCGTCTCTTGGGCTATGGTGAAGATTTTAAAATATGATAATATATTTTAAACGGTTAGCACAATACTTGGCTTCTTAAAGGCTCAACAAACACAAGTTATTATCAATCTGTTATGTATCTAAGGGTATATATAGAGCCCTGTACCGACTCCAATGTGGTCCTGTCCTCCAGCAGGAGAGAAACTGGAATTGTGATTGACTGGACCATGGTCTCATTTCCCCATCCTCGGAGATAGTTAAAAGCTTCTTAAGGACACCTGGCTTGCTCAGTCAGTAGAACGTGCAACTCTTTATATTGGGGTTGTGAGTTCAAGCCCCACATAGGGTGTAGAGATTACTCTGAAAAATAAAATAAAATTTTCAAATTAAAAAAAAAGGCTTCCTATATCTTTCCTGATGAAAGAGGAGTTACTCTCTGTCTACTGCCTGCCCTCTGGGGAAATCAGTTTTGTGCCACCCCCATAGTAGTAAAACACCCAGATTTATAAGGAATTTAATTTACGAGCTAAGGAATGTCAGCTCCTCATGTGACAGTAATAAGGTTGGGTAATAAAACAATCATGAAGCTGGCGCACTCTGGAGAACACTGTGGCTGTTGCAGTCACTGCTTAAAGGATCTGTGTGAATAAATGCACGGATCAGGACCCAAACACGCACGGACCTTTTACCCACAGGTCCTTCCTGGCTTGTGCAAAATCACAGAGGTAACTGGCAGTTAATTTGGCATCACAGTGGGGATGGGAAAAGGACACACAAAACAAAGTCAACATGGGGCACCTGGGTGGCTCCGTCGGTTCAGCGTATGACTTCGGCTCAGATCATGATCTCACGGGTTGTGAGTTCGAGCCCCACATCAGACTCTGTGCTAACAGCTCAGAGCCTGAAGCCTGCTTTGGATTCTGGGCCTCCCTCTCTCTCTCTGCCCCTACCCCACTTGCTCTCTGTCTCCCTTTCTCTCAAAACTAAATAAACATTAAAAAAAAATCAACGTGATACTGCATCAGTGGGGTGGGTGAAAACAGAGTGCCAACCCTGCCATGAACTTTCTCTATCATATGCACTTGGGCAAATCTTGTGACCTCTCCAAGATGCAGGAATTGAGCCACATGGTGGGAAAGGTACCTTCTGAATCTGACATCTTAGGAAGATTGTGTACGCAGGGAGCATGCACTCAAGTTAGAAGGTAAAACCTCAGTTTCTATGGACACGGTGGGGCAGGCTTGTTGGAGAACTCCCGTCAAACAACTCCCCAGCCTTTCTTGGCCTGAGATCTAAATCTGTGTTTCCACCACAGAGAAGCCAGTACAATTTATAAGGGATCTCGGACTCCCTAATCCCATTAGCAACCTGCCTGAGGATTTGGCCTGAACCACCCATTGCTCCCTTTCCAATATTCAAACGCATTTAGGTTACATTTGGTTGAATATTGAGGAGCTATTTTAAAACGGTGATAAAAAGAACTCATCGCATTTGACCAAGCCAAGTTGCAAGTATTCCAAGTGTTCATTTGCACCTCTTATTGGAGCTCAGAGCAGGCATGGGCTCGCATCACCCCTGTAATGTGATCCCTGGCGTGAGAGGAAGGCAAACACTGTGGTCCCTGAATATGCAGGGCAGTTATTACCCGATGACTTCCAGAATATTCAGTCTATCCGAGCAATTCCACGTGTAATTTTAACGTGCCACAAAATTCTGTTTTCCATTGTCATCTCAAGTTTATGGTAATCTGACAGTCGTACACTTCCTCATCTAACAGGTGGCAGAGAGGAGAATCCATCAATATTAGGCCCTCAAAAAATATCTACAAAGGCACCACCACTGAAAGGTGGCAAACTTTTTACAGACTCATAGTGACCGCTAACCTTCTGCTTGACAACAGAAGGGAAAAGAAGGTCAGTTTTTCACATACCATGGAGCAGAACAAAAGGGCAACTGAGGAGCAGCTTGAGAAATGCTCCCCAAAATGCTGAAACCAAAGCTAAATGGTGCAAAAGCCCTAACTTTACCCTCATCTCAATTCTAGGGTCCAAAATGATAAAGGTTCTGGAGAAAGAGGCTCCGACAAAAGCCATCCTACCTGGAGGAGGGGGAGCAGAGAAACGGGGTCTCCAGGCTGGCTTAGCCATCTAAGTGGTCTAATTAAACAAAACAATTAGGGGTTGGCTTCTGTCCTGCACATTATTCCCCGACGGATGAAATCCCAAAGATTTGGCAAGGAGCCAAAATTGCTCTAGTGACTTCTTGTTAACTCAGCCATTCGAGTGCTCATCAAGTGCTAAATTTAAATGGGTGTAAAGATTGTTACAAAACACACACGCGCACACACACATCAGGGGTAAAGTATGAATATGTATACGTAGGGCCACATGTATAGGCCAAGAGGGAAATAGCTTCGGGGATATTTAGAGATTTAGCTTTTAGCAAAAGTCATTTTTCTCCCTCTAGTAAGCCTGTGAGCTCTTAATAGCCACTTTCCTTGATTGCTTCTAGATCATCCTCTTTTGCCAAGTGCCCCAGTATGAATGCACAGACACTAGGTCTTGGGGGGGGGGGGGGGGAGGGGGATTTGAGAGGATCTTCATACCAGAATTCTGAAAGCTTTCCCAGACTGAGTCAACCATGTCACTCGCCTAAATTATGTAATAAAATAAAGTCTCAAGCTCAGATTTCAAGAATCATTCCTTTTAGTTCTGAATATTTTTACATTCTGAGTAGTAAGAAGTTCAGAAAAATGCCCTCCTCCCTCAGAGTTCCTTCTACATTTCTGAAAATATTATGATGGCCCTGCAATTAAGATATTCTAGACATATGTGATCGCCTAGCAAGTGAATTATTAAAATAATTTATTATCTTTTTTTTAATTTTTTTTTAACGTTTATTTTTGAGACAGAGAGAGACAGAGCATGAACAGGGGAGGGTCAGAGAGAGAGGGAGACACAGAATCTGAAACGGGCTCCAGGCTCTGAGCTGTCAGCACAGAGCCCAACGCGGGGCTCGAACTCACAGACCGTGAGATCATGACCTGAGCCGAAGTCGGCCGCTTAACCAACTGAGCCACCCAGGCGCCCCAAAATAATTTATTATCTTAAGAGCTAATGATACTAACTTGTTTTTTGGTTTCATTTATTAGTACTCTTTTTGGTAGATATTAATGACACATTGACAGTTTTTTTTCTTAACAGGTGGCTAACAGTCTTAATATGTGGTTGAACTAGATCCCATAGTTTGGCCCAGATTTTAAGAGTGGAGAAAGTCCCTGGCTTCATCTTTGTTCTAATACAAAAACAAAAACAAAAACAAAAACAAACAAGCAAAAAACCCCAAAGCAAGCAAGCAAACAAGCAAAACACAATAAGGAGGCAGAGGATATACCCAAGGTCAAAGACACAGGTGAGGGAACACAGGTGCCCAATACTTCCTCCCTTAGCACGTCCCCAAGGCACACTACTTACCTCATTACCTGCAGGTGAGAAACTTGGCTCTATGGATTCGCGGGCATTTATACCTTTTAGCCCACCTGTGAGCTTCTTAACAGCTTCAATCAGCACTCAGGAGTCCCTCCCATAGCAACAACAACGAAAAGGCTTCCTTGATGTGCCACTACTTACATACTTACTCTGCTTTGTTTTTTTACCAAAACATTGGGTCTAAAGGAGAATTCCGTCCAGCAGGTTGGCTCGCACCAACTACGGTGGTGAACTAATAATACTGATCTTTGAAGAGTACGCTACTCTTCCTTTTGAAAAACTTGCCCTTGTTAATTCTCCATAACCACTTGCGTAATAGAAATAGTTCTGAAAAGGAAGCCAACACTGTGGTGGACGTGTGAAACACCACATTTACTGACTACCCAGCACTTGAACAGGTATGGCGTTTCCTTCCAGAGTATATTGAAGATACTGACCTTACCTTGAGTAAAGTCTGGAAGGGGAGAACTACCAAAACCTAAACAAGAATTCAGCATTACAAACAAATGTCCCCACTTTTATTAAGTACATAGTATTTGCCGGGCACTGAGCTAGGCAGTTTACATGTGTTATTTCCAGTTTTCTAGCAATTATTCATAGCAAGCTATAAAGGACACTTTATAGATGAAATAAATTATGTTCTAAGAGATTGTGGCTTCTTAAATATTCACAGAAAATACCACAGGTGGGATTAGAACTAGGAATATTTAATCTAAAGCTGATATGTCTTCCCCTACACCACATTGCCTCCCAGCAACTAAACAGAGTTCTTTCCTACCTGTCCTTTTGAAACAAGGTAAATAAGAAGCATGTGTTTAAAATTTTTATGAAAATATTCTGCTTAGTTATAGCTATGTCGAATCATCATGTTATAGACTTTATATTGCAATTTTATTTGTCAGTGGCACCCCCAATACAATTGGAAAAGAAAGTTGAAAATAAAGCTTTATAAAAGCTAAGTCTATTACATATTTATAACCCTCACATAACAGTTTCAGACGATGATCCTCACGTCCTGAAGACTCTGAGATATCTTGAAATGATGTTTGGTCATGCAACCTTAGATCTTGCCCATCAAAGGTCAGGGGTCTTTTGTTCCTTCTTACTATCCATGAAAGGACAGATGAATTCATCATGAAACTTTGGAGAAGGCGCTGATGAGGATGCGTTGTCAATATTCTAGATTCCCAGCTTGAAACTTAGAACATGAAATTACTTTATGAGATTACTGAATGGATATTTAAATATAGGCAGACGTGACAACCATCCCAGGCTGCCTGGTTCTGAACTTTTCAGAGTTAAAAATGGTAAAGTCCCAGTCAAAACCAGGACAAGTTGATCACTGTCACTGAAATATGCGTGCTTCTCATAGAATTTGGTACCTAGACAGAAACTTTGAGTTTAGCTACTCCAATATACAGACTGTTTAGATGATGGTCTATAAAGAGATTAACTCATAGTGTAGTTTAAACATGAACAAAAGTGACAGCACCCCACATTAAAGTATAATGAGTATTACTATATTTGTGAAATGCTATGCAATTTATGTTCTCAGAGTGTTCTCTGTTTTTCTGAATTCCACCTGCCCACTTGGGACTTGGGGATTAGACCATTTCTCCAGGTGGACCCCATACCTACCTAACAAATAGGAAAATAAATGCTATGACAAAGTTCAGCAAAGAGAGGGCCAGAACAGATCTGCTCAGAGACTTGCTGGGCTCCTGCATAGCCTGGAAATCATCTGCAAAATCCTGTTCGCTTTGTAAAGGGATGTGGAAAGTAGCTGATGATACTGGTTGTCTTAGAAGTGGGGTGTGCATCCCAGGACTAAGGACCCAGGAGAGATGCTGTAGCTAAGGAATAGGTGGCAAATGGTAAATCTGAGCTGATTTTAAGGTTATATATAACTCAGAACAGCCCTCCAATCAACTAGGAGAAAACAGACCACGTGTTTACCAGCGACAGACAGTAACAACAGATGTCAGCTGAGATGCCCACCTGCGCCATCATCTTCCAGAGACTATTATTGACAGAGACTCACCTAATCATCACTTCATAGAGAGTACGACACTAGTCTGAAGCAACAGAACCCTTCTCCATCCTCCTGAGGGCACAAGACCCTTCCCCATACACCAAGACTCATCCTGGAAGGAGAATGATGTAGGTTCAACTCTAAAAACTTGAACTGAAAGAAAATCGTTTAAAAAAGAAGACACTGAGATATTGTCCACTGACAAAGTTAAGTTCCTCAACTATCCCGTAGGAAGGAGAGCTTGTAAGTAAGACGATGTACTAATAAAGAAATAATAAAAGAAATGTATGAGTGACTGAATGAAAATAAAATTTGTTTCACTTGATTTTTCCCCATCTAAGTAGTGGTGAAAACGTCTGCCCACTCACTACCAGGTACTTCACTAGTGGACTTAGAAATCATAGAAGAGTAAATAGAAGTATAATATTTCTACCTCCAGTGATAAACATTATCAATATTTTGTTTAGATGACAGATAGATTGATGATAAATAGATATCGTATATATGTAGCTAAGCTCTCTATACTGTTCTGTATCTTGACTTTCACATATGATGATTGTAGAACTAGATCACGTTTTTAAAAATAATTGTTAATAGTTTAAGGACAGCCAATAATCTGGAGAGACCATGATTTATTTGGCCATTTTATTATTGGTGACCACTAGTTTATTTACCCTTACTATTATAAACAATGCTGCAGTGACTTGATATGTAGATCTTTTCCACATATTTGGCAATATTTACCTTCAATTCTTCAAGCTGAAACCACCGAATGAAAAAACATGAATTTATTTTAATCTCTTGTTAGGTTTAGCAATGTATTTCTTGAAAGTCCATACCAATTTCACTGTCAGAAGCAGCATGTGAGCAAGCGCCTTTTCCAAGTCACCATTGCAATAGAAAGCATTTCCAAATCTGAAAAAAAACTTGATAGTATCTATTAGATACTAGATAGTATCTAATTTTTGTTTTAGTTTATATTTTTGGCTTGATATTGAAGCTGAATATTTTTATTATGTTTATTAGCAACTTGAGATATGTGAAACCTCCTTCCTACATTTTTGGGGTGTTTCCTTTTTTTTTTTTAATGTTTATTTATTTTTGAGACAGAGAGAGACAGAGCATGAACAGGGGAGGGTCAGAGAGAGAGGGAGACACAGATTCCGAAACAGGCTCCAGGCTCTGAGCCATCAGCACGCCCGATGCGGGGCTTGAACTCACCAACCGTGAGATCATGACCTGAGCCGAAGCCGGACGCTTAACCGGCTGAGCCACCCAGGCGCCCCTGGGTGTTTCCTTTTCTATTTGAACAACTTCATTATGATAGCATATTAAATGCCATACTTGTTGCCTATACTTTTTACATTATATTTTTCAGTTTTTGACATGTCCATTTTTGTCTTCATGTGGCCAAATCTTATCCATTGCCTTGTGCTCAGAAAATCCTTGTTCTAAAATAACATACATACATGGTCTTTGCTTTTATAGATTCTTATTTTCTTTTCACATGTAACATTTTAATCTACCTACAAATTTTTCTTAACATAATGGAGTTTTCAGTTTTTTTCTATATGGTTACTTAATTCTCCCAGCAGCATTTATTTCTTTAATGTCCAGTAGTCTGAAATGATTTCTTTATCAGACAATGAACTTGTATCTATAGAAACAGCTTCTGTGCCTTTTATTCTACTGCATTGATCCATCTGATGATTTTTGTTCTAGAAAAGCATCATATTAGTTATTATAGTTTTATAATGTACATCCATGTCTTATATTGTTCTTCATCTTCAAAACTTTCTTGGGTATTTATGTCACCTTATTACTCTACATGGTCAAATTTCAGGAGAAAAAAACAAACTTTGGGATTTCCATGGAAAAATTAATCTGAAAAAACTTTTAAATTGTTTCAACTTACCAATGCAAGAACATGTTTTACCTTTCCATTTACTCAATTCTCCTTTTAATTCCATCAATAAAACTTTAAAGATTTTGCTGTTAGTTCTTGCAATTTATTTTTAAAGTTGATTCTAGTTATTTAATAATTTTGGCAACTATTGTAAGAATAAGAATTTTAAAATAAATTATTAATGGATACATCTCGTCTCTAGAAAATACTTTAAAAATGTACTTGAATGAATGGGCACTTTCTGGGATGAGCACTGGGTGTCTTATGTAAGAGATGAATCACTGGGTTCTACTCGTGAAACCAACACTACACTGTATGTTAACTAACTTGAATTTAAATTTAAAAATTGTACTTAACTCTTGGACCTTTAGGAATCTTATCAATGCTAAGGATTTTAAGGAATCTTTTAAGGTTCTACTTTGCATTTTAAAAATTTTTCTCCTATAATCACCATTTTGCTTTCTTGTCCTGTAATTGATGCAAGTCTTCTACTAGTTGAATTAATGAATTAGTTAAATTAACTAATTGTTGTAACAAGAACATTGAAGCTAAAGTGCACGTTAACCATCAAAAGTTTGACTTCATGTGACACTTATATAATACAAAAGAAAAGACAAGAGTTTTCTATAGCAAGCAAGTAAACAAGAATTACAGTTTCAAGGTTAATGGTTCTATGATAATTATTCATTGCATTTCAAGTAGATTCACACCGGACAGCTTCTTGCAAACAAACTAGCCATGCTTTAATATTCTGATGACAAGATACAGAATAAATAAAAACCTGATAGAAAGGGCCTTCACCCCAACATCCTTCATGTCTATGTGGTGTAGATTCAAGGTAACCATGTCGAAATCTTTTCTAGCACTTCTTGTCTATATCATGAAATGGACTAGCGAGCTCAGCGCTGTAGAATCTGAAACACTGGGATCTGTAGGTCAAAATGTATTAATCTCTGAAAGATTCAACTATCAAAAATTGTGTGGCCTCTGATTTTTCCTTTAATTTTAGACAAGGATGAATTAAAGGACTTGAAATCTAGTTTTTCCACAAAATCATGTTATTGACAAATGGTCATAATTAAATTCTGTTTCACATTTTATTTTATTCTGCTTCATTTAGGTTGGCTAGAATTTCCCAAACAAGCTTAAATAATGTAAATAACAATGAGCAAAATAATGTAAATAACAATGAGCATCTTTAAAAAAAAAAAACAACAATGAAAATCTTTGCCTTGTTTCTTATTTTAAATGGAAGGCATCCACCTTCCACTATTATGATGCTCGCTGATGGCCCTTAAATGATTTCTTTGTTATATTGAGAAAATATTCACTGGTTCCTGATTTATCTCGAACAATAGGCCTTAACTATATTCGGGCACCCCCTGACATTATTGTTCTCCGTCAGTGCAATACAATGATTTGTAAAACGTATTTTCTAAAAGCATCTTAGCACTTCTACGATCAACTCTCCTTGGTTATGGTGGACAACAGAGTAATTCTTTGTCACCCAAAGGGCTGTGGACTGGCACCACTGGTGCTGAATGGACACTGAGAATCAGAGAAGCAGCAGAACATTCACCATCTCCTCGACTCTCTGAGCCTGCTGAGAGAAGGGCCTGCGTGTGATGTGGCTGGACCCCCTAGGAGAGGGGCTCCAACACTGGCTGCTCTACCTCTTTACGGGGCGTTAGTAGGGACAGAAAATGCCCAATGGCCTGTGCGACAAAGAGACCTTGAAGGCGAGCGTAAGAAGCTCTGTAAGAAAAGGAGAGCTTTGGAGCCCAGCCTTGGGAATGAGCCAGAGGCCCCCTGATCTTTCATTGAAACAACTCGCACTTGCTACGCAGCTTCTTGCTAAACTACTGAAAGGTGAGATGGGACATTCATTCCAGGGCCAACCAAGGCTTCATGCACCTCCGTCATACTTAAACTTGTTAGTATTAGAATTTTTGCATATATGTTCACACATATATCTATAATATGTATGCAGACCTGTGTCTTTATTTTTCTATCTACCTACCCTCTATTTATCTATCCATATACCAGTTCTGTCACTTCCGTCCCGTTAGTCTTTGTCTCTAAAGTTTAGTGTTTCCATTTACAAAACAAAAATAATCTCCAGCTTCATCAGGCTAAGAGGTAATGGTGATACAGCAATTGGGACAGTGGCACATGATATGCTCAATAGACATTAATTTCATTATTGGTATTATTCTCATGTTCCCTTCATTTCCAATACTTTTATTTATACACTTCGATTATATGTTATACAGTGTGTGATTATTTACAGACTGGGCATAATAGCCTTATGAAATTTTACGTCCATTTTATGTTCTGTGCTTTGGATGCAATTATTTTTAATTCCCATTTATTTCTGTTTGATATGTTGTGTCTGTCACATTTGTTCATCCTTTAAAAAATATTTTTTTAATCTTTATTTTTTTTTTTGAGAGAGACAGAGCGTGAGCGAGGGAGGGGCAGAGAGAGAAGGAGACACAGAATCTGTAGCAGCCTCCAGGCTCTAGCTGTCAGCACAGAGCCTAACACAGGGCTTGAAATCATGAACTACGAGATCATGACCTGAGCCCTTCGTGCCCTGAGCCGATCATGACGATCCTGTCCATCGTGACACTTAACCGACTAAGCCACCCAGGTGCCCCTTTGTTCATCCTTTTTATGTCCCTTTGTAGGTTATTTTGTTTGTTTTCATAAGTCACTTTCAGTATCTTTGTATTTTAACCTGGTTATTAGTTGTTGTCATAAGTGGTACATTGGGACTTACTTCTGTCATCTTGCTTTTTATCCTTCCTTGACATTTGACTTGTTTTCTGCCTCATACAGACCACATATTATTTAATTTTATTTTTCCTAATGTCTTGCTCTTAATTTTATTAGTAATTTTCTTTAAGTTAAAAAACAAGCAACATACATGTTTCTGGGTGTACTTTTGTTGTCCCACTTCTACCCACCTGAATATCTTCTCAAAAGTATGGCTTTAGATCCAGAAGGATTTTGATAAGGACTATGGATTTTACTGAAGTGTTTCGGTAAGGTGAAAAAAATACTACGTTACAACTATAACAACCAAGATTTTAGAAAATCCGACTTGAATGACTTTTTCTTTCCATAGGACTTCTCTCTTTGAAACCACCTGCACTCGTCCAGTCATGATCATACTTTCTCCCTGTTTTCTTTCTCGAACCTCTTCAGGTTGTATATGCTACCTATTCCCTCTCTCCTCTATAATGTGATTGGGGTAGGCTCAAGCCTTGGGATTCTGCAAGTGTAGAAAAAGTAATTCACACAGTTCAATACTCAACTCTGACCATTTATTGATCATTAAGTATATTTTTTGTGCACGGGGTCGAGATGGGGTTGGAAAATACAGAGAACCTCACCACACGTACTTGAGCCTCTGTTATCAAATTGGACAACAATATTATACTTGATTCCTTGCTTGTATGAGATAAGGAACTTAGTTTGTTTCTTTTTCCTCCTGCCTCAATTCCTTTTCAATATTTTCCACCTCTGTTATGAGATTAGACTCAGGCTTCTGTTATTATTGAAATTTGTATGTTCTTATTCTCGCTTGAGAAACAGTTACATAAACACACACACACACGCATACACACAAATCTTCCCGGACTTACCATGGGGTTACACCCCAATAAATGCATAATAAATGTAGGGCGTCTGGGTGGCTCAGTCAGTTAAGCGTCCGACTTTAGAGATCAGGTCATGATTTCACGGTCTGTGCGTTCAAGCCCTGCGTCGGGCTCTGTGTCTGTGCTGACAGCTTGGAGCCTGGAGGCTGCTCCAGTTCTGTGTCTCTCTCTCTCTCTGCCCCTCCTCCATTCACACTTTGCCCTCTTTCTCTCTCAAAAATAAATAAACATTTAAAAAATGTAAAAAGATGCTGGAGAGGATGTGGAGAAACGGGAACCCTCTTGCACTGTTGGTGGGAATGCAAATTGGTGCAGCTGCTCTGGAAAGCAGTGTGGAGGTTCCTCAGAAAATTAAAAATAGACCTACCCTATGACCCAGCAATAGCACTGCTAGGAATTTATCCAAGGGATACAGTAGTACTGATGCATAGGGGCACTTGTACCCCAATGTTTATAGCAGCACTCTCGACAATAGCCAAATTATGGAAAGAGCCTAAATGTCCATCAACTGACGAATGGATAAAGAAATTGTGGTTTATATACACAATGGAATACTACGTGGCAATGAGAAAGAATGAAATATGGCCTTTTGTAGCAACGTGGATGGAACTGGAAAGTGTGATGCTAAGTGAAATAAGCCATACAGAGAAAGACAGATACCATATGGTTTCACTCTTATATGGATCCTGAGAAACTTAACAGAAACCCATGGGGGAGGGGAAGGAAAAAAAAAAAGAGGTTAGAGTGGGAGAGAGCCAAAGCATAAGAGACTGTTAAAAACTGAGAACAAACTGAGGGTTGATGGGGGGTGGGAGGGAGGGGAGGGTGGGTGATGGGTATTGAGGAGGGCACCTTTTGGGATGAGCACTGGGTGTTGTATGGAAACCAATTTGACAATAAATTTCATATATTAAAAAAAATAATAAAAAAATAAAAACAACTGAGAATAAATCATAAAAAAATAAATAAATAAAAAATGTAAAAAAGCCCATAATAAATGGAAAAGATCAGAAACTGAAAATGCATTCAATACACCTAACCTGTTGAACATCATATTTTAGCCTAGCTTACTCTAAACGTACTTAGAATGCTTATATTAGCTTACAGTTGGGCAAAATCATCTAACACAAAGCCTAGTTTATAATAAAGTGTTGAATATCTCATGTAATTTATTGGGCACGTACTGAGCATGAGAAACAGAATAACTGTATGGGTACAGAATGGTTGCATATGTATTCATTGTTCACCCTTGTGATCACGGGGCTAATGGGGCACTACGGTGGCCACTGCCTAGCATCATGAGAGAGAGAGAGACATCTTGCATATTGCCAGCCCAGGAAAAGGTCTACGTTCAAAATTCCAAGTAGTTTCTACTAAATGGGCATTGTTTTCACACCATCAAAAGTCGAAGGACTGTGAGTTGGGCACTGTGTATATTTTTTTAATGTTTATTTTTTTATTTTTGAGAGAGAGAAAGAGAGCAGGTAAGGGGCATAGAGAGAGGGAGAGACAGAGAATCCCAAGCAGACTCCATGCTTAACACAAAGCCTGACTCGGGGCTCTATCTCATGAACTGTGAGATCATGACCTGAGCCACAGCCAAGAGTCAGACACTTAACTGAATGAGCCACCCAGGCACCTCTGGGGACTATGTATTATATTATATTATATTATATTATATTATATTATATTATTATATTTACATTATAAAATAATCATTTAGACCACATGCATCCTTGAGAGCTTATTTGTAGGCTCTAACAGGGGACCACAGC
Organism: Panthera onca; assembly: GCF_046562875.1. Lineage (NCBI taxonomy): Eukaryota > Metazoa > Chordata > Mammalia > Carnivora > Felidae > Panthera > Panthera onca. The sequence goes on from NC_138342.1 coordinate 174,407,984, forward strand.
TACTCATAAACCCTTGGTGGAAGAAAGGTCCTTCCCCATTGGGGAGATGACCCTCTTCCACTGAGAGCACAGTTTCAGGAGCGATGCACATGAAGTGATGAGGGCGGAAGAGGGCAACCTCTTAGCCAGCCAGATCAGCCAGATCAACCTTGGCAATCGATCAGTGACAGATACTGTAGCCAGAGCACGCTCACATTCACAGACCTCCTGCATTCTTAAACTCTTGCTACTTTTAAACATTTTTAAGTGTTGACAGTTTAATTCAATAACAGTACCAAAGATAATAATGTGAAATTTAGGGCAAACAATGAGCTTTTTATACATATTTAGTTTGCAGTGAATTATATCCATTAGACACACACTTAGATTTTATATATTGAGTTATAAATGATTACAGAGTGAAGGATGAGGTTGAGGCTAGAGATAAATATCCTAGAAAAGAAGTTTGTGGTCATTTTTCACAAAACAATGTGGTGCCTATCCCAACCATATTATGTTTACAAGGTCATGAGTTATTAATGCTTTGGATCTACTTCCAGAAATATGCTGGAAGCGCAGGTTACCCCTACCTGGACCGGCGCCCATTGCCCTGTGAGGTAGGTGCACCCTGCATTCCACTGCATGTTATACACATGGAAAAATTACCAATGGACCTGAGTAAGACTTCTGGCAAGCATCCCCCGTGCCTGGTGAATAGCAGAATGTGTTTGGAACTAGCTTCTTAGTTCTTAATTTACTTAATGCTTTCCAGAATAATCCTTCTTTGAATTTGATATATTCTACATGTAACTGTCTGGACAGATATGAGGTTAGCTCAAATGCTAACTACCTGTGGGCATTAGCCCTTCTCTAAGCAAAAGTTTAAGTAGGCAACCATTTGCTGCAATAGTACCTCTTTGAAAAAGATCTCAATCTCAGTTGATTGCAACAACACTTTTTTTTCCCCCTCACTCACAGTTTTGTGAGTTGGCTATGGCCTCTCGGCTGGTTTAGGTCTGCTTCGTGTGCTTTCTGACCCACAGCACTAAGGTCAAAGTGGCTTCTATCCAGTGTGCACTATTCTTACGAGGAGTGCAAGAAGGCTGGTTGAAACTTTCAATGCCTCTTACAGCCTTCCTTTGGAACCGGCACAGTACTCACTCCCCGCCATGTCCCCCTGTTCATAGTAAGTCATGTGGCCAAATGGTCAAACCAAACACGGATGGGAGTCAATGGTAGTTATGTCCCATGGTGGGGAGAAAAGAATAAATATTTGCTGATTAAAAATGTAATCTACCGCAATCCATCCTTTTTTTATTTCAAATATTGATACACCTACCCTCTGCTTTTAAAATAAACTCATACCTTCCTTGAGGAGAACACTCCTGAAGACATCAGACTTGAAGTCCAGGATCTTGTACTAGCCTCTACAGAAAGTCCAGATATGATTTCTCTTGAACTACATGCCCGTGAGCTAAAAGAAAAGTTATTTGTACCTTCTTTTGAGCATGCACACACACACACACACACACAGACACACACACACCACATCATATAAAGATAAAACAAGACCAGGATGAAAGCAATAAATAATCTCATTGGGAAAAGTGGAAAAAGGGAGGCACAGGGCAGTCGCTGGTCCGTAACAATTCTGAATTCCCTCTGGGCACATGTCCCTTGTGAACATGCTTCATAAGAAACAATCTCAGATCTCAGCCGCTTATAACCACCAACATCTTTCTCACACACTGGTCTGCAGGTCAGCTACGTCAACTCTTTTCAGGGAGCAAGTCAGGGTCAGAACTGTCTCCCATCTTCTTAGTCAAAGCCCAACGTAGAAGAACAGCTATCATCTGGGACATACTGTTTCATCATGGTGGGCAGGAATACAAGAGGACTAGTGGAAATATAGATACCATCGTAACTGCCCACATTTCATTAGCCAAGTGATGTGTCCAAGTCCAGAATTAATATTATATTCCTTCTATGGCAGGAGGAGGGGGAGAAAATATTGGCTAAACAATAATAGACTCTACAAAGAATGAGATATGTTTTAGAGAATTTTTCCTTCTCCAAAGGGGCCCAGTGTAAGTAATCTTTCCTAATATTGGAAGACCCCAGTGAGTAGTTACACGTTCTTCATGTAAATTAATTTATAAGCACAAGAATAAGTGATACTTACCCACTGAATAAACATAAAGGGGAAGTACATCGGAGTACATAAATTCCGCTTTGTACAGAGAGCTGAATAATGTACAGTTCAACAGAGAATTGGGAATCAGTTCAAATTACCAATAAAAAAAAGGCAAGAGACAGAAGGATACAGATGAATTTCACACAAATTCAAATAAATTCAATAAGGTAATCTGTAATTCCTTCTCTACCTGTGCTGCCTTAATGAAAAAGTAGGTAATTCCCAGGGAACTAGACTAGGTTTATTTGAGACCCCAAGGTTGGATGTGCCCAGAAGAATTAGAGCAGAAATATTCTGCAGAAAGAACTCATGAAGTTACAAAAAGATTAATCCCATGGTTAGGGAAGTTATATGGCTGTCTCTGAAGAGTCTGTCTTTCTGTATAAAGTTGTCACAATATTTCCGAGCAAGCAAGTACTGAGGTTAACATCAGAATGTCAACTTGGTTAAAACTGTACATTAATCAGGCAAGGCTTGTGGTAAATCTCCAAGAGCCTTAGAACAAAGCAGAGTGTAAAGAGATAAAACAAGTTTATTTTTCCACCTCTTCAGAGGATGGAAACTTGGATGGGCCTTGCCCAAACATGACTACGTAGCCATAAGAGTCATATTCTTTGGCATTACAGATTATAGCATCACATCAGTGCATCCAAAAACCAAATGCTCAGCCCCTGTGGATATATGCATGCTACCATCATGTTACAAAATCAGATTTTACATACTTTGTGGGTTGGTCCATTGTGTTTTTTTAAGACAAATTTTCCCTCAACATTTCCGAGTCCAACTTACAGCCACTTCAATGGATAAAAAGGTACTTTCAAGTCAAGCAAGACATCATAAAGCTAAAGAAATCACACATCTGGCTAAGTCTTTCTAGAAAATCACTGATTAGCATTGAACTATATAAAACATTTGTAAAACCTAAACTGAAGTGGCAGGTGGGCTAGGGAGAGAAGTTTAAGTTCATTGTTCAGGGAACTAGATATGATTATTTGCATATTCCTCCATTGATTTTACAAAGTCCCAGCTTTAATTAAACAACAACAACAACAACTTAGCTTTCATCAAGGAATAATATTTGTAATCCTTCTGGTACTGAATGGTCAGTCCCTGTAGAGAACACATCTTCCACAAAGGTGTCTGAATTAGGCATGCTATATGCAGAGAAGTCAAGGAAAGCAAAATGAGAATGAGGAAGTTGCAGAAGATAAAAGGCATCGGGGCACCTGGGTGGCTCAATTGATTGAGGGTTGGACTTGACTTCAGCTCAAGTCATGATCCCAGGGTTGTGTGATTGAGTGCCGAGTTGGGATTCTCTCTCTCCCTCTCTCTCGGCCCTGCCCCCAGCTCTCTCTCTCTCTCTCTCTCTTTCTCTGTCTCTCAAAATCAATAAGCTTTAAACATAAAAAGATCAAAAGCATCATTTGTATCTCATTTAACATGCTTATTTAGCAACTAATATGTGCAAAGTCCTGTACTATATGTATATATACATATATATTTTGTATGCTCAGGAGAACACCCAAATAAGGCAAACATGGAATCTTCCCTGAGGAGCGCACACTTTAGGAGTGGAGATTAAGCACTCACCCCCATACTCATACACATGCACACACACGAGTGTAATACAAGGTAGAAAATAGGAATTTTCAGAAAAAAAGTAATCAGTAATTTAAAGCACCAGACAAAAACAAGGAAAATGATGCTCCCCCACTGAAATGAAAACCAGAATCCCGAAAGGTATTAATGTAATATCCTGAAGATGGAGAAAAAAAAATTAACTTTTAACAAAAGGTCATTACAGATGAGAAAAGGAAAAGAATGTTGCTAGCAATGATAAGACAGAAAAAAAATTCAAGCAGGAGGAAAACCATTGGAGAGCGTAGAAAAAGAGGTTATTTCAATTACTCGAGTACGTGAATGTTAAATTAATGATTTCTGCACATTGGCAGAAATTAATGAAATTATCAGTGCCTGACACTCTTTACATTAGGGTCCTTAAGATAATTGTAAATGTGATTAGAAACATGATAAGTTAATAGAATTTTATGGAAGATAAAAGAGAATCAGTCCAAGAATGGATGAAATATGGATATAGCATTTTTTGTGTATATACACATTCAAATACATACACACAAATTAATATATTTAAAATAATATAAGTGAATACCCACTTAGGACAATGTTAGAAATGGAATTGTTGAGGGATCTTACTACTTATAGATTAGATGTTTTTACCTGTGAAACCTGGAATTTACCAGTACAATTTACAATCACTTCAAAGAACACAGAATACCACATGGCAGGTAATCCTGGGTTTCTAAGAGTCAGGCCCACTTAAGTGACTTTTATAAGGAAATAGCCTGTCACGTCAATAAGGAAGAAACAAAAGAAAATATATAATCTTATGGTGTGATAATTCGATTTTAGGTATTAGTCTACACAATATTTCCTTTCTATTCCATTCCATTAGAAGGATATGGATGAAGGTCACACACAAACACCTAATGTATCCAAAGGCAGCTTTGTTTTCTTTATTTTTACCTTCTTAGAAGAAGTGTGACTTTTTTATAATTCTTTCTTGTTAAAACGGAAGACTCTTAAGATAGGGTTTTGCCCATCTTGAGATAAGAAGTACTTATCTGACTGCATATCAAAGTATTTTTTAAATGTATAACTTCCACGTTCTTATATTACATAGAATCATAATTCTACTTATGATTTCCTCTCTTATTTGGGATTTGTTTGGGATTATGTACTTTTTGGTAAGAGACTAGGTTGGGGAAGAATTGTATACTTGTTTATATTATTAAAATCTGTGAATTTTTAACTTTATTTTCACCAGTAAATATGGCTTGCATAATTTCTTTTTTTCAATTTTGGGGTCAGAACGGAATCCATTCTCTGAATGTTTCACGGTTGTTTGAAAAGAAGATGAGTTCTTTCTTCAGACGTGGATATAGGGAAACAAAGTTTATTAATTAAGTTGTACCAATCCTCTGCTGCTTGTTTATATTTGCTATTTAAACATTAATGCTTTAGGTTTAGGCTAAGTTCTCCCCATAAATTTCCCACCCTACATTCTGTTGTGGTTAATTATGCGGATTAAGGAGTCAGGCTGCCTGTTTAAAATCCCGGTTTCATACTTACCAGCTGTGTCACCTTGGTCAAATTAATGTGTCTATTAAGATCTCCATTTGTGAAATGAAAATAATAATCCCCTATATCATAAGAACAGCTTTAGATGAAAAGATGTGATGGAAATACTTTCAGCAACGAGCACAGTATCTGGCATACAATATGGTTCATAAACGTTAGTTTTATTATTATTAATACTGGTATTATTATTGGTATTTTGGTATTGCTAATTTATTATTTATCAGTATTATTATCAGTATTGTTATTTATTATTAAATTATTGCTAATTTATTATTTATCAGTATTATTATTTATTATTAAATTATTGCTAATTTATTATTATCAGTATTATTATCATCCTGCTTGGTTCATTTCGAATACTTTTTAAATTTATTTTAATGCTTATTTGTTTTTGAGAGAGAGAGAGAGAGAGAGAGCGCGCCAGAGTGCGAGCATCGGGGGAGGGGCAGAGAGAGAGGGAGACACAGAATCCGAAGCAGGTTCCAGGCTCTGAGCTGTCAGCACAGAGCCGATGCTCAGAGCCTGACCTACCCAGACGCCCCTCTAATACTTTTTAAATGTGTTAATTTTCTTTTCCCTTTTCCAGGTATGTACTTGCAGAGAGATGGAATGACAGGCCTTTGATCAAACCGATCAGAATGCTTTCTCTGTAAAGCACAACAGCATGTCAGCCAGTGACTCAAAAGCATCCATTTTTTAGACTACGCTGCCAGATCCAAAGAGGGATCCTCTCTCTTGCTGCATTAAAACCACCTGGAGAAACTTTAAAAATTATTCCTGCTCCAGTATTTCTGATTTGGGTGGATAGACTGTCGGAGACAAGCATGTAAGCAGCAGAAAGAGCAGCAGCAGTAGTCCGTGTTGATAGGCAGGCCTGGGAGAGACGGAGTGGCCTAAACTTAGCCACGGCTAGCGCAAACATTCCTGAGCTGGTGCACATCCATCCAGGTGATGGGGGTAGCAACCAGGCCTTATAATAGACTCCCCAGTAGCGGAAAAAAGAGGTAAGGGCAGCTTCAGAACATTAGACAAAAATTAGAATGAGCTTAAATCAGAGAATGGATAGCGCGTTTTCTCTGTTCTAGCTAAGCCCAGACTTTAGTGAGAAAGACGTACCCCACCACCCAAGCAGTTGTATTACCTGAACAAGAACCTCTCTAGCCACCAGGGTGAAAGAATTAGTTAAGAAAGATGATGCCTCGGGGAAAGCCTCACAGAGAATAGATGTTGCAACTCTAAAGGACTATAAATAACAGGCATCCACCCTTGCAGAACAAAGGGTAGATAGATACGGGAAAGATACAAGGAAAACAGACAAACCTGGAGTGGGCTAAAGTCAGTGGAGAAAGTAAAAACAGCTTAATTTTCAACAAGCTGAATAAAGATTGTAGGCTAGTAAACAAGTCTGTTTTCCAGCCGTTTAAACTTGGGCTACTTAACCTCTGTGCCCCTCCATTTATTCATTTGTTAACCAGGCATCACACAGTGCCCACCTGCCAGAGGCGAGAGGAATCGAGTGAACAGAAAGCATTTAGTCCACAGTAAGAAAGCCAAGAAGATTAGGTTTTATTATTTTATTAATTTTGTGGTGTTTTTTGCTTCATTGTTGTTTTATCTTTAATATCTTTAAATTAGAGGGTATGAAATTAGCAAAAAACTTCTTTTTTTTTTAGTGAATAACTTCTTTTTTTAAATGTTTATTTATTTTGAGAAAGAGAGAGATAGAAAGCGAGCAGGGGAGAAGCAGAGAGAGAGGGAGACAGAGAATCCCAAGCAGGTGCTGCACTGTCAGCAGAGAGCCCGATGAGGGGCTCGAACTCATGAAACTCATGACCTCAGCCGAAAGCAAGAGTCAGACACATAACCAACTGAGCCACACAGGTGCCCCATGGCAGATGACCTCTTAAATGTTAATACACAGTGCCAGCGGAATGTCCGGTGAAAAGGACACTAGCATTGTTGGTGGGCATGTAACTCTTTAGGGAAAAAAATAAAAAATACAAATCACAAGCCTTAAAAATTAATGTTTTCCTACTTTAACTCAGTAATTCTGCTTCTGGACATCCACCCTAAGTAAATATTCTGGTATAATGTAGAAAAATATTTATGCACAAAAATGTTCATTACAATACCATTTATGATCTTCCCCCCCCCCCAAAAAAACACTGTGAACAAAGTGATTTTCATTAGGCAACTATGAAAAATGCTGCTTACCAAGCATTTACAATTCCATAGAAAATGCCTCTGAAGAAATGAAGAGAGGAGTACATAAAAACTGTGTATGTAACATACACAGAGTAACTGCAGGAACAAAAAAATAAGACTGCATAAAAGTGTTAATGGTTACTTTGAGTGGTAAGATTACACGTAAATTTCCTCTTTTACCTTGTTATATTTTCAAATTTTCCCAAACGAACATTTATTACCTGCATTCTAATGATACTCTTTATCCTAGCAGAGATTGGGTGATCCTGAGCCTGAGGTGGTTAAAGGACTGTCTCAGTAGAGCTGTGTGCTGGAAAAGACTCGCAATTCCCCCCATCTCTGGACCTTTCAGATGAATTTCCTCATGAATGTTTCTTCTCTACAGCAAGAGTGTAAACCGACATCTGTGCGCATGCACTCATGACCCTCAGCTGTTTACGTGGAAGGTGGCAATGGCAACTGTGACCTGGAACGTATCCCAAGCGGTCCTGGAAGCCAGCAGTGATATTTTATAGGGTAGAGCAGTCTTGTGGAAGGAAAACACTCCCTGCTTCTCGGGAACTTCCTAAATGTGATGATGCAAGCCACCTGCCGGGCCTCTCCTTTCCACCCCTACTATCTTCTTTACCTGTCACATGTCATCCTTTTCATTTCGGCTCCACAGCACGCACGGCTAGCCGCACCCCTGCCCTTGACGGTGATGTTCCCGCCCCACTGGTGTGCTTGTCAGTGCCTTGCTCCCCTCCAGGATTCAGATGTCAAAAAAATCCAAGCTCGTGCAGGCCTCCTTCAGGGACAAATGAGCTTTCCCATATTTGTTGGCACAAGAGTCACGTGGTTGTCTTTTAAAAATAATTGTTATTTATCATAGAACTGTTGTTCAATTGCAATAAATTGCAAAACAATTTTTTTCTTTAGGAAAATAACTCCTCCTCTTGATGCTGTAAATACACATACTATTATTTAATTATTGACACCATATCATCTATGGTACAATGAAGACTAATCCTTCCAATAAAAAGTAGCATTTAATCAGGGAAATGATGAAATGAATATATTTTTTGTTTCCAAGATAACATAGCCAATGGTTACATTTATAAGGATTATTTGTAAGTGTACAATTTTGAAAATAATGACAGAAAAATTTCAAGAGTAATGTTTCAAATCTTTTTCCAGGAAATCTGTAATTGTCTGAAAGCAAAAGTGTAAATTGTAAGCTTCAATATTTTCCAGTTGGTTATTTACCAAGGCCTGGAGAATTTAGGACCTGGCACCGTATCACAGTTGAAATTATGGCAATTGTATGTTCATATTCTTAAGATGCAAAGCCTGGAAAGAAGCCTCCCTCGCATCTGTTGGATATTGTCATATTCTGTTGAAAACTTCTGTCTTGTCCCTTATGATAGTACCGATATCAGTTATTTTGCTATTTATTGAACTACTTTTGGCTTTATTTATATATTTTCAACTCTTCTGGGCAATATACATGGCAATATAAAAAAGTAAGCCACCAATCTTCCACAGTTGCGGTATTTTTCTGACATTCTAGAAATTTTCTGGAACAAATATTCTGTACTTCCACCCATGAAAATCAGAGTAGCTACTGAGTATATTTCTGTTGTTGGTCCCAGGGAAGGCTACATTCCTCCAGGGGACCTTTTTTGCACGATCAGTGTTATATTGTGGTCCAGAAGGGGAGAAGTCCCATCTGGTTTGATCTATCTTGCAGTCTAGACCCCACAATGATGAGCTTTGAGCCCAGGAGTAAAGACAAAAGCCAAGGCCATTCTAACAGCTTCCAGAACAAAAACAACAGACTTTTCAAAGTAGAGCAATCTCCCTGGGCTAGCCCAAATTGACAGGCTACAAACTTTTCATCCCAGGCGATGTAACTAATCAGTTTTTCCCATTAACATCCTAGAAGGACATACCAGGGCTCAGAACCACTTATCTCTTTTTCATCTTCTTTCTCTTTTTCTTTTTTCCAAGTTCACATTACCTTTTATTTGGGGGGGGGGTATAATATTAACACCATATAATCCATGCATTGTAATTTCACAATTCAATAATTTTTCGTGAAGTTACGGAGTGATATAGCCATCACCACGACGCAAGTTTAGAACATTTCCATTACCCCCCCCCAAAGTTCCCTGGAGCATATGGGTAGTCAGTCTCTGTTCCCACTCCCAACCCTGGGCAACCACTGATCCACCTGCTATCCTTATAAATTTGTCTTTTCTGAATATTTCTTTTTGTTTTCGTTTTTATTGTTTCTTAGAGAGAGCTCATGTGCACATGCACCTCTGCTTGAGCGAGTGGGGGAGGAGAGGAGAGGGAGAGAGAGAGAATCTTAAGCAGCCTCCAAACTCAGTGTGGGGCCTGAGCGGTGGGGGGATCTATTCCAAGATCCTGGGATCATGACCTGATGTTCAACCAACTGAGCCACCCAGGTGCCCCCTTTCCTGAATATTTCTTTAAATAGAAGCATGGGATATATATTATGCCTATCACAATGGTTTTGAGTTTCATCCATGTTGTAGTATATTTCAGTATTTAAGTCCATTTAATAACCAAAGAATATTCTGTTGTAAGGGTACACCCTTTCATTTACCAGCTCACTAATTTATGGACATTTGGATTGCTTTCAGTTTTTACGCTTCTGAATAACCCTGCTGTGAACAGTCATGCATAAGTCTGCGTGTGGACACCTGTCTTCATGATCTTTATATTCTTAATAACAGAATTGCTGGATCATATGGTAAGTTTATGTGTAAACTTCTCAAGAAATTGCCAAACTTTTCCAAAGTGGGAATTTTACATTCATACCAGTTTTTTTTACATCTTTGCCAACGCTTGCTTTTGGCTGTCTTTTTGATTAGCGTCATTTTTGTATATGTAAACTGGTATTTCATTGTGGTTTTAAAATACATTTCCCTACTAACAAATGATGTTGAGCACCTTTTCGTAAGTTTATTAGTAATTTGTACGTCTTCTTTGATGGAATGTCCGTTCAAGTCTTTTGCTCACTTTTTATTGGGTGGCCTTTGTATTATTAGCTTAGACTTGACCAAATGGATTCTACAGAAACTTTGTTCCCCTCTCTTCCTTATTCCTTCATTCTCCCTTTATTTATTTATTTTTTCTTTCACCAAAATATTTATTGAAACTTGGGTAATGTAGGTACAACAGTAAAAAAAAAAAAAAGAGAAAGGACTATAATCCCTGCATTTTACACATATATTCTTTGTAACTGTGCTCCATGAATTAACATATGTATGAAGTCATGTGAACTTTCATTCTCTCTCTTCTGGATACTTCACTCTCCCTTCAAAATACCCAGTCACCTGTGTACAAATTGAAATTCAGTTCAATTCATGCTGGACCCTTCCCTATTGCAATAGTGTATTATTGAGTAAAATCTATCCTTGCTGCTTCAACCAGAATGACCCGTGGTTTAGACATTTTCTAGCTAGGAAGAGGGATTAGCAGTAATTTGCCACTTCCCCAGGGATTCCATCAAGTGGTTGGGCTTTTATAGGAACAATAACAGACTTTCAGAGGAATTTGTATAATTCTTCCCAAAAAAGTATGGTTGAGTTTTGAAGAAATTTTTGAATTTTTTCAAAAAAAATTTTTTGCAGTTAAAAATTTTCTGCATATGCCAACTAAAGAAAGGAAAATAACGCTAATAGTATCATCACCTTGAGCAAAACACTATTTTCATTTTAGAATATTTTTCTGCATTTTTTTCTATATGTGTTTTACATAATTGTAATAATACTGTTTATACAATTTGCCTGAGTTTTTCACATAATACTTTGGCAGAAGAATCTTTCCCTGTTCCTACAAAAAATTGCAGGGCTGTGTATTACTTGTTTGCATAATTTCCTACATTAGTATATTTAGATTTTTCCGATTTTTTTATAACATGCAATGCTATGGTGAACATTCTTTGGCATATTTTTGTTTTTTTGTTATATTTAGAATTATTTTGTTAGGATAGAGTCCTAAATATGGGTCAAAATAGGGGTGCCCAGGTGGCTCAGTCAGTTAAGCATCCAACTTCAGCTCAGGTAATAATCTCATGGTTCGTGAGTTCGAGCCCTACATCGGGCTCAGCACAGAGCCTGCTTTGGATCCCCCACTCTTTACCCCTCCCCAATTTGCACTCAATCTCTCAAAAATAAATAAACACAATTTTTTTAATTAAATATGGGTCAACATATATGAATCATTGGTTAGGTTGAAATACATATTTATCGGGTCTAGTGTGCACAAAGCAGGGTGGTATGAGCTGAGATAAATGGCATTTCATTGAGGATAAATTATTCATAATACTAGAGACATAATCTCTCAATCACTAGGAAAGATGAGTGGTCGTTTAGGGGACCAGGTGGGTGGGAAGTAAATCACACTAATAGCCATGGCTTAGTCTTCATTTGCTGTCACCAGAGATGGTTACATTAACTTGGTATTGGAAAAAGGAGTAAGGACTTTCAATTCTAAAACTTAGGGAGTAACATAGATTTATTAGTTAATTCGTAATCTAAACAAGTGGTGCATGACATAAAACAATCAAACCCAGAAATATCTCCAAAGCGTATAATCATTTTTATATCATTCAGTCCACACCACAGGGCACATTAATGCTAAAAAGACCAGGAGCGGGAAATGGTATCATTAGTATGTAGCAGCAATTGCCTTGTTAATGATTCAAAGCTCATTTTTCTCAGGCAAGTGAGATTTATGCTGAAGTTTTACCGTGATAATCCCTTTCCTAGACTGCAGGTACCGGAAAGGAAATGTGATGTTGTGGTCTTGCTCTAGGGATGGGAAGCCACCTCACTGTGAAAACTGGGACCTGCACGCTGTCCGTCTGTGTTCCTCCCTACTGTCATGTCACCCCGTGATATCTCCTAAATGCCTTGCCTCCCATCCTGCTTTCTTTACCATAAGCACTCTGCTTTGCGTGACTTTCCATTTTCAACCTTTTGGTCTACCTTCTCCCACCTGCAATAAAAACGAGCCTGTCTGTTTCCTGAGGTACAATTCTAACAAGACAGAGACGGTATCTGTCTTTTTCATGATGCATATCAAGTGCCCAGGCAATGCCTGGCACATAGTGGGGCTCCAGAGAAGATGCTCCATAAGAGAGATGCAGGGACGGATAAGAGGACTGATCTGCCACTTGCTGCAGCTTCTCAAACTTCATGGTGTTCTGTGGCCTTTGAGAGTCTGTCCATCTGCTGAGACAGGTCTTTAAGGCTGCTGCCTCTGAGGTGGTGCAAAGATCGAGAAGGCTCTGTGGGGGCAGGATAGCACTGGCTTCAAATCGCATCCTCCCTTATAGTACTGCCGCTTTGATCAACTCACGGAAGCTTAGGGAGCTTCAGGGTTCTCATCTATGAATGGGAAACAATAATATGCCTTGCAGGACACCATGAGGGTAATGGGACGCTGCACCTGTAGAAGCTCAGACAGGGACTGGCACACAGTGAAGTGCAGCACATGCTAGAGCTGTTTCTAGCTCCCATCACTGCCCTTCAGCCCCTGGTACCTCCGCCTTGCTGAATTACCCATTCTCGTTCACGTCGTACTGAGCGGTGCCTTTCTCATTATCTGTTCATGTTGCTTCTTTGGCTTGGGAGCCCGCCCTTGTGTGCATTCCTTCATCGACTGCTTATCTATCAACCGCCTGCTGTGTGCAGGTCTCTGTGCTACACCATTAGCCACGTGGCGATGAACGAGAAAAGACCAGAAGTCTCTGCACCGTTGGATCTTAGATCCCAACAGAGGAGATACCATTACAAAATGGGAGAGAAAAGTAAGTAGTCTTGCCCTGGTTCTACTCAAGCCTCAAACCAGTCTCAAAGTGTTCTGACAAGACTGGGTGTTTCAATGAAAATGGCTACTTTTATAATTTTAAAAGAGTGTCTATTCATTATGGAAACTTTTAAACATACACAAAAGCACAAGGAAGAAAATAAATATCACCTATAATTCTGCTATCCAGGAATATCTGTTATGCTTGCTTTCAAGTATTATTACCATATTTTTCTATGCATATAGAAAAAAAACACATAAGATTGGGAAGTACATCATACAGACATTTTTTGATATTAAAGCATCTGATATTAAAATCTTAATATATTTTGAACATTAAACTTCTTGGGGTGCCAGGGTGGCTCAGTCGGTTGAGCATCTGACTCTTGATTTCAGCTCAGGTCATGATCCCAGGGTCATGGGATCAAACACTGTATCAGTCTCCACACTGAGCATGGAGCCTACTTGGGATTCTCTCTCTATGTCGCTCTCTCTCTCCCTCTCCCTCTACCCCTCACCCACTCTCACTCTCTCTCAAATAATAAATAAATAAATAAATAAATATGCTCCCAATCTTTAAAAAAATTGTTAAAAAATAATAATAAATAAAATACAATTACTCTTGTAAAAATATTTCCTATATGTTAGGCAACTGCAGAATGATACTAAGAAATGTCATAAAGTCATAAACCTACACATCTGCCAAGAAAATTGTTTTAATTAATTTTTTAAAATTAAAAAAATTTAGATCTATTTTTTATTTTTTAATTTTTATTTATTAAAGCTTGCCATTTGCAACAATGTGGATGGAACTAGAGTGCATGATGCTAAGCAAAATTAGTCAGAGAAAGACAAATATCATGACTTCACTCAGATGAGGACTTTAAGATACAAAACAGATGAACAGAAGGGAAGGGAAGCAAAAAGAATATAAAAACAGGGAGAGAGAGAAACCATAAGAGACTCTTAAATATAGAGAACAAACTGGGGGTTGCTGGAGGGGTTGTAGGTGGGGGGATGGGCTAAATGGCCACGGGCATTAAGGAGGACACTTGTTGGGATGAGCACTGGGTATTGTTTGGAGGGGATGAATCACTGGATTCTACTCCTGAAATCATTATTGCACAATATGCTAACTAACTTGGAAATAAATAAATAAATAAATAAATAAATAAATTTTTTAAAAATTTTATGATCCCATGACCCTGGGATCATGACCTGAACCGAAATCAAGAATCCGAAGCTCAAACAACACAGCCAACCAGGTGTCCGAAGAGTAACTGTATTTTAACTGAACTGAATCTTTTTTCAGTTCATCACCTGATAGGCAGTTAGGTTCTCAAAATTAAACTAAGCATCCTTAGGTTCCCTGCCTATGTTTTCCCATATGTATGATGAACCTGTAAATTTTTCAAGCAGGACTTGTCTCTTCATTGATTTGTAGTCAAAGATGAATCAGAAAACACATTCAGGGAGGTGGTAACAATTCACTAGATTGAATAAAACAAGAAGATCTGCATTTGCTTTTCAGAAAACAATTAAGAGCATTTAGAATTATTGGTAGAAATAATTTTTTGGCCTGGAGATTCTCTCAATATTTCTCTTACTTCAACCAGGTATAAAAATACTTCTAGAGAACTTATATTTCGACAAAGGTTCTAGTGTTAAAACTACTGTCCTGGATTACCCTGCTAACAGTAATATATTTCTAATCATTATTCCTTGAATTTACGTGTACCCACAAAAAGAGCTTTGTGAATCTCAATATTATTTAATCCTAATAGAAAGATAAATCATCATTAAAGGGCCTTTTTTTCAACTTTTATTAGCATTCCATCATTTATAAAGGAATTTTCTACACATTATCTTATTCTAGTGACAACTGTCTAGGGCAGGTAGAGAAGTAGGAAAATCTGCATTTTTTTTAGACACAGGAAGTGCAGCATAGAGAGATCACATGCTTCCCCCCAAATAATAGAGTAACACCTAGAATCTGCTAAATCTTAGACATCACATCTTTAATGGATTTTTATATTTTCTGGCTTTGTAATTCTAGAATATAATAGATTATGTCCTTTTAGTTCAGTCTCTTTCCTCTGAAATCACATGTTGCATAATCTATGCTTTTAGAAATTGAAATGGTAGACATCCTTATGTGACAGAAAGGCCAAGCTTACATGGCAGAGCCAGGTTCATTGTGGGCCATTTGATATTTCTCTTGAACAGAGTCTCCATGGAAACTTTGAAGAGCCACCCTTCTGGATGGCCCAGCACTCAGCTACACATATGCTGTCCATGAGATATTAATACAGGGAGAGCAGTGAACAGGTAATGTTTTCTGCCTTTTTTCAATATCTCCAGGTCATTTACCATTTGTTATAGTTATGCTCTCCCAGAAGCATACATTGAGCCAAAGATTTAGGTTCAGAAATTATTAAGGTAGAGCTCCCAGAAGAAATCAGTAAGGAGGCAAGACAAGTAGAAAAAGAAAAGAAGAAACAAGCAAGGTCTGATCTTGATGAAGTTCCAGCCTCAACCTGCTCTCACAGAGAATGCTGGAATAGGTAGGACATTGGAGACTGCTGTTCCACCATGAGGTGGAGAAACTGGGATCTCACACTCCCATGTCACTCAGTCATTGGCTATGGACCAACACAAGGTGGGGATCAGGGCTGGATGTAAACTCTCAGGCACAGAATGGTTTTCTGGAGGTTGCCAGTAGCAGACCATTGGCTACCAGCCATTACCAGCAGAGGCTGGGACATGAGAGCACAGAGCTGGACAAAGAGTTGGGAGGGAATTTGGACAAAAATCAAGGGTGTCTATTACACATTCCAAATCAGAAACTGCTGCTGTCTGCTGTCTTGTTCTCTGCTGGTAGAGGAAGTTCACTCCTAATCAGTCTGTGCTTCCTCCATGAGTATGCTCCTTCTACAGGACCAGATACCAACCTAACTGATGGGAACCCCAACCCTCTTCTAATTTCCTGGAGATTTCTCTCATTATCTGGTGACTCAGAGTTGATATATGCCTATGATTCATGTGCTGGATTGCAGGACATCTTTCTAAAAGCTGTCCCACTAACGACCTTAAAATATCTCAGCAGAAGACTTCTCCAACCTCAGGGAGATTAAGCACGTCCTGAGAAGAGAGCCCGAGGTTTCATTAATGAGTAACACAACTGTTTCCTAGCATTTGGGCCTAACAACTGGGGTCAGGGGGTCACTGCCACAGAGTCCCATATGGGGGTTACTTTTACTTTAATGCGGCAATGGTGTCCTTTCAACATTTCTTAAAGTTGGGATGTACCTTACCAAAGAATCACACGCTTTTACAGTTTCCAAGTACAAACCACATAAACTTGAGCCACCCCTCAGTACCATCACAGTTGTGTTCAAAGAAGCACCATTTTGGGACTAGAAAGTAATAGAAAAGTAAATTACATTTTTTTTTTTAGTTATGCCGAAGAACAATTCTAGCTAATAATGTATGCACACAAAAATCTTGCATTCTCTTTCTCTCTTTTTTTTCCATTTTGCTCTCTCCTTCTTTGTACCTATGGCTGGGACCCCAAATTCTCTTTCATCCCCGACTCCAAAAAGACCTTGTTTTACAAACTCAGACCTGGAAGGCTCTCCTGTCTCTCACCCTTTTCCTCTCTTCATGCCTTTTCTCTTCCTACGGTCGGTCGCTGTTTGCCTTCTGCTGGCCTCTCTATTTCCTCAGATCCTGATGTGTATTAGAAAGGTTCGGGAGCTGATGAGGCAAAACACTTCCCAGGAGAGAAGGAAGGCCCATGAGAGGATTCTCCTGTGGGCAAGAAAGATACGGTGAAGACTCCTCTCACCTTGTCACGCCAGCTTTCCAGATTGCCCTTAATGCACTCCCATGAGCCACCGGGGCGCGATGCAATGGACACACTCAAAGGCCCAGGAGTCACTGTGGGTTACAGAGTCGTTCACGGCTAAATGAGTCCTGAGAAGTCCTCCTCTGAAGCAATCCTTGTGACAATACTATTGAATTCCTCTGCTAACACGAAGACATCTGGGTCAGATTTACCTTTCTCCTGCCTTTCTTTAAAGGTAAATAAGGTGAACAACTACAATATGAAGTGACCAAAGGGGCTGTCTGTAGGGCTCTCTTGTAGGACCCACAAATTTTCTTTTCATATGAATTTGCTGCTAAAATATTTTGATAGATACAAAAAAAGGCGGGGGCGGGGGAGAAAAGGAAACACACACAACTAACCCTGTAAGTAAACTTGTTAAAGGCTTTCTGGAGCAGAGCCTCAAGAGGCATGGAGTCATAAGGGACAGGAGCTCTCAGGGAGAGGGACACATCATGGTTGGGAAAAGGTAGCAGAAAAGGGATGGTGAGGTCTTCAAGTTAAATTTTCATATGCCAAAGCTTTGCCTGGGAGTGCATATTCTTTCCTTTCCCCTACCTCCACTTGGTATCACAGGGAAAATTCTAGGTAAGTCACATATGTATTATGAACATATTTTGTAAGCAAAAGGTGGAAGCCATGGTCTGACGGTCCATTTTTCTTTTTTCTTTCTTCAGCTTTATTGAGATATAATTGACATAAAACATTGTTTAAGTGTAAAGTGTACAACATGATTTTCTATGTATAAAAATATATATAAAATATGTATCTAGATATCTCTATCTATCTATCTACATTTATCTCAAAATGATTACGCCACTGTAAGGTTAGTTCACACCTCCATCACCACACAGCATCTTTTGTGCATGATAAGAACACTTAAGATCCACTCTCTTAGCAGCTTTCAAGTATACAATACCGCATTAACTATAATCACCATGCTGTATATTAAATCCCCAGAATGCATTCATCTTATAATTAGAACAGGTTTTCTTTAAAAAAAAAAATAAAATAAATGTCTCTCATTATATAAATTTTGAGAAGTATAAAAATAGACTAAATTAATTGTAAATATTATTTTTACTATGGGCTTTATGTAAAAGGATTGGCATTCCTTTTTTACTTAACACATACATTTCCTTTTGGATCCATGGTGGGGCTGGAGATGGAAATGGGCCGCATCCTTGTCCTCACCTCTGCAAGCGTCTATTTTCACCCTGTAATTTGTGTAGGGGATTGAGGATTTCCCTGGGGAAACATGGAAGAACATAGTGATCCCATTAAAAAATTAAAGGGTCAGGGTGCCTGGGTGGTTCAGTCAGTTGAGCATCCAACTCTTGATTTCTGCTCAGGTCATGATCTCACGGTTCATGGGTTAGAGTCCCATGTGGAGCTCCGCACTCACAGTGCTGAGTCTGCTTGGGATTCTCTCTCTCCCTCTCTCTCTCCCCCCCCCTTCCCTACTCATCTCTCTCTCTCTCTCTCAAAATAAATAAACTTAAAAAGAAATTAAAGGTCTATTAGTTGCAACCATTTCCCATCAGCCCTCTGCTGAGTGCCACTTTGTCACTGATGCTATAGAGCAGGTGCAGACATATTCCCGTGAGTTTTATGCTGATATTATCACATCGTACAGGTACTGATTCTAAATGCTTCACTGGACTTCAAAGTCTTCTCCCTGGTTCTATCGCTTCTTTGCCATGCATCGTAACGAACGCTTTGGTGACATGTCCATACCCGTAATTAGGTTTTAGTCTATCAGATGGATCCTGAAGCACTGTATTGTACTCCCGTATTTTAAAAGGATATTAATAAGGAAGTTGATTTTTCTCTACTTTGTACATTTAGACTCCCCAGTCTAGGTGGCACTTAGACATACATTCAAGTTATCCAGCTGGGAGATGGATCTAGATGACAGATACCACACTGTACCCAGGCTTCCTTGCTCCTCCGTTGGGTGAGTCAGTCTCCAGGGGTCAGACTTGTTGCCAGGCAACTTCTTCCTTCAGAATGAGAACTCTCCCAAGAGGACCCTCAATCCATAAGCAAACAGGCTTCTGGCAGCTGCTCCCACCAATTCAATAGACAGGCCCAGGCATGTTGGGCTGTTCGAGCTAAATTGAGATCTCCATTACATTAATTGAAAAGATCACAGATTCCTCTTTCTACTCTTTCTTCTTCTGAATTTTTTTCCTTTATGAAATATTAGCTACATAAGAAACGACCATCACTATAATATTATTGATCTGTCTTCATTTATAAAACCATCCACACTTTCACCCTCCCCCAATCAAAATACTCCTTTGCTATTCATCTCGGGTAAGACTGGTAGGGAGAAGAATCTTGAGTGAATTAAATTACTTGCTTCTGTAGAGCTTTATGATTGTCCCTGTTGACAGTTATGCCTCAAGCAGTAGCTCTGAATAGTATGTATTAAGGACTTTCTATGTCTCAGGTGCTGTGCTAAACGCTAGGGCTGAAAGTGAGTCTAGCACAATCCCTAACACCTAGGAGCTCACAACTAATTGGTTTGTCAGCCACAGACCTTATGTCTAAAATGATGTGGTACATGCTGCTGTTGATAACCTGAAAACCAGTGATTCAGTCTTTCTAGAAGTTGCACCAATTTATAGAGACTCAAAAATCAAGCTCTCCCTCTTATCTTCAACCTTGAGGCTTGGAGTTCTCCTTCATGGTGGCCAGGCTTACCCTATTGTCTGTAGTACTGACAATATTTTGATAACCATACAAACTGCTTTCCATTGCTCTGTTCACCTTGAGACCAGATCCCTTAATTTTCAAAATAAACATGAATACCTGGGTGAACAGAATCATCCAACAGCACTAATTTTGCAAGCCCCAATTTTCCACAGATGAAACTCACATTTGAGGCATTCCAACCCACTGGTCGGCCAGCCTAGTTCTCCCTGACATAGAAGGTTTGCTACTATTTGTGAAGACTGCGTTAAGTTAGATAATTAAAATAGTTTATTTCCTGGAAGACCAATGGGGCAGATCCCAACCTAGCTCCTTAAATATCAGGTTAAAAATGATCTGTAGCATTTTTTAGCAATTCCAGAAGTGAGACAGACACGTTTATTCCTCTCTGAACTGTCCGAATGCCAAAGGGGTGCTGCTTTTCCATGGAGGATGGTAAGAGGAAGAAGAACAACAGGAGAGGTTTCCAAAAGCATCCTGGACATCTTCAAACAAGTGACGCGGTGTTGGGCACAGCATAGGATGGTAGAAAACAGCGGAAGAAGGTTACCAATAGGTGGCGGGGGGATGAACCGTAAGTGAGTGAGTGAATGGATACAGATATAGGGGATGGCGTGAGTCCCACGTCTGGCTTAGTGAGATGTTGCTTTTATCATAAATAGCTTGAAAATGGAGACAGGCTGGCTTCAGCTGGCATCTCCTCTCACATGATAAGCCCAGAAAATAATCTATTGTTGTGGAGAGACACCCTCTTCCTTTAAAGGGGGTGATCTTCTTAAGTGGTTTTCCAGTATAATCCTATGAGGTAGGCGTCGCTATAGGGGGAGCAGATAGAGAGAATTGGGTAAGAACTGGAGCTTTGGCATCAGGCAAATCTTGGTTGATTTCCAGCTCCAATATATTCTCTGGCTATATGACATTAGGCAAGATTCTTCACATAGCGGCACCTTGGTTTTCCCATCTGTAGCATGAGAATGACAACACCTGCCTCATAGCATTGCTGGGAAGATGAAATGAGGATAGCCACGCAGGTGGTAGCACAGCACAGCACGTGGAGCCCCCAGCTCCAGTCATGGTCTGACCACGCTGAGGAAAGGTGCTGGCCTTATCTCAGCCTTTGCCTCTTGGACTTCCGTGAGTGAAGAGTGTTTCACCAAACTTCTTAGAACAGATGTTAGCAACTGTTCCAAAGCCCAAGCTCAATGACATCCTTGGATTCTTTCCCACGTCACGTCCCCCATTCATTTAGCCATGAAGTCCATTTTCCTCCACCTCAGAAATTCCCTCTGAATCCATCTCCTAGCCGCCATCTTCCCAGTCAGTAATCCAGATTGGGTCCCGATCGTCTTCACTCAACTAGCACATTACCGTCCCCTCCTAAATTCTCTTTCTCTACTCCCTTGCCCTGGTCTCCAGGATTAAGTTATAAACCCCATTTCTGAACTGGTCAACCTCCTTCTTAATTGCCTCCAGCGCTTATGCAGTTGTTTGATCCCAAAATGTAGTGTCCATTAGCCACACCAGCCTTACATTGGAATCCACTTCCATTCACCTCCACCTAACATTTGCATCCTCCACACTGACTTGAAAAGACCCTGCATTTGTTTGTTTGTTTGTTTTTGTTTTTTACTTCTCTGGGCCTTTTCTCATGAGAATTAAATTGTAATAATCTTTACCTAATTCTCTGCTGGGTGAGCTACACCTCTTCTAAAACCCAGATAAATTATAATCCCCAGAGAGTAGTTCTCTTTTCTGTGGTCTCATAGTACTTGGTGATATCATTATTATAGCACCTTTAAATTCCCATTAAAACTATTACTGAGCAGTTTCTCTGTGCTAGATAATAATTTGGAGATACAGATAGATGATAGATAGATAGATAGATAGATAGATAGATGATAGATATATATAGATGATATAGATATAGATATAATCTCCTTAATGATATTCTAATATCCTTTTAAGATTATTCAACTCTCCTTGGTAAATAAGCTAAGCTCTAAGAGGTTATACCAAAATTCACACAGCCCCTAAGGGGCAGAGTTGGCAACGAACATATAATGCAAGATCCCAAGTCCTACGTTCCTGTCACTAAAACACAGCCTCCTCAACCCATCACATTGCAGCTGCCTACACGTCAGTGTCCAGAACTACGATGTGCTTTCTTGGAAGATTAGATGTGTTCAGATGAGATTTTATATTTTGCATCACCAGCTCTTAGCCTGGCATCATTCGTATTGCATATACTCATTTGTTGAATGAAAGACTGAGCTCTGTGTACATGGATGAGATTTGAATCCATCTTCCTTGAGGACGGGCTCTGAAAGGGTTGCAGGACCGCATTGGAGATGGATTCTCAAACATCTCATGGGTAGGCAGTGTGGCCATGGCTGGGATGAGGAACAGAGAGTGACTCCCTTTCCAACCCTGTAAGGGGGAAGTGGGTACTCCAATTGACCACATCAGTAAGCCTTGTATTCTGGGCCACCTCTGGCACTGTGTCTTAGGCTGCAGCCCTGTTCATAGTTGTATGACTAGTTGCAGGTAGTCTCCGGGGAAGTCATTTGTCATTTGTCTAAAGCTTTCCACGTCTCCACCTTAACAGGAAGATCCCTATCATACGTCTCTCCTACCCAAGTTATCTCTCCATCTTCACCTTCTGAAGATAGAAAGTGAAATGGACCCAGAGAAAAGCTATGCCCCCAGAGGGATGCCTTTCTATCCAGCCTGAATGAACATAGCTGCCAAGACATCCCGCGACTTCAGGGCCTCGGTTTGTTTCATGTTCGAAAAACAAACTCGGTGAAACTCAGTGTCCCCAACAAAGGTAATCAATATCAGAAATTGTGCACATCTGAAATCTCACAAAAGCCTGAGGTAATTTGGCATCTGTAGGGATAAGAAAGAGCCTCTTGGTCTCTTCACTTCTCTGCTTAGCCCTCATGCCTTAGAGAAACTTTCTGCTAACTGAGGTCCTGGCTGCTCTGTGGGGGACATAGTTGATCAAAGTCCCAGATGACTGGATTTAGCTGCCTTCATCAGTGTCTTCAAGGTCTAATGGCCACAGAATAGTTTCAAGGTCAGACAGTGGTTTTGCTGATGAGTTCACTGCAAGCATATTTTAAAATGAACTTGGAGACGCAGAATTACCAGGTGTGTATTCCCAGGGAAGCTTTCTCAGTCACCTTGCCTGATCCTGTTGAAAGAGAGAAAGTTTCACTGCATTTTCCATCAGCTGATGAATCATCCAGCATATTTCATATTTGCTGTGCTCTTGAGGTTGCCCGTGGGCAAATTGGAGCCCATTCTGCAGCACGGCCTTGCTGCTGAGCTATTACAGGATGTCTAATTAAATTAAGCCATAAGGCAGGAGAAAACTCTGCCATAACCTTCATAATCTGTGAAACCTTTAATCTTTTGCCAAGCATCAATTTCCTAAAAATGAGAACTGCAGCACATCACCAAGAGACGAAATCCTAAAATGGAAACTGCAGTTTTTTACAATATGTGCAGGGATGCTGAGCCACAAAACCAGAGAGAGAGAGAGAGAGAGAGAGGCGCCAAAGCACTAGGCATGTGAAGGAGTACACCATACACAATGACCTTGAAATCTCAATTATTTCTTGCTAATTGGATGGAGCGAACTATCATTTGCATTTCTGAATTCGTAAAGTTTTCTTCTCAGGGAAAAGGAGATATCTGCTCTTCAGGCCTAACTCAGTTCTGAGCAAGTCTGTCTTCCTGTGGTTTGGTGTACCTGGGTGAGCAAAAGGGGACTCCATCCTGGGGGCAGGGCCTGGAATCCAGCTTTCTGACGACTCACATCCTCAGCTAGCTTCCCCCGGGGGCAATTGTCCACAGGCAGGGCAGGACAACCAGAGCTGGCTAGTTTGCTAAGCTTGGGAACACTGTCCGCTTCTCACTGTCAGACAAACTTGCTTTCCTGCACAAGAAATCTGCAACCAAAGATATGATATTTACGGAACACCTACTTCATGGTGAAGCAGCTTGTTTAAGCTTGTGTGTAATAATTATTTCATGTAATCCACATAATCAATCTGAAGCTCAGGGATAACTTGCTCAGATTGCCTGAATAAGAGAGGAAGAACTCAGACCCTGATCTCATTGGTTCTGAGTTCATGTTCTTTACACTGTGTTATTCTTGTACCATAAGGTAGGCAGATTCTAGAAAATGCTACCTAGTATTTCTCAGTTTCTAAAGCGGAATATGCATAAATGAATATGGGTGAGAGAGAGCAGAAGCTTTCTAAACTTCAATTTTCTTCAAAGGCTTCAAAGTCAGAGTAGCAGCATGGCCTAATGACAGCTTAGAGATTGATCGGTTCTTCTTTTCAGGCTTTCATCTTACTGGCTGGGTGATTGCGGACAAGCTCCCTCAGTACTCAAGTTGTGAATTCCAAGGGAGGAGTTATAGTCATCAAAGAGGCTTACTGGCAATCTCTTGGACCTTGATTTTATATGGAAAAAACCACCACCAACAACAAAAACACTAACCTTGTCTTGGAGCAAGGATATTTTGGCCTCACAGATTTGATCAGGTACAAGCTCCTGAGTTATTCGTATTTAAATTTTGCTTGTCAAGCTGATACATTGTAGGTGGACAATTACAGTATCGGGGGCGATGTGATAGGTGCTAGCCTGTGGGCGGCACACAGGGCTGGTGCCCTCAGGATCACTGAAGGGGCAGCAGAGGAGGCTAGTTCTGGGTCTGACAAGCGTGGGGTTTGGCAGGGGCGGCGATTATAATCAGCCCAACGGCAGTGTCACCCCATTGCGCTGAAATTTCCAGAACTCTTGGTGGGCATTTCCAATCCAATTGTTTTTCCTCTGAAGTTTAACATCGCATACAATTCCACGGACCAGCAGGTAGACATTATTGGGCTAGTATACCAGCCATGAGGTTCAAATAACTACACGATTATATTCTTTTAATCTCTGAATAACGAAATGTGGAGTTGGCTTTACACTCACCAGGTTAAACAGCACACAAAAAACTTTACTTTTAAATAGAAAATTTGAGGGGCTGGCTGACTCAGTCGGTTAAGCTCTCCCCCCACTCACACACACTCTCTGTGTCTCAAAACAAATACGTAGACTTTAAATAGACAATTTCAGAGATATTTTCTTTGAGGGGGGAAGGGCAGAGAGAGAGAGAGAGAGAGGCAAAAAGAATCTTAAGCATGCTCCACATTCAGTGTGGAGTCTGACACAGGGCTCGATCTTACAACCCTGAGATCATGATCTGAGCCAAAATCAAGGATTGGTCACTTAACCAACTGAGCCACCCAGGCACCCCAACAGATCTTTCTTTTAATCAGTAAAGAAAACTGTACTTCTAGACTAGAGAAACTCTTGGGGAAGGAAGTCTTGAGTGGTAAAAGGTATGTCCTTCCTCTCCCTCACAATTGTTATACTATACATAACTACGACATATAAATATCTAGAAAATATCACTGAATGCTCAGTCTTGCAAATCATCGTTCTATCCAGAATGGAAAATTATGTATTCCATTGACTTCTGTAGCATGCTGATTTTATGTTTTACTCCACTTGTGCATTAAAACAAAAAACAAAAAACAAAAAACAAAAAACCCCCAAAAAAACCTTTGGAAAGCTTGTTAGGTGCAAGACTCCCTTTGTACCTTTACAAAGGATTGGAGACTTATGTTGGTTTTAAATGCAATGGTCGGTATGGATGTCTTCTTTCTAAGAATGATCTCATTGAACAATATTCAATTAAAAGGCTTTATTTTCAGGACCTTGCTAAGCAGCGGGAGGGATGAAGGGAGAAGAGACATGAAAAGTTCATTTTAAGCCAGAGGTCTTGAGTGGACAAGAAGCTAAAACCAAACGCAAAGGTAGTCAAATCTCATCTGAGCCGTGGATCTTCTGTCCCTTAGACTCTGACCTCTGGTTGTTTTTTGTTTTTGTTTTGGTTTTTTTAAATCATAATTCAGCAAATTTGGTTCCACCCCCCGTATGTTTCTGATTTTGTCCTAGCTACTTACAGATCACTCTTTACTTTTTCTTTTTTCTTAACTTTTTTTTTTGTTAATATACGGAAGCAACCCAGATGTCTCTCCATAGAAAAATGGATAAAGAAGATGCAAGGTCTATTTATCTATTTATATATAGATTTATACATAAATATATTCTATATAATGGGATATATTTGGATATTGTATATGTAGATGTGATATATATGTGTATATATATGTATATATATAATGTATAAAATGGAATATTAGAAGAATGAAAACTTGCCATTTGCAACAACACAGATGCTAACTGAAATAAGTCAGTCAGGTTACTCTTTTCTTGATCTTGACTTTTCAAAATGCCTACGATCACCTAGATTCCTCACCTGCATTGCCAACCTATGTAAATATCCTGTCTCCAGTTGCCAGTGATTTATTCTCTAGGCATCGATCGTGTTCCAAGCACTGTGCAAGGACCTGGATAACCACATAGAGGACAGCATCTCTGCCCTCAGAGAGGAATTTCAGTTCAGTAGAAGTTGTGAGCTGGACGGAAAATGCTACATAAACGGTTGCATGGCATAGATACCATGAGAAAGCAAAGGAGAGAAGCACTTCTCATCTGCCAAAGGCAGATACTTGTCACGGAAGGATTCCTAGGCAAAGACACTCTCCCCATCCAGAGAAAGTGTAAAAGAAGTTTGTTAGAAGGATAAATGGAGACGTCGTTCCTGCAAAAGGAAACAGGCTGCACAAGGGCAGGGGGATATAACAAGCCCAGTGCTGTGTGGCTATGTAAGATCTGTGGGTGACTGAATGGCACATCCAAAATGATACCAGGATCTAGAATTAAATAACATTGAACGAAACACTAGAAGTAGCTTCTTGTCAACTCCCTCTCAATCTTGGTTAAGTCAAGGAACGAATCCTTCTATGTTTCTGAATACATTTCCAATTTCTCGAACACTTGCTGATCTCCCTTTTTGTCAGAGAACAGGATTCAGCTCAGATCCTTTAGCAGGCAACACTGTCGTGTTAGGATGTAATTACATTGTCTCCTTTTTTGTTATATTTACTTATAAGGTTCATTTTCATTATGACAACTGGTTTCAGGCTTCCACTCACAGCATTGATACAAGTTTCATTTGAAAGGACTTTATTTCAGTTAAAAATGCAATCAATTGAAAAAAAACAATATGCAAAAAATAACAGGTGGTACGTGAATATGGTAAGAGTTGTGAAGTTGGAACCCCGATGGGGAGACTTTGACAAACACTGGTATGGCATACTTGGAAAATAGAAAATCATAAGGCGGAGTGGAGGGTGAAGTGGGAGACGCTTCAAGAGTTTGGCTGCTGAGGAGCTTAGCTTCATGAGGAGTCACAGAAGGGTTAAAACAAGGAGCATGCACAGCAAGGTTGTTGAGTTAGAGAAACTTTCAGCAAAATGCGAAGGATGTCCCAGAGGAGCTGAAGGAAGCAGATCAGTAAGGAGGCTAATGGAGTCTAGTGGGAGAGGAAGAGGGCACCAATGGTAGAAACGATGGGGTTGGGAAAGAGGGGACGGATTTGTTTGGCAGATCAGTGGTGCGAACACCACTGTCAGATATGGAGAAGGAAATGTAGACTATTGCTCAGGTTCTGGCTTGCTTAGTGGGTGCCATGTGACTCTTCTAATCAGGTGAGGGGATGTTTCCCCTTAGTTCTCCCTTTGCTTCATAATCGATATGAGTTTGACCCCGAGAGGAACCCTAAATCCCATTAACTCTGCATCAACAGCTTAATAGGAAGGGTCCATGGTCCTTCCCCTCACACTCATGGCTAGAGATCTAACTCCTCAGGTAAATAGGGCAGAACTCGGAATGTGTGGGGAATTAGCATCTTTTCATGTTGTGAAAGAGCTTTTGGTCAAGCAAATACTGGAAAAGATATAATGCTCTCTGACTCCACCCTAAAATTTTCTAAAAGGGTCTACTACAAATCGGGAAAGAATTCTTAGTTTAAAAAAAAAAACACTCTAAATTCTAAACCCCATAATTTCTGACTAATTTCTGTATCAAATGTGAAGTTCTATTGTCCTATGATTTCAGATCTTTCAAAATCACGGGTATCAGCACAGGGAAGAGAAGGGCTCTAAACTAAGAAGTTACTAAGGGAGGTCTCTATTTTGCAAAAATAAGGCTATTCTGAAGGAAGGATGGGATCTTCACAGAGACATTTTTGAATGAGGGCAGAATGATCTCATAATTGGAAGGAAGCTGAGTACCAGGAATCAAGGAGCTCGGAATGAGGGGGTCTTACAGCATTTTCTGTCCCCCCTTTTCATGCTGGAGAGGGTCTAAAATGTAAGGGGAAATTGTTTTGCTATCTTATTACCTGCTAAAGGGCACACCAATGAAGACCCTTCATCTAAAGAAGAGGAAACGTGTACTTTAGCCTCACTGTGAGAAATCAGAAGGGTTCTAGAAAACCTGCCCAGCCTGAGGCCCCCAACCCTCTTCAAGAGAAAGGTTCAAGGGCAGCAAGAAGGAACCACTGGGTGAAAGTCACAGAATGGAAGACAGGTGTTTGCTTAACTATGATGATAAATAATAATATGATACAATGTTTACATCTAGCTTATTTAAAAAAACAAGAAAGGTTCCTTATTTATTATTTTTATAGGGAGCTAGAGTTAGGATTATTTCCAATAAAATAACGCTTTTGTTTAAATGAGGGTAATGTGTGGGCAATTATATTAGACTCTCTTGCCATTAACAGTAGAACTATATTAGCTACACCACAAGCCCGAAGATGAGTATCATGAGACTAAGTCACCCACCATCCTAAATGTAGGATGAAATTTTAAAGTATTGAATCCAAAAAGCTGAAATCTAAAAATTATTCATAAAAGAATCCTATTTTATGCATAAAGAGTGAGTAGAACTGGAAAAATTACTTATTGGATAGATAATGGGAGGGAGTGAGAAACATCCATAAGCAATGTGGTTTCTAACATTTAAGAGTCAATCTGAGACCTGATTCCTCTACCTTTGTCACGCTGAAGAACTTTACCTAGATTTTATATATATATAAAATATATATATATATATATGATATGTATATATATAAAATATGTATACATATACACACACATATATTTTAATGAAACGTGTCAGGACATCCTGGATACCGACGAAAGAAAATGGGTGTGTACAGATATCTTATCCATTTAGGAGCATGTTTTGTTTGTCATGGTACATGTTTGCAAGGAAGTTTGAAAATGGTATTGTGAAAACTCTACAAAGAGTTATGTCTCAGTAAATTTCTGTGACGTTGTAATGAAACACTAATGTAATAATCCCTTAAAAATTACAGGCTTTATATGAAACAGTGTGGCTACATAAGAAGCAAACACAAAATAAAGAACTTATTCGGTGATTATGCTGCTTAAAGTACAGTTGTTATTAAAAAGGAATTTTCTCGGGGCACCTGAGTGGCTCAGTCAGTTAAGCGTCCGACTTCGGCTCAGATCGTGATCTCACGGTTTGGGAGTTTGAGCCCCACATCGGGCTCTGTGCTGACAGCTCAGAGCCTGGACCCTGCTTCGGATTCTGGGTCTCATTCTGTCTCTGCCCCTCCCCCACTTGTGCTCTGTCTCTCTCTGTCTCTCAAAAATAAAAATGTAAAAAAAAAAAAATTAAAAAGGAATTTTCTCATTGGCATGAGATTGGAGAAATGATGAAATGTGATGAGTTTGTGCAATGTGGAGTGTGTCGTTTGGAACTGAGGAACGGGGGCTCCAAGAAGAAGGACCAAAAAGAAGGTAGCCCTTGGATATTCACTATGTACTAGATGTTTATGGCTTCCTTACATATGTTCAAGTGTAATGCTCATTACCACCAGAGCCTTCTAAAGTCACTTGGGTTCCCATATTAGTGATCAGGAAATAAGCTTGGAGGAGGAAATTGACCAAATTGGCCAAGCTACTAAGTGGTGGGGACAGTGTTCTGACTGCAAAGCCCCCTCCTCTTTTCACTGCAGGATGCGACCTGCACCTTGAAATTGTGAATTCATTCCCATGGTTACAGTTCATTTAGAAAGGTATGTTGAGAAAAAAGTGCATAGAGTCACTAAGTCAAGCAAGTTGGGTTCTACAGTAACTCTAAACCAAAGCCAGAGGAGCTTATATTCTTTCAAATAGAAAGAATTGGTTTTGGATATAACTTGCACTGATGTAATGACAGGCTGAAAATGGCAAGGTTATTTGAGTCTGGAACAAGGAGGGGAGGAGTGAAATGGGTAGAAATAGGAGTTGTAGTATTATCTCTGCAACTCACTAGATGTGTAGCTCCAGGCAACATTTTTAACTTTCCTGAACCTAAAATTTGCTCGCCATTTGTCACATCAACATCTCATGAGTATAAGAGGATTAAAAATGATAAGGGATGTTTTAAGCCCTAAAATGTTATTTCTGTTTAATAGTTTTTGCATATGAGCAAACCTGTACATAAGCTATTAAAGATGTTTGTGTCTATGAAGGTAAGCCTCTGGCCTCTTTGGAAAGTCATGGGGTGGGAAGAGAGTCACTTCCTCCATCAAATTCTGTCCCTGTAAGTACATTTGAAGTCGGGCGGGGGATGGAGAGAACTGCTACCCCATTGTCTGTCTCCTCTTATGAATTACTGGTCTCCCTCTCCTCATCTGCTTTTAAATAGACCAGGTAGATTATGATGAGTTTCCTCCAGGTAACAAAATCCACCCTGCTGAGCGATTTCTTGAAGCTTATTGAACATCCAACACAATGGCCCACCAGAGTGGTCCAACAATGACAGTCTCAGGATGTCAACAGGAACCAACAGAAACTTGCAGGACTGGGCCTGACTTCTCTGTCCAACAACAGTCTCAAAGGTGAGTAATATTGCAGCAGGATAGTCATGTCTTATAGAAACTGAAAGCATTTCTATTGCCTACAAGGCCAATCTTTTGAAGTAATAGTTTCCATAAATTTATTTTATTCTGTTTCAGAAAGGGCAAGCCCAAGATAGAGAAGAAAGCAATTCATATGAGGTCATCAAAATTGTCCACTCCTTCCAGCATCCCAAATCTCTAGATTTCAGAACTGCCTCACTGAACCCCAAATCCCTAACATCAGGTGCTTTTTTCATTCATCGTCAGGGCAGAGAGCGGGGAAGTCTAATGATGTCTTCCCCAGACAGTAGTTGGAAAGACATTGTTGACCTGGGTTTGACATTCCAGGGTCTACACTGTTGAAGTGAATGGAGAATTGTAATAACCGTCTAGACAGTCAGAGACTCTACATTCTCTCTGGACCGTGCTCTACTATATAGGCTTCTGCTCCCATAATCCGTGTATGTCAGGTATCTGATTGTAACCTAAATTACTAAGACAACTGCTTGTAGTTTTCAGTTTGTCGGGTGGACAAAGCCTCAGCTGAAACCTGAAGACACAGAGAAGTGTCTCCGTCTGTAATTTTTAAAATATTCCATGCACTTCTTGATTTGCCGAAAGGCTGGTTGGCTGCAATGGACAAGTAAGCCAATGCGGTGGCTTCAGGATCGTGTGTGTTAGGAGTGTGTGTGTGTGTGTGTGTGTGCGTGTGGGAACATAAATCACAAATATGAGGAATCTGAATTGTTTTAAAAAGTTCACGATATAAATAATAAAGATTGGTACAGTCAAAGGCCACTATTTGAATCTCTTAGACATCCAGACCGTTTTGGAAATGATGCCAGAGGAGCTACGACTAACGACAAGGTGCCACGTACGTATATGGAGGTGGACGTTGATGGCAGGCATCGAGGTACCCACAAACTCCAACAGAGGCCCCTGTGTACCCTCAAAGGATTGCTGAACTCTATCTCATATACTTCAGAAGCCTTAATCTTACCTAGAATAATGAGTAAAATGCTTGAATTATATAAAAAGTATCACCCATGCAAATACCTATTTGTTAAAATATGGCTTTTGTTTAGGCTAATCTCAATAAGAAAAGTAATAGCCTCATTTCTATGACTCTTTTAGAATGTGGGAAATTTCTCATGCATCGGCCCTTCCCTGAGCAATAAGATGGGCATCTAGTTTGATTTATTGATAGAATGAGGGGAAAGAATCCAACTTAGCCTTATCTTCTCTTAAAACTGAATCAATAAATCATGGGCCTGATGGAAAATAAATTTACTGAAGCTATAAGAAAGCTTAGCGTGGTCAGGTTCTGACTGGCTGCCTTTTGGGCCCTGCTGGCCATCAGATCACTTGAACCCCGATAACAGGTTTTCCTTTCACAACTGCAGGTATCATCACATTGACATTTCCACTAGCCCGGAGAAGTTTCTTGCAGTTACTACAGAACATGTTAACAACCAGCACCCAGGCAATCATGCCCTAAGACGTCCTCTCTGCTATGTTACTGTGTATGGGGCCGGGGTGTGTGTGGGGGGGTGGGCGGGGGGAGGCAGGGGGTTGTGCGAGAAGGGGAAGAAGACATTGTATTGCTTGCTTATGGCCCTTTTGACAAGGAATACAGTCGTAAGCAAAACCAACAGGCAGAAGGTGATGAAAGAACAGGCAAAAGCAACAGACAGACGAGATGATCATGGGGTCCAGCAGACACATTCCTAAATTAATACAACTGTCGCAGTCAGATGGAAGGTGCTGGTCTAACAGACTCAAACATTAGTCTGCTGAGCAACACTCCCACGCCTCCACAGAGTAGCATTTTTATTGCAGTATGTCCTTCATGGAAAATGAACAAAATTTTAAATAAATCACAATTACTTATTGCTTAGTATTTTGGATAATAAATTCTTTAGTTTATCAGTACCTCAGGGCCTTCAAATGTGCATTCTTCAAATAGTTTCAATTACATATACATTCTTTCTCCTGAACAATAAATTATTCTTTAAAAAAAAAAAGTAAAAGGAAAAGATACATAATTTTAAAGCAAAGAAAAACAAAAAAACATATACTTTTGACATTTGTCTTAAACTTATATGAAAACAACTCTATGTTAGATGCTTAAATATAAATAATAAAGGACATTATGTTATTTACAATGTTACACAGTAAGTTGAGAGAGTAAAAAAACTGACATTAACTCATAAAGACAGTAAATGATTTAGGAAAACATCCAAGTAACGTACAATGTGTATTTACAAAAGAATATATAATAGAACTCGTGATATGTGGCCATTTCCCTTTGCCTGCATTTCTCTGCAGTGTTTCATGGGTCCTTGCAGATAGAAATCTCTGTGGGTGGTGAAATGGAGCCAGTGCTAAAAGATAAAACAAGGCCTTCCTTATTTCCACTAATGTGAGCCATGCACCTTTTTACCCAGGCCAAAAAAAAAAAAAAGTTATGAGCTAGTTACCCTGGATAAACTCCATCTACATCACGACAGTCGCACCAAAACATGGAAGACATGGTATGTCGGTGTCTGGGACACATTCACATATACTCAGGCAGAGTGCCATTTTGTAGACAGCATGAGGCCGTCCAGGCAATCTTGGGGGGAAAATAAAAAGGTCATACCAGCCAAGAAGGGAGAGTAGGCCGGGAAAGGAATCTTGGGTGACGGAAAGAAGTTTTGCGTCCGCTGCGCTACCCCTCATGGGATATGACGTCAGACCCGGGGAGACAAAGCTGCTGTCAAACTCCCAGGTGGCCTCCCCCACCTGAAAAGCCACGAAAACTTGCCACATGCTGGGAATATCGGTTCACGCTCCTTCTTTGCATTGCCACTGCACTGTCTGAGTTTATGGACAGAGCTGGTTGAGAGCGATGTGGTAACTACCACAGAGGAGTCCTTGCGAACACAAAGCTCGTGGTTGCAACGCACAGCCCTGAGGAACCAGCCATCATTTCTTCTCAGGGGGAGCTCTGGTCCTATAGATGGAAAGGCTGTCCCAGCTAACATGCCACCTCTCTGAGTGACCGGAATCAAGTTGGAAATAAAATTTCCTCTTGTCCTAACTGTTTATATGTATGTGTGGCCTGAAACATTTAGAGCTATCTTCACACTGGGGAATATGTTCATTGCTCTCAACAGGAGATTCGATTTATTCCTGGAATTCTCCACCGTGGGGCCTTTGGGTACTCCAATGCCTGACGATTTCTGAAACAGAGATTTTGGACTTTGAATTCACGGTAGAAATTTCTTTATTGACTGACATAGCCTCTGGATGAGCCAAGGCCTTCAAAGGCAATATTGGCATAAGTTAGAGAAGCTCTTTGGGTCGACTGTCTTCTTCCCCTGCCATGAGCTTACTCGTTTCTACAGAACTGGGCAATCAGAGCGACTTGTGCAGCCTGACAGGAGCAGTGAGGACACTGCTGAGCACAGAGAAAGCGGCTTGTGAATAAGGAAGGACAGGTTAGGTTACCAAATACTAAAAGTAACTGCCAGGACCTGCAGACAGACACCTCTGTGGGTTGCAGAAACATGTAAGGAGCTTAATGACATGACTCATGCCCAGCCCACATTTCCCTAAGACCTCCTTGCCTGTCACGTCTCCTCGTTAATGTTCATATAGAAATTTGATGAGGAACTAAATTCAGTTCACCTGCAAACAAGGAGCCATTGCTTTTGCTGACTTCACGCCTGGTATTCTGAACCCCCTGCCAACCTGCTTCCCATTTTGTCCCATGGATCCTAGGAGGTCACTGGGAATCTAAGTAGAGCTCTGGCCAGCTTTGACAGATATCTGGCAGGGCATGAAATGGGGTCTGCGTTGTTTTTTGTTTTTTTTTTAATTGCCTTGTTTTCCTGAATCAGCAGTTATCTCCAATGGTAACACCTCTAGGCCTTCTTTGGACTTACAATCACAGAGAACATGCAAAGTTCAGACCCGTCTTCATCCTGTTTTGTGACAGTAAAGCAGAAAGTAAGAAGTGGGGCAGGGGGTGGATGATAAGGGCTGCAGATGGAGAGGTCAGTACACAGGCAGGGGTCACTTCTGCAAGGAAAGGTGCGATCTTTTCAACACTACCAACATTTCCTGATGAATCATCGCTCGTGGAAGGTTCTCGCTAATCACAAACCACATGCACATTGGCCATTCCTGACAAAAATGTTCATGCATAGTTGTGACCTAATCAAGGCAACATCGAGAAACAAGAGAAAAATCATGAGGAGAAGGGAGCGGTCAACAAAACTGTTTAAAACTGCAATCATGTCACACAGCCGTTCTCCACCTGCGCCTTCTATACATTCCCTGTTTCTAGACACACTACAACAGAAATATTGCCTATGGTGACTAATCACCACCACATACAGCAGGCACATTTCACTGCAGAAGCATTGCAGACCAACTGCTGAGTGTGCTGTTTCAGCTGGTTTGCTTGTGCCATGACACGTCTATTCTCCAGCTGTTAGGACACAACCAATCCCTGGCTTTAAAATCGGTGGACAACCCAAGTCAGGAACGATTGCACCTTTTTCAGCCACGGTTTGATCTTCAGCTAGATGACCTGTTGTGTCATTCCCCCAGAAGGTGAGGCGAGTCCTCTTATAAAGTGATGGATGTACCCTGATAGCAAGCCAGAGCCCGAGTTCTATGCTCTCCCCCAAACTGTTGCTCTTTGTCAAGAAAAGGAAACCAAAAGAAAGCAAATGGCTGCTCTTCTCTAGTGAGAGCTGGCTGTCTTCTGATGAAGAATATCGCTTTAAAAAAAAGCACAAGATTACTTTCTTCCTAATATTTAACATTACTTAATGCAGTTTCCTGCTGTAATTAATAGTAGCATGCTGTTGGATCTACTATTATCTCAGAGCCCAGTGAAGCGAACCTTTGGCTGGCGGAGTAGACACAACTCATTTCGTATACCGAAAGCAAAAGAAAACTTCGTACAAAAGAGAAGAGTATTTGG
The DNA here is from genome assembly GCF_046562875.1 of Panthera onca. Classification (NCBI taxonomy): domain Eukaryota; kingdom Metazoa; phylum Chordata; class Mammalia; order Carnivora; family Felidae; genus Panthera; species Panthera onca. Next base: position 174,443,814 of record NC_138342.1, read on the forward strand.
ATGGATGTGCCATTACAAGACGTACTGATCGGGCGCTACTAGAAGCAAACGGAGGGGAAGTTGCAAGTCTCACAAATCGTACATCCTGTCAACATCATAACGCAATGCACAAGAAGCCAGCGAGAACTGAATATATGGGAGGTTTTGCTGAAATACTGTGGAAAAGCAATCACAGTAACTGTACAAAACTTGCTCTCAACGTAACAGAACATAAAGGCACCATTGATATCTTTCTCGTTTTGAAATACTGTAAAAAATTGCTACATATGGCACATAACACATTTTTACATACATATATTTAATTTATAAAAGTTTTTTTTTTTCCTGTTTTCTATTCGCAGAACTGCTAAAATAAAATAAATTGTTTAATTTAAGGTGGAATACTTTATTATATAAAATAAAGTTTTACAGGTGAATCTATGTGTTTATTTAGGTTTTATACAGCTATAGGGTCTTGGTTAGCGATTACACTCGTCAGCCTGGCCTGCAATTCTTCCTGTGGAGAGAAGCGGCCTGCTGGGTTAGTCCTGCTGTCCGCCAGGCGGAAGGCAGGTGCTGCCTCAAGACTGGCGGCCAGGGGGTTCTGAATGCCCAGGAAGGGGGTATCTTCCCCTACTCTCTCATCTTCTGTCTCACTCTCTGAGTGAGTGCCTTCCGCACTTGCGTTGCTGTCCATTTCCAACCTGTTGGCAATGTGGCCATTGGGCTTGGTTCTTTTGGGCCGCCGGCTACTGGTGAGTTTCTTAACAGGCTCTTGAGCTGGCTCGTACTCCTGGGTGGTTTCATACTCCTCGTCCTCCACTATCCTCAAGGGGCTAGGGGGCAGGCTGTTGCTCTCATGCGCAGGGTTATGGTGGTAGGAGGTGAACTGCGGGGGGTGGCGGTCGTACTTCTCCCGCAGCCTCGGTGGTGTCACGAGAAGCAGAGGTCTTTCTTCTTCCACGAAGGGGCTGACTGCCATGGAGGGCATGGATACCGTCGTGCCGGACACAGGTGGAGACATTTCCGAAGGGGGCGATTTGGGGGAGCTTGGCGTGTGGAAATCTACAGGTGACATACGAGCCGGGGTGGTCATTGCTGACACATACCTGTGTGAGCACAGAATACCCCGCGTGAGTGTGGTGGAATAAGAGGCATCCAAGCAGGGAGGGGACGGGGACAGAATTCGCGCTATTATAGAATCAGAAAACAAAGACGGTCGATTCGTTGGATACATCTGGATTTTTAACGCTAAGGACATTCAGCACCCTTGGAGTCTAACATTATGTAGCCAAGAGTTTCCTCACAGGAGTGCATGCAAAGATCAGCTAAGTGGCCTAACTCATGGAAACTTTGGGGATTTTCAATCTCATCATGGTTTTAAATAAAAGCCTGTGAGTCAGGATAAGAGGGCACTGGGTCCCGGAAACCTTTCAGTTTACGAGGACCAAGGCGTGGGGATTTGGAAGGGAAACAAGTATTACTTAAATACTATACCTTCCTAAAGGCCAAGGGGTCTTAGAGAATGAAGCCCAAATGGGGAATGGAAGAAGATCTAAGATGAGTTGCTGATAGCTGGATCTGAATGCATTTGGATCTGTGTGCCTTGTTTCTCCTTAGCTCAGCTATAAGGTTATGTCTTATGAAAAAAAAAGAGCATAGTGACTTAGATTTATTCCTGATAACAGTGTAACACATTTGTGTGCTTTTAGTTTTTCCATGAAATGCTACCTCTTCGCATTCAATTTGCAACTATCCATCTCAGTGACCAAGACATTCAGAAATAAGCCTGGGAGAACCTTATGTTGGCTCCCTGGCTATGTCCAATCTCCAGTCCGCGTCTCTTCAAAAACCCAAGGCTGTATCAATCTTTGGCTTATATTTGGTGACTGCTCAAGGGGTGGCTGTACCATGTTACCTTAGGTCCTGTTATGTCCAATGGTGCTCGGTAAACCTCACTGTGACTACACTGAGTGCATTCTTTATTGTTTTCTTTCTTTCTTTCTGTTTGTTTTTTTTTTTTTTTTTTTCCGTATCACGTTTTTCTCCACCAGAACAAGAGACCTGACTTACTACTGAGGAAGATGGGGCTTATTCAGAGTCACATTTCTCAACTTCTGTAAAAATGTTGCCAATGCACAGCACCAAGGACTCTTTTCTTCACTTTGGCATTCACAGAGTCTAATTTGACATTAACTTGTGATGACACAGGACACCATTATCTGAACGCTAGCTAACAGGAACAGGAAGCCTATTAACTTTCCTGCTTTTCAGCCATGATTCAGAGTCACATGGATGTGAGGTCTAGCTGTGTCTAAACTGGGAAGGCGTCTTAGAGATTGAAATACTTGGGGCTCGAGGCTTCAACTTTCGTTCTGGGGATACTTAAATTAAGCTCTCTGAGAAACGCTAATCCAAATTCAACCAATGCGTACAGGCAATGGATCTTTTCTCTCCATGCTCTGTAGGTCCCGCTATATTTTGCAGTCCTAGATAATATCTGTGGTATGCGTGGAAGCCTACCACAGCAGGGAAATGTCAGCCTTTAAAGAGAAATATCACACGTAGCGATGAAGAAAGAATTTGTCCCTGAGGTCTTTTTCAGGTCTCAAAAAATAATGAATTAAGACAGATAGAATTTCTTAATACATAAAGATACAATTATATGAATTTAAGACTCATGTTTTAAACCAGTTTGGGACCATGCCTACTTTTTCACAGATGAATGACAGAGCAGCGTTTAATTCCATAGAATTCTGAGATACCATTTTGGGGCAAAGACCCTTGAGGAGTGGTCAGCAAGCTCTACATGACCTGCTGGCCCCAAACTAGTCATCTTTTGTTTTAAGGACTGCCCAGTCAGTCCATGAGTGGACAGAGTCTATCAGAGTTATCTCCGCCCATGTAACTACCAAGTAGGTATGGACACGTACCAAGGCAACATCACGTCAACCTTTCAGCAAGTGGTCAAAGATCACACTGAGATGGTGATATATAAACAAACAAATGACACCATTTTGGGTTTGCAAACAGACAAGCAATAGCGTACTGATATGCTGCCAATGCTGGTTGGATATAACTCTCCCAGTTTAAGTGAAAATGAATAAAGAGAACCTAGGAATTCAGTATCCCTAGTAAGCATCTCTTAGTTTGCTTTCTTCTGCTCTTTATTTTACCTTGTCTGTAACTCCCCCAGCCCAATCCGAGACCCCCAGAAGAAAGCCAAAACATTCTGGAATAAAGGACCATGTCGAAAGCAATATTGGTTTGGAAACCAGCTGTGAAGACTGCCAGACACAGCAGACAAAACATTTATTTATTCATCCCTTCTTCGAATTTCATAAAAGGGATACTATGTGGTGGAACACAAGCGGTCATTCCCCATGACAGTCAGCAGTGACACAGCCCTTGATTTGATTTAACCGAGGCTGGAACGTAAGAAAGAGTTAGCACACGAGAACACGAGAGCAGCTCGACCAGAGTTTGGGTAACTGGCAAATTAGAATTACAGAAAGGGTCCTTATCAACCATCGGTGCCATCTCTCTAAAGTTACAGCCGAGAAAACCGAGATCCCGGGTGGGTCTGAGCCTAAGGCCAGAGCTAGGAACTCCAGGTTTGGTGCACCTTCCACATCAAACCGTTCCCGCTCTTTAAGAGTCTGTTGCCTGTCAGCCGCTGGGATGACGCGAGAAGCTCAGGAGAAGTGAGCTCAGACAAAAAGGTGACTTCCTCAGCTAGGAAACTCCTAGCACAGGCAACTGCTGCCCCTTATTCTCATTAGAGTAGATTTCCGTAGGTGAGACCGCAGGTGCTCACGGGGATTCCCCTACTGCGGCTCTTTCTCCTCTGCAGTAGCTGTGCCCTTGGGGTTTACCTTTCACTATGAGGAGAGTCTCGGTAGGAGTCAGGGGTTTCTCTGGCATGCCTGAGGAAGCTGTTACACTCGCGAGGGCCTCCCACGCCATTAAGTCGTCCTCTTGGGCCCCCAGAGGGGCTGCTGTGCCTACTGTTCTCTACTGATGACATCATGATTACAGAGTGGCTTTCCGAAATGATGCTTTCAGTGTGCCCATTACTCCAGCTAGAGGGGAAACGTGAGAGGCGAAGAGATATACTTATGCATTTCTTAATTACATGCCAAAATGGAAATACCAATCACAGACGTGATCTGGTAACTATTTCAAATTATTGGTGTATCGGCAGTTCACTACAACATTACTTGTCTCAGAATAGAATTGTCAGAAAGATACTCACTGTAGAAAGGATTTAGAATGGCTTTGTAAGGATACAGCTTATGTATTTGCTCACCCATTTGACACATTATTTTCCAAATGTCGCTATGTACTACGTATTCGTACAATCTCTCTGTTCTTGAGCGGCTTATGTTAAGGAAATACTTGGCCTGTGAGCTGCATTTTGCAGTCCAGTGTTGCCCTTGGTAGCATGAACTGGATCAGCAAGACATCTGAGAATTTAGAGTTCAGTTATTAAACCAGTTCTCACGTGCATTTCCAAAGGCAGCCCAATCATTGGAAGAAGCCAACTTTTAAGCATTATAGAGCATCTAAGCCAGACTTTTTCCACTATAGCAATTCAGTGAGGGGTCGGGCCTGAGTAAAGACAATCTCTAAAATGGGGAACGAAGATCCTGTGAGTAGGAACTCTTTTCATTTTCAGTAATGAAAAACTTGAGGCTCAAATTTAAACAGCAATTAAATGGCAGAGCCAGTTGATGTCCAAAGTCTGTTTTTGTCCTAAACCATACATTTAACCGTGTGTCCCTGCCTCATAAGTGAGTATCTCCTGTTCCTTTCTTAGGCAGTGACAGCAAAAGGCAATATATACAAATTTACTCTTGGAGGAGTGCCTTAGAATTTTATTTTTCCTTCTCATACCTGTGACTAGGAGTCTGAGTGACAGTGGTGGAGTGGTGAGCTGTAGAGGTATAGTGACTGGTCGAGAATGATGTCTCCGCTTCTCTCTCAACAATATGCTCACTAGAGATGACGTTTTTAGAGACGTATTGCTGGATAAACAAAGAGACACACCTTGAAGATTCATATTCATCAAAACAGTAACATCAGCATCACACACAAAAATCTATTCTGAGTACATATGCTTCCTAATAAATTCCATTTCTCCAATGGTCAGATGGCAAGTCATACCCTGGCTACATGGCCTTTAAATTCAATAAATGAAATTAATAAATTATCCTTTGGATGTGCACGCGGCATAGATTCTATAGTCTTAACTGCGTATTATCAGAAACAGACCTATTCCTTCTGTCTTATTTCCAACTGAAAATGTGACTGGAATTCAATACAAATCTCTGCCCGATATCTATTTTTGTCATCGTTGTTATAAGTAAAAGAAGATTAACAGATAGTTGACTGAAACAAAAAAGTAGAGATGGTTTGTCTTATTTCAAATTTCAAGTCAGTGGAGGAAGTTTTTTGTTTTTTTGGTTTTTTTTACAATATCTGCATTTGGGATCTTTCTTTCTTTTTCAGTTTCCCAGCGCCCATGTTGCTCTAATGATATCACTGAAATTTTTAACTTATCGGTGGTAAGACTAACACGGCCACCAAGAGATCTGAAGGACGTACAGAAGCTGTCAAGATCACACATCTTGACAAAGCACATAACGTACAGGGGGCGTATCCATGGTGCAAATAGATTCTACTTTATTTTCATCACCAAATCACACTAGCTATTACGTCAGTAGATTCAATATCCACTGCAGTCAATGAAAGAAGCACACTTGAAGTTGTCTTTTAAAGACACCACATTGAGTAAAATAACAGAAAAAGGCATGTAAAGGAATATTCTCGGTTGAAATGGGCACTTTATAAGCAATGGGCTGTGGGCTTTAAAAGAACCTGATGTGTTTACGGAAACCCCCAAAATATACAGCTCGAGTGATGTTTGAAACTCTGGTTGGTTCTTTTAGCGGAAAGGCTATTATTCCGTGTGGCTCTTTCTGGGACGTAAAGTTAGCTTGTTTTAAGGCAAAGATGGTGATGTCATAAATAATGAGCTCTTCCTAGTCTGTGTACCATTTCACTCTTGGTCCTTCAAAGGCAATGTAACCTTAGTGAATCTAATGAAAAATGATACTTAACAATTATTGAACACTCACTGAATGTCACTGGGCTAAGTGTTTTATATGGATTGTCTTATTTACTGCTCACAGAACTTTCTGAAGTAGGTATTATTTTTAGGCCTGTTGTCATCATGAGGAAACAGGGTTTAGACAGATTAAAGCCCAAAGCAACACAGCCCAAGACATAATTGGAATCACGCAGCCACTTAGACACAGTGACAGATTGGAGGTGTGCCCGTATGTAGTGAATGCATTTATCAACTGTGTAGAACATTGCAGTGAACACTGTGGGGGGGGGGGGAGGAAAGCAGCAAAATATACTAATATATCAGCCTTTCCTCTGTCCCTGGAAGGTCTTCGCTACAGGTCTTGCTGGTAGTAACCACCAAGGCTGAACAGGATTCTAGGATAGATTTGCTCCAAACAAAAGACACATTTTCCTATAGGATAGAGAGTTGTACTGAATGTAGTCTTCAAGCTTTGCCTACAAAAAGCCATGCATCAGAGGGAAATGAAGTGAACAGGAAAAAATTATGGTGCAAAAAATATGGAGAAACACTCCAAAAGGCAGGAAAGCTGAATCTGGCTCTAGGAGGCTGGAAAGATTGTATCTAAAGACTCTTTAGAATGTGTGACCTATTTCTATTTAAAAGCCTAGTGCTTGGAAAATTTTAAACAGAATGAGTGATTGAGGATCTATTTCCTCTGGAGGGTCTGACATCCTATAGAAAGAGTCAGGGAAGAGGAGGCATCGTTCTTTCAGTTTTGCCACTGAGAAGCGAGTTTGATAAGTCACTTGGCCCTCCCACGCCCTAATTTTTCCCTTGGTAAGTCAGAATCAGTAAATCATCGGGCGCTGGGAAATGCCTCTAATAAAAATGAGTCTAAAGCCCTTAGCTCAGTTATTAGCACTAATCAGTTATAGACTGGAATAGCCTTCATTTCCAAATCATAAAAATAAAATAAAATAAAATAAAATATTTCCTCCTGATTCTTGTATCATTCATTTCATTATTTTTCTTTCTGTTTTTCTTTTCTTTCTTCTGGTCCTCGTCTCCCTGCAGAACAAACCCAATATTATTATGCCAACCCCTTAATGAACACTTTGTAAGAGGAAATGTGCTGGTGTTACAGGAACCAAATTCACTTTAAAAAATGTTCCCATTCTTTTCTCCTGGAGAAACCCTTGATTCCTGGAAGCTGTGGTGATTAATGGCAGTAGCTAAGAGCCTAAGAGCTTTAGAAAATAAACTTCAAGGTGCCTGAACAGAGGAGAGATGCTCAGCTTTTCCACTGGCCAGAGTCAACATACATTCACCAGCTGGACGTTCTCGGGGGGTGGGTTGGGGTGGTGAGGCCCGTTTGCTATGTTCACCATGTTGTTTCGCTCAGACCGAAGACTCTGCCGAAGCCGGTCATGAAGCTTTTTCCGTTGTTTCCTGGATATGAAAAAGAGGGAGCATTTATTATTTTTTTTTCTGTTATTTGGTACAATTTTTTATACTACCAACATGTAACTCAGGTAGGAGATTAGTGGTGGTGACAGGAGAGGGTGTACCACTCCATCTCAGAATCTGCCTGTGGACAGAAGTAGAATCCCACATTCTTAGTGAATAGATTTAAGAAGTTGGGTGGGATTCTTACAGATATTGAACCAGACTGCTGACAGATCAGAAAAAAAAAAAGGAGAAGATACATCAAGTTGATATTTGGCTCAAACCCCAACTTTGGTCATCAATCCATCTTTACCTAAGTCTTACACATGGTCATTTGTCTTAGGTAACAATTTGTGCCGTGCAATTGACGAGGCTGATTCTGATTTCATTTATAATTTTGTCTGTGGGTCTCTTAAGGAAATGCAGTTAATTTTGAATCTGTGCCTCATACACAGTGTGTGAGCATGTGTAGCATCGTACATGAGCGCAGACAGGTACATATTTTGCCAGTAGATTTAGCGCAGTTATAACATGATCTCACTCTGGTAACGCTTTTTTTGTGTAACTAGGCAATGAGTATTGAAATATTGAAGTTGAATCTAGTAGGATTCATAAGGTAGATTCTAGTAAGGCTTATCTCTATCACTCAATTCTGTCAACACATTAAATCCTGGGGTACTGGGGCGCCTGGGTGGCTCTCATAGTTCGTGAGTTTGAGCCCCGCGTTGGTCTCTGTTCTAATAGCTCAGCGCCTGGAGCCTGCTTCGGATTCTGTATCTCTCTCTCTCTGTCCCTCCCCTGCTCGTGCTCTGTCTCTGTCTGTCTCTCTCAAAAATAAATAAACATTACAAAATTTTTAAACAAAACCCTGGGGTATTAAGAAAATGCTATCCATGCCCTTAATTTTATGGTATAAAAGCATATTGTCTTTGTTCTTCAATGCAACATTCAGGCCATGATAATATCCCCATGACTAGTCTTGGCAAGAGAGTTTGTGTGATGAAGCACCAAAACAAAACAAAACTGTTAACATTATTTCCTACTTTAAGTAGATATTCTACGTAAGAGAGAAAAGTGAAGGGACTTCATGCCACACGGTAATTGTGTTTGTTCATAGGGACCCAGCTTCAAGGGCCAGACACAGTGAACACACATCTGCTTTAGTGTTTTCTCTAATTCTTTCAAAGCAAGATTTGCTTGATTTTCCTCCCATGAGATTCCTTTTGTACATCTCACGCTTTGAGAGCATTTGAACCAGTAAGCTCATTAGATGGAACAGAAAATCAATCACAATGATGTTTTTAAAAACCTGCATTCCCAACACCACCAAGTGTTTCCTTTATCTCCTAAGTCTGAGTGCAAAGCAGAACACGTCCTCAGCAGGGATAGGACAAGTGCGCCTTGGTCACCGACTGCTGTCCTCTCAGGATGTGGTGCACGTCCACACGCACACGCATGTGCCCCACAGGCCCGTCCCTCCACCCCTTTTGATCACGGGCCGTGGTCAATGACCAGAAGTCTTCTGAACATTTTCGCACAGGCAGAGCCTTCTAGTTATGTGATTAGAAAAGGTCGTCCAGAGAGATTATTCCGGGGAGAAACATGAGAAGAAACATCCCCCTGCCTCCCCACTCCCCCCTCTCAAGACCAGGCCGTTGAATCTGTTTTGTGCAAAGCCCTGCCGGCTAGGCCGTCTCTGCGTGAAGGGGAGAGAGGCACGGAGGAGGAAGCTTTACTTGGTTTTGCAGTATGCCACCACACACATGATGCCGACCACAAGCAGGGCGATGCAGATGCCGGTGATGGTCAGCACTCTCTTCTGGTAGAGCTCCTCCGCTTCTGGAAAGGGATGAGAGCAGACGTCACCAAGGCCCCCTTACACGTGCCGGGACTTAACAACTGAACAGTTGGCATGCTGCGTTGGCATTGTCCATGTTCACAAGAAAGTAAATACGAGACAATTCATTACTTTTGCAGACATACTTAAGGTACAGCATACTCTGCATTGTACTTTGAGCATAAACAGCAAAGCCAGCTGGGGCCATGTGCGATAAAAAAAATTACACTATTAAGTTACTTTACGTATAAGCTGCAGGTATATATGTATTAAACTGGCAAATCATCATTAATTATAAAATAATTATTTAGTCAAAACTGTAGTTTTTAATTAAATAAAAAAAAACCATATCTTGCAAAGACAACAGGAATCAATGCCAATAAAACGAGTTGGGGTTGGAATCACTGGGGCCATCCTCCCCTCCTCCCTCTTCTCCATCCCCCCCCCCCCCCCAAGCCTCTTTTTATTTCCCATCTATGTTCTATTCCGGCGGTCTTTACAAGGAGCCATTTCTAAATTAAAAAAAATAAACTCAAAGACATTTGCAAACATGAGCTTGACTTGTAGTTAGCAACAAAACTGAGGCAGGATCCCTACGATTAAACTGTAAAATGTAAACATAAGCCACACGGTGGGGGTAGCAGCCTACTGTATCAGAGAAAACCCAATATGGTGGGTAAGATAGTCCTGGGCCAAGATGGAGATTTGTCCTCTGAAAGACAATTATTATTACACCACCAGTTGTACTTAGACACCTAATGTATCTGCGTAAAGAAACCACTAGCATCCATGATATGCGACTTGGAATAGATTGTAATGCATTGCCATGGTGACCAGCTTGGCAAATTAGCTAAGGTAGGTTACACTAAGGGAGTCCGATGCTTAGAACTTTGGGTTAAGAGCATCACTGTACCCCCAATGTGACCAGTATCTTATTCATGGAAGTCTTTCTATTTGCAAATCGGTTTTTGGGAGGGATCATTTGATTATACGTTGGTGGGTCAGGCTTTTAATGAGATTGGCAGATTTCGTGGTGAACCTGATCCCTTAGGAACTGAGTTTCCAACTAGTCTAATTATATTTATTGGAAGATATTCACTGAGAAAGAGAAGTCAACCAGTGAAGAATAAGCAATGTAAGTGGAACTTGCCAAATTGATTAATAAGCTGGTCAAAAACTGGAGGATGTTGTGCAAATGACGGTCTCTTATCTGGACGTCGACATGGGGCCTTAGGGAACATTTTTGGTTTACATTCTCAGTCTTAGCCACCACACCTTCTCTGCTGAGAGAGGGCAAGTCGCAGAAAGGTCTTCTCGAAATGAAAAAGTGCGTTTTATTTTCTGTGATACAGTAGACCTTACCATTAAACAAAAAAAAACATTTCGTACAAGCCAAGCCCATGGTAATCAAATTCCAGTTAACAGATCAGGAACATTGTCAAATCAAATTAATAGAGCACTGATTATTAACAGGAGGAGAAGGAGAATAGAAGTCAGTGGGTAAAAGACTAGAATGCTACAGAAATTCTACAAAAACAAACCAAAAGGGTGGGAAATGGGAAGGAAAAAACAAACCAAGAGGACAGACAGACTGACAGAATGACGGAGAGAGGGAGGAAGTCGGGTACGAGGGAAAACAAGGTTATAAGTGAAGGAGCCATCTGAAGTCCCTGGCACAGCATGCCCGATACTAAGGGAAGAAAAATAAATAAACAAAAGAAAACCAGAGGGAGGAAATGCTGGGCGGGAAGAGAAGGTGGATGTAAAGTTGGAAGGGTGAACCCATACAGCATAACTCCTACCCTAGGCTGGCGGTCACGTGGAAGCCACAATTAGAAAGCAAAGCAGCTGGTGCATTGCAAGGAAACAATGAACCAGGAGACAGAGTGGTGGCACATACTTTGGCCGCAAAAGTCAGATGATGAGGTGGATGGTGAATGCCTCTTTGTTAATTGCTGTGTCTGCTGCCTCCCCTCCCCCACAGCCACAGGACAGGGAATTAAATTTTATGAGGTGTTAATCTGTGAGCTGGTGCCACGGGAGCTTCCTCCTTGACCTGGCATCTGGATCAGTTTTTAGCACTATGTCTAAGAAGGAGAGGTGGGGCCCGGGACAGGAGGCAGGGTTCCTGCCGGTGTGGTAAGTTGGTTCGGAAACAGGAGTGTAGACGTGTCCTTGACCCTGCTTTACCCTGCCCTCTTTCGCTCACTCTCTTTTTTTTCTTCTTTTGAAAGGAGGAGGGCTTGGTGGCGCTGGCATCTTAACGTTCTAATTTTAGAAAAAGCTGGGAGATTACATCTGCAAACCGTGAAAATGGGATGTATACAGGGACCCAAGGGGGAAAAGGCATCCCACTACTCCCAGGGATTCCGTTGAGAAGTTTTTCGGCAGTTGTTCGTTAGGAAAGAATAGACTGACCTCAGTTTGTCAGCAAATGTGGTATGATGATTCACCACTCTGCCCTACGTGATACGGGAAGACACGCATTTTCCAGCGAAATTGGTCATGGAAATGAAAAGGCAGCTCAGTAAAGGCCAAAGGGTAAAGAAAGAAAAGTGCTAAGATGAACCGACTAAAGACAAGGCCCATGGAATACAGAAGGAGGATTAAGATTCTGTATTCACAACGGCATTTCCCGAATACACTAAATGTTTCCCAGTTCAGTTTCTATTCCATTTTCCAACGATTTACTAGAGCAGGGAACCCCCCACATTATGAATGTGTTAAAAGGGAAATACTTGATGAATAATAATGAAAACAATGGGTTCTTTTGACCCCCCGTTTTTCCTTATTATTATTATTTTTCCTAGCGTGACAGGGTCAATAGGGCAAAAGCAAATTAGAGGCAGCGCTGAAAAAGAGAATCCGTCAGTCCAGTTGGCGGATGTGCCTTAATGAATGGAAACGCTTCCCAGTCCTTACTCTATGGTTTGGCTGAACGCTTTGCAGTGAATCAGATCGAGCATGTTTTTCTGTCTGATCTGGCCAGGCTAAGAGACAGAAGCCTTGTCTTTCTCAATTGCAATTGATCTTTAAGGTCTGATTTCCCTTAAGGATGGAACATTCTGGCCCAGTACACTGGCTGTCCTGAGACTTTGGAGTTTTAGACCGTTTGCCTGTAAGAGGTGTGCAGATACCAGCATATGGTGTCTCTACTGCTCCTTCAGGTCTTACTGAGGGAGAAGTCGTATCTCTGAACTATCCATTGCCCTACCTCATTGGGAATAGAAGTATTAAATTCTAGTTAGACCCTGAAGTGATAAAGTGGGAGAAAGATGCTGTTAGGGAAAAGGAGCAGGCGATAATGGATTTGTTTTCTCCCTGTAGGAAAGGCCTGTAAGCCTTTTTAGTAGCGGAACTATTTTTATCCAGAGGGAGGTTACTTGAATAGATCCCTCTCTCTCTACGTAGATAATCTGCCACCCAATGCTGATCATGGGACCTCTTGAGATACTCACGCTTGGGAGAGATTCTCTGATCTGCAAAGGGCCACTCACATATAAGTGGGGGTTTTCTCATCACAGGAATCGTTTTCTCTTGGGAGTTTTTACAGGAGGAATGGTCAACCAATTGAGTTTCTAAACCTGTAACTGACAGAACTTGCAAAAGTCTTATTCTCCACGAATTATGGAAAGTATATTAGGTATAGATGGTGACGTTATCATCCAAACGAGAGCAGCAGTTATGCTACAGGGTGCCCTCACTGCATGATGTCACTGACACCAGCTGCATGGAGATCAGATATTCTGTTAATCAGGACATTGCTTTGTTGACCCATGGCCACATTCCAGGGCTGCTGGTGCTGTCCAGAAAGCCCGGGTACCTGCGCTGTGGAGCCTCTGGGATGACAGAATGGTTTCCCTCTCCTCCCAGGACTGGCCCTTGCTTCCAATAATTTAGGACAAAGGCTTTCAAAGGGACTATGCCCCAAATTCATATGCTCCTAAGAGATATTTTGTGTTTACAGTGTGAACATGTCTATTTGATTACTTGTCTGGATGATCTTAGTGACTCAAGGTTAATTCCATTAGTGCTAGAATTTCCACTGAAAATAGCACAAGGCTTTTTTCTTTCTGTTTTCTATTTCCTTGCTCATAAGATAATGAAGTTGACTACAGCAGCGCTTGAACATTCCCAGAAAATCAGTCTGTGCCTACAATATTGTGTTGCAATGTCAGGGCTTTCTATGTTACTATATTAAATGGGTGATTTTTACATTGTATGTCAAGTTCCCATAGGCCTAAGACGTGGCGTGCTTTTAAGTCGATGCATTTAGAGCTTCTTTTGTTTTCAGGCCTGGTTTGGTTCTTCCCATAGCCTTCCACACCTCTCCAACTTACCCCAGCTCTGAAATAACAGCATGGTCAGATCCAGAGGGTCAAGGTACGTGGGACATGTGTGAATTTGCAGCAGGTGAGGTGATTTTAAACTCTGAGTGAAGTTTGGAAATCTAGAAACTGCTGCACTCAGTGACAGTTCGGTAAACTAATCATAGATGGGACGCGGAAAAATCATTGTTATAGCTGTATGATCCCTTCTGAAGGAAAAGGAAATTAGTTCGGAATTGAAAGGTAAGAGCAGAAAAGGAAAAGATTTCAGCTCAGAGGTTCTAAATTCTGCAGGCTAAAAGGAATGATGATTGGTCCATACCCATAAATTCAATCCCAAGATGCTCTGCCAATGCAGAAAGTTGACAAAAAAAAGAAAGAAAGGGAAACAAGTTTCAGAAAAGAGCAATACACTGCGCTCCAAAACACATTACACATGACTATTACGGCTGTCTGTGCGTGCACACGAACAGGACGAATGGTGGGTGGTTAACACAAGCAGTGCTCAGGTACGCCTCCGTGAGTCCGCGTACGGAACTCGTCTTGTTAAAGAGGTGTGCAAATACCAGCACACCGTGTCTTTATTAACCCTTAAAAGACCTTACTGAGGGAGAAGTTGTCCTCATTTGGGAACAGAAATATTGTAGTTATGATAATAAAGAAAGGCATTCAGTATTATTTCAATTCCTCTCTTTAAAAGGCAGAAGTGCAGTTCCAGGGAGGTGATTTTTTTTGCCCAAAGGCACATGGTTGGCAGAGCCAGGGGTGGAAGCCAAGAGGACAGCACTCAGGTCTGAAAATTTTGTCACGCTGGATTTACAGTTTTTGTAGTTTGTGGCTAGTTATGCTCTAATATTTTTTGTTGTTTTGGTTATTAAAAAATATATATATCTCTGTTCCTAACCTTCTCCGCTCTCCACCACTTACATGTTCTATTCACAGAAAGCAACAAATGCTTCTGCCCAAAAAGCCAGAGAGGGAATTGGGGAACAGAGCCTGCATCTAGTTTTTTCGAAGAACTGCATGGCATAGGATAACTCTCGATGCCTTGCTTTTTCAAATTGTAAAAAGACAAGGGGGTTGTGTGGGAGAAGGATCCAATTCCTGGGGTCCTTAGTTCAAAGGATTACTTCCTCAAATAACAGAGAGCCAATCAGATGATCACTCCACGGTGCTGAGCTCCGACGGCCAGATGAGAGCCCAGGGCTCCGGGAGGGAACCCCAAGGTGTGAGCTCACAGTCCACAGTCCTGGCAGATGTGAGTGTGGAGGCTCAAGACTAAAGGACTAGCAGAAACTGCACAGGTTCAAGCAAGGAAATGGGGGACATGGGCAAATTAAAAATAGAAACAAAAACCTTCCAGAAAAGATGCTTTCCAGGCTGAAGCAAAAATTGTTAATCAAATTTTATCGGGGTGGGGGGTGGTGGTGGTGGCGGGGGACCCCTTAGGATTGCTTATTTGTGCGTGGATGGTGGAGAGGCACATGGGAAGGAAGGGCAGAAGGCACATGGAGATTCAGAGGTCTCCATTTCTTCCCTTGATCACTGACTCGAGAGATACCACGGTGGTCCGAGAAACATCACAAGGCATCGATCTCTTAACTTTGAAAACATGTGGTTGAGGGGTACTCCTCTCACAAAAACATCAGTCTGGGCATGGACAAAGCATCCTCAAGTAGAGAGGAGAAAATAAGGAGGGTCGTGTGCTTAAGTCCTCCTATTTTCAGGTCCTGCCTCTGCCATTTGCCTGTTCTATGACTTTGGACGTTAATTTCTCATTGACAAAATGCTTATGATACTAACACATGCACCACAGGGAGACCCTGTGGAATAAAGGAGCCAGGAAATATGTCGGCCAACAGCAGAATGGTTTAAGAGCTTGGAGAGTGGACTTATCTGGAGATCTACCTTGGGCCCCTTATTACATGTAGGTTTCCTTTTACCTAATTCATGGCCAGGAAAACTCTGAAAGCTGCTGGGATATACCCAAGAAGTGAGACTTTAAAAACTTTCTACCTCTTGAGGAAACGGAGCTTCCAGATTAAAAAATAAATCAGAGAGGACATTGAGTAACAGTAATAACGAGAGGTAGTGTGGACAATAGATCAGTCTGCCTTGGTTGGCCCGGGGGACTCAGGTGAATAGCCTAAACTTTTCATAAATTAAAAGCCACAGGATTCAGGATTAATTTGGTTGCACAATGTCCACAGCAAAAGTTAACAATTTATTCAAATCCAAATGAACTTCTCTCGTCTCTGTGCAACACTCAATTTGACAAAATATTTCCCCCTCATTTGCTTCCTTTATATAAACTTTGGAACATCAAGGATAAGAATTCATTTTCCAAGGAAGTGATAATAAATTTCCTTACACATTTCCTTGAAGATGTGACTCAGTTTTTCTCCCTAGAACCCCTTCCATCATATGCCTTTTCCTCCTACCAGTCAGTAATAATTTAAGGGTTAAAGCCGAGATATCTACAGAAACTCTTTTCAGAGAATCATTATTCCATGCCTACATGAACACTGCTAATGATCTATATTAGTTGCGTAGAAAGCTTGGTTAAGTCTTCAATAAAATTAGTAGCATGCCCATGCATACATATTACTGCATTTACAGTTTTATAGGTAAGTCTGTGAGCCTAACTATAATTTCATTTCATGGGAAGTCATTCATATCAGGCAGCTCCAATTTCAAATAATTCAAAGGGAAATTGGTACTTAAAATTGGAATCTCTTCTGGCCATAAGCCCTAACAAGGAAACAAGCAGAGGAAACATGCATCATTCTCAACCTGGAGCAAATACTGCTCTAATTTATTTTTACTATTGGTGGCTACATTTCTTTCATTGTGAGTCAAGAAAAGCAGAATACACAAACACTTTTCATTTGATGAAGAAGTTATTACTTTCTATCTGTTCTATTTAATCTAATGTTGGCTTAGGCTCATTATGTATCATACGCTTCCTATTGAACTTCTGTCTCGCCACTACATTTTTCAAATTAAATTAATAATTCAAAAACACAAAGGTTGCTGTAAACAATTTAGTTTCCTTTTCTACATGTGATTTCCTGCTGTGCAGTAAGCAATATAAAAAATTAATTTAAATCTAAGAGTCTTCAGAAACTATTAAATATTGACTCACTATTCCTTTGCTTGAGGATTTTATAATTGTTTGAAGAGAACTGATTAACCTGTAGGTTAATTTAAATTTTTCAATTGCATCAGAGAAAAGAACAATTAAACAACTTTCTTTTACCAAAATTATCCATCCATGCATTTACGGCTTCTGATAAAATCTGAAGACATTCAAGATTTTACTCTTTAATACTTTGGGCCTCCTTATGCAAACAATATCAAAGACATATGTATAGTCCTTTCTGAGATTTCTAAAGGAGCTCTGTTAATGCCAGTGCTAAGTGGGACGTATTTAGTGTCTGACTTTTCATTTTTGACTTACCTTTACAAATGCAGATACTTTTTATTTTCACATATACAAATCCATATTGCCATTGAGCCTTTTGGAATGTAATAGGAGGCTTTCTCTGCACTCCCAAGTTTTCATGTGCACAGAAGCACATTCACCAACACACACACAAGAAAGTCTAACACTCAGTTAGAATTTATGATAATTTATGTCATAGATTGTGTCTTTATTCTACTGTCATCCAGATACACGTTGGATAAATTAGTAATTTCAATGGTTTTTAAAGCATTTAGAATCAACACAAGTGATTTATGCACTAGTAACCTCTGATTCAAAATTACATTTAAGGAGATCTATTGGGATTACTCATGCTGACAATATGCCTAAAAGTTCTAAAATTGTACTCTGTAAAAATATTCTATGATTTGGGCTATTCTATAATAACTTATTATTATATATTAGTTTATATATGATATACTTGCTGTATACTGCCTCTAACTATTGAAGCTGTGTTTTGTTTTTTTTTTTTTTTTCTGCCCAGGAAGTCTATATATCAATTATGAATTGCCTATATATGCACATTCTCCCCCCCCCCCCCACCCCCAACAATGATCAATACAATGCTTGAAAGTAGGAACTCTGTCAAGGTAGGTCAAATTTGAAGCTGACTAACCTTGACAATATTTTCCTAGAAAGTATTATAAATATGTTTTATTTCAAGGCAAATGGCTGCCTTCAAGAAAGCCATATAAAATATACATTTGTTCTTTTCTTTCATACTTTAAATCCATTTTTATAAATCAATAAATGTCCCCATAGAATACTCTGACCAGAAAAACTGCATCAAATCCTAATAATGTAAGTTATGTGTTAATAAGCATTTTAAAAGCTGTACATTCTTTTATAATGTCATTCTTCTATTCAAAATGTGGTTTAGTAAGTCGAAAAAATGTTTCTCTTTGAACCTGGGGAATATCTTTTCCTTCAAAATTTATGTTATGTGTTTCAGACTTTATGAACACAAACAATTAAAGTTTAATCATTACCACTGTGGCAACATTTTTTATCCTTTGTGCAGACCACACTGATACTTGAACATAAAGTTCTTAAAACAGCAAAGTGTATTTTCCTGCCTTCTATATGAGAGTCTGCAGAAATGAAAATTGAAAATTTAAGCTATAGAGGTCAGAAAATTAACGCTGGGCGAGACAACTTTGGAAAGCAGTTTCTGAAGGGAAGCTCTTGCTTTTCCAGATCCGAGGGAGCCCTGACTCACAGTCATCACAGACTGCTCATAAATTCACTTCCTATCAATCTTTGTTACATCAGGGTAAATATGAAGGCTGCTTTCTTGAATGTCTTCCAAAAGTGCGATCGAAAGCTTACTAAAGATTTTATTTAAGGAATCACACTCTGATTAAATACATAGTGGCTATTTTGAAAGAATATCTTCTGAAAAAGAAAATGGTCTAAAATAGAAGCTGAAAACATCTTCTTTGCCTACTGCTGTCAGATCTAACTGCATCATTATTTGGGGAAATAGCTTCATTTTAAAAATGCGATTCTCTATATAGTGCCCTAACATTGCCTTCAGTGCACAATGAAACTCGGTATAACACCAAACATTTAAGTGTGATACAAATGTTCAGAATTTTCACTCAATTCTACGATATGTTATCATATTTATACAGTCACATGATTTGCTAAGTCTATGTTATTTGAATACAAACTGATTTCTGAAAGGAATGGCTTTAAAATATTCAGTAAAATTCTACTATTCCTCTTCTATTTTTTATTCTCCATCTTATCTACCTTTAAAAAGATTAATAACCTAATCTTTGATATGTAGCCTGTGTAAATATGCCATAAGCACCACCTCACTAAATAAATGATTGAATATTATGGAAATGGCCTCCCCTCAATGCATATGAAATTAACTTTTCCATGAAATTTATTCTTCCACGACTGTTAACAGGAGGAACAGGATCTTATTCTTTGCATGCATACTAGTAAGGGTAAATCTCTGATTCTTTTAGGGCCCCCAAATGACCGGCTCGTATCACTATTCATTGTGTTAGGTGAATTTACACTGATCGGCTATGTCCAGTATTTTTCAGGGTGAGCAACTGACAATCCGAATCAGGGATTGATAAATCCAGCCCACTGCCTGCTTTTGTGAATAAAGTTTTAGTAGCACACGGCCATGCCTATCAGTTTATGCATTGGCTATGGCTGCTTTGTGCAGAGTTCGTGGTTGTGCAGGTGACGGTTATCACCTGCAAACCCTGAAGTATTTACTATCTGATCTTTCACGGGGGGAAAAAATTTGTCACCCTTTCATCTCAATGAATAACTATATGGAATCCATTTTAAATACAATGCTTTGAAAGCTCCAGAATTAGAAGCGATAGCCCAGTTCACAGCAGAAAGACAAATTACATGATCTAGTTACCCATACAAATTATATACACGTGGATTGGGTCTTTTAAGGATGATGTTCAACCCTTCACGAAGCCATAGAAATCCATCAAACTTTCCCAGTTCTGCATTAAAAATATATATCTGGATGTAAACTATTATATTTCAAAGTAAGTAATGAATATCAAAAAACCCCTATTTGTCCCTAAGATTGTCATTGAAACTAGCATAAAGAAATGCAAATATAAAGAAATGATTGTTTAAACTAATCCTGAATCACCTGTTTCCTAAGCAACGTAAAGCCAGGATATCTCATTTGCTGTGAAATGTTTGTAATTTTCCTACTCAGTGCTCTTTTTACACCTAAATGCAAACTGTTAATGAAGAGAAACATCTGAACTCTTTTTAGCATGTTTATTTGTTATAAATAACACATTCTGAGCCGAAATTAACTTACCATCATTTCAAGTGCATACTGATTACAATTTAGCAACATCCTTTGCAGGACGCTGCCATTTTATAAAGAAGATGGACTGTTTAGCAGAATGATTTTATTTTATCAATAACAGTGAGACTTTTAAATGCTTTTATTATAATTGCACTGTGTGATATTGGCTATCATTTTGTATCACATTATTCAGTATCCATTTCAGAAGCATCCGGAGCCTCACACACCTATTAGTATCTCAGAGCCCACTAGTCACGAACAGAGGAAGTAATACAATCGCTTGTGTTAATGTTCTCATGCGACAGGCAGAGGCAGTCAATGTTAGACCTGGTAAAACACATCTATGTCTAGGTGAAATCTGAGGGGAGATGCAACAAGAAAGCGGCAGCGACTGAGCATGCTCCTACTCAGGCAGAGACAGAAAGGGAGTGGACGTACTGTAGAAGCTGGCCATTACGTAGTTTTGGCAGCGATCACCAGTAAACTCATTTGGGCACCTGAGAGAAGAAACAAAAAACAATGGTAGAAAAAACAGAGAAAAAGAGAAGAGGTGAATATATGCTAGAAAGAAGCTCCTTCAGTGTCATTTGACTGAACTTGGCGAGTTCACCCTCAGGAACTGAGTCTTTGTCCTAACCATGGTTTTCAGACTCTGGCATTTCCCTCGAAGGATTAAAAATCTGCACAAAATGGGGTCCTAGGGTTTGTATGGCAGAAAGGAAGATGGCAGCATTTGAAGTGACTGCTTTCTTTCAGAGGGACTCGCTGAAAATCGCATCTGATGTTTTCTTTATCTCCGTTTTCCACGGGACATCTTTGGTCAACAGTGCCGGAAAGAAATGGTTTTTGGTTGGCCTGCCTGCCATGGTCACCAGAATCCCTGGCCATCCGGACTGGTCATTCTAATTTACCTCTATGATCTTTGGGGCCCAAGCTGAGAGACAGTGAAACAAACTCACACTGAATGAGTTGATGCCCCGAGTGGCTAAACCATCGTTAGGACAAAAGGAATCAGTTACAACTGAACTGTAAAAGCACCAAGTGGTAGTAATTGTTGCTGTAGTTTGGGGGAGAAAGCAAATTTCAGATTATTTTAACATACTTTCTTGGTTTTGGACTTTCATGGGCACATTCTCAGTACATCTTGCTCCAGTGAATCCAGGTTGGCACCTAGAGGGCAAAAATGTGATAAGCAATAGAACGCTAAAGACACTGAATTTTCAGACTGGCAATTTTCCTCCTATGGAATATGGAGATTCCTACAATGACCTGGTGGCTGAACAACATAAAGAAAAGGAAAAGAACACATTTAGAAAACCATGTTCCATGGAAACTGCGGGGTACATATTTTTGTTGTTGTTTGCTTCAGTCTTCATAAGAACATTTAATGATAAATGAAATTTAACTCCCAGGGAGGTTGACAAGTTACATAGGGCTGGCAAGGCCTGTGTAGCTAAGTCACTTTCCCTCTGGCATTTCCTTATCTGCCACTGAGTAAGGACTCCTATCTTGTTAAAACACTGGTTTTGATAAGGTCTTACGTAGTTCCATCCATAATCTTTTATTATTTAAAGGATCCTGAGCTTTTCCCTTTATAGACACTCAATTTTGTGCTTTCACAGGTACTTTTATGTTGTAAGTTCAATCATCAAACTACAATAGAAGTCAAGCGCTTACACACTCCAGTGATTACTGACCAGAAAAACTATATGCCCTATTTTTTTTAAAGGTATGACAAATTAGGTCTCCTTTTTAATACTGAAAGACAGAAAGAAGCAGATATTTATTAGCACAAACTTCACTTCATCCAGTGATCCCCAAAGACAAATACATTTTTAAAATTCAAAGGGTGGTTCTACTATAGTACTTAATAGGTGTCATTTCGCATTTAAGGTGAAACTATTTTTAAACTGCATCAAATTTTCGTTTTACTCACATACATTCACCTATCCAAATTCTAGAATCTTGATATAATAAATATCGTTTGTAAGGTCATGCAGTGGGGATGTGCCTAAATATGGAAGTCCTTTCTAGTTGCTGTTTTCGTTGCTATTATACCAGTAATGAAAGCATTTAATATTGGATCCATTTTACCCAGTAACATGCTCTGGTCAAGAGGGCCATCAAAAGGTTCTAGGAAGCAAATAAGCTTATAGATGCTCAACACCCACAGTCATGGTTACTATCCATAGTTCATCTATACCATAACCATCATGCAAAGCCCCTAATAAAATGTAGTTGTGACAGCACATACCTCAGGATTTACACATGACCTGCCCTTTCTTCTCCATAGTAAATAAGAATAAATATTATCTTTTTGGCATCAAAGCAATGTGAATAAAACCATCCATTTTTACAAATATAAGGATATTTTTCGCATTCCCCTTAAAACCAAATTCCATGCCAAAAAAGTGTTATCAAGTGATTTGGTATATCTAATTCTATTTCATGAAGAATGGCCTGCAAGATAAAATACTAAAGTTCTGGTATGAGTTCTGGTAATGAGTTCTTGTGTAAACTTAAATATAATTATGATCACTGGTATCATCAATAAACTTAACAATGAATATCTTATACTGATACAGCCCTTTTAACTCTTCAAAACACTTTATACACACACACATACACACACACACATATACATATATATAAAATTTGAACAAATTCTATCTATATAATTGAATTGGTTTCTTTGGTTAGAATATTTTTGCAGCAGTGAATAGAGGAAGATCTACCTAGAGAAATACAGAAATAAGAATGATAGCCTGTGAAGCTGGGTCATTTTTTCATAAAGATGTCACATGCTTCAATAAGAATGTCTTCACAGATATATAAGGAAAATACATGGAAACCTATTTTTCATATAATGTATTTAACATAATGACTTCTGAAACATACAGGATTTTTGTTTGTGTATTTGTTTCTGAACAAGGACTAAAATTCACATGGACATAGCCTACGATTAAGCAGGTACTCCAGAATTAAGGGCATATTCTACAATGACCATTTTATCTTACCTGTTTGCATTATTGATAACAATTATAATTCTCTTATTGATCACACAGTAATCCACTTGTTTCATACAATGAACATGGTATAAGACATGTGAACACTGTATGCATGTGTGTGTGTGTGTGTGTGTGTGTGTGTGTGTATTGGGGGGTAGAGGTGCAGAAGGGGGAGAACCATTTGAGGTAAGCAGTGCATTGATTTAAGTAAGGATCATAAAATGAACATATAGTTGAAGAATCATGAGTCGCTTAAGAAAAGGAATGCATTTATAGAAAATTGTCACTTATGCATCTTGGATGCCAGTTTGGGGATGAGAAGGCACAGGACAAGGAGGCAATGCAGATCAAAAATCTTATCCAATCAATTTTCTAATTAGTACGAACTTCTAAGGTGATGTTTCCTAGGGAATTGGCCTATGGCATGGTGGTTTATCTCTATCATAAAATGACATGGCTACTTGGTACACTAACACTAGATATGCTTAAAATATGCCAATCTTTTTTGGAATTATCAGCTGTATCTGCACCAGGACTATTCTTGTGGTAATGTTTATCCTCAGATACATTTTCTTGGGGTGAAACATTATTATTCAAAGTGTGGCTCATGGACGAATGGCACCAGCATCTCCTGGGATCTCGTTAGTAGAAATGCAGAATTCCAGACCCCTAGTTTATAACTGCTAACTAAGAATCTGCATTTTTAACAAGATCCCCAAGAGATCTGCAGGTACACTAACGTTCAAGATGTCAGAGACCCTGACCTTGGAAAACGGAGACTAAGCCCGTCTATCCTGGCACCACAGTATCTTGCTGCCTCGATGTGGGCAGCCCATTTGACTTCATGGGGCCACAGGGATAAGATGAAGGGATTTGACTAAGCGGTTCTCAACGGTTCCTTTCACCACAAAGGTTCTGGAAATCAGTGCTCATCCTAACACATGGAACCACTGTGTGGAAACTGACAGCATTTCTTCTGAATGTGTTACCAGTCATGGAGGAGGACTCAAGGACTTTTAGAAAACATTTTTGATACAATGGATTTTAAGACAATCATGGAGGTAAAACAAACTGCAAATACCTATTCCTAAGCAATTTAAGTGTTCAGCAACAGCTGTTATTATGAAACTTTTGGGGACCTCTAGAGTTGTTGCCACATCAAATTGAAAGAAGCAGAAACAGATTTTGCCTATGCAACACTGCAGACCGCATTGACTGTGGAGAGAAAGCATATGCAAATGGAAGCTCATCTGATCGATAAGCTCTGATTAAATTCTATGGAATTACTTCTAAAAGAATAGGGAGACTGTCTGGCTTCTGACATGTTTCTAAATTAGCACTGTACATTAAGCATCCAATCTATCACTTTCTTTGGAGATAAGAGTATGGTAAATTTAATCTCATTTTGAACAATATGCTTTGGCACGAGTCTGGGCAAATTCCAAGAATTTTGTCTCTTAGGACAATCTGTTTGAATAATAATCAAGCCTCTATTGTAGCTTCTATATATATTGTTTTAGTATGTGCTCTTAACATGAGCAATGGTCTTTGTTTTACATTTGTTCTTAATGCGATGAAAATTCGCAGATCGTTTTGTCCGAACTTAGGTATCCCCTCTCCCAACTGACCCTTCCCTGACCTCCACCTCTCCATCTCCCACTTCCCTGCCCTGGCTGAGGAGTCTGTCTTTGCCTCTCACACTGCACCCTGTCCTGATCTCTTTCACAGCCCTCACCTGTCTGGGTTGGAATTCTCTGTGGTGAGGATAGTGACCATATTTTGATCGTTCTGAATCTCTAATTAAAAAAAAAAATTTTTTTTTTAAACATTCATTTTTGAGAGACAGACAGAGAGACAGAGCACGAGCAGGGGATGGTCAGAGAGAGAGGGAGACACAGAATCTGAAGCAGGCTCCAGGCTCTGAGCTGTCAGCACAGAGTCCGAAGTGGGGCTTGAACTCATGGACTGTGAGATCTTGACCTGAGCTGAAGTCGGACGCTCAACCGACTGAGCCACCCAGGCGCCCCACTGTATCTCTAATTTTAACACAGTGTCTGCCTTGTAAAAAGCTCTCATAAAATGTTTGTTAAACTGAGCCCAAGATAGTATTGGACGGCAGCGTCCAATAATGAACTGTATCAAAGAGACTTTCATATAGTCAATTGATTTGTCAGGTATAGGTCAATATTGAACTTCTGGCTTTTATTTGTATAGTTTATGACAGACTCTCCTCTGTAAACTCCTACATAATTTCTTCTTAATAGCAGCTCCCAGTGCTGCCCTCACGGGCTCGCTTCCCTAAATAGAAACCTTTAACATTGTGTTTGGAATTGGAAAGGGCTCTGTAACTCTTTAAATACAGATGTGCTACATGTCAAATTTAAATACTGTTGCTGAAATACCAGTTTACTTGGATTGAATAAAGTAGTACAATCTAGTGACCAAGACTTGCACATAGCATTGGTAATAACCTTAGTTCTTTTCTAGTAATAACCTTAGTACTTGGTGACTATCCTGATATGCTTACTATGTAATCAATAATACATTAATGTATTTTGAGAATCAATTTAGTGCTTGGTGTAGTTTTTATATTCTAATTGGATATTTCCCTTTTTTTTTTTTTTTGGTGGAGGCACTAGGCATATTCAAAGATATTACATACCCCTAAGAAACTTCTGGTTATTTAGCATTTGCTAATTTAATAAACCGTTATAAATGGTTTTATGGTTTTATCAATTGATGGCCAAATTTTAAACCATCCTTAGACATCATTTATTCCTTGGTTTCATTATTTTTCATCAGGTCCTCCTTAATCTGGCAGCAAAAGGGAAACAAGGTCTACACCTGATATTTCCTCATTCCTAGTCATCACAATGATATATTTGGACAATTTTAAAATACCTTGCCTCAAAAAGAGGAGTCCCTACTGTCTTTTTGCTCTACCTCAATACTAGTGGTATTTCCTTCATATTGTATAACCTCTGGAATAATTTCTTTGGTGTTTAATGTTTACAAATATCAAGTAGTGGAAATGCCCACAAATAACATCTTGAGGAATATCAGTGAGTTTAAGTGTTAGATATTAGGCCTTTTGCTCTCATTCCATGTAAGCTAGAGTTAGTGGTGTATACACTAGCTCAAACAGTGCTTGTCTGTTTTTCTAGAGTGTCACGTTGCAAGTGCTGACTTTTCCAACCCTTCCCCTGCTCGGCATTCTGGCTAGAACTCGCCCACTCACTGCTGGAGTATCTGTGTTGTGGATTATTCTTTCCCAAATGTGTTGTTACTGTTGGTGTGTATTTTCCCGAGATGAACCTCACTCATTCTGTTATCTATCTTTGAGAGAGATTTCTTGAGATTTGTATATGCTTTTCTAATTTGTGTTTCACCCTTTTTATGGCATCATCTGCAAAAGATGTGTATTTTCTCAAGGGAATGCCTTCTTCAACGTCATTAAAGAAAACATTAAATATAAAAGGTTCCCACAACATTTCCTTCAGATCCAACCCTATATACCTCCCCAATACTGTGAAGCTAGTCTGAATCACGCTTTTTCCTTTTTTAAAATTTATTATTATGATCTGTGGACTTGTTCTCAATCCAGGAGATAATAGGATACATATAGTGGCCACACTGGATTCATGGGTAAATATTGAGGAAACCAAAAACCGAAGTTGTCCTGGGTCTCCAGTGATGTTTTTCAATGTCTAAGACATACAATCCCAATAATGAGGGTGGCAGTGTTTATGAATTAACCTGTCCCTGTGTGAACCTTCGTGCCCTTCCCAAAGCTCTGTTTGCACAGCTTGTTCTGAAATGCTCATCTGTAGACTAAAATTCTCACCACTGTTTACTCTACATGATGTATCTTTGTAAGTTTGGGGTCAAACGATTTAATCGGATATGGGCTCAATCTACATCCCATGCATCTCCATGTCACTGTCACACGATGACATACTGAGTGCTACTTTGTGGTTTGGTCTTCCTCTCTGGAGGATGTCTTCCCCTGTCTTGTCAAAGAGCCTGGAGATTCAGAACTTTACAGTTCTATCTACACTGCGAGCCTCATTTTATAATGAAACAGCTAAATATCCACTTTTTTCTTAAATAATTCGATAAAAATGTTTCAAAATTGTGTTTTGCTTTAAATAGACCGTTTGCTGCATATTTTTTTCCCAGACTCTCTGCCTTTGACAAGTTGGGGTCCCCCATTAGACATTTCATTAGCTCCCTAAATATCCATCACAGCACTTGGCACACCTACAATTTATAATTAAATTAATTACTTGAAATATGTTTGCTACTCTCCACAGCCTAATAGACTCCATGGAGAAACCAGCATGGTTTTGTTCAGTACTTTCTACTGAGAATGAGCACAGAGTCTGCCTCATAGAAGGAGATCAATAAATCTTTAGGGCTGCCTACCTGATTTTAGGAGAAAAAAGCATGCAAACTATTAAGAAGACATTGTCATTGCCCCTGATTTTAGGTAAAACTACACCTCAATTGTTTTCTATGAGGACAAAAGGACCTCCTTCAATCTATCTCAGAGAGTGAAAGCCAAAAATGAGTTAATAAATCCCTAGTTAAGCACATGGCTGGATTCTCAATGCATGGCAAACATAGAAGAAATAGAAGACATGGTCATCTGAAGAGCTGATCACGGATCTGAGCCACAAGAGTTGCACTCACTGTCTCATAAATGCTTTTCCATCTGTTAAGCCTGTCATCTCTTAAGAACAGATGTGCTATAGGCAAGGGTCACACCCACTCTGAAGAATGAACTCTTCCAGGGCTAGAAAAAGAGTGCAGTTAGCAGTCTATTCTTATGGACTGGAGGCTCTAACCCAATACATATTCCTTTTTTTCTATTCCAAATTTCTCCTTCTACAGCCATGATAATGAAGCCACAGGACACAACCATGAATCTGAGCCATCATTCCCTTATTTAATTATGTTAACCCAGCTACCAGAAAGTGTCAGAAGTATAATCATCATCATTTTATGCCAGGATTTTATAAAACTTGAACCTCAGCTAGTGTCTCTGGCTTTCTCTCCCAATCTAACCTAGTCCCCAAATGTCTCTAGCCTGTGTCTAAGTCTGTCTTCCCTAAATATCTGCTATGTTTACTGTATCACTCTCCTGCTCCAGACGTTACTAATACTCCCTATTAGGTATCACAATGTCCAAGGTCACCTACCTGGCCTTCAGAGCTCTTGAACTGGCCCTCACGTCTAAGTTTTGTTTGGTCTGTTTTGCTTCCCACAATGGAGCTGCTGGTCTAGATATTCACGTCACTGTGTCTCACAGAAACTATTGCTGCAGCCTCAATGCCTGCCTGGTATATGGAAAAGACTCCATAAATGATGGCAACGTTTATAAAGCCTTCTCCAAGTCATTCCGGTCTTTTCTTTTTCTTTCTTTCGATTTTCATTACATGATACTCAGCATTGCACCACTTGGGATATATTGACTCTAATTGATTTACTATTTTAGCTACTTCATTTTCCTAAACAGACTAAGTTTCCAGGGACCAGAGACCGTGCCTTCCATTTTCTCTGTGTTTTCAAAAACGCCTGGTATAGATAAATAGAAAGCTGTTCTACAAACAAAAGTTTAATATTTCATTTTTGAGTATAATTTATTATAACATATTTGCTGTGTCTTTATCTCCTACAGTTGCATATTTTTATAGGCCCTTATATATACTGCACAGTTTCATAAAAATGACACAAAATCGTAAGTTCATGTTTGAAGGCAACTCGCATCTTCCTTGTTTTGTTTTGTTTCCTTGTTTTTGTTTTTTGTGTTTGTGGATAAGGAAGATAATGGTCAGCGATATTAATTGATCTGTCAAATGCAAAGTTATAAAGCTAGCCGGGAGCCCCACCAAACCAAGGAAAACTGCTAATGTTAAATAAAATGAAGAAATGGGGTTTTTCAAACATCCTAGCATGTAGTCTATTAAGACAGGTGTATATATTTTTCTAATGTCTACAGAGAAAATGTAATACTACCATTTACTTTTTATTATAAGGGGAAAAAAATCTTGCTTCCCCAGAGTTAGAAATACTTTAACAGAAATGAATTCATTTAATTTCATGCACTCCCTGGAAAGAAATTTGGAGAACATATTAACTCCATATTACACATAAAGATATCGTCCAGAGAGTTGAAGGGAAAGGGATCAAGACTGTTCACCAAAATTGGTGGTTAAGACTCTAATCCCCTCATGAGAAAGCCACATCTGTCCGTGGGACGACATAATGGGTTTATAAATACGATCTGGTATAAAATCATGTTTAGATTAAAAAAAAAAATCACATCAACATCTTCCAAAATCGTTCTTTACTAAAAATGTTCAGAAGAACTGATATATAAGAACAAGGAGACAAACAAAGAGGCAAATCTGGATGTTATTTCAAATTGTCTTATTTCTTTGAACCATGTGATTACATAGGGCATCAGATGGTGAAAGATGGAATGATTCGTTTCTTTCTTGTCTTTATGAGGTCTGGAATAGTAACTATTTTTTCCCTGGGATAAATTTTAAATTACTATGGAGAGAAGGGCAATATAAAAGATGAGAGCCACTGCAGAAATTCCCACATGGTCCTTAGGGGGATGTCCAAGTAACCAGCAAACCTCTCCTCAGAGAAGTGTTTAACTGTTACACGGTTAATCCATTTGGAACACCTTATTCAAAATGGAGACACAAAAGAGACCCGCTGTACAGTTTTCTACTTCAACTCCCAAGAAGACAACCACGGATTAGGTGACCAGAGAGACTACTTGGAAACTTCCATGCCTGTGGTTGTTTCTGAATCATGAGATAAAGTTGATTTTCAATGATGTGGCTCATGCTTCAGCAATGTTTTGCTTTAAACAGATGGACCATATGGAAACTATGAACTAGCTTCGTACACAGGACCATGATGAGCCAATGAAGCATTTTTATGTTTTCTGTCTCTATTCAAGTGGCCTAGTGAACAGTATACTATCGAAAGACACGGTATATTATGTGTCTTCGTTTCAGTTCTGAGTAGTGCTTACTTTTTATGTTAAAGACGTTTTCAATACAAGGATCAAAAAAAAAAAAAACCAAAAACAGAAAACAAAAACAACAAATCTTTCATTTAATGAAAAAGGCCTGAAATATTTTAGATGTTAAATATACTCCAATTCTTCCCTCAAGGTACCAGCTTGCTTTTGATGCATCAGTAAAGACACGGTCCAAAAAGGGGTAAACAGTTAAGAAAATCATCGATGTCAAAGATCTTCTTTCCAACAAGATCTAGTGATAAGCTTTTTAAGACTTTTCTGAAAGATTACAATTACTCCCCCCCACCAAAAAAAAAAAAACCAATAAAATTATGATACCAATTTGCTGAGAAGTGGAAGACACACATAACTCACTAGACAATTAGCCTGGAGGATAGAGAGTTTTCATTCATGGCTTGCTGCTTTAATAATTATTAGAGGAATAACACACATTTCACTTCAAGATTTAAAAAATATACAGTAATTTTTTTTTCCTGGATTGGGCTTAACATTTAATGAAAAACCGGTGGGTGAAAAAAATTACAGTTGTTGGCACAATACCAAAATGGAACAAATGAACAGCACTTATGTGATTGCATGTTTTGTGTAGGACGTGGGAGGGCTGCAGAATAGCTGAAATTAATATGTGGAAAATAACTGCACTGGTTCCTTGGAGGTATTCAGAAACTATCATATGCACTCACTCAGCTTGTAAATCTTTGCAAAGGCTATGATGAAAAGTGATCGTGTTTCATTATTATAATTAAAACACAGTGGTCTCAGATGCTTTTCTTAAGAAGTAATTGTCTGAGACATAGATAATATGAGTATAGTTGTTTAAAAAGAAGGAGAATTTAAGGAACTATAATTTTATGCTATTTTTCAAGGAGATTTATTAAAACATAATTAGGTTGTTTGCACTTAGGATGGAATAACTAAGTTTCCCCATATAATAAATGAACCTCCTATTTTACAGATTATAATTCTCAGCGTCAGTTTGGGGTTTTTTTCGATCACAGAAAACCTTGTAGGAAATTATAAGATTTATGCATCCCAATTCAGTACGGTAACTATGGGGGTGCCATATTTGTGCTGTTTCACAGCAGGTCAGCAAACCAAGGATCACAATTAACCAACTTTTATTCTTTGCTACAGGTATGTAGGTTTGAATATACTGGTGATCAAAAAGTGAATCTCTAAAATTATTTTTAAAACAACAAACATTGATAGTCATATGAAGCAATCTGGACCCGGACAAAATAGTTTTCTACATACTCTTTCATTCTTACCTGGCTTTAAAATTTTGAAAAGGTTTTTTTTACCTGTTAGTTGTGTCTTAGCTAATGGCTATTACCTATCTCTATGAAAGAGATGTTTAGCAATTGAGATCAGAATCCCATTTTTGTGATTCTTAGTCTTTTATTCACTCTAAAAGCCTATATTTAATTTTATAAGTTGTCTGTCCTCGCTGGTAAAATCAGCTATACAACTACCCAAACTTGTTTTCTCTTGGAACCACTTCTTCTCTTTTACAAGAACTTAAAAACCAAAAAACAAAAAACACAAGAGCTTTGAGGGCAGGAGCACAGTTCTAGGAGATATTTGAACTTAGTACTTCAGGTCCCATGAGACACCCTACATGTACAGCCCATGTCTAGAACAGCACAGGGAGCAGCAAAACATTTCCCACAAAATGGCATCTTTGTTTGATGTTATGATTTTAAAAGGTGTGTCTTTTTTTTTTTAAATGTTTTATTTATTTTTGAGAGAGAGAGACAGAGTGTGAGCAAGGGAGAGGCAGAAAGACAAGGAGACACAGACTCTGAAGCAGGCTCCAGGCTCTGAGCTGTCAGCACAGAGCCCGACGCGGGGCTCGAACCCAAAAACTGTGAGATCGTGACCTGAGCCGAAGTTGGTCACTCAACCGACTGAGCCACCCAGGCATCCATAAAAGGTGTGTCTTTTAAGATGTGCTTTGTTACTTATAAAAATTAAAGGTTTTCTTAGAACCATCATCACATAAATATTTGTATGCTATTTGTATGACATAAAGGGGACATGGCCTTCTTAATTATTTCTTGTGCCTCTTTTTTAATTTTGCTAATTGCTCCTTCTATTAGCTCAGCTGTCTCTCTGACAAACTTGTTCTTCTTTGTCAACATTCAAGTCACAAGCTCATATGCTGGAGCACGAGATCATTTTTATGCAAAATAAATATGCATCTCTCATCATTTCAATGGGACATGACACATTTTTTCCCACATCAAACTATATGAATCCACGTCCCACATACAGCCTAAATATCAAGAGTAGACTTGGGGTGCCTGGGTGACTCAGTCGCTTAAGTGTCTGACTTAGGCTCAGGTCATGATCTTACCATCAGTGAGTTCGAGCCCGTGTCAGGCTCTGTGCCGACAGCTCAGAGCCTGGAGCCTGTTTCCGATTCTGTCTCCCTCTCTCTGCCCCTCCTCAGCTCATGCTTTGTCTGTCTCTCTCTCTCTCAAAAAGAAAATAAAAACATTAAAAAAAAAAAGAGTAGACTTAAAATGTACTGCACAGTAAACATGGGTTTTAAGGAGACCTACTAATTTTAACTATAGGGTTTAAATATTTAATGTACTGCTAATATCATTGTTTCATTCTGCCTGTTGAGAGAGAATAACTGTCATTCTTCTTAATGGTGCATCACATTCTTCAGGTCATTGGAAGGAGCACCATTCTAAATTTATCTACACACAAGGGCAGCATGAAAGAACTCTGCCTTCTACACACAGTGATGCTACACACACTAAATGCATTTCCAAACACATGTAATTTTTTTCCCATTAGTGAGATCAAGCTAAATTCCATTTTAAAGTAGTTATAAAACAACAAGCTAATGCCAAGTGTAACAGATGTGTAAGTAGTGAATCTTTTCCCCTTCTTCTTTTAGCTGTCCTACTCATTTTGCAGGTGATCACTGGGGTCAAAAGGAACATGGTCTTACAGCTTAATTCATACACTGGATGGAGAAGGTGGTTTCAAAAGTTATTGGCCTCTATGATATTTGCACATCTCTTCTAGGTAACAGTGAGGAGAACCACGAGGAAAGCAACTTTATAAATATAAAGGCACAAAGAAAATTGAAAAAAAGCAAACAACAATTCTGGATGTAACACAGGAGATGACAAATGGTGTGAACTTTTCAAAAACGCTCTACAAATAAAACAGCATTATTGAACAAAATGCAACAAAATTGGGAAAAGAAACAACAAGACATGAGACATGGAGTTGTCTGAAAGCAGTCATTACGGACATAAGCCACACAGAGGATTTCTCGTTCTTACTTGCACAAGTATCTTGAGGGGTTTGAAAGGTCTTTCACCATGAAGCACTCGCCTCCATTCACACAGAAAGTTTTCTCCTTCTCTGCACACTTTACAAGATGGCTTGTTCCGGTTGTTGACGTAGATGTAGCTGGATAGAAGATAAAGAAGGGGAAGGTTTACATGTGTCTTTCCCTCTTCTAAACAGCCTTTACTCTTAAATTCTCTTAAAAGGAAGAGTTCGCAGAAAGTGTGACGGATGTCACTTTCAGGTTTAACAAACGACAGCAAAAAAGAAAGGTACTTTCTGGGTGTAATTAAATGGAATAGAATTATCAAAGGGTAACTGCAGTTAATTAATTTAATTAGGATGAAATAGAAAAAAATGCTTAACATTTTTTATAACCAATATTTTATCTTCTAAGGAAGCTGGAAGAGAGAAGACCTATCACAAATAAAATATATTTTCCAGGAAGGCTCAAAGGTCATGTCAGGGCAACTGATGTTCAGTATCATTTTTGAATGGCATCTACTTATTTAATTTGGAAATTACATTTTATATGCATATTGACCTTATAGTTTTTAGATACATGTATCAAAGAAGAATACAAGGTGGCTTATTTGTTTCTAATAAAAAAATTATATGTTATTAGTTGTATGTATATTAACATACAGATTAGGAGCCACTCTATTCAAAGTTTCCGTTCCACTCAGAAGAAGACTGTTGAATGTCTGCCGCCATACTTTTAAGGAAATGGAAAGACAGTCTAGTATTACTGCAAAGGACAATAATGGCACTACAAAATGTATCCATTTTGAGTCAGGAGTAGACACCGTAGTCTTAATTTTGGTTTACAGCTGTGGTAAGCTTGATATCCACCTGTCAAGCTTCAGTTATGTGAAAGCGATGTGAAAATGATGCCACCACCATTCAGCATATGGATTAAATGAAGCCCAAGCTCTTGGTCCTCAGATTCAAGAGCATTTAGTACCAGAACTTCTCCCCACTCACACCATCAGGAACACTACATGCAGTGCTCAGTCTCAACCCCAAACAGTCTAATTTACGTAATGTTCATGACTGACATTATCAGGGTGACAAGCAGAAGCATTATGGTAAGCCAACAAAGATCCTATTGACTCTTTCAGGAAAAAGAAAAAATATATATGCATCTTTAGACAAAATTTTTTCCTTGTCTACTGACTCATTCTCAGTGATTCTTTGACTTCCTTATCACTTTCTATTTTATCATTTGCATGTGAAACTCAGATGCCCTTATTTGCTTTTGTTTGACTTCTCATGTATTAGTTTTCCACTTTCTTTGATTTTTCTTCTTCATTTCCATTGTAAGTCCCCATTTTGCTTCGTTTTGGTTTTGACTTCTCCAATTCTGATTTTTACTCTATCTGATAGAAATACTCAACGTCTGATTATTCAGTTTCCAAATCATGCAAGGCCTTTGTTCCCCTGCATCCTCCCATCTAGGGCATGTTTTTGGACCATTTCTCTACTGTCAGCATGGTTTTTAGGAGTAAACAGCAAAGAACAGTCAGATTTGCCCTTTGGAGACAGATCTGGTTCAAATCCCATCTCGTACTAGTTTTGTGTCCTTGAGCAAGTCACTTAGCCACCCAGAATGCAATTTTCCCATTTTGAAAACAATGGTAATGGCACTCTTACAGGATTGTCATAAGGATCATAAATAACCTCGGTAGAGGAATTGGCATAGCACGGGCACACAATGAGTAACAGCAGGTATTATTACTGGGTAAGTAGGGAAGGTGTTTATCAATCAGATGAGCATCTCACCAGTGGAAATCTGGGGATTTCAAACATCCATGGTACTCTTGGATCATTATTACGAATAATTAAGAACTGCGTCAATTTTTTAATTACTCCAACAAAAAGGCCTTCAAAATGCATTTCAAGGTATCCTTCACCAAACAAAAGGAACCAAGGAGAATGATTTTACCCTGTATTATCAGCTATACTCTCACATCTTTGTCAGGTAGAGGGGGATGTAACTGGCATCATTTCGTCTAGTAAAGTCATAGAGTAGACAACATTTCTATACATCGCATAATTTTAATCTAACACTATATCTTCAAGTGAACAACTGTTCGCTTGCATGCGACGTATTAATATTTCCATCCATGGCAATTACTTTTAAAAGCTACAAGGAGGAAATTTGCCTTAAATGCTAAAGGTTTTGTGCTTAAGACTTTCAACTGCTGACAGGATACTGTGGGATGACAAATTGGGCCTGGTTTCCTTGCTGCCCCAGGTGACAGTACTCAATGGACCACCTGCAGTCTGCTGTCACCAGTCATTCCCACCGAGAAATTCTGAGCCTCCAGCTGATCCGCTGATCCGCGTGGTCCCTGACAGGTTGCTAAGGATTACCCCTCACCCAAGCACCAGGCTCTTGAGGCTTTTATTAACAACAAGTAACCCATCATAGCCCCCCAAGAGCAGACACTCCACATTAATTAGAAAACTAACAATAAAGATGAGCAGTGACATAAGCAAGAGACAGGTACCTCGTACATATCCCTTGGAGTTTAAGATAAATAAGATTAATAAATGTATGTTAAAATCAGAAATAACACCCCTTTTTGTTTTTTCAAAAATATTTCCCCCGTGAAACGATTATCCCGCAGCACCAAGTTATGACACATTCATTTGAAAAATTCTTAGGTCATTACTTGAAGCTGGGATATTTGATGGTTAAATAATTCTGGGAGAAAACGAAGTAGCAACTAGCTTATATGATCATGGATTATTATGTTTAGCACTTCTATCCTTTAGCCGAAGCAGGAACAAAAATGATCATGGAATTGTAAAGCAGTAATTAACTCCTGGGTGATGCTAAGTGTCAGCCGACTGGGTACAGCTGTTCTGAACCAACAGCCAAACACAGGAATAAGATGTAATTGTCAGAAGAATCTGGGATGGAGATGGTGATATATGAACCCTTCACATTTTTGCCAGGTTTCCTTCCATTCTTCTTAGTTCAATACAGTGCACAGCCAGTCTTAAGCAGATCTATAAATTCTGCAGCGATATCCTTTCTCCTTGGCTCACATACGCTGTATTGCTAAGTCAGTTTCCATTTAGTAATTCTGCCAGAAATTAATGCAACAAAGGAGGTTCTTAAACCTAGCTATGGAAACGACCTTCTTTCTGGAGGAGCTGGGAGGACTGTATCAGAGGTTAAGCTAAAAGTTTTGCAGACAGAATGTGTTTTGGTATAAAAAAGAAGACCCTCATAGTTCCTCCTGGAAGTAAATGGAGGTACATCTCACCTATTCGGTACTTAATAAACCCTGCCTCTACTTGTTACTATGAGCCCTGGGTGTTCTATGCGAGTGATGAGTCACTGAATTCTACTCCTGAAACCAATATTGCACTGTGTGTTAACTAACAAGAACTTAAATAAAAAGTTGGAAAAAAAAAGAAAAAAAAAATCCTGCCTCTCACCACTTTGTGACTAGTTTGTTGTAACTGGGAGTTTATCACAATGAACCGCAATTAGGAACACTGCAAAATATGCATCTACTACTTTTATGCTTGCCGTTTATATGAACACTTTATCCCAAACACACTTTGCTTGGGATGTTAGCAACTGCAATACTATAAGGAAGAAAGTATAAATAAAGCAGTAACTTGTTACCAGAGAATGTACTTTGGAGTGTTTCACTCTTGACCTGGTCTCCCCTGGCCTATAGGTCAGGACTAATGACTATCCCCAGGGAGGCTGGACAGTTCTCAGACTTAGCCAAGGATTTGCGGACTAAGATCACCATTTACAGACTCCTCAAATCCTGCCCCTCATAATAGGGCTCCCTTTTTTCTAGCCTGCCTTCCTTCTTCCCTTCTTTCCTCATTTCCTTTCCCCTCTCTCTTTCTTCCTTTCTCCCCACTCCTTCCCTTCCTTCCCTCCCTCCCTCCCTCCCTCCCTCCCTTCCTTCCTTTCTTCCTTCCTTCCTTCCTCTCTCCTTCCTACTTTTCTTCCTTCATCCCTTCTACAATTCTTTAATGATTGTCTATTATGCACAAGACATAGAGATAACAACTAGAGTTACTGGGGTTAAAAACTGTAAGATTGTGAACAATTCTCCCTAAAAGGATACCTTTATGGAGAAAATGAAACGAAATGAACACTGGCGTTAGCTGAGAAGAATCAGATCCCAGGCTCAATTTTACCAATTACTAGCTGTGTGACTCTCGTCTAGCTAACCTGCCTCAGTAAACTCAGCTGTAAAATGTGCTATCACAGGACTGTTGGGAAGTGTGATAAAGTACTTTGTCAGCTGCAACGCTGCATGCAAATATATGATACTGTTAATATCTATGTGGAAAAACAAAAAGTCCAGACTCAGGATATATAATCAAGCCTCAAATGTTCTTAGTAAATTATTCTTGTACAAAATATGAAGAGAGATGGTCTAATTTGCAGAGGCAACCATTGCATAATTGTAAGGCATTAAGTAAATATCAGTAATCTACTGTAACTGTATCATAACTGCTTATTAATAACTTATAACCACCAAATTTGCCCATAAATTAAGGTGAAGAACAATTTGAGCTAAAAGAAAACCATCTTAAATGTATGATTATTTTCAACTTTTAAGACTCTTAAAATTCTTTAATATTTCTGACCCAACTTCCAAGTTACTGAATTAAATGTACTTATGATATTGTTATTATAACAGTTTAAAGTTATAAAATATAAAAGAAATAGTGTGATGATCATTGTATGTAGGACATGATATAAACTGTTTATAACTTCACATTTTGGAAATCACACATTATTGCACAGTTTTATAAATACACAATAAAAATCTGAGGACTAATTAAGTGTTCTCTATTCATCACTAAATATTTTCCCACAGAATCACACAGTATTTCCTGTAGAACGTCAGGCTCTTTTTGCTCAAGGCAGGCTGAAAAGAAAATAATGCTGGAAAGGATGGCTTACTTTCTTGCTTGTTTTATGTGGTGTTTTCCTTATCAGTGAAGTAGACAGCACCAACAGACCAGGGCCATTACACAAATGCAAATTGCTGATAAGAAGCCACTCTATTCTTCTTTGACAATTAGCAGGGATTAGGGAGATGTAGGGTTTACCCCAAGGAGCAATCATTTAGACCCTGTCTTCCCTGAGTGAATGAATCCTTATTAGCAGATTTTAGGACAATTCTGAATTGTCCTAAAAACTTTACTTGCGGAAAATTAAACTAAATAATTCTATGCAGTTTCCTCAATGAAATACACAAATTTTAACAATTTTTATATTCTAACATGAAACTGTCAATCACTACATTACAGGTTTTTCTTTTCTTCTTCTTTTTTTTTTTTAAAGAAAACCTTACCTGTGATATCTTCAATGGCTCTGAATTTAGAAATCTGCATGCTTTTTGTGCTCTGTGAACTCCCAGTTTTTTAAAAAAAATCCTGAAAATTATTATTATTCTTGCTCGGAATACAGCTCCTTGGAATTAAGTGCTAGAAGCACTTCAAAGTCCCACTAGGGGAAAAAAAGCTTACGTGGGGCTCCTGAAAATGAAGTTCTGGAACAGAAGAGGAGCAGGAAAAGCTGTGCTACCTAATACAGCTTCTGCAGATGACAAGGGAATGAAGGGAGAGTCACTGGTTTTCCAAAGGAAAAGAGGAGAGCCAGACTCAGAACTACTGAAGCACCGTCATTCTGGGTTGGCATGTTTTTCTGGGTAGTCATTCAATCCTTTGCTGAATGGCAAATAAATTCTTGAAAAGGAAAAAATGACAAGAGGAGATAAAAAAAAACAAAAAACAAAAAACAAAAAAACCCACCCTGTACTGGCTTGGAGGTTCCCAGAGCCAATACAGTGATTTAAAGTAGCAAACCACGTCCTTGGCCTCTCCTCTACCGAACTCTGCTAAAGAAACAAAAATGGCAGCCAGAGAAGGAGCATCATGAGACCATAAATGAACCCAGAACTTTCTACAGTAGAAGTAGGGCATCTCACTTTATGGACCTGGGAACTTAGCTGATAAGCTAGAAGTACTTAGAGGTTCACAGACTACCCATAAGGTTAAGAGTTTGTCCAAGGAACAAGTTGATGCCAAGGGACAATGGAGATTAATTGTTATAAATGATGAACTTGGGCTTTGATATCATTTAAACACACACAGAATGGTGGACAAGAAAGAACTTTACCATATCTTATATAATTTATCCCATATTTAAAAAGAGGGTACAAATCAAATCAAAAGAATGGTTCTGTGGTCTTGAATAAAATACCTATAACAAAGAGTTCAGAGGTGGACAGGGGAAGGCTACCCAAGGTCACACAAGTGAATTAGGAAATGCTTCCTTTCTGTTTTGTTAAATGCATAGTGAGGCCTAAGTAGGTTAATAAGATTGCCTTTAATTCCTCTCTG
This sequence comes from Panthera onca, assembly GCF_046562875.1. NCBI lineage: Eukaryota > Metazoa > Chordata > Mammalia > Carnivora > Felidae > Panthera > Panthera onca. The sequence continues at coordinate 174,483,573 of NC_138342.1, forward strand.
TCTTATAAGCTCTCTGAGCAGACCCTAATATTATTTCTTCCTTCTTCAGCAGAATGAAAAGTGACCTTTGGGTGTTTCTCTTCATAAAACAAAATTATAATTTTTGTTGTAACACTGATCTCATTTGTAGCTAAACAGAAAGCAGATTCTAAGTTCCCAGCAGTTGCTGAGCAAATGATTTGGTGTCATGAGATAGTGTTATCCTTAGAAAAATAAAATTGTCAAGAAAGGTTATTTTCAAACATACAAGTTGCTATCTTTTTTTCCTTTTTTCTGACAGTGCCTTTCACTCATGATACAATGTAATCACAGGCTACTACTTCTTAGAGCAACATCTCAATGACAAATGCTTTATAGGATGTCATAGATTTTTCTAAAGAAGAGGGAGGGTGAGTCTCTTCCCACAGTGGATCATTGGCTGGTTGGAGTTACAAGGGAGCTACATTTTCTTCCTTACAAAGCCAACAATAATCTCTCCTTAGCTAACAAGTCAACTCCAGAAATATATTTTCTACTAATCACTCATGGTTTTATAGAAGATTTCCATAGCTGGGAGTTGACAAAGCTTTGAACTGTCCCTTGAACGTTTTTCCATCAATACCTATTCTAAAGGAGTAAAATCCATGTAGCCTGCAAAGCAAATATCAGCAGTCCATCTGACTGGCTTAATTTGATACATCTATAGATCTCCTCAGGCTAAATGCAGAAGGCACACATTCTTAACTGTACTCTGCATTTTCTACCAGTATCAATTTGGTTGGGAGAAGGTCATGTCAATATAGAAAATGTTAACCTGTCAATTTTAAAATTAATCAAAGTTTTGAGCGCCAACAAAACAAATCAGAACAAAGAGGACTGATCAAGGATTCGGTTATTCAGTAAGCTGCTGAAATTACCATGTGACATTTAATGACATAGGTTAATTTATTCATCAACTAAAATACATTTAGAAATGAAAGTAGATGAAAGGTCAGAAGATAGAAACTAGGAGGCAAGTTCATTATCGTATTCAACGATTAAAAAAATCATGGCATATCAGAAAATAAAACCCATATGGTCATTGCAATAGATACTGAATCAACATTTGATGAGATTAACAATCAATTTCTATAGAACTATCAAATATTCTTATTCCCCAAATCAGACCTGAATTTAATCAGTCATCCACATACAGGTACTAATTTGCAGGAAGTACACAGGTCAGAGGAACACATTAAAAGATACCATGGCATGCAATTAGCAAAACCCAGACCATGGAGAACTCCACAGGGCAAATAACCCAGTTTCTTCCAAGCTAAACTAAAGGAGCAAAAAGAGACAAAGACAGCTAGAATTAGAGGCAGACCAATAAGGTGAAAGAAAAGAAAAATCTAAAATACAGACACATTTAAAAGAGAGTTAAGAGACATACAAACCACTCACCATGCGTGACACTTAAGTGGATCCTGATTCAAACAGTTATAAATGTCTGATATCGAATCAGGAAATCTGATCACTGATAAGATAATTAATATTTCTACAGGGTTATCATTAATTGGTATGTGTCAAATATACTGTGGTTATGTTTAAAAACAGTCCTCTCTTACAGATGCATACTGAAATATTTATATATTAAATGATAACATGTCTGGAATTTGCTTTGAAATGATAACAGGAAGAAAAGTGACTGGGAGCAAAATGAAACAAACCTGATAACTGATGAAGCAGATGATGGCTACATGGAGATTCATTACACTATTCCTTGTATTTTCATGTTTAGCGTATGTTTACATGTATGTGTTTAAAGATACATATATATGTTTAAAATTAAAAATGCAAAAAATATCAATTTCAGTCTTTTCGATATATGTCTTCATAAAGCAGAATTGGTATGGTACTCCATATCATCTACAAATATCTACTTTTTTTTTAAAGTCTATTATATATTTTGAGAGAGAGTGTGTGCACATGAGCAGGGGAGGGGCAGAGAGAGATGGGGGAGAGAGAGAATCCCAAGGAGGCTCTGCACTGCCAGCTCGGAGCCTGAAGCTGGGCTCAAACTCACGAACTGCAAGATCATGACCTGAGCCGATATTAAGAGTTGGACACTTAACTGATCCAGGCACCCTGACAAGTGTCTACTTTTTGCAAGCAACTTAAATCATACTAAATGCTGAGACTCTAGGAAAGCTTTCCATTAATGTAAAGTACAAGCTAAGTTTGTTGACTACCAATGCTGTAATTTAACATTGCTCTGAAAGTTCTAACCAATGCAATAAGCCAGGAATAAAAAAATTGTAGTATAACTGGAGGACATGAGAAAGTGAAATAATCATTATTCGATAGTCATTGGTAAAGTAAAAAAAGTTGTAGCCAAGAATATAGGACTGATGAGTTTCTAATCTGACCATACCATATGTCTGTTAATATGAAAGAACCCATTAAGAATAGGGAGTATAACAGTTGGCCTAAAATTATGTTACACAGGGGCGCCTGGGTGGCTCAGTCGGTTAAGGTCTGACTTTGGCTCAGGTCATGATCTCCTGGTTCATGAGTTCAAGCCCCGCATTGGGCTCTGCGCTGACAGCTCGGAGCCTGAAGCCTGCTTCGGAGTCTGTCTCCCTCTCTTTCTGCCTCTCCCCAGCTCTCTCTCTCTCTCTCAAAATTAAATAGACATTAAAAAATTTAAAAAAAATTATATGTTACACAGATGCATAAGGCAGTAAGGTTCCTCAAAGTTATGGAAGCACCTTCACGATGGGAACGGATTCCTGACAAAAGTTTTAAGTAATCTAAACTTTCAGTTAAAGGAGCCTCCACAAGAGTATAAAAAGAAGATGGGGTCTGGGCCATGCAGACATAACCTTCTGAGTGTTTCAGGTTTGAGCCAGGCCCTTGCGATGAGTGGCTCTGGAACACAAGAAGCCTGGATAATCCCTTAGGTGGCACCTGTGCAGCCTTAAACTCCCGACTGCACATTGCTACATACCATTTAGCCAAATCACAGCCATTCCGCGTTTGCATCATGACTGTAAACATAAATCGCCAGATTCTGTTTCTATAAGCACCACGGTTTCCTCACTGGGGTTAAAAGGGTGCTGCACATAAAAGAATTAAGCAGTGAACGCATGTTTGAATATATGAATCTTGCTCTGTTAACACCTGGCTAATTTCAGTGGATATATTTTCCCAGAATTCCCAGGGGCACCTTGTTCCCAGGTTGGTGATCAGATTAGCAAAACACCCCTCTCTGTAACATGATGTGTTCAACTGTGTAGCTGCAGTGTTTAGGTTCCCAGCACAAATTCTACATAACCAAATAACATACGGAAATCTTAACAATTTTCAATAGTGTTATTGTCATTCATACATGACCAATCTGAAGAGGAATAAAACGTTTCCAAAAACACATAACTTGAAATGCTTCACCTCAAGAAACCTTTCTGTCCTGAGTCCAAAAGGACTGGCTGGTCCCATAACAGTTCATAGCAGGTCTTGTTTTTCTAAAGAGCATATATTTTTTAGGTTACAGATGGGAGCAGTGAAAGAGCTAATATTACAGGCAAATTCTATGCCTTTATACAAACTGGGCAAAATGATAAATTAACCCTGACTCCATTGTGAACTAAAGAGGCTTTCCTGAAAGCCTCGGAAGTTTTTTGTTTTGTTTTTAATTTCTGGGCCTCTACCCTCCAATGTAACAGGTGCCTGTTTTTCTACTGCGGGCATTGATTGTTGTTGTTCAATGGAAAGGAAATAGGTGCACACATTGAACTCTTTTTCCAAGGTACATGATATCTCTAAAAACCAGAGCAAAATCATCTTGTCTACCTGTTGTATTCACATACACACACATACACACACATATGACTTTAGATATACATACATACATACATATATATATATATATATATGTACATATATATGTATGTATGTGTGTGTATATGTTATATGTGCGTATGTATACATCATTTGGAAAAACTCAGTGGAACTCATCCTGCCTATAGTGAAACCGACAAGGGCATTGTTGAAGCACATCATTAAAAAAAGGTAGAGTCCTATCTAGGCCTGCTTGGCTATTTCCCTGTACTGCCAGAAACAGGGAATTTTAAGAAGGTCCATCCATAGCATCTTAGTTATAATTTATTAGTTTTTCTTGGTGGTGATATCTGTATATATGGCCTAATAAAACACCTCCATATCCTGCAGCTATAATAATTCAGAATGGCTTAGGTCTTCCCCCTTTTAAATCATAAACCATTTTTGTAGATGCTGCAGGTATGTGACTAATATAGATTGTTGTTCTTTCCATCTGTTACTAAGGTGCTTCATACCCCAACACTGCTTAGGAAAACAGCTTAAAGCAGGGAATCATGGCTGTTCCGTGTAGCAGCTGTAAAGGAACCACAGCTCTACAAAACTGCCTAAAACCCCACGCGGGCAAACCCAGATCCTAAAGCAGGTCCACTTTGCCAATTTAATCCCTCACATCCGCACACAATTCCTGGAAAGGAGTCAAATGTCTTCACTGAGATTTGTCACTTACCCAAAAGCTTTCAAGAAGTCCAACACTTAGCAATGCCAAACAGTATGTCTAGCGGGAATCTGCATTGCTAGTTCTGCTCAAACAGGCATTGCTAATACCTAGTGAGTATCGAATTTTCCAGTTCAGTAACGACAGAATCCAGGGACTACCATAATGAGGAGACATGTGCAGGGTTAGTTATGCTTCCGAACCCCACCGAGGGAGAGCTAACAGATGACAGGCAACTTCTGGTTATACTTCTAAGCACAAAACGAAGCCCTAACAGGCAAAAGAGATCTTGTAAATGAGAAGAAACCACACCTCTGACCTTGTTCTGTTATAAAGTTCTGTTTTACTCATGTCTTTCTCCTTAAGAAATCCTTACTTCTGAAGAATTTTGAAATGTAAAACACTTTCATTAATACAGTCAGGGATTTGTCTTCATTATATACCTTTTTGCTGTGCTGGGTGATCAATCCCTAGGATGTAATTATATCTTAATGGAGATCAGTCACAGGTAGAGCACTGTTCTGTTGAAAGGCTCCCTTCTCTTCATATCTTTCAAAAAAAAATTTTTTTAATGTTTATTGTTTTTGAGAGAGAGAGAGAGAGAAAAACAGAGCATGAGTGGGGGAGGGGGAGAGAGAGGAGACACAGAATCTGAAGCAGGTTCCAGGCTCTGAGCTATCAGCACAGAGCCAGACGTGGGGGTCGAACTCTAGAGCCGTGAGATCGTGACCTGACCTGAAGTTGGACACTTAACCCATTGACGTACCCACGCGCCCCATCTTCTCCTTGTATCTTAATGCCTAATGTTATATTAAAAATCTCTAATACTTGAATTTTTCTCAAAGTCTGAAGAACTCAGAGAAGTGAGTCATTGTTCTACAGAAATAGCACAAGTACCTACAATTAAATGTTGATAATATAAATGGATCTTAATCAGCAGACAGATGTTGTATTTAGCGATCCTTCATTAAGGTATCTCATGATTTTCCCCCATTTTTGTTTCCTAGGCCTTTGTTTTAAGTCTAATCAATTAATATTAGCAGTAAATTCATTACTTATAAAACTACTAGAATATATGATTATTCTTGAAAACTTTTTGAGCTTAATTTTATCCTTTGCCAAATTTAAGCCTCCAAATATCAGGTTGGTTGTTTTGTTTGCCTGCTTTCCTTGCCTTATCTGTATGTTTTTTTTCAGGATTCAAAGACCATTTTATCTGTGGATTATTTTAGTTGCAAATGATGAATTTTAGCTGTTCAAAGGTGAACAAGCAGCCCACATGGATGAACAGATGGAAATTATAAATGAAAACATAGCGTCAAAATATTTCTTCTAAAGTCAGAACTAGGCATTGGCAAGCCCACAGTAAGATCCACAAAAAATGCTGGCCACACACATTTAAAAAAAAAAAAAGCTTACCCACGTATGTCACAAAGTAAACAGAAAGTAGTCAACTGGTGGATGTATGGGGGTGAAGGAGAGAACAGGAAGGATGTTGGGTCTGTAAAATCTTGGAACTTCTTGGGACTTAAATGGTCAATCAACTAGGAAGGTCTGAGATTCCAGTTTTGTGATGTAAATAAGACTGCAATATCCCTCAAATTAGCCTTAGGTGATCACAAGAGGGTTTTTTGCAACTGGAGAACTTTTGATGCTCAAGGTGGTTACATTCCTCAGTTTCTTTTTCTTCCCGTTGAATGTACCAAATTCCTTGGGCTCACAGGGTGGCAAACTGCAATTTATGGTCAAGTCTAGCTTCAGATCCTGACATGAAACTGGAGTTTCCCATGTAGAACTATACTCCTATCAACATCGCAATAAGGAAACTTATAGAAATGGAAAACGTCCAATGACATGGGCAAGATGATCTGTTAAATGGAGAATCACATTCTGGAGATAGCCAAAGCAACTATATAGGTGAACGTAAAAAGAGAAAAGGTGAATGAGCTAGGAACTGAGTCATGTTTTCTGGGGCCAGTTCTCCATGCTCTAGATGACAGTGATGCCCATTTCAGCAACTCTGCGAAAGAAGACAGGGAGGACGTAATTCTAGAGATAACGATTATATCTGATTTATTAAAATTATTGCGCTGTTTTAGAAGATACTGTGACTAGGCATAGCAAGAGGTCAGAACAAAGTTCCAACTGCTCTTAGATCAGAGAGCTGTAGGGGCAGAGGTCCAGACAGATGGAATCTATCACTATCATAAGAGATTACAAGAAAGACCAGGGGTGGCACTGAAGTCTTAGCCCTAACTGTCCTAAAATGGTCAGGAGCCTTTTATAATCAAAATAACAACGAGAACGTACCCTCCAGGCTCGGCTAAATCTGATGACTTAATAAGGTAAAATGACATGTTCAAAGTTAGATGAGAAGTCATCATTTTAAGAGGTTGACATGGATCTGTACTGATTCCAAATATAGAACTTGCAATGCGTAGCACTTCCAATTCCCTAGGCATCCTTTAAAATGAGAGGCAAGTGCTTTAAAAACTATTCAAAAGTTGAAGAATGTGCGCTGTCGCTGCTAACCAGGCAAAGAATGTTAAATTCCCTGTCATGCTTCTCTCATTCCCTACCTCCAATCCCTTTGTCAAAAAATAATAGCAATAATAACAAAAAGACCCGGTTATCATCCGGTATGAGGCTACTAACTCTTTACAGGCAACTGCCACTAAAGATATTATCCAAAAAGGGGAATTAAATTGAAAAATGGAAAAGGTTGCAACAAATTAAATTGGATTGTCATCTTTCCCTGTGACAGACTGCACTGTTCTGTCCTAGGATCATGAAAGTTAGAAATACTGTCTTCAGTCTTTCCCATGCTGCAGTTGAGGTCTACGGAAATCCTGCATGAGATATGATTTCTACAAAATGCAGGAGACTTAGCCATCAGAATCCTGACTGGCTCATAAGGAAATAGGCCATGTCTGGCTTACTTATGACTTAGGTGAATTCTCTTGCCCAATATCCAACTTAATGTGAAATCTTAAAAAGTAGCGCCATCCTGGGAATTTAACAATGCTTCTGCTGTCTTTCTTATTACAGAAGATACGCGTCTCCCCATTCTTAACAGTCTACAATACGACACATCATATGTTATATCCCAATGAAGCTAAGAGCTAAACACCAAGAAAGTATATTAAGTAGGCTCACAGCTACCATTTCTACTGGGCATGCTGTTTACCCAATGTCTTGGACTTAAGGTAATCTTCAAGACAGGTAAAGGAAAAGCACAGAAGAAATGAAAAGCAGAGAAGACATTTTATGACTGTAGGCATGGAAGAATTCTAGGCATATTATATTTTTTGGTATTTGGCATTGATAATGTTTGTTGTAGGTTGTAAAGGTGTGTCTTTCACTTCTTTTCTTTCTTTTCCTTCCTTCCTTCCTCCCTCCCCCCCTCCCTCCCTTCCTTCCTTCCTTCTTTTGGAGGAGAAATAAATGCTGAAGAACCTCAACAGCTATCTGTATGCTAAACGCAATACAACTCCTAGCAAAGCACAAGAAGACTGAGAGTCATTAAATATCTACGGTGGGAGATATTCTAGCTTTGTAGTGGTAACAACAACCCTAAGAAATAGGTAACTTTTTACCCTTTCACAGGTGGAGAAACGGAGGCTCTAAGAGGGGGTGCTGCATGCCTGTGTGCTCAGTGTAACACATGATGTGAGAGGGATTCCAAGGCAGGCTGACTGCGAGGCCCCGTGAAGCATCCTATCTCGTGGGTCTTTCATTAGACGGCTGTGTATCTGACCTTGTAGTTAAAAGTAAACAGACAACAAAAAACGACCTCTTTTCCACAGGCTTTTAGAGAAGGCCAGTTCTTCCACCTTTCGGAAAGCATTACTTTCTGAGTATTTCCCTGTGTTTGTAAACTGAATGTCAGGGAAAGAGATTTAAAATAATTACTTTTAGATCATGCACTCTTAGCAGAAGACTGGAGGCCAATGGCATTCAAATCAATGTGTTTTTAGTCTTAAACTCAGGGAAAAATGCTCAGTCCACATCATCTAGTATTCTGCTGTCCGTTTCAGAATAAAATGGTTATCTTGAAAGCTAAGCTTTCCTAAGAACTAGAAAACTAAATCAATCTTAAACAGTTTAGGGTAGGGGTGCCTGGGTGGCTCAGTAGGTTAAGCGTCCGACTTCGGCTCAGGTCATGACCTCATGGTTCGTGGGTTTGAGTCCCATGTCAGGTTCTGTGCTGACAGCTCAGAGCCTGGAGCCTGTTTCAGATTCTGTGTCTCCCTCTCTCTGCCCTCCCCTGCTCATACTCTGTCTCTCAACAATAAATAAATGTTTAAAAAAATTTTTTTTAACAGTTTAATGTAAATTTGGAAGGTTATCAGAAATTCAGTTTTGTGGGGTGTTTGGCTGCCTCAGTTAGTAGAACATATGACTCTTGATCTTGGGATTGATTGTAAGTTCGAGCCCCATGTTGGGTACAGAGATTACTTTAAAATAAAATCTTAAAAAAAAAAAAAAGAAATTCAATTTTGTGCCACAATACTGCAGTGCTGTAATGGATTCTATTTAACCTCCATTCAATTTATCCTTGTCTTCCTTTTCAAAATTATTATTATTATTTTTAAAGTTTTATTTAAGTAATCTCTATACCCAACATGGGGCTCAAACTTATGACCCTGAGATCAAGAGTCAGATGCTCTCCCAACTGAGCCATCCAGGTGCCCCCTCAAAATTATTTTTAGGAAAATGATTTACTTTTCATTTAATAATAATTTCAAAATTAGAAAAAACGACCTCATTTATTTCTTTATGAAGCTAAAGTAAGAGAAACTACGCACATACATATTAGAAATGCACATACAAATATAAATATGCTGAGTTATACACATCATTGGGGAGTTATGGCAGCAGGAACTATTCCAAATGAAATGCTAAATTTAGTAATGATGCCTGTACAATATTTAATATTTGCATAGGATCTGTGATTGATCTCGATGCAATATTAATACCACTAGATCATTTAAAAGCTGATTGTACTCAGCAAATAGGGAGGAAAGAAAAAAAAAGGTGTATCTAGAAGAGAAGCAGATAAGTTATATATAATGAAAAATAATCTCCAGTGACATTTGAAATTAGGCTTATTTTGTTGACTGCTAATTTGTCTTTAACCTCATTTTCACATAACATATAAATCACCTACAAGAAGGTTTTAAAAATGGGTCCTGTGGTAGCACGCCCAGTCAAAAGTCGTGACAATCAAATATTTTAAATGAGCAGCTCATACAGAAATGGACTATTCTAATAAGCTAATGTAGGACAGCTTCCTTTTGGTTAGGTTACATATAAAGATCTACTCAGACTTGTTTAACATACCCATCCCTAACAAAACTAATGCTACAAATTAGACAGTAGCAGACATAATTAAAGGTTAATCTAATTAATGGCATATGACTGCAAAATTGGAATCAGAATGTATAATACAGAGTTGAGATGCTTAATTTTCATTAGCCTCTTCTCTGTTTAGTATTTCAGTAGATTTTTTTCTTTTTACTAGTTTTTATTCAGTTGACTGCCTTTACTTACTTATTTTTAACCTGAAATATTGGAGGGTAAGTCACAGATTTGTTCAAAATAAATTCAAGCTTTGGAAGACTTCTGAGAATCACAGAATTTTCTATTTCTCTCAGCAGTGCGATAAGACAACTGAGGCACATAACAAAGCCGGTATATAGTTTTTCAAAAGCGTGTAAGAGACATGACTCAGATATTGAACTTTGTACTTTCAAATGCGCCATCAACATTTTTAGCTTAGCATCCTTTGTTTCCTAAAAATAAGCAGTCAATGTTGAGCAGAAATGTCAAGAAATCAATAAAAAGTAATTAGGAAGAGTGTTTGGCGTCCTTGAAAAAAGCTCTGAGGGCAGAAAGGGAAGCTTCGGCATACTGAATACTTAACATTCCTATGTTTTCCTCCACAATAAAAAGAAAAAGCAACTAAATTAAATTACTTTATTAAAAAAAAAAAAAACATGCAGGTGTCAAATGTCACCTGGACCATACTGCAGTTAATGTGGTTGCTTTCCATTATAAAAATGCACAACTGAAAGCTGCTGTAAAGAAGTGACTCCTATACGCAAGGTTGGATATACCCACGTGTGATAACAGGCAACAGAGATTAAAGCTTCATGTTAACGCTTAGTGGCTTCCGCTCACTATTTCTATCATCTCGGAGGAAAGACATGGAGGGAAAGGAAATAACAATTACTGAGTGACTTTAACGTGCCAGGGAAAAACTACACATGACCTCATAAAGTTCTCAGAAGAACCTGTAAATTCTGTATTCTCCTATTTAGAAAGTAAAGTCACAGGAGAGTAAAGGAGTTTGCCAAGGTCCCACAGATAAAAAACTGTAGTTAAGATTCAAACTCAGATCTCAAGTCCCTGTGTCTCCAACACACCATTCACGTACTTTGAGTATTTTATTTATTTATTTTAAAGTATTTTGAGTATTTTAAATGGTGGTTCTTATTATTTTGAGGGCCATAGACTCCTTTCAGAATCTGGGGACTGCTATGGATTTTTGTTTACGTGTGAAGATAAAAAAATTGGCATACAATTCTGGGGTTTCATAGACCCCTCCTCTGAAGCCAATTCATAGTTATCCCATAGATCTCCATTTAAGAATTCTTGATATTGGGGCATGTGGGTGGCTCAGTTAGGCATCCTACTCTTGATTTTGGCTCAGGTCATGATCTGAGGGTTATGAGATCGAGTCCCGCATCTGGCTCTGCACTGAGCGTGGAGCCTGCTAAAGATTCGTTCTCTCTCTCTCTCTCTCTCTCTCTCTCTCTCTGCTCCTCCCCAACTAGCACGTGTGTGTGTGCGCGCTCTTTCTCCCTCTCAAAATAAATAAATAAACATTACAAAAAAAATAATTTCTGATATGAGGTCTGACTCTACAAGATTTTTAACTTCTATAATTCAGAATACTCAATATCATGATTCCATTAGAGATGGAATTTCCTTCTATTCATTATTTTTACTTACTTTGTTTCAAAGGCCTTTCTCAATAATCTGTGTTAACCATATTAGAAACAAATATGAGAACATTTAAAATACCTTCAAAATTATAGCAGATCACAATACGATAATATAAATTAAGAAATGAAACTTATTTAGGAGGGGTTTTTTTCAGTATAACACAGGTGATTTAACCTTTTGGAGTTTATTACAAATAACGTCACTATGTTGTACAGATTACCTATGATCATGAAAGAATATTTAATTTAAAAGGTGCTCCCACAGAGAAGACATGAACAGACATCTCTCCAAAGAAGACATAGAGACAGCCAAGAGATGCATGAAAAGATGCTCAACATCATTTATAATCAGGGAAATGCGAATCAAAACCACAATGAAGTATCACCTCACACCTGTCAGAATGGCTAAAATCAAAAACATAAGAATCAAATGTTGGTTAGGATGTGGAGAAAAAGGAACCCTTGTGCACTGTTGGTGAGAATGCAAACTGGTACAGCCACTGTGAAAAACAGTGTGGAGGTTCCTCAAAAAATTAAAAATAGAACTACCCTATGACCCAGTAATTCCACTGCTGGGTATCAACCCAAAGGATAAAAACACACGAATTCGAAAAGATAAATGGATCCCTATCTTTATTGCAGAATTATTTACAATAGCCAAATTATGGAAGCAGCCCCAGTGTCCAATGATAGATAATGGATAAAGAAAATGTGGAATATACACAATGAAATATTACTTAGCCATACAAAAGAATGAAACCTTGCCATTTGCAACAGCACGGATGGATCTGGAGACTACAACGCTAAGGGAGAGAAGTCAGTCAGAAAAAGACAAATACCATATGATTTCACTCATATGTGGAATTTAAGAAACAAAACAAACAAACAAACAAACAAAAAGAGACTAACCAAAAGAGAGACTCTTAATTGCAGAGAACAAACAAACTCCCCATACCAGAGGGGAGGGGGATGGGAGGATGGATGAGATAGGTGAAGGGGATCCCTAAGAGTACACTTACCATGATGGGCAGAGATATATATAAAACTGCTGAGTCACTATATTGTACGCTTGAAACTAACATAACACTGTAGGTTAAGTACAACGAAATTTTTTAAAAAACTTAAAAAAACTTAAAAAATGGTGCCTTCTCCAGCTTAAAAACTACTTTGTACCTATAATTTTAGAAGTTAGTGGTGGGAAGAGGGGCAGAGAGGAAGAGAATCTCCAGCATTTTCCTTTTTACTGAGAGAAAAAAATATTAATAATCTTAGATATTCTTGCTGTTAAGCATTATTTAATATAGAATCCTCATTTTCTGAAAGGCAGCTGCAGCAACAACTTATTTTAACAAAAATCACATTCCTTCTAAAAGAAACACAACACAAATACCATGTACCTTGCAGACGTATTTTTAATTAATGTGTTTGTTTGTTTTGAAGTACATAGCTTCAAAATACCGGGGGTTGTACCTAAATCGTTTTTATAATATAATTTTTAACGGAAAATTCAAAGTTGAATTATTTTAATATTTAGTACAGAAATCCAGTGACATAATTCTAAATACTGTTGGCCATGAAATATAAATGTGCATTATTGCCTACACAAAGGTAGCAATTTATTTCACAATAAATTTGATTGAAACAATCTCTGATTAATATTTTTCATTCTCTTCTGAATTGCTGTGAAAACAATTTTGAGGAAGCACTTTGCTATATATGACTTTTGCTTCTCCCATCCTTCTCTTAAGATTATGAAAAAAGATTAGAAAGACACCCTGGTTCAGGGCGTCTGAGTAGCTCAGTCGGTTAGGGTCCGACTCTTGGTTTCGGCTCAGGTCATGATCTTGTGGTTCGTGGGTTCAAGCCCCACGTTGGGCTCCATGCTGGCAGTGTGGAGCCTGCTTGGGATTCTCTCTCTCCTTCTTTCTCTGCCCACCCCCCCCCCCCATTCTCTCTTTCAAAAATAAATACATAAACTTAAAAAATTAAAAAAACAAACAAACAGAAAGAGGACCTGGCTCTTAAGTTTCTACAATTTTCTTAGCCTAGGATGTTATTATTACTTATTTTAGGTAATATTTTGTTACTAATACTACTTACCAATACAAATATATCAATGCATATGTTTATTTTATAGAAATGGAATGACAAGTCTGCTGTATGTAATAATTGGTTATCAATTACTCTAATTAACTGAATTAAAAATACCATTTATCAAATGATGAATAAGCATTGCATCCAATTATCCAAAAAAACCTTTTCCTTTAAATGGCATTGCTTTTTATTTTTTTAGAATTTTCAAATATCATTAGAATAAAAGAAAGAAATTGTTTTCACAATAGGACTTTGTAAACCTAACAAATAATTGAAATTATGTTAATTTTGATAATAATTAAATAACATTTATCTGCAAAGAAACAAAAAAGATTCATTTCTAAAGCTTTCTTCTGTTGAAATTCTGTTCTACAGGATTAATTTTGACTATGAGTTTTAATGACCAACTAAATCAAATTATACAAGACTTACATTTGCTGAAATGTTATCTGAGAAAATTCTAAAAGAAAACCACCAACCCTTCCTTACAATTTCAATCTCCAGGGTTCATGGACTACCCCAAAGGAATTTTTTGAATCTTTTTGAGGACCTCCAGTGTTTGTCATAACTGAAGGCTAACATTCCCAAGTGAAAATGTTGGCCAAATTTTCCATAAAATAAATTGTTACTTTGTAATTTTATAATCTTGGAAAATGACATACACAGCCACATCTATACATACTCACACACTTAAAGATAATTAATTTTCAAGTTTAACTAAAAAAAAAAAAGCAAATTGGCCATCGCATAGAAGTCTCTTCCCAGACACTGTGCCAAAATGATTCCATTTGATTTGCTCGGTAGCATATCACCAGTGTCTCAGATAAAATAAGATGGTTCTATGTTTTCTTCCTGTTTGTCTACTCATATCCTTACCAATTCCATTTATCTAGTGGTGGAAAGATAAAATATTCAAATACATGTATGCCTACATGTGGATCTATTTATAAACACAGTTCACATCTAAGAATCTTTGGCAAAAGTTTTCATCTAAGATGAGCTTCTTCTTGACAGTCACAAACCTTTGGTCTTTCTACCCTGGTATCAGTTTAGACTCATTAGAGACACAGATTTATTATTGGTGAAGCTGGTATAGTTTCCAAATCTTGGTCTGGATCACTTTTACCAGTACAATTTACCTCATTTTGCTAAATCATCTCTCTGCAAGAAAATTCCTCTTAACTTGATTTATATCCTTTACATCCATGGATGTCTACTCCACCCCTGTGCCTTAAAATCAGGCCATTCTTCTGTCATACTTCCCATCCCATACATGTTCAGGTTCCTTTTCTCTAATTTATAGCCTATGACTAAACCTTTGTCTTAAATGATAAATGTAATATTCCTGGCTTGGACCACACTCCTACTTATTTTCCTTGACCCTCAGTTTCCTTCCACTCTGACCACTTTGTAAAACCCTCTCTCTGACCTAGCCACAGCCCCTAGGCAAGGAGAATCCTAGATGCTGGCCTCTCTGTTTGCCCCAGGCTCCCATCAGGGTGGGTTAAACAAGAAGGGAGGGGGTTCCTGCCTTTTAAGAATCAATAGCCCTCACTTCTTAAAAGTTAAAAGATAATCTTCAAAGGCAGGGATCAGTTTCCTTCTCTAGGAGGAGGGATACAGTTCAGTTACTAGATCAAGATTCACTAGCTATCCTGCCTCACCTGAAAGAACAGTGTTGGATTTAGTGAACAGAAATATAGGATACCCAAATAAATTTGCATTTCCTATAATGACTCATTTTTAATGTAAGTATGCCTGATGCACTATTTGGGACCTACTTTAACAAATTACGCATTGTTTATCAGAAGTTAAAATTTAATTGGGCATCCTGTAATTTATCAGACAACTCTAACAATATATGACATTTTAAGCTTTTTTTTTTTTAACGGAGAGGATGTACAATCACACACGCACACACACACACAGTCATAAAAACAAACCACAGGGCTGTAATTTTTTCATTCAGTCCTAAAACTGGTTTTATCCAGTTGGCAAAAAGATGACAACTACACCACTATATTGTTGCTGTACCTTAGGAATTTCCACTCCATTTCTGCTACCAAAGAGGGTAGAGGAAACTTTCAAATTAAAACTTCCTTCAAGCTAACAAGATCGACCCCCCACTCCTCTCCCACACTCCCTTGCTTCCTTCTTCTGCACCAATAGTCTCAAGAGTCAAGTCCAAAGGCAATAATACCTTAGGAGTTAATAAAATTGCCAACAGAAAGGTTTGCTTCTGAGCTCATCGCAGTCCAGGGATAGGTACTGCACAAAACCTTAGATTCAGGTTTTCAATGATATTCCACGTGTACAGGTCTCACTACACTGTGGAGGTGAAAACACATCCGGTGTCCCCAAAGTAGGCTGAATTTGCAACAGAACTGCTCTGTTCGCAGCGCGAACGCCACAGGTAGATGACAATTCCTGAGTACTGCGGGTTAATTAAAGGGGAGAAGGTGAAGAGATGCATGGGCAACTTTCAAACTATATGCTGCCAATACTCCTAGCAGGCTCCCTGAAGTGGAGGCCCGGAAGACGTAGAACATCCCTATTTCACTTAGCCACCATGCATGCCGCTGACTCAGTCATAATAAGAAATCATCTTGCCAGAACAGAGTAGAAAGAACGTTGGAAAAATGGAACTTGTTTAGTGTCCAGAAATCTGCTTGGTGAAGAGACCCAAATTTTACCATATTGAAAAGGTAGATGACATTGGTGTTTGTTGCAGAAGAATCCAGAGAAAGGGTGTCTTCAAATATATCAAAGGTGCATGTATGGAATGTTTACATATTTAAGGGGGCAGAGACTGGCTGCGATAGGAACAGCAATTTTCAGCTGAATATATGAAAAAAATTGGTGGAGCTAAATAATGATAAAATGGGTAAGCTTTGGTAGGTTGGACATTTTCTTGGGTCTGAAGAAAGCACAGACCAGTTGACAGTTGGGACTCATTGCAAGGTGGGTAGGGCTGGAGTTGGAACCATTCAAGATTTCTTCCAACTTGAGGTTCTATGATATGAAGGAGAGAATTAAACAACATATTGGTGATGCCGGTGGTTTGGGTTAAACTCAACAATTTTCACATTTAAGCAAGATCCGACAAGATTTTACAGCCTACAAAATGATACATATTAATCTTAATCTCAGACATCCTGGTTCTAATTCTTCAATTTGTAACAGGTGCACATTGAGACAGGCAATAAAGAGAGATCAAGAAGGAGATCCCATTACAAAGTGGAAAAATACCTAAAGTTCTTTGCATGTTTTCACTTCCATAAATCTCTAAAGCAAAAAATTTGCATTTTAGCAGTTTTTGGCAAGTGTAGTAGAAACTAGTTGAAATATGTGGCCACTTATCACACACTGATTGCTATTCCCAAAAGCTATACTTTATTAAATTAAAAAACTTCATTTGGCTATCAAAGAGTATTTTTGTGTTCACATTTTAAGATATATTTAACAACAGAAACAACATTACATTTTATTAAGGCAAGCCAATATTTTCAATGGTCATAAAAAGCATATCCCAAAGATCACAAATCTAGAATGACAGGCATTAATGCATCTCTGTCCCCACAGATTACTAATTTCATTGATGAGACTTCCTATAGCTTTTATTGGCCATCAGTAGATGAACAGGGGTTGGAGTGACTAAATGCTCCAGGACCAATAAAACCTGCCTGTAAATGATAAACATGAGCTTGTTTGTACTATGACTTGACAAGAGCACTGTATTTCAGTGATGTTTTTCAAGCAGAAATACTTGAACATATTCCACTAATTTTGTAACAGTAGTGGCAAAATAGAGCGGGGAATAATCAGATTGATTGTGCAGAAATGCAGGCAACATTGCTCTCAAATCTAAACTGCTTTGGGCCTGGGGAAATAAAACCTTGCCTTCTAATACAGATGTTGAACCACCCCTTTGTGGGGCTGCTCTGTGGCTGTCTCATCATAAAATATGAGACTACTTGTTTCTAATGTTGTAAATGTGACATATAGATGAATCTTCTAGTCCATTACACAAAAATTCTTTCATTGCATCTCCTGCAAAGCTACTTATACAACTTAGTAAACCTTTAGAAGGCAAGCCTGATAGTATCACTGCTCCTCAAATGAAGATACCGAGATTATAGACCCTTGAAAAAAAGAAATGATCATTTTGAAGATTTACCTCTAAATTGATTTAATCCAGCTTTAAAAAATCACTATAAACATTCACCAGTCACACTTTCTATTTACTATGCTCTCCACCCTCCACCTTTACTGTCTCCCCAGAGGGTAATGGGAGATGGAGAATGGGGAGAAAAAAAGATGAGGAAAACATTCTTTTTAGTGCACCTTGCATATATCATCCTTCTGCTAGGAGGGCTGGTGGGCAACTGGCAATTTGTTCAATTAACTCATTTCCTCTGAATCATTCTTTGTTACTGAAGGGCCAAAGCTCTGTTCTATAAAGAGCCATTAGTTTGTAAGTGCTTGTTCAGCATATTCCATTTTCGCTGATGGTATCTGAAATTAACCAGGGTACCACAATCAGCACATGCAAAGGAGTCACAGGGGTGAGGACAATAAAACCATCCTTACCAGAAGTCACTACTGTGAGGGTCTAGCATGTCCTTAGAGAAGGCGTCACTTCTTGACATGTGCTGAATGTGTTATAACACTACCTCAATGAAAATAATGGGTGTTGAGCCATTAAGGGTCTTTAAAGACCCTCAAATGAAAGAACAGAGCATAAACTAAATTGTGTAAATACCTTTATTCCAAATATTTAGCAAAATTTTCCTGTTTGGGTTCCAAATTTTTAAAACAGCTTGACTTATTACTATTTTTTCAAAAGCCATGTTTTATGTATAAGAACAGATTTTCATTTCTATATTTTCCTCCTGGTGAACAGACTGACCAGAAGAAAATAAATTATATTTCTTTACCCATCAATTTACCAAAAGAAAAAAAAAATGCATTCAGAACTGGTTCCGACTTGAGTCCCTATCCGTCTCCAAAGTCCTGGAAGAAACTATTTTAGAAGAAAAATAGGTAGAAGAAAAAGTAGTACAATATAGTCATTTATGTCTAAGTCATAAGATTTGCTTCTATGTGTTCATGTGGTAGGAAAAATTCTTTTTCTTATTCCAAGAAAATTATTGTTATTTTATAGATAAACAACTGATATTCAGCTGATGAAAAATTGAGTTTTCTTCCCCTTCATGTCCCTTCCCATTTTTTTTTTTTTTGAGACTGGTATCAAACATACCAGTGAAGAATACTAAACCAAGAAGTTGACTTTGCACGTGCCTTTATAAGCAGAACTGTTTTTTTTTTTTTTTATGACTTATGGTTACTGGGGAGGAAACAGACTAATTTTATTTGATCCTGTTATTGATTTTCAAACTTCCGATTTGATGTCTCAGATCCCACTAGAAAAGTCTAGGAATCATAATAATTCTATATAACTTTGCACATAAGTTACAAATAAAGCATTCCATCCCACACCAAATAGTTGTGAAAAGAATAAACATTTTAAAAATCTGAAACGGGACAGTTCTACATATCATGAGACCAAAGAGATCAAAGGGCCAGATCATTTGAGAAGTCAAACAGATGAAAGGATGTTTCAAAACTAATAGCATTTATTATAATGTTCAGCCCTGCTCTAAAACTGAGGAGATGAGAAAACCTGAAGACTCCCAAAGGGGTCAGAGCAATCCCCTCCCTGCTCCATACGGTCCTGTTCAGGCTCCAACTGGCTCAGAGCCCTCCAAGGGCTTCTGGGCCAGACAAGAAGGCTAAAGAGGTGGGGAATGTCTCCAACATTATCTCCAAACTCCCTCCCATCCTTAGAGATACATACCATTACTTAGGAAATTAAAATATAAAAATATTTCTGTAAACAAATAGAAAATATAATTAGATACTATCCAGTTATTGATTTCTTTAAGGTAATCATCATCAAAATCAAGCAAAATTGTACTTTTCTTCACTTTTTTCTTAAATGTTTATTTATTTTGAGAGAGAGAGACAGCGAGCTCGTGTGCAACTAGGGGAGGGACAGAGAGAGTGGGAGAGAGAGAATCCCAAGCAGGCTCTTCAGCACAGAGCAGACACGGGGCTCAAACTCAAGAATAGGGAGATCATGACCTGAGCCAAAATCAAGAGTCGTACGATTAACTGACTGAGCCACTCAGGCACCTGCCAAATTGCACTTTTGAGTCCACCTCCTTTTCTTGATTCCTCCTTTCCTCAAGTTCCAAGAGCTGGCTGATAATTTTGCAAGTGAAAATTCACAGTAATTCATAACATCCACGCATCCATTCTCCTTTGAAAGCTTATCTCTACCAACACAAATGCCCGGATACAAGTTGCTGTTTGTTTGAACAGGATCACTTGATTTTCATCCATGTACGAATACAGGTATGATCGGTAGGCACATGTGAACTTAGAATGACATGCTTTTCAGAAGTCCACATGTTTTCTCATAAGCTTCCTGAGAGAAATAAGTGATGGTGATGAACTAGAGTTGTTTTTTAGATGCAGGCAGTATCTGATCAATGCCTTAAAAAGAGCACTCGGGACATATTTTCCTTAAACATCCATTTCTTATTGGTTTTTTGTTGTTGTAAGTTACTTTTATTCCTACCACAGGAAAAGTAATTCAAAGGTTTTCTATTTTTGATATTAGGTGTGCAAGTTGTCTCAAAGATAAGAAATCACTCTTACCAATGAGTCAGCCTAGGAACATACTTGATTTCTGGGCAAAGAGAAAATACAATTCCTAGCACTTTGATTTATTTTGTGATGAAATCTCAAGGAAATGTCACTTATGTGATCTCATGATCTCGGGATCCCATGTCAGTTTATGGACTTTTAAAATTCACTTGGGAGAGTTTCAATTCAAGCGGGTCCCTCCTCTATCAAGGCACAGCATTCATATTTTCTTTTTGTTCGAGCAAACAAATGTAGACGAATTAGGATACCTTAAGTCCTTCACAGAAGGTAGCAGGGCAAAAATATAGAAATGAGCCAGAAAACAGTTAGCTGATAAATTACCTATAATTTTTTTTTAACATTTATTTATTTTTGAGACAGAGAGAGACAGAGCATGAGCAGGGGAGGGTCAGACAGAGAGGGAGACACAGAATCCAAAACAGGCTCCAGGCTCTGAGCTGTCAGCCCAGAGCCTGATGCGGGACTCGAACTCATGGACCATGAGTCATGACCTGAGCCGAAGTTGGACGCCCAACCGACTGAGCCACCCAGGGGCCCCGAAATATCTATAATTTTTGTCAATTTTTTTGTCCATGTTAGCGAAGGGAATCATCTTTTAGTTAAACACGTGCTCTTTAGTTGACAGTTTTAATTAAGTGAGAAATCAGGGATTTAGTGAGATGTAAAACCCTTTGAAAAATTCACACTCAACTAGAAGACCAAAAAAATTAGTATTTTTAAATCACGTTGGTGCCACTCTACCACTGAACTGTCATTTTTCTGAGAGACAGATGCTGGAGATTTTAATAGTGAAAGCTGGCTAATTATGACAAGATATCATTCCTGGCATTCTTGCATCTTGTTCTAAACACACGGAATGAATCTCACAACATTGATGTGTGGGAAAAAAAAAAATTCTGAATTCTTAAAAGGAAGTGAGGTCTGACTTAGTGGAAGGTCCAAAGGTTAGATTTTCTAAAAAGATATTGAGTAGGGGTGCCTGGTGGGCTTAGTTGGTAGAGCCCGCAATCCTGAATCTTGGGGTTGTTCACATTGGGTATAGAGCTTACTTTAAAAGATTAGATTAAATTAAAAAAAGATATTGGATCATCAGTACACACACACAGTGAGTATGTGTATGCATGTTGTGTTGCACAATTAAACCAGTGCCTCCTGGGGTGCCTGGGTGGCTCAGTCGGTTGGGCATCCAACTTCGGGTCAGGTCATGATCTTGCGGTCCCTGGGTTTGAGCCCCACGTTGGGCTCTGTGCTGGCAGCTTGGAGCATGGAGCCTGCCTTGGATTCTGTCTGTCTGTCTGTCTCTCTCTCTCTCTGCCCCTCTCCCACTCGCACTCTGTCTCTCTCTCAGAAATAAAATAAAATATTAAAAAAAAAAAAATTAAACCAGTGCCTCTTAGTCTTTCTTCCATCTTGGAAAATAGAGAAGATTAGTATAGGATCACAAACGTTACAAAAATCGGGGTGCTCTGAGAACACGAATGGGGACCTGATTTCACGTGCAAAACTGAAAAGGCTTCCCATGGAGGTGGGATTTGAAGGAGAAGCTAAGTAGGTAAGCAAAGGGCCAGGGGTGGGGTGGGAGGTGGGAGGATGGGTTTTAGATTTTCAGAGAAGAGGACTTGTTTGAACATCCAAAGGCAAGAAGGGGCACGGCCATCTCT
The DNA here is from genome assembly GCF_046562875.1 of Panthera onca. Classification (NCBI taxonomy): domain Eukaryota; kingdom Metazoa; phylum Chordata; class Mammalia; order Carnivora; family Felidae; genus Panthera; species Panthera onca. Next base: position 174,505,583 of record NC_138342.1, read on the forward strand.
AAGTGAAAACAGGCAGTGTGGCAAGGGTCTACAGGGTAGGCATGGGCTGGAGGAGGAGACGGGATAAGAACATGCAGAGTCCCGCATGAGCGTGGTGTTTATTATTTAAAATGTGTGTAGTCTTGTGGTGATGAGCACGGGGTGTTGTAGGGAAATGTGGAGTCGGTGCATTGTACAGCAGAAACTAATATTACTCCCCATGTTAGCAAACTGGAACTTAAATAAAAACTGAAAAAACATAAAATGTGCGTAGTATATTTACTTACATGAATTGCATGTTCCCTTTGTACTCTTAGGTCCCTTATCAAGTAACTTGTCACAACGTCTGTTCACAGACCTACAGTTTAACTCAATTCTTTTAGCTGATATGCAGGATTAACTCAAGGTACCAATTAACAGAATAAAGCTTTATTGTAGTTGTGGTAAGAAGGAAGCCGTTGTTAAAAAATTAAAAAGGGATGCAGATTTTCTAAAAGGTAATTCTGATCTAACTTCTATTAATGTGATTATATACAGTTTATAGAAGAGGTTTATATACTAGTGAGAAGGCAATTAATTTATTTCTTTAATAGAATTTATCCTTCACCCACCTAGATAATTTGACTTTCTATTCGTGTCCATTTTGAGTTAGATAAAAGTATTCATGTTAGTTTTCATTTCATTCAAAGTATTGCCAAAATGATTTCACCAATTGTACATGTTGAAATATTTCATTGTTTATTACTTCATTTCATTAAGAATGAAAACAATTCTAATAATTTACCCATACCTATATATGTGAAATCAATTGTTTGCAATTCCTAACATTTTTAACAGCTACTAACACAAAAGACAGATGTAGCATTTTAATCAGAACACCTGCTTCGAAAATGACTTGCGTGGCTGGGGGGTGTGGGGAAGAGGAAATGAGGAGGGGCTGCTGACGGCTAGGAGATTTGTCCTGGGGTGATGAAATATTCTGGGATTAGACAGTGGTGATGGGTTGCACAACTTTGTGAAATGATACTAAAAATAATGAATTGTAAAGAGGTGATTTTTATGGCAATGTGACTTGTATCACAATAAAATTGTTTGGAAAAAAAGTTTTTTTCAATCGCTTGAATTACTAAATCCTTAGAAGAGGCTTATGCGTTTGAATATTGTCTTAAATACTTCTTTGTCCTGTTGATAACCCAAACCCCTATATTACTGAGCAAAGACTTACATATTGACATGAGAGCAAAAGTTGAGCCATTATGAATATTAGCACATCTCCGGAGAAATGACGGCTCCAGACAACAAAAGACAAGAAATGCTAAAAGAATAATCTCAAAACCTACACTAATCACATTTAGACAGTGACATAAAAACAAAAACAAAAACCAGAAAATTTTGTTCTTTTACAAAGTCATCTTCCCACTATTTTTTCAAGTCTCAATATTAAATTACATCTAAATCTAAGTTCAAAGATGATCCATATAACTGGACAACTATCACATAACTCTAATCCATTAAAGGTTCTCTTCTGACTTCTCTGGGAAAGCAGATTTCATCCCTTACAACTGCATTAATCACTAACCCAGGCAAGCTGTTTAACTAATCAGAATCTGGGTCTGACAACTGCTCCAATTTACAGATTCCATTTTTGTGCCACCACGGGCACACCAAGCCCCTCAATCACTGTCAACTACAGAACAGGAGGAAGTAGACAACTTTCATTTTTAATGATTTCTTAATTAAAGGCAAAGTTACATTTGCCTGGCAGTTTTATCCATGCAAAATCACTCATATAGTTTCAAACCAATTAATCATAGGATAAATGCACTCGTATAAAGTGGTCATCCAAATCCAAATCCAAATGGAATAGAGAGAACATGTATCATTTATTTACGACACCGAAATATACTTGGCAAAATAACTGTGGGTTAGCTTTAGGGTCTTTATCACTGGAAGCATTTATAACGGCAAATGCAGAATTATTTTCCAGGAAGGCTAGTGCCTTATTTGTGAAGAGATGAGGCAGATACTATATTTCCTTGGTTTAATGAAGTCCTGTCTGAAGGCCGTGATTAGGCTCAATGCCCTCTGGAAATGACTCCTGGCCCTAAGATTTTAATATTATGTGAAAAGTCAGACCCACGTATCAGTTATATGGGCTGTTGCTGTTGTTTTTCAATCACCTCACCTCCATGTCCAAAAAAGACAGACTAGAAACTCTGAGACGAGCTTTGGTAAAGTGCAGTAAGCCACAGACGATGCCAACCAGTCTTCTCGCAAAGGCCATCCTGAGCTCAGCTGAGGTGGGGGCCTTTGCTTCCTTACCCAGGTTTCCAGCTGACCTTTCCGAGGCCTTTATTTTGTCATTATCACTTGTTATGTACTCAGGGGTCTTTTATGGGCTCTTATTTCTGAAGACTTTCTACCATCTGGGTTTTCTCTCCAGTGCAATCAGAGACAGATATGGCTGCCACTTTAACACCTTTGGGATGTGCTTATGGCTTATAATGCCCTTGCTGGCGTGTGGGCACATTGCCATGCAGCTCCCCGACAGCTAGAAAATCCTGTCTGCCCTCATAACTCTTCTGTAATGAACTTTTCCTACAGTTGAATCACCGATATGTATTTCTTGATGTTGCACTCCTTCTACGCATCTTCCATTTTCCAGCTGTTCCCTGAATGCTATATAAAAAAAGCAATTTTACTCTATGTGCTTTACTTATGTTTACTCATTGAAAATGGCTGTTACCTCTTCAGCACATTGATGTCTAATGGATTGTTCCATATTACACTGAGGAATCATTGATAGCACTGAAATTTGTTTTTCTGATTCTTCATAAGCCTAGGCCGTAATTCAGATGCCATAAAAAGTTAAGAGAGCCATACTTCTCTGATTTATGAAAATCATATAAGCCTTTGAAATTTATTTTTGTAATGCAGTTTTACTCTGATTGCCATGTCTTTTGATTGGTCTCCTAGTGCTATATGCTAACTGGTTCCAGCTCGTACAGATATAGGTTGGAGATAGGTATCTTTTCAGCTCCACATTTAATCCTCCCACCCCTCTTTCTCGGGGAGTCACGCAACTGAGTTGAAATTCTACTGCAGTGTGCATTTATCCCAGAGAACCACATCAGCCCCAGGAAAGAGTTTTGACACTTGAAGGTAGTTCAATATCATCATACCAGCCAATAAGAAAAATAAATTTTTCAGGCTCTTACATAGAGGTAAGTACTAGGCACAAAGCAGTCTCCTGATTTGCTCAAGCCAAGAATAAACAGTGAACTTTGGATATGATGAAGGAAACATTTAATTAAATTGAGAGTTCTCTGAATTATCCGTGATGAAAATTACAGACAGGGCAAAGCTCAGAGGGTTGACCAGTCCAGGACCATCTCCTCTGGTGTCCCTAGTAATTCTTCAGCAGAACAGACTGCCTCTAGCTTAGCCTACTTCAATTTTTCTCAATCCACTTCTATGAAGAACTTGTTCTTTCCGCGCTAATGTTCAATGGAGCAATGAAGTCGGTTCTACAGGTGGAATTGCAGACAACATTCACCCTATCCGACAATTTATAGAACTTCCACTCTATTAACCTACATCAAGTATGCAACTCAGACACATGCAACAATCTTTAAAGATTAATTACATTGCATGTTACGGTTCTTGGGAAAGACGCACGAGCCTTTACTACCTCCCATCTTCAACGAATTTGTGTAAAAAAATTTTAAAAACCAAATATGGGTAAAAAAGCAGGAAGCATTTTGAGGCTGCTTAAAAGAATCGATATTTCTGACATGCTGATAATTTTCAAGGATCTCGTGGTCTTCAACATGTGGAGCAGCCAGAGGTTACTGTCGATGGAGGAACTACAGTGTCAATGAAAGGCAACTTGAGAAATTGAGGAGGGCTTTCAACTCGAGAGCACTGTGCTCTTGTTTTCCACTAAGGAAAAAGAAATGTAGATTTCTCCCTCTCTAAGGTAATTAAGGAAATTTGAAAGTGAAGAGGATCATGACATTATCTAATATGATCCAACTCTTGGGAAAGCTTTTCTCAGACATGAATAGTCTTTTCATTTTCCCCGTCTCCCCGAGATTGCTGATATTGAAGGCAAGAGTTTCCTTCCTTCACATCACAGTTCAGTGACATAAAGTTCTGTCTTCAAAACAAAACAAACGGAAAAACATCTTCATTTCCACCTGAGGCCAGGGGTGCAGAGGGGAAACACAGAAATGGAAAGCTGGCAAACGGTCTTGGAAAGGAGGCTAAGGCATTCTTTTGGGTCAAAATCATCTAATTTTGCGGTCACTTTCGACTAGTCGGACTGATTTTTAGCATCCAGACGCTGGCTTAAAATACTGTGGACATTCCTTTGCTTTGCTCTTGGGACTGTTGCGAGTCGTTTGATCATATCCTTATTTGGATATTATTCTTTGATAACGATGGCTACACAATATGTTGCTTCCTCCAGTTATTTAGATGCTCCCATTTGCAAGCATCTGATTTTTAATAGATGGCACCTAATCATATTAGCAAAAAGGAGTGGTGCTTTTGATCACGTTACTGAATCTAGAGACCCACGTGGGCCATGCCCATAGGGCTATCACCTAACATCACAGTTGAACATCTCATCGCCCAGCTTCAAATTTTCACAATCCTGTTTTTCAGTCCCACAGGGAACATTTTGCCTATAATCAACTCTTTCCCGACTGCTCTGTGATGTTTCTATTTCCCTGGTACAGAAGGTGCCATTACTTTGCTTTTTATTCATTTCTGTGCTTTCCCGTAAAACTGCGATGATGATACACGGATGTTCTCCAGGTTTGTTTAGCAACCCTTGGGTTCACAACCTTGCTGGTAAATTTTAGAATCTCGAGATCGACAGGCTAAAACATTACCTGCCCTCCCCTGTTGTACCACCAGTAGTTGTGAAGCACCTGACTGTCAGGCAGCCCTCCAGGCCCCATTCAGAGATGGCTTAAAGCACAGAGGGCTGGGCCGGCAGCATACTGAGAGACCTGGGTTGACTGTGCTGTGGGATCTCAGGCAAATCACGTATTCCGTCTAGGCTCTCAGGTCCCCGTCTGTCACGTAAATACTAGATACGCCCCAAAGCTCTTTTCATTTCACCACACGGGCACTGAGTGGTTGCAGTCTGAGGAAATATTATTAGCATCTCAGGCTGTGGGCTATGTGCGAGTACATTCTCTCTCTCTCCCACATGTGCACACACCCACACATTCCGCTTGATTCGCAGGATGATTTCTCGGAGACATGACCTAATTTCATTTAGGCTCAGCATCTTGTCAGTGTGGGTCTTCATAGTTGCTTTATACAATTAAAATCTGGAATCTGAGACCGGAGCTCAGACTTTATTATTATTAGTCATGCTCAAAAGAAAAATAAGGAACTGATCTAGTGCAACGATGGGTCAGCAGGAAAGAAACACAATAAAAAGAGTACTTTTAAAAATGAAGCACCTCATGAGACTAAATATTAGGAATACTACAATCTCGGAAATGTCAGAACAGTTACATATCGAAGAGTCTTGAAAAGAAAACACACTTCAATTGGAACACTCATCTGTGGGAAAGGAAAAAAAAAACAAAAACCAAAAAAAACCTCAACCCAACAGACCTGAGAATATTGGCAAAGTCTTAGGATGAACATCTGCAATCTAGAATCTCAAATTATGATAATAATTGATACGAGCAAGTGTTGGATATAATATGGGATATATAGCTTGAAAATGTGAGTTTTGACTGCATAGATTCTGGGGGCGAAAGGCAGAATGGAAGATTAAGTTACAACCCTCAGAACCTTAGCGAAAGGCTCTACCTGGTAGAATGTGCTGCATAACACATTGATGCGTAACAGCTAAGAGAACACAGATGAAGCCAAAAGCTGGCTCCTCAGGCCGGACGGGAAGAAACAAAAGACAAGGGGAAAAGAGACGAGCATGAGGTACGCATCATTACGTACAATTATTGAAAAATGAATCAAAGAGGAGAGTGGTCTGCTCTAATTCTTCAAAATTAGAGAGTTGATGCAGCTAAGCTTTCTTCTACATACTTTTAACAAATATAAGGGATGCATAATGGAAACCAAAGCCTTTCTTGTCCAGGAGAGCATCTCTCCTCATTTCACAATGGCTCTCTAGATTTTGATGTTATAGCATCGAATAGAACAGAACGAACAAAGTAGTGTGTACATTACACCGCATTTTCTCCAAGGGGAATCCGAATTTTGCAGTCATTTTACGCCTAGCACCTTGCATCTAACGATTTCTGAAGTAGACGCTGCTGGCTGGAAAGGAAAAGCATGCCATGCATGCTATTTTTTTCTTTTTTTCTTTTTTATTTTTTTCTTCTATTTGCAATGCCAGGGCCGGCTACGCCACTTTAGCAATGGGAATTCTTTGAAAACTAAAGTATTCACTTTAAAATGTCTGCCCCATGGAGAAGACAAGTTAGGCCATCCTTGGAGCCATTAGCTCGAGCAACAACCTTTTTGCATAATGTAGCTTTGTTATCTCTTCTAGGATTATATGTTCCTGCAAACAGCAGAGGCACCCCAATATCTTCCTTAAGAAAAAACATGACATCTTGGGCATTCAAAACAAATCAAGACAGCTACCCCTAGAAGCATGTGGTGATAGGGTTCTCTTCCACAAAGAGGTAATTTGCTCGTATTTTAAAACCCTGACACGTGTGGTGATCTCTTCCTTCCAGGTATGCAACTGGACTCAGACATGTTGGTGAAATGGCCCATGAGAGAGAAATTTCATACATGGTGATTTGGGGGCCGTGGGAGTAGGGAAGATGCGCTTATCTTAACCCCTGCCTGGGATCAGTCCCTTGTCCCATTCACCAGGCAGAGTTCCTTAAAATGGGCCACACTGGGGCACCTGGGTGGCTCAGTTGGTTAAGCGTCCGACATCGGCTCAGGTCATGATCTCACAGCTTGTGAGTTCGAGCCCCGCGTCAGGCTCTGTGCTGACAGCTCGGAGCCTGGAGCCTGCTTCGGATTCTGTGTCTCCCTCTCTCTGCCCCTCCCCCACTCACACTCTGCCTCTCTTTCTCTCTCAAAAATAAATACACATTAAAAAAAATTTAAAAAAAAAAATAAAAAGGGGCCACACTGACCTTCAACACGGGGCTATGACTCAGGGTTATTAGCAAATGGTATTCAGTCCCTTCCAGGGGGACCCTGTTTTCATGATTTTTCTGCAACTTGAAATAGAGTGATTGGGCCTGAAGTCATCAAAAGGCAAATGATGTTGTTCACTGCACATGCAAATCTTAAGCACATATCCTCACCTATGGATATTTTTGTGATCCGCTTTTGAATATAGGTAGGCCTGACTAATTTCTCCAGGAAGTTTCATTACACCATTTTTCCTCCTTAGAAGAGGACTTTCATTCTCTAGACCAGCCTTCTGGTGCCAAAGCCCAGCTGGAATCTAGGGATGCAGACACAGACTGAACTTGTCACAGTAGTGCCAGGCAAAGACCCTACACGACAGAAAATCGTGTGCTGCTGGACAAATTGACTTTGCTAAGAGGCTGAATGAAACTGACTCACTCATGATCCATTAGGCAACTGGCTGGCATCCAGCAGGCTAGGAAATAGCTACACAGAATAAATCTTAGTGTCTGTTGCCAGCAGCCAACTGTGCTAAATTCTCATAGTGTGTGTGTATGTAAGAGGTAGTGCTGACCTCGTCCCGAGAACACTTAAAAAAAAAAATTACCTGATTAGATTTGGAATATACTTAAAGTCATTGTGCATATTAGAGTGGGTTTTGGAAGCAAATTAAGTTATGGAAATAAAGAAGGAAGAAGAGACCTCAAAGGTTTATTTATTTGCCTGTCTTTGATTAGAACAGTGCTATGTATACAGTGGGTGTTCAATAAAGGCAGTCGCTGCTAGCTATGAAGATGACGATGTGATAAAATCACTATCATTTTTTTCTTCAGCTCAACCATTAATATAAAAAGCTCAAAGAAGGGTACCACTAAAGTATCTCTTTACACCAGAGTTGAATGCAACTCCCTAATTAGTAGGAAGAAAACACAAATTTATAAATGAGTCACACCAACAATTCCCACAACTTCTTTGCTCTTCTTCCTATATTTAACTTTTGCAGAATCTTGCTACTTAAAAAGCTACCCTTTTCCAAAGTTTTGATCAGTTGAAACAAAAGTACATAAACACCCTTTAAGAGCTGCTCCGCATGTCATACTAATATCTTCATTCACTAGGATATAAAGAAAATGGTGGTTGCACCTGGGATTCTCTTTTCTTCAGGTCATCTTCAGGTTCTGTTCTTAGCGCGTCTAGTGCAAGTTGGATCAATCCTGTCCTGGGCAAACAGGTATGTTTTGGGGGCTGTTATCAGTAGAGGAAATGGCATGGAGCACAAGGCTGCATGTTATGATGGAGTGAATGTGCATTTCACCTTTTAACTTACATGAAAATGAAGGTTGCAGATGGCCTTTTCTTGCGGGATAGAGGGGTTTACGCTCAATGAATGGCTAACCCACAGAGACAGAGGCTGAGATACAGAACACCAAAATCCCTATATTTCTATGTAACTTTCGTAAGGATATCCCCCTCCAATAGTGGCTAGATACTCCTCCTATTCCTTCTAGGAATAGAAGATAAAATAAAATCACCTCAGATTACTCATTCTTTGGGGATGGCCACCTCAGCCTAAATATCAAGATCTCTGATAAAGGGTCAGTCTGTTCAAGGTTACTATTGACATTAAAAAAAAAAAAAAGTCATTGTCTGTCCTCCTCTGCTTTCCTGACATGCCCACAGAGTTCATTTCCCAAGATCTACAGGTGCTGATTTTAATCCTATGGAGCCCTGGGTCTTTACACACTATTACTATTACACACAGAACTTTAGAGTCTAATGACAATCTAACAGGGCCTAAAATATTGGCTTAAGTGTCCCACAGTAATGCCACATATGTTCCTGGGAATGCAGCAAGGGCACTTGGCAAACGTGATGTCTGGGTCTCTATTGTCCTCACTGCACCTATGGCCAGGTGATGCGGTCCCACGTTAAAAGCCCGTCTGGCTGGTGTGGAGCAGACGTTTTCCCATGGTGCTGTGTGGGTGACAGGCTGCCGCAGAATGTGAGTGGAACGTGGGGCCAATGGAATTATGGGGTCGTATGGTCCCAAAGTTACTTCAACAAGAGGAAATCAGACTTTATTGTTTTGAAACAAAACAATAGGATTTCACTTGGAGAAAACAGGGACACAGATGCTTTAAGAATTTTGTTTTTTGTTTTATTTTTTTTCAACGTTTTTTATTTATTTTTGGGACAGAGAGAGACAGAGCATGAACAGGGGAGGGTCAGAGAGAGAGGGAGACACAGAATCGGAAACAGGCTCCAGGCTCCGAGCCATCAACCCAGAGCCTGACGCGGGGCTCGAACTCACGGACCGCGAGATCGTGACCTGGCTGAAGTCGGACGCTTAACCGACTGCGCCACCCAGGCGCCCCAGATGCTTTAAGAATTTTGAAAAGCCCCTGGATCTAAGTCAGCAGTGAGTACCTAACTTTACTAGAGTCGGACTCCTTCCAGGATCTCAAAGTTGAGGGCATATCAAAGTTTGGCTCAGGAAGGGCACTGATATCTCAGACCACTTTTCCTCAGACAGACCTTAAGTCCTAGGTAGACCCCAGAACCAAATCAGCTTCCTATTGGTTCTTCTTCCCGAGGTGAGCCACATAATGATATAATTCAAGTTATTAAGATGAGAACAGAAGCCAAAACAGGAGCAAGAGGTAGGACTAAGTCTAAATTGGCTATTATCATGATGTGTATGTGAAATTACACACTCCCTGAAGTTTGATACTCATGACCATAAGCTGTATTAAAAGTTATGAAAAAAGATGAGAATCAGTCAAGAAGATAATGAAATGAAAATATGATGTAACATTTACCACATCATTTCTTTGTTAATAGGTACATAAACCAAAAGGTGCCTTCACTACAAAAAGATATAACGTAGCTATTTAAAACAAAACAAAACACTCACTGCTCACTGCAAAACTATAAAAGGCAAACTTCACGAGGGGAAAAACAGAAACAGCCACAAGCACAGATTAGTCACCGCTACCATTTTCTAAGTGTCCTTCTAGAAGCAATCTTTGTTGTTGTTTTTTTGTTTGTTTCTGTGCTACTTGCAAATATTTGCAAAGAAAGGTAATTTTTATCATGTCACATTTATGGAGAAACAATACATAGTCCAGGAACTCCTCCCTTCTTTGCTGTTTTTGGTTTTCTTGACGTCCCTAGAATCCTAGTTTTATCTACAAACTGCCAAGTGCCCAAGTCCACGCTAGAGAAGCAGATATTATGAGAACCTGTGAAGCACAAGATCTTATCCAAAAAATTGTTTCAAATTCTGTTTGATCACAAAAACTCCAAACTATACAAATAATAGGCTCACTTTTTCTTGGACAGCTCTACAGTTGGCTGGACGGTTGCTTTTTCAGTCCTATCAATCCCTTTGGGTATTCAAGATACTATCTTGCTTTTCTTGGCTGCAGCACTCGCTCTTGGAAAACATCTGGGCCACAAGGCACATGTTGTGTTTAAGATTATGGTGTGACGACCCCAGGAGGCTGACTAGAGCCTAGACAATACAAGAACAAATGTGATGCCGAGTAATTCAACATTTCAAATGCCTAATAGATGAACCAGCAACAAACTGTGGTCAGGAGTAGAATAAAAACAGGAACAAGAATGCACAGAGAACCCAACTGGCCCAACAGTGGAGAGAATATTTATTTATCTTTATTAATTAGCAATCTAAAGCAGCAACTGTTTTAATAACTTCATAGGTAAGTGAAATCATTGTTGAAAAGCTGTCACTCTTCATTACACGGGGTCCTCTGGGGCTTGGAAAAAGATTTTCTGGGAGCTTTACCAGGGAGTGAAATTCCTTGCCTATATAGATTTGAGATTGATTCCATAGTTCAAAAGCAAACATTTTTTTGTGCATTCACTGCACACGGGGTCAGGATTGGGCAGGGGGAGGCACACAGGTGATGATTAAAAATAATAAGTGGTAATGATAATAGGATTTATGTCTTAAGAGAGTTTATTGTCTGATAAGAAAAGTAAGGCAAATTAAAAACTAAGATCTTTATAAAAGCAGCTTTTAGCAAATCCTTGTAGCTGGGAATAAAGGCAGTTTTATCCCATGCTTTGAAATATGGGTATAATGTTAATTATTGGAAACTGGTTGTAGGGCAAAGCCTTCTAGATGGGGTGAGTGGTGTAGGTGTGAAAAGCCACAACATATTTGGAAATTATAACGAATACTGAAGGGCCACCTATCTTAGCCCATAGTTGTAAATTTTCTTTTTTAAAAAATGTCTGTTTTTTAAATTTTTTATTTTTTGAGAGAGAGAGAGAGAGAGAGAGAGCACGTGCACAAGTTGGAGGGGGGTAGAGAGAGAGAGAGAGAGGGAGACAGAGGATCTGAAGCAGGCTCTGTACTGACAGCTGAGAGGTCGATGCGGGGCCTGGACTGAACCGTGAGATCATGACCTGAGCCAAAGTCAGACACTTAACCAACTGAGCCATCCAGGCGCCCCATGAGATGTAAATTTTCGATGTATTTTAATGACAATCCTTTCTTTTCTTTTTCTTTCATTAAAAATATCAGTAGCCTGATGCCTTGTTTTTGTGTCTCATGGTTTTCTCTTCTATATACCGTCAAAGCTAATTCCTATTTTCTTGGTAAGATCTAGCCAGGATGTTAGGGACGCCCACTCCTCTTCTGCTGCAGCTATGACACTTCCCTATGGATCTTTGCCCACAGGCCCGAGCTATGCTACAGCGAGCGCATGCTCACACGTAGCTCAGAGAATAATAGAAGGAAGCGATGGAGATAGAGAAAGATTCTGTTTTGGGGGGCGGTGCTTGCTATGTGCCAGATACTGTCAAAGTGCTTTACATGTAATAACTCACCTACACTTTACCACCCTATGATTTAAGTGCTATTTTTGTCCCCGTTTTACGGATGAGGAAACTGAGGCCTCCGAACATTACAACTGTCTGGGGCCACATAGCCAATAAAGAAGTAGAGGCACATACCAAACCTAGGCAGTTTGTGTTCAGCCTGTGCCCTTGAATACTTCACTACGCTATGTCTGATCAAGACGAATCAGGGAGAATGGTAGCATAAATCATGTAAAAATACAATTTCTGAAAGCAATGCCAGCTCTCCTCCTCCCCAAAATACTTGGAATGAATTCTTTTCAAAATAAGGTCTTTCATGCACACGTTTTGATCATGAAAGTCCAGCACAATTACTGCTATTGTACAAAAGGCTAATTTGTATTCCTGAGTACCCCGAGCTGCAGGCTGCCTATCGCAAGGGTGATTTCAAATTTAGCAATTTGCTCCATCTTTCATCAGAAAAGTTTGTGGTTCGGACCTAGCGAGGTCCTCACGACTGTCACGTAAGAAGCAATAACCATTCCTAGATGAATTGCGATGGTCTCTCCAGGCACTCAGAAGATTACAATCGGGGCTAATGGTTCTGAGCCTCTTGGCTTCCACTAGTAATGGATCATCTGTCTAGTTTGACAACCTCCTTAATAGCTCTTCCTCCTCACAGTGTGTTCAGGCTCATGCTCAGCTTTGCTAATCCCATATGTGGCTTCCGGTTTTTCCTTTGTTCTTTTTCCTTTCAGAATACCTTCAACTGACTTCAGACCATAGTGCTCTATTACACCTTTCAATGTGCATACCCACTTCTGCCTCCGTCTACCCCTGCATCTATTCATCCCTCCATCCATCATCTATCTGCCCACTTTCCTCTTAAAATAGCTTGTCTGAAATTCTCACAGATGATGCCAGAATAATCTTGTTTCACTCCTCATTGAGATGTTGCTAACAATGATGTATTGTAGATATTACCGATTCTTTGTAGTGTCTCTTGTCTCCTTTCCGAGGCTGATGATCCAGATCATCTTTTCTATTTTATTAATAAAGACTGAACCATGCTGAAGATGGTTGCGTGTTGTTGACGTATAGATCAGGATTTTTAAAAGAAATATCAATAGTCCCAAGACGCCTGAGTCCAGTATTCATTCAAGGGTAAAATCGTGAAGAATTTAGCAGCTGGCACCACACGGGTCCTTTGCATCTAGATTCAGACACTGGGTTAATACAGCTCTGTTCCTAACTTCAGTGGGAACTGGCTATATACTCCCCGTCCCCTGTGGTATCACTATATCATTAATACCAAACACTCTGTCTCATGCACCACTCTGAACCTAGCCCGTAAATGGAGCACACTGTCCTCCACCTCCTATGAGTCATCGTCGGCCGCTCCCAAGCACAGAGCTGGTCTGGCCTCACAGTCTCTGGGGCTCTCTCATTTAGACCTTCCTCAGTGTGTTACCAGAGAGCTGGCCACGCATCTCTCAGGACAGCTGTGTTACTCACCTTAGAGAATCAGAGGATCTTAGTGGAAAGCAGGTATCCAGGTTTATATCGCCTTCCCTCAGCCCTTTCTGTCTTTTAACCATTTCCAGGCGAGTGTGCCACAGGCAATCCTGTGTCTGAGTAAGGGTTTCTTACATCTTCTGAGTCACTCTAAGCCTGCAGATTTTCATATATACCATCACTTCCTTTGGCCATTGCTTGTTGCTCTGTCTGACTCGGCTCATTTTAGTGTGGGCCCCAAAATCTCATTTAGCTGTCATTTTGGAAAATAGATTCTTGTTTCTGGATTTCCTCAATTTTTTCTTTCATGTGTCATCCCTAACGTAATATAGAAAAAAAAATCATTTCCTTTTTTTTTTCCTTGCCTCTTGGTTTGTTTCTAAGTTCAGACTCATTGCTTTCAACATTCTAATATAAGTTAGGTATATCATTTGTAATCCTAGGTCGTCCACTCCACCCCCACCCCATATGTTTTCACTCCTTAAGGAAAGAAACAGAAAGCAGTCATATCGGTAACTCGGACCTGTCACAGTCAGGGAGATAGCACTAACCAGAAGTATAAAACCAGGGAGGTTTAACAGGCTAGTCTGAATCCTGGAAAAAAATATTTAAGACAGCAATTATAATGATAAAAAACACCATATCCTTCTTTTTTATGCTATAATTTTATAATAAATCTTTTTTGGAGAGAAGACATCAAGGTTACAGAGAAAGTTACCGATTGCTAAAATTTAAAATTTAAACCTATAAATTAGGCATCAGGGGTGCCTGGGTGGCTCAGTCGGTTAAGTGTCTGACTTCGGCTGGGGTCATGATCTCGTGGTTCATGAGTTCGAGCCCTGCACTGTCAGTGCAGAGCCTGCTTGGGATTCTCTTTCCTATCTCTCTGCCCCTCCCCCACTTGCTCTCTCTCAAAATAAATGAATAAGCTTAAAAAAATTAGGCATCAGACAGGGTCAAATCCTTATGCTGAGTGACTCATTTTTTTTTCAGTTTGTTGATTTAGCTAGTTTGATTTCTGTAGGAGTATCCCTATATTTCCTCAAATGTCATTTCTATCACATCCCTTTTGGAGGAGACCTTCCTCATACACCGTTCTGAAACTGGTTCCGAAATTGAGCACATTTTTCTCCAGTCCTATGAGTCATCAACTGGGGGTGCTATGAAGCAGAAAGATTTTCAATGTTCTTTGTAGAAACTTTTCTCTTACTATTTTCAAGCTGAAAAGTAGCGTGGAGATGCTGGAGACCAGTTATTGGCAAACTGTATCTACAGCCCACGAGTAACATATTTAATTGTGTTGAGAAGCAGTTCTCCATGGAGGATGAGGGAGTCGAAATCTTAGACGTCTGGGGGCCAAAAGCAGAATCTGCATGCGGCGAAGGTGGAGGTACAGGCAGAGACGTGGACGGAAAGGTGTTTCGCTGGGTCTGAAAAGCCCCCCCAACCCAAGATCCTGACAAGACTTCACAGCAGAAAAAGACATCGCTCTCTTCCACTCTGGTTGAGAATCACTGACTTAGACCAAGTCCCTACAAAAGAATAAATTCTAGCACGACAAGGCAGTGACTCCCATAAAGTGCTTAAACCAGTCTTAGTGGCAGAGCTGAGATACGAATGCAGGCTTAGTGACTTAGCCAAATGATTTTTCCTCTAAAACCCTGCTGTTAGTGTGTCCAGGTGTCAAAATTTTTAGTACTGAAGAATTTGGAATCGGGAAATCGCTCAAAATCTATGTAATTCTTGCTTTATACTTCTATTCCTTGCGGTGATGGAAATGTTCTACACTTGACGAAATCAACATCAATATCCTGCATGGGGAACATGGCAAGGAATAAATGGGATCTTTCTGTATTATTTCTTACAACTGTATGTAGATCCACAAGTATCTCAAAACAAAACTTAACTTCAATAAAAACTGTATTTACTTAGCAATTGGATTCAACTCAGACTAGAGTCTGTGTCTGTTTTTTCTGAAAAGGTCAGCAGTGTCAAAACTGCCCCAAATTTATACCACCTACCTAGTTAGCTCTCCGCTCTCATAATTTACTGGATATTTCACAATAAAACGTTCAAATTGATGAGAGTAGTCAAAAGAAAAATCAATGTTGAGAATCAATGTTGAGAATAACGCGACCTGCTCAAATCTGAGACTATCAAGAAGGTTCTCCCCAAACATATTTGAAGAAAGTGTTAATTATCAAAAAGTGGTGTTTTAGGATCATTTCCTCAAAAAATACCTCTCATTCCTTTCTTAATAATAGAAAAATATATAAAGAAAGCAAGCAGAATAAAAAAAAGCAAGATGAAGATACCTCAGTTCCATTAAAATGTAAGTCATTTATCCATACAAGTAACTTACTAGTACAAATGAAAAGGTTAGCTCTCCTAAAATACTTCCCTCAAGACTCTGTTTACAAGTGGAATACCTCTTGAGAAAGCAAAAAGAAAATCATGTTATTTTGATGAGACAGATTAAAGGCACAAACTGCAGCCACCAAATATTCTCTGAAATAAAACAGTTCTTTGATTGTGAGTAACGTTTAAGGAGAGCTAAGTATAGGCATGAGAAAAATTTTAAAAAAATGTTATGCATCTTCTGGTTTGTTCCTTTTGTCCCCCTGACCTGGGGATTCTAGAATTCATTTTCACTCACGAAGTAAATTAGAAGAGCCCCAGGTTTTGAAAAAGGAACGCAGACCAGGTTCCTGGCTACAGCACACGGTAAGTCCACAGAAGACACGAATGCGATCTGCACTCAAATATCAAAACGTAGTAGCATTTCACCAGCGTAAAGTACAAAGGTGACAGAAGAGACTGGTCAGAGGAAGTCTTTCCTCCTAACCCTGCAGAGTGAGGAGCATTGGAAGACTTCCCTGTGTAGGAAGGAGGGGAAACATTAGGATGAATTAGAATGAGGTGACCCTTCTCTTGGGGGCATTGCAGGCTCCAATAAAACACAGACTGCAGAATATCCAGTCTGAATATCTATTGTGAATGAGCAAATGGGACCCTATTTTTGTCTTCATGAAATCAACTCTGCCTAAAAGTACGTTCAGCTTGTTTAAGGGTTCCTCACTTTCCACCTCTTTTGTTCCAGAGACTGCAAAGTGAAGGCCAATTTGCATTTTTACAGTCAATTTCCAAGACTGACACTGAATCCTTCTGCAAAGGCTTTTCTTAAATTGCGCTGGTCTGTGGTGCGGAGACCCCCTGACAGTTCTATAGCCTGCATTCCCTTGCTTTATGGCAACTTGGATCAACATAAGCCCTGAATACTGTCAACTGATATGACACACTAAAACAAGAGTAAATAAACATGGAAACGACTCTGCTGGCTCCTGGTCATAAACGCAGAAATGGTGAGGTTCTCAAGTTTGCCTGCACTTAACAACAATATGTTTCTTCGTGGAACGGATCCAAAAATTTGAAGCTAATCTTAAAAAGTCAGAATTCTTGCATGCATAAACAAAAGCTAAAGCCTTTAACCAACAGATGTAAATTAAAGTTGCCTGCTTGAACTGGCTGTGATAATATTTATTATTATAAAGATAAAAGGTTAAATATAAATTACACTAAAAGTATAGCTGACATTGCCATTTTTTTCTTTTCGTTCCAGAGTTTATGAATTTCCCTCGATATTTGTCAAGATACGTGCTTTCTAAATCAGTTTAGATAAGGTGTTTATTCTAAGGTTTAAGTTTTTATTCTAAACTCAGTTACTGACTTACTTGGAAATTGACTGTAAAATTGACAAAGGAGAGTTTCTTAAAGAAGAACAGTTGTTTTGCTACATAAATTTCATATAAATTACAGACAACAGTTTTCATGTCCACAAGCCTTACTATTAACTATTTATTATTCTAATATTTTGTACACAGAAAAATAAAAACAGTATACACCCGGGAAACACTACGTGCTGCCTTCTCCATGACAAGTGTCAGAGATACTCCAAGTGGCCAAGGGGATTTCCCTATAGTTCTGTAGCATGTGAGATTTTACTTCTAAAAAAGAACTTTTCAGAAAATATATCCTGAAAAGTAAAAGCAGGGAGAAGCATGTATTACAACACTAACGGTATGCTACAGGAATATTTTCCTCGCGACTAAGTTTGAATAAACTTACTATATCTTTTAGGCATCATAAAATCTCTTTTTAGTCCTGTCGTATTGAAAACTATGTGTCGTAAAACTATACCTTGAAAAACAAAATTCCAATACAGTGACTACAACTCTTACTTTGCCCAAACTTAAGGGAAAAAAAAAAACCCACCTTATTCTGAGAGGAACTGAAATAAAATGAACACCCAATTACCATAATTTTTAACACAAGGTATAACAGGTATTTGCTCCCATTATAATACTAGAAATAGGGAAGCAAAACAAAGCTTACAAGACTCCTATTTTGGGTATTTTTCTTTTGGTTTATTCATTAGTAGTTAGTCTAATATTTCCATAAGAACTCTATGTCCAAAGTAAGTAGGTATTCAGGGAGAGAAACAAAAACAAAAACAAAAACAACCCACACCACTGGCAAGCTTCTAGAGAAACTGTGGATTTAAAAGTAGGTTATTGTAATTCAGGACTCCTCACTCTTGTATATGCTAAAGTGCTTTGTGAATCTTCAGGAATGTAAAACAACCACCTAACTCTGCCCATGACAAGACACCCCCCTCACCACCCCCACTCCTGCCCTTCATTTTCTGTAGTAACATCCACTGAATGGCACTGAATTCATTTTTTGAAATCTTTAGATCACAAAATTGCTACTAACTAATGAGGATATTCTGCTTTTGGTTGTAATTTTTCATTTGATTCCTCAAATTCATGTTCTGCATTAAATATTTACTACTTGCCCAAATTCAGGACTCAAGGTTGGCTACAGAACATGAGAACCAGAATGAAAACAACAGTGGACTTGAGGGCACAGAACAGCTGAGGGCGAGGTCCTTTCTTCCACTAACAGGCTCTGTGGCTCTGAGGAAGGCTTTTAATCTCTACAGACAGCAGTTTTCTCATTTAATACAAGGCAGTTAGGCTAAAAATCTCTGTGGCTCTTTCCCATGTAATTCTCGTAATAGCAAAGAGCATATAGATGTTCCCAAGGAAGTATTTATTTATCCAGTCAATGCCTGGCAGTGAATTAATCAGTAGGTATAGACCGGTAGCTTTTCCATATTACCTAGATTTCTCTGCCAGTATAGAAGTGTCTCCAATAGGATGTTCGAAGGCAATAAAGGATAATTCAGTTTCAGAATAAATCATTTCTATAGGTAGTGTTTTTAAAAACAAACCAGTTCTTGACTGGCGCCTGGTGAAAACCTAGGTTTCTTATCTATTTTCACAGCAAGATTACTTTATAATTCTCAACAATATGGATCATACGTGTTTATACATTTTTTTTTCCTGAGAAGCATAATGGTCAACAGTGTCACACAAGTGTTATAAAAAAAAAAGTGGCATTTTTTTTTTCACATTACAAATTAATTCTTTTCTTAAATACACAAGAATATTTCAAGTCTAGGTGCTTGGATTGAACACACAATCATATGTAATAAGGAAAAATAGTTACTCAGAGCGTAGTATCACTAGTCAGTTACACAGTAAGAGGATAACTAGCTGATAAGTAATAAAAGAGAAAAAGGAGAAAAGTTAATTGCTATAAATCTGTGTGACTTTCATTCATTTGACTCACTGAGATCAGGATCTGTGTGTATGATTCTAGATAGAAATTAAACCGGCAAAGGCTATTATGAATTCAGAGGACTCATTGTCCAACAAATCAATGGATATGACCTGTTAAAACGAGTTAAAAATAAACTGAAAACCAAAAAAAGGTTACTTTTCAAAAGATTTAAAAAAAAGCGGATGATGGGCATTAAGGAGGGCACTCTGGGATGAGCACTGGGTGTCCTATGTCCTATCACTGGGTTCTACTCCTGAAGCCAAGACTACACTGTATGTTAACTAACTTGAATTTAAATTAAAAAAAAAAGTGGAGACAAGTAAAACAATGGTTCAGATATTAATGTGATAGATAAAAACATATCTGTTGCTAGAGTGTGCTTAAATTAGGTATTGCTGCTATTACTGAAAATAATAGCAGTGTATCTGCTATTAATCTCTGGACATAAATACAGTATGACCTGTCAACGCCTGGAGGAAGTATATCTTTTTGTTATGTTGGCATGATAGGTAATTATGATGTTCTTTATATTTAAAACTTTTTAAAAAACACATTGTGAATTCGTAAAAAAAAATGAGAGAGAGAGATACATAAAGAGACAGAGAGAGAGCAGGACACTCAATAACGTGGCCATCTGCCGACAACAGACTACTTCAGGACAGCCATCTGACCATGGCTCTCCCTACTCTGAATTCTGTTTACGATGTCAATGCCACAGGTCAAAAGGTAGTAAATGGAAGGCAGAAGAACTCAAGACATTTTGGCACATCATCAAATGCTTCCAGTTACTAACTGGGGCTTCAGGAATTCAGTTCAGTTGAATGTACTATGGTCTTAGTTCTTTATTTAGCACGATTGGAAAGAACCTAGAGATGGTCACAAACAAATCATTTAAAATAAGTTCTTATGGATATTCATGCACTGAATTTTTTTCCTGAAAAGAGACAGTAAGTGGAGAAGGACTAAGAGCAAGCATATGAAAAACAGTCAACTCTCCATTTAAATGAGAAAGAACTAAAACATAAAGTTCTTCTACCTAGTAGAATGAAGTACAGTATGCAAGTTCGAAGTTCAACATTCTCCTTTGGAGAAGATATATTTATATTTATACTCTCTAAGTATATAATTCTTATACAGCCTGTCCAGTTAATCCTAATAGGGTAAATGCACCAATCTCTCCTGCTAAATATAACATCACAGTGCCTCTGATGCTTACCCAGTCAAGTTCAGATTCTTCAACCTAGCATTTCAAGTCCTTTCCAATGAGACCCAAACTATGACTGCAGTCTTACCTGCCTCTCTCTCCCTACATGTGTTCTTTGCTTGAAATGACCTACGATCCTGCCACACGGAAAGCTGACGGCAGACGTTTCTACCTCTGAAACTTGAATGCTTTTCCTCCTCCTCACTGCTTTTTCCTTTTCAAAACCGTACTGTGCACTCAAGGTCTCCCTTGATTTGTCTCACCAGATATGATACTCTGTGTGCAGAACACTCATTTTTCTCTCTCTTTCTCTTCCCAAACTGAACTGTAAAGTTGTGAACTACTGACCTACACTGCATTGCACAGAGAACTACAAAGAACTAACTGCTAAGTCCTCTGCGTTCTCTTAAGTCATCTGAAGTGTCTACATCTCTTTCAGCACATGAAGGCGAAATTTTATTATCTTTCCTTGGATTTTTCTGTAACAGCCTAATGTTACAGAGCAGAGGGGCTCTGGAAGGGGACTGCTTGGAATCTACTACTTACTAGTTTGGGTAAATCTCTCTCCTCAACTAAAACAGTAACAGGTTAGTAATAGAACCTAAGTCCTTGGGTGGTTATGAGGATTCGATTGGACGAGAACCCTTGGGATTGGGCTGATACATAAATAAACAAGCAGGCAAGATTTATTAAACTGAAAAACTACCTCAAAATAATTTAAATGTCAAAAGCTCACTTGTTATACATGGTTTTAGGTTCAGGTAATCCCTGACTATTTGAGCACTTTATGCTCACATGTGTACTTGTGTTGCAATGGCAAACTTAATACGTATACACTGAATGATGAATGTACTGCACTTAAGCAAGCTAACAGTATGTTCAATTTGGAAGAAAAAGGGCACAACTAAAACAAATGCATAAAAACTATGGAAGTGTATTATAGAATATAGCTTTAAATAGTGAGGCACAATGGTGGTTTTCAGATGTCTCCTTCTTTGACATAGAAGTCTACTGTTTGACTTGCCTAGGTTCAGCTTTTAGATCCCTCTTTATATGAATACAGAGTACCACCCATTTGTATTTACTGGCCCACCACTAGGGGCCAAACAGGATGCTAGCCTGGATTTCTTCCAGGCTTGTTACACAATTTGACTAAGTAAAACAGATTATACTCATCAGTGTTCTCAGTGCTTGTATTCCTGATGATAATGTGAAGATAGATGAATATAAAAAATGTGTTTTTTCCCTAAGATGTAAATAACTAAGACACAGATAAATAAAGTACTGAAAATTAGATTTAAAAAATTATTTTTAATTAGTGTTTTTTATTTATTTTTGAGAAAGAGAGAGAGAGACAGAGTGTGAGCAGGGGAAGGGCAGAGAGAGAGGCACAGAATCTGAAGCAGGCTCCAGGCTCCAAGCTGATGGCACAGGGCCCGACGTGGGGCTCGAACTCATGAACCGTGAAATTGTGGCCTGAGCCGAAGTCGATGTTTAACCGACTGAGCCACCCAGGAGCCCCTGAAAATTAGATTTTTAAGTTAAAGTTTTGAAACTAAATATTTATCAGTATTGCTTAAGGCACATGAATGGGATTCTTTGTAGATAAAAAGAGCATAATTTCCTAAGATTCCACATCACCTACTATTTAATGTAATTCTTGTAAAAAAGAATTACATTAGTGTTGCTTATTTTATTTTATTTTTATTAATTTTTTTTGATGTTTATTTATTTTTGAATGAAAGAGAGAGGCCGAGAGAGAGGGAGACACAGAATCTAAAGCAGGCTCCATCCAGGCTCTTAGCTGTCAGCACAGAGCCCGACTCAGGGCTCAAACCCATGAACCATGAGATCACGACCTGAGCTAAAGTCAGATGCTTAACTGACTGAGCCACCCAGGTGCCCCTAATTTTGCTTATTTTAAAGGCAAAGCTTTCTATTACTTGTCACTCACAACACATTTTATCTATAATCAATTTTTCCCAAAATGTAAAATATGACAAATTTTATTTCATCTGATCACAATTTTCATTAATATAAATACTCCTGAAATACAGTACCTCCCAACAGTAGGTCCTCCCTATATAGATATCAAATTCGTATCTACTCTGCACACATGTTTATACTGTTTACCTCTTTTTACACTGAGGATTCGATATATTAAACACTTAATTCCTGACAAATATTTTGGGATGTCTTTAAAGTTCCCTCCATATCTGCATAACGGACTTTAATAAATGGGTCACTGTTTTCCTGCCATATAAACTGCAGTCATTATGTACACTTACTCTCAGGTGGTTAGTTTTTATAAATATCCTGCATCTGCATGAATCACAGCATTCATATGACACCAATACACCAAGAGCGAATTATTATGAAACTTTGTATACAAATATTTTTCAAGAAGCTGGGAAAGTCTTTTTTGTTTTGTTTTGCTTAATAATTAATGCATCCCTGTATAAATTAAAAGGTGGTAGCATAAATATATTCTTCATATAGGTCTATGCTACTTTACTGTACTTTATATGTAATATTAGCATTTTATTGTCTTCAGTTCCCAGTCAGTACGTAAAACAATGTGATGCACCACATAGGAAAAGATGGAAGAGAAGGAGTGGACACAGTGAATTAGGGGCACTATAGGATTTCTTAAGGGACAGCCACGTCACTGTGCCTTTAAAAATAAAAAAGTTTAATGGTGAGCCAAGGGAACAGATAACAGAGCCTTCTGCCTAACTGCAGCATGTATTCTGATTTCCTTATCTAAGCATATCAGCACTGGTTGTATTTTTTAAAAATGTTTAATTATTTATTTTGAGAGAGATTGAGAGAGAGAGAGAAAGAGAGAGAGAATCTCAAGCAGGCTCCATACTGTCAGTGCAGAGCCCAATGCAGAGTTTGAACTCATGAACCATGAGATCATGATCTGAGCCAAAATCGAAAGTCAGACACTTAACCAACTGAGCCACCCAGGCGTCCCGGCACTGACTGAATTTTAATTTGATCACTTCCTTCCCAAAGCAATTTTGTATAAAATCTACTATGCAGATTACTAGAAGACCCTCATCAGTATCCATGACAAGACTAACATGGTCTTAGTTTGTACTGCTGATTCCTACTCTCCTCCTTGAAAGGAGGGCATCTTCCAAGTAGCTGTGTTGGTCAGAATTATTTAATACAGAGTAATGGAAAGAATGGGCTTTGCAATTAGATCTGATTTTCCATCTTTGGCTTCATCATTTATTAACATTGTGTTCTTATACTTGTTATGTAACATCTCGGATCTTTGAGTTTCCCATCACTAGAATAAGGATAACAAATGCCCTATCTTTTATTGTACTATTTTGAAAAGTAGAAAATACATAGGTAATTGATTTATTTATTAAAAACACTAGATGCTAGGCATACGAAGATATATAAAAGGCAGATTCTATCCTCCTATAGAAGCTTGTAGTCTAGTACAGGTTTATCAGCACTATAGTGCTGATAATAGTGAGGTTTATCAGCACTATAATAAATTTTGTTACAAGGCACATTGGCAGTAAAAAGAAAGTAATGGCAAATTCTTCCTGGGGGGCAAATATCAAGAAAGATTTCAGAGAAAGTTATCTTTAGCTATCTTCACAAAGATTCAGTCCTGTGATCAATAAATGGTTACCACTGTTGTCATGTTAACATGACATCTGTCTCCATTAAGCAAAATCCTTGATCTCAGTCATTAATGGCTAAATCTACGTGTTCATAGAAATCATGTTCTCAAAGGGGCAAATTAAATGATGTCTTGCAAACT
The DNA here is from genome assembly GCF_046562875.1 of Panthera onca. Taxonomy (NCBI): domain Eukaryota; kingdom Metazoa; phylum Chordata; class Mammalia; order Carnivora; family Felidae; genus Panthera; species Panthera onca. Next base: position 174,529,729 of record NC_138342.1, read on the forward strand.
GGATTCATTTGAATTACTTTGTGCAGTAAAAGCTGTGTAGGGTGCCCCACTCGTGCCACCTGTCTGGGACTTTCATGGTTTTACCACTAAAAGTCCAGCATCTCCAGCAACCCCTCAGTCCCAATTTTAAAATGGAAAATCCCTGTGCTGGAAAGCCCCTCAGTCCTAGGCAAACAGGAACAACTGGTCACTCTAGATCTATGGTAATGGTTAATATGGCTTAAATGAGTGGATTTATCATTCCACCCACAGTGCATTCATGTTGAAATGTGGAACTGGAGATCATTTCTAGTCAACCAACCATCAGACACATTCATAATAACCTGTTACTAAGGATATGGTATGATGTTAGACCCTATACCAAATTCAACTCTTTACCTTCATATTTAAATGTAACCAAAGGTAAAACTGAAGGATTAACAAAAAGGTGAAATGTCACAGTTTCATTTACAAAATGACAGAGATCCTCAATGTCCAAAATAATATAATATTTTATTATTTTGAAAGCAATCAAATTTTCTTTATTTCTAACCAATGAGAAAGGAGGAAGGTAATAAGGATAGTTAGCTCACAGGAGTAAACATACTTACAAATTCATTAGCAAAAATCCCCTTCATTCTCATCAAAATGAGCGTGTCTCCATTCAGGAACACTCTGAACTTATTATTTTGCTCTCAAGGAAGTGAATATATGAGACCAGAGAAACAGCTTGGGGTTACAATTTAGCCACGGCTCACTACATGTTGAATTAAAGCCATGTTAACTGCCTTGACCCCTCAGCTTCTTAAAAAATAAATACCCGATCATTCTGGTAACAAATGACCAGTCAAATGAATTCTGAATAGTAGTGTGGTATCTTATAATGTAGAGCATCTTTATATTATACTACAATGGCAGGAAGGGAAGAGGACTACATTCGATCTGTCCCCATATTAGGATAAAAAATTAAAGTGGCTTTTTTGAGGGAGCTAAATACTTAATTCTTCTGAGAAAGACAACCAAATTTATCATGCTCAGAGGATTACTGAGCAATAAAAGAATGGTATGGACCTCTTTCCAATTTTGAAAAGTTGTATTTCATTTATAACATTAAAACTACAATCTAGAGAATAAACAAGTACTATATATTGTTAAGAGTTAACTAAACCCTTAATCAATACATTTAAATTATTGGCATTTATAGTTCTGGAATTCTAGAAACTATGATGGGTGCAGAACATTGCATCTTTTATGTACAAAAATAAGTATGAAAAGACAAATTAGTCTTCCTTTATCGATAACAGATAGCTTATAATCTAATAAAGATATTTGTTTTTTACTTTTCTATGCCATTTTCTTCCTTATATTTTTCAGTTTTCATCCTACTCAAGCAGTTGTTGGTGTATAATGGCCAACTTTTACCCAGCTTAATTCACCAATCAATTTACACTTTTTAATCCTGCACTATTAAAATTATGCAAAAATCTCTTGCAATACAGAGATTTAAAAGATACCAGAGATTCAGCATGTAACTTTGCACTAGTCCATTTGCTGCATGTGACAATCTCTTCCAAATAAAGTAATGAAAATGGTTATCTACTTCTTATCCCCACCGGTAAAGTAATATTAATTAATTTCACCAAAGCCTGGAAGTCTAATTTAACCTCCTTTATTCTTATGTTAATTGCTTTGAAGAAAGTGATACAATTGATTTCGACAGGAGCTTATTTCAAAAGCCTTGTATATAATGAGAGTATTTCTGAGCTCATTAAAGCTGACCATCATATATAGCCAGGGATGAGTACTTTAAAGAACTATTAATTGGACTCAAACAGAGTAAGAAAGTCTACACCAGTCGTTTAAAACAATGCCAAGTGAAAAAAAAATCTGCTGAATGTAGGCTGTAAGACTAATAGCAAAAATAGTTACTGCTGATAGCAATCTTAGACCACAGGTGACATTTACGTTATTATTGTTTCTGCTTCCTAAGCCCTAAGCACATTCTCTGCTCTCCCCCCACCTCACCCTTTTTAAGTAGTCTCTTTGAGATCAGTGACTTGGAACATTAGCTGAAAAAAATCCCATGAGATTTTCAAGATGAACTGTTGTGAAATGTAAATTTATACTCCACTTGACTTGAAAACAATTTAAACGTAATTGAATCTATAGGTTTTTTTTTTTAATGACCAACATCTCAATAAACAATATACATGATTTACCAACATAGGAGATAAAGTAGTATTTGTTTATATTTATCTGTAATATAATGTGATCAATGCAGAAAAGATCAAGAATTTAGAAGGTATTTGTAAACAGAACCTACGTTGAAAAGATAAGGTGACAGCAAAAGACACAAAATCTGCCTTTCTTACTGACAGGTGTGACTAGGTAGAGTCAAAGAGGAAAAGATTTTTTCATTAGGGGGAAAAAGTTTTGGTCAGTGTTAAAAATGTGCCTATTTTAACTTCCTAAGAGTAATTACAGGGTTTGCAGTGAATTTGGGGGAGAAGCTGATACATTCTGCTTTCAGTTACATGGTCTCAATGGTCTATGAGGCAATTGGAATATACTTGAATATGCTTGAGGCAAGGGAATATGCATATTTTCTCTCTGGGAGAAATTCCAGAGAATATAAATGACCGAATGAAGATTTTGAAGGAATTAAATATTTTAATGATCATCTGAAATCTTCATGCTGCAGAGAAATGGTGAGGTTGAACATATTCCTCAAACTATCTAATTTAATTATATGGGTGACCCTTGAACAACATGGATTTTAACTGCATGAGTCCACTAACACAAAAATTTTTTTTTTGATAAATACAGTACAGTATTGCAAATGTATTTTCCTTATGATTTTCTTAACATTCTCTTTTTTCTAGCTTATTTGGTTGCAAGAATACAGTATATAATACATATAACATACAAAATATGTGTCAATCAACTGTTAATGTTATTTCAAGGCTTCCAGCCAACAGTAGGCTATTAGCAGTTAAGCTTTTGGGGAGTCAAAAATAGTATGTGGATTTTAGACTGCATGGGGTCAGCACCCCAAACCCCGTGTTGTTAAAGTATGACAAAAAAGAGAAGCTAGGCAATTTTGGAAAGAGTATGATTAAGTATTTACTAACATTTTTCAAAATTACTCACCTTTGGAAGAGAGTATGATCAATGAACAGCAAACGTTAAAGATTCGGCACATATTTCAAATATAATTCAGTTTCTCTCCATATTATTCAAGTCAACAGAAAGCCATTCATTAAAAAAAATCATTTCTTGAGAATCTAGTACTTGCAAAGCACTATGGATGACGAAAAGATAAGACTAAGTCCCTGTTTTTTACAGAACTTGAAGTAGAGTTACGACCTAAGACTTGTACACTGAAAACGACAAGACATTAATAAAAGATAAAAGAGGACACAAATAATTAGAATGATAATCCATGCTCATGGATTGGAAAAATTAATATTGTTAAGAGGTCCATACTACCCAAAGGAATATAGAGATCCAATGCAATTGCTATCAAAATTCCAATGGCATTTTCCATAGAAACAGAATAACCCTAAAATTTGTATGGAACCACCAAAGATAGCCAAAGCAATCCTGAGGAAGAAGAAAAAAAAACTGGGGGCATCATGCTCTCTGATTTCAAGCTACATTACAAAGCTATAGTAATCAAAACAATATAGTGTTAGCATAAACACACACACACACACACACACACACACACACACACACACACAGAGTAATGGAACAGAGTGGACAGGTCAGAAATAAACCCATGCATCTATGGTCAATAAACTTATGACAAAGGAACCAAAGGAAAAGGACAGTCTCTTCAATAATGGCACTAGAGAAACTGGGCAGCCACATCCAAAAGAATGAAACTGTCTTACACTGTCTTAGACCATACACAAAAATTAACTCAAAATGTATTAAAGACTTAAAGGTAACACCTGAAACCCTAAAACTCCCACAAGAAACATAGGCAGTAAACTCCTTGACATTGGTCTTGGCAGTGGTTTTCTGACTCTGACACCAAAAACAAAAGCAACAAAAGCAAAAATAAACAAAAGTCTGGAGGATGGGATTCTAGAACCTACTCTCAAGTCTATACTGCAGAACCAGGCTGTCAAAGGTGCTGCTTAATCCTGCCATGACCAGGAAGCTGCTCATCAAATCAGAACATACATCTATTTCACATTTATAAATATAGAACCACCTCAGTCGGAGCTGCTATATTCACAGTTACTGGTTCCAGAACAGCATCGCCGTGCTCCAATCAGGAAAACCCATGTGCAAAATCAGAAAGCTGTCACTACAGCTCCAGGATCCCACCTTTTCTACTATCAGGAAGGCATTTCTGCTAAATCAGCAGGTCTCGGAAATACAGGTTGGCTCCAGAACCGTAACATATTTGCTATAATCCACAATGATAAAATACATGCCCAATATCACATTTATCTGAGTTCCATTTTCAAGTCTCACTGCAATTGCATCTGATGTGGAACCTGAATCACACTTGGATCACCAGCTATAACGGGCTTGAAGAAATTGTTTTAGCTTTCTACTCTCCACAGGAAAAGGAAGTCACACTAGGAGAAAACTGGAACAGACATTCTGAGCCAAAACTCCATTAGACTGCATTAGACTCACTCTTACTTCTCCATGTTCATCTCTGAAAATACCAAACATTTTTCTTTATTGTTATAAAGTAGATTGTAGATTTGGTTCATCGTTGATCACAGCCCCAAAGTCTAGAACATTCCTACTGTAAATAAGTGCTTAATAAACACTACTCAATTAAAAAAAAAACCCAAACATTTCTTGAGAATCTAGCACTTACAAAGCCTACAGATGATGAGAAGATAAGGAAGATCAAGTGTCTAGAGTCAAGGAGACAATATTAGTAATTAAAGTAATTAATTTAAGTAATATAAAGTGACTTGACCATGCCCAGTTGGATAGACTGACATCAACAAGGGCCCAAATCCCATACTTATATTTTGTTTCCCTTCAGTTGCTGTAAATGGAAGACATTAGGGATAAACTGGAACAAAGTCAACTGTTCACACTGCTGCTGTTCTTCCTGCCAGAACCACATTACAGTAACAAATTATGATACTGACTGCTCATACTAGACATTCCTCAGGCACACAGAACAAGTCGAGAACAGGGTGGTGGTATAAGCCAATATATGCATATTTGATAAAACCATAGCTAATATTGATTAAATGTCAGCCATTGTTAAAGTTGACAAAATCTCAGGCACATATACCACCTCACTTCACCCTTACAAGAGAACTACAAGACATTAATAAACACACACACACACACACACACACACACACACAGAGTAATGGAACAGAGTGGACAGGTCAGAAATAAACCCATGCATCTATGGTCAATAAACTTATGACAAAGGAACCAAAGGAAAAGGACAGTCTCTTCAATAATGGCACTAGAAAAATATATATCAATTTCATCAGTGAGAGAAAAAAATGAAAATGGCAAAATTTAAGTAGATGAGTGATTGCCAAAGGACGCAGGGCCAGTAAATGGGAGAGTTGAGACTAAAACGGAGATTTGTAAGCTTCTATTATATTGAGCAATTTAGAGCTTAACTGTGAGAAAGGCAACTCAAATGACTGTAGGTTTGCCACAGAGAGGAGCCAGTGGAGAGCAAAATGTTCTACAACCCCACCTAGTGAAGTAAACAAAGCCTCATTAGGGTCAACATATGGCCATGTTGTGTCCATGTTGTGGTTCATGATGGCTGACTTATCAGAAACAAGTTCCCAGGTGTCTTTCTCTTGGACTTTTCCCAAACCAATGAGGTCATCTGATAGAAAGAACCGGAGACACCAACTTTTATATCACCATCAGATGATATCAATTAAGTGGTCATTAAAATACCAGAATGAGACAGATGGGTTTGACTATTGCAATACTGACCTTCACAGCCCCACTCACCTATTATGACTGTTAAAATGATAACAATAATTGCTATTATTATTATTAACTTTATTAACTATTACTACTGTCATGCTTCCAGGTATATAACCCAAACGAGTGAGTGAAAAGAGTTGGCAAAGTATGCAAATATTCCTGATTCTCTCGGTGTGTAGTCAATTGAAAAGAGAATGACTAGAAGTCCCTTTATATTTGGTAAGTTCAATGAAGTCCAGATTAACATGATAAACTCTTGAGTATTTGACAAACAAGAGAGTTCTTATTTAATTTAATGAAATAATTAATAAGCTACCGTATTTTATCCATCATATACTTGCCCTAATTAAAAGCTGTAATTGCCTTTACTGTAATTGCCTTTACTGTAACATTTCTCTTTCTCTCCCCAACAACTTCCCCCATACACCCACACAAAGCAGGCAATCCCTCCTCTCTATTCTCTCTTCTCAAGCACTTAAAATAGTTTCAGAATATGGCTGATGGTCAATAAAAGGTCAAATAAATATATTATAGCTAAGCAGAGATGAAAAATTCAGACAGTCCAAATTTGAATTACATATCTCACTTAAGAATCCCCTGACTACAACCAGGATATCTCTCTCTCTCTTGACAGGTAAACTACCCTCATTCAAATCTGAGCAATAAGTATTTCTCAGACAAAAAAGGAGTTGTATGAAAGATCCGATTGTTGGGGCACCTGGGTGGCTCAGTCGGTTAAGCGTCCAACTTCAGCTCAGGTCACGATCTCGCGGTCCATGAGTTCGAGCCCCGCGTCGGGCTCTGGGCTGATGGCTCAGAGCCTGGAGCCTGCTTCCGATTCTGTGTCTCCCTCTCTCTCTGCCCCTCCCCCGTTCATGCTCTGTCTCTCTCTGTCTCAAAAATAAATAAACGTTAAAAAAAAATTAAAAAAAAAAGACCCGATTGTCAAAGGCTTGAGTACATCTATAAAAGTCATTCTCTCAATTAATGTGTAAAGGGTGTTAATTAAAATTCACTTCTGATTAAAAAAAATCTTGCGCAAAAAACTAGATGTAATATACTATGGAAGAAATGTTGTTTGTGCAAAAACAAAACAAAACGAAACAAAAAAAAACCCAAAATAAAACAAACAAAAAACCCCCAAAAACCAGAAAAATAAAAAATAAACAAAACCCACCACGAAATACTATGAATTCAAAACTCTCAAGAAAAAATAACAGCTTGGTTGGTGGGTGACTGAGGAACACTAGAGAGTAATTTTCCACCAGAACATAAGTGGACATGGCCTTGCTCTTTTTAGGGACAGTGACAGGAATGGTACCATGCTGCTATAGAGTGTCCAACTCAGTACTGCAAAAGCCATTATTTCCTCGTTGCATTTTTTGTGCACTGTCACTCTCACTTTTTTGCTGTTGACATCTCACAGAATACCCAATCTGACTGCTCTATTACTATCATCTATATCTGGTCCACAGATTATGATTGACAAGTACCTCAATGGAGCAGATACAGCATTGGATTGGGAAACAGACTTGGGCTCAAGCAGGGTAAGTCACCGTCTCCTAGTGAGGCCAAGGGCAAGCCACTCAACATCTCAGTCTTAGTTTCATTACCTTCAAAACACCAGGGGGGAGGGGCAGAGAACTGTTTACACTGCGTGACACCATTTGTAACTCCTATAGTTCTAAAAAATCGAAGTAAAATCGTCACCACTTCAAAAACTATATTTGTTGTGAATGAAACAAGAAGGGTCCAGTACCACATTCAGACACTTGGCCTTGCCTGGGTCTTTCTGGCATTTAATGCTTGGCTGTTGTATCAGTGGCTCTAAGAGGACCATCAGGCAGGTTGCTATGGTCTGAGTGAAAGTGTCCCAAACCTGTTTCAGTTGCCATGTGCCAATGTAATGGAGAAGCTTTAAAACAGCACGTTAATAATCACTGCTGTCATTCCTTGTCTATCAATTTCCTTGAAAGTTCTCTAAAATTGCACACTGACCGAAAGGGAGTCAATGCTCATGGCGAGGAGAGATGCGGGTGAAAATTTTCATGAGCTTCCTAGCATGAGTAATGAATTTCACTTATGCTTCCTTGGATTTATTAAACATCACTTTTTACTTTCTGCACATGTCTTGGACTTTGAATGATTACCAGTTTGTTTATTGAAATCACATTTGATAGCACTGGTAACCCCTTGCATGTCAAAACCATAATTTCTCAGTTAAAAAAATATAAAACTGGGCACCCAGGTGGCTCAGTGCTTAAGCATCTGACTTCGGCTCAGGTCATGATCTCATGGTTTGTGAGTTCGAGTCCCACATCGGATGAACTCGAGCCCCGCTTCTCTCTCTCTCCTCCTCTCTTTCTCTCTCTGCCCCTTGCTCACTTGAGCCCTCTCTCAAAAATAAATAAATAAACAAACAAACAAACAAATAAAACTAAACTGCATTCATAAAACAAACATGCATACAAAATTATATTTAGTTCTTCTAAGATACTTGTACATACAGGGTTAAAAATAGGGACAAATAATAGAAGCTTCCATAGAAATACTTTTGGTTCTAGTATATTCCTGTAAAGTTGGAGTCAGACATGGGTACAATACATTAAAAGGACTTAAAATTGCTTTATTCAATTTTCATCATGATACACTGAATTTCAGCATCATAAAAGGCTTGCTATTGCATTTTTTCCATCCATATAATGAACCTTACATTTGTAAGTGAAAAGTTTCATTTGCACCCTTATGGCAGTGGACAAAGAACATTCAGCTCAAGTGTCATTCTGGTGCAGTGTCAAATAACCTCAATTCTGAAACAGGATACTTCCAGTTCACTGCCTGATTCATGGGTCCTTAGAAATGATGTAGAGAAATGCAAAGGGTTTTCATAGTGCAGTCACAAATCCACTGCTGCAGTCAGCTGACAGAAAGTGCTTCTCCTGGAGGTATCTGACTTACCGTCTTTTGAAAGGGATGAACCGGACCACATGAGAGAAAATACAGGACTGAATAGCTTTTTAAAAATCCATTTTCCACCGTCAAAGAGCCATAATTTAAGCTTACAACTTGCTATTTATTCTTCTAACCCGTCAAAAGAAAATACAGGACTTGTAAACATAGTAGACAGTGATTTGTAAAACATAACCATTTTTTAATTATTTGTTATGTGCCCTCGTTCATCGTACAAGTATCATTTAATCTATTCAACTGTTGATAAACTAGAAGACTTTAGAACATCAGATTCTATTATAACTCTACTTAAAGAGGTCTCACCTGATAAACCAACAAACTCTATCTATCCCCTCTTAACAACAGTGCCACATCTATATTATAATAATTAATTTAATTGAAAACTTTATGAAGCTTTGAAAGGGATTTTACTTAACAGAGTAAGATTCATGATCAAACCACATAGACTAGATGGGGTGGTATCTGCTCAGTTCGCTGAAATCATTTGGCTGCTTTAAAATAATCTGCTTTGTGGTCTGACACTAAGCCATTTAAATAAAAGATATGTTTGGGGTTTGTTATTTGTTTTAATTATATGTGTAAATACTATGGTCATATTGGGTACCTCTTCATAAACATAACTCAATTCTGACATTTAAGTTCAGCGAGAAGAATTCGCACATTCTTGTTTTATAAAGCAAATAATTACTTTATCATTTGAGGCTAATTAAAAAACGGGGGAAAAAGAGCTCTTTCAATCCACAGCTTATAAAGAGGGGGTGACATGGGCATCAGGAACACTTGGGTGCTTTGCCAGATCTCTCCTCTAGCTTCTCTGGGCTAACTACCTCAGAGAGCATAATAATCGTAATTACAATAATCATATTAATGGCTGTTATTATGGTTACTATTTGAATGAGAGTAACAGAAAAGTGGTGCTGTGAAGGTCAATATTGCAAGATGCTTTTTGATGTTCAGATGAAAGACAATATGTAAGTGAAGTACACATGTTTTTAAGAAAAAAATGCACTATGCATATATAAATTAATCTTTTGGCTACATAAATATCCATTCTATAATACAGTGCAACTTATTTAACCAATAAGTGGTGAACATTTGGATTTATTTACGGAATGCTGCTGTTATAAACAGTAACATAAATGTGGACTAGTTGGTTTGAAGCAGAATTTGGGGGTTCCGGGGTTGCCAGTATCTTTCATGTGAGATATTCTCACAGTGAAGGAAGACACAGAATAGCAGAGTGATGAGATCAGTATTAAGAAAGGGTGTTTTAAGTAGTGAATAAAAAATGTTTGATGATGAAAAAAAGTAGAAGATGAAAATCACATATTGGATATTGGAAGAGGGTCAGAAAGAATGATTCTGGTTTCAAGGCAAGCAGAGCAGGGGCTGGTTCAGAAGGAAAATGTCAAGACGTCTCCATGAAGGACAATTTGGTACCAAAAGGGCATTTGGAAAAGTAAAATGGTAGCCAATCTTTTCTTTCACTTCAAGTGTATATGATGACTTTCTAATCATATAAACATGCTTAAGTCACACTAGTTTGCTTTTTATTGCATTAACTAACCAAATTGTTGCTTAATTGAAAGCACTTTTTTTATTGAGAGATTTTAGAAAGTCCATCTTAAAACACTCATTCTTTAGGAATCTACACAATGTTGAAAGTATTAGTGTCTGCTTTCAGAAATTTTTTATATTTAATCAAAACAGAAAAAAGATATTAAGAAACTGGTTATGTGTGTATGCTACTTAACATTTCTAAGCATTTTAAGATGAAAATCATCTTGATTATGAAAACGACTATATTCCATAGATGCCATTTGAACTTTAATGGATTAAGGCAAGATTTTCCTTATAGTGTAGATTAAAAATTACCCCCAGGAAAGCCCTCATTTGTTATGAAGGCTCTCTGATGCAAGGTACCTGGAACAAAGAAGTCCCTAGTCAAATCAGCCTTTGCATTTCCGGATAAGGCCCCATGCATCAATCTTGCTAAGAAGTAGAAAGAATCCTAAAACAGAGTTCTTTGTAACATGATGAGGGTGAACAGAGGAACAGGAACGGGAAAGCCCAGTAGTCCCTGGTCACTGAGCTCTCTTCCAAAATCCACTAGTCAAAACAGCTAACCTCGAGCCATTCCAAGCTGATTTTTCTTTTTAATTTACTTAAGAAGAATGCAGCCTAGAAAGAAAGCCCAATGCACAGAGTGGTCATGAGAGAAGGAGCAATAATTAAATAACAAGACATCTCTGGGAAGACAACTCTCAGTGCGTTGTCACTGCTAGTCTCCCCAGCTGCCCCAGTTTCTGGGGTTAACACAGAAAGCCTAGCTTGGCTGCTCTCCTCTTGTGCCCTGTATGATCTGATGCCAACCACGGAACCTCTGTGGGCCCCACCCTCTCATGGCTGAAACAGCTTTGGCCAGGGTTCACTTCCTCCGCAAATGTTCCCCGGGCCCTCTCTATATGCTACAAAGGTAACAGATGTCAAAGTACTTCAATATTTTTAAGATGTTACCCATGTAATTAAAATATTTTTTCAATGTCCTTTTTGTTTGTTTGTTTGAGAGAGAGAGAGAGACAGAGTGTGAGTGAGGGAGGGGCAGAGAGAGAGGGAAGATACAATCTGAACCAGGCTCCAGGTTCTGAGCTGTCAGCACAGAGCCTGATGCGGGGCTCGAACTCACAAACCCTGAGATCATGACCTGAGCCCAAGTCGGCCGCTCAACCAACTGAGCCACCCAGACACCCCCAAGATGTCACCCCTATGATTTTAACTTTGATAAACTCACTGATTGTTCACTCACTCTTTCTGCAGAACATTTACAATTTCTAAAACCTAGATATGTTTTCCTAGCTTCAGAGATGTCATGTTTTGATGGGAATGGAAGGGTAGAGGTGGGGAGGGGTTGGCAGATAAGAGTGGAATAATTCTAAAAATACCACTAAAAACCCTTACAGCTACTTTCTTAGGAGCATGTAGAGGGAAGGAGAGGCCTGAGGAACTAGCTGAAGAAGAGTAAGGAGAAGCTGTAGGTTTTGTTTGGAAGCATTTTGTTTTTAAGGTTTTATTTAAATTCCAGTCAGTTAATATATAGTGTAAGGTAAGTTTCAGGCATACAATACAGTGATTCAACACTGCCATACAACACCCGGGCCTCATTACAAGTGCCCCCCTTAATCCCCATCATCTATTTAACCCATCCCCCCCCAACCTCCCTTCTGGTAACCACCAGTTTGTCCTCTATAGTTAAGAGTCTGTATCTTGGTTTGCGTCTTTTTCCCCCCTTTGCTCATTTGTTTTGTTTCTTATTCCACAATAAGAAGTGCCATGTATGTTATAAATATTATATATATTATATAATATATTATATATATTATTATATATTATATAATATATTATATATATTATATATATTATTATATATTATATAATATATTATATATATATTATATATTATATAATATATTATATATATTATTATATATTATATATAGATTATATTATATATAATATTATATATAATATATATAATATATTATATATATTATATAATATATTATATAAAATATTATATATAATATTATATATAATATTATATATATAATGGAATATTGCTAATCCATAAAAAATGATATACATCATAATATATATAATGTATTATATATATAATTGAATATTGCTAAGGCATAAAAAACAAAATTTTGCCATTTGCAATGACATGGATGGAGCTAGAGAGTATTATGTTAAGCAAAATTAGTCAGAGAAAGAAAAATGTCACATGAAAGCACTTTCTGCTGGCTCAAAATGGAATGAATTTACAGGTTCTAATCCTGCCTCTCTTCTTGCCTAAAGCTGGAACGCAGTCCAACCTCCAAATCCCCTTACCTCACACTTAGCTATACCTGTGCTTGATCAAATTGCCGAGGCAGCTCAAGTCTGTGCTGGGGTCCTGTGCTATAATTAGTACAGTGAGGAAGGCGCTTCAAAAATGTTCTAATTAAACAAGAAAATCCTTCAAAATCAACAGGAATACTTGATGCCATAATAAATCAAACAGAAAAGCTCAAATGTTTGGAAATCTAATGACATAAATATGCTTATAACATAATATTTAATTTTTAAAAGGAAGATAGAAAATCAAATATACAGCTAGATATCATTTTGACAAATACCCAGAACTCCATGGGATAGGAATGAGAGAGAGACACCAGAAAGTATCATGTATCATTTTCTTTCTTTGGCATTTTTCACTTTTCCAACCCACTCAATAAATGTAAGAATAGCCAAAACAAAATAATGATCTTTCTAAATGGCAGGCTTACGGCTAGCTAGGAAAATCACACTTCACTGTTTTAGCACATGCCATGAGGCAAAACTATGGATTTTGAAAGCCCTGACCTGGTTAAGACCAACTTCAGTCATTTCTCCAAAGTAAGTAATGAAATATTTTTTAACCAAATATCAAATGACTTGTAATATTTTAAAGAAATCTATTAGAAACCACTCTATTAACTCAAATGTCAGTACGCGGCAGAGAAAAACTGCTTGACTCTAAATGTTAGACTCCAATCTGACTTTGCTGATCTGATCTACCTCTTTCTAGAGTCAGCCACTGGATTTGAAACATCCTGGACAATTCAAAATAAATGCAGCTTTTAGCATTCTTGGTTAGTTTCTTTTTCTGGTGTCCACATGAAAAGTGTCTCTACAGAACGTGGGATTTACGAATCCATAGAACTCTTTTGTTACTTCCTTTGGGGCCTGGTGGGAGGGTCAGAGTGAACCTCAGCAAGAAGAAAACACCAAAAGATGATTGTCAAATCTTTAACACATTGAGGCATTACCAACAAGTCCAAATCAATTCAACTGACAAAAATACATCAGACAAGGTACACACGCCTTGTTCTATCTTTTGCTTCCTGCCTTGTTCCCCTAAAATCTTCTTGTTGGCATTCATCACAAATGAGAAATGGATAATGAACCTCTAGAACAATATAAAATAGACAGTATGAGAACCAGGATATTTTGAGGCTTCAGCAAGTAATTCCCAGAAACGATTCTGTTGTCAAAATATCCCTTGAGTTTTTGTATACATCATTGTTACACTCTGCTTTGTAGGCCTTGCATACTTTATTTCCTTATAAATATCTGTATGTAATAGACTTTATCAAAGAACAGTGGGGCACCTGAGTGGCTCAGTAGGTTAAGTGACCAACTCTTGATTTCGGCTCAGGTCACAATCTCAGGGTTCTTGAGTTCAAGCCCCTGGTCAAGATCTGTGCTGACAGTGCAGAGCCTGCTTGGGATTCTCTCTCTCTCTCTCTCTCTCTCTCTCTCAAAATAAATAAACTTAAAAAAATAATATTAAGGAAGAATTCTATTCTACACAACCCCTCAAAAACTGTTACTTAAATGAAGGGGAAAAAAAAGAGGACTTCATTGTTGTTAACAGAAGTTGGAACCACACTGATTATAGCAATAAAGGCTACTGAAACCAACAGGCTTTTTTCTTTTTCCGTTTCTAAACTGAAGTGGGAGTTTGTCAGAATCTGTAATGTCTACAGAGAAGCAGGTACCTCATATTTCCTCAAAAACAAGCAGGTACCTCGTATTTCCTTGTATCTTATAGTATAAAAATTAAACAGAAAACGGATCGTTTTGTTCTGGAAACTAAAAGAACTAAAATAAAATAAACAAGCTATGAGAATAATGCTCAGTATACTTAATTATGCCAATATATGATCTGTGTCCCTGGCATGCATAAAGCGAGAAATGATTCCAATACAGCAGGTGAGACAGCGGTGTGGTGCAGCTGCTAATCTAGGAGTCCCGCGAATGAGAATACTCCTTCTACGAGTCAGTCCCAGCTGGCACACAGCCAAGGAGGCCAACCCAACCCTGATACTCCTACCACCTACACTCATGTTTTTCCAACTGAGACCTATTCGTGATCTAAACTGGATTGCTTCCCTGAGCTCCGCTGGAGAATACACTCTGCTGACAATTCAAAGCCCAAGAAATCTTACCAGGAAATCCTGGCTGGAACTCTTCCCAGGGATTAAATAGTTGAGAAAGGGGAATGTGGACCTTAAACCAAGACCTCACATGTAAAAAAAAATTTTTTTAATGTTTATTTATTTTTTGAGAGAGAGACAGAGACAGAGTGTGAGCGGGGGAGGGACAGGCAGAGAGGGAGACACAGAATCCGAAGCAAGCTTCAGGCTCTGAGTGGTCAGCCCGATGCGGGGCTCGAACTCACGAACTATTGGATCCTGACCTGAGCCAAAGTCTGACGCTTAACCAACTGAGTCACCCAGGTGCCCCATATTTTTTTAAATAAAAAAAAAGTTTATTTATTTTTGAGAGAGAGAGAGAGAGAGAGAGAGAGAGAGTGAGAGAGAGAGAGAGAACACACATGGGGGAGGGGAAGAGAGAGAGGGAGATACAGGATCTGAAGCAGGCTCCAGACTCTAAGCCATCAGTGCAGAGCCCAGCGCAAGGCTTGAACCCACCACCTGTGATGTGAGGTCATGACCCAAGCCGAAGTTGGAGTATTAACCGACTGAACCACCCAGGCGCCCCCTCCCTAATTCCTTTTTACCATCATCATCATCTATGGGAAAATGTCATGAGATCCTTTTTATAGAAAATTCAAAAAGAAGAAACAAAAAAAATAAGATTCAAAGTGACAATGCATTTTGGAACTGATAACCTGTTTGAAATAGTCTAACGTGTCAGTCATCAACATCAGTCATCCAATTTTAACAATTAAGGATGAGAGAAGATCTTTAAAATGATCAAACACGTAGGGAAACAAGACCCAAGTGCATTCTAGGTCTTTAGTTCAAAGTATCTGTCCAGCTAGCACTTGCTGCTTCTTCACAAAGGCACAGAGCTATGAGAAGCAGGGACGGTTTTAATATGTGATGAGGAAAATTACATTTATCAGTATGTTTCCCTGGGAAATTCTCCTTTTCACAAATGTGACTACATTCATAAAAAAAAATCATACTGCTATTGTGATTTTCACACTCTTCATGGACAAAAATAGACTAGGTAATAACCACCTAGAGTATGGGTGGTGTTTCCACAGCATCTTCTGCTCTTAGTCAGTTCAAGGCAAACTGGAAGTGATATCATAGGGATGGGGAACCATGCTCTCATTTTTTTTCCCCTTGAAAAATATGAAAAGGTTGCTTCCCTTTGCAAGTTTGAAACCAAAGGCAAAAGTCAACGGACCTGAGCTGAATCCTTCCCTGTACTATTCCTAATAGACACTTCTCTAAAGAAGACATCCAGATGGCCAATAGGCACATGAAAAGATGCTCAACGTCGCTCCTCATCAGGGAAATACAAATCAAAACCACACTCAGATATCACCTCACGCCAGTCAGAGTGGCTAAAATGAACAAATCAGGAGACTACAGTTCTGGAGAGGATGTGGAGAAATGGGAACCGTCTTGCACTGTTGGTGGGAAGGCAAATTGGTGCAGCCGCTCTGGAAAACAGTGTGGAGGTTCCTCAAAAAATTAAAAATAGATCTACCCTGTGGCCCAGCGATAGCACCGCTAGGAATTTACCCCAGGGATACAGGAGTGCTGATGCATAGGGGCACTTGTACCCCAATGTTTATAGCAGCACTCTCAACAATAGCCAAATTACGGAAAGAGCCTAAATGTCCATCAACTGATGAATGGATAGAGAAATTGTGGTTTATATACACAGTGGAATACTACTTGGCAATGAGAAAGAATGAAATCTGGCCATTTGCAGCAATGGGGATGGAACTGGAGAATGTGATGCTAAGTAAAATAAGTCGTACAGAGAAAGACAGATACTGTATGTTTTCACTCTTATGTGGATCCTGAGAAACTTAACCATGGGGGAGGGGAAGGGGGAAAAAAAGTTAGACAGGGAGGGAGGCAAACCAGAAGAGACTCTTAAAAACTGAGAATAAACTGAGGGTTGATGGGGGGTGGGAGGGAAGGGAGGGTGGGTGATGGGCATTGAGGAGGGCACCTGTTGGGATGAGCACTGGGTGTTGTATGCAAGCCAATTTGACAATACATTTTAGATTAAAAAAAAAAAAGGACTTTCCACTTGGAGTTACTGGTGATACACATTTCTTCTGGAAGCGGGGCACAAGAGGGCAGACTTGAAAATGCTAAGGAACAGTCTGTCTTGGATCTCTGTCCCTTGTTCATCTGAACACGTGACTTTAAAGTCTTTAGTGGAGGGCTTGTGACTTCACAAACTGTACATGTTTAACATGCATTACAGGGAAGTAAGAAGAACTAATCCTAATTTCTAAGCAAAATAGAGAAATTCAGCTTTCTCTCTCTTTTTTTTTTTTTTTTTTTGGAATGTTTATTTATTTTTGAGAGACAGAGAGACAGTGCGAGCAGTAGAGAGAGAGGGAGACGCAGAATCTGAAGCAGGCTCCAGGTTCTGAGCTGTCAGCACAGGGCCCGACACAGGGCTCGAACCCATGAACTGTGAGATCATGACCTGAACTGAAGCTGGACACGTAACCGACTGAGCCACCCAGGAGCCCCTTAACTTTCTCTTTAAACAACTGCATTGGACACTATGGAATTTTGGTACAGAAGTGAAAGAACTGTTTACAAAAGATGTTCTCTTTCAAGAACTCTAAGAACAAGATCAGACAGGAGGCAAAAAGGAATAGAAATTGGAATTTTTAAAATCACTGAATTTTAAATTCAAATGGGAATGCATCTTTGAATAGAAACTATTACTTTTTTTTTTTTTTTTTTTTTTTTTGAGGGGGAGAGAGGGGCAGAGGGAGAGGAGGAGACAGAGAATCAAGCAGGCTCCATACCCAGCACGGAGCCCGACACGGAGCTCACTCTCACAATCCTGAGATCATGACCTGAGCCAAAATCAAGAGTAGGATGCTTAACCAACTGAGCCACCCAGGTGTCCAAGAATATTGCATATTCTAATCACATTAAAATACTATGTTCAACTTATTGCTTGTTATTTTCTTTTTATACATTGTTTCAATTACTACAAGTATTGTCATTGTAATTTATTTACTCTGATTCTAAAAAAACAGTAACTTCTTAATACTAAATTAGGAATCACTGCTTTAAATACACAGCTAAATAAGGAAGTATGTCCAACACTAACTACTTACATCTGTAGTCATGTCATGTTTGATACACCTCCAGTATCAATGGCTTGTTTTTGAACAGTGCTAGTGGAGGGGCGCTTGAATGGCTCAGTCAGTTAAGCGTCCGACTTCGGCTCAGGTCATGATCCCTGGCTTGTGAGTTCGAGCCCAGCATCAGGCTCTATGCTGACAGCTCAGAGCCTACAGCCTGCTTTGGATTCTGTGTCTCCCTCTCTCTCTGTTCCTCCCCCCAATCTCTCTCTCTCTCTCAAAAATAAAGGTTAAAAAACTTAAAAAAAAATAGTGAACGGTGCCAGTAGAAAACTATATTGCCTCTTTCCATTTAGCAGCTTTGAAAAACTGAATAAAGGCACCAACACATTGATTGCCTCTTTAATCTTGAAATACTTCTTTCCCTAGAACACAGAATATATATCACTAAAATTACATGGATGAAAGAGCTACAAATTGAGAATGTCACTATTAATAGTCTGCCAAAATCTTCTAACAACTGCAGTGCCTCACAGTTCATATTTTGAACAAATTGAACGAACTTCTGAAATTTAATGACTATACACCTTTGCTTGAATATTCCATGGAAACAGAAAAAAACTAACAATGGTTGAGTAATATTTTCTATGGGCTTTTTGTAATAATTGTCTAATTCTATGCTGAAAATTCAACCACAGCATCACTAACATAAAAGAATTTGTTGTGCAAGCAATATGCTATGAATATACTGTGCAGAAACTGTATACTAGATTGGGTAACTACAAATTCAGTATGTAATTCAGTATGTAATTTCCATATCAAAAGAAATCTCAATACATAAATTACTGGCACTTATTAAAGAGGACATATATTCCCAAAGGATTGAATTTATCAGCAACAATGAATAATGTCAGTAAAAAGTAAAATAAAAGTGCCTTTAAGTTCTGTATTCTATCAATTTTATTTTTTTACACAATACTAAAAAAGAACAATTAATATTATTTCATTGAGTGGCTCCGCCAGGAAGAAACAGTAAATGCTTCCTGGAAATTGGAGCATAAGTCACTTCCTATCATAAATCTATGGATTCTGTGCATTAGTAAAGACTTAACAGGACACAATAAATATTCACTGAATCAATGCATGATCTTGTCATCCAGAAATTCCTGAATTTAACAACCACTAAGTCACTAATGTGTGCAGAATTATTTCCTTCCTTCCTCATACCGATTTAGTCCTGTGGAATTCTTTCTCCATAGTGTCTCTTACACCTATGCTTTCTTCCTACACACTCTCGCCATTCAGATTATCCTCATTGTTCTACTCATTCATTTAATGTCAGGACCATCAGTTTCTTCTCCATCAGTTTCTTCTAAAAGACAGCAGCAGTGCCCGGCTTGTGGGGTTTTTTTTGGGGGGTGGGTGGGTAAAGATTGGATGATACATGCAAAACACTGAGTACACAACTCAAGCTTCATAAATGCTATAGACCAATCCCTTCATACCAAACTGGTCTACTCACTATGTGCCCATCATACCCGTTTTGCTCGTGGCTCTTTTGCTCCAACGCCTTTCCTTTTACCTGAAATGCCTGTGCTCATCACGTCTGTGTGTATCTTTCAAAGCTCACCCCTAACATCCATCCTACATGAAGATCCATCTGATTCCATTCTTTTTTGGCCATTAGCTGCCTTTCACCTCAAACTTCTTAATAAGACCTTGCAGAGTCTTATTTGGGTAAAATTTGGGTGTAAAGGAGGACAGGAATGGAAGGAGACCACAGGCACAGACTGGCAGAGTACTACATATTTGAGAAATGTGTGACCACCACCTTGACCAGTGAAGGGGGTTTCACACTATCTGCAGTGATGGAAAATAAGAAAAATAAAGTGGATCGTCTGGGACTTTTGCTGTTACTTCTCTCTTGAAAATTGCCTTTTGTCCATTTCTCTTCTCCAAAAAGTGAAGTACAGAGCAAGTGTTAAGTGAAACAAGAACCAGTTGATAACTCGGTAGCATAAAGAGAAAATTGAGAAGTAAAATAAGTTTTTTTCTTTATTATTTGTATTGTATCTTTTCATAATAAACACAGAAAATTAAGAGTTTAATGGAAAAGCAAAAAAAGAAAAAAAGAGTATACCAGGAACACACAAGCATTTCAATTTAATAATTATATAGCACTTATTATATGTCTAGTGCTGTGTGCAGCACCTATAGACAATAACAAAAGAAATCCTTGACCTTGAGGAGTAGAGGCATGTAAACAGAGCATGTGGGAAATGGGTAGACAGTGCTGTAAAAGCCCAGAGGAGGGTTCAGTTAGCTCAGTCTAGAGATGAAGGAAACATTTCTAAGATGAGTGGGCTCCCGAAATAAAGTTCAAAAGATCACCAAGAGTGAGCTGTAAGAGGGACAGGGTAATGTGCTCCCAGGAAAAGGGAATAACTTGAACAGAATGTGAACACAGAACAACAAGGTCAGTTAAAAGGAAATCATAAAGAGGAATTATCAATTGGTTCGTTAGAAGCCTATCCAACATGCCTCAGGGCTTAATTCCATCACATGCAATGGGTCCCGGATGGGGTTACAGAGCATTCTAGCCAGATGTCACAGATTCTACCGTAACTTTTCCTCTGCATTTATAAGGACCTCTGACAGCACATGATTGTATTGATTTTATAGGAGACTCTCAGGCATGTCTTCTATTGTTACCAGGAGATAAAGTCCACAATTCTCATCCTGGCAAGCACCTTGACTTACTTGATGTGGATAAAAATGGGGAGACTAAGCAAAATGGTCTTCAGTTCTTTCCCACCAGACTTCCTCCTCTCAGCTGATGATAACCTCATCCTTTCAACTGCTTAGTCTGAAATCATCCTTGACTCCTCACACATCCTTTATCCAACCCATGATTAAATATTTCTGTCTGTCTTGGAAAGACATTCAGAATCCAATAATCCAATAAAGTCTTTAAACCCCACTGCTAGAACCCCTATAACCAAGTCTGGATTACAGCAACAGTCTCCACATTGGTTTACCTGCTTCCACCATGAAGTTTAAGATTTCCTCAGTGATCTCTTTAAAACCTAAGGCAGGGGCACCTGGGTGGCTCAGGTGGTTAAGCGTCTGGCTCTTGATTTAGGCTCAGGTCATGATCTCACAGTCTATGAGTTCAAGCCCTGAACTGGGCTCTGTGCTGACATGTGGGCCTGCTTGGGATTCTCTCTCTCCTTCTCTCTCTACCCCTCCCCGGCTCATGCTTGTGCGAGTGCACACGCTCTCTCTCTCTCAAAATAAGTAAATAGACATTAAAAAAAAAATCCTAAGGCATATTGAGTCCCATTGCTGCTCAAAAGGCGGCAATGATTCCCCATCCCCAGCTGGTGGGAGAGCCACCCTACCTTCAGCTGGCACACGAAGTCTCACCACTTCCCTGAAATCAGCTTTTACTCTCTCAATCACTATGCTCAAGCCACACCGGTCTTCTGTTTCTCCTCCCTGCCTCAGGATGCCAGGCTTTTGCACTGGCTTCTTCCTCTGCCTGGAACATTCTCTCCCCATATATCCACATGACACTCTTACTTTTTTCAGTCTTTCATTAACTATTACCTTCTTGATGCAGCCTACACTGATCATTGTATTTCAAATCACCAGCCTTCACCCTCGCACTTTGACCACTTTACACTGGCTATTTCCCATACAATTTACCTCCTTTTAAAATAGTACAGGATTGGGCTCAGTCAGTTAAGCATCTGACTCTTGGTTTCAGCTCAGGTCATGATCTCGCGGTTTCATGAGTTTAAGCCCTGCATCGGCCGCTGGCAGCACAGAGCCTGCTGGGGGTTTCTCTCTCTCTCTCTCTCTCTCTCTCTCTCTCTCTCTCTGCCCCTCCCCCACTCAGACTGTCCCTGTCTCTCTCTCAAAATAAATAAATAAACTTATAAAAAATTAAAAAAATAAAATAGCACAGGATTTCCTTATTTATTATTCCATTTTATTATTATTTTACTTATTATTCTTTATTATTTTCTCCCTTTAGCAGTTAAACTGGAACAAAGCTTATTAAGTAAGCATTCAATAAATAATATGAAGACAGGAAAAAAAATGAAGTTCTTCCAGCTCTAAAAAATGATCTAATTTATTAAAAGTGGCAAGAGATTAGAAAAAAGCACAATGAGGTGACATCTCCATTTTTTTAGACCAGTCTCTGTTTCTTATTAACTATGAAACTATGTAAAGCCCAATCATTTAATTCTTTTGGATGTTGGTTTCCTCAGGAGTAAAGTAAAATATCTTGACCAGCTTATCTATAATAGCTCTTACATCTTTAAAATATAAGTGATTCTGACTTGATTCTGTTTAATAAAATTCAGATACTTCCAAATCATTATTATCTCATAATGGACAGCACCAATCAGCACATTAATTCATTGACTACTTCTGGATGGTCAGTAAAATTCTGCCTTGCTAAAACGATAGCATTATGGAATTCAAAGCTTCTGCAATTGTTCACCAACAACTAAGGGGAGTTCTTTGTCTCCTTGTGGACCTGCACACAATTATATGACACAGTAAGAAGACACAGCGACACATTTAATTATGCATGCGTATGACTATCCATAGTATTATCAATCGAGGCCATCTTGCTGGTGAGGAGGGTTTTCTCTCTGAAACCATCTAAAACCATGTAGCTCTATTTCTGGCTGACAAGTAGACAGATGATTATCCCTCTCAGCTCTCCTTCTAATTGCTGAAGACAATGCAGAGATGACAACAGCACAAAACGAACAAAGGAAAAACCACATGAACAAACCAAACCAAAATGGTAGTGTACCCACATCTTTGTCAAGATGTCCCTGGAAATTCCTGTCCCTTTCGTCAAGCCTGTTATAGCAATAGCAAGCTATCAAATTTGGAATTCAAGGAAATGTAATTTAAAGAACTGCATAGCAATGGTGGCTCGTGCTTACACAGTGCTTATGTGCCTGGTACTATTCCAAATGCTTTTCGTGCATTAACTGATTTGATCCTCACAAAAACCCACGAGCTAGGTACAATTATTGCCACCATTTCACATACAAGGCAACCGGGACGCAGACAGTCTATATAACTTGTACTGTCACACAGCCACACACAGAGCTTGGATTCAAACTCACACAATCGGGATCCAGTGTGTGTTCTTAGTCACTACACTATCACGAAATAAAATTCCTTGTAGCCTGAAGTCTCTTACTCCCCATGATGTGAACTTTTCAGGAGAATGTATATGTTGCTATATATGTGCTACATATACAAACTTTGCAAATCATACAGTAAGATGCCCAGAATCATGTTTCCATAAACTCTGTAATGACTGCAGTCTATATTAAATTCCTCCAAGTTAAGATTTCAAGAATGTAAGGTGTGGTTTCAAATCATTTTCTTTCTTCCTGTGTTGCCGTAAGCAAGTCACTCTTGGGGTGCCTCAATTTTTATTCCCGACATATGCAAATGGGACACCTACTTCACATGAAATATGTTTTTTTCTAGACATTGTAAAGACCACAAAAATGAATCAGCTATAACTCAGAAACCTTCCAGTATAAGTGATAAGCAAGCATCCAAATAAGAACATCATGAGTGTGAATGGGGTAAATACCTTGATGAGGCACAAACAACGTGCTATGGGGCTCTAGAGGAGGGAGGGTCTACATCTGATCTGGAAGGTGGGTCCTGAGGCCTGAGCAGAATTAGGGAAGGTAGAGACTGTGGGAACGGAACATTTTTGGTAGAGGCAATAGAATGTGCAGACTAGAGGATAGAAATAAAATAATATTCCAGGTAGAATCCCAATTGGCTAGGACATGGTCCATATGGTTTGTGGTGGGGAGGGGGCAGCTGGAGTTGGATATGTAGGAAGCCTGACGTCTTACTATGAGAGGACCTTGGATACCAGAGAAGAATTTATGGGATAATATACGTGTTTTCTAAATATTGGCTATGGTGAACTCAAGAAATGAAAATGAAGTGAAAGTCATTTCTCTTTTATAAATCATAAGATTTCTCAAATCTTTTTTTTTTTTTAATTTTTTTTTTTCAACGTTTTTTATTTATTTTTGGGACAGAGAGAGACAGAGCATGAACGGGGGAGGGGCAGAGAGAGAGGGAGACACAGAATCGGAATCAGGCTCCAGGCTCTGAGCCATCAGCCCAGAGCCTGATGCGGGGCTCGAACTCACGGACCGCGAGATCGTGACCTGGCTGAAGTCGGACGCTTAACCGACTGCGCCACCCAGGCGCCCCAAGATTTCTCAAATCTATTTTACAACATATAATAACACACATTGACTCTACAACTTTATAGAGTTCATATGTTCAAAAAGTAATTTCCTATTAGGTATTATAACCAATGTCTAAAGATTACTAACTCCATTCTACATATTATGAGAGGAGTGACAAGTGACCACATAAGAAATCAGAATTAAACTCGGGCCCTCTAAATCTAAGCTCCCAAAGACCCAAGCAGTTACTCTTCCTCTCCATCTGTCATTCACCTGTCATCCCGAACTCTGCTGATCCAGAACACAGGAAGAGTCAGGTTTGAGAAGCAAAATATATGTCACCAAAGCTTATGTATTTCTCAAGGAGAGAACCTTTCTCAGAGACATTTTACCTTTTATACAAATGTTTAATCTGCTGGAAACTTGAGTTACAAACCCCACGAGAGATCAGAACTGTGAATTAAAAGAAGTGTGGAAAACTATTTCATTAATATATACCGATTGCAAACCAGCCTGATAGCAGAAAGCATACAATACATAAAAATACCAACATTTTCTGGTTGTGTGTGATCACTGGCAAGAAGTTGAACATTGTTGAGCCTGTTTCTCTGTGCTAAAAGATTTGGTTTCTACTGTCTCTATGAAACCTAATTGTGATTCTGCAATAAGCTAAGACACATTCAAAATATATACCACTCTAAGGTTAGAGTTTCTAATATAACTCAACGTGATCTAATAAGGTAACATTATTCAAGAAAGTTGTAATATAGCCCACTATATCCTCAAGACATAACAGTACCCAACATTGATAAATCCTATTTAATAAGTAGTTGAGATTATTAAAATAGTTCAATCCAAAATGGAGAAAATCAATTTTTCATGGTGATAAATCATTAGCTATTTAGAAAACTCAGCAATCCAGAACAACCAATTTCCCAAAGATTTGTCATAAGCCAAAGACTTAATGTACTGATCGCAATGTTTTTATGTATAGTTCACTAAATAGGTAGGTGTTATATAGGTCCTTGACCTGGGCAGGGGTTAATTTTGATATCTCCCTATGGTCATTGAAGTAGAAAGATAAAACGAGTAAAGTAATTATTTTATATAATGTATTTTCTGTTCTCTTTGAAAAATCACAAGAGTTGTGTGATGGGAAAAACTCTAAAAATGCAGCTTGCTTTAAGGATCATAGTGTGAAAAGATCAGAGTTGTAACACTGAATGTTGCCACTAATCATTCTTAAGATTTGCTTTGTAGGCGAGACTTAGCATCATGTAACAATCAATGGTTACTGATTCCTTTTGCTCCCAGAAGAGCAAGCAATTATGACCCAGGAAGCTTCACCAAGGGATTACAAACAAATGCTAACAAGAGTTCAATTCCACTGTCCTTAGATCATTCCATTTATTTATGGAGCTTTTATTGCATGACACCAACATATTTCATAAAACAAATACTTCCTGTTACTTAGCAAAGGAAGAGGCAACATTGAAAGTCGTCAGGCTAATCATGGTCGAGTCTGCGGTTAAGGTCTCACTTCACTCTCTCCCCCAACTCATCCAGTGAGAAACCACAGGTCTGGGCCATCCGCTCCATAACCTCTGATGCTCTGGGCGGGACACCACCTTCAGAATAGGGTGGGAGAATGGGGACGACCGTGCAGTGAGATTAGTGGAAAAGTAATGGCGGGGTTTGAACAGCAGAGTAAAGAGAAAAGTAACCATGGGATAGCAAGTAAGAAAGAAATACAGGGAGAGAAAAGGGAGAAGAACTGGAGAAACAAAATCATATCAACATTTGACACGGACATAGGTACCTAAGTTAAGACTTGAGGATCCTAGTCACACGTGTTTCCTTACTAATTAAGTTTTATTTCTTATGGCAACTCTCCTTGTCTTCCATGTTGTTCTTATGTTCCTTCCAAGTAGATCTGAATGAATATTTGGACATCTGGCTTACTTTTGAGTTATGAGTTTTTATAATAAGATAAGTTATGGAGGAGAGGTGATTTTTTATTAGAAAATTTCTTGAATATAAAATTCTATACTAACTTTTACTTAAAACAAAGTTCATAAATTTCCCCTTTGGTGAGGATAAACGGCACCTCAAGAAACATGATTCAAACACTCAAGTGCTTATCACTGAAGATTTGTGCCGTAAATCAACTCTCGTCACATCATGTTCTTGATGACAAATAGAAGATGTTTTTACCTTGGGATATTTTCCACTATATTTCATCACATTTTCTTGGGTCAGTCAGCTTATTTGCACTGCTCAGTCACAACAACCTATACCTGGGTAAACTCTGCCCAAGATTGTTATCAAATATTTCCCCCTTAAAAGTGGCTGCCTCATTGCTTTGATATTGATTCAGAGTTCCACTTGTGCAGTTAATCCAATATACTTGAGTTAATAACAATCAAGATGACCAAAGCATTAAAGTTTTCACATAATTCTAATTCTACTTAAAGAATAAATGAAAATACATATATTTTGCTAATCACTATACATTTTGTAAATGAAAGGCTCTCATAAATTACAACAAAAAATCAAAGTGCCTTAAGTGCATGTACCCAGAGCAGCACTAATTTTCTTTTTTTTAGAATTGTGACCAGTAATCCAGCTTATAAAAGTTCATTTGAAAATCACTGCAGCATATTTTTAAGGTACAATTACTCTCTACTACTATAACAATATTTTTTTCTTTTTTACTTTTTACAAGCTTCTAGCAATTAAATGTGGAACTAGAATTGTTTTTTTTTTTTTCAAACATTGATAACTTTTTCCTCTACACTTTAAAGGTTTTTATTTATCCAATTTTATTTATTAAGTAATCATCAAACCATCTTCCCTTTTATTTGGAATATTATGTGTATATATATATTATGTGTATATATATATATATATATATATATATATATATAATTCATACCATATGTAGTATTTATATTGTAGATATAGTATCTTTAACCAAATTAAAAGAACTTCTGCATTTGATTTCACTCAAAGATTGTATGTAAATTGTTATTTCCATGGGCTTTGTGAAATGGTGAAAACGGCTTAATTCCTATCTTTTGGGGTCTAGAAATCCCAGTTGGCAACAATGAAGAGTTAGGTGAATGTAATTTTCATTTAGATCAAGGATTCATCCCATGCACTACAGCTAAACCATATAGATTCCTTTTCATTATCTCAGTCTTCCCACAGAATGCGCTTCTTTGACAAACACAGTTTTAGTCACCTTTCCCCCCTCTTCCAAGTAACTCCTTATCATTGTACCCAGGAGAAAGCCCATTACATCCTAAATTTTGGACATTACCCTAAGAATAATTATATATTCCATCCAATTTTTGGGGGAAAATCACTCTTTTTATGGTACTAGGGTTCAAGAAATTGTAAAGTTCTATTATCAGTCTAATAGAAACCAAATTAATTCACCTTTTAAGACTACCTATAATTTATTCCTAAGAATGTTAACACTCATGAGTATATGTGTATATGAACCCTGACAGAGAGGAAGAAGAAGAAAGAAGTTAATAATTCTTAAGCTTTGTACTCCTATGAGGTATTTTCCTTACATACAGTAACTTATCTTGTCCTTCACACAATCTCATAAGAGTTGTAAGTATTAATATCCCCATTTGTTTAGATGTAAATTCTAAATCTCAAGTAGTGAAGTGATTTGCTCAAGGTCATATGGCTTCTAAGTGGTACAGCTGGGACTTGATGTCAAGTTTCCAGTACAATTTCCACTTCACCATGATGCCTCTTCCACTCTTAGTTCTAAGTTTTTCATGAGCTTCCCCAAACTCCTAAACTCATTCTCCAAAGTGTTACAAAACC
This sequence comes from Panthera onca, assembly GCF_046562875.1. Lineage (NCBI taxonomy): Eukaryota > Metazoa > Chordata > Mammalia > Carnivora > Felidae > Panthera > Panthera onca. The sequence continues at coordinate 174,557,860 of NC_138342.1, forward strand.
ACTTTGTCAAGACCAAAGGAAGAAAAGAACAAAAAAAAAAAGAATCAAAAGTAGAATGAGGGGGAAAAATTGGTACTGGTTTCATATTTAGTATGGTTTGGTCCTAGGACTTGGGTGTTACCCAACATCTCATTTAATCCCCTAAACAGGTCCAAGGGATGCATAGTGCTATCCTCAAATACAAATGAGGAAACAGATTCAGAGGGATGATCTACCTTGCTCCAGGCCATGAGAAAGACAGGTATGATTAAAATTCAGGTCTGCCCAACTGGTAAGCTAATGCCCTGGGACAAGAGACTTGAGACAATCTAAGATGTAAGAGGCCTGAGAGGTAAATATATCTAATAATCTGCTTGGAACATGAATCTCCCTCAAATGTGTCACTGTTTAAATATTTCCATGAAGAAGAAACTTTCTTTCCAAATACATATTTTATTTGGAATAACTTTGATTATAAAAAAGTTCTCCTGTACACCATATTGTTGGGAAAGGTATGCCCATCCAACCTCTGCTCAAGAGGGGTGTCCTACACTGATCAAAATTGTACATGTAGAATGGTCTTTTCTAAAGAGGAAGTCTGCAATGGAGGGAGAGAAATTACTCATTAGGACTTACATGATAAACAGGAAAAGCAAAGTCATTGAGAGGAAGATAATATATGTACTGTTTGCATATAAATGCCGAAGGCAGTTTGGAAAAGAAAAGCAAGGTGTAGTGAAAACCGGGAGCATTCCAGTTTCCTCTCAGCGCTCATATAATTAGCTGGAGTGACCTTGGTCACTTCACTTTTGCAGATCTGAATTTCCTCACTTCGGGAGTGACTCAGATAATTTTTACATATGTTCGACATATAAAATTCTATGATTATAGAATATCGATTATATTATTTGGAAACAACCCTTGAGTGCTTACAAACACACACACACACACACACACACACACACACACACACACACTAGTAGATAAAATTCACCTCAGCAAACTTGGCAGTGTGGTCTGAGGTGATGAAGATGAACTCTATTCCCTGCTCCTCAATCACTTTTCATGTGAATGGTACACGAAGCCAAGTTTTCATTCAGTTTGGGAACCAAACCTTAATGGCAGACGTTAGCCTTTCTCTGGATATTGAAACTAAAAATCCTTGGGAGTGTTTTAATATCCTTTTTCTATAAGCTAAAACAATAAATGGAAAATATGACCAAGAAATAAAACAAAAACATTTATAGCTGTCAGGTTTCTAGAATCTGAAAATAATTTTACCATATTTACGTGTTAGAATTAAGTATAGGGGCTCTCAGTCGGTTAAGTGTCCGACTTCGGCTCAGGTCATGATCTCGCAGTTCATGGGTTCGAGCCCCGCGTTGGGCTCTGTGCTGACAGCTCAGAGCCTGGAGCCTTTTCAGATTCTGTGTCTCCCTCTCTCTCTGACCCTCCCCCATTCATGCTCTGTCTCTCTCTGTCTCAAAAATAAATAAACGTTAAAAAAAATTAAAAAAAAAAGGAAGGTGACAAGAAGAAATGCTGAATTCAGAGAGTATATGCAGTGTTAAGTAAAGAAATATCTCAGGTTGATTCAAATTGTCTAACTAGATTCTTAAAATTCATTAGAAGATAAGTTCTATGAGGACAAGAAATGTTACTGTTTTTCATTGCCATAATGCCAATCTAGAACAGTGCCTGGTGCATAGGAGGTGTTTAATATGTATTCGCTGAATTAAGAAAAAGAAATAACAGAAGAAAATCATTGACATACAAAAATAATAAAAAGGGAAACATGACCAAAAAAGTAGACATGGTATGGTTTACGGCTTAAAAGAAAGCTCAAACAGATTCAGTCGAGAAGTTATATTCTAGTTCTCAGTTTTATTCTAGCGCTTCAGTGAAGCTTCTAGCTTAACTTTAGACAACTCATACCTTTTTTATGCCTCAGTTTCTCAATCTATACAATATCTCTCTCTTTACACTTTAAAAGGATCCTATGAGGTGACAGTAAAAGGAAAAGGGAAGAAGGAAGAACAAAGATACATGGTTTGGGACATAACGACTTTCTGGGAATGCAGAACTGCTGATTTGTACAAACATATAAAAGTCAGAGAGAAACCAGTATGAATCATACTAAGGAAAAGAAGAGGGGGCAATAAAGAAGAGGGACAAAATTTTGAATGAATTGTGCCAGTAAGAAACCAGGGTATTGTCCTAGAGACATATTTTTGTATGTGTGTTTGTAATATGTGTAAGTACCACTCAGTTAAAATGCAATACAATTGTATGTGAAAGAAAAGATCAGTGAATGTTTAATATTTTAGAATGCAATGAAATATTGATAAATAAAGCCAAAGTGGCATAATTAGAAAAATAAGGAAGATTCAAGAGATAATTGGGTAGGTGGGGAGGGAGAGGAAGGAAGAAAACCGATTTAGGTATAAAGGAACAAGGAGACACAGAGTGGGCAGGGAAGAGGTGAGCCACAGGGCCATCTGCTATATGTCAGCAAAGAGCCCACCCTAGAAAACCCAAGCTGTTTTCGACAGCAAGCTGAACACTGTATGGATGAGCAAATAAACAGGAAAAAGACTACCACTACTGAGAATTTAATAAAAGCAAAACAAGAAGGTGGGAAGAAAACTGAATACTATGAACTATACATGCTTGACCAGTGGTCCCACTTGACATACGTCCCTGTCAATTGGGTGCCACTTAAACTATTAGAGTTGCTGTCCAGTTCACACTCTCTGGAACAGGGAAAAGCTGACAGGAGAAAAGAGCCATGTGTGGATTTAAATTCAGGGGGACAAGACATGTCTCTGCTTTCTCCTATTTAGGATTTCACTGAACCTTTCAGCATTTTGTAACTTTTAGTAAAAGAATGTCACTAAATCTTTCAGAACCTGGGTTTCCGCCTCATCAGCAAATTAATAAAATTATTTGGTTTCAGTCGAGGATCTTTCCATTTCTCCCAGTTTTTAATGTCTTAGGCGTTAAGCAAGTTTTGGTTAAAGTGGAGAAAAGTTCTTTGAAATCACCACTCTGAAATCACCGACAAGGAATTGTAGGTTGCAAGGAACTGGATGAATCTATTGGGCTTAAAATAAATGCCATTTTTAAATTGAAGGAAAGAAATCCTTTGGTATATTCAGTTAATCACGCTAAGCTTTGCAAATGGCAGTGACTCCTATCCTCATTGTGGTAACAATGGTTTGCCATGCAACCCAACACAAAGAGATTTAAGACAAAGCAAAACAAATTTGGCCTGAGATGAAAATACTAATACATTCTTATACTACAGAGTCTGTTGTCAAGCAGGCTCTCCCATCCAGAAATACATTTTCTTCCAAGATGGCACTATAGTTCCCCGGCTACAATTTAATTAATCACCTCTTTTTATAGTAGTCTAAGTTTGCAACCTCTCAGAGTCAGTTCTTTCCATATAAATAGAAGGTAAGAAAAATTTTAAAGCCCAGGCAAAGAAACAAAATTAATAGTTCAAGTAGGGGCCCCAGTGAGAAATAAAAACGTAACTATTATCATGGCAAATAAAGATTGTGGTAGTGGAAAACCACCAATCACACACAGAAAAACTTCAGGATTAAAAAAAACAATGCATATGTATTTTCCAATCCTCTCTTAGGTTTCTTAAAGATCTAGATGGATGCATGGATTAGTATTGTGAAAACATGAAATTATATTACCTTATGCAAGAAATACCCATTTGAGAAAAACCTGATGCAGCTACTATTCCTTTGGACAATTAAGAATGCTCTGTATTGCCTTTTATTACAATAAAGAATGCTTTAATTTTAAAAAAAAGTCCGTGGAAAGGGGAGTAATTCCCCTTTGTATAGAATAACCCTAATACTAGAGGGTAGATTGGTTGGGGAATTACAGAGCAGACACAATTACTAGAATTGTCTCTCTTCCACTCTCTCAGGCTCCAGGATAAAGAAGAATCAATTAGCCCTCAACAGACTATGACCTTGAAGGCTACAGCTCTGTGCATAATATGCTGAATATGCTGAGGCAGATAGAACGGGGAGAGTTACGTCCTGAAACCACCAAAGAGCATGTTTCAGATACGATAACGTCATGTTAAGATTATACCATCACAGCTGAGTTCATGTCAAAAACATGCATGACAGAAGGATAGGTCTGGTTCTTCCTGTGACGAAGCTGTACTTTCTTAGTTGAAGAGAAAAAAGTGAATGAGGTCACAAATGACAGTCTAATTCCAAGCTCTTTTGTGTGTGTGTGTGGTTTTTTGGGTTTTTTTAGTCAATGGTTATAAGCTTTTTAAAACAACAAAAGCAACCACTTATGAGTGTCTGAAAACAAAGCTTCCTGGACAAACCCCCGCCCCCCCCCCCCTCCGTCCCCCTGTGCAAAAACCAGACTCATAAATTTTTAGGATACTCATGCTTTTGCTGTTGTTTTCAGGCACTAGGCTAAAACATTAACACCGAGTTTCCCATACAGAACGCCTTATAGGCGGCAAAGTGTTAAGCACCATCTACCCCTAACTTTTCAGGAGAAAACTACTTCCCATACTGCTTTTCCAGGCTTATCTCCGATGCATTTCAGAGTGCTGCAGCTGTGTCTCTGGCCAGAACTGGCCACCGTGATGCTTTTAGGCAGCAGTAAATCTTTTCCACTCAATGCAAATGCCAGAAAATCAATGCCCTGGCTTGAAAACCAAGAGAAGAGAAACTATATGGAACCTGTACCCTCTTAAAACACTTAGATGATTTTACCTGAAAAAATAATTTCTCAAAAAGTCACTACATACTTTGTGACATGGTCCTAAACCAGAAAAAGGGACTACATGGTTCTCTGCTTCCTGCCCCCGCCCCCAAAAAAGATGATAAAATTATGGAATTTACCAAAGGAGTTTTTTGTTTGTTTGTTTTTTCTTCATAGGGTCCTCTTTCTCTTTCTGGAAAACTAAGCCTATCCGGGCACATTTTAATTAAAGCCAAGTTTCAAACGATAAAGACAAAGAAGTAACCTTGTCTTCATGGGGAATGTTGCTTCTCTTTGCAGGATCTGTACTTGCTTTTTATAGCCTGTCATTTCATCTGGGTATTATTTCCTGGTCACTTTGCCAGGTGGGAAGAGGCGGTGAATGCAGTGATGTCTGTCAGACCTTTAATGATGCTTCAGGGATTTGATAAAGACACAGAGCAGTGTCTGCAGAAAGGAGGTTCTTTACTAATTACACCTGAAAAACAAGCCTCTCTCTCTTCTTCTTCTTCTTCTTTTTTAAAATCTTTGCCAGCAGTTTCTGCTGTGTGTGAAATGAAATGATCTTGAATCACAAGCAGATCAAGTTTTCTGTGTTTCTATACCACACGGCTCTACCCCACACAGAACATCATGTCTGGAAAAGACATTCTTTATTCTTCCTTACCACCCAGAGGGGAGGGAACCGAAGGGGTGAGGATTTCATCGCAGAACCCTCACCCTCAACTCTTAAGAGATTTTACACACGTTATTAAGGACTGGATTCTCTTGTCTTTTACTTTATTCCATGAAGGACATATTCAGCCAGTGGTAAAAAGTGGCAGAAGGCAGAGAAACAAAAATAAATCAGAAACATTTATAAAAAGAAGCCAGAGGCCACTCCTCCCTTCTCTACTGACGTGGGGAACAACCTGACTAGTCATGGTTTCTGCCTTGTCAACTTTCCATTGTAAGCATTGCAGTGACCCAGTACGAACAGCAGCACATTGTTCTGTATCGTTTTAAGAGCGTGGGCTCTCTTCACTCACAGGTTATTAAACTGCACTGCTCCGGTCTGACGGGCAAAAAAAGACACGTCTGAAAAAAAAAAAACGATGTACCTTACTAATGGATCTTGTACTTTTTAATGACTGCCAAGGAAGCTATTTAAACATTTGATTACAGAAGACAAAACTAATTTGGGGAAATCCTTTCATGTGGCATCGTACTGCGCCCTGAATAAAATAAAGCTGTCCCTCGTAAGTGTTCGGTAGCCGAAACTACAATCTGGGCAGGACGGCAATCGCCTGCCACTGGTGAGGGGTGAGCACTGTAAATGCGCTATCAGCAAGAACCAATTAAGACAGAAACGTGGTGAGAGCAGAGAGCAGTTAAGGGAGCAGGAAGAAGGCATGGAGGCAGATAACAGGCAGTGTGGGACCACTGCGTGGCAGAGGGCACCCGAAAGGTGAGGAGAGGTGATGGAAGTCCACACGGGAGAAGGACAGACACAGAACCACCCTCGCTGCTCTATGGAAGTCACATTTATAGTTTTGTTTTGTTTTGTTTTGTTTTGTTTTGTTTTTAAAAAGGATGCTCTGTCTGATGTGTTCACTTTTAAAAGTGTTAGAAATCAACTGAATTGCAATTAAATTCAAGCATGACTCCCAGATGCTGAAGTTTTGGGTCCCCCACCCCAGACCGAACAGCCTGGCTGGAGGGAACACTGTTTCATACCAGCAGTTTGCAAGATCGTTTTACTCATCTCTTCAACGCCACCCCAAGCGCTCCAGTCACATGATGTGCTTAAACAAAACCATGCAATTAAAATAGAAGAAGACAAGGAAACAGCTCCATGCTCAAGAGAACGCCTTTTAGCGCCTCAAGCCCACCCCTTTCCATGATTCATCATCATCATCTCTCTCTCTACTTACAAAGTTTAGGAGCAGTTTGGAGATTAGTTTCTGTTGTTTGTGGCTGAGTTGCTGACTTGGGTGTTCTCACCTCAGGGTTCCGAGTGGGGAAAGGGAAGGATGCTGCAGTGGACGGCAGGAAAGAAAAAGCAAAAATACGATTCTTCGGGGTCGGGACCGCTGAAGGTTCAGAGGACACAACGGCATTGTCAACTTGCACTGTAACTTGAACCTCAGTTTCAGATTGAGCCCTAGAGACAGGTGAAGTGTATGCCTCAGATGCTACCCACACAGCTGAGGCAGCGGTTGGATCCAGAGAAATAATAGGGTCCTGGCCTAACCCCCCAGGGTCAAGGTGAGTAGGAGAGTCATACTCAAATATCTTGTCCACAAATACCCACTTGAGGCCAGCAATGCAGAGGCAGAGGCTGACTAGGCAAGCCAGAATGGGGACAATGCAGATTTTCTCCGAGTTGAGGCAACCTCTCAGGCGCTCAGCTTCCAGGCAGACACAGCAGGGAGCTGCCAGGCCCATGAGTCCGGAGGTTCGCCCATCTTCAGTCTGGGTCTCTGGCATGTCTTCTGCTGCCGGAAGCCCGTCAAGAGATGGGTCTGCACTCAGCTGAGTGGAGGGGCTGGAGGACCTCTCGGCGGCTCCCTCGGACATGTCTGGGGAATAAATCTCCATCGGCTCACCTCCAGAAGGCCTGGCCTCTCTCACGGTCCATTACCATGCAGAGCTCCCCCCAACCAAATGAGACAGCATCTTACAGGGGGAAATCGATAAGTCTTCCAAGTCCAAGGCCATTATCAAAAGCAAGAGGAGTTCAGGAGGGAGGAAGGAAAAAAAAGCCTCTAGCAACTACCAAATGAAAGTATACTGTAATTCTTTACTGCTGTTTCCGGGTTACTTTTGCAGTTCTTTCAAATGCTTCTCCAAACCATCCCGGCTGGTCAAGAGGGTGGGGGGGGGGGGGAGGCAAAATAGAAACCGAGCTGATCGTTGGTCAGTTAAGTAAACCAGTAGCCCAAACTGAAAGGCATGTTTCTCACCTCGAGCATCTGAAGCTGGTGTCTGCTTAGATGGAGAAAACAACTGTCATGCAGGAGAAGTAAAAGCAAAAGCAGGACCAGAGGTGGCGGCGGAGGCGGCAGCAGCGGCGGCGGCAGGAGAGGCAGCAGTGAGAGTAGCAACAGCATCCTGTTGTGTTAACGCGAAGGCTGAAAGAGGCTGAATCATTACACAGCAGCAGGTGCCTGCCCCGGGAGCATCACTGCAAACAGTATCATCACACAGGGATCCGAAGGGAAGAGTGCGGCCCGGAGGGGCGGTGACTCCCCTCCCCGCCCTGCCTCCGCCCCCACCCCCCCAACCACTCCTCTTTGTCCTTCTTGAGCGCTCATTCACTTTCTTCCCCTGCAGCTCTGCCCGGCTTCATAGTCTCTTTCTCTTCCTTTCCCCTCCTCATCCAAAGACGTTCTGTCTCTCTGTCTCTCTCTTTTTCCTCCCTCCTCCCTCTGTCCGCACTCCAGAGCTGCTGGCTGGTCTGAGTAAAATCAGTATACCCAGCGACGCAGGACTGCCAGTGACTTCCTATTTTATCCAATTAGAAGGAATAAAGGCCATCAAATCAAAGAGAAGCAGGCAGGCACCAGTTAAGCTCAGTCCCCATGGCCCCCACCCCCTTTCTTCCCTTTCTCTTTTTCTCTCCACAAAAGCAGCCCCAGTTTTCCACCCCCACCTTGCTTGCTTCTGGTCTTGCCGGCTCTCTTTCCTTCACCCACTGTGGGGTCAGAAAAAGCCAGCGATCGATGCTAGCAATCTAACAAAGCTGGGATGGGGCGGGGGATGTAGGTGGGACCTTATGGGTTGGACCTGAGGCTTGGCAAAGTCTGATATCTGATTCCTCCCTAGAGAGGTAAGCTTTTCAACAGCAATTTCTTCTTGCCTGCCGCTGAGAGAGAGCATTCCTTCCCCTGCCCTCTAATAAGTTTTGTTCACCAAGAGGACTGTTATTACCCGATTTTCAACCAACAGTCAGAACGTGTTTTTTTCGAACCTTGGACAGCTCTGCCTTCAGCCCTTTTGGCGATGATTGTGTAAGACTGCAATGCCCAGGGTGAAGTGCTGAGCCTATGCTGAAGGAGGGGTGGGAGGGAAGGGGAGAGGTGTTCATGGATCCCCACTCCGGTCCCATTTGAATTTCCATTTCCTCTTTCCACCCACAGCAGTCCTAGACTAATGTCAAGCTAATAAGAAACACTGGTAAATAGCGCTATGAAGGGAGCAAAAGGCTACCACTTTGTTTTGAAATTAGCCTTCACGGTGACTCCACACTGCAGAGGTCTGAATTCCCCAGGAGCTGTAATATATACCACATGTCCTCTGCGAGAACCACACTGCGAGTATTAAGAAGAGTTTTCCAGAAGAGCATGCCTTTGGGTTAGGTCTCAATAGCTTTACCTTACAGATAGTTTCAATGCTGATTTTGCCCCCCTTTTAAAACAGCAGCCGTTAAAAGACTGGAAGAAATGCCGTCTTTAACAGACAGCACGGGATTCCCTGAACCTCCCTCCTGTTCTTGCACTATATGCATCTAAGCCCTTAGTCCATGCTTTACCATGACTGGACACCCAAATGGTTTCCAAGGAACCATTCTGCTCACCTATGTCAATGGGAGTCTTAAAAACGCTCTCTAAATCTATACTACATAGCCATCATATGAGTCCCAGCAGCAATAAATTTGGAGCTCAAGTCCTGAGAAATCCTGCTTTAAGCACATTAAAGTTTGTATAACACGTGCTCGCTTCGGCAGCACATATACTAAAGTTTGTATAACACGATCTCCACCGCTTTGAAATATTTTTAAGCTTTAAGTGGGCAAGCGAGAAGAATATTATCACATCAAAATAAAATCGGTCCATAATTATAAGTGATTTAAAGGATATTAACTCTCAAAACGTGTTTGCAGTACTATAACTAACAACAACTACAAAAGCCTGAACCAACTGGCCTAATTGCGATTATGACTGTGACAAGCTGATGGGCAAAATGACTTATCCTCCACATAACCTGCACTTATATACCAGTAAGCAATATTTTAAAATAAGAATAGTTAAAATAAGATCCTGTGCCTAACTTTCTGGCTTTAGCCATTTGATTTTAAAGCAGTGAGAGTTTTCTGAAAGATTTTAGCAACGGACATGATATTTCATATCATGGAAAATCTATGGGGAAGCCTTTACAGTATTCATACTGAGAGGTATTCACATTTTGATTGTCAACATTCACGTGAATGTTCAGAACCAATATAAGCAAGTAAGTGTTTACACTAAATTAGGGTAATTTGTAATTACTTTAGAGATTACCCAGTTTAAATACACGGTACCTAACTCCTCACTTTTGCCCCAAACCAATACCACACTCCAGTATAATACACTGGCACTTCATTCACAATTACCATCTCAGTTTCAAAACTCAAAATGGGGTTCCAGCAGCCCAAGCCAGGCAGGTAAGAGAAGACGCCAAGAATGGGAACCCAGAGTGAAGAAAAGTGGTCCTCAGCTTACACCAATAACAACTACCCACTTCACCTTAATCACTGAGAACAAACATATTCCGCCGACAAAGAAATTACTGGGCACTGCTCTAATTGTCATCTTAAAGACCCTTAGAAAGGAAAACAACATATCACACCAAGGCTAGAACAAAACAGCAGAAACAAAATCCTGTGGGCTGCCACAACTGTCTTTTCCCCGGGGCTATTCAAATCTGTAAGATGTGTACGTGTCCTCCCTGGAGATGTATTCCATGAGCCCTGTGGCACCTCGAAGCTAAGATCAGCTTGCCGAAAGCCAGCATCCTGTAGAGTTCTTTCCCACCAAATCAGAAGGTGAATGTAATTGAGGAAAGGGGGTTGAGGACATAAAGAAAAAAAAAAAAAAGGAGAGAGAGAATTCTTCATGAGTTCTCCCCTTGAGAGTAGGAACCAAAAGTTGCCCTTATCCCTTAACCAAATCCCCTATGGAAATAAAGAAGTGAGAAAGGGTGCTGTGGATGGGTAAGGGATCGGAATTTCCTTTGGATGAAACATGCCTGTCTGTAGGAAGAATTGCAAGGATATGTCGCGTTAACCCTCTAGACTCCACCCCAATAAAGCCCAGGAACACCCACATCTCTGCGTCCTCTTAAAAAAATGAAAAAGAGCAGATTTTTGCTACCTTTCAAAAACCACATTACCACCTCCTTCATCACAACAACAGCTACATTTAAGGAGCTCTGCCTTTGTGCCAGGCACTGAGCTAGGTTCTTAACATATATTATTTCTTGTCTTCACTAATCCCGTACAGTACGTATCATCTTCAAAATAGAGACCTACTCAGGCAGCTTAGGTAACTTAGCCACGGACGTAAAGCTATTAAGTGATAGGGCCAAGATTTGAACAAAAGTCTGACTCATGCTGTTTCTGCTGAAAAATACCACTTTTCTTTTTAATCACAATAATGCATCTCAATATGTATTGCTTACCCATCACTTCAATGGGAGAATAAACGGACCAGAAAGTGTAATAATGAAAAAGGCTCAGTACCTTAATGTGGTTTGTAAACAAACTTAAAGGTGCCTAGTTTCCAAAATAAGAGCTTTCCAAAATTTTGCCTAGTGATATCTAGAACTTGTAAGGATTAAGCATAGGCTATTTAGGGGTGCCTGGGTGGCTTACTCGGTGAAACAGCCAACTCTCGGTTTCAGCTCAGGTCATGCATGATCTTGTGGTTTGTGAGTTTGAGCCCTGCATCAGGCTCTGTGCTGTCACTGCGAGCCTGCTTGGGATTCTCTCTCTCCTTCCCTCCTGCACTCTTTCCATTTTTGTCTCAAAATAAACAAACAAACAAAAAGCATAGGCTAATTAAATGCTACCTATTTATAATTTCAATTGAATGAGATCTTCCACAGTCTCAGTTCCAGAATTTTCTCTGGAAAGCTTTTCAATTATATGCTTCTGTGAAACAAATTGCCCTGAAATAGCTTAAAGCAATCACTGCTGTATTCTGTCTCCCTAGTCTGCGGGTTGACTGGGTTCGGCTGAGTGGTTCTTCTGCTGCACTTGATGTCAGCCGGGGCTGCAATCAGCTAGGATACAACTGAGCTGAAACACTGAGGATGGCACTCACGTGACGGGGAGTCTATGCCAGGTGTCAGCTGGGAGCTCGGCGGGGACTGTGGAAGGGTGCACCAACATGTGGCCTCTCTGTGAAGCTTGGGCTTCTCACAGCATGGCTGGGTTCTGAGCAGAAGCATCCCAAGAGGGAAGAAGCCCAAGCATCCAGCCCTCCTGAGGCTTGAATGTGGAGGCTGCATGGGTCATTTCCATTGCATCCTACTGGTTAAGCCGTCACGGCACCAGCTGACATTCAAGAACTGGGGAAATAGGTCTTGACTGGGGACAGTGACAAAGAACTTGCAGCCATTATTAATCCACCGCAGAAGATAAGGAAGTAAATGTTAGTAAGTCGACCTGGGTCACGAGGGGACAGTAATACAGAACGGGATTTGGCAGAACAATATCAAAATACACTTGTATTTCTGATCCATTTTCACACTATTCCAGCTTCTGTCTAAGCTTGCTTCAATGAAGAAAAAAAATCCTATTATATCATCAAATGTATTCAAATTCCTCTGCTACTTCAATTCAAGCTAGGTTATTGGGTGCAGCATTTATTTTAGTTATTTTATTATCAGAAGTATTTAGCACAGCTCCAGCAGATGAAAGAGGATGGCAAATGCCAGTTCGCTTTTGACCATATAACCCAAACTTATTCTCTCTTTTTTTCCCCTGTATTTTGACTCTTTCTATCTCTGAAAAAGCTTATTCTTGCTCCTAAATTTTAGGGCTAAAAAAGTAGAGTTTACTTTGTGGTATCTCCATATTACAGTCACCGGAGAGGACTACAGATAAAACATAATGATTTATGTATTTGCTAATGAATTATGAAATCACATTTTAAAAAAATTTTTTAAATGTTTGTTTTTGAGAGAGAGAGAGAGAGAGAGAGAGAGCGAGCGCAGGCACATGAGTGGAGGAGGGGCAGAGAGAGAGGGAGACACAGAGAAATCTGAAGCAGGCTCCAGGCTCCCAGCTGTCAGCACAGAGCCTGACGCGGGGCTCGAACTCAGGAACCGCAAGATCGTGACCTGAGCTGAAGTTGGATACCTAACTGACTGAGCTACTCAGGTAACCCTGAAATCACAGTTTTCATAAGAAAGCTTCATGTTCCAAAGGTGATCTTTAAAACTCACTTCCTTCCATGAGAGGACAAAGCACTCAAATGCCTCTGTCAGCCTCTTCCCACTCATTTGAAAGTCACTACTCCACGGAGCCTTCCATGCTTCCACGTCACGGACCCAGCACTTCCTTATCTGTACCATCTACTGGGGCACATCTTCACAGTCCGTTCTATTATTTAACTATGTCATGTATATAGGACGAAAGAACTCAATTTCTTTGAAGACCAGGTCTCTCACTATCTGGCTTCCATTCAGTACATAATTTTGTTTGGTTTTATTTTTAATTGAAATTGAATTATACAGATAATGGCACCTCTAATAAACTAGCAAGCTTTTTCATTCTACCCTCTAAACTCTTGTACATTTTTTCAGATCTTTGAGTGTCCAGTACAGGCACATCCTTATCAAATTTTTCTGATTGTTCCTAAATATGCCTCTTGTGAATTTATCTTATTCTAGGGAAACTCCATTACCACAACTATACTTAACTCTTCACCACCACAGATCCTTTCAGTGGATGGAAAGCTGGGAATAAACTAAATTTTAACTGTTTTTCCTGTAATTCTTTTCTCTTCAACTCAACAGAAACGTTCTCTGAGGGCAAACCAAATCCATGTACTATCTGATGTTCTTTTACATTATTATATTATATATACATATGTATATATATACACATACACAAACATATATAATGTAGATGTTCTTCTACCTTATTCATAAATGCTAAATATGAAACTCATTCTACCTTACTGGGCAGGTATTATCTCCCCACTTTGTAGGTAAGTGAAGACTCATTATACTTTACTCTCACCCAGTGAAAATTTTCTCAGAGAAGACAACTTAATTTTAAGAATTATTTTGTGAGATGCTGTATCAAACATTTGATGTGGACTGTGGGTCTGTGTTTTCATTTTTTTAAATGTTTATTTATTTATTTTGAGAGAGAGACAGAGAGCTTGAGTGGAAGAGGGACAGAGAGACACACACACAGAATTCGAAGCAGGCTGTAGACTTTGAGTTGTCAGCACAGAGCCTGACGCAGGGCTCAAACCCATGAATTGAGGGATCATGACCTGAGCTGAAGTCAGATGCTTAATCAACTGAGCCACACAGGCACCCCTCTGCGTTCTCGTTTTGTAATGAGGTGATCATATCATTCTGGCACATTTTGTTCTTTATGAGTTTAGATCCTCCCTAGCTCAAGATATAGTACAGGGCCTCAAAGATGAGGATGTGAAAATTTTATATAGAAAGGTTATCTTTATTAAATATGATACTTATAATAAGTTTTCTTTACTTTGAGAGGGACTATGAATTTCTCACTCCCTGTAAGTAAAATCATTAGTCATATACACAGTTTATTTTATTTTTAGTTTTACAAGTCACCGTTCTTGTAAAATTACCCTGGACATGTTCTGGAAGCAGAGGAGATGGTTGCACAACGTTGTGATAAATACTAATGAATTTCTCACATTAAAATAGTCAGTTTTATGTTATGTGAATTCCAACTCAGTAAAAAAGATAAAAATAAAAAGACTCTGGACACTCATCATGGTTTCAACTTTTCCAACATTTAATTTTAAAAGGAAAAGATGTTCTATCTGACCAGTGTTACTAGTGGACTACACTAAAATAATGAGACTTTGGTACGTTTAGGTTGCCCTTTCTTCTACAAAATCTCAGTAGATCACATGGCATTAAATCTTTGACAGTTATTAATTAACTATGAACTCTGAATTTATGTCAGTGATGCAATCCCAAGGAACTCAGAAGCATGAATAAAGCTATAATAAATTGACGTGTCATTGAGCTCTACAATTCAAAAGACATTTTAGGAGAAAATGAGCAAGGGCTTCTAACTCGATCTCATTTTATATACCTAAAATATTATTTCTCATTGTTCAACTCCATCCCATCCCACTGTTCAACTCCATCCCATCCCATTTTTTAGAATATACTAGAAATATGAGCAAAGGTTGGGGTGGGGAAAGTGGCAGTTATTCTGAATCATCTGTATTTTCTACGCAGTGTGCTTTGTTAGGAAACGTGTGATGAACTCACCACTTGAATGTAAATTCCACAAGGGCAAGTATTTGTGTCTGTTTTTATCACTATATTCTTACTTCCTAGAGCATGCCTGGCACACAGAAGGCATTAAGTGTTGTTGAATAAATGCAGCAATATGGAAATTCTACTAAAAAGAGATGAACAAAGTGTGGGAAAACATCTTAGAGGCATAGGTACTCCAGATAAGAGTTGTACTTGTGTGAATAAATGCAAATAATGTTAAAGTACTCGTGTGTGTGTGTGTGTGTGTGTGTGTGTAATAAAAAGAAGGAAAATTATAGTGACTACTCTGATATTATGTGGACGGTCATTCATAATATTTACTAAAGCTATATATGTTGGATTAGTTACCTTGAACAAATATCTTTGTTTCATTAATATTCACTACCTATAAGTTAAGATCACATCACAGAGCACCACAGCTAAGAGATGATTTTTGTTTGTTGTATCCACAAGTCTTATGACAAATGTAACAAAAATACAAGAGATAATCTGCATTTTATGAGTATGGATATGTATAATTTATTTAAAGAAAATAATAAAGGCTATACTTCGTTGCAGTAAGAGAAATTAAACATAAGGAAGAAACATCTCTGATAATCAATGCTAGTTTAATACAAAGTAAAGTTTCAAAAATGGAAGTAATTAAACTTGATTCATACTTAGTCACTAGCTATTATTTCAGTTTCTTGTCAGCCGACTCTATAATCCCCAAATCAATCCAGAAATTCAGTGTATAGCACAACAAAACATTTCTACAAATGCTCTGGAATTTGTTACTTTGATTTTTCAATCTTCTGCTTCAGACAGAACCCGTTGGGCATGAGATGGTCCACAAATGAAGGAAGTTATGAATTACTTATAAGAGAGTACCATCTACTCAAGAGACTCGGAAACATCTTTAAAGCCTTATACAAAATAAACCCTCAAAACACACCTGGAATCAAGGAAGCCTGGGGGAAGGGAATTACCTGAAGTGTCCTACTTTTAAATATAGTCTAAATTTGAAAATCTGAAAAGAGTTCATCCAGAGGAAACATTTTAGAATATACATTTTCCTTGGAGTCTACATAGTTCTATCTCCTTGTTGCTGATCAAAATGAAAATACAAAGCTGCACCAAAGGAAAAAAAGAGAGGAATAAAAATATACATAGTTTCCAGAACTGATTTGGCATTCTGAGTGAACCACCTAACTTGGCAATACAGTTGTAAGGTCATACGCCTTATAACGCTCATAGGAGTAGAAGTATCCTATTTAAAATCAAATGCCAGCCTCGTATTTTTCTGCTGCTTCTCTATCCAAGGGGTGGACATTTTTTCTGCATTGTTATAGTTCTTATTACTTTAAAAATATGAATTTAACAGTCATAAGATAAAAATATCTTGTCATTTGACCTCCAATTCAAACTCAGCTATCATAAATCACACAATATGTTGCTAGGTCGAGATCTGTTTAAGAATGACTTGTTTCTTCTTCCTATTTCAGAAACTACATGGAGTGAAAGGATTTAGGCTTCCTACAAAGATGAACTGTAATTCCAAGAATAATTAGATCTAAATTTTACTTTTACTGATTGTTGGAGTAGGAATAGGATTTACCCATGAATTTTGTTTTCTACCAGAAGATAAAAGGTCCAAGGAAGTTAAAAATCATCATCATCTTCATCATCATCCTCATCGTCATCTTCCTGGAGTCACGCCAAAATTAATTTCAGAGTCAAGACTAAATTCAGGACTAATGCTCCTCCCCTTTCAACTCATTTCTACAAAGGAAAGCTCTCTAGTGAAGTACTGTCAAAGACGATACAAAGAGTAGAATGGACGTTCTGTCACGACTGCCATGGATTATCTCTACAGGAATATCTCACTTTGAGCCTTCACTGTGACTGCTTCTACTTAAAAGTTACTTTTCTTGGGCGCCTGGGTGGCTCAGTCAGTTAAGTGTCTGACTTCAGCTCAGGTCACGATCTTGTGGTCCGTGAGTTCGAGCCCCGCGTCGGGCTCTGTGCTGACCGCTCAGAGCCTGGAGCCTGTTTCAGATTCTGTGTCTCCCTCTCTCTCTGACCCTCCCCCATTCATGCTCTGTCTCTCTCTGTCTCAAAAATAAATAAACATTAAAAAAAAATTTTTAAAAAGTTACTTTTCTTGAATGCTCCCATGACCACTTTTGGTCACAACTCTGCTGAATATTCAGGCTCTCTTTCTGAAAGTTATCTCAGAGACCAATATTTATATTCCCACTATTTTTTTTTAAATTTTTTTAAACGTTTTATTCATTTTTGAGACAGAGAGAGACAGAGCATGGATGGGGGAGGGGCAGAGAGAGAGGGAGACACAGAATTGGAAGCAGGCTCCAGGCTCTGAGCCATCAGCTCAGAGCCCGATGCGGGGCTCGAACTCACAGACCGCGAGATCGTGACCTGAGCCGAAGTCGGCCGCCCAACCGACTGAGCCACCCAGGCGCCCCATATATTCCCACTATTTACTCAACCTCATTTTATCACACTAAGAGGACACACAGACTTTGTGCTGTGGAGCCCAACAGCTTTCATTGAGGATAGGCTGGAGATAAGAAATTAGTTTAACAATGGAAACATTACACCCGAGCTTTATGCTTACGTGGAAAGGTACAGAAAAGACCCGCTAGCGGGTGGAAGGGAGCTTATCTTGAGGTAAGGAGACTGTCATGTCAAAATAGGGATCAGCCTACTATTATTGCAATGGTTCAAAAATATGTGATACCAAGATTACCAATATTTGAGAACTGGCGAGGCAGGGTTATGTCCTCTTTTAATTTGGAGAATCAGAAGGCTGGGACAGGGAAGGAATGACTGTCAGGAAGAGGAGAAAGAAGGCTGTTGATAATGGAGTTAAATCCTGAAACATGATGCCTAGAAAATCCCAGCTCCAAATATGATGACTCATTCCAGAGAAACCTAAATTCTGTTTGTTGGCAATAGTTACAAGCAGAGAGGGAGGGAGGCAAACCATAAGAGACTCTTAAATACAGAGAACAAACTGAGTGTTGATTTGGGGTGGGGAGTGTGGGGGAGGGGGAAAATGGGTTATGGGCATTGAGGAGGGCACTTGTTGGGTGAGCACTGGGTGTTGTATGTAAGTGATGAATCATGGGAATCTACGCCCAAAACCAAGAGCACACTGTACATACTGTATGTTAGCCAACTTGACAATAAATTATATTAAATAAGTAAATAAATAAATAAATAAAATTTAAGTTTAGTTAAATAAATAAGTAAATAGATACAATTTAAGTTTGTTTTAAAAAATAAAATAAAATATTTACAGAAAAAAATAAATTGTTGGCATAATCCATCACTTACATATTCTTTTAAAGACTGTAATGAAACATATATGTCAGGCATACTGGGATATGTGGGAATAAAATACAGGCAGGTATGCAACTTACTTGAAAAGGCATCAAAAATAAGAGTGGGTAGAGAGGTCAAATGGGCATTTGATAAAGCAAATACAGCAAATGTTAACTGTAAAATCTAGACAGTGGGCATAAGTTGTTCACAGTACATTAAACTTTTCTGTATGTTTGGAAATTCTGTAATAAAATGCTGGAAAAAATATTTTTGAAGATTTTTTTTCATAACTATTTCTGGCCACAACATATGACAGAGAACTCATCTTAATTTCCTGTCATAAGTTTTATTACAAAAACTCTGTAGTCTATGCCAAACAAACAAAACAATCAACCAATTCCACATTCATTAACCTGTATTTGTTCACTTCCTCCACTGCATGCACCCTTCCCACCCACGTTCCCCTACTACCCTCACTTTAAGAAACTGACTTTTAAAATGAATTTCAGGGGGGCGCCTGGGTGGCTCAGTCGGTTAAGTGTCCGACTTCAGCTCAGGTCATGATCTCGCACTCCGTGAGTTCAAGCCCCACATCGGGCTCTGTGCTGACAGCTCAGAGCCTGGAGCCTGTTTCGGATTCTGTGTCTCCCTCTCTCTCTGACCCTCCCCTGTTCATGCTCTGACTCTCTCTGTCTCAAAAATAAATAAATGTTAAAAAAAAAAATAAAAAATAAAAAAAAAAAAATAAAATGAATTTCAGGGGTGCCTGGGTGGCTCAGTCGGTTGGGTATCTAACTCTCGGTTTTGGCTCAAGTCATGGTCTCGCAGTTGGTAAATTTGAGCCCCACATCGGGCTCTTACACTGACAGTGCAGAGCCTGCTTGGGATTCTCTCCCTCTCCCTCTGCCCCTTCCACCCTCTCTCTATCTCAGAATAAATAAATAAATGAACTTAAAACTATATATTAAAAAAACAACATGAATTTCAAAATTATATCAGAAATACATGATTCATATGACTTTAACTATTAGATAATGGCAATGAAGCATCTTTATATAAATAAACCATTAGTTGCTGCAGAAAAATCTAAGAGCTTTTCTTGACCCCTCCCCCACACCATTTCTTTATTGAGAAGGAATTTTTCCTAATGCCATACTTCAGTCACTAGGGAACTGGAACATCTATGAATAATGTGAAGAGGGAAATTACAAAGTTCACTTTACTGACAATCAGAAAGGTTAGACAGTAGCTTCATTTTATTGGAAAAATAGAAACAGAATCCTTTAATTGCTGATGACACTTGCATCTGAGCATATCGTTTTCAACGGTCAACTGGTCAGGGGACACTATAAGGCCACGGGCTCTGATGTGCAAGTTGGGCTTCTCCACTGCTGTGTTTCCCACCCAGTTATGCATACAGTATTTTATAAAACTGTTAAATATTTATGATGCAGTACAAAGCCCCTCTAAAAGCATCTGTATTTAACTAAATCATGTCACTGACAGCAAGAGGCATGCCAGAGTAATTTAACCTAGCAGGAAAGTACTTCTTTTACATATCACTGCCGTGCAGAGGGTTTCAACCATATGCTGTTTCTACCCCCACATACCTCCCATAAGAAAGAAAAGGCTTTTAAAGAGGTTTCTCGAATGAAACATAAATCTTCTGAAGTGTTTCTCAAAAATTCTTCCCTGTGGCTTTGCCACGACTCTGTCACTAGAGGTGAGACAAATAACCTATCCTTTGGTTGAATCTCCTTGGCCCCAAGCTAAAATACCTGGATATAGCCCAATATTTACCTCTGTCATGCCCTTCCAAATGTTTACTACTATGGTCTACCAGTGACTGTATCAAAGGCACCCAAAAGGTGTCCAGGTACCACTGGATTTCCACTCCCATTCTTCCCTTTCACCCAAAAAGACTCCAGTGAAAAAGTTCTGCATGAGTATATCAAAAGTTAAATTATTCATAATCATTCACAGTCTTAAAACCAAAGAATCTACTGAGAGAAACGCTACTATTTAAGCAGTTTTCCACGTTACCTAAGGTTATAGTGATGCAAATGAATAGCAGAGAGAAATTGCTGAAATTAAAAAAAAAAAAAGTACAATGAGAAGGTAAGACATTTTTCGGCATCTGCTGGCTCAGAGCTAGCTGTACTCCCGGAGACAAGAGGTTTGAAAATAACCTCTGGCAAGGGAAAAAGTTGTGTCGAATGGGTACAAAAATAATTAGTTTAGTGACTTGTATGCTGTCAAAAACTCAGAGCTAAATGTTTGAGTTGTCCAACTGGAAATGAACTGATATTACTGTAATTCAGCCAACATATAGCAACTGATGAGAAGATTTGCTGTTCAGCATTTAAACCAACTTCTTTTCACAGTCTGGAAGGTAAAAATGGAAAAGCTCTGGATGATCTGCTTTTCAAAAGCAGTAGATTTCAGATTTTGAGGTCACTGTATCATATATGGTCAAAATGGCTACCATTTCTAAAGACCAAAGATACACGTTAATTGATCTTGCCATCTATCTGCCCATCCGTCCAAAAACTGTTCACTAAGTGGCTGGCTATGTCCTAGACATCGTGCTGGAGTTTACAGATGTGGAAGCAGGAAGGGAAAAGACATTCCGCCCTTCTCTGAAGTAGAAGGTGGGGTTGTCTGACGAGAGTGAAGCCATGATTCAAATTTTGAGAGTGGTAATGTCCGAGTTTCCATGGAAAATAGCAGAGAAAGCTGACTATGAGAAACAAAGGCAAGGCAGACATCATGGCAAGTAGCAGATCTATGCCAGTCCTTCCTTATTTATCATCCTCACTATCAGGATCCTTCTTTCTCCTCTTGAGAATTATATTTGGAAAGTGCGCCAATGAAAGAAGACTTAATAAAAGTCATCAATAACAGAAGAAATAACTTCTCTGCTGAGCCCTACCATCCTTGGACCCAAGCAAAACTGAAATTCGGGGAGGAAAGAGGAAGAGAAGAGAACAAGAACACAACAAGTATTTACTTCTCAGCTCAGGGCATCTTTTTCCAACAGCAGAATTTAATTTGCAACATTAGATGGTCCACTTAATCATGCTGTGTGGCTTAACTCTGGCCATGATAAGACCAACCCACTTAAATGATGTTACTGGTAACTACATGAGTCAAAAAGCTTTAACCTGCTTAACAGTGTGATGCCCCTCTGTTGCATATTTCTGCTGATACAAACATGATCACTGAGGGAAGAAGATGCACCCTAAACCTGGACTTTTAGCAGGAAAATTTAATTTCTCTATTTCAATTGCTTTTTTAAAAAATTAAGACAGTATTTGAAACCATTGTGCAATTACAGCAAGTAAAAATTATTCATATTAATGTGAAAAGGGAAGATTTGGTCTCCAGTTAATGCCTCTTCTGCTACAAGCTTTACAATTTTTTTCCCAACGTCCAAAAATGTGCCTTTTGTCAGTTTTTCCATATACATCCTACCTTCATCTTGTCCTTGCTGCCTTTGGTAGCTTCATTCATTCACTCATTCATTCAGTAATTATTTGGTAAGTGCCTAATATGTGCCAGCCCTACCTAAGACTACGAGAATAAAGGAAAGAGATTGCAATGGTTCCTGCTTTCACGGTGTCACATTCTAGGGGAGGACTTAGTTTTCCTAACCTCAGTCTGGCACAAATGCAAATATTTCAGAAGTGAGAGTCCACGCCTTCTCATGGATTCTATATGTACAGTAGACATGTTGTGGAAACACTGTTTATTGTACGTGCATGTCCAAGTATCTGAGGTTGTTTTCACTCAGGATCGAGTTATGAAAGTATTTCTTTCCGATAGTGTTTTGACTAATGATAAAAGAAGAATCCAGAGATCCATTCCAGAAATCACCATGCCTAAGCAAGAAGCCTTTGGATTATTGGACAATTAGAGACAGAAAAACTTAATCCATCTATTTCTACCCTCAGTATCTAAACAAAACACCCATCAAAACATACTGGGCTATAGTAGTTATTTGATGATGGGTTGATTTTTTAAAAAGTTATTGGCTTGATTGTTTTAGTGGGTGGATTAAAACACATAAATTGAATAAAATATTAATATATTTTATTATTATCTTTTTGGGGAATTGAAGACTTATTTACCAGTCATGCCAATGCACAGTTTTAAAATAGGGTGGGCCAAATCTTCTGAACTAGTAAGGAAATGTTCTAATTACCCAGAAATCCTGACATTTCAAAATAGAAAAAAATTATACTAAAACCAAAGAGAAAAAATTATATTACAATACATACAGATACAGATCTGACGACTTAGTTTAAAACTTGGTTGGTTGTAGAAACTAGGTTAATCAATAAGGAAGTTTAACATGATTCAAAGAAATAAATATTAAACATTTTGACTAATATTAGTTCTGATATCTCCCTAGGCTCTGCAAAATCACTGACATGGCAAAAGCTAAAGATGACCAAAGTAATTGTCACTATTAGTTATAAGTCATCATATTCATAAATACATGAGCCGTTCAGACTTAAACTGATGGTAATTAAAGAAACCAACAATAAAATGAAGATTAACATCCTTTATCTACTTAGAAACATTTTTCCTTCTTTCAATTAATTCTCATGAGAATATACAAGGCTCTAGAGCAACCTGATTCTCATTCAAAATCTAAATCAACTTGAATTTTTTCATCCATACGACATAATTTTAATGCTGAACAGTCATTCGTCATTCGGTGAATGTTCAATGATAGCATGTCCAACAAAGAAAAGGATACGTATGGGGGTGGAACTTTGTTATTCTACATTAACATTGTCTGAGGCTGCATTTTAAAGAACATTGCTAAATAAGTTTTGCTTTTAAAAATTGAAAACTAAAAATTTCTCTTTTTTAAATACTAATATCTCTGTTGCTCAAAGTAAAACATTAATTTTTAAGAACATCAGTTTATAAACACTTTGAAGTTCAAAGTATGATATATATTACTTACTTTGCAATTAAGTCATCATCATAGTATTTTTCCTCCCTCATCCTAAATCCAGTGACATGTTATACTGTCAAGCTACCTGAAGGATTATATATTATCTTTAACCAATATCTCATTCTTGCTCTTAAGAGCAAGTGTGTGCACACCCAAAAAGTCAATGGATCCTGTGCAAAGTAAAAGAGGTTGTAAAAATAAGTAAATTGGATCTAATTATGGGCAATAGAGTTTTAAAAGGTCCTAGGTGAACATTACCAGCACTTTCCATGTTGAATTAAGCATGCAGTTTAGTCAGCAAAGATATTATTTTTATATATCATGTTTATGTCTACTATAAATATCATAAGCATTCCATTAACATTAACCTAGTGAGTAATGCATATATGATGGCGTCAGGTTCTAATCAGTGATAATAACTGCCTACAACTATTTCCCCTACTGTTCATCTCCCCACTCTTTTACCCTGACTAACAAAGACATGCCTACCAAAGTCTAAGGGTTCATGTAGTTACAGGAAACTGGATGCATTATTTATAAGGATGCAGAGGCTAGAAAGTTCGGCTATGCCGCTTATCCTAGCAGTAGTAGGCTCGAAGCTATTGGCAATAGGAACCCTGCCAGTGCATTAGAAGATGAGACAGAGGGATCTCTGCCAAATAAAATAGCTAAGTAATAACAAATGTTAAAGAAGAGCCTTGGGGGTTGGAGGGAGTCCTGAGCTTATGGCTGAAGCACAATTCAGATCACCAAGCTTTTGCAGTCAATGCGGAAAGAAGAGTTGTAATTGCAATTAATTCTTTGTGTCTTATCATTCTTGAGTGCTTGCTTTTTAATTACAGTTATACATTTTTTTAATGTTACTCAGCATCTGTGTACAAATGAGAAAATTACAACTTGTATAAAATAGGTATGGCACATACCTATCAAATTGCAAACTCAGGGGTAATTCATTGTGTGTACTATCCACGTTGTTTAGAAATCCAGCTCACTGTTTTAGTGATCCAGGACAAATTGGTATTTTCTCTCTCTGATTTCAAAGAAAAAGAAATCCAACCATGTAAAAGCCACCATTTCTTACTTTTCATGTGTTCAAAACTGATATATTGCCACAGACAGACACCTGTCATGGCTTTAAGTGATTTTGAGATAGTGCCATTCAAGTTTCATTTTCTGTTTAATCATCCTCAGTCACTTGGAATTTACACCACATTGCAACAAAAGGCCGCATGCTCTAAATGTTAATAGCAGCAGGAGATGAAAATGCCATCTTGCTTGGAAAAAAAAACCTAAAAACTGACAAAATAAGTCAATCTAAACACAAAAAAGAAAACCTACTATAAAGACTGTTAAAGTCAAATAACCTTCCATATCAATTTGAAATTTATACAAAAAGTTATGATTTTTATTCTGCATCTCAAAATTGATCTGAAAATTACCATCAAAATGAAGGCTGAGGTAGTTGAGGATACGTATCACCTATGTGTTTATTTATTTGTTTCTTATAATGCTAAGTTTCAGATATTTAATGGACACCCCTTTTTATCGACCATAAAGCACTCATCATTGTCTCTCCAACCCAATATGTGTGCGAGGTTTATGAATTCCTTCTAAATTATCCAAGTACCAAACAAATATGATTTCTTATCTAAAACTTTCTGGTCTGAATGCTTTTTATCATAGTAAATGTGTACGTATATTTCTGTACTTTGCTCAGGAACCTTGATTCATAGAACTGATTTGGTCCAAGTAACTGGGTTAGAGGAAAACAACTATTTTCAAAAGTAGCTGCAATGATCACATGCCCTCACAAGAGGAGCCCTCTGAGGGTTTTTCTTTCTTCCTCTATAGTCACTACAGTCAGTGAGTGAAAAGAGCTCAGGATGTGGAGTCAGAGAGGCTGGAAAGCAACTTTGCTTCTGCCATTACTTTTTATCTAACCTTGACAAATACTGACTTGTTTGAGCCTCTTAGGTTTTTCATTATATAACTTGACTAATAAATATTTGTTCTCAAATGACAGAATCTGATGTGTGATAGGTGCTCACTAGAAGATATTATTACTACTTTAGTATCATTACTTTTAATGATAATAAAAGAAAAATCAACCTTATTAATGCAATGGTGGCATGCCTTTATTCCCAAAGACTCTTCAGCACCACAGAGAGGAACAGCGACCAACCAGTTAATATGTAGATTTTCAGATAATTTATAATAATCCCATCTAAGGGGAAACAGATACTTATAAACCACCACGTAAATGAATACTTGTCATAAAATGAAGAAACTTCCCAGATACAGAAGTCAGAAAAATTGAAATAGAAGCATACAAAATGTTAAATACTTCTCAAAATGTTAAAAATTTTCTAATATTATTTCAGCCAATGTTTTTTTTTTAAAACATCGATTTTAAAACATTTAAATATCTGGGGTGCCTGGGTGACTCAGTCGGTTAAGCGTCTGACTTCGGCTCAGGTCATGGTCTTGCAGTTTGTAAGTTCGAGCCCCGCGTCAGGCTCTGTGCTGACAGCTCAGAGCCTGGAGCCTGCTCCGGATTCTGTGTCTCCCTCTCTCTCTGCCCCTCCCCCGCTCATTCTCTCTCGCTCTCTCTCTCTCTCTCTCTCTCAAAAATAAACATTAAGAAAATTCTTTTAAATATTTAAATATGTTTCATGATTTTTTAGGTGTCTTCCTATAATTACATATGCATGCAACTTTTAAAAAGTATGATAATCTAACTAAAAAAAATCACCTCTGGGAAACACTACAGTGATACGTTATGGGAATGGAAACACAAATAACCCCAAATCCCTTCCTTCCAGACCTTACATTACAGTTTGGGAACCGATGTGCACTTCGTGCCAATAACTAGTAGCAATCTTGTTGCTTGAAGCAAGAGCTATGAGACCATCAGAAGAGTACCCCTGGGGGTGGGAAGACAATCTAACATCTTTGTATATCAATAAACTAATAAAGAGTATGCTTTCTCCCTTGACTGGACAAGGAATGAATATAAATATATATATAAACATATATATATATTTACAATTTCAGATACAATTTAAATGAATGAATATATATATTCATATATATATAAATATGTATGAATATATATATATTTTACAATTTCAGAGACAATTTAAATGAATGAATATAAACATATATATGAATATATATAAATATATATGAATATATATAAATATTCATATATATAAATATATATGAATATATATAAATATATATGAATATATATAAATATATATTCATATATATAAATATATATGAATATATATTTATATATATTCATATATATAAATATATATATTCATATATATAAATATATATGAATATATATAAATATATATGAATATATATTTACAATTTCAGATACAATTTAAATAAAATATACCCAAGTCTGCACTACTGCTACAAAAGGAGGGAGGTGAGTTAAGACGTTTTGACAATTATTGAGAGAGCAGAGCTGGTCCTATTCTTCATGAAGACCCTCTCCACTAGCAGCTTCTATTAGACTCACTCTTCATGCACTTTGTACATAAAAGGTCACAGCCAATGTTCTAGAAACTTAAAAAAAAAACAAGCAGAAAGTTTTAGTCATACTTGTTTCTGTATGTATGCATGTAATGATGTTAGGTTTCATTTTTATTTTTTCACAAAGCTGAACAGTTTTAAATCTCAGTCCCCTTCACCTGCATTGTAAAAATGTTTTTAAAGGTTCCAACAAATCCCTTATGTGCCCTTGAGTCACCTATTTCCTTCCTAAAGCTTATCTTGCTTTCACACACAGTCTCATTTGCACATACATGGCAATTCTGCTGCCCCCATAATCTATTCATTCTAAAACATACCCAAGGATTCTTTGTATGGTTTATTTTTCTGCAGATAACTTGAGGATCAAGCCTGAACAAGATGCATTTCTGCTTTGGAGTATTAGGGATGTGAAAATAAGAACCTGCGATGAGGATAGCAGGGGGGAAAAAACTCTATCTGGATCAACTAAAGGGAAATGTACAAAATTTGTAAAAAACAAAAACAAACCTATTACGGCCACTTAAATAATTTTCCCTCAGATATGTGTGACGCTACTTCTTTTCATATTCCCTCACATCACATCTTATCATAAACATGTCCTGTGTGTCAAATTCTGCCGGGAACAGTTCATCAGTGGTGGATTGTTAGATTTTGCAACTTTTTAAAAGTAGTTGTAGCAACTTCTTTATTATATCTTTGTAGACTAAGAATTAAAATAACAATGATCTGTTTTCAAAGTTACATTATTTGTGAATGATGTGAATTTTTATAGGTTGATTAAATAGCTAGATCTCAAGTTAAAATTCATGACATTTATATAAAATATTATAAAATAAATTTAATATATTTCCTCTTACAGATTATGTTTTTGAATATATCTTAATTCTTACATGGGGAATCTACAGTTGAAAACTCAATCAGATGACACAGAAGCTTCTTGTCAATTAATCACTGCTTCCAATAAATGAACTTTAAGAAATAGAGGAATCATTATAAAGGAATATTTTGTTTTCAATACTTAATCATTTTAATTAATTTACTTTATTATTTTAATTTACTATACCTATCACTCAGTTACAATATAATTAGACATACATTTTCTAGCTTACTACTTCTGTCACCTTTAGGTCAATTCAATAAATGTTAAAAAATTAAAATTAAAAAAAAAGACAACTAATGAAAATAATATTGTTCAAGAAACTTCAACCTTTCCATATATATTTCCAGGTAACCTAGTCAAAAATATCTCTTTGAATATCTTTTAAGTCCATCTATGTATGATGGGCAAGTTTCTGAAAATCAACAGTAATTCAACTTACCATACTATGATTATGCTCATCTAAAATTTCCAGTTAAGTTTCTAAGTCCCTTAAAAGTTCCCAAACTGCTTTCAAAACTACTTAGTGCAAAGTAATTTCTGATTCCTCTTAATCTTATTTGGCCTTTTACTTTTAACGGTAAATCATAGATTTTCATTGTCTTTTTAAATAGATAAATTTCAGAATTCTGATTCTTGTTAAAATTATTGAGCTCTAAACATGAAGCAGAAATAATTGGCTACTTAAAAAAGAGACAACAGTAAAAAAAAAAAATCATTATCTAAATAATATTTCCTTTTAAGTCACATGCCATAGAATGGGTAAGTGTATTCTATCTTAAGCAATATTATTTAAAAAGCAACTTAATTTAAAAATCTATTTCCCATATTCTGCTTTGTATCATGAATATGTGTCATTACACATAATTAGCACAATTAACCACAATTAACCTTTCTATTTTACTGCAAACTACTTCAGCCCAAGGACTAATCTTGACTTCACCTTCCCAACCTTCTCCCCTTTCAAGAAATACACTTCACAGTTCCTAGCATCATGCTGGAGCCCTATGGGAAATAGATTACTAACCATTCACTTATTTTAATCAAAGAGAGAGAAACCCTCAGTGATCTAAGACTCAAATAGCAAAAACAGGGCCATCAAATTTTAATTTCACATTTACCACTCACTTGCTATTTGACCTTAGTTGTCACTTGGCCTATCCCAATCTATATTTTACAATTTTTACTATTGAAATGAAGAAATTAATAGCCCAAAATTCCTTTTAAAAATTAAAAGGAATACGGAGGAAATTTCTTATCATGGCAAAAAAAAAAGTCCTGCAATATTTAACACGGCCTATCTCTGTCTCTCTGTCTCCCCTGTGTGTGTGTGTGTGTGTGTGTCTCCCTCTCACCCTCTCTCCATCTCTCCTCATCCCATTTTTTAAAAAGCTTGATATTCGCTGAAGAAGAGACCATGGAATATCTGAGCAATGAACAAAACAATAGCTTAGATGTGATGAATAAGTTCAACCTAAACGCCAAATCTCTTAAGTAAGAGATAGTCATGGACTTGAATGGAGATGAGCGCAGCTGTAGACTCTAACCCACATTGGCCATATAATTGGTTTTTAAGATTTTGCTGACTTCTGGTAGACTGAGAGATGAAATGAAAAGTGCCATTCCAGCAGTTCTTTGACAATTAGTTGAACTATGAATACAAAGTTATTAAAAATTGAATTAAATCCTCAAGCACCTTGTATGGTAGATGCATTATAATAAGAGTAGGGCAGGGAAAAGTGGGATTTGCCTACAGATGAACTAGTGGAGACACTATTTCCTCCAGGTTTCAGTGGTGATGTCTATGAGGCTGATAAAGCTTCAGCAAATGTGATGTCACACTTCAACAAGACCTGCTGAGTTTTCTGTACAATATTAAATGGAACGGGCTAAGCATGTTTCTTTTCCTTTTCTTACCGTTAAAAAAGAAAGAAACTAATCAATATACAATTACTCTGGTGAAAGAAACTAGTAATTTTTCAAAAACTACTTAATCAGAGATTCCTTAATAAAAGAATCTGGATCAAATAGACTTTGACTTCTAACTCCAAAGTCAGAACATTTTACAGATTTCAAAAATGCTTCCTATGCATTCTAATGTGAAAACCGTAGCTCATTTTTTTTACTCTTTTCTACCTTCTTCAGAAAAGCATACGTTTCTGGACTTAAAAAAAGAAGGCATTTTTAAGAATGATCATACAGTCAGCTCACAGGTTCCAATAAAGTCTTTCAAGATACTTCAATTGTCTTCAGTTTTCTAATTTTCTTTAAAAATCTGGTCTGCCCAATTAAACAATGTTCAGTAACATTTATTTTTAGGTTTCCTTTAAAATTCTGAGATGTGTATCTCCTGACTCTTCTAAAGTTGTCTGCTTATCAGCCATAGAGGACTGCACTGGTTTCACCTGTCTAGCCCACCCTGCCCTTCCTTAGGTACACAACCTTCCTGCCCGTAATGAACCTACACCATGCAGTTCCCATGGGGCTGAGCCCATCTGCCTCACGAACCCAAACACACACAGCAGTGGACATCTGACCTGGCCCCTGCCGTGCCTGAGTCATTAATCTCCCTGGATACAGTAACCGTTTTAGGAGCAGGCACATGACACAAGTAGAGCCAATCACATTCTTCCTTAAATTTTGCTGTGTGGATGAGGAGTGGACTTTCTCTTCTTTTTAGATTATGCGCTAAGGGGTTACAGGCTTAGAGACACCAGCAGTTCTCTCCTTGTCAGGCAGACAAAACCCACTGAGAATGAAGCTACCATTTTGTAGAGAAGCAAAGCATAAAGGCTGAGAGAAGATTCTATTAATAGCAGTGGAGCTCTGGATCAAAATGCACCAGTCATGTACTCCAACATACCCTCTTTATATTAAGCCCTCTGGGGTTAAATTTCTATAGCTTGTAATCAATAAACTCTTAAATCATGATCCATATTTTGTATTTTGCTGCTGCTTTATCATGTTGTTCCCCATCCCTTCCTCTATCTTATTCCTTCCCCTACCCCAGGGAGACAGCTGTCTCCTAGAACACCCAGGGGCTAATTTAAAGGCTTCTATTCCCATCTTCCTATTTCTCAGATCCCTAGGTAACTTGAAAAAAAAATAAAGAATTTAAAAAAACACCAAATTTATTTAAACATTGCTAGCTCTGCTCTAGATGCTTTCTTGATATACACTTCTCTGTCTCCATTCTCTTCCCTCCACTTCGCCATTTAAAAAAATTAAAACTGGTGTGTGTATAATCCATTTCACTGCTCCATCCCTAATGATTAAAAACACTTAACTATAGTTTTACTACTCTGAAAACAGGGGGAAAAAGATGTCCTTCCCTTTTCCAGCTGATGTACAAAAAGACTTGACTAATTTTCTTAATGTTAACGAGACTATTTTAGTAAAAATCCCCCCAAAGAATAAAATACAAAGAAACAAGTCTGATAATTTTCTACTAATGAATTTCGGTACCATACAAATAATTTTCAGGATTTAAGATATCACATAATAAATTAAATAGTAGTTAGCCTGGGATAAGGCAATGCAACTATCTGAAAAAAACTACTGCTGAGGAAGATATGCCTGTTTGATGAAGATCATACTCCCATTAGCACAATGGCTCTAAGATTATTCCCATCTTTGTAAAATAGCATATTTGGAAATATACCACATCATTCTCAAAGTAACAAAGCTGAACAGCAAGTCACTGTAATAATTGTGGACCAACAGTCTTGCTTCCTTTTATAGTATTAAACCCTTGAATTGTATTGCCATTAACTAAGGGCTCGCCTGTCCATTTTATTACCTTGTAGTTTGTGGGAAGTGTATTAATTCAATAAAAGCTGGCTTTGGGATAACTGGAACAAATGTTGATTATATTCCGGGAATCTTCAGAAAAACTACATCTTGATGCCTTTTTTTTTTTTTTTTTTAAGAAGGCCCTCCCTCAAGCTGGCTGTATGGATCCCATAAAACTTTGTATTAAAAGACCATAAGATTTGTTGGGGTGCCTGGGTAGCTTAACCGACTGGTTAAGCATCCTACTCTTGAACTCAGGCTCAGGTCATGATCTCTCGGTTCGTGAGTTCAAGCCTTGCATTGGGCTCTGAACTGACAGAGCTTGCTTGGGATTCTCTCTCTCTGCCCCTACCCATCCCCCCCCAGCCCCCTGCTGTGCATGCTCTCTCTCTCTCTCTCTCTCAAATAAATAAACTTAAAAAAAAAAAAGACCATAGGATTTGCAATCAGAAGATTCAGTTTTAAATTTCTGCTATACCACCTACTTAGTTTTTGAATTTGGACATGTCAGAACGTCTGAGCCTCAACCCCTCAACTAACAAATGGGACGAAATCTAGGTCACAGAGTTCTTGTGTGAATAAATGACTCAACATATAAAAATATGCCTTATAAAATACACAGTATGATGCAAATATCAGTTACTTATATATACACAGCACATACACATATATGGTTTATTCCATGGTTCCAAAGAAAATTCTGTAAAAGTTTAATTTCAACTGAATACACAAGGTTAATTATAGTTTCGTTGTAAGCTTGATCAAAAGTTTTGAGATGATCTCACCCGGTAGTGGAATGTAATGAGAGACAATGAATGCCTTTAGAAAGGTCAAAGGCAGGACTGAAGAATGATAGGACAGTTGTAGGCGGTACGTTAAGAAAAACAGTAAGACACATTCACTCACAAAATGAATGAACTGAACACGAAGGCAGTAACTTGCCCGAGCATAGGAATGGCTGTGATATATACATGCCGGTGCTCTTGGTCAAGACACTGTACTGCCCCAAAAATCTGTAAGTGCCTAGGCAATTAGAAAGATGGAAGTAATACCAGAGGGGCAATTTCCTTTTTAAATTATTCTCTTATTGCTATATGGTGCATGGGAATTTGTTTGTCATTCTCCACAACAGAGCCACCACACCCTTGAAAATGTCATGTTTCTAGAAACCTGGAAACACAGTTTGCATTCACTTGGAAGTAGCTCTCCGACGGTGACAGGACAGATTTCATATTTGCCACCAATAAAGATCTGAAATTGAAATGCCATTTTTCCAGCTGAGAATCATTTAGCAAAGGTTCAGGCAGTTTCCTCCACCATTAAAGCAGGTAAGTCAGTTCCAGCTGAGGATGGAATGTAACTCTCACCAATGGACCATGGACTTGGCCCAATCTGATCAATACATATCACTGCCCCCAAGTGAAAATGCTGTATCTCATTATAACAAAAATGTCCTGCGGACAAAAGAGATTTTCCCCTTCAGTGAGCTCTTTTAGGTGCCAAATTAAAGACTGAATTCTTCATTTCATTCAGAGATTTCAAAGAGGACTTCCTGGATAAGTTCCCTTGAAATGCAGGCTTAGCTGAGAATATATCATATTTTGAAAAGACACAGTGATTTCTGAGCATAGAACTTCCAGCATCATCATTTAGAATGCAAATAATTAGCTCCTTACCTCCTCCAAAAATATATTATCCTACATTGTTCAAATAAGACGTAAGGCTGCCTCTAATTACCATTCTCTTTTTAGAGCCACATCGTTTTTCCAGGTATAGCTCTCTCCCACAGAGAAGGGAGACCACCTAAAAGCAAAGATGTGCTAAATGATTCACATTAATTTTCCCACATCAGGCTTCCAATATAGATTTGAGACAAACAAGATTATACGGACCTTGAAACTGAGTCTCGGGGAGGTTAACAACTCGCCTAAGATTACCCAGTAATTGCAGCACTCACATTTAGACTTACAAGCACGTGTCCACCCAAGATGTGTGTTCTTTCCATTTCGCCTCACTGCCTGCCATGCTTTGATGGGTGACATACAGATCGTAGGGGCTCAGCTGGTCCCAGGCCATACATTTACCTTATTAGGCTACCACCCATACTCCCAATCCACTTCGTGTCAAAGATAACTTTGCAGTCCATTCATAGAATCACATTCCTTTTAATATTAAAGGCTTTTTCTTTGAGGCAACAAAATCTCAAGTATCATAGCAGACTAGTGTATTGCCTGGGTTTGAATTCTGCTTGTATGACTTCAGACAAGATAGATCAGTATCATCATCTGAAAACTGGATTAAGGTTTTGTGAGAATCATGAGTTATCATCCATACAAATCACCCAGGACAGTGCCTGGTATACAGAAAGTCATCAATAGATTTATGCTATTATTATTACTTGAAACACTTACTACTATTTAAGACTGTTTTCCAGAAACTTATCTTTATTTTTATCTAATTACTATTCATCAGACTTCTCATTTTTGTTTCCCTCATTTATATATTAAATTGGAATGGGTGGTTCTTAATTCAGTAAAGTGATTGGTATAACAATTGCACTTTTTTTTTTTTACAGCATT
Organism: Panthera onca; assembly: GCF_046562875.1. Lineage (NCBI taxonomy): Eukaryota > Metazoa > Chordata > Mammalia > Carnivora > Felidae > Panthera > Panthera onca. The sequence continues at coordinate 174,591,935 of NC_138342.1, forward strand.
CAATAAAATTGTAGGCAACATAGGGTCATGGGCAGCTGGCACTTCAGAGAAAAATAATTCAGGTTTGTTCTAAGCAGTCCTTTTACTTTCGTGCTGATCCTACATAAAGGAGGAACAAGAGCGTCCTACTAACTATTTTGTTCACATTCTTCTCCTTACACAATATCACGTAAGTGTATGTAATAGGACGCTTGTTTAGCAAATAATATGTTTCAAGTCACAGATGCCTCATTTACCAAAAAAAAGTAAATAAAGGAAAATAATGTTAATCTTTACCAGGAGATCATTGTAAGACACTTCTTGAAAACTTTATAAATTAGTAACTCTAAAAATAGTGAATACACAATGCAAATTTCAATCCCAATTTCAAAAAAGAAATAGTTAAAATTTTCCTTACAAAGGGTAGGCTTTGTAACTTTGATATTTCACCAGTAATTATGAATTGCTAGGAATAATAAATACACAGGGGGAATAAATGATAAGGTGTTTGTAAATGAAAAATAAATTCTTTTAAACCTCCAGTCAAGAACAACTGCTTTATTGTTACGATGATCAAAAAATATTTAAAAATTTAAGATTTAAAAAAATATGTGAAAATATTTCTGATCAGTATTTACTAACTAGCATGAGAAAAATGCTTATTATACATTAAGTAGATAGAGGAAGGGTGGATAAATAGAAAGTCAGAATGAAAAACACTGATTAGAGGAATATATATATTAAAATATTAGCAATAGGATTTCAGATAGATAAGTGGGCAATTCTTATTTTCTTCTTCTTGTTTTTTCTATTCCAATAGGAGTTTGAGACGTCAAAAGCAGAACTTTGAGGGCAGGCATGGTCAGGGAAGGCTTTGGAGAAAAGCAAGAAGTGAGCAGAAAGGACAGAGAGTTCTGAGCAGGGCCAAGGATGTAAACTGACACTGCTGAACCGTCCCAAGATTTACTCAGCAGTGACACGCTCTCATCAACAGGACTGGCAGTAAGGGGATGTTTCCCCACAGAGGTGTGCACATTTGTACCTGAAGAATGAACAAGAAACAGGGCTGTCTGACCCCAAAAGCACACCAAGTCATCGTAACACATAACAGGCTGAATCCATCCTCTTCAGAAAGGCTTTTTAAAGTGTACATAGAAACACAAGTGCCAATAGTTCAAAGAACGTAGCCCCACAAAGACATGATTACATCCCAATTGCGTAGTTCAGTTTTCACATCCGGGGATTTACTGGTGTCTCCTTTCTGGGTGAAACAAAGTGAAAAGAAACCTAGTCTTCAGGGCTGATTATTCCCGACCCATGTGAACTTTCCCAAGGACTTCGACTCACAGATATCGTTTGGATGTTTACGTCCCGCTTATTGCCGTTACTGCTTCCTCAAGTTTCCCCTTCAGCCTTTACTAGATGGAGCTATGCTGACGTCACAGCCTTCTGCAATGCAGGGTTCTATGGGTGCTGCCCATAGGTGAGTTGATGATGCCTCACACTGCTCTCACCGTTCTAACCAAGAATAGACTTAGGATCCTGCCACTATTGGTTGTATTTTCAAATTATGGAGCATATTTTCATGAGATTAACAAAAATGTGGGCATTAATCAATCCCACAGCATTTACTGAGAGTCTAGCATGAACGGGGAAGGAGGGATGCATGAAAATGGCACACTGATACATTTTAACATGATATCAAAACACAAAGCCTTCTTTCTTCGTCAAAATCCTTTACCAAACAACAGGAACTAACTCTGCTGAGAGTTGGAGATCAGAGTCAGATTTCAAAATTATTTCTCTCTCAACAGTATTGCAATGAATACAATATGAACCGAGAGATTCATTTCAGTTCCCTAAAGCTCTGGAAAATCCAAAGAAGTATTTCTTCTATTCCAAGACTGCTCGGATATGCTTAAGGATAGCATCCATCGCCCTGTTAATGATAGCATGAGGGTTCCAATTACAAGAGTTTCAATAACTTTATTCAATGAATCATGCAAGGGAGAAACTGTTCCCAGACAAAATGCCAAAAGGAAAAATCCAGTATTTGCCCTTGTATAATAAGCACTCAAAAATCTAAAACAAAGCTCCACATGATGCCTTAATGCTAGTCAGCTAAAATCTATATAATTATACTAATCTTTTTATAAGTAGAATTAAATAACAAATATCCCAAATTCCCCAGAAGGGATTATCATTTCAGACTATGTAATGAGTATCGTTAGAATACAGAAGAAGCCAATTTAAGTCCTCTCTAGCATTTTATTTCCTGTTTGATCTCCCTAGATTGCTGCTATCAATCTAGTTAAATGATGCTTTATCTAGCTAAAATATAGTCAAAACATCATACTTCTTGCAATAAAAGATACGTTTACATCATATCATTACAGTTCTGGTACCATCAGCCCAAAGGGAAAGGCTTTAGGTTCAAACTGGATTTATTTCAACAGCCTGAGAAAACAACTAAAGTTGCCAAATGTACAGACCTTCTTGCAAGTGGTCCCTACCATGCTGACAGCCAAAGGAAATTGTTCCTTAAACACACCCTCTGGGCTGGAATGGAATGATTGGGGACATCTATTTATTGAAGAGCTTATCAACCTGAGAAATAGCTTTAAATAAAGAGCTAAAATATGGGAGAGAAAGACTGTAATTATAGGCTTTATTTTCAAGGTCTGATAAATTCCCCCGTTGGATATCAAAACTTAATTCTATGCCATTCACAATTCGTAAGTATCAAAACTATTTTTACTAGTCCTTGCTAATTTCTTAAGTTCCCCTGACATGGCACAAAGCACCAATCAATCTAACCGTTGTAGAACTCCATAAGCACAAAGCACATTTCACATTAAACAGATGAAAACCAATCTGAGATCTTGCCTGGGGACTTGCTTCCAAGCATTCTCATAATTAGTCACTTACTATCAAATTTGAATTAAGGGCATCTATATATAGTTCCTCACTCTGTCACAGCACACTTTATTTGAGAACTGGGGAGCTTTAGAATAGGCCCCAAACAGCTGGGTATCAGGCCTCAGGCAATTGCTCAAGGCATCAAGACACGTTAAAAAACCACCAACGATGTTCTCTGTTGCTCACCTAGAACCAGGCCTCAGAGGCTCTGTAGTCATTTTTCAACATTCAAAGAGACTGCATTATAAAACTACCACATATGTCGTGTCTTCTCATATCCATATGTGCCTTAGGGGGAGGGGATATCTAGTCCACCCTAAGCATAGCAAGGGGCCATTCCCTTCCAAACAGCAAATACCATCCTGCTCCCGAACTTGATGGACTGTTCCTCAGTAAGGGCAGAGGATACACAGGAACACGATCTTCAGAAGCAGATACTGTCTTGGGTTAAAAACTAACGAATGGAATATTTAAATATACTTACATGAAGAAGTATTTGCTCCTTCTGTTGATACTGATATTCTAATGGGAGACTCTATAAAACAAAGAAGTGAAATGAGGCTTTATTGAGTCATGCCGCTTGCATTCTTAAATCAGAACTTTGCCAGGCTTAAAGATCGTCTAGAAAAAGAGGACTAGAAAACAGTGCAACAGAGAAGCTGAAGCGTTTCAAAGCCAGAGGAAGATATATACAACATTCAAAGACCAACAGAGGACCACAGGGTCCAAAGACTCTTTTGAAAGGGAAGAAAATGGGAGTCAATCCCCCTGTGAGGATACCCCACATACCAACTGGTGTATGAACTTCCTAGAAACATCACTCTGAACAGATCCCTAGTACAAGTGAGATGGATAATTCCTTGTCTCAAGTGTGGCTCTGATTTTAAGAAATATGAAACCAAAGAGAACAATTCCCATATTCAGAAAGAATGAAAGTCAAGTTTCATGCACAGAGGGGAAAAAAGGGAAAGTATTCTCAGGCAACATGGTCTGCATAAACATCCTGACCAAATACGGTGCTAAATAAAGTCCATGCAAGATCCACTAGAGCAATTATGTTAGGATTAAACAACACATGCTGAAGAAATTCATAATATACAATCATTGGAGATGTATGGTAGCAAGAGTCTCTTAGGTACCAAGCATAAGGGAAGGAAAACTGGTATTTAAATACAGACAGAGCATAAAACACAACTCATGCAGGAAAAAAGCATGGGACCTAAGGGTTTTTATTAGTCAGAAAGAAGAACAACTTAGTATCAAAGAGGGATTGAAATTCAGCAGCCAGAAAGTCATAAAGATTTAAGTCATATATCAGAAAATAAGAGTTACAGTCACTGCAAATTCCCAAGACAAGCACCACATAAACTGAAAAGCCCAGCTTCCTAACGGCATCTACCGGAGTCAGACAGCGAAGTCCCTTCCAGCAAAGAAATGCCTGAATGGAAGGGGAAGAAAATTCAGATAACTTAACAACTTTTCTCTTTTTGTTGCTCTTTTTACCTCTCTGTTTCCTCCTCTCTCTCTCCATGCCTTCTTCCCTCTCACTTTCTCTCTCTTTCTTTCTATTACTCAGAAAAGTACAACCTTCTTAGACTCCAGGATCATCCCACCCTACAACACACATACGTACATCTTTATGAACAACACATAAATGTGCCCTAAACATGGCCAAAGCAGTCTAGGGTAGAGAGAAATTTAGCTCTAATGATCCTGAACAATGGCTTGAAGGGGAGAGGAGGAACTGGTGAAGGTAAGTTAGAAAAAAAAAAAAAAAAGGCTGTGTTCGATGATATGGCCTCCTAGAGTTTCAACAAGGTACAGGCCATAATGCAGGGAATCAATGATGCCAAAACATTAAACATGGGGTAATGAGAACGAATACTGAGCTGAAAGGGTCTGCTCTCCTACTTACAGAGATATAGGACTTAACATTTCTAATGCTTCAATTTTCTCAACTGTACAAAGAAGAAAAATAATGTCTCGTTTCACACATCTGTTGTGATTACCAAATGAGATGCAAAAATCTTTGTAACCTGTGAAGTATCATGCCAAAACATGTTATCGTTATACCTCTGAAGTGAGTTTTGAATCTAGGTCTCTAAAAACTTGCTTCTACTTAAATGTGAATTTTTAAATGTTCCAAGGTCCTGTTAACTATAGAATAATGGGGGATGAGGAAAATAAAAATGAAAAAAAAAAATTAAATTCACAGCAGATTAAATTCACAGCTAGTGGAAAAATCAATGAATTAGGAGTATACATGCATTAGTACAGTAGTAGAATTGGGTTATAAGTAACTAATGTCTGCTCAGACTCTAACTGCTACCAGCAAATATTACAGGCAAGTAAGAAACAAACAAAAACAAACAAACAAACAAACAAAAAAGCAAAATATCTGAAAAACTCAGGCTTATAACAGTGTTTTCTGTAAGTTCAGTGACCCACAACTGATCATTAGGAGCCCAGAGGTCAGAGATTAGACACGGACACATTCTTCAGGATTGAACTGTGATGGATGAAAGAGAACAGAGGCAGCTAAGAGAAGCACCTATAAAGATTATATAAACTGAATGTATAACCCAGATGCCTTCTTTAGTGCTCTAACATCACTAAGTTGTATCTAAACATTTCTTTTTCCCATGCATGCCTTTCAGGCCCAACTTCAGGAATACAGCAAAAACTGTACTCCTTTAGTAAAATCCAAAGAGGGAAAACGAACTGGAGAAAATACTGGAGCAGAAAGCAAGAACAGTTGCAATTTGGATGCAGACAGGGTTCTGATTAGTAGAAGACACAGCCAGCAGTTATGTCTGTCGTTCTGGTTAGTAAAATTTGGGGAGCTTATTTTCCTTACCTGAAGACACATATGCTCTTTCAGTTGAGGCTGGCATGCCAGTGATGATCTCTGCAAAAAGAAAAGGTGACAGGATATTATGATGTATAATCAGGAGGCCGGGAGCCACTTCCACAGCCTGCCTTCAAACCAAAAGAGTGTAAAGGAAGAAAGTATTGCAAGAGGGTGATGAAAACCCAGGCTCTATCCGCCCTGAAAGTGAGAAGCGCAAAAAAAAAAGAAAAAAAAAAGACTGTCCAGAGAAGTAGTTCTTCTTTCTCGGGCAAAGAGCACGAGATGAGCCGTGCTAGAGTACGTAAGAATTCTCTGCCCCCACCCGTCTGTGATGGAGACTATAAGGCAAGGAGCCTCCTTCTCAGAAAGGAAGACAGATAGCAGAAGTAAAAAACAAACAAACAAACAAGATGTAGAATCAAAGCTGTGGTCAGAATTTTTAAGTTATGAATCTTTGGAGAATTACATTTTTGTTCAAAAACAAAAGCAAGCGATATTTCTAGTTGGGATTGGTGAAAGTCATCAAGTTCCGGCATCAAACTCTACAGAAAATTGCCAATGGTAATCAAGAGGGGCGCCTTATCGGAGAGACTTAGAGCTACTCTGGGCAGGGCACAGAGGAAGTAGGCAGCTCTCAGCCCAAGGGAATGAAGAAGAAACTGTATCCTTCTGGACACACCATTATCATGGGAATCATGAGAGTGTTCAAACTTTGACATGCTTTCAGTTGACTGCCTTTATAATGGAACAAAGGACGATTACATTGTCTAACCAATTCTGTCCTCTTTCTGTCCTTCTGAAAAGGGTTTTAGTTGTCAAGATCTAGTATATTCAGTAAGGCATGGAAAGATGTAGTGATGCAGTAATGAGTACCGTTCAACCTTCACTGTTTGTTTAATTCTTGTTAAATGACTTAATGACCTTTCACTATTTACTATTTACTAACCAGGACAAACAGGCAAGTTGAATCTGTTGCGATATATATACATCACAAAAGTTACTAGTAGCTACTAAAATCCTAAAGTCATATATGTTATCATTTTACATTCGAATCTATTAATCATGGAGTTAGAAATGTTCCTGATCAATGCGATCATCTTTAAATATGAATATGGCCATTTAGAATTTCCATGGTGGGACTAGTCCAGGAGGCAAGAGGAATTAATTTTAAGTGGCAATATTTCTTCAACTTCAGAGGCTTCTATAGGGATAAAACGTTTTTGTGGAATGAGAAGGGAAAGAAATTTCATGTGAGATTCAGCAGGGATGTTTAAGAATAAGCACTGGGTGAAATATGAACATATAAAGATCAGAAATATGGCTCTGATGAGACCAAAAGTGTCTTTCTCATGAAAATAAGTTTGGATGGTCCTCTCTAATCAAACATTAGGACAGACCATTCAAGGTGTGAGATTATTATCAAGCTGCCAAAGTAGCCTACGTTGCCTCTTCTGCCCACGAAAAATGGGATCAAGAGAAAGGAATCAGAATGTGAGGGTGTATGATATCCTTTGGACTTTTTCAAGCAGCAGGAATTATAGAGGATATTCTGTGTTGGTAATATGGCCATATCTGTCTATAACATGGCCACAACTAACTTTCTTGATGTAGGCTGCAGAAAATGAAATTATTCTTCTTTGGGGAAAATTGAATCTGAGAGGAACATTTTAATCAAAGATTCACAACATTTATCTTTCTCTACAAATACATAGAATAAGATCCATGTTTCCAAGCAAGTGCCCATGTTAGGAGAGATGTTTCCTTATTCTGTCCTTTGGGACCCATCAATGACACAACAACCAGATTAAAGTAGTAAGCTCAGGGTCACAAGAATTGGGCAGAAATCCCAAACCCAGCATGAATATCAAGACTCTTCAAATTTATTTTTGACAAACCAAGTAGTTGTCCACTATGACCTTCCAAGACAAAAAAAAGTACTTTTCTAGCTCCAGCATGAAAGATCTCAGATTAGAGGAAAGGTTAACCATAACATTTCCTTTTTTAATTGAATGTTACATAAAAATACCTGAACAGGAGGTTACCACAATAATCTATCTACACAGAGACAACTTAAAATAACCTCACTTTCTAAAAATAATAATAACAATAATAATCTCCCTTCCTAAAATTAGATATTTACCCTGGAGACCTTAAAAATATCTTTAATGATTATGGTTCCAAATAAAAACTTTCCGAATTATCTTGGGGGAAATGCAAGTTAGGAAGTTGTATACTTCCACACTAAAAGAGTCTTGCTAATAAGAAAAATTAATCTTTTTAATTAAAACCACTCAGCAAGCATTTTTATGCATGTTTCGGGTAGAATAAATAGATTTACAAAACAATCTTTTGTTATAAGTGATTGAAAATAATAGTTACAACTACAAATTTTAAAACCTTTAAGTCCTGCAATCTTCCTGATATTTACTTAAGCAAAATATTTTTCCTACAGTAATTTGGTATATTAAGTTTGTTAATTTATAAAGGACATCCCCTTCATTAGTGCAAATTAATGAGGATTTAGAATTATCAGGAACTGAACACAGCTGAGCAACTTAGGCTGTGTAGGTAAGTAAACATAAGGAACATTAGTGTATTTGTAATATTTGAATGCTTTTTGAATAAATCAGATCTGGTCTCAAGAAAACGTTGCAGCATTTGAAAAATGACACCTTCTGGAAAGTAATTTTTCTAATTATTACGTATTCATGACTTGTTTGAGGTTTCACCATGAGCACAATATACTGCATATAACTATTTAGCAAAATACACATGTACATATATACAAACATATGTATGATATACCTGTATGTATTTAAATATCCATTTCTGTGACTCTTTGTTATTCTAAAACTACAGGTTCCTAATGTGTGCACAAAACATATGATGAAGTCATCTTTTTACAGATTGACAATGGGCCCACTTATTGGCACTAGTGAAGATGACTTCAGGAACATCCTCAAGTGTCTGCATTCCTGCTTGTAATGAGAGCTTCCTCTTAAGAGGAATAAATGCTGGAGAGACACAATGGATACTATGCATTGGAAAGATCTCTCCATTCCACCCATGACGTTCTTCCTTATTAGTCTTCATGGAAATACAATACGATACAACATACATGGGGACTGCTTTACAAATTACAAAACATTTTATATTATTGTCAGTGTAACTACAGCTCATTTACCAATATCACAGCATTTTCAACACCACCATCAATTTGGGAGAGGGGGAAGCTAAGCCTATTACCCACACGAGCCAATTTTTTAAAGGATCCATTGATGTACTAGTCAAATTTTGTGGACATAATATTTTTCGTTCATCTCAGAGGAAACAGCAAATTTATTGCTATGAGCCCAATGTTGCTATGGGATCTTGAATCTCACTCAAATAATTTTTCTCCTGATTAAAAAAAGAAAATCTAGTAGAGGATATGATTGATTAGTATGTATATTCTCTTGTATTAACCTTTTAAAGACTGCAGTACTTAATTAATTTGAAAACCAGTTAGGTCTATTACTCTCTTCCCTAATCTGATGCCCAGGAGTTTTCATGGAGCTCCTCAGCTAAGAATTAATTGTGAAATTAAGGTTTCCTATATAAAGACCAAGCAAAATGAAATGCAAATAAAAATGAACATACAGTGTATAATCTGTATAGGCATAGTATATGTGGCCTTGTAAGCTGCCATATTTGAATTAATGAAAGGAATCTACCCTAACGCATCATGTAATGACGGCTGCCTATGGCATCCTTTTTTTTTTTTTTTTTTTTTGAGAGAAAGAGAGAGCACACGCCAATGAGCAAGCGAGAGGGGCAGTGAGAGAGAGACAGAGAGAGAGAATCTTAAGCAAGCTCCACGCTCAGCATGGAGCCAGATGTGGGGCTGGATTCCACAACTGTGAGATCACAACCTGAGCCGAAATCAAGAGTCAGACTCTCAAATGACTGAGGCACCCAGGCGCCCTGTGACATTCTTTTTTACAAGAAAGCTCAATGGACTTATTACACTCACAAAATCCAAAAATTAATGAGCAGATTGCACAGGTGTGTGTCTGTCTACAGTATGGCAAATTCTTTTTTCCAAATAAGATAGGACTGAAAAGACAATGGAAAAAGGCAGACAACATAAATTTCTAAAACGTAGCTTAACAAAATGATTGGCTACATATATATTCTTTTCTAAATGCTTGAAAATAGTGAAAATATGGTCATTATTTCACTCAAGCTTATAACAATTCAAGGAGAATTTCTTGGGTTTTTGTTGTCATTTCATAGTTGCTAATCTAAGCAAATCTAAACAATGACTTTCACTGCAGAAAGTTCATAATATTGGATGGAAGACTTTTATGGTCTAAGCCAATTTTTTTTCCTGATAGTTATAAAGCTGTGTTAATGGAATTAAAAGTAGTATCAGATATCAAGGTCATCCTGCTACATTTTTCACTTTTTTTTTCTGGGGAGAAAAGAAAACAATGTCTCAGGCAGATCTCCCCCAAACCTCTGCCATCTCCTCTAGAATCTCGTGCCAAAATACATTCTGAACATCTCAGTGTCAAGAAGGTACCCATGTGGGAATTTCAGTAAATCACAAGGAATCTGTTGCATAGGATGAGATTAGGATAATTAGTTCACAGCAGCAAACCAGGATCTTTCAGCAAGACAACCTGTGTAGAAATTACCAGACCATAGTTAGTACTGAAGTACTTAAATACGGGAGAGATGAGTGAGACAACACAAAATCAACAAAATTACTAGTATTTTATAGAAAACATAAATTAAAATCTCAAGGGGAGTTCAATATGATATTTTGACAACATGCTCTTATTTTTTAAACTTTTTTTCTAGGGCCCCAAAGGAAAATGAAATTCTTGAGAATTCCACTCTCTCAGCCCAAGTCAACATAAATACATTTAGGAAGAGATGGTTTAGCCAGGTGGCAGTTTATAACCATAGTAGAGTGCTCTTTTTCTCTCTGAAAGAGTGTTTATGTGCAATGTTTGCCCAGATTTCAAAGGACACAGGGATGTGACAACATAAAGGTTACATATCTGAGTCCCAGGGAGCTCCCAACCTGAGCTGAGACTTCTTTGATAACCAGAATTGGTCTGAATATAGCAAATTCAGAGAGCAGAGCAGTAGAAGAGGCTGAAGGATCAGAATGATCACTTATTTTCTTTTTGGCTGTGCTGCCACTAAGCCACTGAGGGGTAGAAGGAAAAGAGAGTCTCCTGATATTGCCGAACACATTGGCCTCGTCTATCATGGTGGCTGCTGGCCCAGAGGCTCTGATGAACAGCACACAGGTCCACAGCCTCTGAGGAGAGGGGCGTTTCTAGGAAGCCATGTTTCATTTCACTCTCCAGTGGTGAGCCCAGAGCAGACACTTGACCAGAAGGTAGATAATTGGTAAGCTCTCTAGGTCTTTCCATATGGTCTGGCACAGTAAGTTCTGCAAATCAGATGCTTGCAATGGGGAATCTGCTTCAGAACTAAGAAAGCAATCATAAAATAGGAATTAAAATGGAAAGAATGCCTTAAAAAGAGTCATGAAGAAATGACCAAGTGGGATCACAATCAGGTTAGAGTTCAGAATATAAAGTGGCACAGTTGAAAGCAAGAGAGGTGAGAAGATAAGTAGAAGAATCAAGAAAGTATCTGAGGCACATCAAAGGCAGAAATACTAGAGAGAAGATTCAGAAACCCTTGTCACTTAAATTTTTAGATATGCCCTGGGTTCACTTTTCTCCTTGAACCCCAGTAACAATGAAGTTCCAGTTCTTCCCCATAGAACTCCTTGTGCTTTATGTCTCACACCCTTCCGTCAGTTTTTGTCCTTCACACACCAAAGAATCTACTTAAACATTCACAAACACACAGGTACAGAGTGAGCCATATTAGACCAGGAATATAAGAAATCTGGTTTGGCGTCCTTCTTTGCTACCAAATATCTCGTGATCCTGAATGTATCTGTTTTCAGACACATGCTAAGTCTCCATACCTTTTAAAATGTAATGAGAAGGTTGGATAAGGATGAACTATTTCTAGGCTTCTAAGAAAAAAAAAAAAAAAGAAAACAAAACAGACCATCCTGCATTGTAATTGAGATTCTTTATTCTCCTTCAGATGCTCTATGTAAGCCAGTAAGACCCCATTCTATAATGAATTTTAGTTGGTTAAGAATCACTTCCTTACAATATTCTGTGAATTTCTCTTTCCTCTTGTCAGGTAAAAAAAGCTGATTATCAAAAACATCCCAACTTTCATTTCTCTACATTATAATTGGTTAACACTAAATATTCAAATTGGCAGCCAATTCTTGAAGGAATTAATATGGAAAAATGAGTTGGATGTCTCTCCTATGAGAGAAATGTAAAAAGCTGTATTATCATTCGGCACCCCAAAATTAGTAAGAAACTAAACCCTATGGGCTTTTGCCAGGAATGATAGAGCAGTAAATAATTCACTGCTTACTCCTGTAAATCAGAAAACACAGAATAATAGAATAGTACTGTAAGCACTCTGTGAGACCGTGACACTTACTCTAATTGTATTTTCCTGGGAATTTATAGTATACATTGCTCTACAAATCTAATCCAAGTGTCAAAATCGTAATTCAATAGCATTTACCACAAGGAGACACGTTCAACCAAGCCAATGACAAGCTGAGAACAAGCTACTAAACGTGGGACAATAAGAAAAAAAAAAACAAGAATAAGCCACTGAAATAGGTTTTTAAATTTGTGCTTCAAGTAGCATCCTATAAAATTCCATGTGGGGTAAAATAATGCCAGCGGCATGCTTACTGCTTAACCTGTGCTGATTAAAAAGTAAAGTGATGCTATATTTACCCATATAAATTTTAAATGGCTTTTACATTTTAAACTATAAACGCAGCTCCTAAAAATAGTAATGGAAACTACTTTTCACTGTTGTCCTTTACTCTCTGTGGAGGCAGGTATTTAAGATTAAAGTAATGAACTCTGATTACCCTGCGACAGAGCAGTTCAGTGGGGAATCCAGAGAAGGCTGGGAATTAACTTTCCCAACTCCGTCCCATATTTTTATCTTACTCCCTCTCGCTATCCTACTAAGTCAACGGACACAAACTACATCAGTCTCCTGTGGAGGTGACCCTCGAGTTATTTTTACTCGTCCCTCACATTCTTACCTTACCACTTTAAGAGACGAGGCCTTCACAGCGGACACTCTCTCTCATCTCCTGCCTAGAGCAGAGCAGTGTAATTAGGCTTGGCTTTATGACAGATGACAGGGCTCGTGTGGGCAGTAGTTAAGTGCCATAATGCAAAAAGAAAAAGAAGCACCAAAGGGTTTTTGAAGTCACATTTTATTATTTCAAGAGATTGAGACGCTCCCTGCTAACTCATCAGCTTCTAGAGGTGACTCCATCAAATTGCGGAGTATTGGGGTATCACGAGCAGACAGCCACCAGCTGTGATGCTTTTACTTCTTCAGATCACTCAGAGAAGCTGCTGGAGGGGAAGCAGTACCTTCTACCTCTGAGGCCTCCATTTGCTTAACAAATCTCCCTGGCACTGTTCTCAGGGAAGCAGAAGTCGACTCAACATGGTAGCAAATGCTTTGCCTCTAAGTCTCTCCTGTTTTCAGAATTAACAGGCCTAAAAAAAATTGATAGGCCTAACTTCCTACTACCTAGAGCCAGCTGTATTAAAAACACGCAGGAGAACATTAAAATATCCAAGACTGAGTCAGGATTGTATTCTTTTATGCCTACACACACACACACACATACACTGTACATATATTCATTTGGAATATTCATATGTACATACATATGCATGTAATATACATATCCTGCATATACATATGTATTCTGTATATAAATACTCACACACATATATATACATGTACATATTCTGTTATGGATAGAGCCAAAGACTTGACAGCCGTCCCTGACAAATTTAAAGAAGAGGTATAACCTCTTTCTGTTTCTGCCGTTCATGACCTTATTGAAGTCAAAAAATAAAATCTATGTGTATTTCAGGTTTATATCAAATTGGGGAATGAAGAATTTCATGGAAGACACACAAGATACTTGGAGGATATGGTTTTCCTTCCATGTTTTTTATTTGTTCACAGGAAGATTTAACATACAAGTTTATATTACAACTCTTACCACACATCTCGATCACTCCTCTTACAGACTGAGAAACAGGATGTAGTAGGTATCTCTTACCATTTGAATCCACAATGGTGATATTGGCAGAGGCACTATCATTTCCTAATTTGCTGGTCACTCTGCACATATATTCTCCAGAATCAGCCAGTGATGCTTTGTTAATGCGAAGTTCTGACTTCCTGTAAGATCAGAACAAAAGTGGTGTAAGTATATTTCACAGAAATACAGTGACCATCAAAATCTATTTCTCTGTAGTTTCGGGGTTCTCAAACTCCCCCTCCCCACTCTACAGGGACCATGGTAAAACACAACTTACTAATACATACATGTATGATGTGACCAAGAGTAAAAATGAGATATTATCACATTTAAGTTATACCATGAACATGACCTTAATTTTATCACCCAGATTAGTAATTTAAAGTAAGTCTTCTCTAATTTTTCTTTTTATTCCTTTACTGCCACCACTAAACACATCATGCCCCAGATATTTTTTTCAAACCAATTGGTAAATTTTCTTCCTTTCTATATCTAAATGTCATCCGCCACTAGGAAGATTAAAAAAGCGTAAAATCATTTACAAATCTGGTAAGGACAGACACTTAAGGAAGGCTAGAATAGATTAAAATCCTCTGCACTTTTCTCAGTAGTATCATTAGGAATTATGTTAATTTTGAATGAAGAGGATTTAGTACTTACAAAAGAAAGGGAATTTAAGATTTTCATTGCTAGGAGCACAGAAGGACACAAATCACTCTTAATATTGAAATAAATATACAACAACAGCACACACATTTATAAAACTGTATATAAATCAATATTCAGCACTCTTTCAGCCTGGGCAGCATTGTAATTTGCATCTGTCTGTGTTTTACTGTTGCATATAGCCAATAATTTAAGCAGTCTCCATGATTTAAAAACTCAGAACCACTGGGGTTGGTTGAGTTTACTAAAGACTTTTTATTTATTTATTTTTAATTTTTTAAATGTTTTATTTATTTTTGAGGGAGACAGATGGAATGTGAGTGGGAGAAGGACAGAGAGAGAGAGATGGAAACACAGAATCTGAAGTGGGCTCCAAGGTCTGAGCTGTCAGCATAGAGCCCAACGTGGGGCTTAGAACACACGGCCCACAAGATCATGACCTGAGCCAAAGTTGGAGGCTTAACCGACTGAGCCACCCAGGTGCCCCCACTAAAGGCTTTTTAAAGTCACACCTCAGACTGACTGCTTGGGCTCTTGGGATGATAACAGGGAGAGAAGACAGCAACTCAAAATTATATGCAAAGCTCGCATAAGTTACAACTTCCTAGTTTTATAGTGAAGTTTCTAGTTGTCTTGGCAGATAATATTATTACTAAAATTTGATCAATTGTCCTAATTAATGAAAACTGAATTCCTACGATTCTCCTCCAGTCTGTTGAACTGAACCACCCACCCAGTCCCATATGTAAGCCTTACGGCCTTCCATCATGGTGTTTCCCTTGTGCCATTTCTTCTTCTTAGAAAGGGGGTCCCATATTTGTACCCATCAAGATATAAGCTGACCTTTAGGGACCACCTCAAGTGCCAATTCTTTCATCAAAGCTTTCATGATCACGTAGCTGGTGCTGCTCTCTTCATTGTCTAAATTCTGATGGCCTTGAGTACCTCCTGGTCCTCACAGTTCTTTCAGTATATCTTATTTTTCAAGCTAGGACATATGCTTTGGAGGGGGAGTCCATAATTTAAACTTCCGGGTATCCTCAAAGTTCTATGAGGATATGCCACTGTTTTGTCCTTGGTGTATCCTCAAACATTACTGGATGAATGTGTGAACAAATGAAGAAAATATTTGGATGCTCCCACTTAAGCTCTCTCCAAGACCTAATGTTCCTAATGTTGGCTGCAGGAAAGGAGGCTGCAATATTAAGAGGGCGCAGCAGTGGGAGGAGGTCCAGACCAAGGCAGCAATGGTCAAACCAACATGTGGACTGAAAAATTGCTGCATTAGTTGTGACTTAGTACAATGTCAACAAGTAAACTTGAGAAAACAAAACAAAGTGTACTGTATTCAAATAAATTTGGAAAACATGGCATTAAACAAAAACAGGCTTTTTTTGTCTTGTTAATCCTACAGGAACTCTCCAAGTCTTTAATATGCTAATATACTCTGACTCTCCAAGAGGGGAACATATTTAGTGACTCTCAAACTTTTTTGAAGATGGAATCCTTGTCATCCACATGGCGTATCTCTTCACATTTCCTGAATACAATGGTCACAGAACAAAGTTGATAAGAAGGGGACCTAATATAATAACACCCTTGTTTACCCATGTAGTGGGGAGGACCACCAAGGGCCATTTATACAGCAATATTCACATATTAATCACACAGGTTCTCCACAGAAAAGTTTCCCTGAAATATATCCCTGTAAACCAAAACAGAACAATCTGAGGGCATGTATCTTGGCAAATCGATATTAAGATCTAGTAATAAACTATCACAACTTGTAAAATTATGAAAATACAATAATATTAGGACATTATCCCCATCAAGTTCTGCTAACTTTTAAGCCTGGTTTTGGAGTATTCAAATCTAGTGTTTTTCCTAATGAGTTATCAGCTATTTATACAACTTTGTCCATAAACACCAAGTTTCCTTTATGACAGACACCAATGAAGAATAGTGAGAAACGATGTAATAAACACTATAATAAGCTTGTTCAGCCCAAAGTAACATAACTAGCTGAAAGAATTTTCTATGGAACCACTAACAATAACTGATAGATAAATCATGAAGAATGTCAGGTTGAGGAATAATATCCTGGTTTTCAACACAGAAGAAAGAAAGAGTGGATTCCCGGGCACCTGGGTTGCTCATTTGGTTAACCATCCCACTTCAGCTCAGGTCTTGATCTCATGGTTTGTGGGTTTGAGCCCCTCATCGGGCTCTGTGCTGACGGCCTAGATGGCTCAGTTGGTTTAGCATCCGATTCTTGATTTCAGGTCTGGTCATGATCCCAGTGTCGTGGGATGGAGCCCTGTGTGGAGCTCTGCACTGAGCATGGAGCGTGCTTAAGATTCTCCGTCTCTGTCTCTGTCTCTCTCTCTCTCCCTCTGCCCCTCCTCCCCACTCGTGCCCTATTTCTTTCTCTCTAAAATAAAAAAAATTAAAACATAAAATAAGAAAATGGTAACTTTTCTTGTTCAGCCCCTAAATTCTAAATTATCACAATAACATCCCAAGAATATACAACACTCTGAGATACAATGATTCCAAGAACACCCCTTCTTTCCTATTTACGTAAGTTAAGGAGGAGTCCTTAATGATATGTGAGGAGTTCCTTCTCGGCCCTGTGCCATTAACATTTTTACTAACGAACTGGATCAAACTATAAGAAACATGGTAATCAAATTTACAATTAAATTGCCTTGAAGGGTTAGTTCTTAAAAATCTTCCTAATAGACCTACACAGTGTTTCCTGGAATATTATTCCAAGTAATGTAATAAATTTTATGCTTGAAAAAGAGAAAGAATAAGAAAAAAAGAAAAAGAAAAATTTTCTATGCTCAAATAAATACTGCATTGAACAAAGTTAAATAGATTTCTTTACAACAGTACCTCTTAGTGGTTTTTATGCAAATATGTGCTATGAATTTCCAAGGCAAGGGTGACATGTGGCTAAGGTATCCTTTCCATAGAGAACCCGCTGGGAATTCTAGGACTGAACATCAATCGGCCCAGAGCAAGGTTCAGTTTAATCAAGACAAACATAACAAATACATTCCAGCTCAAAAATCAGTAGCAAAATACAGGCTTGGAGAGATGTGCCTTGACAATAATATATACAGAAAAAAGGATTTCAATTAGCCATGAATTTAACATTATTCCATTTTAAACAACTACTAAAAAAAGAAATAAGAAAAAAGAAACATACACTGTTGGGCCATATTAATATTAAAACAGCATAAATCAAACTGGATAAAAGTCTCAATACACTGCTCACAGGCGGGATCACATCTAGAATATTTAATTATGTTTTGAAGTGGCATTTGATGAAAAATATCAATAACTAGAGGACTTTAGAAGAGGTTGATCAGCGTTGAATAGAGCTTACAAATCTTATCACTAGAGAAGATTCTGTTAAAGAAACAGAGGTCCTACTGGCAGGCACCTATGAACATGATATGGATAGCTTTGTAAACACATTTCATGGTCACCTGGAAAAGAAAACTATCTGGGGAGGCTCTTGTGGAATTATGTCTTACAGGAAAAAGAAGGCATATTTTGAGTGTAAGGAAGAATTTTTGAACATTCAAAAATGGGGAGGGTGTCTTTCTCTTTGGAAAGATTCAAGTCTGGATAACCACCTGTCAAGAATATCTCTATGCAGAGAAAAGATTAAATTAGATCAGTGGTTTCAAGTATTTTGAAAAAAAAAATCCTGTTTTAAAGTGAAAGCTTAAAACAGAGCCTTATATTCAAAGCTATCATGAAGAGACAAAGATGTTCAGGTCAAAGTGGCTGGCAGCCCATTTTCAATCTGAAGATTCTTCAGGGACACGATGGGAAAAACATTTATCCAGATGATCATTAAGATCCTTTTGAATTCCAGTGATACATTGAACTATGAGAGTCTTCAATCGTTAGGTCCTAGAGTAAGGAACAGGAAGCAGGAAGAGAGTAGAAATAGAAAATCCTTTCTTGAAAATTATATATTGCAATGATTTGGGGATTTGATAAGTATGGTTACAACAGTTTTGTTTTACTCTCTTTAATAGGCTACCGTATGCTCTCCATAGGAAGGAAGTTAACTTGGAAAAAGGGTGACTTCCCTTCCAATCATAAAATGAACCTTTTGCTCTTTAATCAACGAGTTATCCAGAAATCTGGGAGGGGTTGATGTTTTAGTGGATTTTCACTTTCTAAAAGTATTAAAAGAATTAACTCATGTAAAGTGTTTAAATGCACTCCCAATAAATGTTAACTCTTATTACAGTCACATTCTATATTCCTGCAATATTTAGACTTCTTATGAGCATACATTACTTTTGGATTAAGAAAAACAATACTATGTAAAAATAAAGTAATACAGACTGATTTAAAGACAGAAGTTCTAAATATTAATTTCTCTTTTTTTAATATCAAAATGCAAACTCTGTTCTTTCAGTAAGTACTTACTGACAAAATGGGCCCAAGGTTCCAATAACTACTATCTCCTTTTTCTTAGTTGGCTTGATTCTTCCACCATAGTTTATAGGCCAAGGCAACTTTAATGCATATGGGAATATCTCATCAGTTGATAGAATTCCATTCCTCTGATCTCTAAGGAATCCTCTATGAACTCTGTGAGTGTGTGTGTATGCGAGTATGTGAGTGTGCTTGTGTGTGTGTGTGTGTGTGTGTGTGTGTTCAACACAGTTTCAGACACTGTTGACCTGTCAATAAAGAGAAGGATACAGAGCAGGGAGAAGCAGCTATCATATACAGTACTAGGGACTGCACCAAATGCCTCACATAAACCCTATGAAATGGGCACTGACTATTCCCATTTACACCTAAGGAATTTGAGATTTCCTTATAATATAAAATTAAAATGAGCTGCAAGAACTGTTCAGCTGATAAAAGAAAGGGATGCATATGAACGTTTTCTATTATACAGTCAAAGACCCGCAACAATTGTCAACAGAAGAAAGCATTCTTTTAAAACTTTTGCAGAAATCTGACCAAACCAATTAGATCCAATTTTAAACAAAAGTAAAATACATGAGAGTGGAAAAGAAGAGCTGAGGAAACACTATGGGCATCCAAAGGAGCATGCCACACACACATGACAGGAAGTCGGCCTTTCACGAGGCTAACGTAGAACAGATATTTCAATGAGGCCAGTCTGACAGCCTCAAATATGAATCTGTCACACTCCAAGCTCTTTAACCAGTCTTCTTGGCCAAAACTATCCACCCGGCAGAGGAAACAGAACAAAAGGATAAGCAGACACATAACACTAGGGCATTTTCCATTTTTTAAAAATTGGTTCCACCCGTTGCTTCGCCAAATAAAATAAACAGCCTCAAATGTAAATTCGAAATCGTAGGAAGAACATGTAAGAATGTATGTCATTAGTAGGAGCAGGACAGAAGGGCGATAAGACTTTACAAAATAATGGAGATTGCTTATTGCTGTGATGTCTTTTCCTAACGCTAAGGGATTAAAGGGAAATTCTGGCTGCAATGTACCATCTAGATTCTGTGAAAAAGAAAACCTAGACTAAGGATTGGAAAAGAGTCAACATTTTTCTTAAAATAAAGACAATCCCAATGAAATCCTAAATCTCACACTACAATTCACCTCTGCTTGGTTGATCAAAGCCGAAGATAAAGTTTGAGTAACCAAGTAACCAAGGCAAAACGTTAACAATTTGAATATGTAGGTGAAACTGAAAAATTAAGAGTGTTTTTTTATGAAAGACCATCACCCAATGCCTAAGCATGTCTCCAGCCCTGTGTTGTGGCTTCACTATATGTAGAAAAATCACCAGTAACTGAAAAGACAGCAGGCATAGAGTCAGACCTAGTTCAAATCCAAGCTTGAGCATTCATTAACATTGGACATACAGCAAGAAACTAAACTTCCCTCATCTTAGGACATTCATTTTTTTTAAAAATGGGTATAACAATAATAGTATCCATTCTCAGGCGCTTAGGTGGCTTGGCCTGTTAAGCATCCAACTCTCGATTTCAGTTCAGGTCATGATCTGACAGTTTGTGGGATCCAGCCCCGCATGGGGCTCTGCGCTGACAACACGGAGCCTGTTTGGGATTCTCTCTCTCCGTCTCTCTCTGCCCCTCCCCCCAATAAATAAGTAAACATTTTTTCAAAATCGTATCCATTCTCTTATACGTATAGGACAAGTTGAAATAATAGGGCACCTTGCAAATGTTAATTAAATTTAGATTGAGTTTGGTTCTTTAGCCTTAAAAAAAAGTTGACAACACTAATGGCCCACTTTACACAAAGTGTCTTATTTTTGGAAGATCAAATATGTTAAAATGTTTCGCCAAGAGTAATTTACAGTCACATAACCTGAATAAAACGCATTTTCTTCCATTTAATTCTTTCCAGCAAGGCTATTGTTTAAAAGAAGTAATTTCTGAATATTGGCCTTTCTGGTATAATGGGATTTTATTAACATGTAGACAGTACTCTTAGCTGTCTGGACCTATGAAGCCAACATGAAAATGCTTTTCTGAATACTGATGACTCTTTTATATGTCATCCAAGCCATGCAACAAATTACCTCTTTAAGCATATACATACTGTTTTCACCTTATCTACTCAACTTCATTTGCTTCTCCCCAGGCATCCTTAGACTAAATACTCGCAGTCTGAAGATGCTTTGTTCTATTCCCTCAATCTCTTCTCCCTCCCCTCCTCCTCTCCTTCTTTCTTGGAAGCCTCCCCTGTCCCTGCCTGGGTCCCCTTGCACTTCTTGCTATGACACCCAATGACTATCGCTACTGTAGAAGTTAAGATGGAATATTTTAACTGTTCAGCAACTCTCTCCCCTCTAGACCACCTGCCTCTTAAGAACAGGGAGCATGTCCTCCATGTCTGGGTACCTGGCGTCTAGCCCAGGGTCTGACACACAGCATCTTGTCCCATAAAGGACTGAATTCCCATCGACTCGCCCACTGGCCTCTCTACTGTCCTATAAACAGAACTTGCGGGACGCCTGGGTGGCTGAGTTGATTAAATATCTGACTTTGGCTCAGGTCATGATCTCATGGTTCATGAGTTTGAGCCCTGCATCAGAGTCCACTTTGGATCCTCTGTCTCCCTTGCTGTCTGCCTCTCCCCCACTCTCTGCCCCTCCCCTGCACACACTCTCTGTCTCTCTCAAAAATAAATAAACATTAAAAAAAATTAAAAACAAAACAAACAAAAACCCAGAACTTGCTACTGACTACCGTTCTGCTCCTTCTCTATAACTTCCCATCTCACCCTACCCACCCAGCCAGAGGGGATTTTCTCCCTTCAGCAGACAAATCCACCTCTTCGTGGCTACTCCTATAGCTCTCGGGGTCTCTCCCTCTTCCCAAGCTCAGTATCAGGAACCTACAATTTAGCACCAGGCTTTACTGTATGTATGATGGGCTAGATCATTCATCAGGGGTATTTTCCCTAATTAAATCTTGACTTAGAGTAGAATTTACCTTAATATAAATAATAATTTTCTAAAAGGTCACTATTTGCAAACGGATGGGCTGCTTGAAAATCCTGAAGTTCCCCAGCCCTAAGAGTGCTTTAGCATACGACCTCGGAAACCACCATGCTTTCAGATAAGGCTGAACTCCAGAATCCCTATATGATCTGTGACCCCCCTGAGTGCAGAGATAACGCCCCATGCTGCTCCCATTTCCTCCCATTCCCAGCATAAAGCCTTCCGTGGGCACCTAAATATTACTGATATCATTTGACAGCCATGTGGAAAGAAATGAGACATTCTCCTGCATGTGAAGATAACTTAGTTTCTTACAAATGTGTCTAATTGATGAAAAACAAAGCAGACTTCAAAATCCAGTATCTAAAAGTTTTTTTTTTTTCTTGTTACACTTGTCAAAGCATCATAGTTATTTTTTTTCAGTTCACTTGCTCTTCCTCCTCCCCTCCCCACATGCACACAGGTTATTACACCTGTATGCTTTCCATTTTTAAAAGAAGGAGTAAGGCATTAAAGGGACCCAAGGAACAGATCTGTGTTCCGGCGTAGTTTCTTACTCGTTGTATGACTCAAGGCCAGGCAGAACATTTTTGTTTTCCATCTAAATTTCTTAATATGCAAAATTAGTCACCATGTACAGTTCAACTTCCCCTACTACCTATGGGAATGTTGCAATAAGTAATATTATGTAAAAAAAAAAAAAAAACCCAAAAAACAAAAAAACCACACCATGTCACTTTACAGAGTTAGTTTTTATATCTTTGGAGAAGCATCTGTTGCAAATGCAATCCCTACTCTTTTGTCCAAGTCAAGAGATCCTGCTGACACACTAAACAAGGAGACTAAGCAGTGTAGTTAATAAAGCCAGGGAAACTAGGGGGAAAATTCACTGATTATGGTTATTAGAGCAATTAAACACTTTGGGAAGATTAAATTAAATTTCCATTATAATCACTTTGTTTACTCTTGCTTCATGACTGTGTGACAATTCTTTGGTAGGTGTTCTAGAAAATCAAAGTACAGGAGGAGACTCTTTTGTTGTTGTTACCAGTATCACATCTGGTATGTCACTGGAATCTGCAGAAGCATGAGCAAAGAAAATGTGATCTTTGGGGCACCTGGGTGGCTCAGTCAGTTAAGCGTCCAACTTTGGCTCAGGTCACGATCTCACGATTCGTGGGTTCAAGCCCCGCATCGGGCTCTGTGCTGACAGCTCAGAGCCTGGAGCCTGCTTCAGGTTCTGTCTCTCCCTCTCTCTCTGCCCCTTCCCCACTTGCAATCTGTCTCTCTCTCTCTCTCTCTCTCTCAAAAATAAACATTAAAAAAAAATTTTTTAAAGATTAAAAAAAGAAAATGTGATCTCTGAGTTTGGAAGTGCTATCACATAGGTCACACTGATTAAAGGACTATTTGCAAGCAAAACTCTCACATACTTATCTCTTCCTTAATTTCAAAATGTAGTTTGATGTTAGAAGAGAATCTCTTAACTAAGGAGGTAAATAAAAATGAGGAGAATAGGAATAATAAAGGAGCATCGTTTTAGACTAGGTATAAACCCCCCTCCAAGAGGTTATAGGAATCACAAGAAGCCTTTGCAAATGTAGACCTCCACAAGGAAGGTGGGATGATTTAAGATTCTTGCTAAGATGCTCTGATGTTTTAATCTGCTACAGTGGGTGATGTAGTTTCACAGAATTGTCAGTTAAAAAAACTTATTGGGGGGAGGTGCCTGGGTGGCTCATCAGTTGAGCATCCAACGCTCGGTTTCGGCTTAGGTCATAATCTCATGGTCCGTGGGTTCAGGCCCCGAGTCGGGCTCTGTGCCGGCAGCATGGAGCCTGCTTGGGATTCCCTCTCTCTCTGCCCTTCTCCCACGCGTGCTCACTCTCTCTCTCTCAAAAATAATAAATAAACTTAAAAAAAACCTTATTAGGTAGAGCTGTATGTATTAACCTCTTAACTTGAAAATAGTTGAAATTCGAGTGACCGCATTCTCTTTCCATAAATCTAGGTATTTATTCAGCTTTATCACGAAGTTGGGATGTTGATTGTAGAAGGCACTGTACTCTCAACAGCATTCGTCTTATTTTGAAGAAGTCGAATTTTAAGATCTAACATATTCCAATTACAGCAGCTACCACTACCACTAAAGCTACTTCCTTCCTTCTCCTTCCTATCCCCCTCCACGCCCTACAGTTCTCTCCCCACCCATTTTCTTTCCTCATCCAGAAGCCGCAAGAATCAAAATTTCAAATTCCTTTCTATATAGTAACGCAATTTCTGGCCACCATAGAATGAAAAACCTTTTTTATTTACTATAGATCATGCTTTTTGATAGTAAATTTATTTATTGGGGCTGAGAATAATTTTTATTCCATTTTATAGCATTCCATTGCTAGACACTGCCTCTGCTATTATATGCATGATACTTACCCTGGCTTTTTTTGTATCTTGATGTTCTGTGGTTTGTTCTTTCGGTTTAATTCGTTCCCATTCTTGAACCACTTGAACTTGAGAGAAGAGTATTCGGAACTGGTCTCACACCGAAGCACTAGTTTAGAGCCTGCAACAGACTCCTGGCTTCTCATCTCTTTCAACCGGGGAGGCAAAGCTAAAAAACAAAAGAGAAGGAAAAAAATTTTGATCATCTTCTAAAGAGAAACATATTAATTTTAGGTGAGCTGGATCAAGACACCATTCCCAAATGTTTTACTATCTGAGAGAGAAAGACAGAAAGGGGGGAAAAATGAGTCAACCAAAATGGATCTCAGCTTGGAGAAAAATAAAATGCCCAAATATAAAATACACTTGGGGCAGGGGAGAGCGAGGGGAACCTAGACTGTAAAGTATTCTAAATGGTCAATTCCTCAATCTTTACATTTTTCTGATGCCATTAAAAATCCTGAACAGTGGTCATTTCAAAAAGACAAAAAACTATGCTAGAGGAGAATACGCAGCTAGGCCATTATGACTAATATTATTATTTTAAATTCCAGTATAGTTAACATACAGTGTTATATTAGTTTCATGTGTACTATATACAGGCCATTATTTTGAAAGTACGTTCACATCTCAGATCACAAATAATCTTCATCACGGCTCTGTAAATACGTACAGCAGGCATCATACCCATTTTTTAAATGGGGAAGTTTAATTTCAGAGACGGGTAAGTGACTGACTTGTCCACGGTTACAATGTTTCTGGAGAGTCAGAGTTAGACGATGCTATCATCAGAGGTGACCACAGAACAAAGAGAACTCGTAACTCTTAACGACGTTCCCTTCTTCAAGAAAGAAATTCTTTAGCGACATCACTTTTTTTATTGGGCCTCAGGCTGGTGTCCACGCAATGAATGACCATTCCAGATGACAACCATACTCAGATCAAATTGTCAGTTTGATTGGCTTTAGCTCTTCTAAATCTTCTCAACAGAGACTGGAAGTACTTAAGCTGTGCATTACCTGGTAGAATACCTTAAGCACCTATATACCAGTCTTATTTTAAGCAAGACAGCTTAAAAGAGTATCTATTCTCCACAGAAATATTTATGGATAAAATGTTATACTCTCTGAGATTTGCTTCAAAATAAAATGGTGGCAGGGAATGGATCGGCATAAAAATGAAACAAATTTCCCAAGAAGTTGGTCCATCATTGTAGAAGTCAAGCAACAATTCAATATAGTAGGCCTGTTTTTTTCATAATAAAAGTGGGGTTTTTTTTTAAATAAAAGCATAATGAGTGGACCTTCCTCTGCACATGCTTCACTTAATAATCAACATCACAGAATTTAAGCTCTCAACACTGTTTCCGCTGAGTCTCAGAGAAGCCAATTACGAAGCCCACTTCTGCTCTGGTTCAGGTATTAACTTAAAACCCCAGCAAATAAGACTGGTCTCCCTGATTCAGGGCATAATGATTCACTGGGTGTGGTGACCAGGACACCAAGGACAGCCATCAGAGCCATATTAGACACAACCAGGAAACCAAGTTCCCTTCCTACTCAGGGTTTGATTGTTTTTCTACATTTCTGCCCTTAACCAAGTAAATCAAATGTCAGGAATAAGCATAGGAAGGTTCCTACTAATTATAGCAAAAACCATTTGAATGCTGTGATTTCTTAGCAGTGCTCCTAAAAATCACGTCCCCTTTTTATTTATTTGGAGCCTAGGAGATGTCGTGGAGAAGTTGGCACTTAATGTGGAGACACAGCGGCAAGGTAGAAAACTCATGTCAGCTGTTCTTAGCCTTTGATACCTGATTATTTTGTCTGGTTCTTATTTTCTGACAGCTTGAGAATAAGATTTACTCTAAACAGGTTTTACAGGAGTCTTCCTTTTTAAGCTGGGGTTCATGCATCTCTGTTTTGGAGGTTTTTAAAGACAGACTAAATTCTCATCTCTCTGGAATAGTGTCTGTATGTTCTTATTAACTCTTTAAGGCATCTTCAATTTTTGTTAAGCCCAGTGAAGGGTGTTAAAAAAAACAAATCTGCTGTAGCTAAATGGCACCAAAGAAACTGGTTTACACGTATTAAGAAAAATAAATCGTCTCACTATTTTATGTATAAACTAAAATAACTAGCTTGACATTTTTTTGGTTTTCACTGAGTTTTACATTTAACTTGGCATGCCACCCAGACTCTCAAGGTTTAGTCCGTTGCCTTTAAGCAAAATGTTTTCACTGAAATATTCCAGATATCCTTAACTCCCAATAAGCACCAGGTCCCGTCACCCCACAGCTCTAGACAATTGCTTATCAATATAACCGGAAGAGAAATGTACTAGACTTTATGCTCTTGAGTTTGACTAAACAATTTTTCATAAAATCATGTGCATCTTTTTCCTTTTCTCTCATTCCCTTTCTCTCTCCCCACCTCTTCTTCCCCTCCTGTTCGTCTATCAATCAATCTCTTGGTTTCAAATGTGAGAGAACAAATCAGACAAATTCAAAATGGAGGGATATTCTGCAAAACAGCTGGTCTAGGCTTCAGAAGTGTCAGTGTCACGAATGACAAAAGAAGACCGACCATGAGAACCGATGCAAATTCAAAAACATGACAAGTAAATGCAATGTGCAGCTGTCACTGAATCCCGTGTCGTGGAAAACACTCTGAAAGATAGTAATGGGACTACCTGGGAAATACAAATCCGATATCGTATCAACATGAAATTTCTGTGATCACGCATTGTGGTTACACAGAAGGTCCTTGTTCTTAGGTGGTATCTGCTGAAGAACTGGGGGTGAAATGTCACGATGCCTACAACTAAATCTCAACCGATTCAGCAAGTAAGGAAATACACACTTGCATGTGCACATAAACACACTCACAAAGAAAGAAAAAAAAAAGGAATCTTGGTTTCTCTTTGTTTTCCTGCCTCATTCACCTGGTCTTTCTGTAGTTCAATGAAAGGCTCAGGATTTCATTACGTTTCAATGCCTTGGCTAAGTTTGCCTTCATGAAGGAGATTCTTGGGAAGATTTGAGTTTTAATGTACAAGTCTATCTCCTAAAATGATATCCTCCATTCAAATTCTGTGAGTGAGACAGCCCTGAAATCCTCAGATGGCTCAACCTCATATCCATGACTTTGGGGCTCCAATCTTGCTAGGTCCTTCGGTGCAAGGAAAACAATCACTCATCTGGAATGTCAACATTTATCCTTTCTTTTGGGGTTTCATGTGCAAAGATGTACACATCTGTTGTCTTTAAGAGATAATCTGTGATGTGGGGCACCTGTGTGGCTCAGTCGGTTGAGCGTCCGACTTCGACTCATGTCATGATCTCGCAGTCCGTGAGTTCGAGCTCCGCGTCAGGCGGAGCTGACAGCTCAGAGTCTGGAACCTGTTTCAGATTGTGTGTCTCCCTCTCTCTCTGACCCTCCCCCATTCATGCTCTGTCTCTCTCTGTCTCAAAAATAAATAAACGTTAAAAAAAATTTTTTTTAAAAAGAGATGATCTGTGATGTAGTGCTGCAGAGACCTTCAGATTAGAAGGTCTTTCTTAGCTGAAATATCCACTCCTTTACCTGACCCTGTGTATAAACATTTCTTAATGATTCAGGTTTCTGGTATACCTCTATCGACTAGCCTGAGTTTCTCCCTCTTGCACACAGTTTCAAGTACGTCAGAAGTGCAGAAGTTCCCAGCTATTCTAATTTTGCAACCTTCAAAGTTTACTTGCAGTAATGGCGCCTTCTGTATCCTTCAGGGTAACAACCTAGGACATGAGGACATTCGCCTTTCAGGGAAGAGCTCTTTCAAGGAGTTAACTCAAAATCCCCCAGAGCGTAAATGGAGAAACACACCTGTACAGCAACAACACACCTACACAACCGCATCCTTGGTCCATGGGTGTTCTCTTGTCAGGGGTATCTTCCCCGTAAGTGCCATACAAACTTCCTCACTCATTCTTGGCGGAGCCCAAATTCAAGGGTCCTGAAGGCTTGGCAACAACATAAACTCTTCTCTGTCTTCTTACATAACCACACTAATGGAACAGCCCTGGATATTTCACAGACTCCTAACAAAAATGCAAGCGAATACTGAGCACATATGGTTTGTGCAGTTTTTCCCATCTATCCCTAATGAAATAGTTTTCAAGACATTTTCTTTTATTAGATTATAAAATAATAACTATATTTTAATGGAATACATTTTACTCTGTATGTTTCCCAGTCAATGGTTTACTCACATGAAATAATCTTGTTTATTTCATTAACAAAAATCTACTCCACCAAGTACTTTCTAGTACTCAGATGTAACTTTATAAGGCCAGGGGTCACTTCTAAACTGGGAGAGCAATTTTTTAACGATGTACTTGGATTTCAAAACTTGCAAAAAACATGTTAGTTGCCTCTCAGTCCCTGGCTAAGAGTAAATGGTCCGTTAACTAAAAATTGCTTGAAGGCAAAACAATGCTAAGTTAATGCTTTGGATGTAGTAAGTGTTCTGAGAATCTCTGACATGATTTAATTGTATTTGGTCTGCCACAGTTCAAAATTTCACTCTCAGTGTGTTTCTGGACAGGCAGGAGTTCCACACCCTGAAACAATCTAATGATAGAGCAAGTTCTAGACAGCCTTTGCCAACATCTATTTCAAACTTGCTTGACATTAATATGAATGCATCTACACCCTTAGAAATGTATCAACAGAGACAGACAGTAAAGTGCAAAAGAGAACAGCCTTTAAAAACAGAAACTCAAAAACCCTCAGAGCAATGCCACACACTTTACAGGCATTTCTTTTTACTGGCTTTCAGGGTTTTACAGGCTTTTAAAAGATCACAAACACACTCTTCTGACTCTAACTCAACGCAAGCCGTCTGTTTTTGCACTTGTGTTTCTTATTTGATATGTCTTGCAACGTAGAAAAGAATTGTGGTGGTAATCCCCAAATCTTCATCTTACATCGTGACCACACAAAAATTTAGGGCAATATATTCATTTATTCCAACAATTTAATGTGTGAATGAATATCTATGCTAAAGGTGAAATAGGTGAAAAGAACCGTTCATCTAAATGATCCTCTTGTTTCGATCTACTGCGCACATATTTTTAAAATACATTCAGTGCCGTTATATCGAATATTGCCCTGTATTGTTAGAACGGGAAACAAATTTTAGCACGTGTACGGAACCAAGATACGCTGAGGGCATGTGACACTAGATAAGCCGCTGTTTCTGTTTTTTGATGGAGCTGCCAATGCAGAGTTAACTCCTATCACTCCTCTCCACGTTTAACCGCGCAGTTCATCTGAACAGCTTCAACACACTGAACAAATTAAACAGGAAACCTGCAAAATATTATCAAATAACAGTGAGCTTTCAGCTGCGATCCCAGAGAAATCTTCCCTACACACCACCTTTTAAAAGCCTGACATCACACACGTGCAGATCGCACGGTGAAAATTGGTTGTGAGTTAATGAAAGCCACACGAATATCATCAATCAGTCCTCGAAGTAGAAGGATGTCCCTTTTTTGTAGTCAGGTTAGAGGTGAATAACTTACTGCAAAAGCCTCCAAAATTCCTTTCCCGATCATATTTCTCCCTCGTTGAACTACCTTACGGAGAAGATTACGGTCAGGCACAGAGTGGATAAAGTTTATGCTTTGCCATCTGGTCTTCTGAGCTGGGCTCACAGATTTAAGCTTAGAAGGGAAAGTGTGTCTTATCAGGTTAAAATTTGTAAATATAGCTGTGTAAAAGGCAGCAAGTTCTGGTGGCAATGACTCCTAGGATTACAACCACTGCTGCTGATGCACTGAGTGATCTTAGGGGAAGAACCACCCAAGAAGGTCACCATTTGCCACCGCCTATGGGGACTCCGTGCTCGCACTGGCCCATGCTCCAGCTGAATCAGCCTTCAGAAAGACTGTTCCTGACTCTGGTTAACTAGAGTCCCCTGGGAGCTAAAATGGGCTTGCTATCCGTCCCTGTGTATTCAGCAAAGATATCTGGAGGATGAGACAGAACACGTGGGTGCTTTCATGTGAGAAGAAGTCACCATAAAATTCAGGGTTTTATTACAAATCATTCACAAGCTGACTCCATATCATTGGCACAAACCGAACCTACCCAATAAACACCTGGGGATTTTGCTTCAAACTACAGTTAAGATAACTGGACTCCAGAAATACCATTGTAGCAGGGTCCGTGTCCAACTCCTTAAATGCGCAAGGGTGTGCACGTGCACTACCGAATAATACCATTGAGCACACTGAATAATCCTCATCACAAATGCGTGGGGCGTGTCATTACACAGCATGAAACAATACAATTGGGGGCCATATTTCAACATCTTGCTTCTAATATTCACAATGGTGGTATCTGTACCCCCAAACTTGGCTTCTCACTAGTGTTCACTGTGATCTCCCAAGCATATCAGTTTCGTTGGTGGGGACTTTTCCACATGGATGTGCTCAAAGTATCACCTCTCACAGTTAACTGTCACAAGTGATGGATAATGGTATGATTCTTTTAAATGCCCCATTTGAGGGCACGAGCCCCAATCAGCCCCGTCAAAATGTTTGCTTATGCTAAGATCACAGAAAATGATAATTACATTGTCCATCTGAATACCACACCCATCAGGCTGCACTGAAAAAAAGCACATGTACAGAAAGAGGGCCATTTAAGGAATTTATCCCTACCAAATGAAAGGACAGGTAAGAGTAGTTATTAGTAGGGGGCCACAGTCCCTAGTCAAAGGATTAGGCTATTGAGGTGTGCGCGCACGTGCACGCGCGTGTGTGTGTCCATTTTGCTTGGCACTGCAATCAAACATCCAAATGTCTAAATTTATTAGACGGAAGATACACAAGATCTTAGGGGCCTAACACCAAGCAGGACCTCAAGTGCTTGCTAAGGGGTAAGGAGGATGAAGGATCTAGAAGATGCTGAGAAAGTAGAGACCCAGGTCCAAAAGTTATTCCAGAGGCCTCACCTACCTTCTCAAAAGACTTTTTATTGTCCGGAATGGAAGGGCCCCGCGACATTAGTTTTTGTGTGAATGCATTCCACTGGGTTAGGACTCCTCTGTTCTCTGCCACGTGATGCCAAGGAAAAGGAAATGTTACATCTAACTGGAAAACTATCAAATAAGTAGTAGTCTCTGCTTTGAAATGTTCATGTTCTCCTATATTTCTCTTATCTGGTCATCACTGTTTGAGCGGTCTCTGCTTGAACTCTGCCTCGGCGAGGATCCTGGTCATTGTAACCATGTCCCTTCCTGTGACACTCAGTGTCCTATACAGGAGTCTCCCCAGAGGCCAGGTGTTTATCCACTTCAGCAAGAAAGGCACACGCATTTAAATATTATCTCCTCCACCTTCCAATCAAAGTTGATTGTCTTCACTGATTGACCCCAATCTACAAGGTCTAAGCTTTCTCCCTTAACTATTAAGTGTGCTTTTTCATTGATGGCCAACACATATCCCCACATTTATCATTTCTCTGCAACAGTTCTAGTATGTATTTCATATAAGGAGGGTAACTGTTTCATTTTGCAAGTGTGGATATAGGGAGTTATACTGGAACTTGACATTGCCCGATGTCACAAGGCTAACAAGATGTACACCAGGATTTAAACCTGGGACTTTTCTGTCCAACAGGGTGCTTCGACACAGCTTGAGGTGGAGGCGGGAAAGGGGAAGAGGAGAGTAGACTAAAAATGGGATTGATTATTCCATTCCATCATAGCCACTATGGTAATTTTCTGTTTCTCATAATAAGCTATATAAACCAGATCACCTCTCCACGTGTGTCTGTGAGAGATTTACAACATTGCAAAATCCTACAGGGGAAAATAAGTGCAGATTTATTAGGTAAGAGAATTTTTCAGCCTGAAAATTGATATTATGCTTGTTGAAATTAGCAATCTTCCTCCTTTATACAGTTCTGTGAGTTCTTTGCCCAGTATTTCATAACTTGAGGGCCAAAAATAAAATTATAAAACTACCATAAGAGTGTTCCAAAAGCCTATGAGATGAATTTAGAATCTGGCCCTCTTTGGGGCGCCTGGGTGGTTCAGTCTGTTGAGTATCCAACTCTTGATTTCAGCTCAGGTCACGATCTTGCAGCTTGTGAGTTCGAGGCCTATATCAGTCTCTGTGCTGACAGTGCGGAGCCTACTTGGGATTCTCTCTCTCGCTCTCTCTCTCTGACTCTCCCCCCACTCTCTCTCTCTCTCTGTCTCAAAATAAATAAATAAACATTAAAATAAAGAAGAAGGCCCTCTTAGTACTTTCAACAATAAACTCCTTTAGAGTAATGACCGCTAACACTTGTTGAGTACCTACTATGTGCCAGGCAGGCTCTGCTCTAAGAACTTTATGTCCACTCTTTTAAGTTTTATTACAACTCCAGGAGATAGATACGTTTTACTATCATTATTCCCAATTTACGGGCGAGGAAACAGAAACAGAGAGGTAGAGTAACTTCCCATAGTCACACAGCTGGTATATTGCAGCACCCATATCTGGACCCCAGAAGTCTGACTCCAGTGTTTCTGCCCTTAATTACTAGGCGATAAACAATTATTTGCTATGTTGTTGATGTTCATAGTTCAAGTGTCAAATTTAATTTATGGATATATTAATAGTGACCATAGTTTCCTGATTAAATCTGGGAGGGCAGCACGTGACAAATCATTTCTACACACACTCCAAGTACAAAAAGCGTGTGCGACAGAAAGTAGATACGGAAATTACTGAGTTTTCTAAGCAACTATGACGGTTTCTGGGGAAACACAACCAGACAGAACACTTGAAATTGGCATACCAGAACAATTTTTTTTGAACTGTGTGACTGTCATCTGTCAAATGCCACGAAAGTAAACCGTGCTCCGTGTCACTCCCAGGTTGCCCGAAACTCAATAGCCCTTGTGTGAGAACACAGCAATAAGAGGGTCGTAACAGATTAGTGCTGTTCTTTCAAGGTGTCAAGGCAACGCATCGTGACAACGGATGCTGGAGTAAATCACAGCACAGTTGTGGGCAGCTTACGGTAAGCGTTCACCAGGCCTGCCTAATTAAAGCTGTTCCCAGTGCTGCCCGCAATTAGAGGAGAACCTCACTCAATGGACACAAGAGAAGAGGTCCCACAAGCTTCATCTAAGGCCATCAATACACAGGGTTAAAATGGATCCATTACAGTTTGACCTAACTGATGGGCAGCAAATTTCATTTGACATCAGTTTGTAAATTTGATCTTTTCTGTTGTCAAAAAGCAAGGCTTTTTCCTTCATTTGTTATACGTATCTGCCCTACTCTGCCCCAACGTGTCACTTCAAAACAGAGAAATGGAGAAACATCTAGTTACTGAAAATCTGATATTGTATTTATTTATTTTCTTACTGGAATGAGGTTTCTCTCTTCCGGTGCTAAAGTAAAGTTAGCACATTAGCATGACCTTGATGTGTTAACATTTATCTTCATAACCCTTATTTCTTTGTTCAAATTAAATTACAATCATTTAATTGTTACCACTAAACTTCTCTTTTTCATTTGAAAAAAGGAATTTATGTAGATAGATGTTCTAAACTAGAGAAAATTCCCAGGTAAAATGAGTTAGCACTTGATTATAATTAATTTCAAACAGTGACAACTATGTGA
The DNA here is from genome assembly GCF_046562875.1 of Panthera onca. Lineage (NCBI taxonomy): Eukaryota > Metazoa > Chordata > Mammalia > Carnivora > Felidae > Panthera > Panthera onca. The sequence continues at coordinate 174,626,157 of NC_138342.1, forward strand.
AAACTTTCCAGTATGGCATAAAATATGGGCATAAAACCTAAAGCATCGCTTATGAGCAAAGTCCTTTACTGATCTACCAGTGTTAGTTCCCCATGACCTATTTTTCACATAGCCATTTCAAATTTATTCCTTCTGTGAAGAAGAAAAAAATTTAGCAGCCCTAATCATAAAATAAATGCATCCTTCCAGGATGTTGAAAATCTATTTCTTTGCTATGTAGGCAGGTCAACTTTCCCGGCAACCACAGGTTTCTAATTTTTCCTTTTTATTCACAGACAACTTATTAAACTGAATGACCCTGAAAGGTACATGCCAGGATTGAATGGAACCTTCCTGACTCGCTGAGGCCCACCAGATCAAAGTTAATTTTCTCTCTGCTCTGTTTACTACAGTTTTTATATAACCAGTCTTGCATCCATTCTTACGCAGGGCCCACGTTTGACTTTCCGAGGATCTTTAAAGCTTGAGTAGCTCTTTGCATTTTTAAGCAGGTCCACAGACAAGCTAACAATTGAATCCTTATCATTTTACTTCTACCCCACAGGAAAGACCAGGGAAGACAATTTTCTTATCTTCAGGTTCCCAGGGTCATGAATTTGTTGAAGAGGTGGAAAGTAACCACAGTCAAATTAAACAGACTGTTTGGAGTGAGAAAATCTGTACTGTGTTACATCATCACCGATCATCTAAAGCAATCTCATTTTGTCACCTATCTTGCAGAGCTCCAAGGCTGGGATGCTTTCCTGTACAGTCCTCACAAATCAAACTGTAAGATTAGAGCCCAAGTAGTCTGGTTTCTGACAACATACACATGTGCGCACACACACATGAAGACATGATTCACAGCTTCCCTTATTTTATATAAAAAACAAATTCATTAAACCATCTTTTGAAAATAAAAGTGAGCTGCTTCCCACCCATTCTGAGATAATCCCTTGGTTCCTAAATTGTAGTCACGTTTTCTCAGCACAAAGATTCACAAACACTACACAAAAGGAACTTAAATGAAGTTTTACCTAACATGTCAACACATAGCTTTCATTTCCTCCATAACGACTGACAAACCACTAGAAATGCCTTTCGTTTGTTGTTATTTACAAAGAAGTCTAATTAGATTCTTTGCTAATAGTTTCTAGTCTACGAATTTAAATCCCCAACTCCACGCAAAACATCCTGCACTTCTCCCTCTAGCTTTTGGGAATCTCTATTAAGGATAAGAATGGGGAGTCAGCAAACCCGGGGTCCAGCGCTTATTTGGTCTATGGGATTAGGGAACCACATAATTACTCTGAACTTCAATAATGTTGTGCATAGAAAGTTGGGCGTGCGTGGGGAGAGAGTAGCATCTGCCTTATCTATTTCACACGGTTGGGAAAATCTAATTAAAAATGGTTGTGAAAAAAATGGTAGTGAAAACGCTTTGTATCTTTAAAAAAAAGTCACCATTATTAGTGCTGATTTGACTGCCATTATCCAGAAATCACCTGAAAAGTTAGAAAATATTAGATCCTATACATGCAGATGGCACAAAATTACATAATTAACCTCTGACAAACTGCATATAGCTTTGGTCATTCCTTAAGACCAAAAAAAAAAAAAAAAAAAAAAAGGCAGCTGGTAGCTACCAAGAGGGGTCACTAAAATGTTCAAAGGTAAGGGCTGCCAGTGCAAAGGAATAGATTCAACATTATAGAATCCTAAAGACTTCCTACAGGAAGGCCAAGGGAGGAAAGCAATGGGTCCTTAAAGTCATCAAAATTTTAAAGTCACAGAATACTACAGTGAGTGGAAAACCCTTGAAACATGAAGCAAGTAGCCTTAGAATTAAAAAAGGAATGAAGTTTTGCACAGTAAGAAGTATGATTTGGGAAATGCTTATCCTGGGCTGTTGTACAGGAAAGTGACTCAGGAAGCAGCATACAGGATGAAAAGGTGGGCTTTGGAGGCAGGCAGCCCAGCTTCCTGCTCCAACCTGACTCATTTCCTTGGCCCTTTGTGAGCCTCAGCCCCTCATGTGCAAGGTGGGTTTTACCTCACACAGGATGGAGGGAGAGAGTTCATGGACGGAACTAAAACAGAGAGAGCTCAGGGCACCTGGGTGGCTCAGTAGGCTGAGCATCAGACTTTTGATTTTGACTCAGGTCATGAGATCGAGCCCCAGCTGGGGCTCCATATTGGATATGGAGCCTGCATCGGATTCTCTCTCTCTCTCCCTCGCCCACCAGAGCATGTTCTGTCTCTCTCAAAATAAATAAGCATTAAAATAAAATTGGGGTGTCCAGGTGGCTCAGTCGGTTAAGTGTCCAACTTGAGCTCAGGTCATGATCTCATGGTTCATGAGTTCAAGCCCCACATCGGGCTCTGTGCTGACAGCTTGGAGCCTGGAGCCCACTTCAGATTCTGTGTCTCCCTGTCTCTCTGCCCCTCCCTTACTTGTGCTCTGTCTCTCTCTCTCAAAAATAAGTAAGCATTTAAAAAATTTAAAAATAAAATAAAAATAAAACAAAGAGAGCTCATGGCAAGGTTATTAAAGCTGCCTTCAGGGAATGCAACTTTCACCATCAGTGGCCTACGCTGGGCAGAGTCTGACAGCATTTTTTGAACTACTAGTGCTTGGCCTACTGTTCACAAAGCACTTTCATACATGATCTCACCTCAGCATAAAAAGGTGTACTGTGTATAAGACCTGTAGCTAGATACTGGTAGTATACTATACCAATATTAATTTTTAGGTTTGACCAATATCCCAAGAGAATGGGAAACGGGATGAGGGGTATATGGGAACCCTGTCCTATCTTTGCAATTCCTCTATGAATCTAAATTATGTCCAACCCCCCCCAAGTACACTCAGGATGGTTTCCCCAATTTATGTATTTTTGAATAATAAGTTAAGTGTCCCTCTTCTACTGTGCTCCCATAAAACCATTATGATTCCTTTTAAAACACTGCACTTTTATCTTTATAGGTGTTTGTTTCACCAAGGAGACAGAAGACTCCTTTAAGTCAGGGGCTTTCTTCTTGTAATTCATATTTTACCCTAGTAACCAGAATCCCACTTGGTAGTATTTGCTGAATAGATAAACTAATTAAAAAATAAAGTCAATCTTGAGTCAAGTACTCCATACCAAATGAGTTTCTCTTTAATGCACAAGCTTCTCTGATGCTCAAGGTTTGTTTAAAAATATACTGGCTTTATCAGGGTCATCATCACCTTTCTTATTCCTATTATATTAACCAATTTTATGGTCTCTTTTTAGCCAAACACATTAGAATATACTGAAGACCTTCCAGAATATAAATAGTATCCAGATCCTGGCTCATTCTTACAGGTAACTGGCTTTATTCTCTTAGAGAATAAATATTCTCATGATTTCTATTCTTGCAACAAATATTAATGTGTCTATTAAATGGATACCACTGTTTTAAGTACTCAAGACACAGACCTAACCAAGAAAAACAACATCACTATCCCCCTGGAGCTTACAGCCTGTGGTGGGGGCAGGAAGAGAGGAACCTATTAACCAATTAGACAGCAGCATGATTTGTGAAATAAATTCTCTAACTTTGCGATCTTTGTGGCCTTTTCTATTTAAATTGTGACTTTGAGAATTGATCGCCAAACCCATATACAACCAACTGATGTTAATAAGCCAACCCTTGCTCAATGGATAAAATGGCATTTTGAAAGCTAACATTCATGGTAACAGATTATTTTTCTCATCAGAGCAACTAATTTATTAGGCAGGATAAATTATATTCCCAATACTTCATTATACTATGTTATACTTTTACCACATTAGTACTAAATATAAGTGATGAACTATACTTGTTAAAGACCTGAGTCAGGGGTGCCCGGGTAGCTCAGTCAATTAAGCATCCGACCCTTGATTTCAGCTCGGGCTTTGTGCTGTCAGCATGGAGGCTGCTTGGGATTCTCTCTCTCCCTCTCTCCCTGCCTCTCCCTCACTCACGTTTTCTCTTTCTCAAAATAAACAAATAAACTTAAAAAATAAAAAATAAATAAAAGCCTGAGTCAGACCGGAATTCAAATCCTATTCTGCCACATGCTGGTGGTGCAACCTTTAGTAAATTATCAAAATTCTCTAGGCCTCAGTCTCCTAAAATGTAAAGTGAGATTAAAAAGAACCCCGTTCATGGCGCTTCAAGGTGAACAAAACAAGAGGAGACAATTAATGTACTTAGTCCCTGGGTGTCGCACAACTGTGCAACAATACAGGTGCTATTCTTATTATATCATGACTTGTTGAGTTTTAGCAGTTTATTAAGCTTTCTAAATTAATATAAAGTTTTTAAAATTACTGCCCACCTAGAGCCGACACCAACGAAAGCATGTTCATTCCTGTTATGGGCAAAATAATAACTTACAAACAGGTCTAAATCCTAATCCCTCAAACCTGTGACTATGTTGCCTTTCCATAGCCAAAGAGACTTTGCAGGTGGGATTAAGGTAAGGACCTTGAAATGGGGAGATTATGGCACAGTATTCAGTGCACCCCATGTAATCATGTTTACTCTTAAAAGCAGATAATCTTTCCCTGGTGTAGCCAAAGAATGGCCAAAGATGTGATGTTGCTGGCTTTAAAGTCCGAGGAAGGGGGCCCCAATCCAAGAAAGTAGGCAGCCTCTGGAGGTTGGAAAAGCCAAGGAAACGGATTCCCTCTGAGAGCCTCTAGAAGGGAATGCAACCTTCCCGACACTGTGACTTAGGCCAGTGCGACCCACCTTGGAATCCTACCATATGGAACTCTTAAGATACTAAATGTGTGTTGTTTTAAGCCACTCAGTTCATGGTAATTAGTTACAGCAGCAGTAGAAAACAACTATCGTTCCCAAAGAGAAATCAATTGTGTTGATTTTCCAATATTAAGAACTGTGTAGCTTTATCTCATAGCATGGAACATAGGACCTAGTTTATAAAAATAGATACACCATTCGGGTGCCTGAGAGGCTCAGTCGGTTAAATGGCCAACTTCGGCTCAGGTCATGATCTCACAGCTCCCGAGTTCGAGCCCCGCATCGGGCTCTGCACTGACAGCTCAGAGCCTGGAGCCTGCTTTGGATTCTATGTCTCCCTCTCTCTCTGCCCCTCCCCTGCTCACACTCTGTCTCTCTCCTTCTCTCTCAAAAATAAGTAAACATTAAAAAAAATTTTTTTTAAATAGATACACCAAGGTGAGTAGAGACAGTAGCTATGCATTATTTCACCCTTAATATCCTCGTATTCAGGGTCTAAGAGAAGGCCCCACACCAAAGGAATCACAGACCCCAAGGCACGGAGATTGGCTCAACCCCAGAGACTGACCCCAACCAGTTATGGCCCCATCAACCATTCTCTCTCTCTGGCCCCTGTTCCCTGTTCATAAAATGAAGACATTGGATCATCTTTCAGTGCTGTTAAACTCCAAAGTGAGTCAGGGAACTCTTTTCTCCTCCTTTTTGTACACCGTGTTTTAAGAATTTAAGAGCAGAGTCACTGACCAAATTTTTATATGTAAGCATGTTTTACGAAGACTAGCATCCCAATGGCAAAAGTATACCAAAAGAAGACAGGACTTTTACAGAACTTTCCAAGGCTTTCAAAAACCCAAACCTAAACACTAGTAGAAATATGCTTAAGTTTGACTGCTAAGGTAATAAAATAAGATAAATTATTTTTCTAATGACTTTACTATTTAGGTAGCGATAATTTTCTTCTCGATTTTTAGAAAATATCACTTAGGAATATTATTTAATAAATAAAAATTTAAACAAACTCCTCAAAATAAGATGTTAGGGATTAACATTACCTTCACTTCTGGGTTGATGTCTGATGAAATCCATCACTTGGGAATCCTACGTCTTAGTTCTATGACCTAATTTCTGTTCCTAAAGGAAGCTATTTCGTGCATGGCTTTGGTATACCTCAAATATCTTACACAACACAAGGGAAAACTGTGGGATGGGACCAAAAGCAATGCAGCAAGTCTGCTGAATAATGATCTATAAAAGGGGAAAGATCACCCTGAAATAAGTTATAAACTACAGAAGTATGACACTTAAGAACCTAGCCTAGATCAAGCTTGTAGACAGGTCATGAAGGCCATTCCTAAATAACTGTATTGTCAGCATTTTCTGAAAACCAAATTCATCAGCAATGCAGAGGACCTCTTTGATTTGATCATTGGAAAGTACCTGCCAGGACTCAAACTTTAAGAATTTTACCAAGATGGTGTCCAAAAAAAAAAAAAGAGGAAGCAAAATTTCTACAGTAATTCTGCTACAGTATGTGTTAGTGTAATGAGTAGGAGTAAGTAAGGACACAATATTAGCACATTAATGATCTGAAGCACTAAGGGACAAGTTTTCTTCTGAAGGACAAGATTAAAGAGACAGCCTTAGTAATACATGGAGATTTTATGAAAAGAAAGCTGATATTACACGGATGTTCACTGAAAGTCATGGCTGGTTTACTGGCTTCAAGAACTGCTACTTTTTCCACTAGGTTAAGCTATCTGGAGAAACTGATGATACAGGTGAGAAGGCTGCAAAAAAGATTCCCCTGGTTTTGTGAGAAGTGCTAGAATGATGGCATGTGCCAGTCTTTAAAAAAACTTGATGAATGGGGTGCCTGGGTGGATCAATCGGTTTAGTGTCTGACTTTGGCTCAGGTCACGATCTCACGGTTCATGGGTTCAAGCCCCATGTGGGGCTCTGGGCTGATGGTGCGGAGCCTGCTTGGGATTCTCTCTCACACTCTCTCTCTGCCTGTCCCATGCTCGTGCTCTCTCTCAAAATAAATAAATAAACTTAAAAAATGTTGATGAATAAGTTAATACTAATCTCTGCCAGAAGAGAATGCCCAAAGACCAAGGTCTGCAAAACAGGTATGGGTCTCAGATTTAAGGGTATAAAGATATAACTAAGTTGTTGAGAAGAAGTATTCTTGGAGCCTTCATTGCGCTATAGTTTCTCATCAGGAGCAACATGATTCTTTTTTTTTTTTTTTTAACGTTTATTTATTTTTGAGAGAGAGAGAGAGAGAGAGAGATAGGGCATGAGCAGGGAGGGGTAGAGATGATGGAGAGACACAGAATCCAAAGCAGGCTCCAGGCTCTGAGCTGTCAACACAGAACCTGATGCAGAGCTCGAACCCACGAGCTGTGAGATCATGACCTGAGCCAAAGTCAGACACTTAACCTACTGAGCCACCCAGGCGCCCCAGGACCAACGCTATTCTTGTCGATGTTCTACTTCCAGTTCCTAAGTTTTCCTCTTCACCTTGCACCACTTTTCCCAGAAGCCCTGTTATTTTTAGTGTGTGATTTTGCTAAACAAGATTTTCTTTTTTTTTCAGGGGTGCAAATATGGAGCTACAGCAGAAATATGTGCAAATAAAACAGGGATCTGTCAATGGTCCTGCAGGCTCCTAGCCCCAAGCCAGAGGTTCTCAAAGCTTGTGTGCATACAAGTCACCACGGCAAGTTACCCCAAATGAACATGAAATAGTCACAGACCTCGTCAAAAGACTCTTAATCACTAGAGGCAAGAGACAAACCTACAAATGTGCTCTTCCAAAAAGCATCCCAGATGATTCTGATACAGGTGGTCTGGGCACAACATTTTCAGAAATATCACAAATGCTCTCAGGGTGCCATTCTCTCCAAAAGTTGTTCAGAATTTATAAAAAGTTAATGCCCACGCCATTAAGCCTTTCCAGTAAAAATAGATCCTTTTTTTAAAGTGTTATTTTTTATTTTTGAGAGAGAGAAAGAGAGAGAGTGCAAGCAGGGGAGGGACAGAGAGAGAGGGAGACCAAGGATCTGAAGCAGGCTCTGTGCTGACAGCACAGAGTCCGATGCGGGGCTTAAACTCACGAACTGTGAGATCATGACCTGAGCCGAAGTTGGATGTTTAACTAACTGAGCCACCCAGGCATCCCCAAAATTGATACTTTTTGAATGCTTACAGAGTGCTGGGAAAAATCTGGAATCTCATAGAAAGAGACAAAAGTAAATTATTAAGAATTTGTAGGGGCACCTGGGTGGCACAGTTGGTTATGCATCTGACTCTCGATCTTGGCTCAGGTCATGATCTCACAATTTGTGTCTGAGCCCCGGGTCAGGCTCTGAGCTGATGGTGCAGAGCCTGCTTGCGATTCTGTCTCTCCTTCTCTCTGCCCCTCTCCAGTTTGTGTTCTCTAAGTAAATAAATAAACTTAAAAAAAAATTAAAACAAAAAGAATGTACAAATTCTTTTGATTTATGATTCAAGTATGTATGTAATCGCTACACCCAAGGTGGGGCTGGAACCACCACCCTGAGATCGAGTCATGTGCTCTTCCAACTGAGCCAGCCAGGCACTCCGGGAATTTTTACATTCTTATGAGAAGTGTTATAATGGGTGGCATGTGCTTTGTTTCCTACATGGTTTGAATTGTAACCCTTGATATCTAAAATAATAGTTAACTAGGAGGCAGTTCTGGGTCTTAAAAAATATCTTTTTGGAAAAAAAAAAAAAGAGGAAAGGAAAGAATATGAAAGCAAGAGAATCAGATATTCCAAAAAAGTTTTCCTGAACTAGAGACCTGCATGCCTCTCTATGTGTTATGAGAGGTAGACCATTCTCTATGCAAGGGCACAGTCCTTTCATAACATACAAGGGACTGACTTAAACTATATTGTATTAATCAGGAACAGATGTAGCTGGGAGAGTTCATATGGAGGTTTGCTTAGAGGTATTTTTTGCCTAATCCTTGAAGCTATGTAACAGAAAGACCTTTAAATTTGTGCTTTCCCTAAGATGAGTATATGTCAGCTCCCAGATTCGATGACCAGATCTAGAAGTGGTACTTGTAAACTAGGAAAGGTATAAGAGCTCATCCTCAGAACTACTTTCACCTTCATTAGAGCATCCAAGCCTTACCTAGTGTCACCCCTGAATCTTTACGAGAACATTACCTTTACATCTTTTCCCACTTTATACCTCTCTGCTAGGCAACCACGAGCATTAATACTTGTGTGGATATAAGTATCTTCAGCTTAGATCTTTCCTTTGAAATTTTAGATCTTTTTTTAGTGTTGCTTCTCTGGAAAAATGGCGCAAACATCCATTCAGGTGAGCAAATCTATTTCTCATCTACTTATGACCTATATCAAGTCCACTAAAAGATTCACCCAATTTTACTACCACCCTACCCCCCGCCCCAACTCATCCCCAAGCCTTCCTGGAAGGGAAATTCTGAAGTAGACATTGGGCAATAACCAGAGCCAATGAACTAGAAACTAGTCAACTATAAAGCAATCACAAAAGTAGGGAAGAGGGGAAAGAAGAAGCAGGCAAACCACAAGGGCAATTAAACATCAACTGAACTAAAACATGCATCCTAGAAAAGGGGGAAGTAGCCAGAAAAGAACGCTCTTCATGAACGATGACAATGCCTGTTACAGATGCTCATGCCACAGAGGCAGGCACAACCAGTATGAAAACATGGGGAAGGGTCAGAAGCTGGAGTTAGAAGGAGCGGTATTCCTGGCTGGGGATCCGGGAAAAGGATTTGTAACCTGCTATTTAGCTTTAGTCTACGTTTAGCTTTAGATTTGTAGGCTCATTTCTGTTCCTCAAAGGCCTTTTGAAGGCCTGCTGAAAACCGCCTGAGAATCCAGATTCTTCATAAAAAGAAAGAACTGGCTGGAGAATATATGCAATTCCAGTTAAGGAAAATTAGAATAAGAAGCGTTAAAGCAATAATAACTGTAAATAATAACTCTTCAAGGGATATTGTAGAGCAGGGGGAGGCAACATATGGCCCTCACGCCAAATCCTGCCCACCATCTATTTTTGTGCATAAAGTTTTATTGGAACACAGTCACGTTCATTTGTTAACAACTTGTCTATGGATGCTTTCATGCTGGACTTCAGAACTGACTCTTTATAGAAATGTTTGCGGACTCCTGTTACAGAGTACCAATAAGTCTTCATAAAGTATCTACAGGATTTCATCTAGCAATTAGAATTGGCTGGCTTTGCATGGACAGACTGCAGAATGGGAATAATTTAGGTAGAATCTATATTTTGAGGTCCAAGAATGAACTGAGTATACAGAGTGGAATGTCCAAAATATTATCTGTGAATGAAAAGGCAAGTAACTCCCCATCCAGGTAAATCGAGAATGCCATGACATGCCTATGATAAATGCTGACATTACCTAGTTCAGGCAAAAAAAAGTAATATATAGGCCTAGAAGTGGTACTTGTAAACTATAAAAAGTATAAGAAAAGGATGGGGAGAAAATCAATCCCAAAGTAAGAAAACAAATTTGTTATGAATTTGTGAATACTTGAATTATTTTATATATATATTTGGTGTATATTAATTCTATTTGATGGTGATTTCCTACATAGAAAAAGAGAAGGGATGATTCACCGAAACCCTGACTGCTAGAAACCCCTTGGGTAAGGGGAGTTACCAGAAAGAAGAAATGAGGCCTCTAGAATGTAAAATCAGAAACGCTATCATGAGATGTCTCACTCACTTGGTATCTGAACAACTGCATCATCCAACAGAGCAAATTCTGATATTACTGGAGTAGTAATTTATAAAGTCTTTTATCCTTTTTAAAATATTTTTTAATGTTTATTTTTGAGAAACAGACAGAGACAGAGTGGGGGAGAGGGAGGGGCAGAGAGAGAGGGAGACACAGAATCCAAAGCAGGCTCCAGGCTCCGCTGTCAGCACAGAGCCCAACGCAGGGCTCAAAGTCACGAACCGTGAGATCAGGACCTGAGCCGAAGTCGGATGCTTAACCAACTGAGCCACCCAGGCACCCCGAGTCTTTATCCTTTTATTTAGCATTGGGCACAAATGCAGGAGAGGTACATGGCTGACAGGCCCCTAATGGGCTGTCAATGATTTTCAACTAAGTCAAGATGAGTGAGATAAGATGTAATGTAAATGTAAGAAGGAATAATGCATTGTGATTAAGCAAGAACTACTTCAGGGCTGTAACTATTACAATGGATTCTTATTTTAGAAAGAATGGATTTTTGGCTGAATGAATCAAAGCTGGACAGTAACAATATTAGGAGACAACTGATTCTGTACCTTTATGCTGTATGGACATTTTGTCCAATTTGTTCCTGGAAGGGCTCTGCGATCATTTACATTGTCTACGAAATTATGCTGAGTTTTTTTTTAAATGGGGACTAGTACAGAGAAGGTAAGTGATGTTAAAACCAAAAAATCAAGAAGTTGAGGAAAACAGATTTTAGAAAGACTCAGGAAGTGCGACATGTGTTGTAAATATTTCTAAAATGTGTCGCAATTATTTCTTTGAAAGGGGGAAATGAGAATTATAGAAGTCAATTGGAATGAAATACTTTGAGTAACATGTCAGAAGACAAATTTTAAAATTCAGGCAACATAATAATATACCAATGATAGAAATAAAAATGAACATAAAGAAAAAGGGTTAGTAATGAACTGCATATAAAAATTGCATGGGGTTTGGAATCAAACAGTTGGACTGAATTCCAACTCAGTATCTATTTTTATTGCCATATGTGTTTTTGTGATTTTTTTCTAAATACGTGTTTATTTTAAGAGAGAGAGCGCACTCATGTGTGTGCACGTGAGAAGGGCAGGCACAGAGAGAGAAGGAGAGAGAGAATCCTAAGCAGCCTCCATGCTTAGCGTGGAGCCTGGTGTGGGGTTCAATTTCAGGACCGTGAGATCACAACCCAAACTTATATGAAGAGTTGGACGCTTAACTAACTGAGCCACTATATTTGTGCTTTAAAAAGATATATATGATTACTGCCTATAATTATTTATTAACTGTGAGTTGTATCAGTATAGAATTTATTTCTACCTAACCCTTCTGAGTAACTCTACTGAATCTAAGCCTTGTATACGATGGCTGAACTGAGAAGGTGGGGAGACACTGAGGCAGGACCCAAACAGGAAGAAGACACAGTCAAAACCTTGAAGACAGACCTGAGAGTTAACACCTCCTCACCTGTGCTATCAAATCATGATGGCCCTGACAACTTGGATACAAGGCCAGACCTTAAGTGAGGGAGGGATGATGCTGAAAATCTCCTTGTACACACATTGTTTAGAACAGAGCAAAATGAATTTATAGGCATCTCACACTGCAAAGGAACAGAGATCCTAAAATACTTCTAGTGAATAAGGGATGCTAATTAGAAATTAATAATAGAGCCCAGCATCCATTGTTACTAATAGATGTCCCTGTTTTATCTTTAATTAGGAACACTGTCTTTATTGTTTTATTTTATTATCTACAAAAATATTTAGAAAGGCTATGACAAGTTTACTCCTACCTCTTACCTTCAATCCTCTTGACCCAACTTTCCTACCACAGGTTTTTCCAGTACCTCACCAGGCACAGATCACACGTCTATCTATATGTGCACCGCCCATACATTCACTCATAAACTATACTCATCTCCCATATGCAATAAGCAATAACAAAAGTCCTTCTCAGGGATTTCGTTCAAAGATTAACTTTCCGGGGATGATGAACCCAATGCATATTGGTATCAATCATATGCACTCCTGTCCATTACCAATACTTGTAATCATAATTCATATTAGCTTAACTACCTTATCATTGATTACTAGAGCATCCAAAATCATCAATAATTCAGTTATGTATGTGATCTTAAAGAAAGCTTTCTTTCAAAACAAGGGCTGATAGCCAGGACTTCCTGGCTAATTCTTAAGTTAACTGAAAAATTTAATGAGCAATGCTGTCATATTTGAAAGTATTCTGGTTGAGATGTATTCATCTTAAAAAGCTTAATAGAGTAGAACAAAATAAACTTATTTAAACATTTCTAAGTTTTTTTCTGATGAGCTGAATAAAGTTCAAGTAGTGGGTAAACACAAAAAAGGTGAAAGGCAAGACCTGCTCTTCTTGGAGTTTATGTATATAACTAAGAATTTTGTTAAAAAGCACTCCATGGCATCATTAGAATATAAATTACTGACTCTGCATGGGTAAGAATCATGTCTACTCCATTCATTGTTCATTTCCAGCAGGCAGCAGAATGCAAGGGACATATTAAGTGCTTACTAATTATTTGTTGAACAAAGCAGTGCACAAACTTCCTATGATAAATCAGTGATTGGACACAAGCTTGTCTTCCTGAAGAATTAGGAAGGAAAGTCATAAAAACATTAACCTGAAAATTGTATCAAAGAGTAGATGAGAAAAGGAAAGGTAAGTGCTTCCCCTGTAATAATAACAGTTTTCACACAATTTTTCTGACAGATATTGAATGTGATGAGAGTTCTGTAAAAGGTTTTCTTTTGTAAAGGGGATAACAGGAAGTACAACAAATAATAAGATTATAGTTTTCTACTGAGGCAGTCTTGACTAGATACACTCACTATTCCTTTAACTACAGCGTTGCTGAAGTAAATGGGCTGCGAGAAACACACAGGCACGCACACACGTGCACGCATATGCACATACACACTTAAAGCACATCTTGGTCTTTATATATAATTTTATTGCCTCCATAGGGTACTGAAAAAGGCTTGGCTTTTTTTTCTTTGTCAAGAACTTTCACCTCTGGTTCTGTGTCACATTGTTCTTGGATGGATTACTCGGGTACATATTTATCATCTCTCTTTTTTTTTAATTTAATTCCCCATACTAAAAAGACATGCACTAAATTGCCTGCACATGACTATTTGTTTGGACTCGCTGAAACTATGTAATCATAGTAGTCTCTAGATGTGGATATTATTTTCCAAAAACCCTTCTGACTTAGTCATGCAGACTTTTATATCGGACAGGGTTTCCATAAGCACAATCCTTAAGCTTTGGTGAGCATCAGAATCACCTGAAGGGCTTGTTAAAACACAGATTCCTAGACCCCAACTCAGACTTTCTAATTCAGGAGGTCTGGGGTGAGGCCAGAAGATCTACATTGCCAACAAGTCTCCAGGTGATGCTGCTGCTGGTCTGGAGACCGCACTGGGTTTTATACACCCAGAGAGATAAGACAACATTTCAGAGAGCTGATGGGAACCTGTGAAAAATAACTGATACTAAAAATACATCAGATTACTAACAGAATAATGACTAGTCTTAACCTCCTAAAGCTACAGAAGAGTAAGGATAATGCCTAAAGATTGAAGGCTATTCCTTTGACCAAAACTTGGATGCAAACAGACAAACCAAGAATTCTATTTGACATATATTTCCTTACCAGGAGAAATCTTGCATTCTGCAGAAGAGGGGCTTTTCAGATGACCTTTATGTCGACCTTACTTTGAATTTATTACTGTAATATGAACAATAGGCTATAAATGGCAATAGAGTGGACTGCATGAATAACCGTCAAGGTTAACTTCTAGGGGAAGATATTGGCCATGGGTTCCACAAAGTAACCAGTACTTACATACTTCTATGCTTTCAACTTTTATGGGGAGCTTTGTGCATTGCTGATACTGCGTTTGGATACTAAAATATCTCATCAGGCGAGGGATGAGGGAATACATTGTTTAAAACTTCAGTGAAAAGCGATCATGAGGGGGCTAGAGAGGAGACAGCACTATGGAAGCACAAGGGAAGATGTAAATAATTGTGCAGAATTCTAGAAAAGTGCTGAAGAGGAAGGACATCCGCTGAATGTTAAGAAAAAGGAAGAACTGGAAAGGCAGAGAACACAAGAAGAACATTCCAGGCAGAGGCAACCACATGATCACAGGCACAGAACTATGAGCCCACAATGCTGCTGGAGGGCACAGTGTGATCCATGTGGCTAAGGCACAACTGTGTGGTTAGAGGGAAAGAGTGGCAGGGAAAAAGCCTGAAAATGCCTAGGTGTCAATCATGATGTGCCAACCTTAAAAGGGTGAAAATCTGTAGGGAAAGGGAGTTGAGAACGCTTTTAAAGCAAAGGGCTGTCACGGTCCAATTCAACTTTTAGACAGTAACTGTCCCAGCAGCAGAGAATGAACTAGACTAGGGGATGGGAAAAAGGGAAATCCTGGAGAAATTTAGCCAATTTTTCATAAGCCAAGCAAGCGCCAAGACAGAGGTGGTGAGGGCAGAGAGCAGAGGTCCTCCTTATTCTAAGGTGTTTCTGGAGTCCCATAGGAAGGACTTGGTCCACAGGCTGGCATGGGGTGGGAGGGGGCAAGAAGAACTGGAGGTCACTTCCCTTTACTACTCTAGCTTTATCCGTATAGTGTATCCAATCAGGCAATCCACCGTCGTGTTTGATATGTACTGAGCTCTAATTATATATAAGGCACAGGTTTAAATAAGTACAATTGTGTAAGATACACTCTCTGCCAATTTCACTGTAGCCTATAGTCATGCTTTTGCCCAGAAGCACATTCCCAGAAAAAAAATTCTCTAAAATACTGGACGCTACCCCCAAAGGGCATTCTCCAGAGATGATTACAAAGTTTAACATAGTATCTCCTCCCTTGATTTTATGTTTGGGCAGGGGTAAGGAGAAACAAAAGCATGGCATGGATGAGAAAGAGGTAGATGGTACAGTAACGGGCATTTCCAGACTGCACCCCCCAACCCCCGCAATGTAGCAATTACATGCCAAAGAAAGATACCATGACCCTCCAATAATAAGGTAAAGAATGCTTCCTAACCCCTATATGGATTAAGAATGGCTTCTTCCTACACACATATGAAGTTAATACGTAGACTAAGCTTCAACCAACTCTTCCAGACATTAGAGATTAAAAATAAGAATAATAATCCTGGAAAATTCTACAGCACTGGGTTAAGAAAACATAAGTAGAGGTTATAAGGAAACACCCATCTTGCATGGCTCTATCAATTACCCTTCATCTTTTTTTCCCCCTACTTGCAAATTCCAAACCATCATTCCAACCATCAGAAGCATCCCTTATGAAATTTCTCCTGGTGCTTTAACTTCTATATTTAGTAGTTGGACATATTTCTATGGCAGAGTACTATCACCTGTCATTTGGTAATACTTGAGATTTTTATTTTTTTATTTAAATATTTTTTAATATTTATTTATTTTTGAGAAAGACAGAGACAGATTGCGAGTGGTTAGGGGCAGAGAGGCAGAGAGAGAGACACAGAATCAGAAGCAGGCTCCAGGCTCCGAGCCGTCAGCACAGAGCCCGATGCGGGGCTTGAATTCACAAGGCATGAGATCATGACCTGAGCCGAAGTCGGAGGCTCAACCGATTGAGCCACCCAGGCGCTCCTTGAGATTTTTAAAATAGGCCTAGAGGTTTAAAATTTCCTCATCTCAAATTTAACTTAGGAACTGATGGGATATGCCAATGCAAAGTCCAAATTTTGCAGCCTAAAGCATAAAAAGCTCGAAGAGGTTCATTTGAGTGAGCATTCTCTTGAAAACCAAAGTGTTAACAGCTCACTTAGAGGAAACTTAAGTTATTGAAACAAGCACTGAAAATTTATGATGCATTTTAACCATGTGGGAGCAACTGTGAGGAGAGAACAGGCCCTATTATAATAGGTGATTCTAGAACAGTTGGTGACCAATTCCTTACCCTTCATATCCTTAAACACATTATTGTGTGCTTTAATAATACTTAGGCATTAAGAATAACGGAAACACCTGGAGTGGATTTTAACACTACTTCGCTAGCCCAGGGTACGGTCCAAAGCTCGTCAGGCTAAATCTCACCCTTGACCTGCCAAATACAATGACCAGAATCCAGTCACTTCCCCACGTCCTGCAGCTGTTCTCCTTCCCTACTCTCCCTTCATAAACGTCACCTCTACTTTCTGCCTAGAACTTGAATAGCAGCAGTGAGAGCACACGTTGCCAGTTCGAGTGGAATAACAATTTCTTCACTTGGCATTCAAAAGCCAAAGTGCCTGTGTTTACTTCTGCTGACTATTGGTCTGCAATGCACATGCCTTGGGAACTTTTTTGGGCACTTTCGTCGGTGATGGCCTGAGGCAGTGACTGTAACTTCAGAGCACCACAGCGATAGAACCCGATCATGGGGAGCGGGTAGAGGGGATGAGGGACACCTGAAGGTTTTAAGTCCCACGAGAGGCAGGAAGTGAAGCTTCAGGCCCAACCTATGGAGACATGTGATGGCATCCAGATGATGGGCTACCAGGCTGCCCTTTACTCCAGGACCTTGGTCAAGTCACCTACCTTCCATCGCTTTTCTCTTAAATACTAAGGGTACCGTATCAGAAAGCTGGGTTTTTTTGTTTTTGTTTTTGTTTTTGTTTAGATCTGATTCTGTGCATTGGCAAAGTCTTGCCCCTTCTCTTGTTAACTTGGTAGTGACCACAGCAGTTACATTCAGTGAGATCTATACCTTGTCTGATTATATGCTGAGCCACAGTATCCCTTCTTTCATTCAAATTTTCAGGATCAACCCACTAACCTTTTAGTTCGTAAAGTCCATTCCTAACTGCACGTGAGGCATCTCTTTAGAGATTTCCTTAACTCAAAAATTAACCAGATTTAAGCCTGCTTAGAGCCTAAAGGTAAACAAAACCAGTCAATTCATCCTCAAAATGTTACCTTCTGAAAATCCCTAATTTGACTACTTTTCACGTCAACGCATCTCTTGCGGAGGCATTATTATTGCCCTAAAGTTTTTAGTTTCTTCTTGATTAATGACTTCTCTTCCAGTAATAGAGGGTAAGTGTTTCAAAGTAACCCTCTGCTGCAAACATCTAAAAATGGTGAGTTAATTATAATAAACATTATCTTCAAACAGCTTGACAAAATAGGGAACTTTCAGGACAAATGCTGAGGAAAATCTTGAGCCCAGAAATAATATAAGCCAAATACCCGGACAATACAATCACATCTTCTTTAAGAATATTTGTCTATCCTGAGGAAGTCAGTGGCAATCAAGGCCCCAGGGTCTGCCCAAAGTGGAGAATCTTATGGTAGCCCCTCTTCAGACTAAGGTGGGAATCCAAGGGGCTAAACTTATAAAGAACCCTCCCCCCAAAAAAAGCTATACCTACAGTTACCAAGACAAAACCTACCCCTCCTCCAACCCCAAAGAACTAAGGGACATTGTCTTCACCTTGAGTGAAGCTATAGGGAGAAGCTGAATCTAAAGACAGATTCATGACGCCCAGGGAAACAGAGCAACAGGCCTCGGAACTCAGGCCACGAACTTGGTAGGGTCCCAGGTATCCAGCAGGAACAAACTTTTCTGGCAGGCAGGCGTGCACTTTTGTCCTATGCCTTGAGAAATGCCACAGATCATTTTTCCCGAGCCAGAACAGCAGAGTCGGAGACAACTGAGCACAGGAAGGAACAAGGCACTGAGTGAGAACCAGCACGTACGGAAATCATCACACACAAATTAGGAAATGAGTGTGCTTACTCTGCTAAAAGAAATAGATAACAAACTTGAAATGTCTTTAGGGACCAGGAAAATACAAAATGCAGCATAGGAGATCTGAAAAGGGACCAAATCGAACAGCTAGAAATAAAACATGAATTACAATGAAAAGCTTCGTGGGCGGTCTTTGTGGCAGACTGTCCACAGCAGAAGAGACAGTGAGTGAAGCAGAAGATACGTGAGAAGAGACACAGACGCAGAGGGAGGCAAACATTGGGAACTCTGACAGGTGAACAGAACTGGGTCATGAGAGGAAGAAGTGCCAACATACTTTTCTTTTTTTAATTTTTTTTAATGTTTATTTATATATGAGAGAGAGAGAGAGAGACAGAGCACGAACAGTGGAGGGGCAGAAGAGGGAGAGACACAGAATCCCAAGCAGGCTCCAGGCTCTGAGCTGTCGGCACAGAGTCCGACGCGGGGCTCGAACCCACGAGACATGAAATCATGAGCTGACCTGGAGTCAGACGCTCAACCGACTGAGCCACCCAGGCACCCCCCCATCCCCCAACACACTTTTAAGTAAAGTTCCAGGAGGGAAGGAAATGGGTCGAGGACATGTTTGAAAAAATATGGGTGAGGATGTCCCAGAAGAAAGCAAATATACGGGTTCAGGAAACCCAGAGTCCTGCGCAGGATAAAAAGGAATCCATACCTGAGTACATCATAGTGAAACTGGAAAAGAAAAAGAGACAGAGAGAGAGGGAGACAGAGAGAGAGACTAAGTCTTAAAAGGATCCAGAGAAGAAAGGCAGATTATCTTCAAAGGTGTGGCACTCACACTGACAACCAACATCTCAAGGGTTCTCCGTTGATGAAAGTACAGACAGCTAGCTGCATCTTGGTTGCAGAGCAAGCTGGATATTTTATCTAATACTATAATTGCATGCTGACTAAGCCCTTCCTCTGAACTCCTTCTCAAGGTAATGGGAATAAAGAGCATGCAAATTTCTGAAAATAATTCTGAAACATTTGGCAGCTTTTAGCTTTATTATCCAATAATGTGGTAAAGCCACTGTACTGGAAATAATGGCACTTGGCTTAGAAGTTTTGTCTGTGTTAAAATCTTCCCACCAATCAATTAAAATACCTTCCTGGAGCCGTGCCACAGAAAAAGAGAAGAATAAGTGGAATTGATCCTTTCCTGGTAATAAATGAAGCTCTAGGTGATACACTTAAATACCTCTCTAAGCCACTGATGAAGTGCCTGGTGCCTGCCTGCTCACTCTTTCTTCTTCTTCAGGGTTAAGTTTTTGAGAAATAAAGTTCTTCTTTCACGCACTTCTCAGGATTTTTATCTGTACATTATTTGTCAATAAATGTTTAATGACAGTTGCAACATGGCAGAAAGTGCTTCCTGTTTCTGCGCCTGGGCTTCAGTGATTTTGATGTTGAAAAGGCAACCAAAATGACCTACCACAGGTTCACAATAACAGTCGTGGCAGCTTAACCACTTCACTTAAATAGCAGTCTGCTGCTTTTCTAGTACATACTTGCTTCATCAAGAGAACAGATACACTTGGGAATCTTAGTCCTGGGACATTTAAGACGTATCCTTTCAGTTAATAACTTGATGAAAATTCAGACTTAAACACAGAAAAAATACAGTATGATAAATTAACTTAGTATTATGATCTTTGTTAGGATGATCAACAGGGTTAAAAGAGCCCTCCTGAGGGGTGCCTGGGTGGCTCAGTCGGTTAAGCACTGGACTTGGGCTCAGGTCATGATCTCGCGGTTTGTGAGTTCGAGCCCCACGTCAAGACAGCTCAGAGCCTGGAGCCTGCTTCAGATTCTGTGTCCCAACCCCCGGTCTCTCTCCGCCCCACCCCCGCTTGTGCTCTGTCTCTGTCTTTGAAAAATGAATAAACATTAAAAAAAAATTTTTTTAAAAGAGTCCTCCTGAGAACGTTAGTGTAGGATAGCATCTCTGGAAAATAAACAGAGCCTACAGAAAATAAAAGGAACACTCTTATATAGGAAGTTAACCGTGGAGCGGTGCCTGGGTGGCTCAGTGGGTTAAGTGTCTGACTTTGGCTCAGGTCATGATCTCACGGTTTGTGGGTTCAAGCCCCGCATGGGGCTCTGTGCTGATGGCTCAGAGTCAGAAGCCTGCTTCAGATTCTGTACCTCCCTTCCTCTCTGCCCCTCCCCTGCTTGCACTGTCTCTCTCAAAAATAAACAAAATTTTTTTTAAAGTTAACAGTGGCAAAAAAACCAAAACTAAATTTGAAACAACATAAGCCCCAGAAAAAAATTAGAGAATTTTATAATATTTTAAAACAAGTATGTCAAGAATTCCTCAAAGGCTGTGTCTACTTTGCACCTCTTTCTTTTTTAACTGCTTCACACACTTCAGGTTCTCAGTACTGGTTAAATCCTGTACTGTATCCTATGCTTTTAAGGCACCAGTGCATTATGAGTATCTGAGACATCACATTCATAGCCAATACCCAGTTTCTATTCAGAATTCATATAAAAAGCTTCTGTATTAGCAACTTATAAATATATCCATTTATCATGTTCTATACTTTCACTAAATAATCCCATACCTAAACAAATCTTGGTGTTTGCAAGACAAATTAACCACATTCCTAGTTTAGCTATCAAAAATTTTATAGAAGATGAACTGTTGGCTACAAAAAAAAATTGTTACCTGCCTAGATTTTACAAAGCTATTATTTTTTCAAGTACCTTAGGATTTTTGAAAAGATATTTGCTACTAAAGCCCCTGAGTAAAAACGTACCAGGAAAGTATTGCACGGTGTTTTGCAGGACAGCCTTGTGGAGACCACCGACCTAATAAAATACAGACTTTGAATCATAGTTTTCTTTTAGATCTAATTTTTTACACCTAATCTAAATCTACCTTCTTAATCGTTAGACAAGGATCTAAAGCCCAGACATATTATTTATATATTTTTAAGTTTACTTATTTATTTTCAAAGAGACAGAGATAGCGCCAAGTGGGGGAGGGACAGAGAGAGGGAGAGAGGGAGAGAGAGAGAGAGAGAGAGAGAGAGAGAGAGAGAGAGAGAGAGAGAGAATCCCACAAGCCATGAGATCATGACCTGGGCTGAAACATAACAGTAGGACGCTCAACCAACTGAGCCACCCAGGCACCCCAAGCACAGCCATTTTCAATGATGGCCCAAACCATGTGAATTTAGTACTCCTTCCTCTTAACTGTGTGCCTGAACAGTGCCCTTTCCACACCAGCACAGTGGTGTGCCTTCTTCCCTCCTCCTCGCAGGAGATGGCTGCTTATTATATAGTTTTATAGGCTCAAACACACACACAATGAAGCCAGGCTTTCCCCTCCAGCCCTCCTAGCTCTGGCCCGAGGGTACTTCCTGGTTATAACTCGGAAGAGCTTTTCAACCCGAGACTGGCTGGGAATCAGCACATGTCTGTCCTCCCAGCTCCCTGGACGGGTTCCAAATGAACTTTTCAGTCTCCTTCGAGCCACTATTTAAGTCCCTTATTAATGTGCGAATATGAATCAGCAAACTATGAGTTTCTACCACCCTCAAAGGATCTGCATTTTCCTCAAGGCAAAGCTCCTCCCTGCTACAACCTGTAGGGTGTCATTTTTCTGTAAAGGTCTGGTTTGATGACAGTTCCCAGGAACTTTTAGGACATTCCATGTTAGTCCTGTACAAAAAACACCATGTGTTAAATCTTTGGGATCTTCCTTTCTTTTAGGATGTTACCCTAATCCTACAAATAAAGGGACTAAAACTAATCCTATAAGAGTGAAACAATAACAACTACATCTCTCATTCTTCCTACTTCCCTCCTCCACTCCAAAAAAGTTAAATAAGGGGCACCTGGGTGGCTCAGTCGGTTAAGCATCCAATGTGGGTTCAGGTCATGATCTCACGGTTCATGAGTTGGAGCCCCACATGGGGCTCTGTGCTGACAGCTCAGAGCCTGGAGCCTGCTTCAGATTCTGTGTCTCCCTCTCTCTCTGCCCCTCTCCTGTTCATGCTCTGTTTGTCTCTCTCTCTCTCTCTCTCAAAAATAAAGCTTAAAAAAAAAAGAAACAGAAAAGTCTTTAAAAAAAAATAGGGGTGCCTGGGTGGTTCAGTCGGTTAAGCATCTGACTTCAGCTCAGGTCATGATCTCATGGTTCGTGGGTTCGAGTCCCATGTCGGGCTCTGTGCTGACAGCTCAGAAGAGCCTGCTTCCTATTCTGTGTCTCCCTCTCTCTCCGCCCCTCCCTTGCTCATGCTCTGTCTCTATCTCTCTCTCTCAAAAATAAAAAAACTTAAAAAAAAATAAGTAAAAATAAAAAAGTTAAATAAATAGATATAAATAAACCTCCTCATGCAAACTGAACTGCCACTCTGGAAATTTAATAATGGACTAAGAGACCTTTGACCCCTAGGTCTCTGGGTCAAAGATAATTCAGGTTGTTAGTGATAAAATGTCACAGTGCTTAGTGGTCAGTGGCTCACAGATGCAAGTGAGTGACTTGGTCTCAGAGCAGCTGCGAAGACATAGGTGTTCACAATTCTCTTCTGCACGTTCATCATTTCTACAAAGATGTCCAGAAGGCCCACACAGATCATTCTTGTTAGAACCTCTTGCATTAAGGCGTCAGTGCCAGGAAAGTTTCAGAGCACTGAGACAGATAACACACACACACACACACACACACACACACACACACACACACCCATTACCCTCCTCTCCCATATTACTCTACTGTTCATCTCGTCAGTCAATATTTATTGAACCCCCTTGGGTACAAGTTACCGTAACAAGGAACAAATAGATATAAAGGTTTGGCTTATTTAAATTTACTGCAACCCTCAAAATAATTAAAATCATACCACTGATGTACTCCAAACGGCTATCTGATGCCACAAAAAGATCTCTTTCTCATCCAGAAGCATAATCACACCCAAAACACTATAAAAGTACCATTGAATTCACATACAAGGCCAATTTTAGACTTAAAAGTAAGGCATTACAGTGATGAAAATCCCTACCCTCGTCCGGATGCCTGGGTTCTAATGCCAGGAGTGAGTCTCCTGTTGGCCTTTGGTGTTTTCCTCATCTAAAAAGACGTGAGTCAAGCAGATGATCTCTAAAATAACCTCTTCAGTTCTAACATTCAATGATTCTTCCCAGGACTAATATAGTTGTATTTAAGATTTGACTGTTGGGGCGCCTGGGTGGCTCAGTCGGTTGAGCGTCCGACTTCGGCTCAGGTCATGATCTCACGGTCTGTGAGTTCGAGCCCCGCGTTGGGCTCTGTGCTAACAGCTCAGAGCCTGGAGCCTGCTTCGGATTCTGTGTCTCCCTCTCTCTCTTCCCCTCCCCCGCTCATCCTCTGTCTCTCTCTGTCTCAAAAATAAATAAAAACATTAAAAAAAGTTTTTTAATAAAAAAAAATTAAAAAAAAAGATTTGACTGTTTAGGCAGTACTAATATTGTTGAAGGTTGTTTTCATTACTTCCCCAGAATAATGGTTATTTATTTATATAGCAAACGCTAACATAGCAAGCAATAGGTTCCAGGCAATAGTCTCAGTATTTACAAACAGTAACTCCTTAAACCGCATCAGCTAACTTAATTTCCTCACTGCCTGTATGTACTTAAGAGAAAAAGGTAACAAAAACATTTTAGGTTAGCAAGAACTGTAGACTGAATAAACCTCTAATTTCTATTCACTAGTCTGAATAATTTAAGCACTAATTATTCCTTACTGAGAGCCTTAAAATAGATTGTGCAAATTGAACCCAGAAAAATAATGAATGGTCAATTTAGGAATAAATCCATGGAGCGCTGGTACCGTTGATTTGCGCTCATACTTTCTTCCTGACTGATAGTAACATAATAACTAAACTGCTACCCATAAACTCCACAACTCATTGTTTTAAGCAAATTAGCAATACTGCCTCATTCAATCAATCATTGTTTAAATTAAGAGCAACAACTATGCTTCTAGCACTGTGCTGGCCCCCGGTGATGGGCTAATACATGCGGCAGATGTGACCTTATGGGGTTTAAGGTCTAAAGATGTAAAATGCTAAGATGTGCATCTATGACCACTCAATTAAAAACCTCCTGGGTGAAAGCAGTGGTTTATTTTCTAAAAATTAAAATATATTAATGACACGGGGCACCTGGGTGACTCAGTCAGTTAAGTGTCTGACTCTTGACCTCGGCTCATGTCATGACCTTGCAGTTTCGCGGGTGTGAGCCCTGCGTCGGGCTCTGAGCAGACAGTGCGGAGCCTGCTTGGGATTCTTCCTCTCCTCTCTGTCTGCCCCTCCCCTGCTCACACTCTCTGTCTCTCTCAAAATAAATAAATAAACTTAATATATGCATATACATATATGTAATGACAAAATAAAATGCACCAAGTAGAACCGAGATTGTTTGACCTTTGTCCTGCAAGCAAAAACCAAAACCCAGGATAAACTGAAGTTATGTACAAAAAACTTCTATAATAAAAAAAAATATGGTGATAGAATGTGGAAAGTTCCCTATTTATTTACATACACATGTTGATATGCTTACAGTTTTATCACTCGGCACTTATACTAACTCCTGAAATATTATTTATGGGACTAATAATCATAAAAGCAATCTCATAAAAAGTAACTCTACCTGATCATTGAAAAGATAGTTCTAGTAAATTTCAAGTATAATTACTTCATACCTTTTGAAAGCAAATGAAAAGAAGGTCTGTACCCATAGAAAGCACAGAGCCACATATTTAGGCAATGTGCACATTTAGTACTTAGAACCTTGGGTATGTATATCCATATGTACATTTCCCATTTCTTATTTCTTTGGGTGACCAGAAATAGAGTGATTTTCTTCCATGAAACCATCATCGCTACTTAAAGATCAGAGGCCTGGGGCACCTGGGTGGCTCAGTCGGTTAAGTATCTGACTTAGGCTCAGGTGATGATCTCACAGTTCATGGGTTTGAGCCCTGCATCGGGCTCTGTGCTGACAGCGCAGAGCCTGGAGCCTATTTCAGATTTTGTGTCTCCCTCTCTCTCTCTGCCCCTCCCTGGCTCATGCTCTGTCTCTCTCTGTCTCTCAAAAGTCAATAAATGTTAAAAAATTAAAAAAAAAAAAAGATTACAGGCTTTTACTTACAAACGTACCATGAAACATGACAATTCTAAGGATATCCATTATTCACTTAATTTGTCCAGGGTCTCAACAAAGAACTGCTGTGTTCATAACCCAAAACTAGATTCTTATAAGTTCTGAGCAGGAAATATTCTTTACATTTTATAGTGAGTTGATATACCAATACAAGCAAAACACTGTGAATCTTCCAAAGAGTTATTTTTCTCTGTGAGTTAATGTGAGAATGGTAACACCACTGGGGATGAATAAATTGTTCTCCTGATGCAGTTGTAACTTATCTTGCTCAAGAGCAACAGCATTATTCAGGAGCTATGCCATCCAGCTGCTGATAAGTTTCACAGAAACAAATCCCAAAAGGGCATCTGTGTTAAGGTCAGCAGTAACTTTGTAAAATCACGTATCTAAAATGACAAAAAGGGCATTCAGATCTTCTGCGGCTGCCTCTCTCGTGGAATCCAATGATGTCAGAGGCATAGGCGCCTAGAAGTTCTCCCAACTGGTATGTCTAGATCATGTCCCTGTAGGACAATCGCTACTACCCTTCTGGCTCCTGGGAGCTTTATTCCCATACTGGTGCACTCAGGGCAAAACTGAGGTTGGCTGTGTCCTGCCTTTTTGTCACAATTTCCAGAGGTAGAATGGAGTAAACCTAACATACAGTGGAGGGAAGCACTGAGACATATCTTTACCTTACAAAGTGTGACTGCAGTCGCCAAAATCGGATGTGAAAAGCTTTCACCAAAGCTTTCACTGAGCTTTTTAAGTTTTGTGAATATTTATTCTCTAATCACTACAATATTGTAAGTGGTGACAGTTTTTTCACCGTGCATGGTCCAATTTAGAAGTTCCCTTGGTAAATGGAGTCCTGCGTAGATTCGATCTGAGAGAAGAATAAATGCATAGAGGTCTTGGGGACTATGCTGCCTATATTGTTAATTCCTGGGGAAAGATAACAAATGGCCTTTGTCTTGCCTGCCTTCCAGAAGTAAACCCCAGTCCTTTTTGATGGGTGTAAATAATGTACACAACATTTAAAATTCTCACGGTGCTTTCCAAATATCGAAAATATAAAATAACTATCTCCATTGACATTTTTCCTTTCTTTCAGGTTAAGGGCAACTGAGAACATACAATATAGTCGGCATGTAAAAAATAACAAAAACAAAACACAATCATTAAGACATACATCTCCCATTTCTATTCAATTTAATATATGGAAAATTATGTATTTCATTTCCCATTCAACTCAGCATTCAAATAATTGGTTTCCTCTTGACAAACCCACCAGCTCATTTCCATAATTCCTGTATATATAACTCTTTCCCAAAATGGATAATGCATGAGCAGTTCCCTCCCACCCCCCACCCCCAGGGAAGACTTCAAGTATATAGCAAGGTGACCTCACTAAAACGAATTATAATCACAATCTATTTTCTGTATTTGAACTAATCCTTCTGGGACAGTACACCAGCCTTCAATATTTTTCTCAGAAACAGATGACAATAATTTTCAATATTACTGCTGTTATAACTGTTTATAAAAATCTACCGTTTCTTGGGTTTCACAGCAGGCTCCCTGTTTTTATTTACTTAAAAATAACTTAAAGTGGAGAATATCGGGAATACTATCATTTTAAATAGTGAAATAGTGTGCTTAGCACAAATACTGTCACTCTGTTGGCAGAGAAGAGAGAAAATACCAAAAGAATATAAAAGCAAGTTGTGATACCTACATACAAAATAATGTCTACTCAATAGACAAATGAAAAATTTTGTGAGATAATAAACTTAATATAGCTTACAACACAATGTGCTCCAATTAAATCAATTTATAAATACAATTATCTATTCTTCAGCTCAGGAAAAAAAATAGTAAACATATACAGAAAATGATTCTCACTCATTTATTCTATAAATTCATATGTAAAGTACTCTACTAGGCACTATGTGCAATACAAGTTACCCTTGACCATGAAGACATAGGAGATAAGGTATGAGAACATTACCTCTAAAGAATTAATTGCTATATACTTTAAAAGAATAAGAGTGTGTGTAATATTTAAAATACAAGCGCACATAGCCTATTATTGTACCAATTCACTAAAATATCACCACTAGTGGGGCGGCTGGCTGGCTCAGTCGGTTGGGCATCCAACCTAAACTCAGGTCACGATCGCATGGTTCGTGGGTTCGTGCCCCACATCAGGCTCTGTGCTGACAGCTCAGAGCCTGGATCCTGCTTCAGATTCTGTGTCTCCCTCTCTGTCTGCTCCTCCCCCACTCACACTCTGACTTTCTCTCTCTCTCAAAAATAAATAAAAATTAAAAAAAAACTTTTTAATAAAAAAATTAAAAAATATATCATCACTAGTGTTACTCTGTTCTTCAAAAATGAGTTTGTCTATAGGTCAAAGTTCAAGCTAAACCTCAGGTTAAGAATATCCGCTCATCTTTTTATGAATGTGTTGCACATTTGGCATTTAACTCTCACCAATGGTCCAAAGCTACAGAATCTATGCCAAATAAATACTTGATGTGTACTACCAACAACATGATCATTTACAAGGGACCTCTGTGTATATGACCCCAGGAAAAGATGTAGAGCATGTATTTATAAAGTTGTCTTCTGAGGTCTTAAAATTCAGACATTGATTCGGACATACAGAACAAGAGGATACCATAGGATGAAAAGTACACTAAAAAAAATGCCTAGATTTTGTTAATATGCAAACCCTATAAAACCCATCATTTAGTCCTGACTCTCTACCGAGCACAACACCCAACACTACTCCTCAGAACGACTGCGTGAATTACGTACTATTTTCCACACTGGGGACACACGCAAAGTAAGGCTAAAGAGCTTCGTCCCCGCCGGGGATGCGTGACAGGGAGGCTGTGGCTCCCAGCTGCACAGTCGGCGCACACAACCCTTTCAGCCAGGCTCTGATGGAACTGACCCGGCACCGCTCAGCCACAGGAGGAGGGACGCAGCAGTCACTGAGCCAGGCCAACATTCAGGTGTCCCAGAAACTTCCACTTGGTGCTGCTCACGGTCAAATTGTCCTGCTGCTGTGTCCTGAGCCGCACTGTATTAGAATGCAGGAATTCTCAGTTGGCCTGCTAATTAGGAAAAAAAAATTTCCTTCTCAGTGGCCACACTCAGAAAAGGGATTTTCACTTTTGAGGCGAACAGCCAGATACTTTTTGGAGAACGCAACATGAGTGCTGGGCCAAGTCAGGATAGTGCGGGTGCGGGGGGAAGGGAGGATCGCTGAAGGGGCAGCAGTGGGGCCATGTCCACGAGGGCGTGGGCCCAGGCGTGTCCCTTTTAGGGGGACTTTGTTTCGTCCCATCCCCTGTGGAATATACGGGTGCAGATCTAAAATGCTGTCCCTACTTTGTACATCCTTCACTCCAGTGTGTTTGGAGAAAAGATACCAGAATTATCAAAATGATGACTTAAAATGTTGACTTGAGCTTCACTTAACCGCTGGCTGCACAGGTACACGTTTTTGTCTGGGCCAACCCTAACTGAGGTTACAAATGGATAGGGCATCGCCTGCATCCAAAAAAGTGTCACTATATCCTCACATATTACGTGAATATACAAAACGAACACAAAACAACCCTTTCATCTAAATATCCATAACCTTTAATATAGTTTAAACTCATAACTGGAAAGAACACTTCCCATGTTTGAGAGGGAAGGGGGGGAAGGGAAGGTACACACACATACACACTTTTTCGTACACTAAGCCATGTTAAACATGATGCCAATGTTCACACTGTAGACACAAAACTACAGCGTGCTGTGTCCAAAATGACTTCCCTATCCTGGAGCCTCCTTTACATCAACTACTATTAGAGCAAGTTACCAACCCCCTCCTCCTCCCCTAAATGTCCTCCAATACAACAGAAAGTCCAAGGAATAAGATGCAGACAGGGGAGAAGAGGCAAATTCAGGGACAATCAGAAACCTGTGTAAGTCTTGCTAAACTTAAGAACAGAAAGAACATTTGGGGCAGCTGGGTGGCTCAGTCGGTTAAGTGTCCGACTTCGGCTCAGGTGACGATCTCATGGTCCCTGGGTTTGAGCCCCGAACTGGGCTCTGTGCTGACCGCTCAGAGCCTGGAGCCTTCTTTGGATTCTGTGTCTCCCTCTCTCCTTGCCCTCCCTCCCTCCCTCCCTCTCCCTCTCTCCCTCTCTCTCTTTCTCTCTCTCCCCCCACCAAAATAAATAAAACATTAAAAATTTTTTTAACTTTAAAAAAGAACAGAAAGAACATCTGATTCACAAAACACATATTTCTAAACACTAAATAGCAGCACATACATTTATCCCCATAAAAGAAAGCTCTCTTTCTCGTGAGCATTTTGTTTTCTTTTAAACATCTATGTCCCTCACTTCTTTCTTCTTTGATTTTTGGATGCATTCCTTATCAGCTCACATGTAAGTGTGATTTCCTATTATTATATATGAATAAAAATTCCAAAATAAATGACATACTACACAGCTAAGAAATAAACTTTCAGTTATAAAATCTTAGGGCATTAAGGGACATGTGGGAGGCTCAGTCAGTTAAGTGTCCGACTTTGGCTCAGATCACAATCTCACAGGTCATGGGTCCAAGGCCTTCATTGGGCTCTGTGGTGATGGTGGGAACTTACTTTTGGGATCATGTCTCTCCCTCTCTCTCTGTCCCTCCCCCACTCATGCTCTCTCCCTCAAAATAAACAAACAACTTAAAAAAAACCCTCAGGGCATTAATAGAGACATGTTTCTATGCATAATTAATATTAAAACTTTTTTACATAAGGTTGGAATATATTTTTGAAGTATAAAATATAAATCACAAAATGTGTAGGAATTTCAGCTTTCAATCCTGGAGTCCTTAGATATAAGACCTTCAGTATTTAAAACATTTCACTAGAAGATTGATGTATTCTGAAAAAAAAAAAAAAAAATCATTCCAAATTGGAATCTAGACATTTCCTTTTAAAGATTGGTTTTAGATTCACTATGGAATAGCTAAAGAGACTGTCATAACCTTAAAAAACGCAATTTGTCTCTGCAATTACGAGATTATATATAACAAACATGACTCACAGTCACAAACGTGAATATACACACTTTTTAAAACCTAGCTCTATCTAAATTTAACTTTATTTATAAAGCAATATAGGCCAATCATAATGAGATGCATTTCCACTTGACAATAAATTTCACAGTTATTAATATACTAGAAAACTTGTGTTGCTGTAGCACTGTGAAAGTGGGCAAAGGTATTTTTTTCCCTATTATCTCATAAAATAAAACCAGGATTACTCATCATTCACCAGTATTTCCTTTTCATATCTCTGTAATCTCTGCAGAAATATGGTGGGTAAGAGAAAGCAAGATAACGGTTTTCTAAGGTCAAATAAAAATAAAAGTTCTATGTTGTGGTAGAAATACACCACTTTTCTCTCCAAGGGGAAATACTCCTTGCCCTGACACTCTATGCTGAATTTGTTTTATATGGATATCATATGACCTGATCCATTTATTGGAGAAAATGTCACTGGTTCAATGATATCCTATCCTGGGTTCCTTTATATATTACTTTTAACCTCTTTTAATTACCAAAACTTATAAGAATTTTCTCGACGTTGTCCCTACAATATTATTTAAAATCATATGTAAAGCACAAAGCCAAAGTACTCAAGAGACTCCAAATATTAAACCATAGGACATTGACAAGAGTCAGTCATGTATGACCTACAAAATTGACTATTTCATGTGGTTCAACCCAATAAAGCATTCCCTAACTCTCACATCATTGAAACTAAAACTCAACAGCTGCCCAAGGAGCCAGCTGCCTGCCTGATGAAGTTGTGGCATGAAAGATTTGGGACACGGAAGCAGAGCAAAGGCTACTTTCCATCAGTAATACCTTTCTTGTCTAGGAAACACAGCAAACTACACTGCATTTCAAAAAGAGAAGAGGACTCAAATAATGGGAGCAACTCATGAATGAAGATGGCTAATGCCAGGTGGAATAAGTTAGGAGCAAATGACAAGGACGAGGTGACAATATTACAATACTAGCCCATGTCCAATGGATTTAGTCTTTCATACCCATTTTCAAAAATGTGTACCTCTATCAAGTAGGGTTCTTGGGGTGCTTGGGTGGCTCAATTGGTTAAGTGTCCGACTCTTGGTTTCGGCTCACGTCATGATCTCACAGGTTCGTAAGTTTGAGCCCTACATTGGGCTCTGCACTGACAGTTTGGAGTCTGCTTGGGATTTGCGCACGCGCGCGCTCTCCCTGCCCCTACCCTGCTTGCTCACTCGCTCAAAAAAAAAAAAAAAAAAAAAAAAAAGGAGTAGGGTTCTTAAACAATTTAAGCTAGGGGTTGAAGAAACTGTGTGAAGAAATGAAAGCAAACGTGTTAGTAAAAATCCTTTGTTCAATTACATAATGCAACTTTTAAATGTGACTAAATCTCTTCGAAGGCTCTGAACTTATTCAAAAGGAATAGCTCTAAAGGGCAACTAAAAGGTGCTTATGAGATATTAGGTTCTCTGAGGAAAAAGTGCCGGTGAAAATGAATTTCACGGACACCCCCTTGCAAGTGACAACTGCATGGTCATCATCAGGATGATGTATCAGAATGTTCCCATTCAGAATTCTTAGTGAATTCAGGCTATTTGGTCTAGCTGGGAAATGAACTCCAGTTGAGGCAGCTAACTCTGATCAAATCAGGACCCTCCTCTTCCCCATAGACTGCCCAGAACATGCAAGTAACTTAAGAAAAGTTAAAAAGGAGTCATTCTTTGGGGAATAGCAGTGTGATGCTCTTGGAGCACCCTCTGGAGGCCACAGAAAAGTGACACTGGTAACTCGGACAAAGAAGAAAATTCTGGTTATCTCTGGCCTTCCAGATCTGCAGTCCACGGATCTCCCTTGCGTTGGACTCAAAAGTGTACTTGTTCAATCTTAATCAAGATGATCTACAACACATGCATAATTAATTTATTGTTTGAAAATGCAAAAGAAATACAAGACGTAACCACATTCTCACACAATTGGGTCTTCATTTTAAAAAAGAAAAAAAAAATGTGCTGATTAGTGTATTTTCAGCCTACATTCTGAATTCTTTCAGGAATTTATTGCAGAGGCATCTTTTAATATTTAGAAGAGAGGAATGTGAAAATATAGCATTCTCATTAACAAAGTGTAAGCACACGAGGTTATACAGGGTCCTAATAGTTATCAAACTTCTCAGAGTAGCCAGCCTTAGGTTAGTAAAATGGAGAGCAAATTAAGTTCTGTTTTTTCCCCTAACACCTTGCCTTTTCTAAAGCAACAAACACTGACATCTATTGGCATTTTGGTAGCTCACTTTTTAAAGAATCTATTAAAACTCATACAAGGACACAACCACACAATTAGGATGTGAAGCATCACAGTGGATCCAAAACGTCACTTGTGCCTTTGGGAAATTTCATTTTCTGTACCTTATAGCATATTCAATAGACACTATTGTCTTCTGGTTAAAATAAATCAGTTTTTAAACCAAAACTATCTGATTTATTTTTTTTGCATTTTCTGTTTATGCAGAGGAAAGTCCTAGGATTAACCAAAATATGAGAAGTCCATTTATTTGTCTCTTTAAGCAAACAGAATCACTCACCCGGTTTGTTTTCCTCTGTCCTAATAGAACACGATAAACTATCAGGACTGTGAAAGCCAAATTTAGCTTGTTACTCCGAGAAAGTTAATAAAATACCGATTTGGTATGTGTCATACTCCCAGAACTTTAAACACTACGTACAACCATTCTAGTGGTTCTAGAGGGGAGAGCACTCTTTGTGAAGAAGTATGGATTTCCTATATTCATCATTTATTTATATTTAGTAACACCTGCACTCAATTCTGGGCTCCTTGCTGGCAATATACTATTACACTTGATAAAAAGATAACAAAGAAAATGTTCATACACACTCTTTCCCTTTCAATTGCTGCAATTTGTACCAGTCCCCAAAGAGAAGATTATGCATTCTATATAATAAAGTGAGGTTTGAGAGTCATCTCTTAAGTGTTCCCAGCAAAGGAGTCGTGTTTCAAAATCTTCTCATAGCTTGAAACCTCAACGTCTTTCTGCCAGAGATAAAATTATGTTGCACCTCACTCTATTTTCAATATTTAGACTGAATTCGGGACCGTTTTCATAATACATATATGCCGCTATGGTGTTTGACATATTTATCCACTTTTCTCTATATATACAGGTAGTAGATACTAATATTTATACTCATTCTAATCTAAAGCCAGTTTGGGATTATTTTTTTTACCATAAAAGGTAAGTTTTGAAAATGATATCGAATACCTTTGTAAAGACCTGGACGATCTGCTTCTTAAGTAATTTTATGAACAGAGTTACCATGTATCGGGCACTTACTACATGTTAGGCGATGTTCAGTATGCCTCCGTGGATTATCTCAAGCCTCGTAATAACTTCATGATAATAATAACATTTTCCTATGCAGTTTTTACAAATAAGGAAACTTAGGCATAGAGAGATTAGGTAACTTTCTCATGATATCTGTAAGGAGCAGGAACACTAGGATTTAGACCCAGGCAATCTGGCTAAAGAGGTAAGAACCAGGAACCCTGCTTTTTGCCGAATGGCAGTGAGGCATTTTTGTACTTCCCAAAGGACAAGTGACAAAATACACAAAGCATCTGTTACACTGCCTGGAACATGCTAAGATATTCAATAAATATTAGCTCCCTTATTGATAATATAACGAGTGCCTGGGTGGCTCAGTCGATTGAGCATCCGACTTCAGCTCAGGTCATGATCTCGTGGTTTGTGGGTTCAAGCCCCACGTCAGGCTCTGTGCTCACAGTTCAGAATCTGGAGCCTGCTTGGGATCCTGTGTCTCCCTCTCTCTTTGCCCCTCCCCTGCTGGTGCTCTGTCTCTCTCTGTCTCTCAAAAATAAATAAACGTTAAAAACATTCTAATGAATATAAAAGCATCCAGTACAGTGCCTGGCATGTAGTAAGGTATTCCTTATTCTCATACTAGTTCAATATTTTCTGATTATATATATATATATATATTTTCCTCATCAGTATTACTTTCTCATCTTGCAGATATGAGAATAGTATCCCAAGTTTCTCTCTTTCTGCTTCAAAATAATTTTTCAAAATAAATCCTATTTCATCTTATCAATGATATTTAGTGTTCTGAATAATTACATAAGGTAAGTGGCCAGAAGTAACCAGCTTGAAACATCGCTGGACATTCCTCTGGCTCTGTAAACACACGGTGCCCTGTTAGTGACAGCACACTTTATATCCAAGAATGTTTACAAGCACTTCAGTCTGGGGAACCACTTCAAGAAACACATGGGTGATGTCATCGAGGGAGCACACAGACCACTTCTACCCGTTTGGTATACTAAGATTCTCAATTTATCCACCACTTGTACTCACAAATGCCTCCTTCTGCCAAGATTAAGAGGAGTCACAATAGTTCTAGAACTCGGCTTAGCTTGGTCATGGATTTGTTTCAGGTCACTTGAAAGGAAAAAGAGAGAGAGAGACAGAGAGAGAGAGAGAGAGAGAGAGAGAGGGAGGGAGAGACAGAAAAGAATCCTTTGTGGTGTTTTATGAAAGAAAAACATATCAGCCAATGGAGATTCATAAGGGAAGCTCAGAGCCAAAGACCAGATAGCAAAACAAAACAAAGCAAAACAAAAACTCTGGGTTTGTAACTGGTGCTTCAATAGGAAGAGTTTGTTGAGCTAAATCAATAAGAAGAGGCTGGAATGGGAGGTCTAGAATCTAGGAGGCCCAGGATGTTACAGGGCCCCTGGTACAACATGGATCTGGGTTACAAAGCCCAGGATTTGCTGAGGTTGCTTATTTTGAGCAAAGAAGAGGAACCAATGACACCAAGGGCTTGGGACCTATTAGAGCCACTATTATGGAATAGATAATTCTGTTGAACATCTGCAGCCCCAATAGTGTGCAATTCAATATTCAGTTAATTGTATAAAAATGTGGATGCTATGAAACATAGCCATGTATGTATCACATATCAGTCACACATGTCATATGAAAGTTAAAGAAGCCCTTTTCCCCTGAAAATTTCCCTCCAACAGATGTGTTTATGCCTCTGCATATAATACAGCACACAGCGGGGCTGAGAGGCCATTATCTCAGCATTACATCTCCCCCGACTGTCGTGAAGTAATGTTATAACAGCCAAAGAGAGGCTGGGCAGTTCATGTGCATCATGTAGCATGTGCACTTGCAGTGGCCACTTTAAGAAAGGGGCGAAGTGTGGGGCTGACGGACTCTTATGCAGGAGCTATTTAACGGATGGGTGTGGTCCATAGGTCCTCATCTGGGCTGGCTTGTCAAGGGGCAACACTACAGTGATGACACCAGAAGTCGTTCTTTTGGGGACACCTGGAGAACTTGAGTGCAAAGGAAGTTAAGAAAGGCACGTGAGTTTCTCCCACAAACCATTACGGCTATAGGTTATTTATTCCCCCAAGATAAGGAAATGTAACTGGCACTCACCATTGTAAGGAAAACGACAAGGAGAGAAACGCTGATTTCAAAGCAATACTATTAATGCCACGTGCTTTTACAGAGAGCTGGTTTCAAGTTGACCATTCTTTTCAAATCGAATGAAGAATCAATATTCTTAAGTGGTTTATGTGATTTATATGACTTTTTACCTCCTCCAAGGTGCCCAGGAGGAGGTAAAAAGTTCCTCCCCAAAGATGACGACTCCCTGATGGAAAAGGGAGATAAACATACTAAAAACTAACCCGAGCCAAGTTCACCTCAATTTTTCAGGAAGATAATAGGGAGAATGTCACTTGGAGATGCCAATCTATCTGGTTTAGAGGGAATCGCAACGTGGACTGGAAAGCAGAATGAGAGCCACCGAGGAAGCTCTGGAACTCTGTGTCAAGGGAGAACCTTCGGTAGTCACAACACAGCTGCTACCTAGTAGATAAGATCCGTAGGACACAGAAATGCCTGCTTGCTCTTAAATCTCCCCCCCACGGAACTACCTGATTATCTGAAATGTCTATGTTATGGCACTGCCACTATAAACCCCTGACAAAATGCAAACCTGTTACCTGAGAGGGATGCCACTTCAAACCAATGCCCTGCTTAATTCATCAGACCACCTACAGAGGGACACAGAAACTTGTGAAGGCAGAGTTCACAGGCAGGACAGGGAAAGACCTAAGGCCCCCACAAATAACTCTACAACTTTACAGTTCTGGCTACATCTAAGGTCTCTTTAATTTACCATGATGACTTTTGAAAGGACAATAGATAAAGTCACGTAGAGGTTGCTAATTCGGCTCCCCATTTCAGACCTTGTCTCCAAAACACAAGGTAAAAGTAAACAAAATTTCAATATACCCTCATGAAGTAATTAAGGTGAATCTGATCAGCAGTATCTTATTATACAAGCATGCACAGGAATGGTCAGTGGCCAAACAATTACTCTTTGTTCAATTTCTGTTTTGCTCAAAACCTGCCGAAGGTCCCTGCCAGTAAGTCAGGTTCTGAAATGCTATCAGTGATGCCAATAAGAAGTCTAAGCAAATCTTGTTTTCTTCCTACAAGGAACAAATATTTCTGCTTATCTTCTCAGCCACAGTATTACCAAGTGCTATTGAATTAATTCTTCAGGAGTGCTGGGGGATGCTTTAAGTGACTTTAAGTGACTTAATGAATCTGGATCAATTAACAATTGGGAATGGACGAGACAGAAAAAAAAAAAAAAAAGACCTTATACGTCTCCCTCTCTTCTCCTTTTTTAAGCATCTTCTTCAGTCACTCATAAGCAAGTATTTATGTGGGATGTTTGCTCTCTTCGAGACAATATATATCTAAAGGATCAGCTCTTCCTTGGGAAGTCTAAGGTGAAACTGTCATTCACATCCGTGTGCTAATGATCAAAAGCAAGATTTGTCTCTAGAAAGCCTCGACTGCCATTTCATCCTATTATATAACCAGCAGGCACCTGGGTTCAAAAATTTAGACAAACTTTTGCTTTTTGGAACCTCTTGGGAGCATAAATTAAGCATATTTATCAAGGAGGTCCTGAAAACCAGAACTGGTAAGCTGGAAGTCTGAGAACTTATTTGGAGCAGACCTGGTTCCTGGCACTGGCTAGATTTTTATCTGCTTCGCTGACCTCTAGGAATCCCTCTCAACTGATCTGAGTTCCAGTATCTCAGGGCTGAATCAGGGTGAACGTACGCACACACCGCGACCCTATAGGGCTTCCCCTCGGCCGCGCACCCGCTCCAGCTCCCGGGGCCTCTCTCGCGACCACCCAGCTCTGCCCAACCAGGCGCGCCAAGTGGAGACCCGTTCCCGCTTTTCTCGCTAGAGGGCAGACGGGGCCCGTGCAAAGCCCTCCTAGCGCCGGACGAGCGCGCACCCAGCCTCGGTTCCCGCACTTCGGTCCGGCTCCCGGGCTGGGCTCAGCTGCGGAGCGCTGGGAAAAGGCCGTGCCAGGGAGTACTGCGCGACCCGGACCCCCGGAGGGTGCGGGCCGCGGCTGCCGCCCCCAACCGTACGCGCGGGGTGCGGACGTCCGGGTGGGGCTGGGCGCCCAGGTGAGGGGCGGCCCCACCGAAGGCGAGAACCGCCCGGTTCCGCGGACGCGCGGGAGCAGCGCCAGGCGCCAGGAGCGCAGGGCGCGGGCAGGCGAGGGAGAGGCGACGCCAGCGGAGGAGGAGGAGGAAGAGGATCGCGGAGCCCGGCCGTGCTGCGCACTCACCTGGGCTCGGGCCGCCCGCTGGGAGCGCGGGCTTCTTGCCGGAGCCTCGGTCCTTCTTGCCCTTCCCCTTGCCTCTGCCTTCTTTGCGCTCGGACATCTCGCCCGAGAAATGCACGCTCTACGCGGACGGCTCCCGGCGATAGGCGACGCGCCCCAAGTTTGGTCCGAGGGCTTGGATCGGGTTCGGGAAAAGTTTGTCCCTCGAGGAGGGAGAGCGCGTGGCCCGGCTGAGGCACTCGCGGTGCGCGGGGGCGTCTCCTGTCGCCCGCGGGGAGCGGCGCGGACGCGGCGTGCGGTCCGGGCCACCTGGGGCTGGCGGTCGCTCTCGCTCTCGGAGCTGTTCGTGTCGCTCAGGGAAGTCCTCGGTTCCCGCCGCGCTGGGTCCAGCCGCTGTCGGCTCCGGTGGTGGCGTCCGTCCGGCGCGCTCGCAGCCCGATGAGGGAGAGGCGTTCACCGTCCTGCCCCGCGCTCGCTTCGCCCAGGCAGCCCGCCGCCGCTCTGCTCCTGACCTCCGCGCGAGCCCGGAGTTCCGACAAGTTTTGGGGAAACTCCTCGCCGGCTCTTTTTCAATTGCCCCACAGCCACCCACCTCCCGCTCGCAGGTTGGAGGCTGGCGCCTCCTTCTCCCCCTCCCCTTGCCTCGCCCCCTCCCTCTTCCCCACCACACCCCCACCCGGAGGCGCGGACACGCCACCGGGAGGAGCCTGGGCTCGGCGCTCCCGGGCGCAGCCCCTTTCCCTCCCCGAGCCAGGCCGGGCGGGGGGCGGCGGCGCGCAGTGCGGCTGCCGGGAACCCCCGACAGGGGTCGCTGGAAGCCGCGCGGAGACGTCGACCGCGCCGGCGCCGCCGCGCTCGCGGGAACCAAATCCAGTGGCCCCGGGAGCTTCAAAGACAGAGGAAAGGACCCAGAGGCTCCTCGCTCTCCTCCGCTGCCAAGCAGCCCCGAAGGGAAGGTCCGTGCCCAACAATGCGGAGGGACGTTGGAGAAAAAAGTTTGGAACTCTGACACCAGCCCCCCAAAAGAAGGCTCTGCGCAGCCATCGGGAAGGAGCGAAACTTTGGTTGTTTTTGCATGAGAGTGTGGAGTTCATTCCTTTCTTACTTCAGTGAGAGCCCCACGCGCGCGTAGGGCAAAGACAAACTGTGTGCAAGGGAATCTGAGTGTGAGGCTGTTCCGGGTGCACAGAAGGGCTGCGAGAACCTTAAAGATGGTCGATGGCGCTGTCTTCCTGGATCTGCCCCTTGAGTGCGTGTGTACCCCGCCTTCACGTGGGTAACCACGTGCCTGTCATAATTCTCGTCTTTAGCTTTTCACAAAATAAATAATAATCATCTAGCCTCTTCAAAGAGGGTGTCTTAAACTGTATCTCTCACTCCAACTTAATTTTCAAAGGAACTGATCAAACCCTGGTTAAAAGACGACCAACAATCAAGTTACTATAGTAGCTGAGGGTCACTCAGTTCTGCTGAGAGGGACAGCAAGTAGGGAGAGGTAGAGTTGGGAAGACAGTCCTAGAGATCTTTAATACATTAACGCTAGCTTTCTCAGATGCAAACTTTCCTCGGAACTGCGGATGAACTCCTTCTTCCCTTGCCCTCCCTCTGGTGGAGAATTCTAAAGAGCAGTGAAATCCAGAAAACATGGGCACCCTGCTGCAAAGGACACAAGTTAAAGGCCAGGGTAATCCACACCGTGGAATGATCCAGAACCATGTAGAGGTCACGTCCTCATAGTTCTATGACAGCCGTGGCTAACTTAGAAAGTTAATTTACAGGGATAGACTCTTGTTGTGGTCAGGAAGAGGTGAGTATGAACAGCAATGTGTGAAATGGACTTCCTCCTCTTTACAGGTGATTTGCTCCTGAGTTTCTATTCTCCGGGGCACGTGCTAACTGAACCATTACCTGCAGACAGCCTGTAGGTATATATTGTAATTGCCAATTAAATAAAGGTGAAATATGGGAAGGGGAGGGCAAAATCATTCATTTTAAATAGTCCTAAAAGAAGAATGATTTTATTCTCGTTTAATTTGCAGGGTAATAAGAACTGTTAAGAGATACCTTAGCAGTAATGCCATCATTATTTACTTTGAAAAAGTTTGATGTCCAAATATCTTCTGATTACCCTTCAACAAACACCAAATATAAGTGTACTAGGCCATAAAAACAGCAAAATCAGGGGAAAGATTATGAATACACCCGAATAGTACTGTAATATTCCAGAGTCTAATGTAAAATGAAATCTGAATGTTGCCTGAAATAGCTCTGTTTTCCCAGGAGGGGCCACTGCTCAACAAGCAGGAAGCAGCAAAAAGGGGAGCCCTTTCCTTTTTTTTTTTTTCGGAAAAGACATTTATTACCGAGCTATAAATTAGAGGTGGTGGGCAGGGTGCAGGAGGACGGGCTGAGTGGTCACGTTTTGGGCATCAGCTCCTCTCTGTCCTCCTGGGCCTGGATTCTGAGCTCCTCCTGCAGGTGCTCCCTGGCTCGGACCACCTTGGACTGCAGGTAGAAGCAGCCACCCACGGATTTGTCGTTCACCTCGAATAGGTGTTCGTAGTTCTTCTGGATCTCCTCGGGGCTCAGCTTGGAGACATTGAGAATCTGCTGTGCCTCCTGGAGGCTGAGGCCGGACAGGTTGGAGGCAGCTGCCGACTGGTGTCCAGCACGTCCCCGAGCGTCAGCTGCTGCCCGGCTGCAAACTCCTGCCGCAGGGCTCGGGCAAAGGCCCTGCCCACCACCTGCACCCCCATCACAATGATCTGGGCCAGGTATTTAGCCATGGTGGCCGCTCTGCCTCGGGGTCGTGGACTGCTGCTTCCTGGCCACGCGGCCCTCGGCTCAAGGGAGGCCGACGGGTCAGAGGTCAAGGGCGAGGGCGCCTGCGTGACACCGCACTAGGCATGCGTACTTTATCTCCAGGATATGAGACCCTTTACAGGCTTGGTATACAATAGATAAATGTTATCAAATATATCGTTGTTTTAGAATTGAGGAATATCAAGCAAACATGTATGTGGGGATGAAAAGTTTCAGGTCTTTCCAAACAAAACGGGAAGGCATTAGTGAAACCCATACCTATAGAAATACTAGAATTCATTTTAGAATGGATTTGGTTTGGATCTAGATGTTTTACTTCTCAAAACAGCTATTAATTCCCCATTACGGTAATTTTTCCGTGAGGATAACAGAAGAACCTACAATTTTGTGATAATTTTCCATTTAAACAAATCTATAGTACTAGTTGACAGTTTTCCCAAACTAAGCATGAAGGACCACGGAAAAGATCATTGACATTGCTGATTTTGTTGTCTTTTTTTGTTTGTTTGTTTCATTGTCTTTTTTTGTTCGTTTCTTTATTTTTGAGAGAGAGAGAGCGCAGCGGGGGAGGCACAGAGAGAGAGAGACACACACAGAATCCTAAGCAGGCTCCAGGTTCTGAGCTGTCAGCACAGAGCCCCAGGCAGGGCTTGAACCCACGAACCATGAGATCGTGACCTGAGCCAAAGTTGGACACTTAACCGACTGAGCCACCCAGGCACCCGGACATTGCCATGTCTTTATAATAAAACATAGTGGCCACCAAGTAATAGCATGATTCCTGTGGAAATACTCAGGCCTGGGGAATGAGTGAATGTGAAGGCAGGAAGTTGGGTATAAGTGAGCGTTCAATCATTGTTCTTTTTTGGTTTGATGTGCTAGAGAGACAGACAGAGAGAGGGAAAAAAAAAAAGAGGACAAAATTTGCAATGATAAACGTTGAAAGAACATCTAAGAAAGATGACGAAGAGGCAATTGGATGACAGGGCTTCCTGGGCCTGTGTTTGGATTCTGGAGTCATATTTTAGTTGTCAATGCAGCTGAAGTGTCAGAAGATTTATGACAAAGTCCAAAATTTTTTTCCCCAATACATCATTTAAATATGTCTTTATCTTTTATATTATTTAATGTTAATTTTTTGAGGGTTATTTTATTTCATTATTTATGATTAGGTAAAAGAATAACCAAATAAAAGTCCATTTCTTTAATAATGAAAACACGAGATTTTTCAAGGGTTTGAGATTGTCCTTAAGTTATTCATCTCTATGGTCAGAAAGCGGCCAATGATTTTGAGGTTTTGGTCCCCCTCCTTTTTTTTTAAACCTTGGAAATGATCAGAAGAAGGGATGGAGAAGGGAAGAAGAGTATTTTTGCTTCCTTAAAAACCAAAATATGAACCTGAATTATATAATTTAGAAATGGTGACATATCTTCATGGTATGTATAATTTTCCTAAGTTGTTAAATATTGTTTAGCTTTTAGAGTACGTATCATAGAGGGTATATCAGCTCTCAAGTAACATATGTCAATCTGTCAACATTTGTCAACTCATGAAAAATAGAGTGGCGATTTATAAATAAGCAACTTGAGAAATAAAGACAAAATGGAGATCTTATATTAAATGACAGCTTAAAATAAGTGCAATCCAGTACCAGAACATTTTTCTTTGGCAAGGCTTTCCTTTTAATGTACTCTTAGAATCTACAAAGCTGGCCAAGTATGCCCTTTATCGCAGCAATTCCCATTTGGAAAATACCCCAAGAAACTTTTTTAAAGAAAAAATATAAATAAAATGAAAGAACATTAACATATGAAGATAGATTGCATTTTTTGCAAAATATTACGGATACTGACAGTAATGGGAATTTAATTTAGAATTCTGCAAATACTTTGAACTTTTTAAAAGTAACTTAAGATAATTAATTTTTTAAAAAACTTTGCAACAAAGTTGGCATTAATGAAGATGCATGAATGCAAAAGAAAAACTCAGTCATCAGAGCCAACTTCAAAACAACCACTAAATGTGCATTACTTATTCATTCATTCATCAAGCATTTACTGAACTAAATGCTAGATAGTAGAGGAAAAAAAAATGCCCCTATTCTCATGAAGTTAAAATACTGTGAGAAAGGCATAAAAGCAAATTATTATAATACAAATGAAAAAGCAGGCCAGATAAGTTTTCCAGGGCGTGAAGCTCATAAAATTTGAGGGTTATTTTTAGAGGAAAAAACCACACAAAATTAAAAACATAAATTTAAGTACAAGAACAGTAAAGCACCCTTGGACGTGAGAAATCTTAAAGAGTAAGTGATTACAAACATACTCCACCTTCTGCACAATTATAGTAACACTAAATGACAATTACATACTATTTTAGAGATTAGATAATACAATCCCTATAAACAGGAGACATTAACAAGCGATCAAAAGGAATACACACAAAACTGAAACAAGCAAAGACTATCGTGTGAGGAAAATGAGATGAAAGGAGCCTTAAGAACTCACAGAAGAGCGATTGTCCTGTATGTTTGGTTGGACTCTTAGAATCAACATGCAAGTTGAGTCTGTTAAACAAAGGACTTCTGACCCACAAAATGCCCTGGGGAGACTGGAAAAGTGTTCTCCATTACATTTGGCAAATACTTGACAGAATTACTCATGAATCATATTCTGTCTGCTGTGAAGAGAAGC
This sequence comes from Panthera onca, assembly GCF_046562875.1. Taxonomy (NCBI): domain Eukaryota; kingdom Metazoa; phylum Chordata; class Mammalia; order Carnivora; family Felidae; genus Panthera; species Panthera onca. The sequence goes on from NC_138342.1 coordinate 174,669,995, forward strand.
AGTTTGATAACAAAACTGTGAGTTTAGAATCTCCTCCAGAAAAAACAAACATAAAAACTAAAAAGATAAGTTTCAAGCAACATTAAATAGAACCTATGTTTACATTGTTCTGCTTATTATGTGATCTTTTAAAATTACTATACATGGATGATTACTGGTGTTATTATTTATCATTATTATTAGTGATAATATTATGCCCATGATTACCATAATACGTCATATATTAAAATGGATCATATAGCTGAATACTAGTGCGTAAATTTCTTTTTATGGACTGTATTTGGTAAATAGGGCCAGTGTCATAAATCTCTTCTGTAATAAGGTGGAACTAGAAGACTTCATGGTTTTTGAAACATTTTAATTTCTTTTAAGAACAAAGTCTCATGCAACGTTTTGGTTTCTCTTCCTTACCTCCACAGTAATTATTTATGTATATCTTCCACAATCCCCTTGAAACAAGTGCGTAATTCAGGTGTGCATGTGATACAAGTACCTAAAATTTATATGTACATATATGTACTCATACACATATACACACATCCATGTGTATACATCTGCATGTGTGAGTATACATATGTATGTAGGTATGTAGTTTTATTTCTCTTTTCGCCAATGAGAAACATTGTATTTGAATGTGAGCATATAAAAGAGATCATATATCCTTTTGTACACTTTTTTCATATTGCTATCCATTAGATTCCCAGCACCATGCTTTGTATCTGGTAAGCACTGAATACTTTTGCATAGAATGGATTTACATAGAATAGAATGAATATAAAAAGCCTGGTTCTGATATTACCATTTTCTATCAATCAATTACTAATCACCTACTCTGACAATCATCTTTGACGCCCTTTCTGCATCCAACCCACTCCCATGTGCTGTCTTTTTGACTTCAGTCTCTTCTTATCCCTTTTCAGTAAGTACCACCCCAATCCATGCCTTCATCCTTTCTTTGCTTTGACCATAGTAAAGCTTTTCTACCTGGACTCTTGCTCCCTCTAGTTATTTTGTCAAATACAGTAGTCAGAGAAGTCTTCTGGAAATGCAAATCTAGCCCAGTCACCCTTTGCTTCATAGAATCATATCTACTGTCCTTGAAGGGCTAGGTCATGCCTGACTCCAGCCTCTCTTACTATGCTTCATCCCTCCCTCCCTCTGCTTCAGTCACGGAGACCTCTTTGCAACATGCCTCTAAAGCTTGCCGTTGTTTCTGGCCCTAGTGCCTTTGCACTTGCTGTTTCCTATGCCTGAATTTTTCCACAACCAACCCACTTTGCCTAATCCCACTTATCTCTCAGCCTTGGAAAAGCTTGCTTGGAAAAGCTTTCACTTGCTTTGAAAAGCTGTCCACTGCCTTTGAAAACTGTTTTAATCTCCTAAGACACTTTTGTATCTCCTTCATAACATTTCTTTTTGTCTATTATTATATCATTGTTTTTGTGATTTTTTTTAAACAATGATCTGTTCTCACTGTATATTAACCTCTTTGAAGGCAAAGACTGACAATTTCATGTTCTCTTTTATATCTCTAGCTCTGTGTCTGTCTCATCATAGCCAATTTACATGCATTTTGTTAATTGATGAATAAGAATAAACAGAATTACTTTCACATGTAGATAAGGCTATACATACATATATATATATATATATGTGTGTGTACTTTACTTGATCAGATTTTTAAATGATATGATGATGATGATGATGATGATGATGATACTAGCCATAACACTGTGGGATAATTTCTATTGAAATAAGCCTTTCCAAGAACAAACACATAAAATACAAATCTTGACCAATCAGTAAAAATCTCAATACTTTAGGAGATGAGGTGATAACTTTTGCAAAATGGTAAAACCCCAAGAAGGATGGCTTCTTTTCCCAAATTGCCTCTGTAAGTTTCACCTGTAGATTACATTTATTGGATCCATTTCCCCGCTTGGATTCTTGTGAGGTGTCAGACCCATAAAAGAGCTAGATCCTAGCAAGGATGTTCTAACAAAACAATAATGGATGAAAACCTGCACACAGCATTATTAACAGGGTTAAAAAACCCCTTTCTAGCTGGGCCTAATATAAGATTGCTCTCCCCATAAGATTATGTTTCACTTTGTAGACCCATGGTAAGACCCGATTTGGTCCTTGCAGCAAGTTGCTGTCCGTACCTACCTTAGACTTAGCTTTGAGTCTGGTTTTAATCCTCTAACATTTTGCTCTCTTCCCAGCATCTATAACCATGCAACAAATGCAAAGGATTTCTCCATGCATACTTGGGATTCAGTTTGTGTGCACATCTCATCTACAGCCAAGAGAGACTCAGATGCATCGCGTCTTTTAGGAGCTGCCCCGTAAGATCCGCTCCAAGGTTAACATAATTTCCTTTCAAGAGACACTTTACTCATTGTTGTGAAAAGATTTACCTCTGTGAAATTTATAACGATGTTAAAAGATAAATTTAATGTCATGAGTGATGAATTAGTACTTCAAATATTTGAGCAGTAAGAGTAATTTAACAGATCAACTCCTTCCTTCAGTGTGTCCCATAAGAGACACCTGGGGGAAAGCATTTCCAAAACAGATTATAGTATATTGGAGATTACTTCATAATGTCATCATGATACTGGGGGATGTATGAAATGAAACAATGACCCACAAATTCTGTACCTGGCTCAGGAATATAATAACATCATAATTATTCTTTTTCCTTCTTTCCCACATAATTTCTTCTAACCTCCTTATTAATCTTTATGAATTCTCTCCCTACCTCCCCCCAGACTTTTTTTTTTTTCTGGTTTCTCCTCATGTTAGAGCCTGATGCTTCATATATCTGATTTGACTAGGGATTTCTAGTTTTCAGTTAAGAGCCAAGAGTGAAGTTCTCAGTGGAATGTTTTAGTCCTCCCCACCCCTGGACCCAGGCCTAGAATTCAAGTTACTTTGCAACAGACCCACTTTCAACACACTATATGTTTGGGAACTTTGGTGTATGTTTGTGTTAAAAATATATATATGTATATATATCTTTCAATTCTCGTTCATTTGGGAAAAGAATTTCACAAGTATTAACAACTCAAGAAGGCAACTCATCTTTTAAAGATGATTTAGCAAAACAATTAGCTAATGTGACAGAAACCAAATGACCATCCAAAAAATAGCTGGTGACCAACCATGCAGAAGATTACATTCTTATGGAAAATGTTGTCTTTTCTGCTTAATCATAAAGATTGGGTATGTTCCAACTCTTTCCCATAGATGCAAGATAGAAACCACCTAATTCAAACGATGCAGGGAACTCTGATCTTGCCCACAGTCTTATCCAGTATGCAGGATTCTTTTGGGGCCCAGAGAAATTCTGGGGGTATCCTGAACCTGAGATATCCAACTGAAAATCTAAGAATATGCTTGGTTTAGCATTTTTGAGTCATCTTTTTTTTTTTTTTTTTGGTCCCCGAGTTGACAGAAATCTCTGAGATCCCATAAAGCAGATATACTGTGGCACAAAAAATTTTGTCAGTCCAGTTGAGACTCATGTCTTTGAGACTGACCCAAACCAGTGCTGGTTTTGTAGGTAGGAAGAGAAAGATGACATTTATCTTGCTTTGGAATTGCACAATCTTTTTTTTTTTTTTTTCTGTTGCTATTTCTAAAAGATGGTCTCACAGAACGAGGTAGAGATCCACTATCCCTATTATTTTGATGATAATAAGTAGACCCCTGAGCACCAGCAATACGGTAGGATTTATGTCCGTGGGTGTTTACTGTGGATACTAAAACCTCAGTTCCCTCTCACAAGCGCAATGGAAAGAACTTAAGACATACTTTCTCAACTCACTTTTTTTTAATTTACTTTTTTCCCTCTTACCTAGGAAACTTTAATTAAAGTGTTCTCAATTCTTTCCCTCCCTTGTCCTAGTGCTGTACCTGCCCTGCCCATCTCCAATGCCAGGCCACCGCAACTGCCCGGTTTTCTTTTTCCATGAACATTACCTTTCCCTATTCCAACAAAGAAACGAAAACAGAAGGCTTTCTTTTGACGTGGCCTTTCCTTTTAGTACCAAACGTCCTCAGTTCCTTTTCATTTACCAGCTAAAGGAATCCATCTCCTTCCCCAACTCACCACCAATTTAATGAAACTGCTCAAAAATTCACTAAGCCTTCCTAATTGGCCTATGAAGTGTTCTCTTTTTAGCCCTCATGCCTAGGGAATCCTGATGCACACGTCATCTTGAAAGCTTTTCCTGCGACTCAGAATAATATCTCAGTGGCAGAACTTTCTGTCTTTTCTGAAATCTTTTTTTCTACCTGTCTCTTAAATGCTGGCTCATGGCCCAATATCGAAAACCATTTTCTTCTTAAATACATGCTAATCCTATAAAAACATCATTCACTGCCGGCTATCTCAAATGTTGATAATTCACAAAGTGTGTATATATGTATATGTATATGTATTCCAACTACCTCAAACTGAACAGTTTATTAATCCCCATCTCTCCCCCCAACTTAAAAACAAAACAGCTGAAGCTTATGAACAGATACTAGGCATCACCCTTCATTTTTCTCCTCCGGTCTTCTTTACCTCCCCTGATTCCACCCAATCCCAGTGCATTCAACACTCATCACCGCCACCTTGGCTTCTCCCTGAATCTAGGTCCACTGTCACTCTGTCACTCGACTTTTCTAAGTCTTCCTCTTCTTTTTTCTGTTTTTTAATTTTAGGGTTTTTTTTTTTTTTAATTTTTAAGGTTTATTTAAAAGAAAGAGAGAGCACAAGCAGGGGAGGGGCAGAGAGAGAGGGAGACACAGAATCCAAAGCAGGCTCCAGGCTCTGTGCGGAGCTCAAAGTCACAAACCTCAAGATCATGACCATGAGCCGAAGTTGGATGTTCAACCAACGGAGCCACCCAGGCACCCCTTAAGTCTTCCTCTTCTGTTTCTGCGCTCACACCCAGTCACCCTCCCTCCTGCTAACAGACTTAATCCTCTAAAATATAGCTATTACCTTGTCATTCCTTTTGTAATATCTTTATTGGATTCTTGCTGCTGTAAAGTGGAAACTTCTCTTTAGAGGGCAGCCAGGTCCTTCCCAGTCGAGGTACTGCATAAATTTTCAACCTCTCTCCTATCTTCTCCCATGCCTCTGGTCACAGTGAGCTTTACCTTTTCTTATTTCTATGGCTTTAACTCTGTTTCTTGTCCTTCTCAGCCTAGTAAACTTCTACTCTTCTTTCCAGATCCAAGATAAAACTCACCTCTTCTATTTTTCCCTGATGCTCCAAATAGGACCAATGGCTGTATCTTCCTTATGCATAAATATCTTCAGTTTAGCACCTACATTATTATAATGATTTGTTTTCAGGTGTCTCTGGTCTGTAGGAATGATGCCTCAGGAATGATCTCTACGTTTCTTTAAAGTACACATTCAACATTTGTATATGTATATTAAAATGAGTAGACTATACATGTACTCAAAGACTTCACAATTGACATTGAACTCAACTTCAAAGTGAGCAGCAGTGGAAGGGTTTTTTAAATTTTGCAAATTTCACTTTTGACTCAAATGCAAACTGGGCTTTTACAAGGTAACCACAAATTTTCCAAGCTCTCTATTAGTTATATCTTAATTGATCTGTTCAACCAAAGTTACAGCTGGCAGGATTCAAGAACAAGCCTATTTGGTTTCTATCACTATATTTAAAAAATTTTTTTAAAGTTTATTTTTATTTATTTTAAGAGAGAGAGAGAGAGAGAAAGCAGGGGAGGGACAGAGAGACAGGGAGACAGAATCTTAAGCAGACTCAGCACTGTCAGCACAGAGCCCAGGGCGGGGCTTGAACCCACACACTGTGAGATCATGACCTGAGCCGAAATCAAGAGTCAGACACTTAACCAACTGAGACACCCAGGTGCCTCTATCACTACATTTTTATAGACTTAAATCTACTTTAGTCCCTTGCCTACCTCCTCAATGTCTTATGTCCCATATTAAAAAAAAACAACCCAAAAACTGATGTGATAATGTCAACACTGGTTACTCATTAACCATCATAATGAGGTATTATAAAGATCAAGTAATCCCTTATTTGTAAATTCCTCTGCTAAAGGAAAACGAATTTATTTATGTATAGTGTTCTTTGAGATTTCTGGAAAATTTAATTATAACTCTGGAAGGGAGAAATAAAAAGTCCCTTCGTATAGTTGGTATGTTTTGATTGCCTGATCTCCCTCTCAGAAGGTGCTTGTCACTCAGCAGCCACATCTACCATCCCCCAATCTCTGCCCATATGTCCTGAGAGCCTCTGAGGGTCACAGTCTCTGCTGTGGGCCTGGACAGAAGCCTGAGGAAGAGAAGCCTGTCTTCGAGAAAGCACCAGTGACTCAGACAGACCTCTGAATGCCGATCCTGCTTCACAGCCGTCTGCTTCTCAGTAAAATGTGGGTTATGATACCTATTGTAACAGGTCCCTGTTGTAAGGATTAAATGAGCTCATGGGAGTCAAGTGTCCAGCCTCGAGTTGGCACTGTACTTGTCACTGTCCCCTGACTCCCAGCTGCTGCTCCTACCCACTCAGCCTCCATTTCCCCAAGCATCTCTGGATCCAAGACAACTTAACTAAAAGGAGCTTTATGCCAAAAGAATGAGTAATTTATTTTACTCTTTGGCAGTTACTGAATAGACAGTTCTGAATTATCCCAGGGCCATTGGCACTTAAGGCTACAAAGAATAAATAAAACCGATAAGAATCACATATAGTTTTATGGATTTGAAGTTTTCACCACACTGTTCTCAACTTATCTCCTGTCATCATCCCTTTTTTGGATTTTCTACAGGAAAGGTAATTCTGAAGTGGCCCAATGGGAGGCAGCAGAGGGGAAAGGAGGCAGAAATGAAAACTAGTTCTTAAATGAGTAGAATATTACCAATTTTGGCAAACAGAATTCTAACACTAATTACAAGATTCCTGGGCACTGGTGTATACATCCTGTGCGATGCCCTTCCCTTGAGTATGGGTGGGACCTACTGATATTATGGAATGCCACTTCCATGATTGGGTTACCAACCAGTTGATTTTGAGTGCTAATCAAGAGGGAGATTATCCTGGGTGGGTCCGATCTAATCAGGGGAGTCCCTAAAAGAAGGGCTGGGCCTTTTGTGAAGAGAAAGATCACCCTGCAGGCTTTGGAGTAGTGTCTGCCATGCACCGAGAGGATCCCTTGCCTAAGAATGGAGGGTGGCTCGTAGGAGCTTAGAGCCATCCTTAGCTGATGGCCAGCAGAACAGGGACATCAGTACCACCACAACAAGGACCTGAATCCTGCCGACAACCTGACTGAGGCTGGAGGAAGACCTAAGCTCCATGTTGGAACACAGCCCAGTCAATACCGTGACTTCAGCATTGTAAGACTCCAAGCAGAGGACCCAGTTGTGCCAACAAAACTGAGAGCTAATAAATGAGTGTTGTTTTCCGATGCTAAGATTGGGGTTACTTGTTACAGAGCAATAAAAAGCTCCTGCAGTTATAAAGGCATTTTAATGTACATAGTGTCTCAGACAGCAAGGTACGGGTCAGGGAGGACAGGTGGGAAGACAGTTTGGTGTCTGCAGTGACTCTCCCAGCTCTGTCACTTCCCAGCTCTATGGATCTAGGGAGTCACTTCACTCCCCCAGTCTTTATTCACTTCCTTCATCTGTAAACTGAGGAGGTGAATGATTGACAAGACGCCTGCAAGGTGCTTTCCAGGCTCTGAATGTCCTCTTACATTGTATTTTACCTCCTTTGGTTATACAACTTAGATTTTGAAAGGATAAAACAAAGCACGCAGGGAAGTAATTTGGAAATGTTCACAGAGAGCAGAGAATGAAACCGACTCAGCAATCCTAGGTCTTTATAGACTCTCCTGTTTCCAACCCTTCCTCTGAGCTTCAGCCAGACTCACAGACATCAAATGGACTCCAAGGAGGTTTATAAGCCTCATCCACAGGTCCAAGGGGAACCTAAAGAGTTGTGGCTTTTTTCTATTTTTAGAGGGTGAAGCTTTGTTTTTACTTCTCACAGGGATATTTTTGGTAAATGTTTCTGCCAAAATAATCAGTAAGATAAAGCACCTGCCATAGGGATGAATGCTATATAAACTTCGATGTGCGTTCATGGCAGACATAAAGAACTTTTCCATAAATAACAACAATTTAACTCAAAAATATATCACAGCCTAAGGATTCATCAGGGAAATGTGTACTTGTTCCTAAGGAAGGTCCATGGTCCTGAAGCAGCAAATTTTTTGGCATGGGTAAGAAATGTGTTGAACTCTGCTGTTTTTGCTCTAGTCCATAAGTTTTTATCTTTTGATATGTACAAATAACCCAAGTGGAAATTTCTTTTCAGAGACAGGAAAGCGGAGTAAAATGTTTCAAGTTCCCAAAATCATCTGGAATGAAATGATAGCTTTGCTGCTTAGAAGAAATTCCTCTTAGCAAGATTTACTATGTTACTATGACTAGATGAATTTATCTCCTTTTCCCAACCTCATTAAAACATACAGCACTTCCCTAAAGCCATTTTGGCTCAAATGTTTTTCTGTGAAAGTTGTGGTATGCATTAACTAATTCCAAGAAACCAAAATTATCTAAACCTTTTCAAATCCTAGAACAATCTGAGCATGCTCAATAATATAACATGCTTTAAATCAGCCCATAGATGACCTGTATAGGCAAAGTAAATGGGTAATAAAAGAATGGGCAAGACAGTTTTGACAAATTGCGCATGACTCTGAAAGAAATGTTGGAATTGAGATCCAAACTATTTGGATTGGACTGTACATTGGTGAAATTGTCTATACATTCAGACATCCACATTTCCAAAGGCAGAGCCTCAGATCAATAAAAGCCACTCATGGGCTATCCCTAAATGTTTTAACGTCGCCGTTCTGTGATGATGGGACCAATACTAATTAGACACATATGTCTTCAATCACACTTCCCATGTTTTGAAAATATCTGAACTAAGATGGAATTATGGTAAAACCAATAAAATTTAAGCTTCAGAGCTCCACACTTGCAAGAGTCCCATCCAAGGCCTGTAACTAATTTTGGATTTTTTTTTTTTAATCCTCCAAAATTTACTCCTATTTGAGGAGATATAAATATGGTTTGAGAAATATAGTAAAAATGCAGACAAGTTTACCAGTTTGAGTTTGCTATATTATCTGGCCAAATAGGTTTTTTAAAATTTTTAAATACTTTAAATTTTTCTTGGTTTTTGTATTACCAGCCCTGAATGATTCAGACCAGCCTCCCATTGTCATCACAGAGAACATCCCCACCTTACCATGCTATGAGCACATAGGTTTGCAAAGCTTCTCCAAGTTTCTGGGTAAGGGGCAAATGGCTGGTAAAGAGAATGTCCTCTTGCTGTGCTCGTGAGTATGACATCTGTTTGTTCAAAGGCACAGTCACTCAAACTGCTAAAAGTACAGTTCTGTTTGCATACATTTCTTACAAAAATGGTCTGGAGTACAAAAGTACTTAGTAGTTTTAAGATTACTCTTAGGCCTTACCTTTCTGCCTCACATTTTGCAAATCATAGAAAACAAGGACCATGCCTGATTATTTTGTTCAAATGACACTGATCAAAGATCTATCTGCCTTCCTGACGATGAATGAATGCATATTAATTTATACATAAAAAGGTGTTAATTACTTTGAGGGCAGATTCTGTGTTATTGGAATTTTATGGCTTCCATGGTACTGAATATAGTACTTTTAACCTGTTAGGTATATTGAACATATTTGATGGATAATAATTGAGTCTATTTTACAAGGTGTTCAGTTAATTAACAGTGTTCAATTTTGATACATCCTAGTAATTTCTCTTTAAAACTGCTAAATGTATTGTTTTTAAGGTAATTATTTGTGGATAGAGTTAAGATAATCATTTTGGGTTAGAGTTAAGAATATTTTATTTTATTCTTTTCTTTTCTTTTCTTTAATTTTTAGAGAGAGGAGAGTGTGTAGGCCAGGGAGAGGGAGAGAGAGAGAGAGAGAGAGAGAGAGAGAGAGAGAGAATCCTAAGCACACTCCGTGCTCAGCACGGAGCCCGATCCGGGGCTGGATCCCATGACCATGAGATCATGACCTGAACTGAAATCGAGAGTCAGACACTCAACTGACTTAGTTACCCAAGTGCCCAGAGTTAAAAATTTTAATGGTAATAACACAATACTAATTCAAAAGAGATTATCTCAGTGTCTACGTGATTCTAAAAGTCTGTCCTGTAAGTGTATCAGAGGAGGAAAATAACAGAGTTAAGTTAATTATTCAAGTTAAATTCACTAGAATCAATCCAATCAAAACATTTAGCTGTCCAATGCAGACCTAGCCTAAAATTAAGATCTAGAGGTCTCTTATAGCTACCTAAGTAATCCAAATCACTTATGCTACTTAAATTTCTAGCGTTTCATATCCTGATTACACGCTGTTTGTAAACAGAGGA